>NC_090446.1:522245990-523481309 GCF_031143425.1 Pleurodeles waltl
GAGTGCTCTTGGGGCCACAGGCTCCAAGACCCACACTTTCTGCCCTGGTTTGTACTGAACCAAAACAGCCTTCTGATCATGCCATTGCTTCTGGAGCTCTTGGCTGGCCTGAAGGTTTTTACTGGCCTTTTTCATATACTCAGCCATCCTTGATCTGAGGCCAAGTACATAATCCACAATATCTTGCTTTGGAGCTTTTAAAGGTTGTTCCCAACCCTCCTTGACAAGTGTTAGTGGACCCCTAACAGGGTGACCAAAGAGGAGTTCAAAGAGGCTGAAGTCCACTCCTTTCTGGGGTACCTCCCTGTAGGCAAAAAGGAGGCATGGTAACAGGATATCCCATCTCCTGCGGAGTTTTTCAGGGAGTCCCATAATCATGCCTTTGAGAGTTTTATTAAATCTCTCCACCAGTCCATTTGTTTGTGGATGATAGGGTGTAGTGAACTTGTAAGTTACACCACACTCCTTCCACATGGCCTTTAAGTATGCAGACATGAAATTGCTTCCTCTGTCTGATACTACTTCCTTTGGGAAGCCCACCCTAGAAAATATTCCCAGGAGGGCTTTTGCCACTGCAGGTGCTGTAGTGGTCCTTAAAGGAATAGCTTCAGGATATCTTGTGGCATGGTCCACTACCACCAAGATAAACCTATTGCCTGAAGCAGTAGCAGGGTCAAGGGGGCCAACTATGTCAACCCCTACCCTTTCAAAGGGAACCCCAACCACAGGCAGTGGAATAAGGGGTGCCTTTGGAGTGCCACCTGTCTTGCCACTGGCTTGACAGGTTTCACAGGACTTACAAAACTCTTTTGTGTCCTCAGACATCCTAGGCCAATGAAACAAGGGAACAAGCCTGTCCCAAGTTTTCATTTGACCCAGATGTCCAGCTAGGGGAATGTCGTGGGCAAGAGTTAGGAGGAACTTTCTGTACTCCTGAGGAATCACTAACCTCCTGGCAGTTCCAGGTTTAGGATCCCTTGCTTCAGTGTACAAGAGGTTGTCCTCCCAGTAAACTCTGTGAGAGTCACTGACATCCCCATTAGCCTGTTTGACAGCTTGCTGTCTTTGACCCTCTAGTGTGGGACAGGTTTGCTGTGCCACACTCAGCTCCTCCCTGGCAGGCCCCCCTTCACCCAAAAGCTCAGCAGTGTCTGCTTCAAGCTCCTCTGGTGTAGGTTCTGCACTGGGTGGAAATTCTTCTTCCTCAGAAGTAGAATCCACTGTAGAGGGAGGGATAGTAGGAAGTGGTTTGCTTCTACTAGCCCTAGCTTTAGGGAGCACTTGGTCCATTGTTCCAGGATCCAAGCTTCCCTGTCCTTTTTGCTTTTTGGCCTGAGCCCTGGTTAAAGCAAAAATGTGCCCTGGGATGCCCAGCTTTGCTGCATGGGCCTCCAACTCCACATCTGACCAAGCTGATGTCTCCAAATCATTTCCTAGTAGACAGTCTACAGGTAAATCTGTGGCTACCACAACTTTCTTTGGCCCATTAACCCCCCCCCCCAGTTGAGATTAACAACAGCCATGGGGTGGCTAAGTGTGTTGTTGTGAGCATCGGTTACTTGGTACTGGTGACCAAGTAGGTGTTGTTCAGGGTGGACCAGTTTCTCTATGACCATAGTCACACTGGCATCAGTGTCCCTGTAGGCCTGAACCTCAACACCATTTATTAGGGGTAGCTGCTTGTACTTATCCATATTAAAGGGACAAGCAACTAAGGTTGCTAAATCAATAGCCCCCTCAGAGACTAACACAGCCTCTGTGGCCTCCCTAACAAGGCCAACCCCAACTAAGTTACCAATAGTGAGCCCAGCTACTCCCTTGGATTGGCTATTAGTAGGTTTGCTCCCACCACCACTGCTATTAGTAGGGACACTAGGTGTAGCAGTAGGGGTTGTAGTGTTAGGAGGCTTGGTGCTTTTCTTTGGACAACTGGGATCTGTTGTCCAATGGCCTTTTACTTTACATAAATAGCACCATGGTTTCTTTTCTTTGTTTTGATTAAAGGAGGATTTGGACCGACCACCCCCACCAGAGTGTTTTTGTGGGCCTGATGAAGACTCATTTTTAGATTTGTCCCCACCCTTGTCAGAAGACTTACCATCCTTCTTTGTGTTGCCATCTTTGTCACCCCCTGTATGAACTTTTCTGTTCACCCTTGTTCTGACCCATTTGTCTGCCTTCTTTCCCAATTCTTGGGGAGAGGTCAGATCAGAGTCCACCAAGTACTGGTGCAACAAATCAGACACACAATTATTAAGAATATGCTCTCTCAGGATCAAGTTATACAGGCTGTCATAATCAGTAACTTTACTGCCATGTAACCACCCCTCCAAGGCCTTCACTGAATGGTCAATGAAATCAACCCAGTTTTGTGAAGACTCCTTTTTGGTCTCTCTGAACTTTATCCTGTATTGTTCAGTGGTTAAGCCATAACCATCCAGGAGTGCATTCTTAAGAACTGTAAAATTATTGGCATCACTTTCTTTCACAGTAAGGAGCCTATCCCTACCTTTTCCACTAAATGATAGCCATAGGATAGCAGCCCACTGCCTTTGAGGGACATTCTGTACAACACAGGCCCTCTCAAGTGCAGCAAACCACTTGTTAATGTCATCCCCCTCCTTATAAGGGGGAACTATCTTGTGCAGATTCCTGGAATCATGCTCTTTTGCAGGATGACTATGGGGAATACTGCTGCTGCCACCATGGGTTTCTAAACCCAACTTCTGTCTTTCCTTCTCTAATTCTAATGACTGTCTATCCAAATCCAGCTGTTGCTTTTTAAGCTTCAGTCTGGTTTGTTCCACCCTCAACTTATGGAGTTCCCTCTCTAACAATCTGTCATCAGGGTTGGTGGGAGGGACATTCCTAGATACAGAGGTATGATGGGAATGAACAGAAGGAGACCTGTCCCTTACAGAGGGCACCCTAACAGCTTGGCTAACAGAAACATCAGTACCACTGTGGTGAGAATAAATGGTTTTGCTATGATGTGAGACAACACTATTAGTATGGTGTGGCTCTTCATCATTACCAACTATGCTAGACTGTCTAGTAATGGGCAGGCTAGGAAGTTTCTTTCCTGAACTTTTTCCTGGGGGAGTCCCTGGATCAGATTGTGAACCATTAGCTTCTTTTTCAACAGATGGGGCACTTTTAGCCTTATCTTGTTCTCTAAGCATGTTAAGTAACAGTTCCAAGGAAGGATTCTTCCCTACACTCAAACCTCTCTCTATGCAGAGACTCCTTACTCCTTTCCAGCTAAGGTGATCATATGCAAGTTTGGACAGATCAACATTTTGGCCTGTGCCAGACATTTTTAGAGAGATTTAAAGTGATAGACAAAGAAAAAAAATGTTCAGAACTTTTTAGAAAGACAGAAAAAAACTTTTAAAACATTTTAGAACTTTTTAGAAAGTTTAGGAGTACTTTTCAGCACTTAGAAAAGAGTGAAAAGAGGAATTGCAAAACTTTTTGGTTATGTGTATATACACTGAACTTGTTTTGTATATTTTTCTCTTATGAAAAATACAATGACAAGAGTGGTAAGTAGTCTCAAAGCACTTATCCCACCGCTGCACAACCAATGTAGGAGGCTGGACTGGCTTGTAGTGAGTACCTAGGGGTGCTTGCACCTTGCACCAGGCCCAGTTATCCCTTATTAGTGTATAGGGTGTCTAGCAGCTTAGGCTGATAGATAATGGGAGCTTAGCAGAGCAGCTTAGGCTGAACTAGGAGACGTGTGAAGCTACTACAGTACCACTTAGTGTCATATGCACAATATCATAAGAAAACACAATACACAGTTATACTAAAAATAAAGGTACTTTATTTTTATGACAATATGCCAAAGTATCTTAGAGTGTACCCTCAGTGAGAGGATAGGAAATATACACAAGATATATGTACACAATACCAAAAATATGCAGTATAGTCTTAGAAAACAGTGCAAACAATGTATAGTTACAGTAGGATGCAATGGGGACACATAGGGATAGGGGCAACACAAACCATATACTCCAAAAGTGGAATGCGAACCACGAATGGACCCCAAACCTATGTGACCTTGTAGAGGGTCGCTGGGACTATTAGAAAATAGTGAGAGTTAGAAAAATAACCCTCCCCAAGACCCTGAAAAGTGAGTGCAAAGTGCACTAAAGTTCCCCGAAGGACAAAGAAGTCGTGTTAGAGGAATAATGCAGGAAAGACACAAACCAACAATGCAACAACGATGCATTTCCAATCTTGGGTACCTGTGGAACAAGGGGACCAAGTCCAAAAGTCACAAGCAAGTCGGAGATGGGCAGATGCCCAGGAAATGCCAGCTGTGGGTGCAAAGAAGTTTCTACTGGACAGAAGAAGCTGAGGTTTCTGCAGGAACGAAAAGGGCTAGAGACTTCCCCTTTGGTGGACGGATCCCTCTCGCCGTGGAGAGTCGTGCAACAGTGTTTTCCCGCCGAAAGAACGCCAACAAGCCTTGCTAGCTGCAAATCGTGCGGTTAAAGTTTTTGGATGCTGCTGTGACACAGGAGGTCGCAAATTGGACCAGGAGGTAGAGAGGACGTTGAGCAAGACAAGGAGTCCTCTTAGTAGCAGGTGGCACCCGGAGAAGGGCCAGAAACAGGCACTACAAGGATGCGTGAAACGGTGCTCACCCGAAGTTACACAAAGGAGTCCCACGTCGCCGGAAACCAACTTAGAAAGTCGTGCAATGCAGGTTAGAGTGCCGTGGACCCAGGCTTGGCTGTGCACAAAGGATTTCCGCCGGAAGTGCACAAGGGCCGGAGTAGCTGCAAAAGTCGCGGTTCCCAGCAATGCAGTCTAGCGAGGTGAGGCAAGGACTTACCTCCACCAAACTTGGACTGAACAGTCACTGGACTGTGGGAGTCACTTGGACAGAGTTGCTGGATTCGAGGGACCTCGCTCGTCGTGCTGAGAGGAGACCCAAGGGACGGGTAATGCAGCTTTTTGGTGCCTGCGGTTGCAGGGGGAAGATTACGTCGACCCACGGGAGATTTCTTCGGAGCTTCTAGTGCAGAGAGGAGGCAGACTATCCCCACAGCATGCACCACCAGGAAAACAGTCGAGAAGGCGGCAGGATCAGCGTTTCAGAGTTGCAGTAGTCGTCTTTGCTACTATGTTGCAGTTTTGCAGGCTTCCAGCGCAGTCAGCAGCCGATTCCTTGGCAGAAGGTGAAGAGAGAGATGCAGAGGAACTCGGATGAGCTCTTGCATTCGTTATCTAAAGTTTCCCCAGAGACAGAGACCCTAAATAGCCAGAAAAGAGGGTTTGGCTACCTAGGAGAGAGGATAGGCTAGCAACACCTGAAGGAGCCTATCACAAGGAGTCTCTGACGTCACCTGGTGGCACTGGCCACTCAGAGTAGTCCAGTGTGCCAGCAGCACCTCTGTTTCCAAGATGGCAGATGTCTGGAGCACACTGGAAGAGCTCTGGACACCTCCCAGGGGAGGTGCAGGTCAGGGGAGTGGTCACTCCCCTTTCCTTTGTCCAGTTTCGCGCCAGAGCAGGGCTAAGGGGTCCCCTGAACCGGTGTAGACTGGCTTATGCAGAATTGGGCACATCTGTGCCCAAGAAAGCATTTCCAGAGGCTGGGGGAGGCTACTCCTCCCCTGCCTTCACACCATTTTCCAAAGGGAGAGGGTGTAACACCCTCTCTCAGAGGAAGTTCTTTGTTCTGCCATCCTGGGCCAGGCCTGGCTGGACCCCAGGAGGGCAGATGCCTGTCTGAGGGGTTGACAGCAGCAGCAGCTGCAGTGAAACCCCAGGAAAGGTAGTTTGGCAGTACCAGGGTCTGTGCTACAGACCACTGGGATCATGGGATTGTGCCAACTATGCCAGGATGGCATAGAGGGGGCAATTCCATGATCATAGACATGTTACATGGCCATATTCGGAGTTACCATTGTGATGCTACATATAGGTAGTGACCTATATGTAGTGCACGCGTGTAATGGTGTCCCCGCACTCACAAAGTCCAGGGAATTGGCCCTGAACAATGTGGGGGCACCTTGGCTAGTGCCAGGGTGCCCTCACACTAAGTAACTTTGCACCTAACCTTTACCAGGTAAAGGTTAGACATATAGGTGACTTATAAGTTACTTAAGTGCAGTGTAAAAAGGCTGTGAAATAACGTGGACGTTATTTCACTCAGGCTGCAGTGGCAGGCCTGTGTAAGAATTGTCAGAGCTCCCTATGGGTGGCAAAAGAAATGCTGCAGCCCATAGGGATCTCCTGGAACCCCAATACCCTGGGTACCTCAGTACCATATACTAGGGAATTATAAGGGTGTTCCAGTAAGCCAATGTAAATTGGTTAAATTGGTCACTAGCCTGTCAGTGACAATTTGAAAGAAATGAGAGAGCATAACCACTGAGGTTCTGATTATCAGAGCCTCAGTGAGACAGTTAGTCACTACACAGGTAACACATTCAGGCACACTTATGAGCACTGGGGCCCTGGAGAACAGGGTCCCAGTGACACATACAACTAAAACAACATATATACAGTGAAAAAATGGGGGTAACATGCCAGGCAAGATGGTACTTTCCTACACTGAAGCCCACTCCTTTTTGGGGTACCTCCCTGTAGGCAAAAAGGAGGCATAGTAAAAGGATATCCCATCTACTGCGGAGTTTTTCAGGGAGTCCCAAAATCATGCCTTTGAGAGTTTTGTTAAATCTCTCCACCAGTCCATTTGTTTGTGGATGATAGGGTGTAGTGAACTTGTAAGTCACACCACACTCCTTCCACATGGCCTTTAAGTAAGCAGACATGAAATTGCTTCCCCTGTCTGATACTACTTCCTTTGGGAAGCCCACCCTGGAAAATATTCCCAGGAGGGCCTTTGCCACTGCAGGTGCTGTAGTGGTCCTTAAAGGAATTGCTTCAGGATATCTTGTGGCATGGTCCACTACCACCAAGATAAACCTATTGCCTGAAGCAGTAGGAGGGTCAAGGGGGCCAACTATGTCAACCCCTACCCTTTCAAAGGGAACCCCAACCACAGGCAGTGGAATAAGGGGTGCCTTTGGGGTGCCACCTGTCTTGCGACTGGCTTGACAGGTTTCACAGGACTTACAAAACTCTTTTGTGTCCTCAGACATTCTAGGCCAATGAAACAAGGGAACAAGCCTGTCCCAAGTTTTCATTTGTCCCAGATGTCCAGCTAGGGGAATGTCGTGGGCTAGAGTTAGGAGGAACTTTCTGTACTCCTGAGGAATCACTAACCTCCTGGCAGTTCCAGGCTTAGGATCCCTTGCTTCAGTGTACAAGAGGTTGTCCTCCCAGTAAACTCTATGAGAGTCACTGACATCCCCATTAGCTTGTTTGACAGCTTGCTGTCTTAGACCCTCTATTGTGGGACAGGTATGCTGTGCCACACTCAGCTCCTCCCTGGCAGGCCCCCCTTCACCCAAAAGCTCAGCAGTGTCTGCTTCCAGCTCCTCTGGTGTAGGTTCTGCACAGGGTGGAAATTCTTCTTCCTCAGAAGTAGAATCCACTGTAGAGGGAGGGATAGTAGGAAGTGTTTTACTTCTACTAGCCCTAGCTTTAGGGAGCACTTGGTCCATTGTTCCAGGATCCAAGTCACCCTGTCCTTTTTGCTTTTTGGCCTGAGCCCTGGTTAAAGCAACAATATGCCCTAGGATGCCCAGCATTGCTGCATGGGCCTCCAACTCCACATCTGACCAAGCTTTTGTCTCCAAATAATTTCCTAGTAGACAGTCTACAGGTAAATCTGAGGCTACCACAACTTTCTTTGGACCAGTAACCCCCCCCCAGTTGAGATTTACAACAGCCATGGGGTGGCTAAGTGTGTTGTTGGGAGCATCGGTTACTTGGTACTGGTGACCAAGTAGGTGTTGTTCAGGGTGGACCAGTTTCTCTATGACCATAGTCACACTGGCTCCAGTGTCCCTGTAGGCCTGAACCTCAACACCATTTATTAGGGGTAGTTGCTTGTACTTATCAAGGTTAAGGGGACAAGCAACCAAGGTGGCTAAATCAATAGCCCCCTCAGAGACTAACACAGCCTCTGTGGTCTCCCTAATCAGACCAACCCCAACTAAGTTACCAATAGTGAGCCCAGCTACTCCCTTGGATTGGCTATTAGTAGGTTTGCTCCCACCACCACTGCTATTAGTAGGGACACTAGGTGTAGCAGTAGGGGTTGTAGTGGTAGGAGGCTTGGTGCTTTTCTTTGGACAACTGGGATCTGTTGTCCAATGGCCTTTTATTTTACATAAATAGCACCATGCTTTCTTTTCTTTGTTTTGATTTGAAGAGGATTTGGGCCCACCACCCCCACCAGAGTGTTTTTGTGGGCCTGATGAAGACTCATTTTTAGATTTGTCCCCACCCTTGTCAGAAGATTTACCATCCTTCTTCTTGTTGCCATCTTTGTCACCCCCTGAATGAACTTTTCTGTTCACCCTTGTTCTGACCCATTTGTCTGCCTTCTTTCCCAATTCTTGGGGAGAGGTCAGATCAGAGTCCACCAAGTACTGGTGCAACAAATCAGACACACAATTATTAAGAATATGCTCTCTCAGGATCAAGTTATACAGGCTGTCATAATCAGTAACTTTACTGCCATGCAACCACCCCTCCAAGGCCTTCACTGAATGGTCAATGAAATCAACCCAGTTTTGTGAAGACTCCTTTTTGGTCTCTCTGAACTTTCTTTCACAGTAAGGAGCCTATCCCTACCTTTTCCACTAAATGATAGCCATAGGATAGCAGCCCACTGCCTTTGAGGGACATCCTGTACAGCACAGGCCCTCTCAAGTGCAGCAAACCACTTGTTAATGTCATCCCCCTCCTTATAAGGGGGAACTATCTTGTGCAGATTCCTGGAATCATGCTCTTTTGCAGGATGACTATGGGGAATACTGCTGCTGCCACCCTGGGTTTCTAAACCCAACTTCTGTCTTTCCTTCTCTAGTTCAAAAGACTGTCTATCCAAATCCAGCTGTTGCTTTTTAAGCTTCAGTCTGGTTTGTTCCACCCTCAACTTATTGAGTTCCTTCTCTAACATTCTGTCATCAGGGTTGGTGGGAGGGACATTCCTAGATACAGAGGTATGATGGGAATGAACAGAAGGAGACCTGTCCCTTACAGAAGCCACCCTAACAGCTTGGCTAACAGAAACATTACTACCAGCATGGTGAGAATAAATGATTTTGCTATGGTGTGAGACAACACTATTTGTATGGTGTGGCTCATCATCATTACCAACTATGCTAGACTGTCTAGTAATGGGCAGGCTAGGAAGTTTCTTTCCTGAATCTTTTCCTGGGGGAGTCCCTGGATCAGATTGGGAACCATTAGCTACTTTTTCAACAGATGGGGCACTTCTTGCCTTATCTTGTTCTCTAAGCATGTTAATTAACAATTCCAAGGAAGGATTCTTCCCTACACTCAAACCTCTCTCTATGCAGAGACTCCTTGCTCCTTTCCAGCTAAGGTGATCATATGCAAGTTTGGACAGATCAACATTTTGGCCTGTGCCAGACATTTTTAGAGAGAGTTAAAGTGATAGAAAAAGAGAAAACAGTTTGTCAGAGCTTTTAGAAAGACAGAGAAAAAAACTTTTAAAACTTTTTAGAACTTTTTAGAAAGTTAGAGGTACTTTTCAGCACTTAGAAAAGAGTGAAAAGAGGAAATGCAAAACTTTTTGGCTATGTGTATATACACTGACCTTGTTTTGTATATTTTTCTCTTATGAAAAGTACAATGACAAGAGTGGTAAGTAGTCTCAAAGCACTTATCCCACCGCTGCCACCAATGTAGGAGGCTGGACTGGCTTGTAGTGAGTACCAAGGGGTACTTGCACCTTGCACCAGGCCCAGTTATCCCTTATTAGTGTATAGGGTGTCTAGCAGCTTAGGCTGATAGATAATGGTAGCTTAGCAGAGCAGCTTAGGCTGAACTAGGAGACGTGTGAAGCTACTACAGTACCACTTAGTGTCATATGCACAATATCATAAGAAAACACAATACACAGTTATACTAAAAATAAAGGTACTTTATTTTTATGACAATATGCCAAAGTATCTCAGAGTGTACCCTCAGTGAGAGGATAGGAAATATACACAAGATATATATACACAATAGCAAAAATATGCAGTATAGTCTTAGAAAACAGTGCAAACATTGTATAGTTACAATAGGATGCAATGGGGAAACATAGGGATAGGTGCAACACAAACCATATACTCCAAAAGTGGAATGCGAACCACGAATGGACCCCAAACCTATGTGACCTTGTAGAGGGTAGCTGGGACTATTAGAAAATAGTGAGAGTTAGAAAATTAGCCCTCCCCAAGACCCTGAAAAGTGAGTGCAAAGTGCACTAAAGTTCCCCTCAGGACAAAGAAGTCGTGTTAGAGGAATAATGCAGGAAAGACACAAACCAACAATGCAACAACTGTGGATTTCCAATCTAGGGTACCTGTGGAACAAGGGGACCAAGTCCAAAAGTCACAAGCAAGTCGGAGATGGGCATATGCCCAGGAAATGCCAGCTGCAGGTGCAAAGAAGCTTCTACTGGACAGAAGAAGCTGAGGTTTCTGCAGGAAAGAAAAGGGCTAGAGACTTGCCCTTCGGTGGACAGATCCCACTCGCCGTGGAGAGTCGTGCAGAAGTGTTTTTCCACCAAAAGAATGCCAACAAGCCTTGCTAGCTGCAAATCGTGCGGTTAGCGTTTTTGGACGCTGCTGTGGCCCTGGAGGGACCAGGAGGTCGCAAATTGGACCAGGAGAGAGAGGGGACGTCGAGCAAGTCAAGGAGCCCTCTCAGCAGCAGGTACCACCCGGAGAAGTGCCAGAAACAGGCACTAAGAGGATGCGTGCAACGGTGCTCACCTGAAGTTGCACAAAGGAGTCCCACGTCGCCGGAGACCAACTTAGAACGTCGTGCAATGCAGGTTAGAGTGCCGTGGACCCAGGCTTGGCTGTGCACAAAGGATTTCCGCCGGAAGTGCACAGGGGCCGGAGTAGCTGCAAAAGTTGCGGTTCCCAGTAATGCAGCCCAGCGAGGTGAGGCAAGGACTTACCTCCACCAAACTTGGACTGAAGAGTCACTGGACTGTGGGGGTCACTTGGACAGAGTCGCTGGACTCGAGGGACCTCGCTCGTTGTGCTGAGAGGAGACCCAAGGAACGGGTAATGCAGCTTTTTGGTGCCTGCGGTTGCAGGGGGAAGATTTCGTCGACCCACGGGAGATTTCTTCGGAGCTTCTGGTGCAGAGAGGAGGCAGACTACCCCCACAGCGTGCACAAGCAGGAAAACAGTCGAGAAGGCGGCAGGATCATCGTTACAGAGTTGCAGTAGTCGTCTTTGCTACTATGTTGCAGGTTTGCAGGCTTCCAGCGCGGTCAGCAGTCGATTCCTTGGCAGAAGGTGAAGAGAGAGATGCAGAGGAACTCGGATGAGCTCTTGCATTCGTTATCTAAAGTTTCCCCAGAGACAGAGACCCTAAATAGCCAGAAAAGAGGGTTTGGCTACCTAGGAGAGAGGATAGGCTAGCAACACCTGAAGGAGCCTATCACAAGGAGTCTCTGACGTCACCTGGTGGCACTAGCCACTCAGAGTAGTCCAGTGTGCCAGCAGCACCTCTGTTTCCAAGATGGCAGATGTCTGGAGCACACTGGAAGAGCTCTGGACACCTCCCAGGGGAGGTGCAGGTCAGGGGAGTGGTCACTCCCCTTTCCTTTGTCCAGTTTCGCGCCAGAGCAGGGCTAAGGGGTCCCCTGAACCGGTGTAGACTGGCTTATGCAGAATTGGGCACATCTGTGCCCAAGAAAGCATTTCCAGAGGCTGGGGGAGGCTACTCCTCCCCTGCCTTCACACCATTTTCCAAAGGGAGAGGGTGTAACACCCTCTCTCAGAGGAAGTTCTTTGTTCTGCCATCCTGGGCCAGGCCTGGCTGGACCCCAGGAGGGCAGATGCCTGTCTGAGGGGTTGACAGCAGCAGCAGCTGCAGTGAAACCCCAGGAAAGGTAGTTTGGCAGTACCAGGGTCTGTGCTACAGACCACTGGGATCATGGGATTGTGCCAACTATGCCAGGATGGCATAGAGGGGGCAATTCCATGATCATAGACATGTTACATGGCCATATTCGGAGTTACCATTGTGATGCTACATATAGGTAGTGACCTATATGTAGTGCACGCGTGTAATGGTGTCCCCGCACTCACAAAGTCCAGGGAATTGGCCCTGAACAATGTGGGGGCACCTTGGCTAGTGCCAGGGTGCCCTCACACTAAGTAACTTTGCACCTAACCTTTACCAGGTAAAGGTTAGACATATAGGTGACTTATAAGTTACTTAAGTGCAGTGTAAAAAGGCTGTGAAATAACGTGGACGTTATTTCACTCAGGCTGCAGTGGCAGGCCTGTGTAAGAATTGTCAGAGCTCCCTATGGGTGGCAAAAGAAATGCTGCAGCCCATAGGGATCTCCTGGAACCCCAATACCCTGGGTACCTCAGTACCATATACTAGGGAATTATAAGGGTGTTCCAGTAAGCCAATGTAAATTGGTTAAATTGGTCACTAGCCTGTCAGTGACAATTTGAAAGAAATGAGAGAGCATAACCACTGAGGTTCTGATTATCAGAGCCTCAGTGAGACAGTTAGTCACTACACAGGTAACACATTCAGGCACACTTATGAGCACTGGGGCCCTGGAGAACAGGGTCCCAGTGACACATACAACTAAAACAACATATATACAGTGAAAAAATGGGGGTAACATGCCAGGCAAGATGGTACTTTCCTACACTGAAGCCCACTCCTTTTTGGGGTACCTCCCTGTAGGCAAAAAGGAGGCATAGTAAAAGGATATCCCATCTACTGCGGAGTTTTTCAGGGAGTCCCAAAATCATGCCTTTGAGAGTTTTGTTAAATCTCTCCACCAGTCCATTTGTTTGTGGATGATAGGGTGTAGTGAACTTGTAAGTCACACCACACTCCTTCCACATGGCCTTTAAGTAAGCAGACATGAAATTGCTTCCCCTGTCTGATACTACTTCCTTTGGGAAGCCCACCCTGGAAAATATTCCCAGGAGGGCCTTTGCCACTGCAGGTGCTGTAGTGGTCCTTAAAGGAATTGCTTCAGGATATCTTGTGGCATGGTCCACTACCACCAAGATAAACCTATTGCCTGAAGCAGTAGGAGGGTCAAGGGGGCCAACTATGTCAACCCCTACCCTTTCAAAGGGAACCCCAACCACAGGCAGTGGAATAAGGGGTGCCTTTGGGGTGCCACCTGTCTTGCGACTGGCTTGACAGGTTTCACAGGACTTACAAAACTCTTTTGTGTCCTCAGACATTCTAGGCCAATGAAACAAGGGAACAAGCCTGTCCCAAGTTTTCATTTGTCCCAGATGTCCAGCTAGGGGAATGTCGTGGGCTAGAGTTAGGAGGAACTTTCTGTACTCCTGAGGAATCACTAACCTCCTGGCAGTTCCAGGCTTAGGATCCCTTGCTTCAGTGTACAAGAGGTTGTCCTCCCAGTAAACTCTATGAGAGTCACTGACATCCCCATTAGCTTGTTTGACAGCTTGCTGTCTTAGACCCTCTATTGTGGGACAGGTATGCTGTGCCACACTCAGCTCCTCCCTGGCAGGCCCCCCTTCACCCAAAAGCTCAGCAGTGTCTGCTTCCAGCTCCTCTGGTGTAGGTTCTGCACAGGGTGGAAATTCTTCTTCCTCAGAAGTAGAATCCACTGTAGAGGGAGGGATAGTAGGAAGTGTTTTACTTCTACTAGCCCTAGCTTTAGGGAGCACTTGGTCCATTGTTCCAGGATCCAAGTCACCCTGTCCTTTTTGCTTTTTGGCCTGAGCCCTGGTTAAAGCAACAATATGCCCTAGGATGCCCAGCATTGCTGCATGGGCCTCCAACTCCACATCTGACCAAGCTTTTGTCTCCAAATAATTTCCTAGTAGACAGTCTACAGGTAAATCTGAGGCTACCACAACTTTCTTTGGACCAGTAACCCCCCCCCAGTTGAGATTTACAACAGCCATGGGGTGGCTAAGTGTGTTGTTGGGAGCATCGGTTACTTGGTACTGGTGACCAAGTAGGTGTTGTTCAGGGTGGACCAGTTTCTCTATGACCATAGTCACACTGGCTCCAGTGTCCCTGTAGGCCTGAACCTCAACACCATTTATTAGGGGTAGTTGCTTGTACTTATCAAGGTTAAGGGGACAAGCAACCAAGGTGGCTAAATCAATAGCCCCCTCAGAGACTAACACAGCCTCTGTGGTCTCCCTAATCAGACCAACCCCAACTAAGTTACCAATAGTGAGCCCAGCTACTCCCTTGGATTGGCTATTAGTAGGTTTGCTCCCACCACCACTGCTATTAGTAGGGACACTAGGTGTAGCAGTAGGGGTTGTAGTGGTAGGAGGCTTGGTGCTTTTCTTTGGACAACTGGGATCTGTTGTCCAATGGCCTTTTATTTTACATAAATAGCACCATGCTTTCTTTTCTTTGTTTTGATTTGAAGAGGATTTGGGCCCACCACCCCCACCAGAGTGTTTTTGTGGGCCTGATGAAGACTCATTTTTAGATTTGTCCCCACCCTTGTCAGAAGATTTACCATCCTTCTTCTTGTTGCCATCTTTGTCACCCCCTGAATGAACTTTTCTGTTCACCCTTGTTCTGACCCATTTGTCTGCCTTCTTTCCCAATTCTTGGGGAGAGGTCAGATCAGAGTCCACCAAGTACTGGTGCAACAAATCAGACACACAATTATTAAGAATATGCTCTCTCAGGATCAAGTTATACAGGCTGTCATAATCAGTAACTTTACTGCCATGCAACCACCCCTCCAAGGCCTTCACTGAATGGTCAATGAAATCAACCCAGTTTTGTGAAGACTCCTTTTTGGTCTCTCTGAACTTTCTTTCACAGTAAGGAGCCTATCCCTACCTTTTCCACTAAATGATAGCCATAGGATAGCAGCCCACTGCCTTTGAGGGACATCCTGTACAGCACAGGCCCTCTCAAGTGCAGCAAACCACTTGTTAATGTCATCCCCCTCCTTATAAGGGGGAACTATCTTGTGCAGATTCCTGGAATCATGCTCTTTTGCAGGATGACTATGGGGAATACTGCTGCTGCCACCCTGGGTTTCTAAACCCAACTTCTGTCTTTCCTTCTCTAGTTCAAAAGACTGTCTATCCAAATCCAGCTGTTGCTTTTTAAGCTTCAGTCTGGTTTGTTCCACCCTCAACTTATTGAGTTCCTTCTCTAACATTCTGTCATCAGGGTTGGTGGGAGGGACATTCCTAGATACAGAGGTATGATGGGAATGAACAGAAGGAGACCTGTCCCTTACAGAAGCCACCCTAACAGCTTGGCTAACAGAAACATTACTACCAGCATGGTGAGAATAAATGATTTTGCTATGGTGTGAGACAACACTATTTGTATGGTGTGGCTCATCATCATTACCAACTATGCTAGACTGTCTAGTAATGGGCAGGCTAGGAAGTTTCTTTCCTGAATCTTTTCCTGGGGGAGTCCCTGGATCAGATTGGGAACCATTAGCTACTTTTTCAACAGATGGGGCACTTCTTGCCTTATCTTGTTCTCTAAGCATGTTAATTAACAATTCCAAGGAAGGATTCTTCCCTACACTCAAACCTCTCTCTATGCAGAGACTCCTTGCTCCTTTCCAGCTAAGGTGATCATATGCAAGTTTGGACAGATCAACATTTTGGCCTGTGCCAGACATTTTTAGAGAGAGTTAAAGTGATAGAAAAAGAGAAAACAGTTTGTCAGAGCTTTTAGAAAGACAGAGAAAAAAACTTTTAAAACTTTTTAGAACTTTTTAGAAAGTTAGAGGTACTTTTCAGCACTTAGAAAAGAGTGAAAAGAGGAAATGCAAAACTTTTTGGCTATGTGTATATACACTGACCTTGTTTTGTATATTTTTCTCTTATGAAAAGTACAATGACAAGAGTGGTAAGTAGTCTCAAAGCACTTATCCCACCGCTGCCACCAATGTAGGAGGCTGGACTGGCTTGTAGTGAGTACCAAGGGGTACTTGCACCTTGCACCAGGCCCAGTTATCCCTTATTAGTGTATAGGGTGTCTAGCAGCTTAGGCTGATAGATAATGGTAGCTTAGCAGAGCAGCTTAGGCTGAACTAGGAGACGTGTGAAGCTACTACAGTACCACTTAGTGTCATATGCACAATATCATAAGAAAACACAATACACAGTTATACTAAAAATAAAGGTACTTTATTTTTATGACAATATGCCAAAGTATCTCAGAGTGTACCCTCAGTGAGAGGATAGGAAATATACACAAGATATATATACACAATAGCAAAAATATGCAGTATAGTCTTAGAAAACAGTGCAAACATTGTATAGTTACAATAGGATGCAATGGGGAAACATAGGGATAGGTGCAACACAAACCATATACTCCAAAAGTGGAATGCGAACCACGAATGGACCCCAAACCTATGTGACCTTGTAGAGGGTAGCTGGGACTATTAGAAAATAGTGAGAGTTAGAAAATTAGCCCTCCCCAAGACCCTGAAAAGTGAGTGCAAAGTGCACTAAAGTTCCCCTCAGGACAAAGAAGTCGTGTTAGAGGAATAATGCAGGAAAGACACAAACCAACAATGCAACAACTGTGGATTTCCAATCTAGGGTACCTGTGGAACAAGGGGACCAAGTCCAAAAGTCACAAGCAAGTCGGAGATGGGCATATGCCCAGGAAATGCCAGCTGCAGGTGCAAAGAAGCTTCTACTGGACAGAAGAAGCTGAGGTTTCTGCAGGAAAGAAAAGGGCTAGAGACTTGCCCTTCGGTGGACAGATCCCACTCGCCGTGGAGAGTCGTGCAGAAGTGTTTTTCCACCAAAAGAATGCCAACAAGCCTTGCTAGCTGCAAATCGTGCGGTTAGCGTTTTTGGACGCTGCTGTGGCCCTGGAGGGACCAGGAGGTCGCAAATTGGACCAGGAGAGAGAGGGAACGTCGAGCAAGTCAAGGAGCCCTCTCAGCAGCAGGTACCACCCGGAGAAGTGCCAGAAACAGGCACTAAGAGGATGCGTGCAACGGTGCTCACCTGAAGTTGCACAAAGGAGTCCCACGTCGCCGGAGACCAACTTAGAACGTCGTGCAATGCAGGTTAGAGTGCCGTAGACCCAGGCTTGGCTGTGCACAAAGGATTTCCGCCGGAAGTGCACAGGGGCCGGAGTAGCTGCAAAAGTTGCGGTTCCCAGTAATGCAGCCCAGCGAGGTGAGGCAAGGACTTACCTCCACCAAACTTGGACTGAAGAGTCACTGGACTGTGGGGGTCACTTGGACAGAGTCGCTGGACTCGAGGGACCTCGCTCGTTGTGCTGAGAGGAGACCCAAGGAACGGGTAATGCAGCTTTTTGGTGCCTGCGGTTGCAGGGGGAAGATTTCGTCGACCCACGGGAGATTTCTTCGGAGCTTCTGGTGCAGAGAGGAGGCAGACTACCCCCACAGCGTGCACAAGCAGGAAAACAGTCGAGAAGGCGGCAGGATCATCGTTACAGAGTTGCAGTAGTCGTCTTTGCTACTATGTTGCAGGTTTGCAGGCTTCCAGCGCGGTCAGCAGTCGATTCCTTGGCAGAAGGTGAAGAGAGAGATGCAGAGGAACTCGGCTGAGCTCTTGCATTCGTTATCTAAAGTTTCCCCAGAGACAGAGACCCTAAATAGCCAGAAAAGAGGGTTTGGCTACCTAGGAGAGAGGATAGGCTAGCAACACCTGAAGGAGCCTATCACAAGGAGTCTCTGACGTCACCTGGTGGCACTGGCCACTCAGAGCAGTCCAGTGTGCCAGCAGCACCTCTGTTTCCAAGATTGCAGAGGTCTGGAGCACACTGGAAGAGCTCTGGACACCTCCCAGGGGAGGTGCAGGTCAGGGGAGTGGTCACTCCCCTTTCCTTTGTCCAGTTTCGCGCCAGAGCAGGGCTAAGGGGTCCCCTGAACCAGTGTAGACTGGCTTATGCAGAATTGGGCACATCTGTGCCCAAGAAAGCATTTCCAGAGGCTGGGGGAGGCTACTCCTCCCCTGCCTTCACACCATTTTCCAAAGGGAGAGGGAGTAACACCCTCTCTCAGAGGAAGTTCTTTGTTCTGCCATCCTGGGCCAGGCCTGGCTGGACCCCAGGAGGGCAGATGCCTGTCTGAGGGGTTGGCAGCAGCAGCAGCTGCAGTGAAACCCCAGGAAAGGTAGTTTGGCAGTACCAGGGTCTGTGCTACAGACCACTGGGATCATGGGATTGTGCCAACTATGCCAGGATGGCATAGAGGGGGCAATTCCATGATCATAGACATGTTACATGGCCATATTCGGATTTACCATTGTGATGCTACATATAGGTAGTGACCTATATGTAGTGCACGCGTGTAATGGTGTCCCCGCACTCACAAACTCCGGGGAATTGGCCCTGAACAATGTGGGGGCACCTTGGCTAGTGCCAGGGTGCCCTCACACTAAGTAACTTTGCACCTAACCTTTACCAGGTAAAGGTTAGACATATAGGTGACTTATAAGTTACTTAAGTGCAGTGTAAAAAGGCTGTGAAATAACGTGGACGTTATTTCACTCAGGCTGCAGTGGCAGGCCTGTGTAAGAATTGTCAGAGCTCCCTATGGGTGGCAAAAGAAATGCTGCAGCCCATAGGGATCTCCTGGAACCCCAATACCCTGGGTACCTCAGTACCATATACTAGGGAATTATAAGGGTGTTCCAGTAAGCCAATGTAAATTGGTTAAATTGGTCACTAGCCTGTCAGTGACAATTTGAAAGAAATGAGAGAGCATAACCACTGAGGTTCTGATTAGCAGAGCCTCAGTGAGCCAGTTAGTCACTACACAGGTAACACATTCAGGCACACTTATGAGCACTGGGGCCCTGGAGAACAGGGTCCCAGTGACACATACAACTAAAACAACATATATACAGTGAAAAAATGGGGGTAACATGCCAGGCAAGATGGTACTTTCCTACACTGAATCCCACTCCTTTTTGGGGTACCTCCCTGTAGGCAAAAAGGAGGCATAGTAAAAGGATATCCCATCTACTGCGGAGTTTTTCAGGGAGTCCCAAAATCATGCCTTTGAGAGTTTTGTTAAATCTCTCCACCAGTCCATTTGTTTGTGGATGATAGGGTGTAGTGAACTTGTAAGTCACACCACACTCCTTCCACATGGCCTTTAAGTAAGCAGACATGAAATTGCTTCCCCTGTCTGATACTACTTCCTTTGGGAAGCCCACCCTGGAAAATATTCCCAGGAGGGCCTTTGCCACTGCAGGTGCTGTAGTGGTCCTTAAAGGAATTGCTTCAGGATATCTTGTGGCATGGTCCACTACCACCAAGATAAACCTATTGCCTGAAGCAGTAGGAGGGTCAAGGGGGCCAACTATGTCAACCCCTACCCTTTCAAAGGGAACCCCAACCACAGGCAGTGGAATAAGGGGTGCCTTTGGGGTGCCACCTGTCTTGCGACTGGCTTGACAGGTTTCACAGGACTTACAAAACTCTTTTGTGTCCTCAGACATTCTAGGCCAATGAAACAAGGGAACAAGCCTGTCCCAAGTTTTCATTTGTCCCAGATGTCCAGCTAGGGGAATGTCGTGGGCTAGAGTTAGGAGGAACTTTCTGTACTCCTGAGGAATCACTAACCTCCTGGCAGTTCCAGGCTTAGGATCCCTTGCTTCAGTGTACAAGAGGTTGTCCTCCCAGTAAACTCTATGAGAGTCACTGACATCCCCATTAGCTTGTTTGACAGCTTGCTGTCTTAGACCCTCTATTGTGGGACAGGTATGCTGTGCCACACTCAGCTCCTCCCTGGCAGGCCCCCCTTCACCCAAAAGCTCAGCAGGGTCTGCTTCCAGCTCCTCTGGTGTAGGTTCTGCACAGGGTGGAAATTCTTCTTCCTCAGAAGTAGAATCCACTGTAGAGGGAGGGATAGTAGGAAGTGTTTTACTTCTACTAGCCCTAGCTTTAGGGAGCACTTGGTCCATTGTTCCAGGATCCAAGTCACCCTGTCCTTTTTGCTTTTTGGCCTGAGCCCTGGTTAAATCAACAATATGCCCTAGGATGCCCAGCATTGCTGCATGGGCCTCCAACTCCACATCTGACCAAGCTTTTGTCTCCAAATAATTTCCTAGTAGACAGTCTACAGGTAAATCTGAGGCTACCACAACTTTCTTTGGACCAGTAACCCCCCCCCAGTTGAGATTTACAACAGCCATGGGGTGGCTAAGTGTGTTGTTGTGAGCATCGGTTACTTGGTACTGGTGACCAAGTAGGTGTTGTTCAGGGTGGACCAGTTTCTCTATGACCATAGTCACACTGGCTCCAGTGTCCCTGTAGGCCTGAACCTCAACACCATTTATTAGGGGTAGTTGCTTGTACTTATCAAGGTTAAGGGGACAAGCAACCAAGGTGGCTAAATCAATAGCCCCCTCAGAGACTAACACAGCCTCTGTGGTCTCCCTAATCAGACCAACCCCAACTAAGTTACCAATAGTGAGCCCAGCTACTCCCTTGGATTGGCTATTAGTAGGTTTGCTCCCACCACCACTGCTATTAGTAGGGACACTAGGTGTAGCAGTAGGGGTTGTAGTGGTAGGAGGCTTGGTGCTTTTCTTTGGACAACTGGGATCTGTTGTCCAATGGCCTTTTATTTTACATAAATAGCACCATGCTTTCTTTTCTTTGTTTTGATTTGAAGAGGATTTGGGCCCACCACCCCCACCAGAGTGTTTTTGTGGGCCTGATGAAGACTCATTTTTAGATTTGTCCCCACCCTTGTCAGAAGATTTACCATCCTTCTTCTTGTTGCCATCTTTGTCACCCCCTGTATGAACTTTTCTGTTCACCCTTGTTCTGACCCATTTGTCTGCCTTCTTTCCCAATTCTTGGGGAGAGGTCAGATCAGAGTCCACCAAGTACTGGTGCAACAAATCAGACACACAATTATTAAGAATATGCTCTCTCAGGATCAAGTTATACAGGCTGTCATAATCAGTAACTTTACTGCCATGCAACCACCCCTCCAAGGCCTTCACTGAATGGTCAATGAAATCAACCCAGTTTTGTGAAGACTCCTTTTTGGTCTCTCTGAACTTTCTTTCACAGTAAGGAGCCTATCCCTACCTTTTCCACTAAATGATAGCCATAGGATAGCAGCCCACTGCCTTTGAGGGACATCCTGTACAGCACAGTCCCTCTCAAGTGCAGCAAACCACTTGTTAATGTCATCCCCCTCCTTATAAGGGGGAACTATCTTGTGCAGATTCCTGGAATCATGCTCTTTTGCAGGATGACTATGGGGAATACTGCTGCTGCCACCATGGGTTTCTAACCCCAACTTCTGTCTTTCCTTCTCTAGTTCAAAAGACTGTCTATCCAAATCCAGCTGTTGCTTTTTAAGCTTCAGTCTGGTTTGTTCCACCCTCAACTTATTGAGTTCCTTCTCTAACATTCTGTCATCAGGGTTGGTGGGAGGGACATTCCTAGATACAGAGGTATGATGGGAATGAACAGAAGGAGACCTGTCCCTTACAGAAGCCACCCTAACAGCTTGGCTAACAGAAACATTACTACCAGCATGGTGAGAATAAATGCTTTTGCTATGATGTGAGACAACACTATTTGTATGGTGTGGCTCATCATCATTACCAACTATGCTAGACTGTCTAGTAATGGGCAGGCTAGGAAGTTTCTTTCCTGAATCTTTTCCTGGGGGAGTCCCTGGATCAGATTGGGAACCATTAGCTACTTTTTCAACAGATGGGGCACTTCTTGCCTTATCTTGTTCTCTAAGCCATTACCATTTACCATTTACCATTTATTTAATTGTTATTAGCCTATCCGGCCTTAACAATAATCACACAATAGATATCAATCCCTCGAACTCAATAAAAATCACATTAAATAAAACATCTCAATAAAAGGAACTATGCTTGAATTTTTGATTTAACATGTGCCAAAATGTATCCAATTTACCATGCATTATCGTAAAACCTGATTTGACCATAATTTACATAAAAACTTAACTTATTCTAGAAAAACATTATGAGTCTAATATTTAAAATGTCTTATTATGGGACGAGTCATTTGGGGCCTTACATTGCCTTCCAGCCATTTAATAAAAGCCCGAGGCCTAACCCAGTTTACACTACCCTGCACCGATTTCCCAAGCTAAATAGGTACGGGATAACATAGGCTATTGTGCCTGTGCCAACTGTAGGTGCATTGATAGACGTAATTTCCATGCTTCCAAGATATAGGTTGAGACCTTTGTCACAATGTATTTCTCATCTGAACGCATACATAGTGCTTCCGCCTCCTTGCACTTCCTAACTCCGGAAGTTCTGAAAAGTGGACGAAGGTACAATTTACGGAGTCTGAGCGTAAAGTGGCATAGTAAAAGGAAGTGGGAAAGTGTTTCCGGACCACCATGAAGGCATGGACAACATTCTAAACTACTCAGAGGAGCGGATTGCCATCTGTTGACCACCGCTGTCACTGGTAGTGTGCCCATACGGAATTTAAAGTAGAGAGCCCTTTTTTCCTCCGGATAAATACTGTCTATGAATAATGCTGGTTTAAGCTCTTGGTTAAACAAAATATACCGCTTGAATAAAGGGCTAAATGACTCGCACATAATCTCTGTCTTTCGCTCCCAATATGCCTTTTTTATGACAGCTAGACTAGGCCTTCCGATTTTTTCTGGATGGAGCCAAAAGTCATCCTGGCCGATACCAGCCAGGATTGTTGAGATATGTTTGAACCAGGGCAGTTTCCGATGGTTTTGCAGCTTCATGATATCCTTAAGTACGTCTCTGAATGGTTTAAGAGCCTCTTTTGTCCAAATACGGATCCAGTATCTTACTGGAGCCAGAGCGATGTAGTCCTCAACCTTTCTCATCTGTAGATCAATTCTTATTGCGTTCATTGGTGTAGCATTACCTAGACAAAGTAATTGGCGTAAAAATTTGTTCTCGGTTACTTGTATTGATGGAATCTTTCTGAATCCCCAGATCTCTGCGCTGTAAAGTGCTGCGGCTCTTGCTTTTGTTTTGTATGCAAGCAGTGCGGAGCTCACGGAGTGATTGCCTGTAGCCTTTGCAAATCTGAGTACTGCTCCGGCTTGTTGGGCCAAGGAAATTCTGCTTTTGTAGATTTGTGGTTTCCATGTCTGTTTTTCATCTAATCTGCAGCCCAGGTAATCATAGGTGGCCACTCGGGCCAAAGGCTTATTATTTACCCTAAAAGTCGATTGCAACGTCTGTTTTTGGTTGAGAATCATAAACTTTGTTTTCCCCTCATTGATTACCATGCTCCTTGAGGTACAGAAAGATTCGAAGCCCCTAAGTAGACCATGCATTGCTATCTCTGTTCTTGCCAGTAATACGGCGTCATCAGCAAAGAGCAAGATAGGTATACTTTCATTGGCTAGTTTTGGCACGTCCAGATTTAATTCCTTCAAAACTTGACTTACTTTATTTATATAACAATTGAATAAGGTTGGGGCCAAAACGCAGCCTTGTTTTACACCTCGCTCAATTGGAATTTTGGCCGTATAATCATTTCTCGTAGAATATCTGACCCTGGCAGTGTTTCCTGTATGCAATAGAATTAGCAGCCTTAAGATTTTTCCCTGTATGCCCATGTCCGACAATAGCTGCCATAATGTTTGGCGATTTACGCTGTCGAAGGCTGTTTGGAGATCCACAAAGACCAGGTATAATGGACAGTTTTTAAGGGTGGCGTATTTAGCACAGATCATGTTTAGCTTAAAAAGTTGGTCTGTTGTACTTTGGCCTCTCCTAAAACCAGCTTGGTGTGTTGATATTAAATCTCCGTCCTCTAGCCATTGGTCTAGACGCGACTGAATCAATTTGGCAAAAATCTTTCCAACACTATCAAGCAGTGAGATAGGTCTATAATTGCTCACCATGTCCCGAGGCCCTTTTTTGTGAATTGGAACGATTATTGATTCCTTCCAAGAAGGAGGGATTACCTCGTAATGCCAAACACTGTTGAATAGACGGGCTAGAGCAGGTAACCATAACGTTAGCTGGTTACGGTAAGCATCTGAAGCGATGCCATCTGGGCCTGCAGCCTTATGCGGCTTTTGAAGGAGGATAACTTGTTTAATCTCTCTTTCACTGAATTCCGGTATTAACTTCATTGCACGTGGAATGACGTGGGCTACTTGCGTGGAATTTGTGCTGGAAAATTCGTTAGAGACTAGTGCATTCTGGGTTCCGTTTACCGATCTAAAAAGACAATTTGAAGATGCTGCATGGGTCTTTTGAAGAGGAAATACTTTGCTTAATCTTTGATTTCTGCCTCCCAGCCCTTGAGTGAGGATGTTTGGGTTAATGGTCATCCCTGGTTCTGTCTTGGCCACTTCCTGATACAAGGCAGTAAAGTGCTTTACCCAAAGTTGAGGGTTAATATTCAGTTCTAGGTTTTTCGGGGGGCCTTCGCATCCCCACCTGACTATCTCCCAAAACTTTTTGGGGTTCCCTGCCGTTATTGCTTGCAGTAAAGTTTTCCAAAGTTTATGTGGAAATATCTTCCTTTTGTATCTTAATAATTTTTTGTACTGTTGCCTACATCCATGAAAATGTTGCTCGTTGGAATCATTCAAGTGCCGGTTCTTCATTGCTTGTGATAAGGTCTTTTTTAGCTTTAAACACTCTTCATCGAACCAGCCCTCCATCATTTTAGGATTGATTTGAGGATGCTTGATCTTTTCCTTTTTTGTTTGCAGTAGCAAATTATTAAAGTTATGCAGGAGGGGTATAGCGTCATTAACTGATGGGTTTAAGAACGTGCTAAGTAATGACAACCAGGTTTGGCTGGGAACACTCATATAAGGTTCATCCTCATTTGACCTTAATATGTTTTTCCTGTTTGGTCTCATAGTTATTGTTAGGCTATTTCCGTTGAATGGAGACTCCGCCTTCCCTGGGCTCGCGTCCGGATGGACTATCTCCATTAGCAGTGGGTCGTGATCACTCTCGATTCTGTCCCTTATTTCCATATCGATGACATAATGCCAGGCTTCGATGTTTATTGCCATATAGTCAATTATGCTTTGCCTTTTTCCAGTTCGAAAGGTAGATTTAAAGGTTTTATCTGACTTTGTTCTCCCATTTAATGTGCGAAGTCCTCCTTCTATTAATGCTTCAAAGATTAATTCTCCTTTCTTGGAGTCATTACAACGTTGGATAAGAGGCGTTGGGATATTCCAAGCATAATCTTCCTCTGCTACTTGTTCGTCCCAGAGGATAGAATGAGGTTTAGTGTTGAAGTCACCACATATCAATAAAAAGGTTTTACAAGGTTGGAGAGAGCGATTGTTCATGTGACCTGGTACTGGGTTCCTCCGATCCATGGTTCTTTTGTTTAGGATATGTTCTTTAAGGAGCCGCACCCCTGGCATAACTTGAGCCCGGCTGATAGGTGGGAAGTACACATTTACTATTTCGAGTGACCATTCCTCGTATTTGACTGCGAGCGTCTGGATTCCCTTGCTTTGTACGGTGTGAGTTACTACGGAGTTCCTCAGTAATGAAGTTCTAATCCAAATACTCAGACCTCCCGAGGGTCTTCCTTTTTTTTGCTTAATTGCAGGTGAGTGGAAGGTGGCGAACCCGTCTAGGTCAATAGCATGAGTAGACCAAGTTTCTTGGAAGCAGCTGATGTCTTGTTTTTTAATAAATTCAACCCAGTCTTTATCTTCCATTTTGTTTTTTAAACCTGCTATGTTCCAGCTTAGAATTTTTAATATGGGACTGATTTTATTTTTTATGTTCGAGTTATCCATTTTTTGCTACGAGCTTTTAAATGATTGCTCTTTGCAATTCTGTAACTGTGGGGGATTACCCCTACTGTTTCTAGGGGAATTAGCTACCAGGCAGAACCTCATATTACTCAAGTTTGTTCGTTCAGGGAGTTGTTGTTTGGAGCTGATTGCTCCCTGAAGTATCGAGCCAGAATTGCCTTTTGCCTCTTGCCTACGCATCATGTTTCGGTCTGTAGCTTTTTCAAGAAGTATTGTTGGATATAGTTCTTTTTGCGGAGTAGCAATGGATATTCCCCAGGTCTTCATCGTGTTTGAACATTTTAAGATCTGTTCTGCTATCCAAGGTGAGGCCCAGACTGTTTCTGTTGATTCCCCGTTCTCTAATTCTTTTTTTGGTATGAATCTTACTGAAAGGAGATCTTTAGTTGTTACATTCTGTAAGGCTGGCAGGGAGTTGACAAGACATAAGATGTTAGACCTGTTCAGGATGTCGTGACTTCCTCTTGAGGAGTACTCAGGCATGAACAAGATCGTGGCTTCGGGCTTTTTAGTTGTTTCAGACCGGATCACAGTGTGCCCGCCACCTTCCTGCGACAGTCTTCCTTGGAGTTGGGTGTTCTCATTTTGTCTGTCTTGAGTGGTAGCTGCACGACTAGTAGGTGTTCGATTTACCTGGCCTTTTTCCCTCCCCAGTTGCACTTCTTTGTTCCTTTGTTCTTCGTAGGGTTGCCTTTTTGGAGGCCAATTGTCCCTTTTTCCTTTGATTTCATTGGTTTCCAGGTCCAGTGCTGGGTGCGATGGTGCAGGCGAATCAGTGATCCACCCAGGCTGGTTGCTGAGATTATAATTTCCAGGGCTGCCCTGAGAACAATATTTTGCCTTTGTCCGGGGTGCGGGAACTGGAGCTGTTGTGTTGTCCACGCACATGGTTGTTCTTATACTTTGTTCGTTTCGTATATACTCTGGGGTCTCTGCCCTTCTATTTTTGCCTTTGCTATTATCTTGTTCTGCCCCCTCACTAATGGAGTTCGGAGGCTGCTGGCGTTTTCCGTAGTGGTCTTCTACTATGTTTGAGTAGTGTACCTGAACTAAATGTTCAGTTTTTGTAGCTGGGAGGTGCTTATCGATACAAATGCTAGGTTTGGATGTTCCTGGGCTCCATTTGGGTTGTTCGTTGGCTGGAGGATCATTTACCTCGTTTATCCCATGATTTGTTCCAGGGTCTTTTCCGGACCACCTTTCTTTGTCTAAGTCATGCCCAGATGCTTGGTGTCCCCTGGGGCCAGTGGGTATGCGGTTTATATGGGAATGGTGAGTGCAACTTTTGTCGCACAATAATCCGGGATTTTTGTTTATAAAGTTAAAAACTTTATCAGTGGGTTTCTCAAAACTCTCCGACTTAATGCTTTTATCTTTATACTGACGTTGGGCGCTCTCATCACCTGTGTTCCTGATTTCTCCTATTAGGCCTATCTGTTGTAACATGTTTAAGGCCTTTCCTGCTGGTGCTTTTTTTTTTCCTCTAGCTTTCTTCCATGTGTTTTTCCATCTGCCTGTTACTTGAGGCCTTTTACCCGGAGGCCTTTTTTCTACTGTGTTTGGGACTTTGCTTCCAAATTCAGGACTTCCATTTGTTCTCTCCCTCTTAGGTGTCTGATTTTTTGCATCTGGATAGTTCTCTCGTCCTGGGCCGAAGTGCCTTTCTATATTTTCTTTGTCTGCTGGCCCTTCAATTAAACTAGATTCTGTTTTTCCTAGCTCGTGAATGCACCCCTGTGTGCTTTTAAGGTTGTGTTTGCAGTCTTCGATTATGTCTTTGATTACTTTTGGGACTTCCAATAGTTTTTCCAGCAGTGGTCCACAAACTTGTCCATCCAACTTGTCCATTTTATCGGCCACTGCTTGATGCAACAGGTTTTCCCTAATTACGCCCTCTACTACGGCCATCCTGTAATCTATAGACTGTATTGAGGATGTAAGTTGTTTGGTCAGTTCAAGTTGATCATCAAATTTTTGAGACTGGGCCATGATCGTTGTTGCGATTGAGCCCAGTGTTGCACATATAACTTTCATGATACTAGGAATTGGTTGGTCTAGTGAGAGGTCATCTCCATTTCCACTTTGTTCGTTGGTTATCTGACCTTCTGGATTTTTACCTTCCTTTCCTCTGTGGCCTATGATTATACTACCTTCCAGGAAGTTTAGATCTTCTGATGTTATGCTGTTTAGTTGAGGGTCTGTGTTGCCAATAACGGAGTTGTCGAGTGAGGACAGCTCCAGACTGAAAGAACTACTGTTGAGTCTGCCCAGCATTAAATTAGTTTTAACAATTTGTCTTCCGCAGTGAAGCTGTGGCGCTGGGGTTTTATGGGTCTGTTTAGATGGTGAGCAGTCTGTTTCTGGACCCATTACATTTTGGAGTGCTGTGAATTCTGCTTGGGCACATTGTGGAGAGGATGTTAGTGAAAAATTCCCGGAGTTCAATAGTCCCGTTTGGGGGTCAGGATAAGGTGAATCGTTGCCTTTTCTTTGCTCTCCCGAAAAGTTGCTCCACTTTGGGGGGTTATTTAACTCCACTTCACC
Source organism: Pleurodeles waltl (assembly GCF_031143425.1). Taxonomy (NCBI): domain Eukaryota; kingdom Metazoa; phylum Chordata; class Amphibia; order Caudata; family Salamandridae; genus Pleurodeles; species Pleurodeles waltl. Next base: position 522,274,426 of record NC_090446.1, read on the forward strand.
ATCCCCAAGAGGATTACTCATTGGGCAGAATAATTGCGATAAACCAACCGGTTGCTGTTGCTGCTGAAGTGGGAGAGTATCCTGGAGCCCGGTCGCTGGTAGCTCCAGTTCACCCCCCCCCATGTTGTAGCCACCCACTTCCCCCGATGGCTGTGATCGGAGGCCACTGGCTTTAGGACTTTGCGTTTGCGGCTGTTCTGAGTTCAAGTTCACTTGGTTGTAATAGTTAGTGATAGTGTTTGTTTTTGGTCTAGTTTTCCTTACTCCCGTAGATCCACCCGGGCCCGGGAGCGTCGGTGTATACTTATGTCCCCTGCACAGAGGAATTAGAAGGCCCCCCACAGTTTCGCCTACAGTTTCTCCTGCATTCGGTAGGGCACCCCCTATATCGTCAGAGTCAGTATAGGCTGGCAAGCAAGGCAGTGTCACCACTTCTAATGTCCCGCCTGACTCTTCTCCTGGCTCGGAATCGCTTTTGTTGGCGGGAGACCCGAATTGGACACCCTCTGCTGTGTCTGCTGTGTCTGCTGTGTCCTCACCTAGGTTTGCGAATCCCCCCTGGGATTGCTGGATGGTTCTGGGGTCCTGGTCCTGGTCCTGGTCCTGGTCCTGATCCTGATCCTGATCCTGATCCTGGTTCTGGTCTAACCCTAGGCTTTGTAGACTTTTGAGCTCCTGCTCTGATCTTTGGGAATCCGCTAGGTGAGTGAGCGCCTTGTTGGCCTCCCTAGCCTTCTTTGTTTTTCCTCTTGTCCCAACCATCCTCCGGTTACCGTTCACTGCTCACCGTTCACCACTCCCCTTGGCTCCTTGGTTCCTTACTGGGTTCCTTCCTTGCTTGGTCTTTAGAAGAGACCACCAACAACAACGACAAGTCCCAGTCCAAGTCCAAGGCCAAGGCCAGCTAGGACCAACTAGGCATGTTAAGTAACAATTCCAAGGAAGGATTCTTCCCTACACTCAAACCTCTCTCTATGCAGAGACTCCTTGCTCCTTTCCAGCTAAGGTGATCATATGCAAGTTTGGACAGTTGGACAAGTTTGGACAGATCAACATTTTGGCCTGTGCCAGACATTTTTAGAGAGAGTTAAAGTGATAGAAAAAGAGAAAACAGTTTGTCAGAGCTTTTAGAAAGACAGAGAAAAAAACTTTTAAAACTTTTTAGAACTTTTTAGAAAGTTAGAGGTACTTTTCAGCACTTAGAAAAGAGTGAAAAGAGGAAATGCTAAACTTTTTGGCTATGTGTATATACACTGACCTTGTTTTGTATATTTTTCTCTTATGAAAAGTACAATGACAAGAGTGGTAAGTAGTCTCAAAGCACTTATCCCACCGCTGCCACCAATGTAGGAGGCTGGACTGGCTTGTAGTGAGTACCAAGGGGTACTTGCACCTTGCACCAGGCCCAGTTATCCCTTATTAGTGTATAGGGTGTCTAGCAGCTTAGGCTGATAGATAATGGTAGCTTAGCAGAGCAGCTTAGGCGGAACTAGGAGACGTGTGAAGCTACTACAGTACCACTTAGTGTCATATGCACAATATCATAAGAAAACACAATACACAGTTATACTAAAAATAAAGGTACTTTATTTTTATGACAATATGCCAAAGTATCTCAGAGTGTACCCTCAGTGAGAGGATAGGAAATATACACAAGATATATATACACAATAGCAAAAATATGCAGTATAGTCTTAGAAAACAGTGCAAACATTGTATAGTTACAATAGGATGCAATGGGGAAACATAGGGATAGGGGCAACACAAACCATATACTCCAAAAGTGGAATGCGAACCACGAATGGACCCCAAACCTATGTGACCTTGTAGAGGGTAGCTGGGACTATTAGAAAATAGTGAGAGTTAGAAAATTAGCCCTCCCCAAGACCCTGAAAAGTGAGTGCAAAGTGCACTAAAGTTCCCCTCAGGACAAAGAAGTCGTGTTAGAGGAATAATGCAGGAAAGACACAAACCAACAATGCAACAACTGTGGATTTCCAATGTAGGGTACCTGTGGAACAAGGGGACCAAGTCCAAAAGTCACAAGCAAGTCGGAGATGGGCATATGCCCAGGAAATGCCAGCTGCGGGTGCAAAGAAGCTTCTACTGGACAGAAGAAGCTGAGGTTTCTGCAGGAACGAAAGGGCTAGAGACTTCCCCTTCGGTGGACAGATCCCACTCGCCGTGGAGAGTCGTGCAGAAGTGTTTTCCTACCAATAGAATGCCAACAAGCCTTGCTAGCTGCAAATCGTGCGGTTAGCGTTTTTGGACGCTGCTGTGGCCCTGGAGGGACCAGGAGGTCGCAAATTGGACCAGGAGAGAGAGGGGACGTCGAGCAAGTCAAGGAGCCCTCTCAGCAGCAGGTACCACCGGGAGAAGTGCCAGAAACAGGCACTAAGAGGATGCGTGCAAAAGTGCTCACCTGAAGTCGCACAAAGGAGTCCCACGTCGCCGGAGACCAACTTAGAACGTCGTGCAATGCAGGTTAGAGTGCCGTGGAACCAGGCTTGGCTGTGCACAAAGGATTTCCGCCGGAAGTGCACAAGGGCCGGAGTAGCTGCAAAAGTTGCGGTTCCCAGCAATGCAGCCCAGCGAGGTGAGGCAAGGACTTACCTCCACCAAACTTGGACTGAAGAGTCACTGGACTGTGGGGGTCACTTGGACAGAGTCGCTGGACTCGAGGGACCTCGCTCGTCGTGCTGAGAGGAGACCCAAGGGACGGGTAATGCAGCTTTTTGGTGCCTGCGGTTGCAGGGGGAAGATTTCGTCGACCCACGGGAGATTTCTTCGGAGCTTCTGGTGCAGAGAGGAGGCAGACTACCCCCACAGCATGCACAAGCAGGAAAACAGTCGAGAAGGCGGCAGGATCAGCGTTACAGAGTTGCAGTAGTCGTCTTTGCTACTATGTTGCAGGTTTGCAGGCTTCCAGCGCGGTCAGCAGTCGATTCCTTGGCAGAAGGTGAAGAGAGAGATGCAGAGGAACTCGCCTGAGCTCTTGCATTCGTTATCTAAAGTTTCCCCAGAGACAGAGAGCCTAAATAGCCAGAAAAGAGGGTTTGGCTACCTAGGAGAGAGGATAGGCTAGCAACACCTGAAGGAGCCTATCACAAGGAGTCTCTGACGTCACCTGGTGGCACTGGCCACTCAGAGCAGTCCAGTGTGCCAGCAGCACCTCTGTTTCCAAGATTGCAGAGGTCTGGAGCACACTGGAGGAGCTCTGGACACCTCCCAGGGGAGGTGCAGGTTAGGGGAGTGGTCACTCCCCTTTCCTTTGTCCAGTTTCGCGCCAGAGCAGGGCTAAGGGGTCCCCTGAACCGGTGTAGACTGGCTTATGCAGAATTGGGCACATCTGTGCCCAAGAAAGCATTTCCAGAGGCTGGGGGAGGCTACGCCTCCCCTGCCTTCACACCATTTTCCAAAGGGAGAGGGTGTCACACCCTCTCTCAGAGGAAGTTCTTTGTTCTGCCATCCTGGGCCAGGCCTGGCTGGACCCCAGGAGGGCAGATGCCTGTCTGAGGGGTTGGCAGCAGCAGTAGCTGCAGTGAAACCCCAGGAAGGGCAGTTTGGCAGTACCAGGGTCTGTGCTACAGACCACTGGGATCATGGGATTGTGCCAACTATGCCAGGATGGCATAGAGGGGGCAATTCCCTGATCATAGACATGTTACATGGCCATATTCGGAGTTACCATTGTGAAGCTACATATAGGTAGTGACCTATATGTAGTGCACGCGTGTAATGGTGTCCCCGCACTCACAAAGTTCAGGGAATTGGCTCTGAACAATGTGGGGGCACCTTGGCTAGTGCCAGGGTGCCCTCACACTAAGTAACTTTGCACCTAACCTTTACCAGGGAAAGGTTAGACATATAGGTGACTTATAAGTTACTTAAGTGCAGTGTAAAATGGCTGTGAAATAACGTGGACGTTATTTCACTCAGGCTGCAGTGGCAGGCCTGTGTAAGAATTGTCATAGCTCCCTATGGGTGGCAAAAGAAATGCTGCAGCCCATAGGGATCTCCTGGAACCCCAATACCCTGGATACCTCAGTACCATATACTAGGGAATTATAAGGGTGTTCCAGTAAGCCAATGTAAATTGGTAAAAATGGTCACTAGCCTGTTAGTGACAATTTGGAAAGAAATGAGAGAGCATAACCCCTGAGGTTCTGATTAGCAGAGCCTCAGTGAGACAGTTAGGCACCACACAGGGAACACATACATATAGGCCACAAACTTATGAGCACTGGGGTCCTGACTAGCAGGGTCCCAGTGACACATAACAAACATACTGAAAACATAGGGTTTTCACTATGAGCACTGGGCCCTGGCTAGCAGGATCCCAGTGAGACAGTGAAAACACCCTGCCATACACTCACAAACAGGCCAAAAGTGGGGGTAACAAGGCTAGAAAGAGGCTACTTTCTCACACTGTCATAATCAGTAACTTTACTGCCATGTAACCACCCCTCCAAGGCCTTCACTGAATGGTCAATGAAATCAACCCAGTCTTGTGAAGACTCCTTTTTGGTCTCTCTGAACTTTATCCTGTACTGTTCAGTGGTTAAGCCATAACCATCCAGGAGTGCATTCTTAAGAACTGTAAAATTATTGGCATCACTTTCTTTCATAGTAAGGAGCCTATCCCTACCTTTTCCACTAAATGATAGCCATAGGATAGCAGCCCACTGCCTTTGAGGGACATCCTGTACAACACAGGCCCTCTCAAGTGCAGCAAACCACTTGTTAATGTCATCCCCCTCCTTATAAGGGGGAACTATCTTATGCAGATTCCTGGAATCATGCTCTTTTGCAGGATGACTATGGGGAATACTGCTGCTGCCACCATGGGTTTCTAAACCCAACTTCTGTCTTTCCTTCTCTAATTCCAAAGACTGTCTATCCAAATCCAGCTGTTGCTTTTTAAGCTTCAGTCTGGTTTGTTCCACCCTCAACTTATTGAGTTCCCTTTCTAACAATCTGTCATCAGGGTTGGTGGGAGGGACATTTCTGGATACAGAGGTATAATGGGAATGAACAGAAGGAGACCTGTCCCTTACAGAGGGCACCCTAACAGCTTGGCTGACAGTGTAATGTGAGAGCACATCATCTGTATGATGTGACTCCACCTCAGTACCAACTATTCTAGACTGTCTTGTAATGGGAAGGCTAAGAAGTTTCTTTCCTGAACCTTTACCTGGGGGAGTCCCTGGATCAGATTGGGAACCATTAGCTACTTGTTCAACAGATGGGGCACTTTTAGCCTTATCTTGTTCTCTAAGCATGTTAAGTAACAATTCCAAGGAAGGATTCTTCCCTACGCTCAAACCTCTCTCTATGCAGAGACTCCTTGCTCCTTTCCAGCTAAGGTGATCATATGCAAGTTTGGACAGATCAACATTTTGGCCTGTGCCAGACATTTTTAGAGAGAGTTAAAGTAATAGCAAAATATAAAAAGTTTGTCAGAGCTTTTAGAAAGACAGAGAAAAAAAAACTTTTAAAACTTTTTAGAACTTTTTAGAAAGTTAGAAGTACTTTTCAGCACTTAGAATAGAGTGAAAAGAGGAAATGCTAAACTTTTTGGCTATGTGTATATACACTGAACTTGTTTTGTATATTTTTCTCTTATGAAAAGTACAATGACAAGAGTGGTAAGTAGTCTCAAAGCACTGATCCCACCGCTGCACAACCAATGTAGGAGGCTGGACTGGCTTGTAGTGAGTACCAAGGGGTACTTGCACCTTGCACCAGGCCCAGTTATCCCTTATTAGTGTATAGGGTGTCTAGCAGCTTAGGCTGATAGATAATGGGAGCTTAGCAGAGCAGCTTAGGCTGAACTAGGAGACGTGTGAAGCTACTACATTACCACTTAGTGTCATATGCACAATATCATAAGAAAACACAATACACAGTTATACTAAAAATAAAGTTACTTTATTTTTATGACAATATGCCAAAGTATCTTAGAGTGTACCCTCAGTGAGAGGATAGGAAATATACACAAGATATATATACACAATACCAAAAATATGCAGTATAGTCTTAGAAAACAGTGCAAACAATGTATAGTTACAATAGGATGCAATGGGGACACATAGGGATAGGGGCAACACAAACCATATACTCCAAAAGTGGAATGCGAACCACGAATGGACCCCAAACCTATGTGACCTTGTAGAGGGTCGCTGGGACTATTAGAAAATAGTGAGAGTTAGAAAAATAACCCTCCCCAAGACCCTGAAAAGTGAGTGCAAAGTGCACTAAAGTTCCCCTAAGGATAAAGAAGTCGTGTTAGAGGAATAATGCAGGAAAGACACAAACCAACAGTGCAACAACGATGGATTTCCAATCTAGGGTACCTGTGGAACAAGGGGACCAAGTCCAAAAGTCACAAGCAAGTCGGAGATGGGCATATGCCCAGGAAATGCCAGCTGTGGATGCAAAGAAGCTTCTACTGGACAGAAGAAGCTGAGGTTTCTGCAGGAACGAAAAGGGCTAGAGACTTCCCCTTTGGTGGACTGATTCCGCTCGCTTTGGAGAGTTGTGCAAAAGTGTTTTCCCGCCGAAAAAATGCCAACAAGCCTTGCTAGCTGCAAATCGTGCGGTAAGCGTTTTTGGATGCTGCTGTAGCCCAGAAGGGACCAGGAGGTCGCAAATTGGACCAGGAGGTAGAGGGGACGTCGAGCAAGACAAGGAGCCCTCTTAGTAGCAGGTAGCTCCCAGAGAAGTGCCAGAAACAGGCACTACAAGGATGTGTGAAACAGTGCTCACCCGAAGTTACACAAAGGAGTCCCACGTCGCCGGAGAACAACTTAGGAGGTCGTGCAATGCAGGTTAGAGTGCCGTGGACCCAGGCTGGACTGTGCACTAAGGATTTCCGCCGGAAGTGCACGGAGGCCGGAGTAGCTGCAAAAGTCGCGGTTCCCAGCAATGCAGTCTAGCGAGGTGAGGCAAGGACTTACCTCCACCAAACTTGGACTGAAGAGTCACTGGACTGTGGGGGACACTTGGACAGAGTTGCTGGATTTGAGGGACCTCGCTCGTCATGCTGAGAGGAGACCCAAGGGACCGGTAATGCAGCTTTTTGGTGCCTGCGGTTGCAGGGGGAAGATTCCGTCGACCGACGGGAGATTTCTTCGGAGCTTCTAGTGCAGAGAGGAGGCAGACTACCCCCACAGCATGCACCACCAGGAAAACAGTCGAGAAGGCGGCAGGATCAGCATTACAGAGTTGCAGTAGTCGTCTTTGCTACTATGTTGCAGTTTTGCAGGCTTCCAGCGCGGTCAGCAGTCGATTCCTTGGCAGAAGGTGAAGAGAGAGATGCAGAGGAACTCGGATGAGCTCTTGCATTCGTTATCTAAAGTTTCCCCAGAGACAGAGACCCTAAATAGCCAGAAAAGAGGGTTTGGCTACCTAGGAGAGAGGATAGGCTAGCAACACCCGAAGGAGCCTATCAGAAGGAGTCTCTGACGTCACCTGGTGGCACTGGCCACTCAGAGCAGTCCAGTGTGCCAGCAGCACCTCTGTTTCCAAGATGGCAGAGGTCTGGAGCACACTGGAGGAGCTCTGGACACCTCCCAGAGGAGGTGCAGGTCAGGGGAGTGGTCACTCCCCTTTCCTTTGTCCAGTTTCGCGCCAGAGCAGGGCTAAGGGGTCCCCTGAACCGGTGTAGACTGGCTTATGCAGAATTGGGCACATCTGTGCCCAAGAAAGCATTTCCAGAGGCTAGGGGAGGCTACTCCTCCCCTGCCTTCACACCATTTTCCAAAGGGAGAGGGTGTAACACCCTCTCTCAGAGGAAGTTCTTTGTTCTGCCATCCTGGGCCAGGCCTGGCTGGACCCCAGGAGGGCAGATACCTGTCTGAGGGGTTGGCAGCAGCAATAGCTGCAGTGAAACCCCAGGAAAGGCAGTTTGGCAGTTCCAGGGTCTGTGCTACAGACCACTGGGATCATGGGATTGTGCCAACTATGCCAGGATGGCATAGAGGGGGCAATTCCATGATCATAGACATGTTACATGGCCATATTCGGAGTTACCATTGTGAAGCTACATATAGGTAGTGACCTATATGTAGTGCACACGTGTAATGGTGTCCCCGCACTCACAAAGTCCGGGGAATTGGCCCTGAACAATGTGGGGGCACCTTGGCTAGTGCCAGGGTGCCCTCACACTAAGTAACTTTGCACCTAACCTTTACCAGGTAAAGGTTAGACATATAGGTGACTTATAAGTTACTTAAGTGCAGTGTAAAATGGCTGTGAAATAACGTGGACGTTATTTCACTCAGGCTGCAGTGGCAGGCCTGTGTAAGAATTGTCAGAGCTCCCTATGGGTGGCAAAAGAAATGCTGCAGCCCATAGGGATCTCCTGGAACCCCAATACCCTGGGTACCTCAGTACCATATACTAGGGAATTATAAGGGTGTTCCAGTAAGCCAATGTAAATTGGTAAAATTAGTCACTAGCCTGTTAGTGACAATTTGGAAAGAAATGAGAGAGCATAACCACTGAGGTTCTGATTAGCAGAGCCTCAGTGAGACAGTTAGTCACTACACAGGTAACACATTCAGGCACACTTATGAGAACTGGGGCCCTGGAGAACAGGGTCCCAGTGACACATAAAACTAAAACAACATATATACAGTGAAAAATGGGGGTAACATGCCAGGCAAGATGGTACTTTCCTACACTCTGCATCTCTCTCTTCACCTTCTGCCAAGGAATCGACTGCTGACCGCGCTGGAAGCCTGCAAAACTGCAACATAGTAGCAAAGACGACTACTGCAACTCTGTAGCGCTGATCCTGCCGCCTTCTCGACTTTTTTCCCGGTGGTGCATGCTGTGGGGGTAGTCTGCCTCCTCTCTGCACTAGAAGCTCCGAAGAAATCTCCAGTGGGTCGATGGAATCGTCCCCCTGCAACCGCAGGCACCAAAGAACTGCATCACCGGTACCTTGGGTCTCCTCTCAGCACGACGAGCGAGGTCCCTTGAATCCAGCAACCCTGTCCAATTGACTCCCACAGTCCAGTGACTCTTCAGTCCAAGTTTGGTGGAGGTAAGTCCTTGCCTCCCCACGCCAGACTGCACTGCTGGGAACCGCGACTTTTGCAGCTACTCCGGCCTCCTTGCACTTCCGGCGGAAATCCTTTGTGCACAGTCCAGCCTGGGTCCACGGCATTCTAACCTGCATTGCACGACCTCCTAAGTTGTTCTCCGGCGACGTGGGACTCCTTTGTGCGACTTTGGGTGAGCACCGTTTCACGCATCCTCCTAGTGCCTATTTCTGGCAATTCTGCGGGTGCTGCTTGCTGCTGAGAGAGCTCCTTGTCTTGCTCGACGCCCCCTCTGTCCCCAGACGCAATTGGCAACATCCTGGTCCCTCCTGGGCCACAGCAGCATCCAAAAACTCTAACCGCACAATTTGCAGCTAGCAAGGCTTGTTGGAGGTCTTTCTTCAGGAAAACACTTCTGCATGACTCTCCACGGCGTGGGGGATCGGTCCTCCAAAAGGGAAGTCACTAGCCCTTGTCGTTCTTGCAGAAACTTACGCTTCTACTGTCCAGTAGCAGCATCTTTGCACCCACAGCTGGCATTTCCTGGGCATCTGCCCATCTCCGACTTGCTTGGGACTTTTGGACTTGGTCCCCTTGTTTCACAGGTACCCTCGACTGAAAATCCATTGTTGTTGCATTATTGGTTTGTGTCTTTCCTGCAGAATTCCCCTCTCACGACTTCTATGTCCTTTGGGGAACTTTAGTGCACTTTGCACTCACTTTTCAGGGTCTTGGGGTGGGCTATTTTTCTAACCCTTACTATTTTCTAATAGTCCCAGCGACCCTCTACAAGGTCACATAGGTTTGGGGTCCATTCGTGGTTCGCATTCCACTTTTGGAGTATATGGTTTGTGTTGCCCCTATCCCTATGTGTCCCCATTGCATCCTATTGTAACTATACATTGTTTGCACTGTTTTCTAATACTATGACTGCATATTTTGGTATTGTGTACATATATCTTGTGTATATTTGCTATCCTCATACTGAGGGTACTCACTGAGATACTTTTGGCATATTGTCATAAAAATAAAGTACCTTTATTTTTAGTATATCTGTGTATTGTGTTTTCTTATGATATTGTGCATATGACACTAAGTGGTACTGTAGGAGCTTCACTCGTCTCCTAGTTCAGCCTAAGCTGCTCTGCTAAGCTACCATTATCTATCAGCCTATGCTGCTAGACACCCTATACACTAATAAGGGATAACTGGGCCTGGTGCAAGGTGCAAGTACCCCTAGGTACTCACTACAAGCCAGTCCAGCCTCCTACATAGTGTGCTCACACCAAGAAGTGGTACCTGGCACAGTAGAAAAGAGTTCAGAAAACTGACCCAGGAGATTTATGCAATGGTCTTTCTGCTCAGCAGTAAGACAATCAGCCAAAACTACACCTTCCACTAGAGCATCTTTTTCTGTGGAAGAGAAGAGATCAGGTAGAGGATCACTGTCTTCTTCCTGTCCCTCATCAGTTGCCATGAGCAGGGTGAGATCAGCCCTGTCATAGTAGGGTTTCAGGCGATTGACATGGAGCACCCTAAGGGGACTCCTGGCAGTGCCTAACTCAACTAAGTAGGTGACTTCACCCTTCTTTTCAACAATTATGTGGGGTCCACTCCATTTATCTTGGAGTGCTCTTGGGGCCACAGGCTCCAAGACCCACACTTTCTGCCCTGGTTGGTACTGAACCAAAACAGCATTCTGATCATGCCATTGCTTCTGGAGCTCTTGGCTGGCCTGAAGGTTTTTACTGGCCTTTTTCATGTACTCAGACATCCTTGATCTGAGGCCAAGTACATAATCCACAATATCTTGCTTTGGAGCTTTCAAAGGTTGTTCCCAACCCTCCTTGACAAGTGTGAGTGGACCCCTAACAGGGTGTCCAAAGAGGAGTTCAAAGGGGCTGAATGTAGGAGGCTGGACTGGCTTGTAGTAAGTACCTAGGGGTACTTGCAGCTTGCACCAGGCCCAGTTATCCCTTATTAGTGTATAGGGTGTCTAGCAGCTTAGGCTGATAGATAATGGTAGCTTAGCAGAGCAGCTTAGACTGAACTAGGAGACGTGTGAAGCTACTACAGTACCACTTAGTGTCATATGCACAATATCATAAGAAAACACAATACACAGTTATACTAAAAATAAAGGTACTTTATTTTTTTGACAATATGCCAAAGTATCTTAGAGTGTACCCTCAGTGAGAGGATAGGAAACATACACAAGATATATATACACAATAGCAAAAATATGCAGTATAGTCTTAGAAAACAGTGCAAACAATGTATAGTTACAATAGGATGCAATGGGGACACATAGGGATAGGGGCAACACAAACCATATACTCCAAAAGTGGAATGCGAACCACGAATGGACCCCAAACGTATGTGACCTTGTAGAGGGTCGCTGGGACTATTAGAAAATAGTGAGAGTTAGAAAAATAACCCTCCCCAAGACCCTGAAAAGAGAGTGCAAAGTGCACTAAAGTTCCCCTAAGGACAAAGAAGTCGTGTTAGAGGAATAATGCAGGAAAGACACAAACCAACAATGCAACAACGATGGATTTCCAATCTTGGGTACCTGTGGAACAAGGGGACCAAGTCCAAAATCACAAGCAAGTCGGAGATGGGCAGATGCCCAGGAAATGCCAGCTGTGGGTGCAAAGAAGCTTCTACTGGACAGAAGAAGCTGAGGTTTCTGCAGGAACAAAAAGGGCTAGAGACTTTCCCTTTGGTGGACTGATCCCACTCGCCGTGGAGAGTCGTGCAGAAGTGTTTTCCCGGCGAAAGAACGCCAACAAGCCTTGCTAGCTGCAAATCGTGCAGTTAGCATTTTTGGATAGTGCTGTGGCCCAGGAGGGACCAGGAGGTCGCAAATTGCATCAGGAGAGAGAGGGGACGTCCAGCAAGACATGGAGCCCTTTTAGCAGCAGGTGGCACCCGGAGAAGTGCCAGAAACAGGCACTACGAGGATGCGTGAAAAGGTGCTCACCCGAAGTTACACAAAGGAGTCCCACGTCGCCGGAGACCAACTTAGAAAGTCGTGCAATGCAGGTTAGAGTGCCGTGGACCCAGGGTTGGCTGTGCACAAAGGATTTCCGCCAGAAGTGCACAGGGGCCGGAGTAGCTGCAAAAGTTGCGTTTCCCAGCAATGCAATCTAGCGAGGTGAGACAAGGACTTACCTCCACCAAACTTGGACTGAAGAGTCACTGGACTGTGGGAGTCACTTGGACAGAGTTGCTGGATTCGAGGGACCTCGCTCGTTGTGCTGAGAGGAGACCCAAGGGACCAGTAATGCAGTTTTTTGGTGCCTGCGGTTGCAGGGGGAAGATTCCGTCGACCCACGGGAGATTTCTTCGGAGCTTCTAGTGCAGAGAGGAGGCAGACTACCCCCACAGCATGCACCACCAGGAAAACAGTCGAGAAGGCAGCAGGATCAGCGTTACAGAGTTGCAGTAGTCGTCTTTGCTACTATGTTGCAGTTTTGCAGGCTTCCAGCGCGGTCAGCAGTCGATTCCTTGGCAGAAGGTGAAGAGAGAGATGCAGAGGAACTCGGATGAGCTCTTGCATTCGTTATCTAAAGTTTCCCCAGAGACAGAGACCCTAAATAGCCAGAAAAGAGGGTTTGGCTACCTAGGAGAGAGGATAGGCTAGCAACACCTGAAGGAGCCTATCAGAAGGAGTCTCTGACGTCACCTGGTGGCACTGGCCACTCAGAGCAGTCAAGTGTGCCAGCAGCACCTCTGTTTCCAAGATGGCAGAGGTCTGGAGCACACTGGAGGAGCTCTGGACACCTCCCAGGGGAGGTGCAGGTCAGGGGAGTGGTCACTCCCCTTTCCTTTGTCCAGTTTCGCGCCAGAGCAGGGCTAAGGGGTCCCCTGAACCGGTGTAGACTGGCTTATGCAGAATTGGGCACATCTGTGCCCAAGAAAGCATTTCCAGAGGCTGGGGAAGGCTACTCCTCCCCTGCCTTCACACCATTTTCCAAAGGGAGAGGGTGTAACACCCTCTCTCAGAGGAAGTTCTTTGTTCTGCCATCCTGGGCCAGGCCTGCCTGGACCCCAGGAGGGCAGATGACTGTCTGAGGGGTTGGCAGCAGCAGCAGCTGCAGTGAAACCCCAGGAAAGGTAGTTTGGCAGTACTAGGGTCTGTGCTACAGACCACTGGGATCATGGGATTGTGCCAACTATGCCAGGATGGCATAGAGGGGGCAATTCCATGATCATAGACATGTTACATGGCCATATTCGGAGTTACCATTGTGAAGCTACATATAGGTAGTGACCTATATGTACTGCACGCCTGTAATGGTGTCCCCGCACTCACAAAGTCCGGGGAATTGGCCCTGAACAATGTGGGGGCACCTTGGCTAGTGCCAGGGTGCCCTCACACTAAGTAACTTTGCACCTAACCTTTACCAAGTAAAGGTTAGACATATAGGTGACTTATAAGTTACTTAAGTGCAGTGTAAAAAGGCTGTGAAATAACGTGGACGTTATTTCACTCAGGCTGCAGTGGCAGGCCTGTGTAAGAATTGTCAGAGCTCCCTATGGGTGGCAAAAGAAATGCTGCAGCCCATAGGGATCTCCTGGAACCCCAATACCCTGGGTACCTCAGTACCATATACTAGGGAATTATAAGGGTGTTCCAGTAAGCCAATGTAAATTGGTAAAATTGGTCACTAGCCTGTCAGTGACAATTTGAAAGAAATGAGAGAGCATAACCACTGAGGTTCTGATTAGCAGAGCCTCAGTGAGACAGTTAGTCACTACACAGGTAACACATTCAGGCACACTTATGAGCACTGGGGCCCTGGAGAACAGGGTCCCAGTGACACATACAACTAAAACAACATATATACAGTGAAAAAATGGGGGTAACATGCCAGGCAAGATGGTACTTTCCTACACAACCACCCCCAAACGAAGGACAATAAGACTAGCCATGACCTGATGAGTCTTCATTGTCTAAGTGGAAATATCTGGAGAGTCCATCTGCATTGGAGTGGCTACTCCCAGGTCTTTGTTCCACTGTATAGTCCATTCCCTGTAGGGATATGGACCACCTCAATAATTTAGGATTTTCACCTTTCATTTGTTTTAGCCAAAGTAGAGGTTTGTGGTCTGTCTGAACAATGAAGTGAGTGCCAAACAGGTATGGCCTCAACTTCTTCAGAGCCCAGACCACAGCAAAGGCCTCCCACTCTATGGCAGACCAACACTTTTCTCTAGGGGTCAACCTCCTACTAATAAAAGCAACAGGTTGATCCTGGCCCTCAGAATTAAGTTGTGATAGGACTGCCCCTACTCCTAATTCAGATGCATCAGTTTGGACATAGAATTTTTTAGAGTAACAAGGGCTTTTCAGGACAGGTGCAGAGCACATGGCCTGCTTCAGCTCCTCAAAAGCTTTCTGACAGTTTGCTGTCCATAATACCTTTTTAGGCATTTTCTTGGATGTGAGGTCATTAAGAGGGGCTGCAATGGAGCCATAGTTCTTAATGAACCTCCTGTAATACCCAGTGAGGCCTAGGAAGGCTCTCACCTGAGTCTGAGTGATAGGGGGAACCCAATCAATAATTGTTTGGATTTTCCCCTGAAGTGGTGCAATCTGTTCCCCACCAACAAGGTGTCCCAGATAAACCACCTTACCCTGCCCTATCTGGCACTTTGAAGCCTTGATAGTGAGGCCTGCCTTTTGCAGGGCCTCCAAAACTTTCCATAGGTGGACCAGGTGATCATCCCAGCTGGAGATAAAGACAGCTATATCGTCCAAATATGCTGCACTGAATGCCTCCAGCCCTTGCAGGACTGTGTTCACCAACCTTTGAAAAGTGGCAGGTGCATTTTTCAAACCAAAAGGCATTACTGTAAATTGGTAAAAGCCTCCAATGGTTGAAAATGCAGTTTTAGGTTTAGCATCTTCTGATAATTTGATCTGCCAATACCCTGCAGTCAAATCAAAAGTGCTTAGATACTTGGCAGATGCCAGTGTATCTATGAGCTCATCTGCCCTGGGTATAGGGTGAGCATCAGTTTTGGTTACCAAGTTGAGACCTCTATAGTCTACACAAAACCGCATTTCCTTCTTTCCATCTTTGGAATGGGGTTTTGGTACAAGTACCACAGGAGAAGCCCATGGACTTTCAGAGTGCTCAACCACTCCTAGTTCTAACATTTTCTATACCTCTTGCTTTATGCAGTCCCTGACATGGTCAGGCTGCCTATAGATCTTACTTTTGACAGGTAAACTGTCTCTAGTGTCTATAGTGTGCTCACACCAAGAAGTGGTACCTGGCACAGTAGAGAAGAGTTCAGAGAATTGATCTAGGAGATTTATGCAATGGTCTTTCTGCTCAGCAGTAAGACAATCAGCCAAAACTACACCTTCCACAAGAGCATCTTGTTCTGTGGAAGAGAAGAGATCAGGTAGAGGATCACTGTCTTCTTCCTGTGCCTCATCAGTTGCCATGAGCAGGGTGAGATCAGCCCTGTCATAGTAGGGTTTCAGGCGGTTTACATGGAGTACCCTAAGGGGACTCCTTGCAGTGCCTAAGTCAACTAAATAGGTGACTTCACCCTTTTTCTCAACAATTGTGTGGGGTCCACTCCATTTATCTTGGAGTGCTCTTGAGGCCACAGGCTCCAAGACCCACACTTTCTGCCCTGGTTTGTACTGAACCAAAACAGCCTTCTGATCATGCCATTGCTTCTGGAGCTCTTGGCTGGCCTGAAGGTTTTTACTGGCCTTTTTCATATACTCAGCCATCCTTGATCTGAGGCCAAGTACATAATCCACAATATCTTGCTTTGGAGCTTGTAAAGGTTGTTCCCAACCCTCCTTGACAAGTGTTAGTGGACCCCTAACAGGGTGACCAAAGAGGAGTTCAAAGGGGCTGAAGCCCACTCCTTTCTGGGGTTCCTCCCTGTAGGTAAAAAGGAGGCATGGTAACAGGATATCCCATCTCCTGCGGAGTTTTTCAGGGAGACCCATAATCATGTCTTTGAGAGTTTTATTAAATCTCTCCACCAGTCCATTTGTTTGTGGATGATAGGGTGTAGTGAACTTGTAAGTTACACCACACTCCTTCCACATGGCCTTTAAGTATGCAGACATGAAATTGCTTCCTCTGTCTGATACTACTTCCTTTGGGAAGCCCACCCTAGAAAATATTCCCAGGAGGGCTTTTGCCACTGCAGGTGCTGTAGTGGTCCTTAAAGGAATAGCTTCAGGATATCTTGTGGCATGGTCCACTACCACCAAGATAAACCTATTGCCTGAAGCAGTAGGAGCGTCAAGGGGGCCAACTATGTCAACCCCTACCCTTTCAAAGGGAACCCCAACCACAGGCAGTGGAATAAGGGGTGCCTTTGGAGTGCCACCTGTCTTGCCACTGGCTTGACAGGTTTCACAGGACTTACAAAACTCTTTTGTGTCCTCAGACATCCTAGGCCAATGAAACAAGGGAACAAGCCTGTCCCAAGTTTTCATTTGACCCAGATGTCCAGCTAGGGGAATGTCGTGGGCAAGAGTTAGGAGGAACTTTCTGTACTCCTGAGGAATCACTAACTTCCTGGCAGTTCCAGGTTTAGGATCCCTTGCTTCAGTGTACAAGAGGTTGTCCTCCCAGTAAACTCTGTGAGAGTCACTGACATCCCCATTAGCCTGTTTGACAGCTTGCTGTCTTTGACCCTCTAGTGTGGGACAGGTTTGCTGTGCCACACTCAGCTCCTCCCTGGCAGGCCCCCCTTCACCCAAAAGCTCAGCAGTGTCTGCTTCAAGCTCCTCTGGTGTAGGTTCTGCACAGGGTGGAAATTCTTCTTCCTCAGAAGTAGAATCCACTGTAGAGGGAGGGATAGTAGGAAGTGGTTTGCTTCTACTAGCCCTAGCTTTAGGGAGCACTTGGTCCATTGTTCCAGGATCCAAGCTTCCCTGTCCTTTTTGCTTTTTGGCCTGAGCCCTGGTTAAAGCAAAAATATGCCCTGGGATGCCCAGCATTGCTGCATGGGCCTCCAACTCCACATCTGACCAAGCTGATGTCTCCAAATCATTTCCTAGTAGACAGTCTACAGGTAAATCTGTGGCTACCACAACTTTCTTTGGCCCAGTAACCACCCCCCCCAGTTGAGATTAACAACAGCCATGGGGTGGCTAAGTGTGTTGTTGTGAGCATCGGTTACTTGGTACTGGTGACCAAGTAGGTGTTGTTCAGGGTGGACCAGTTTCTCTATGACCATAGTCACACTGGCATCAGTGTCCCTGTAGGCCTGAACCTCAACACCATTTATTAGGGGTAGCTGCTTGTACTTATCCATATTAAAGGGACAAGCAACTAAGGTGGCTAAATCAATAGCCCCCTCAGAGACTAACACAGCCTCTGTGGCCTCCCTAACAAGGCCAACCCCAACTAAGTTACCAATAGTGAGCCCAGCTACTCCCTTGGATTGGCTATTAGTAGGTTTGCTCCCACCACCACTGCTATTAGTAGGGACACTAGGTGTAGCAGTAGGGGTTGTAGTGGTAGGAGGCTTGGTGCTTTTCTTTGGACAACTGGGATCTGTTGTCCAATGGCCTTTTACTTTACATAAATAGCACCATGGTTTCTTTTCTTTGTTTTGATTAAAGGAGGATTTGGACCGACCACCCCCACGAGAGTGTTTTTGTGGGCCTGATGAAGACTCATTTTTAGATTTGTCCCCACCCTTGTCAGAAGACTTACCATCCTTCTTTTTGTTGCCATCTTTGTCACCCCCTGTATGAACTTTTCTGTTCACCCTTGTTCTGACCCATTTGTCTGCCTTCTTTCCCAATTCTTGGGGAGAGGTCAGATCAGAGTCCACCAAGTACTGGTGCAACAAATCAGACACACAATTATTAAGAATATGCTCTCTCAGGATCAAGTTATACAGGCTGTCATAATCAGTAACTTTACTGCCATGTAACCACCCCTCCAAGGCCTTCACTGAATGGTCAATGAAATCAACCCAGTTTTGTGAAGACTCCTTTTTGGTCTCTCTGAACTTTATCCTGTATTGTTCAGTGGTTAAGCCATAACCATCCAGGAGTGCATTCTTAAGAACTGTAAAATTATTGGCATCACTTTCTTTCACAGTAAGGAGCCTATCCCTACCTTTTCCACTAAATGATAGCCATAGGATAGCAGCCCACTGCCTTTGAGGGACATCCTGTACAACACAGGCCCTCTCAAGTGCAGCAAACCACTTGTTAATGTCATCCCCCTCCTTATAAGGGGGAACTATCTTGTGCAGATTCCTGGAATCATGCTCTTCTGCAGGATGACTATGGGGAATACTGCTGCTGCCACCATGGGTTTCTAAACCCAACTTCTGTCTTTCCTTCTCTAATTCTAATGACTGTCTATCCAAATCCAGCTGTTGCTTTTTAAGCTTCAGTCTGGTTTGTTCCACCCTCAACTTATGGAGTTCCCTCTCTAACAATCTGTCATCAGGGTTGGTGGGAGGGACATTCCTAGATACAGAGGTATAATGGGAATGAACAGAAGGAGACCTGTCCCTTACAGAGGGCACCCTAACAGCTTGGCTAACAGAAACATCAGTACCACTGTGGTGAGAATAAATGCTTTTGCTATGATGTGAGACAACACTATTAGTATGGTGTGGCTCTTCATCATTACCAACTATGCTAGACTGTCTAGTAATGGGCAGGCTAGGAAGTTTCTTTCCTGAACTTTTTCCTGGGGGAGTCCCTGGATCAGATTGTGAACCATTAGCTACTTTTTCAACAGATGGGGCACTTTTAGCCTTATCTTGTTCTCTAAGCATGTTAAGTAACAGTTCCAAGGAAGGATTCTTCCCTACACTCAAACCTCTCTCTATGCAGAGACTCCTTACTCCTTTCCAGCTAAGGTGATCATATGCAAGTTTGGACAGATCAACATTTTGGCCTGTGCCAGACATTTTTAGAGAGATTTAAAGTGATAGACAAAGAAAAAAAATGTTCAGAACTTTTTAGAAAGACAGAAAAAAACTTTTAGAACTTTTTAGATCTTTTTAGAAAGTTTAGGAGTGCTTTTCAGCACTTAGAAAAGAGTGAAAAGAGGAAATGCAAAACTTTTTGGTTATGTGTATATACACTGAACTTGTTTTGTATATTTTTCTCTTATGAAAAATACAATGACAAGAGTGGTAAGTAGTCTCAAAGCACTTATCCCACCGCTGCACAACCAATGTAGGAGGCTGGACTGGCTTGTAGTGAGTACCTAGGGGTACTTGCACCTTGCACCAGGCCCAGTTCTCCCTTATTAGTGTATAGGGTGTCTAGCAGCTTAGGCTGATAGATAATGGTAGCTTAGCAGAGCAGCTTAGGCTGAACTAGGAGACGTGTGAAGCTACTACAGTACCACTTAATGTCATATGCACAATATCATAAGAAAACACAATACACAGTTATATAAAAATAAAGGTACTTTATTTTTATGACAATATGCCAAAGTATCTTAGAGTGTACCCTCAGTGAGAGGATAGGAAATATACACAAGATATATATACACAATAGCAAAAATATGCAGTATAGTCTTAGAAAACAGTGCAAACAATGTATAGTTACAATAGGATGCAATGGGGACACATAGGGATAGGGGCAACACAAACCATATACTCCAAAAGTGGAATGCGAACCACGAATGGACCCCAAACCTATGTGACCTTGTAGAGGGTCGCTGGGACTATTAGAAAATAGTGAGAGTTAGAAAAATAACCCTCCCCAAGACCCTGAAAAGTGAGTGCAAAGTGCACTAAAGTTCCCCTAAGGACAAAGAAGTCGTGTTAGAGGAATAATACAGGAAAGACACAAACCAACAATGCAACAACGATGGATTTCCAATCTTGGGTACCTTTGGAACAAGGGGACCAAGTCCAAAAGTCACAAGCAAGTCGGAGATGGGCAGATACCCAGGAAATGCCAGCTGTGGGTGCAAAGAAGCTTCTACTGGACAGAAGAAGCTGAGGTTTCTGCAGGAACGAAAAGGGCTAGAGACTTCCCCTTTCGTGGACAGATCCTTCTCGCCGTGGAGAGTCGTGCAACAGTGTTTTCCCGCCGAAAGAATGCCAACAAGCCTTGCTAGCTGCAAATCGTGCGGTTAAAGTTTTTGGATGCTGCTGTGGCCCAGGAGGGACCAGGAGGTCGCAAATTGGACCAGGAGGTAGAGAGGACGTTGAGCAAGAAAAGAAGTCCTATTAGTAGCAGGTGGCACCCGGAGAAGGGCCAGAAACAGGCACTACGAGGATGCATGAAACGGTGCTCACCCGAAGTTACACAAAGGAGTCCCACGTCGCCGGAAACCAACTTAGAAAGTCGTGCAATGCAGGTTAGAGTGCCGTGGACCCAGGCTTGGCTGTGCACAAAGGATTTCCGCCGGAAGTGCACAAGGGCCGGAGTAGCTGCAAAAGTCGCGGTTCCCAGCAATGCAGTCTAGCGAGGTGAGGCAAGGACTTACCTCCACCAAACTTGGACTGAACAGTCACTGGACTGTGGGAGTCACTTGGACAGAGTTGCTGGATTCGAGGGACCTCGCTCGTCGTGCTGAGAGGAGACCCAAGGGACGGGTAATGCAGCTTTTTGGTGCCTGCGGTTGCAGGGGGAAGATTCCGTCGACCCACGGGAGATTTCTTCGGAGCTTCTAGTGCAGAGAGGAGGCAGACTACCCCCACAGCATGCACCACCAGGAAAACAGTCGAGAAGGCGGCAGGATCAGCGTTACAGAGTTGCAGTAGTCGTCTTTGCTACTATGTTGCAGTTTTGCAGGCTTCCAGCGTGGTCAGCAGTCGATTCCTTGGCAGAAGGTGAAGAGAGAGATGCAGAGGAACTCGGATGAGCTCTTGCATTCGTTATCTAAAGTTTCCCCAGAGACAGAGACCCTAAATAGCCAGAAAAGAGGGTTTGGCTACCTAGGAGAGAGGATAGGCTAGCAACACCTGAAGGAGCCTATCACAAGGAGTCTCTGACGTCACCTGGTGGCACTGGCCACTCAGAGTAGTCCAGTGTGCCAGCAGCAACTCTGTTTCCAAGATGGCAGATGTCTGGAGCACACTGGAGGAGCTCTGGACATCTCCCAGGGGAGGTGCAGGTCAGGGGAGTGGTCACTCCCCTTTCATTTGTCCAGTTTCGCGCCAGAGCAGGGCTAAGGGGTCCCCTGAACCGGTGTAGACTGGCTTATGCAGAATTGGGCACATCTGTGCCCAAGAAAGCATTTCCAGAGGCTGGGGGAGGCTACTCCTCCCCTGCCTTCACACCATTTTCCAAAGGGAGAGGGTGTAACACCCTCTCTCAGAGGAAGTTCTTTGTTCTGCCATCCTGGGCCAGGCCTGGCTGGACCCCAGGAGGGCAGATGCCTGTCTGAGGGGTTGGCAGCAGCAGCAGCTGCAGTGAAACCCCAGGAAAGGTAGTTTGGCAGTACCAGGGTCTGTGCTACAGACCACTGGGATCATGGGATTGTGCCAACTATGCCAGGATGGCATAGAGGGGGCAATTCCATGATCATAGACATGTTACATGGCCATATTCGGAGTTACCATTGTGAAGCTACATATAGGTAGTGACCTATATGTAGTGCACGTGTGTAATGGTGTCCCCGCACTCACAAAGTCCGGGGAATTGGCCCTGAACAATGTGGGGGCACCTTGGCTAGTGCCAGGGTGCCCTCACACTAAGTAACTTTGCACCTAACCTTTACCAGGTAAAGGTTAGACATATAGGTGACTTATAAGTTACTTAAGTGCAGTGTAAAAAGGCTGTGAAATAACGTGGACGTTATTTCACTCAGGCTGCAGTGGCAGGCCTGTGTAAGAATTGTCAGAGCTCCCTATGGGTGGAAAAAGAAATGCTGCAGCCCATAGGGATCTCCTGGAACCCCAATACCCTGGGTACCTCAGTACCATATACTAGGGAATTATAAGGGTGTTCCAGTAAGCCAATGTAAATTGGTTAAATTGGTCACTAGCCTGTCAGTGACAATTTGAAAGAAATGAGAGAGCATAACCACTGAGGTTCTGATTAGCAGAGCCTCAGTGAGACAGTTAGTCACTACACAGGTAACACATTCAGGCACATTTATGAGCACTGGGGCCCTGGAGAACAGGGTCCCAGTGACACATACAACTAAAACAACATATATACAGTGAAAAAATGGGGGTAACATGCCAGGCAAGATGGTACTTTCCTACACTGAAGCCCACTCCTTTTTGGGGTACCTCCCTGTAGGCAAAAAGGAGGCATAGTAAAAGGATATCCCATCTCCTGCGGAGTTTTTCAGGGAGTCCCAAAATCATGCCTTTGAGAGTTTTGTTAAATCTCTCCACCAGTCCATTTGTTTGTGGATGATAGGGTGTAGTGAACTTGTAAGTCACACCACACTCCTTCCACATGGCCTTTAAGTAAGCAGACATGTGTAGGAGGCTGGACTGGCTTGTAGTGAGTACCAAGGGGTACTTGCACCTTGCACCAGGCCCAGTTATCCCTTATTAGTGTATAGGGTGTCTAGCAGCTTAGGCTGATAGATAATGGTAGCTTAGCAGAGCAGCTTAGGCTGAACTAGGAGACGTGTGAAGCTACTACAGTACCACTTAGTGTCATATGCACAATATCATAAGAAAACACAATACACAGTTATACTAAAAATAAAGGTACTTTATTTTTATGACAATATGCCAAAGTATCTTAGAGTGTACCCTCAGTGAGAGGATAGGAAATATACACAAGATATATATACACAATAGCAAAAATATGCAGTATAGTCTTAGAAAACAGTGCAAACAATGTATAGTTACAATAGGATGCAATGGGGAAACATAGGGATAGGGGCAACACAAACCATATACTCCAAAAGTGGAATGCGAACCACGAATGGACCCCAAACCTATGTGACCTTGTAGAGGGTCGCTGGGACTATTAGAAAATAGTGAGAGTTAGAAAAATAACCCTCCCCAAGACCCTGAAAAGTGAGTGCAAAGTGCACTAAAGTTCCCCTAAGGACAAAAGAGTCGTGTTAGAGGAATAATGCAGGAAAGACAGAAACCAGCAATGCAACAACTGTGGATTTCCAATCTAGGGTACCTGTGGAACAAGGGGACCAAGTCCAAAAGTCACAAGCAAGTCGGAGATGGGCAGATGCCCAGGAAATGCCAGCTGCGGGTGCAAAGAAGCTTCGACTGGACAGAAGAAGCTGAGGTTTCTGCAAGAACGAAAAGGGCTAGAGACTTCCCCTTTGGTGGACGGATCCCTCTCGCCTTGGAGAGTCGTACAGAAGTGTTTTCCCGCCGGAAGGACGCCAACACGCCTTGCTACACGCAAATCGTGCGTTTGACGTTTTTGGACGCTGCTGGGGCCCAGGAGGGACCAGGAGGTCGCAAATTGGACCTGCAGAGAGAGGGGACGTCATGCAAGACAAAGAGCCCTCACTGAAGCAGGTAGCTCCCAGAGAAGTGCCAGAAACAGGCACTACGAGGATGCGTGAAACGGTGCTCGCCGAAGTTGCACAAAGGAGTCCCACGTCGCCGGAGACCAACTTAGAAAGTCGTGCAATGCAGGTTAGAGTGCCGTGGACCCAGGCTTGGCTGTGCACAAAGGATTTCCACCGGAAGTGCACAGGAGCCGGAGCAGCTGCAAAGTCGCGGTTCCCAGCAATGCAGCCCAGCGAGGTGAGGCAAGGACTTACCTCCACCAAACTTGGGCTGAAGAGTCACTGGACTGTGGGGGTCACTTGGACAGCATCGCTGGATTCGAGGGACCTCGCTCGTCGTGCTGAGAGGAGACCCAAGGGACCGGTAATGCAGCTTTTTGGTGCCTGCGGTTGCAGGGGGAAGATTCCGTCGACCCACGGGAGATTTCTTCGGAGCTTCTGGTGCAGAGAGGAGGCAGGCTACCCCCACAGCATGCACAAGCAGGAAAACAGTCGAGAAGGCGGCAGGATCAGCGTTACAGAGTTGCAGTAGTCGTCTTTGCTACTATGTTGCAGGTTTGCAGGCTTCCAGCGCGGTCAGCGGTCGTTTCCTTATCAGAAGGTGAAGAGGGAGATGCAGAGGAACTCGGATGAGCTCTTGCATTCGTTATCTAAAGTTTCCCCAGAGACAGAGACCCTAAATAGCCAGAAAAGAGGGTTTGGCTACCTAGGAGAGAGGAAAGGCTACTAACACCTGAAGGAGCCTATCAGCAGGAGTCTCTGACGTCACCTGGTGGCACTGGCCACTCAGAGCAGTCCAGTGTGCCAGCAGCACCTCTGTTTCCAAGATGGCAGAGGTCTGGAGCACACTGGAGGAGCTCTGGACACCTCCCAGGGGAGGTGCAGGTCAGGGGAGTGGTCAATCCCCTTTCCTTTGTCCAGTTTCGCGCCAGAGCAGGGGCTAAGGGGTCCCTGAACCGGTGTAGACTGGCTTATGCAGAATTGGGCACATCTGTGCCCAACAAAGCATTTCCAGAGGCTGGGGGAGGCTGCTCCTCCCCTGCCTTCACACCATTTTCCAAAGGGAGAGGGTGTCACACCCTCTCTCAGAGGAAGTTCTTTGTTCTGCCATCCTGGGCCAGGCCTGGCTGGACCCCAGGAGGGCAGCTGCCTGTCTGAGGGGTTGGCAGCAGCAGCAGCTGCAGTGAAACCCCAGGAAGGGCAGTTTGGCAGTACCAGGGTCTGTGCTACACACCACTGGGATCATGGGATTGTGCCAACCATGCTAGGATGGCATAGAGGGGGCAATTCCATGATCATAGACATGTTACATGGCCATATTCGGAGTTACCATTGTGAAGCTACATATAGGTAGTGACCTATATGTAGTGCACGCGTGTAATGGTGTCCCCGCACTCACAAAGTTCAGGGAATTGGCTCTGAACAATGTGGGGGCACCTTGGCTAGTGCCAGGGTGCCCTCACACTAAGTAACTTTGCACCTAACCTTTACCAGGTAAAGGTTAGACATATAGGTGACTTATAAGTTACTTAAGTGCAGTGTAAAATGGCTGTGAAATAACGTGGACGTTATTTCACTCAGGCTGCAGTGGCAGGCCTGTGTAAGAATTGTCAGAGCTCCCTATGGGTGGCAAAAGAAATGCTGCAGCCCATAGGGATCTCCTGGAACCCCAATACCCTGGGTACCTCAGTACCATATACTAGGGAATTATAAGGGTGTTCCAGTAAGCCAATGTGAATTGGTAAAATTGGTCACTAGCCTGTTAGTGACAATTTAAAAGTAATGAGAGAGCATAACCACTGAGGTTCTGGTTAGCAGAGCCTCAGTGAGACAGTTAGGCACCATACAGGGAACATACACATGCACACCTATGAGCACTGGGGCCCTGTGTGACAGGGTCCCAGTGACACATACATATAGGCCACAAACCTATGAGCACTGGGGTCCTGACCAGCAGTATCCCAGTGACACATAACAAACATACTGAAAACATGGTGTTTTCACTATGAGCACTGAGGCCTGGCTATCAGGATCCCAGTGAGACAGTGAAAACAGTGACAAACACTCTCACATACACTCACAAACAGGCCAAAAGTGGGGGTAACAAGGCTAGAAAGAGGCTACCTTCTCACAACATGAAATTGCTTCCCCTGTCTGATACTACTTCCTTTGGGAAGCCCACCCTGGAAAATATTCCCAGGAGGGCCTTTGCCACTGCAGGTGCTGTAGTGGTCCTTAAAGGAATTGCTTCAGGATATCTTGTGGCATGGTCCACTACCACCAAGATAAACCTATTGCCTGAAGCAGTAGGAGGGTCAAGGGGGCCAACTATGTCAACCCCTACCCTTTCAAAGGGAACCCCAACCACAGGCAGTGGAATAAGGGGTGCCTTTGGGGTGCCACCTGTCTTGCCACTGGCTTGACAGGTTTCACAGGACTTACAAAACTCTTTTGTGTCCTCAGACATTCTAGGCCAATGAAACAAGGGAACAAGCCTGTCCCAAGTTTTCATTTGTCCCAGATGTCCAGCTAGGGGAATGTCGTGGGCTAGAGTTAGGAGGAACTTTCTGTACTCCTGAGGAATCACTAACCTCCTGGCAGTTCCAGGCTTAGGATCCCTTGCTTCAGTGTACAAGAGGTTGTCCTCCCAGTAAACTCTATGAGAGTCACTGACATCCCCATTAGCTTGTTTGACAGCTTGCTGTCTTAGACCCTCTAGTGTGGGACAGGTATGCTGTGCAACACTCAGCTCCTCCCTGGCAGGCCCCCCTTCACCCAAAAGCTCAGCAGTGTCTGCTTCCAGCTCCTCTGGTGTAGGTTCTGCACAGGGTGGAAATTCTTCTTCCTCAGAAGTAGAATCCACTGTAGAGGGAGGGATAGTAGGAAGTGTTTTACTTCTACTAGCCCTAGCTTTAGGGAGCACTTGGTCCATTGTTCCAGGATCCAAGTCACCCTGTCCTTTTTGCTTTTTGGCCTGAGCCCTGGTTAAAGCAACAATATGCCCTAGGATGCCCAGCATTGCTGCATGGGCCTCCAACTCCACATCTGACCAAGCTTTTGTCTCCAAATAATTTCCTAGTAGACAGTCTACAGGTAAATCTGAGGCTACCACAACTTTCTTTGGACCAGTAACCCCCCCCCAGTTGAGATTTACAACAGCCATGGGGTGGCTAAGTGTGTTGTTGTGAGCATCGGTTCCTTGGTACTGGTGACCAAGTAGGTGTTGTTCAGGGTGGACCAGTTTCTCTATGACCATAGTCACACTGGCTCCAGTGTCCCTGTAGGCCTGAACCTCAACACCATTTATTAGGGGTAGTTGCTTGTACTTATCCATGTTAAGGGGACAAGCAACCAAGGTGGCTAAATCAATAGCCCCCTCAGAGACTAACACAGCCTCTGTGATCTCCCTAATCCGACTAACCCCAACTAAGTTACCAATAGTGAGCCCAGCTACTCCCTTGGATTGGCTATTAGTAGGTTTGCTCCCACCACCACTGCTATTAGTAGGGACACTAGGTGTAGCAGTAGGGGTTGTAGTGGTAGGAGGCTTGGTGCTTTTCTTTGGACAACTGGGATCTGTTGCCCAATGGCCTTTTATTTTACATAAATAGCACCATGGTTTGTTTTCTTTGTTTTGATTTGAAGAGGATTTGGGCCCACCACCCCCACCAGAGTGTTTTTGTGGGCCTGATGAAGACTCATTTTTAGATTTGTCCCCACCCTTGTCAGAAGACTTACCATCCTTCTTCTTGTTGCCATCTTTGTCACCCCCTGTATGAACTTTTCTGTTCACCCTTGTTCTGACCCATTTGTCTGCCTTCTTTCCCAATTCTTGGGGAGAGGTCAGATCAGAGTCCACCAAGTACTGGTGCAACAAACCAGACACACAATTATTAAGAATATGCTCTCTCAGGATCAAGTTATACAGGCTGTCATAATCAGTAACTTTACTGCCATGTAACCACCCCTCCAAGGCCTTCACTGAATGGTCAATGAAATCAACCCAGTCTTGTGAAGACTCCTTTTTGGTCTCTCTGAACTTTATCCAGTACTGTTCAGTGGTTAAGCCATAACCATCCAGGAGTGCATTTTTAAGAACTGTAAAATTATTGGCATCACTTTCTTTCACAGCAAGGAGCCTATCCCTAGCCTTTCCACTAAATGATAGCCATAGGATAGCAGCCCACTGCCTTTGAGGGACATCCTGTACAACACAGGCCCTCTCAAGTGCAGCAAACCACTTGTTAATGTCATCCCCCTCCTTATAAGGGGGAACTATCTTGTGCAGATTCCTAGAATCATGCTCTTTTGCAGGATGACTATTGGGAATACTGCTGCTGCCACCATGGGTTTCAAAACCCAACTTCTGTCTTTCCTTCTCTACTTCTAAGGACTGTCTATTTAAATCCAGCTGTTGCTTCTTGAGCTTCAGTCTGGTTTGTTCCACTCTCAATCTATTGAGCTCCCTTTCTAACAATCTGTCATCAGGGTGGGTGGGAGGGACATGTCTAGAAACAGAAGTATGATGAGAATGGACAGAAGGAGACCTGTCCCTTACAGAAGGCACCCTAACAGCTTGGTTAACAGAAACATCACTTCTACTGTGGTGAGAATGAATGCTCTTGCTATGATGTGAGACAACACTATCTGTATGGTGTGACTCAACCTCAGTACCAACTATGCTAGGCTGTCTAGTATTGGGCAGGCTAGGAAGTTTCTTTCCTGAATCTTTTCCTAGGGGAGTCCCTGGATCAGAATGAGAACCATTAGCTACTTTTTCAACAGATGGGGCCCTTCTGGCCTTATCTTGTTCTCTAAGCATGTTAAGCAATAATTCCAAAGAAGGATTCTTCCCTACACTCAAACCTCTTTCTACACAGAGACTCCTTGCTCCTTTCCAGCTAAGGTTGTCATATGCAAGTTTGGACAGATCAACATTTTGGCCTGTGCCAGACATTTTTAGAAAGAGTTTAAGTGATAGAAAAAGAGAAAAAAGTTTTCAGAATTTTTAGAAAGACAGTAAAAAAAAAAAAACTTTTAAAACTTTTTAGAACTTTTTAGAAAGTTTAGAGGTACTTTTCAGCACTTTAGAAAAGAGGTGAGAAAAGAAATGCAAAACTTTTTGCTTAGGTGTACATACACTGAACTTGTTTTGTATATTTTTCTCTTATGAAAAGTACAATGACAAGAGTGGTAAGTAGTCTCAAAGCACTTATCCCACCGCTGCACAACCAATGTAGGAGGCTGGACTGGCTTGTAGTGAGTACCTAGGGGTACTTACACCTTGCACCAGGCCCAGTTATCCCTTATTAGTGTATAGGGTGTCTAGCAGCATAGGCTGATAGATAATGGTAGCTTAGCAGAGCAGCTTAGGCTGAACTAGGAGACGAGTGAAGCTCCTACAGTACCACTAGTGTCATATGCACAATATCATAAGAAAACACAATACACAGATATACTAAAAATAAAGGTACTTTATTTTTATGACAATATGCCAAAAGTATATCAGTGAGTACCCTCAGTATGAGGATAGCAAATTTACACAAGATATATGTACACAATACCAAAATATGCAGTAATAGTATTAGAAAACAGTGCAAACAATGTATAGTTACAATAGGATGCAATGGGGACACATAGGGATAGGGGCAACACAAACCATATACTCCAAAAGTGGAATGCGAACCACGAATGGACCCCAAAATTATGTGACCTTGTAGAGGGTCGCTGGGACTATTAGAAAATAGTAAGGGTTAGAAAAATAACCCACCCCAAGACCCTGAAAAGTGAGTGCAAAGTGCACTGAAGTTCCCCAAAGGACAAAGAAGTCGTGATAGGGGAATTCTGCGGGAAAGACACAAACCAACAATGCAACAACGATGGATTTCCAGTCGAGGGTACCTGTGGAACAAGGTGACCAAGTCCAAAAGTCACAAGCAAGTCGGAGATGGGCAGATGCCCAGGAAATGCCAGCTGTGGGTGCAAAGAAGCTGCTACTGGACAGTAGAAGCTTAGGTTTCTGCAGGAATGACAAGGGCTAGAGACTTTCCCTTTGGAGGACGCATTTCTCACGCTGTGGAGAGTTGTGCAGAAGTGTTTTCCCGCCGAAAAACCGTCAACAAGCCTTGCTAGCTGCAAATCATGTGGTTAATGTTTTTGGATGCTGCTGTGGCTCAGGAGGGACCAGGATATCGCCAATTGCGACAGGTGCCAGAGGGGGCGTCGAGCAAGACAAGGAGCCCTCTCAGCAGCAGGCAGCACCCACAGAAGTGCCATAAACAGGCACTACAAGGATGCATGAAACAGTGCTCACCCGAAGTCGCACAAAGGAGTCCCACGTCGCCGGAGAACAACTTAGAAGGTCGTGCAATGCAGGTTAGAGTGCTGTGGACCCAGGCTGGACTGTGCACAAAGGATTTCCTCCGGAAGTGCACGGAGGCCGGAGTAGTTGCAAAAGTCGCGGTTCCCAGCAATGCAGTCTGGCGTGGGGAGGCAAGGACTTACCTCCACCAAACTTGGACTGAAGAGTCACTGGACTGTGGGAGTCACTTGGACAGAGTTGCTGGATTCAAGGGTCCTCGCTCGTTGTGCTGAGAGGAGACCCAAGGTACCGGTGATGCAGTTCTTTGGTGCCTGCAGTTGCAGGGGGACGATTCCGTCGACCCACGGGAGATTTCTTCGGAGCTTCTAGTGCAGAGAGGAGGCAGACTACCCCCACAGCATGCACCACCAGGAAAACAGTCGAGAAGGCGGCAGGATCAGCGTTACAGAGTTCCAGTAATCGTCTTCGCTACTATGTTGCAGTTTTGCAGGCTTCCAGCGCGGTCAGCAGTCGATTCCTTGGCAGAAGGTGAAGAGAGAGATGCAGAGGAACTCGGATGAGCTCTTGCATTCGTTATCTAAGGAATCCCAAGAGACAGAGACCCTAAGTAGCCAGAAAAGAGGGTTTGGCTACCTGGGAGAGAGGATAGGCTAGCAACACCTGAAGGAGCCTATCAGAAGTAGTCTCTGACGTCACCTGATGGCACTGGCCACTCAGAGCAGTCCAGTGTGCCAGCAGCACCTCTGTTTCCAAGATGGCAGAGGTCTGGAGCACACTGGAGAAGCTCTGGGCACCTCCCAGGGGAGGTACAGGTCAGGGGAGTGGTCACTCCCCTTCCCTTTGTCCAGTTTCGCGCCAGAGCAGGGCTAAGGGGTCCCTGAACCGGTGTAGACTGGCTTATGCAGAAATGGGCACCATGGGTGCCCATGAAAGCATTTCCAGAGGCTGGGGGAGGCTACTCCTCCCCTGCCCTAACACCATTTTCCAAAGGGAGAGGGTGTAACACCCTCTATCTGAGGAAGTCCTTTGTTCTGCCTTCCTGGTGACCTATATGTAGTGCACGCGTGTAATGGTGTTCCCGCACTCACAAAGTCCGGTGAATTGGCCCTGAACAATGTGGGGGCACCTTGGATAGTGCCAGGGTGCCCACACACTAAGTAACTTAGCACCCAACCATTACCAGGTAAAGGTTAGACATATAGGTGACTTATAAGTTACTTAAGTGCAGTGTAAAATGGCTGTGAAATAACGTGGACGTTATTTCACTCAGGCTGCAGTGGCAGGCCTGTGTAAGAATTGTCAGAGCTCCCTATGGGTGGCAAAAGAAATGCTGCAGCCCATAGGGATCTCCTGGAACCCCAATACCCTGGATACCTCAGTACCATATACTAGGGAATTATAAGGGTGTTCCAGTATGCCAATGTAAATTGGTGAAATTGGTCACTAGCCTGTTAGTGACAATTTGTAAAGAGAGAGCATAACCACTGAGGTTCTGGTTAGCAGAGCCTCAGTGAGATAGTTAGGCATCACACAGGGAACACATACCTATAGGTCACAAACTTATGAGCACTGGGGTCCTGACTAGCAGGGTCCCGGTGACACATAACAAACAAACTGAAAACATAGGGTTTTCACTATGAGCACTGGGCCCTGGCTAGCAGGATCCCAGTGAGACAGTGAAAACACCCTGACATACACTCACAAACAGGCCAAAAGTGGGGGTAACAAGGCTAGAAAGAAGCTACTTTCTCACACAACCCCCCCCCCCCAAACGAAGGACAATAAGGCTAACCTTGGCCAGTTGAGACTTTATTGTCTAAGTGGTGATAAGTAGAGAGTAGTTCTGCAATAGACTGGTTACTCCCTTTATCATCCACTATATGGTTACTTCCCTGTGGGGATGTAAACCACCCTGTTTGAAGTTTTTTAGCTAAGCAACATTGTGAAGATGTATTTTCAGAGTTTCTATCAGTAAGTTTTAGTTTAGAGCAGTGGGAATTGTCCACCGAACCTATTTGTAGTGATGGAAATGCCAGACAGGGATGCTGTCTCAGAAAAGCCATAGCTGGGCAAAAACGTTGTCCATATGGCGGGAAGGGAGAACAGGGATGCTGTTTCTCTTGAGTTGGAGCAGGGCAGGGATGCTGTCCTGTGAGCTCCACACTAGGGCAGGGATGCTGTCCTAAGTGTTGTGAGGCAGTGCAGGGTTTCTGCACTTAAGTTTCTCTGGGAGGGTTGGAGGGATGCTCCATGTTAACTAAAATGGTGCTCTTTTTCTCACCAATGTTAGTTATCCCACAGAGAGGTACTTCTACCTCAGGGAGTACAGCTTTGCCAGCTGATGATTCCCTTGGAACAGGTGCCACCCCAGGAGAGGTTTCTCCTACCACAGGAATTATATCCTGATTGGCAGGGTGGTTAGGGGATACTGTGGTACCCTTTTTACCTGTTGTTGGAGAGGGATCCTGAGTTTTCAGGCCTTCTCTCCTTTGCTTTTTCATTTCAGTAGAAATGAGAGGGAACAATTCCTCTGGGATGCCCAGCATGGCTGCATGGGCATAAAACTCTACATCAGCCCAACCTGAAGCCTCTAGGTCATTACCTAAGAGACAGTCTACAGGTAAGCTAGGTGATACCACCACCTGCTTAGGGCCAGTAACTCCACCCCAACTAAACTGAATTATAGCTAAGGGAAGAAACTTAGTGGAGTTATGGACATCAATAATCTTATACTGTTGTCCAATGATGTGTTGCTCAGGAGCCACTAGGTTTTCAGTCACCAAAGTGATACTGGCACCTGTGTCCCTGTAGGACAAGGCCTCAACACCATTTATTGAAACTGTCTGCCTGTACTTATCCATTGTAAGGGGACAAGCAGCCAGTGTGGCAAGGCCAATGCCACTAGGTGTGACAGAAACTGTCTTGGGACTGACTACCCCAGTTTCTATTATGGACCCATAAGTGAACCCAACTACACAATTAAATTGACTGTTGCCAGCAGTCCCACCACTAGTACCACTACTGCTAGGGGCACTAGAGCTTGATGTATTAGTGGTGGTAGGCTCAGGGGGTTTACCTGGACAGGACTTATCCCCTGGCCTATGGCCTCTGTTTTTACACACAAAGCACCAGGGCTTTTTAATGTGTGCAGGTTGAGAAGAAGAGGAAGAATTTGTTTTATCCCCACCCTCTGAAGAGTGTTTAAGATTTGAAGTGGGATCTTTGGTTTTACCCTTATCCCCATGCTTATCTTGAGATTTTTCACCATCTTTCTTCTTGCCATCCTTGTCACCACCTGTATGAACTTTTCTGTTCACCCTTGTTCTGACCCATTTGTCTGCCTTCTTTCCCAATTCTTGGGGAGAGGTCAGATCAGAGTCCACCAGGTACTGGTGCAACAAATCAGACACACAGTTATTAAGTATATGCTCTCTCAGGATCAAGTTATACAGGCTTTCATAATCAGTAACTTTACTGCCATGTAACCACCCCTCCAAGGCCTTCACTGAATGGTCAACAAAATCAACCCAGTCTTGTGAAGACTCCTTTTTGGTCTCTCTGAACTTTATCCTGTACTGTTCAGTGGTTAAGCCATAACCATCCAGGAGTGCATTCTTAAGAACTGCAAAATTATTGGCATCACTTTCTTTGACAGTAAGGAGCCTATCCCTACCCTTTCCACTAAATGATAGCCAAAGGATAGCAGCCCACTGCCTTTGAGGGACATCCTGTACAACACAGGCCCTCTCAAGTGCAGCAAACCACTTGTTAATGTCATCCCCCTCCTTATAAGGGGGAACTATCTTGCGCAGATTCCTAGAATCATGCTCTTTTGCAGGATGACTATTGGGAACACTGCTGCTGCCACCATGGGTTTCTAAACCCAACTTATGTCTTTCTTTTTCTAGTTCAAAGGACTGTCTATCCAAATCCAGCTGTTGCTTCTTGAGCCTCAGTCTGGTTTGGTCCACTCTCAATTTATTGAGCTCCCTTCCTAACAATCTGTCATCAGGGTGGGTGGGAGGGACATGTCTAGAAACAGAAGTATGATGAGAAAGGACAGAAGGAGACCTGTCCCTAACAGAAGGCACCCTAACAGCTTGGCTCACAGAAACAGCACTTCTACTATGATGAGAAGGAATACTCTTACTGGGATGTGAGACCACACTATCAAAGAAGCTGCTACTGGACAGTAGAAGCTGAAGATTCTGCAGGAACGACAAGGGCTAGGAACTTTCCCTTTGGAGAACGGATCCCTCACGCCGTGGAGAGTCGTGCAGAAGTGTTTTCCAGAAGAAAGACCACAAACAAGCCTTGCTATCTGCAAGTCATGCGATTAGCGTTTTTGGATGTTGCTGTGGCCCAGGAGGGACCAGGATGTCGCCAATTGCGTCTGGGGACAGAAGGGGCATCGAGCATGACAAGGAACCCTCTCAGAAGCAGGCAGCACCCGCAGAAGTGCTGGATCAGGCACCACAAAGTGGAGTGAAATGGTGCTCACTCAAAGTCGCACAAAGAAGTCCCACGTCGCCGGAGGACAACTTAGGAAGTCGTGCAATGCAGGTTAGAGTGCTGTGGACCCAGGCTGGACTGTGCACAAAGGATTTCCGCCGGAAGTGCACGGAGGCCGGAGTAGCTGCAAAAGTTGCGGTTCCCAGCAATGCAGTCTGGCGTGGGGAGGCAAGGACTTACCTCCACGAAACTTGGACTGAAGAGTCACTGGACTGTGGGAGTCACTTGGACAGAGTTGCTGGATTCAAGGGACCTCGCTCGTCGTGCTGAGAGGAGACCCAGGGAACCAGTGATGCAGTTCTTTGGTGCCTGCGGTTGCAGGGGGACGATTCCGTCGACCCACAGGCGATTTCTTCGGAGCTTCTAGTGCAGAGAGGAGGCAGACTACCCCCACAGCATGCACCACCAGGAAAGCAGTTGAGAAGGCGGCAGGATCAGCGTTACAGAGTTGCAGTACTCGTCTTTGCTACTTTGTTGCAGTTTTGCAGGCTTCCAGCGCGGTCAGCAGTCGATTCCTTGGCAGAAGGTGAAGAGAGAGATGCAGAGGAACTCGGATGAGCTCTTGCATTCGTTATCTAAGGAATCCCCAAATATAGAGACCCTAAATAGGCAGAAAAGAGGGTTTGGCTACTTAGGAGAGAGGATAGGCTAGCAACACCTGAAGGAGCCTATCAGAAGGAGTCTCTGACGTCACCTGATGGCACTGGCCACTCAGAGCAGTCCAGTGTGCCAGCAGCACCTCTGTTTCCAAGATGGCAGAGGTCTGGAGCACACTGGAGGAGCTCTAGGCACCTCCCAGGGGAGGTGCAGGTCAGGGGAGTGGTCACTCCCCTTTCCTTTGTCCAGTTTCGCGCCAGAGCAGGGCTGAGGGGTCCCTGAACCGGTGGAGACTGGCTTATGCAGAAATGGGCACCATCTGTGCCCATGAAAGCATTTCCAGAGGCTGGGGGAGGCTACTCCTCCCCAGCCCCAACTCCATTTTCCAAAGGGAGAGGGTGTAACACCCTCTCTCTGAGGAAGTCGTTTGTTCTGCCTTCCTGGGCCAGGCCTGGCTGGACCCCAGGAGGGCAGAAACCTGTCTGAGGGGTTGGCAGCAGCAGCAGCTGCAGTGAAACCCCGGGAAAGGCAGTTTGGCAGTACCCAGGTCTGAGCTACAGACCTGTGGGATCATGGGATTGTGCCAACTATGCC
Source organism: Pleurodeles waltl (assembly GCF_031143425.1). Lineage (NCBI taxonomy): Eukaryota > Metazoa > Chordata > Amphibia > Caudata > Salamandridae > Pleurodeles > Pleurodeles waltl. The sequence goes on from NC_090446.1 coordinate 522,309,930, forward strand.
AGGATGGCATAGAGGGGGCAATTCCATGATCATAGACATGTTACATGGCCATATTCGGAGTTACCATTGTGAAGCTACATATAGGTAGTGACCTATATGTACTGCACGCGTGTAATGGTGTCCCCGCACTCACAAAGTCCGGGGAATTGGCCCTGAACAATGTGGGGGCACATTGGCTAGTGCCAGGGTGCCTACACACTAAGTAACTTAGCACCCAACCTTTACCAGGTAAAGGTTAGACATATCGGTGACTTATTAGTTACTTAAGTGCAGTGTAAAATGGCTGTGAAATAACGTGGACGTTATTTCACTCAGGCTGCAGTGGCAGGCCTGTGTAAGAATTCTCAGAGCTCCCTATGGGTGGCAAAAGAAATGCTGCAGCCCATAGGGATCTCCTGGAACCCCAATACCCTGGGTACCTCAGTACCATATACTAGGGAATTATAAGGGTGTTCCAGTATGCCAATGTAAATTGGTGAAATTGGTCACTAGCCTGTTAGTGACAATTTGTAAAGAGAGAGCATAACCACTGAGGTTCTGGTTAGCAGAGCCTCAGTGAGACAGTTAGGCATCACACAGGGAACACATACCTATAGGTTACAAACTTATGAGCACTGGGGTCCTGACTAGCAGGGTCCCAGTGACACATAACAAACATACTGAAAACATAGGGTTTTCACTATGAGCACTGGGCCCTGGCTAGCAGGATCCCAGTGAGACAGTGAAAACACCCTGACATACACTCACAAACAGGCCAAATGTGGGGGTAACAAGGCTAGAAAGAGGCTACTTTCTCACAAGCACTACCTACTATCCCTCCCTCTACAGTGGATTCTACTTCTGAGGAAGAAGAATTTCCACCCTGTGCAGAACCTACACCAGAGGAGCTGGAAGCAGACACTGCTGAGCTTTTGGGTGAAGGGGGGCCTGCCAGGGAGGAGCTGAGTGTGGCACAGCATACCTGTCCCACACTAGAGGGTCTAAGACAGCAAGCTGTCAAACAAGCAAATGGGGATGTCAGTGACTCTCACAGAGTTTACTGGGAGGACAACCTCTTGTACACTGAAGCAAGGGATCCTAAACCTGGAACTGCCAGGAGGTTAGTGATTCCTCAGGAGTACAGAAAGTTCCTCCTAACTATAGCCCACGACATTCCCTTAGCTGGACATCTGGGACAAATGAAAACTTGGGACATGCTTGTTCCCTTGTTTCATTGGCCTAGAATGTCTGAGGACACAAAATAATTTTGTAAGTCCTTTGAAACCTGTCAAGCCAGTGGCAAGACAGGTGGCACCCCAAAGGCACCCCTTATTCCACTGCCTGTGGTTGGGGTTCCCTTTGAAATGGTAGGGGTTGACATAGTTGGCCCCCTTGACCCTCCTACTGCTTCAGGCAATAGGTTTATCTTGGTGGTAGTGGACCATGCCACAAGATATCCTGAAGCTATTCCTCTAAGGACCACTACAGCACCTGCAGTGGCAAAGACCCTCCTGGGAATATTTTCCAGGGTGGGCTTCCCAAAAGAGATGGTATCAGACAGGAGAATCAATTTCATGTCTGCTTACTTAAAGGCCATGTGGAGGAGTGTGGTGTGACTTACAAGTTCACTACACCCTATCATCCACAAACAAATGGACTGGTGGAGAGATTTAACAAAACTCTCAAAGGCATGATTATGGGACTCCCTGAAAAACTCCGCAGGAGATGGGATATCCTTTTACCATGCCTACTTTTTGCCTACAGGGAGGTACCCCAGAAAGGAGTGGGCTTCAACCCCTTTGAATTCCTCTTTGGACACCCTGTTAGGGGTCCACTAACACTTGTCAAGGAGGGTTGGGAACAACCTTTAAAAGCTCCAAAACAAGATATTGTGGATTATGTACTTGGCCTCAGATCAAGGATGGCTGAGTACATGAAAAAGGCCAGTAAAAACCTTCAGGCCAGCCAAGAGCTCCAAAAGCAACGGCATGACCAGAAGGCTGTTTTGGTTCAGTACCAACCAGGGCAGAAAGTGTGGGTCTTGGAGCCTGTGGCCCCAAGAGCACTCCAAGATATATGGAGTGGACCCCACATAATTGTTGAAAAGAAGGGTGAAGTCACCTACTTAGTTGACCTAGGCACTGCCAGGAGTCCCCTTAGGGTGCTCCATGTCAATCGCCTGAAACCCTACTATGACAGGGCTGATCTCACCCTGCTCATGGCAATTGATGAGGGACAGGAAGAAGAGAGTGACCCTCTCCCTGATCTCTTCTCTTCCACAGAGCAAGATGCTCTAGTGGAAGGTGTAGTTTTGGCTGATTGTCTCACTGCTGAGCAGAGAGACCATTGCATAAATCTCCTGGGTCAGTTTTCTGACCTCTTCTCTACTGTGCCAGGTACCACTTCTTGGTGTGAGCACACTATAGATACTGGAGACAGCTTGCCTGTCAAAAGTAAAATCTATAGGCAGCCTGACCATGTCAGAGACTGCATAAAGCAAGAGGTGCAGAAAATGTTAGAACTGGGAGTGGTTGAGCACTCTGAAAGTCCATGGGCTTCTCCTGTGGTACTTGTACCAAAACCTCATTCCAAGGATGGAAAGAAGGAAATGCGGTTTTGTGTTGACTACAGAGGTCTCAACCAGGTAACCAAAACTGATGCTCACCCTATACCCAGGGCAGATGAGCTGATAAATACACTGGCATCTGCCAAGTATCTAAGCACTTTTGACTTGACTGCAGGATATTGGCAGATCAAATTATCAGAAGATGCAAAAGCAAAAACTGCATTTTCAACCATTGGAGGCCATTACCAATTCACAGTAATGCCTTTTGGATTGAAAAATGCACCTGCCACTTTTCAAAGGTTGGTGAACACAGTCCTGCAAGGGCTGGAAGCTTTTAGTGCAGCATATTTGGACGATATAGCTGTCTTTAGCTCTAGTTGGGATGATCACCTGGTCCACCTATGGAAAGTTTTAGAGGCCCTGCAAAAGGCAGGCCTCACTATCAAGGCTTCAAAGTGCCAGATAGGGCAGGGGAAAGTGGTTTATCTGGGACACCTGGTTGGTGGAGACCAGATTGCACCACTTCAGGGGAAAATCCAAGCTATTACAGATTGAGTTCCCCCTACCACTCAGACCCAGGTGAGAGCCTTTCTAGGGCTCACTGGGTATTACAGGAGGTTCATTAAGAACTATGGCTCCATTGCAGCCCCTCTTAATGACCTCACATCCAAGAAAATGCCTAAAAAGGTATTGTGGACAGCTAGCTGTCAGAAAGCTTTTGAGGAGCTGAAGCAGGCCATGTGCTCTGCACCTGTCCTGAAAAGCCCTTGTTACTCTAAAAAATTCTATGTCCAAACTGATGCATCTGAATTAGGAGTAGGGGCAGTCCTATCACAACTTAATTCTGAGGGCCAGGATCAACCTGTTGCTTTTATTAGTAGGAGGTTGACCCCTAGAGAAAAGCGTTGGTCTGCCATTGAGAGGGAGGCCTTTGCTGTGGTCTGGGCACTGAAGAAGTTGAGGCCATACTTGTTTGGCACTCACTTCATTGTTCAGACAGACCACAAACCTCTACTTTGGCTAAAACAAATGAAAGGTGAACATCCTAAATTATTGAGGTGGTCCATATCCCTACAGGGAATGGACTATACAGTGGAACATAGACCTGGGAGTAGCCACTCCAATGCAGATGGACTCTTCAGATATTTCCACTTAGACAATGAAGACTCATCAGGTCATGGCTAGTCTTATTGTCCTTCCTTTGGGGGGGGGGGGTTGTGTAGGAAAGTACCATCTTGCCTGGCATGTTACCCCCAATTTTCACTGTATATATGTTGTTTTAGTTGTATGTGTCACTGGGACCCTGCCAGCCAAGGCCCCAGTGCTCATAAGTGTGCCTGAATGTGTTACCTGTGTTATGACTAACTGTCTCACTGAGGCTCTGCTAACCAGAACCTCAGTGGTTATGCTCTCTCATTCCTTTCAAATTGTCACTAACAGGCTAGTGACCAATTTTACCGATTTACATTGGCTTACTGGAACACCCTTATAATTCCCTAGTATATGGTACTGAGGTACCCAGGGTATTGGGGTTCCAGGAGATCCCTATGGGCTGCAGCATTTCTTTTGCCACCCATAGGGAGCTCTGACAATTCTTACACAGGCCTGCAACTGCAGCCTGAGTGAAATAACGTCCACGTTATTTCACAGCCATTTTACACTGCACTTAAGTAACTTATAAGTCACCTATATGTCTAACCTTTACCTGGTAAAGGTTGAGTGCTAAGTTACTTAGTGTGTGGGCACCCTGGCACTAGCCAAGGAGCCCCCACATTGTTCAGGGCCAATTCCCCGGACTTTGTGAGTGCGGGGACACCATTACACGCGTGCACTACATATAGGTCACTACCTATATGTAGCTTCACAAGGGTAACTCCGAATATGGCCATGTAACATGTCTATGATCATGGAATTGCCCCCTCTATGCCATCCTGGCATAGTAGGCACAATCCCATGATCCCAGTAGTCTGTAGCACAGACCCTGGTACTGCCAAACTGCCTTTCCCGGGGTTTCACTGCAGCTGCTGCTGCTGCCAACCCCTCAGACAGGCTTCTGCCCTCCTGGGGTCCAGCCAGGCCTGGCCCAGGATGGCAGAACAAAGGACTTCCTCTGAGAGAGGGTGTTACACCCTCTCCCTTTGGAAAATGGTGTGAAGGCAGGGGAGGAGTAGCGTCCCCCAGCCTCTGGAAATGCTTTCATGGGCACACATGGTGCCCATTTCTGCATAAGCCAGTCTACACCAGTTCAGGGACCCCTCAGCCCTGCTCTGGCGCGAAACTGGACAAAGGAAAGGGGAGTGACCACTCCCCTGACCTGCACCTCCGCTGGGAGGTGCCCAGAGCTCCTCCAGTGTGCTCCAGACCTCTGCCATCTTGGAAACAGAGGTGCTGCTGGCACACTGGACTGCTCTGAGTGGCCAGTGCCAGCAGGTGACGTCATAGACTTCTTCTGATAGGCTCCTTCAGGTGTTGCAAGCCTATCTTCTCTCCTAAGTAGTCAAACCCTCTTTTCTGGCTATTTAGGGTCTCTGTCTTTGGGGATTCTTTAGATAACGAATGCAAGAGCTCATCCGAGTTCCTCTGCATCTCTCTCTTCACCTTCTGCCAAGGAATCGACTGCTGACCGCGCTGGAAGCCTGGAAAACTGCAACCAAGTAGCAAAGACGACTACTGCAACTCTGTAACGCTGATCCTGCCGCCTTCTCGACTGCTTTCCTGGTGGTGCATGCTGTGGGGGTAGTCTGCCTTCTCTCTGCACTAGAAGCTCCGAAGAAATCTCCCGTGGGTCGACGGAATCGTCCCCCTGCAACCGCAGGCACCAAAGAACTGCATCACTGGTACCCTGGGTCTCCTCTCAGCACGACGAGCGAGGTCCCTTGAATCCAGCAACTCTGTCCAAGTGACTCCCACAGTCCAGTGACTCTTCAGTCCAAGTTTGGTGGAGGTAAGTCCTTGCCTCCCCACGCCAGACTGCACTGCTGGGAACAGCGACTTTTGCAGCTACTCCGGCCTCCGTGCACTTCCGGCGGAAATCCTTTGTGCACAGTCCAGCCTGGGTCCACGGCACTCTAGCCTGGATTGCACGACTTCCTAAGTTGTCCTCCGGCGACGTGGGACTCCTTTGTGCGACTTCGGGTGAGCACTGTGTCATGCATCTTTGTAGTGCCTGTTCTGGCACTTCTGCGGGTGCTGCCTGCTGCTGAGAGGGCTCCTTGTCTTGCTCGACGCCCCCTCTGTCCCCAGGCGCAATTGGCGACATCCTGGTCCCTCCTGGGCCACAGCAGCATCCAAAAATGCTAACCCCACGACTTGCAGCTAGCAAGGCTTGTTGGTGGTCTTTCTTCAGGAAAACACATCTGCACGACTCTCCATGGCGTGAGGGATCCGTCCTCCAAAGGGGAAGTTCCTAGCCCTTGTTTTTCCTGCAGAAACCTCAGCTACTACTGTCCAGTAGCAGCTTCTTTGCACCCACATCTGGCATTTCCTGGGCATCTGCCCATCTCCGACTTGCTTGTGACTTTTGGACTTGGTCCCCTTGTTCCACAGGTACCCTCGACTGGAAATCCATCGTTGTTGCATTGCTGGTTTGTGTCTTTCCTGCAGAATTCCCCTATCACGACTTCTATGTCCTTTGGAAAACTTTAGTGCACTTTGCACTCACTTTTCATGGTCTTGGGTTGGGCTATTTTTCTAACCCTTACTATTTTCTAATAGTCCCAGCGACCCTCTACAAGGTCACATAGGTTTGGGGTCCATTCGTGGTTCGCATTCCACTTTTGGAGTATATGGTTTGTGTTGCCCCTATCCCTATGTGTCCCCATTGCCTCCTATTGTAACTATACATTGTTTGCACTGTTTTCTAATACTGTTACTGCATATTTTGGTATTGTGTACATATATCTTGTGTATATTTGCTATCCTCATACTGAGGGTACTCACTTAGATACTTTTGGCATATTGTCATAAAAATAAAGTACCTTTATTTTTAGTATATCTGTGTATTGTGTTTTCTTATGATATTGTGCATATGACACTAGTGGTACTGTAGGAGCTTCACTCGTCTCCTAGTTCAGCCTAAGCTGCTCTGCTAAGCTACCATTATCTATCAGCCTAAGCTGCTAGACACCCTACACACTAATAAGGGATAATTGGGCCTGGTGCAAGGTGTAAGTACCCCTAGGTACTCACTACAAGCAAGTCCAGCCTCCTACAGGGGACCAAGTCCAAAAGTCACGATCAAGTCGGGAGTGGGCAGATGCCCAGGAAATGCCAGCTGTGGGTGCGAAGAAGCTGCCACCGGATGGTAGAAGCTGAGGGTTCTGCAAGAACGACAAGGGCTAGAAAGTTCCCCTTTGGAGGATGGATGTCCTACGTCATGAAGAGTCGTGCAGACGTGTTTTCCCGCAGAAAGACCGCAAACAAGCCTTGCTAGCTGCAAAGCTCGCAGTTAGGGTTTTTGGATGCTGCTGTGGCCCAGGAGGGACCAGGCTGTCGCCAATTGCGTGAGGGGACAGAGGGGGCGTCCAGCAAGACAAGGAGCCCTATCAGAAGCAAGCAGCACCCGCAGAAGTGCCGGAACAGGCACTACGAAGTGGAGTGAAACAGTGCTCACCCGAAGTTGCACAAGAGAATCCCACGCCGCCGGAGGACAACTCAGGAGGTCGTGCAATGCAGGTTAGAGTGCCGTGGACCCAGGCTTGGTTGTTGTAGGAAAGTACCATCTTGCCTGGCATGTTACCCCCATTTTTCACTGTATATATGTTGTTTTAGTTGTATGTGTCACTGGGACCCTGGTAACCCAGGGCCCCAGTGCTCATAAGTGTGCCTGAATGTGTTACCTGTGTAGTGACTAACTGTCTCACTGAGGCTCTGCTAATCAGAACCTCAGTGGTTATGCTCTCTCATTTCTTTCCAAATTGTCACTGACAGGCTAGTGACCATTTTTACCAATTTACATTGGCTTACTGGAACACCCTTATAATTCCCTAGTATATGGTACTGAGGTACCCAGGGTATTGGGGTTCCAGGAGATCCCTATGGGCTGCAGCATTTCTTTTGCCACCCATAGGGAGCTCTGACAATTCTTACACAGGCCTGCCACTGCAGCCTGAGAGAAATAACGTCCACGTTATTTCACAGCCATTTTACACTGCACTTAAGTAACTTATAAGTCACCTATATGTCTAACCTTTACCTGGTAAAGGTTAGGTGCAAAGTTACTTAGTGTGAGGGCACCCTGGCACTAGCCAAGGTGCCCCCACATTGTTCAGAGCCAATTCACTGAACTTTGTGAGTGCGGGGACACCATTACACGCGTGCACTACATATAGGTCACTACCTATATGTAGCTTCACCATGGTAACTCCGAATATGGCCATGTAACATGTCTATGATCATGGAATTGCCCCCTCTATGCCATCCTGGCATTGTTGGTACAATTCCATGATCCCAGTGGTCTGTAGCACAGACCCTGGTACTGCCAGACTGCCCTTCCTGGGGTTTCTCTGCAGCTGCTGCTGCTGCCAACCCCTCAGACAGGCAGCTGCCCTCCTGGGGTCCAGCCAGGCCTGGCCCAGGATGGCAGAACAAAGAACTTCCTCTGAGAGAGGGTGTGACACCCTCTCCCTTTGGAAAATGGTGTGAAGGCAGGGGAGGAGTAGCCTCCCCCAGCCTCTGGAAATGCTTTGTTGGGCACAGATGTGCCCAATTCTGCATAAGCCAGTCTACACCGGTTCAGGGACCCCTTAGCCCCTGCTCTGGCGCGAAACTGGACAAAGGAAAGGGGAGTGACCACTCCCCTGACCTGCACCTCCCCTGGGAGGTGTCCAGAGCTCCTCCAGTGTGCTCCAGACCTCTGCCATCTTGGAAACAGAGGTGCTGCTGGCACACTGGACTGCTCTGAGTGGCCAGTGCCACCAGGTGATGTCAGAGACTCCTGCTGATAGGCTCCTTCAGGTGTTAGTAGCCTATCCTCTCTCCTAGGTAGCCAAACCCTCTTTTCTGGCTATTTAGGGTCTCTGTCTCTGGGGAAACTTTAGATAACGAATGCATGAGCTCAGCCGAGTTCCTCTGCATCTCTCTCTTCACCTTCTGATAAGGAATCGACCGCTGACCGCGCTGGAAGCCTGCAAACCTGCAACATAGTAGCAAAGACGACTACTGCAACTCTGTAACGCTGATCCTGCCGCCTTCTCGACTGTTTTCCTGCTTGTGCATGCTGTGGGGGTAGTCTGCCTCCTCTCTGCACCAGAAGCTCCGAAGAAATCTCCTGTGGGTCGACGGAATCTTCCCCCTGCAACCGCAGGCACCAAAAAGCTGCATTACCGGTCCCTTGGGTCTCCTCTCAGCACTACGAGCGAGGTCCCTCGAATCCAGCGATGCTGTCCCAGTTACCCCCCAGTCCAGTGACTCTTCAGCCCAAGTTTGGTGGAGGTAAGTCCTTGCCTCACCTCGCTGGGCTGCATGGCTGGGAACCGCGACTTTGCAAGCTACTCCGGCCCCTGTGCACTTCCGGCGGAAATCCTTCGTGCACAGCCAAGCCTGGGTCCACGGCACTCTAACCTGCATTGCACGACTTTCTAAGTTGGTCTCCGGCGACGTGGGACTCCTTTGTGCAACTTTGGCGAGCACCGTTTCACGCATCCTCGTAGTGCCTGTTTCTGGCACTTCTCCGGGTGCTACCTGCTTCAGTGAGGGCTCTTTGTCTTGCACGACGTCCCCTCTCTCTGCAGGTCCAATTTGCGACCTCCTGGTCCCTCCTGGGCCCCAGAAGCGTCCACAAATGCCAAACGCACGATTTGCGTGTAGCAAGGCTTGTTGGCATCCATCCGGCGGGAAAACACTTCTGCACGACTCTCCAAGGCGTGAGGGATCCATCCTCCAAAGGGGAAGTCTCTATCCCTTGTCGTTCCTGCAGTATTCACAGTTCTTCAGCCTAGTAAGAGCTTCTTTGCACCAACAGCTGGCATTTCTTGGGCATCTGCCCATCTCCGAGTTGCTTGTGACTTTTGGACTTGGTCCCCTTGTTCCACAGGTACCCTCAGTCAGGAATCCATCGTTGTTGCATTGCTGATTTGTGTTTTCCTTGCATTTTCCCTCTAACACGACTATTTTGTCCTTAGGGAAACTTTAGTGCACTTTGCACTCACTTTTTAGGGTCTTGGGGAGGGTTATTTTGCTAACTCTCACTATTTTCTAATAGTCCCAGCGACCCTCTACAAGGTCACATAGGTTTGGGGTCCATTCGTGGTTCGCATTCCACTTCTGGAGTATATGGTTTGTGTTGCCCCTATCCCTATGTTTCCCCATTGCATCCTATAGTAACTATACATTGTTTGCACTGTTTTCTAAGACTATACTGCATATTTTTGCTATTGTGTATATATATCTTGTGTATATTTCCTATCCTCTCACTGAGGGTACACTCTAAGATACTTTGGCATATTGTCATAAAAATAAAGTACCTTTATTTTTAGTATAACTGTGTATTGTGTTTTCTTATGATATTGTGCATATGACACTAAGTGGTACTGTAGTAGCTTCACACGTCTCCTACCATTATCTATCAGCCTAAGCTGCTAGACACCCTATACACTAATAAGGGATAACTGGGCCTGGTGCAAGGTGCAAGTACCCCTTGGTACTCACTACAAGCCAGTCCAGCCTCCTACATTGGTTGTGCAGTGGTGGGATAAGTGCTTGAGACTACTTACCACTCTTGTCATTGTACTTTTCATAAGAGAAAAATATACAAAACAAGGTCAGTGTATATACACATAGCCAAAAAGTTTTGCATTTCCTCTTTTCACTCTTTTCTAAGTGCTGAAAAGTACTTCTAAACTTTCAAAAAGTTCTTAAAAGTTTAAAAAGTTTTTTCTGTCTTTCCAAAAAGTTCTGAAAACTTTTTTCTCTTTTTTTATCACTTCAACTCTCTCAAAAAAAAAAAAAAAAAATGTCTGGTACAGGAAAAAATGTTGAACTGTCCAAACTTGCATATGATCACCTTAGCTGGAAAGGAGCAAGGAGTCTCTGCATAGAGAGAGGTTTGAGTGTAGGGAAGAATCCTTCCTTAGAACTGTTAATTAATATGCTTAGAGTACAGGATAAGGCCATAAGTGCCCAATCTGTAGAAAAAGTAGCTAATGGTTCTCAATCTGATCCAGGGACTCCCCCAGGAAAAGGTTCAGGAAAGAAACTTCTCAGCCTGCCCATTACTAGACAGTCTAGCATAGTTGGTACAGAGGTTGAATCACACCATACTGATGATGTGATCTCACATTATGCTGGTAGCCAAGCTGTTAGGGTGCCCTCTGTAAGGGACAGGTCTCCTTCTGTTCATTCCCATCATTCCTCTGTATCTAGAAATGTCCCTCCCACCCACCCTGATGACAGATTGTTAGAAAGGGAGCTCAATAGATTGAGAGTGGAACAAACCAGACTGAAGCTCAAGAAGCAACAGCTGGATTTGGATAGACAGTCTTTAGAAATAGAGAGGGAAAGACAGAAGTTGGGTTTAGATACCCATGGTGGCAGCAGCAGTATTCCCCATAGTCATCCTGCAAAAGAGCATGATTCCAGGAATCTGCACAAGATAGTTCCCCCTTATAAGGAGGGGGATGACATTAACAAGTGGTTTGCTGCACTTGAGAGGGCCTGTGCTGTACAGGATGTCCCTCAAAAGCAGTGGGCTGCTATCCTATGGCTATCATTTAGTGGAAAAGGTAGGGATAGGCTCCTTACAGTGAAAGAAAATGATGCCAATAATTTCCAAGTTCTTAAGAATGCACTCCTGGATGGTTATGGCTTAACCACTGAACAGTACAGGATAAAGTTCAGAGAGACCAAAAAGGAGTCTTCACAAGACTGGGTTGATTTCATTGACCAGGCAGTGAAGGCCTTGGAGGGGTGGTTACATGGCAGTAAAGTTACTGATTATGACAGCCTGTATAACTTAATCCTGAGAGAGCATATTCTTAACAATTGTGTGTCTGATTTGTTGCACCAGTACTTGGTGGACTCTGATCTGACCTCTCCCCAAGAATTGGGAAAGAAGGCAGACAAATGGGTCAGAACAAGAGTGAACAGAAAAGTTCATACAGGGGGTGACAAAGATGGCAACAAAAAGAAGGATGGTAAGTCTTCTGACAAGGGTGGGGACAAATCTAAAAATTAGTCTTCATCAGGCCCACAAAAACACTCTGGTGGGGGTGGTGGGTCCAAATCCTCCTTCAATCAGAACAAGGAAAAGAAACCATGGTGCTATTTATGTAAAATAAAAGGCCATTGGACAACAGATCCCAGTTGTCCAAAGAAAGGCACCACAGCTCCTACCACTACAACCCCTACTGCTACACCTAGTGTCCCTACTAATAGCAGTGGTGGTGGGAGCAAACCTACTAATAGCCAATCCAAGGGAGTAGCTGGGCTCACTTTTGGTAATTTAGTTGGGGTTGGTCTGATTAGGGAGACCACAGAGGCTACTTTAGTCTCTGAAGGGGCTATTGATTTAGCCACTTTGGTTGCTTGCCCCCATAACTTGGAGAAGTACAAGCAACTAACCCTAATAAATGGTGTTGAGGTCCAGGCCTACAGGGACACAGGTGCCAGTGTCACAATGGTGATTGAGAAACTGGTGCACCCTGAACAACACATACTTGGACACCAGTACCAAGTAACCAATGCTCACAACATAACACAAAGCCACCCCATGGCTGTTGTAAATCTCAACTGGGGGGGGGTAACTGGTCCAAAGAAAGTTGTGGTAGCTTCAGATTTACCTGTAGACTGTCTATTAGGGAATGATTTGGAGACATCAGCTTGGTCAGATGTGGAGTTGGAGGCCCATGCAGCAATGCTGGGCATCCCAGGGCATATTTTTGCTATGACAAGGGCTCAGGCCAAAAAGCAAAAAGGACAGGGAAGCTTGGATCCTGGAACAATGGACCAAGTGCTCCCTAAAGCTAGGGCTAGTAGAAGCAAACCACTTCCTACTATCCCTCCCTCTACAGTGGATTCTAATTCTGAGGAAGAAGAATTCCCTCCCTGTGCAGAACCTACACCAGAGGAGCTGGAAGCAGACACTGCTGAGCTTTTGGGTGAAGGGGGGGCTGCCAGAGAGGAGCTGAGTGTGGCACAGCAAACCTGTCCCACATTAGAGGGTCTCAGACAGCAAGCTGTCAAACAGGCTAATGGGGATGCCAGTGACTCTCACAGAGTTTACTGGGAGGACAACCTCTTGTACACTGAGCATAGGGATCCTAAACCTGGAGCTGCCAGGAGACTAGTGATTCCTCAGGAGTACAGAAAGTTCCTCCTAACACTGGCACATGACATTCCCTTAGCTGGACACCTGGGTCAAATGAAAACTTGGGACAGATTGGTACCATTGTTTCATTGGCCTAGGATGTCTGAGGACACAAAGGAATTTTGTAAGTCCTGTGAAACCTGTCAAGCCAGTGGCAAGACAGGTGGCACTCCAAAGGCACCCCTTATCCCACTGCCTGTGGTTGGGGTTCCCTTTGAAAGGGTAGGGGTTGACATAGTTGGCCCCCTTGACCCTCCTACTGCTTCAGGCAATAGGTTTATCTTAGTGGTAGTGGACCATGCCACAAGATATCCTGAAGCTATTCCTTTAAGGACCACTACAGCTCCTGCAGTGGCAAAGGCCCTCCTGGGAATATTTTCCAGGGTGGGCTTCCCAAAGGAAGTAGTATCAGACAGAGGAAGCAATTTCATGTCTGCATACTTAAAGGCCATGTGGAAGGAGTGTGGTGTAACTTACAAGTTCACAACACCCTATCATCCACAAACAAATGGACTGGTGGAGAGATTTAATAAAACTCTCAAAGGCATGATTATGGGACTCCCTGAAAAACTCCGCAGGAGATGGGATATTGTAGGAGGCTGGACTGGCTTGTAGTGAGTACCAAGGGGTACTTGCACCTTGCACCTGGCCCAGTTATCCCTTATTAGTGTATAGGGTGTCTAGCAGCTTAGGCTGATAGATAATGGTAGCTTAGCAAAGCAGCTCAGGCTGAACTAGGAGACGTGTGAAGCTACTACAGTACCACTTAGTGTCATATGCACAATATCATAAGAAAACACAATACACAGTTATACTAAAAATAAAGGTACTTTATTTTATGACAATATGCCAAAGTATCTTAGAGTGTACCCTCAGTGAGAGGATAGGAAATATACACAAGATATATATACACAATAGCAAAAATATGCAGTATAGTCTTAGAAAACAGTGCAAACAGTGTATAGTTACAATAGGATGCAATGTGGAAACATAGGGATAGGGGCAACACAAACCATATACTCCAGAAGTGGAATGCGAACCACGAATGGACCCCAAACCTATGTGACCTTGTAGAGGGTCGCTGGGACTATTAGAAAATAGTGAGAGTTAGAAAAATAACCCTCCCCAAGACCCTGAAAAGTGAGTGCAAAGTGCACCAAAGTTCCCCTAAGGACCAAATAGTCGTGTTAGAGGGAAAATGCAAGGAAAACACAAATCAGCAATGCAACAACGATGGATTCCTGACTGAGGGTACCTGTGGAACAAGGGGACCAAGTCCAAAAGTCACAAGCAGCTCGGAGATGGGCAGATGCCCAAGAAATGCCAGCGGTTGGTGCAAAGAAGCTCTTACTAGGCTGAAGAACTGTGAATACTGCAGGAACGACAAGGGCTAGAGACTTCCCCTTTGGAGGATGGATCCCCCACGCCTTGGAGAGTCGTGCAGAAGTGTTTTCCCGCCGGAAGGACGCCAACAAGCCTTGCTACACGCAAATCGTGCGTTTGGCGTTTTTGGACGCTGCTGGGGCCCAGGAGGGACCAGAAGGTCGCAAATTGGACCTGCAGAGAGAGGGGACATCGTGCAAGACAAAGAGCCCTCACTGAAGCAGGTAGCTCCCGGAGAAGTGCCAGAAACAGGCACTACGAGGATGCGTGAAACGGTGCTCGCCGAAGTTGCACAAAGGAGTCCCACGTCGCCGGAGACCAACTTAGAAAGTCGTGCAATGCAGGTTAGAGTGCCGTGGACCCAGGCTTGGATGTGCACACAGGATTTCCGCCGGAAGTGCACCGGGGCCGGAGAAGCTTGCAAAGTCGCGGTTCCCAGCAATGCAGCCCAGCGAGGTGAGGCAAGGACTTACCTCCACCAAACTTGGGCTGAAGAGTCACTGGACTGTGGGGGTCACTTGGACGGTGTCGCTGGATTCGAGGGACCTCGCTCGTCGTGCTGAGAGGAGACCCAAGGGACCGGTAATGCAGCTTTTGGTGCCTGCGGTTGCAGGGGGAAGATTCCGTCGACCCACGGGAGATTTCTTCGAAGCTTCTGGTGCAGAGAGGAGGCAGACTACCCCCACAGCATGCACAAGCAGGAAAACAGTCGAGAAGGCGGCAGGATCAGCGTTACAGAGTTGCAGTAGTCGTCTTTGCTACTATGTTGCAGGTTTGCAGGCTTCCAGCGCGGTCAGCGGTCGTTTCCTTATCAGAAGGTGAAGAGAGAGATGCAGAGGAACTCGGCTGAGCTCATGCATTCGTTATCTAAAGTTTCCCCAGAGACAGAGACCCTAAATAGCCAGAAAAGAGGGTTTGGCTACCTAGGAGAGAGGAAAGGCTACTAACACCTGAAGGAGCCTATCAGCAGGAGTCTCTGACGTCACCTGGTGGCACTGGCCACTCAGAGCAGTCCAGTGTGCCAGCAGCACCTCTGTTTCCAAGATGGCAGAGGTCTGGAGCACACTGGAGGAGCTCTGGACACCTCCCAGGGGAGGTGCAGGTCAGGGGAGTGGTCACTCCCCTTTCCTTTGTCCAGTTTCGCGCCAGAGCAGGGGCTAAGGGGTCCCTGAACCGGTGTAGACTGGCTTATGCAGAATTGGGCACATCTGTGCCCAACAAAGCATTTCCAGAGGCTGGGGGAGGCTACTCCTCCCCTGCCTTCACACCATTTTCCAAAGGGAGAGGGTGTCACACCCTCTCTCAGAGGAAGTTCTTTGTTCTGCCATCCTGGGCCAGGCCTGGCTGGACCCCAGGAGGGCAGCTGCCTGTCTGAGGGGTTGGCAGCAGCAGCAGCTGCAGTGAAACCCCAGGAAGGGCAGTCTGGCAGTACCAGGGTCTGTGCTACAGACCACTGGGATCATGGAATTGTACCAACAATGCCAGGATGGCATAGAGGGGGCAATTCCATGATCATAGACATGTTACATGGCCATATTCGGAGTTACCATGGTGAAGCCACATATAGGTACTGACCTATATGTAGGGCATGCGTGTAATGGTGTCCCCGCACTCACAAAGTTCAGTGAATTGGCTCTGAACAATGTGGGGGCACCTTGGCTAGTGCCAGGGTGCCCTCACACTAAGTAACTTTGCACCTAACCTTTACCAGGTAAAGGTTAGACATATAGGTGACTTATAAGTTACTTAAGTGCAGTGTAAAATGGCTGTGAAATAACGTGGACGTTATTTCACTCAGGCTGCAGTGGCAGGCCTGTGTAAGAATTGTCAGAGCTCCCTATGGGTGGCAAAAATAAATGCTGCAGCCCATAGGGATCTCCTGGAACCCCAATACCCTGGGTACCTCTGTACCATATACTAGGGAATTATAAGGGTGTTCCAGTAAGCCAATGTAAATTGGTAAAAATGGTCACTAGCCTGTCAGTGACAATTTGAAAGTAATGAGAGAGCATAACCACCGAGGTTCTGGTTAGCAGAGCCTCAGTGAGACAGTTAGGCACCACACAGGGAACATATACATGCACACCTATGAGCACTGGGGCCCTGTGTGACAGGGTCCCAGTGACACATACATATAGGCCACAAACCTATGAGCACTGGGGTCCTGACCAGCAGGATCCCAGTGACACATAACAACCATACTGAAAACATGGTGTTTTCACTATGAGCACTGAGGCCTGGCTATCAGGATCCCAGTGAGACAGTGAAAACAGTGACAAACACCCTGACATACACTCACAAACAGGCCAAAAGTGGGGGTAACAAGGCTAGAAAGAGGCTACCTTCTCACAGATATCCTTCTACCATGCCTCCTTTTTGCCTACAGGGAGGTACCCCAGAAAGGAGTGGGCTTCAGCCCCTTTGAACTACTTTTTGGACACCCTGTTAGGGGTCCACTCACACTTGTAAAGGAGGGTTGGGAACAACCTTTAAAAGCTCCTAAGCAGGATATTGTGGATTATGTACTTGGCCTCAGATCAAGGATGGCTGAGTACATGAAAAAGGCCAGTAAAAACCTTCAGGCCAGCCAAGAGCTCCAGAAGCAATGGCATGATCAGAAGGCTGTTTTGGTTCAGTACCAACCAGGGCAGAAAGTGTGGGTTTTGGAGCCTGTGGCCCCAAGAGCACTCCAAGATAAATGGAGTGGACCCCACACAATTGTTGAAAAGAAGGGTGAAGTCACCTACTTGGTTGACTTAGGCACTGCCAGGAGTCCCCTTAGGGTGCTCCATGTCAACCGCCTGAAACCCTACTATGACAGGGCTGATCTCACCCTGCTCATGGCAACAGATGAGGGACAGGAAGAAGACAGTGATCCTCTACCTGATCTCTTCTCTTCCACAGAACAAGATGCTCTTGTGGAAGGTGTAGTTTTGGCTGATTGTCTTACTGCTGAGCAGAAAGATAATTGCATAAATCTCCTAGGACAATTTTCAGAACTCTTCTCCATTGTGCCAGGCACCACTTCTTGGTGTGAGCACACTATAGATACTGGAGACAGTTTACCTGTCAAAAGTAAGATCTATAGGCAGCCTGACCATGTCAGGGACTGCATAAAGCAAGAAGTTCAGAAAATGTTGGAACTAGGAGTAGTTGAGCACTCTGACAGTCCATGGGCTTCTCCTGTGGTACTGGTACCAAAACCCAATTCTAAAGATGGAAAGAAGGAAATGAGGTTTTGTGTAGACTATAGAGGTCTCAACTTGGTAACCAAAACTGATGCTCACCCTATACCCAGGGCAGATGAGCTTATAGATACACTGGCATCTGCCAAGTATCTAAGCACTTTTGATTTGACTGCGGGGTATTGGCAGATCAAATTGTCAGAAGATGCTAAACCTAAGACTGCATTTTCTACCATTGGAGGACATTACCAGTTTACTGTAATGCCTTTTGGTTTGAAAAATGCACCTGCCACTTTTCAGAGGTTGGTGAACACAGTCCTGCAAGGGCTGGAAGCTTTCAGTGCAGCATATTTGGATGATATAGCTGTCTTTAGCTCCAGCTGGGATGATCACCTGGTCCACCTTTGGAAAGTTTTGGAGGCCCTGCAAAAGGCAGGCCTCACTATCAAGGCTTCAAAGTGCCAGATAGGGCAGAGTAAGGTGGTTTATCTGGGACACCTTGTTGGTGGGGAACAGATTGCACCACTTCAGGGGAAAATCCAAACTATTATTGATTGGGTTCCCCCTACCACTCAGACTCAGGTGAGAGCCTTCCTAGGCCTCACTGGGTATTACAGGAGGTTCATTAAGAACTATGGCTCCATTGCAGCCCCTCTTAATGATCTCACATCCAAGAAAATGCCTAAAAAGGTATTATGGACAGCAAGCTGTCAGAAAGCTTTTGAGGAGCTAAAGCAGGCCATGTGCTCTGCACCTGTCCTGAAAAGCCCTTGTTACTCTAAAAAATTCTATGTCCAAACTGATGCATCTGAATTAGGAGTAGGGGCAGTCCTATCACAACTTAATTCTGAGGGCCAGGATCAACCTGTTGCTTTTATTAGTAGAAGGTTGACCCCTAGAGAAAAGCGTTGGTCTGCCATTGAGAGGGAGGCCTTTGCTGTGGTCTGGGCTCTGAAGAAGTTGAGGCCATACCTGTTTGGCACTCACTTCATTGTTCAGACAGACCACAAACCTCTACTTTGGCTAAAACAAATGAAAGGTGAAAATCCTAAATTGTTGAGGTGGTCCATATCCCTACAGGGAATGGACTATACAGTGGAACATAGACCTGGGAGTAGCCACTCCAATGCAGATGGACTCTCCAGATATTTCCACTTAGACAATGAAGACTCATCAGGTAATGGCTAGTCTTATTGTCCTTCGTTTGGGGGGGGGTTGTGTATGAAAGTACCATCTTGCCTGGCATGTTACCCCCATTTTTCACTGTATATATGTTGTTTTAGTTGTATGTGTCACTGGGACCCTGGTAACCCAGGGCCCCAGTGCTCATAAGTGTGCCTGAATGTGTTACCTGTGTAGTGACTAACTGTCTCACTGAGGCTCTGCTAATCAGAACCTCAGTGGTTATGCTCTCTCATTTCTTTCCAAATTGTCACTGACTGGCTAGTGACCATTTTTACCAATTTACATTGGCTTACTGGAACACCCTTATAATTCCCTAGTATATGGTACTGAGGTACCCAGGGTATTGGGGTTCCAGGAGATCCCTATGGGCTGCAGCATTTCTTTTGCCACCCATAGGGAGCTCTGACAATTCTTACACAGGCCTGCCACTGCAGCCTGAGTGAAATAACGTCCACGTTCTTTCACAGCCATTTTACACTGCACTTAAGTAACTTATAAGTCACCTATATGTCTAACCATTACCTGGTAAAGGTTAGGTGCAAAGTTACTTAGTGTGAGGGCACCCTGGCACTAGCCAAGGTGCCCCCACATTGTTCAGAGCCAATTCACTGAACTTTGTGAGTGCGGGGACACCATTACACGCGTGCACTACATATAGGTCACTACCTATATGTAGCTTCACCATGGTAACTCCGAATATGGCCATGTAACATGTCTATGATCATGGAATTGCCCCCTCTATGCCATCCTGGCATTGTTGGTACAATTCCATGATCCCAGTGGTCTGTAGCACAGACCCTGGTACTGCCAGACTGCCCTTCCTGGGGTTTCTCTGCAGCTGCTGCTGCTGCCAACCCCTCAGACAGGCAGCTGCCCTCCTGGGGTCCAGCCAGGCCTGGCCCAGGATGGCAGAACAAAGAACTTCCTCTGAGAGAGGGTGTGACACCCTCTCCCTTTGGCAAATGGTGTGAAGGCAGGGGAGGAGTAGCCTCCCCCAGCCTCTGGAAATGCTTTGTTGGGCACAGATGTGCCCAATTCTGCATAAGCCAGTCTACACCGGTTCAGGGACCCCTTAGCCCCTGCTCTGGCGCGAAACTGGACAAAGGAAAGGGGAGTGACCACTCCCCTGACCTGCACCTCCCCTGGGAGATGTCCAGAGCTCCTCCAGTGTGCTCCAGACCTCTGCCATCTTGGAAACAGAGGTGCTGCTGGCACACTGGACTGCTCTGAGTGGCCAGTGCCACCAGGTGACGTCAGAGACTCCTGCTGATAGGCTCCTTCAGGTGTTAGTAGCCTATCCTCTCTCCTAGGTAGCCAAACCCTCTTTTCTGGCTATTTAGGGTCTCTGTCTCTGGGGAAACTTTAGATAACGAATGCATGAGCTCAGCCGAGTTCCTCTGCATCTCTCTCTTCACCTTCTGATAAGGAATCGACCGCTGACCGCGCTGGAAGCCTGCAAACCTGCAACATAGTAGCAAAGACGACTACTGCAACTCTGTAACGCTGATCCTGCCGCCTTCTCGACTGTTTTCCTGCTTGTGCACGCTGTGGGGGTAGTCTGCCTCCTCTCTGCACCAGAAGCTCCGAAGAAATCTCCCGTGGGTCGACGGAATCTTCCCCCTGCAACCGCAGGCACCAAAAAACTGCATTACCGGTCCCTTGGGTCTCCTCTCAGCACTACGAGCGAGGTCCCTCGAATCCAGCGACGCTGTCCAAGTGACCCGCACAGTCCAGTGACTCTTCAGCCCAAGTTTGGTGGAGGTAAGTCCTTGCCTCACCTCGCTGGGCTGCATGGCTGGGAACCGCGACTTTGCAAGCTACTCCGGCCCCTGTGCACTTCCGGCGGAAATCCTTCATGCACAGCCAAGCCTGGGTCCACGGCACTCTAACCTGCATTGCACGACTTTCTAAGTTGGTCTCCGGCGACGTGGGACTCCTTTGTGCAACTTCGGCGAGCACCGTTTCTCGCATCCTCATAGTGCCTTTTTCTGGCACTTCTCCGGGAGCTACCTGCTTCAGTGAGGGCTCTTTGTCTTGCTCGACGTCCCTTCTCTCTGCAGGTCCAATTTGAGACCTCCTGGTCCCTCCTGGGCCCCAGCAGCGTCCAAAAACGCCAAACATACGATTTGCGTGTAGCAAGGCTTGTTGGCGTCCATCCGGCGGGAAAACACTTCTGCACGACTCTTCAAGTCGTGGGGGATCCATCCTCCAAAGGGGAAGTCTCTAGCCCTTGTCGTTCCTGCAGTATTCACAGTTCTTCAGCCTAGTAAGAGCTTCTTTGCACCAACCGCTGGCATTTCTTGGGCATCTGCCCATCTCCGAGTTGCTTGTGACTTTTGGACTTGGTCCCCTTGTTCCACAGGTACCCTCAGTAAGGAATCCATCGTTGTTGCATTGCTGATTTGTGTTTTCCTTGCATTTTCCCTCTAACACGACTATTTTGTCCTTAGGGAAACTTTAGTGCACTTTGCACTCACTTTTTAGGGTCTTGGGGAGGGTTATTTTGCTAACTCTCACTATTTTCTAATAGTCCCAGCGACCCTCTACAAGGTCACATAGGTTTGGGGTCCATTCGTGGTTCGCATTCCACTTCTGGAGTATATGGTTTGTGTTGCCCCTATCCCTATGTTTCCCCATTGCATCCTATTGTAACTATACATTGTTTGCACTGTTTTCTAAGACTATACTGCATATTTTTGCTATTGTGTATATATATCTTGTGTATATTTCCTATCCTCTCACTGAGGGTACACTCTAAGATACTTTGGCATATTGTCATAAAAATAAAGTACCTTTATTTTTAGTATAACTGTGTATTGTGTTTTCTTATGATATTGTGCATATGACACTAAGTGGTACTGTAGTAGCTTCACACGTCTCCTAGTTCAGCCTAAGCTGCTCTGCTAAGCTACCATTATCTATCAGCCTAAGCTGCTAGACACCCTATACACTAATAAGGGATAACTGGGCCTGGTGCAAGGTGCAAGTACCCCTTGGTACTCACTACAAGCCAGTCCAGCCTCCTACAGTTGTGCACCAAGGAAATCCTGGAAAAGTGCACAGGAGCCGGAGTAGCTGAAAAAGACGCGGTTCCCAGCAATGCAGTCTGGCGTGGGGAGGCAAGGACTTACCTCCACAAAACTTGGACTGAAGAGTCACTGGACTGTGGGAGTCACTTGGACAGAGTTGCTGAGTTCAAGGGACCTCGCTCGTTGTGTTGAGAGGAGACCCAGAGGACCGGTGATGCAGTTCTTTGGTGCCTGCGGTTGCAGGGGGAAGATTCCGTCGACCCACAGGAGATTTCTTCGGAGCTTCTAGTGCAGAGAGGAGGCAGACTACCCCCACAGCATGCACCACCAGGAAAACAGTCGAGAAGGCGGCAGGATCAGCGTTACAGTGTCGCAGTAGTCGTCTTTGCTACTTTGTTGCAGTTTTGCAGGTTTCCAGCGCGGTCAGCAGTCGATTCCTTGGCAGAAGGTGAAGAGAGAGATGCAGAGGAACTCTGATGAGCTCTTGCATTCGTTATCTAAGGAATTCCCCAGAGCAGAGACCCTAAATAGCCAGAAAAGAGGGTTTGGCTACTTAAGAGAGAGGATAGGCTAGCAACACCTGAAGGAGCCTATCAGAAGGAGTCTCTGACGTCACCTGCTGGCCCTGGCCACTCAGAGGAGTCCAGTGTGCCAGCAGCACCTCTGTTTCCAAGATGGCAGAGGTCTGGAGCACACTGGAGGAGCTCTGGGCACCTCCCAGGGGAGGTACAGGTCAGGGGAGTGGTCACTCCCCTTTCCTTTGTCCAGTTTCGCGCCAGAGCAGGGCTAAGGGGTCCCTGAACCGGTGTAGACTGGCTTATGCAGAAATGGGCACCAAATGTGCCCATGAAAGCATTTCCAGAGGCTGGGGGAGGCTACTCCTCCCCTGCCTTCACACCATTTTCCAAAGGGAGAGGGTGTAACACCCTCTCTCAGAGGAAGTCCTTTGTTCTGCCATCCTGGGCCAGGCCTGGCTGGACCCCAGGAGGGCAGATGCCTGTCTGAGGGGTTGTCAGCAGCAGCAGCTGCAGTGAAACCCCGGGAAAGGCAGTTTGGCAGTACCAGGGTCTGTGCTACAGACCACTGGGATCATGGGATTGTGCCAACTATGCCAGGATGGTATAGAGGGGGCAATTCCATGATCATAGACATATTACATGGCCATATTCGGAGTTACCATTGTGAAGCTACATATAGGTAGTGACCTATATGTAGTGCACTCGTGTAATGGTGTCTCCGCACTCACAAAGTCTGGGGAATTGGCCCTGAACAATGTGGGGGCACCTTGGCTAGTGCCAGGGTGCCCTCACACTAAGTAACTTAGCACCCAACCTTTACTAGGTAAAGGTTAGACATATAGGTGACTTATAAGTTTCTTAAGTGCAGTGTAAAATGGCTGTGAAATAACGTGGACGTTATTTCACTGAGGCTGCAGTGGCAGGCCTGTGTAAGAATTGTCAGAGCTCCCTATGGGTGGCAAAAGAAATGCTGCAGCCCATAGGGATCTCCTGGAACCCCAATACCCTGGGTACCTCAGTACCATATACTAGGGAATTATAAGGGTGTTCCAGTAAGCCAATGTAAATTGGTAAAATTGGTCACTAGCCTGTTAGTGACAATTTGAAAGTAATGAGAGAGCATAACCACTGAGGTTCTGGTTAGCAGAGCCTCAGTGAGACAGTTAGTCATAACACAGGTAACACATTCAGGCACACTTATGAGCACTGGGGCCCTGACTAGCAGGGTCCCAGTGACACATACAACTAAAACAACATATATACAGTGAAAAATGGGGGTAACATGCCAGGCAAGATGGTACTTTCCTACACAACCCCCCCCCCCCAAACGAAGGACAATAAGACTAGCCATGACCTGATGAGTCTTCATTGTCTAAGTGGAAATATCTGGAGAGTCCATCTGCATTGGAGTGGCTACTCCCAGGTCTATGTTCCACTGTATAGTCCATTCCCTGTAGGGATATGGACCACCTCAATAATTTAGGATTTTCACCTTTCATTTGTTTTAGGCAAAGTAGAGGTTTGTGGTCTGTCTGAACAATGAAGTGAGTGCCAAACAAGTATGGCCTCAACTTCTTCAGTGCCCAGACCACAGCAAAGGCCTCCCTCTCTATGGCAGACCAACACTTTTCTCTAGGGGTCAACCTCCTACTAATAAAAGCAACAGGTTGATCCTGGCCCTCAGAATTAAGTTGTGTTAGGACTGCCCCTACTCCTAATTCAGATGCATCAGTTTGGACATAGAATTTTCTAGAGTAACAAGGGCTTTTCAGGACAGGTGCAGAGCACATGGCCTGCTTCAGTTCCTCAAAAGCTTTCTGACAGCTAGCTGTCCTCAATACCTTTTTAGGCATCTTTTTGGATGTGAGGTCATTAAGAGGGGCTGCAATGGAGCCATAGTTCTAAATGAACCTCCTGTAATACCCAGTGAGGCCTAGGAAGGCTCTCACCTGAGTCTGAGTAGTAAGGGGAACCCAATCTATAATAGTTTGGATTTTCCCCTGAAGTGGTGCAATCTGTTCCCCACCAACAAGGTGTCCCAGATAAACCACCTTCCCCTGCCCTATCTGGCACTTTGAAGCCTTGATAGTGAGGCCTGCCTTTTGCAGGGCCACCAACACTTTCCATAGGTGGACCAGGTGATCATCCCAACTGGAGCTAAAGACAGCTATATCGTCCAAATATGCTGCACTAAAAGCTTCCAGCCCTTGCAGGACTGTGTTCACCAACCTCTGAAAAGTGGCAGGTGCATTTTTCAATCCAAAAGGCATTACTGTGAACTGGTAATGGCCTCCAATGGTTGAAAATGCGGTTTTAGGTTTAGCATCTTCTGATAATTTGATCTGCCAATACCCTGCAGTCAAATCAAAAGTGCTTGGATACTTGGCAGATGCCAGTGTATCTATGAGCTCATCTGCCCTGGGTATAGGGTGAGCATCAGTTTTGGTTACTTGGTTGAGACCTCTATAATCTACACAAAACCGCATGTCCTTCTTTCCATCCTTGGAATGAGGTTTTGGTACAAGTACCACAGGAGAGGCCCATGGACTTTCAGAGTGCTCAACCACTCCCAGTTCTAACATTTTCTGCATCTCTTGCTTTATGCAGTCTCTGACATGGTCAGGCTGCCTATAGATCTTACTTTTGACAGGCAAGCTGTCTCCAGTATCTATAGTGTGCTCACAAGAAGTGGTACCTGGCACAGTAGAGAAGAGTTCAGAAAAGTGACCCAGGAGATTTATGCAATGGTCTTTCTGCTCAGCAGTAAGACAATCAGCCAAAACTTCACCTTCCACTAGAGCATCTTGTTCTGTGGAAGAGAAGAGATCAGGTAGAGGATCACTGTCTTCTTCCTGTCCCTCATCAGTTGCCATGAGCAGGGTGAGATCAGCCCTGTCATAGTATGGTTTCAGGCGATTGACATGGAGCACCCTA
This sequence comes from Pleurodeles waltl, assembly GCF_031143425.1. Lineage (NCBI taxonomy): Eukaryota > Metazoa > Chordata > Amphibia > Caudata > Salamandridae > Pleurodeles > Pleurodeles waltl. The sequence continues at coordinate 522,335,012 of NC_090446.1, forward strand.
AGGGGACTCCTGGCAGTACCTAAGTCAACTAAGTAGGTGACTTCACCCTTCTTTTCAACAATTATGTGGGGTCCACTCCATTTATCTTGGAGTGCTCTTGGGGCCACAGGCTCCAAGACCCACACTTTCTGCCCTGGTTGGTACTGAACCAAAACAGCCTTCTGATCATGCCACTGCTTCTGGAGCTCTTGGCTGGCCTGAAGGTTTTTACTGGCCTTTTTCATATACTCAGCCATTCTTGATCTGAGGCCAAGTACATAATCCACAATATCTTGTTTTGGAGCTTTTAAAGGTTGTTCCCAACCCTCCTTGACAAGTGTTAGTGGACCCCTAACAGGGTGTCCAAAGAGGAGTTCAAAGGGGCTGAAGCCCACTCCTTTCTGGGGTACCTCCCTGTAGGCAAAAAGGAGGCATGGTAAAAGGATATCCCATCTCCTGCGGAGTTTTTCAGGGAGTCCCATAATCATGTGTGAGAAAGTAGCCTCTTTCTAGCCTTGTTACCCCCACTTTTGGCCTGTTTGTGAGTGTATGTCAGGGTGTTTTCACTGTCTCACTGGGATCCTGCTAGCCAGGGCCCAGTGCTCATAGTGAAAACCCTATGTTTTCAGTATGTTTGTTATGTGTCACTGGGACCCTGCTAGTCAGGACCCCAGTGCTCAGAAATTTGTGGCCTATATGTATGTGTTCCCTGTGTGGTGCTTAACTGTCTCACTGAGGCTCTGCTAACCAGAACCTCAGTGGTTATGCTCTCTCTGTACAAATTGTCACTAACAGGCTAGTGACCAATTTTACCAATTTACATTGGCTTACTGGAACACCCTTATAATTCCCTAGTATATGGTACTGAGGTACCCAGGGTATTGGGGTTCCAGGAGATCCCTATGGGCTGCAGCATTTCTTTTGCCACCCATAGGGAGCTCTGACAATTCTTACACAGGCCTGCCACTGCAGCTTGAGTGAAATAACGTCCACGTTATTTCACAGCCATTTTACACTGCACTTAAGTAACTTATAAGTCACCTATATGTCTAACCTTTACCTGGTAAAGGTTAGGTGCAAAGTTACTAAGTGTGAGGGCACCCTGGCACTAGCCAAGGTGCCCCCACATTGTTCAGGGACAATTCCCCGGACTTTGTGAGTGCGGGGACACCATTACGCGCGTGCACTACATATAGGTCACTACCTATATGTAGCTTCACAATGGTAACTCCGAATGTGGCCATGTAACATGTCTATGATCATGGAATTGCCCCCTCTATGCCATCCTGGCATAGTTGGCACAATCCCATGATCCCAGTGGTCTGTAGCACAGACCCTGGTACTGCCAAACTACCTTTCCTGGGGTTTCACTGCAGCTGCTGCTGCTGCCAGCCCCTCAGACAGGCAGCTGCCCTCCTGGGGTCCAGCCAGGCCTGGCCCAGGATGGCAGAACAAAGAACTTCCTCTGAGAGAGGGTGTTACACCCTCTCCCTTTGGAAAATGGTGTGAAGGCAGGGGAGGAGTAGCCTCCCCCAGCCTCTGGAAATGCTTTCTTGGGCACAGATGTGCCCAATTCTGCATAAGCCAGTCTACACCAGTTCAGGGGACCCCTTAGCCCTGCTCTGGCGCGAAACTGGACAAAGGAAAGGGGAGTGACCACTCCCCTGACCTGCACCTCCACCTGGGAGGTGTCCAGAACTCCTCCAGTGTGCTCCAGACCTCTGCCATCTTGGAAACAGAGGTGCTGCTGGCACACTGGACTGCTCTGAGTGGCCAGTGCCACCAGGTGACGTCAGAGACTCCTTGTGATAGGCTCCTTCAGGTGTTAGTAGCCTATCCTCTCTCCTAGGTAGCCAAACCCTCTTTTCTGGCTATTTAGGGTCTCTGTCTCTGGGGAAACTTTAGATAACGAATGCAAGAGCTCATCAGAGTTCCTCTGCATCTCTCTCTTCACCTTCTGCCAAGGAATCGACTGCTGACCGCGCTGGAAGCCTGCAACACTGCAACAAAGTAGCTAAGACGACTACTGCAACTCTGTAACGCTGATCCTGCCGCCTTCTCGACTGTTTTCCTGGTGGTGCATGCTGTGGGGGTAGTCTGCCTCCTCTTTGCACTAGAAGCTCCGAAGAAATCTCCCGTGGGTCGACGGAATCTTCCCCCTGCAACCGCAGCCACCAAAAAGCTGCATTACCGGTCCCTTGGGTCTCCTCTCAGCACGACGAGTGAGGTCCATCGAATCCAGCAACTCTGTCCAAGTGGCCCGCACAGTCCAGTGACTCTTCAGTCCAAGTTTGGTGGAGGTAAGTCCTTGCCTCACCTCGCTAGACTGCATTGCTGGGAACTGCGACCTTTGCAGCTACTCCGGCCTCCGTGCACTTCCGGCGGAAATCCTTTGTGCACAGTCCAGCCTGGGTCCACGGCACTCTAACCTGCATTGCACGACCTCCTAAGTTGTTCTCCGGCGACGTGGGACTTCTTTGTGCAACTTCGGGTGAGCACTGTTTCACGCATCCTTGTAGTGCCTGTTTCTGGCACTTCTCCGGGTGCTACCTGCTGCTGAGAGGCCTCCTTATCTTGCTCGACGTCCCCTCTCTCTCCTGGTCCAATTTACGACCTCCTGGTCCCTCCAGGGCCACAGCAGCGTCCAAACACGCTAACCGCATGATTTGCAGCTAGCAAGGCTTGTTGGCGTTCTTTCGGCGGGAAAATACTTCTGCACGACTCTCCACGGAGAGTGGGATCCGTCCACCAAAGGGGAAGTCTCTAGCCCTTTTCGTTCCTGCAGAAACCTCAGCTTCTTCTGTCCAGTAGAAGCTTCTTTGCACCCGCAGCTGGCATTTCCTGGGCATCTGCCCATCTCCGACTTGCTTGTGACTTTTGGGCTTGGTCCCCTTGTTCCACAGGTACCCTAGATTGGAAATCCACAGTTGTTGCATTGTTGGTTTGTGTCTTTCCTGCATTATTCCTCTAACACGACTTCTTTGTCCTTAGGGGAACTTTAGTGCACTTTGCACTCACTTTTCAGGGTCTTGGGGAGGGTTATTTTTCTAACTCTCACTATTTTCTAATAGTCCCAGCGACCCTCTACAAGGTCACATAGGTTTGGGGTCCATTCGTGGTTCGCATTCCACTTTTGGAGTATATGGTTTGTGTTGCCCCTATCCCTATGTTTCCCCATTGCATCCTATTGTAACTATACATTGTTTGCACTGTTTTCTAAGACTATACTGCATATTTTTGCTATTGTGTATATATATCTTGTGTATATTTCCTATCCTCTCACTGAGGGTACACTCTAAGATACTTTGGCATATTGTCATAAAAATAAAGTACCTTTATTTTTAGTATAACTGTGTATTGTGTTTTCGTATGATATTGTGCATATGACACTAAGTGGTACTGTGGTAGCTTCACACGTCTCCTAGTTCAGCCTAAGCTGCTCTGCTAAGCTACCATTATCTATCAGCCTAAGCTGCTAGACACCCTATACACTAATAAGGGATAACTGGGCCTGGTGCAAGGTGCAAGTACCCCTTGGTACTCACTACAAGCCAGTCCAGCCTCCTACACAGTCCATTAGTTTGTGGATGATAGGGTGTAGTGAACTTGTAAGTCACACCACACTCTTTCCACATGGCCTTTAAGTAAGCAGACATGAAATTGCTTCCTCTGTCTGATACTACTTCCTTTGGGAAGCCCACCCTAGAAAATATTCCCAGGAGGGCCTTTGGCACTGCAGGTGCTGTAGTGGTCCTTAATGGAATTGCTTCAGGATACCTTGTGGCATGGTCCACTACCACCAAGATAAACCTATTGCCTGAAGCAGTAGGAGGGTCAAGGGGGCCAACTATGTCAACCCCTACCCTTTCAAAGGGAACCCCAACCACAGGCAGTGGAATAAGGGGTGCCTTTGGGGGGCCACCTGTCTTGCCACTGGCTTGACAGGTTTCACAGGACTTACAAAATTCTTTTGTGTCCTAAGACATTCTAGGCCAATGAAACAAGGGAACAAGCCTGTCCCAAGTTTTCATTTGTCCCAGATGCCCAGCTAGGGGAATGTCGTGGGCTAGAGTTAGGAGGAACCTTCTGTACTCCTGAGGAATCACTAACCTCCTGGCAGTTCCAGGTTTAGGATCCCTTGCTTCAGTGTACAAGAGGTTGTCCTCCCAGTAAACTCTGAGAGTCACTGACATCCCCATTAGCCTGTTTGACAGCTTGCTGTCTTAGACCTTCTACTGTGGGACAGGTATGCTGTGCCACACTCAGCTCCTCCCTGGCAGGCCCCCCTTCACCCAAAAGCTCAGCAGTGTCTGCTTCCAGCTCCTCTGGTGTAGGTTCTGCACAGGGTGGAAATTCTTCTTCCTCAGAAGTAGAATCCACTGTAGAGGGAGGGATAGTAGGAAGTGCTTTACTTCTACTAGCCCTAGCTTTAGGGAGCACTTGGTCCTTTGTTCCAGGATCCAAGTCACCCTGTCCTTTTTGCTTTTTGACCTGAGCCCTTGTTAAAGCAAAAATATGCCCTGGGATGCCCAGCATTGCTGCATGGGCCTCCAACTCCACATCTGACCAAGCTGATGTCTCCAAATCATTCCCTAATAGACAGTCTACAGGTAAATCTGAAGCTACCACAACTTTCTTTGGACCAGTAACCCCCCCCAGTTGAGATTTACAACAGCCATGGGGTGGCTAAGTGTGTTGTTGTGAGCATCGGTTACTTGGTACTGGTGACTGTAGGAAAGTACCATCTTGCCTGGCATGTTACCCCCATTTTTCACTGTATATATGTTGTTTTAGTTGTATGTGTCACTGGGACCCTGGTAACCCAGGGCCCCAGTGCTCATAAGTGTGCCTGAATGTGTTACCTGTGTAGTGACTAACTGTCTCACTGAGGCTCTGCTAATCAGAACCTCAGTGGTTATGCTCTCTCATTTCTTTCCAAATTGTCACTAACAGGCTAGTGACCATTTTTACCAATTTACATTGGCTTACTGGAACACCCTTATAATTCCCTAGTATATGGTACTGAGGTACCCAGGGTATTGGGGTTCCAGGAGATCCCTATGGGCTGCAGCATTTCTTTTGCCACCCATAGGGACCTCTGACAATTCTTACACAGGCCTGCCACTGCAGCCTGAGTGAAATAACATCCACGTTATTTCACAGCCATTTTACACTGCACTTAAGTAACTTATAAGTCACCTATATGTCTAACCTTTACCTGGTAAAGGTTAGGTGCAAAGTTACTTAGTGTGAGTGCACCCTGGCACTAGCCAAGGTGCCCCCACATTGTTCAGAGCCAATTCCCTGAACTTTGTGAGTGCGGGGACACCATTACACGTGCGCACTACATATAGGTCACTACCTATATGTAGCTTCACAATGGTAACTCCGAATATGGCCATGTAACATGTCTATGATCATGGAATTGCCCCCTCTATGCCATCTTGGCATTGTTGGTACAATTCCATGATCCCAGTGGTCTGTAGCACAGACCCTGGTACTGCCAAACTGCCCTTCCTGGGGTTTCACTGCAGCTGCTGCTGCTGCCAACCCCTCAGACAGGCATCTGCCCTCCTGGGGTCCAGCCAGGCCTGGCCCAGGATGGCAGAACAAAGAACTTCCTCTGAGAGAGGGTGTGACACCCTCTCCCTTTGGAAAATGGTGTGAAGGCAGGGGAGGAGTACCCTCCCCCAGCCTCTGGAAATGCTTTGTTGGGCACAGAGGTGCCCAATTCTGCATAAGCCAGTCTACACCGGTTCAGGGGACCCCTTAGCCCTGCTCTGGCGCGAAACTGTACAAAGGAAAGGGGAGTGACCACTCCCCTGACCTGCACCTCCCCTGGGAGGTGTCCAGAGCTCCTCCAGTGTGCTCCAGACCTCTGCCATCTTGGAAACAGAGGTGCTGCTGGCACACTGGACTGCTCTGAGTGGCCAGTGCCACCAGGTGATGTCAGAGACTCCTTCTGATAGGCTCCTTCAGGTGTTAGTAGCCTATCCTCTCTCCTAAGTAGCCAAACCCTCTTTTCTGGCTATTTAGGGTCTCTGTCTCTGGGGAAACTTCAGATAACGAATGCAAGAGCTCATCCGAGTTCCTCTGCATCTCTCTCTTCACCTTCTGCCAAGGAATCGACTGCTGACCGCGCTGGAAGCCTGCAAACCTGCAACATAGTAGCAAAGACGACTACTGCAACTCTGTAACGCTGATCCTGCCGCCTTCTCGACTGTTTTCCTGCTTGTGCATGCTGTGGGGGTAGCCTGCCTCCTCTCTGCACCAGAAGCTCAGAAGAAATCTCCCGTGGGTCGACGGAATCTTCCCCCTGCAACCGCAGGCACCAAAAAGCTGCATTACCGGTCCCTTGGGTCTCCTCTCAGCACGACGAGCGAGGTCCCTCGAATCCAGCAACTCTGTCCAAGTGACCCCCACAGTCCAGTGACTCTTCAGTCCAAGTTTGGTGGAGGTAAGTCCTTGCCTCACCTCGTTGGGCTGCGTTGCTGGGAACCGCGACTTTGCAGCTACTCCGGCCCCTGTGCACTTCCGGTGGAAATCCTTTGTGAACAGCCAAGCCTGGGTCCATGGCACTCTAACCTGCATTGCACGACTTTCTAAGTTGGTCTCCGGCGACGTGGGACTCCTTTGTGCAACTTCGGCGAGCACCGTTTCACGCATCTTCGTAGTGCCTGTTTCTGGAATTTCTCCGGGTGCTACCGGCTTTAGAGAGGCCTCCTTTTCTTGCTCGATGTACCTTCTCTCTGCTGGTCCAATTTGCGACCTCCTGGTCCCTCCTGGGCCTCAGCAGCGTCCAAAAACGCTAACTGCATGATTTGCAACTAGCAAGGCTTGTTCGCGTTCTTTCGGCGGGAAAACCCTTCTGCACGACTCTCCACGGCAAGAGAGATCCGTCCACCAAAGGGGAAGTCTCTAGACCTTTTCGTTCCTGCAGAAACCTTAGCTTCTTCTGTCCAGTAGAAGCTTCTTTGCACCCGCAGCTGGCATTTCCTGGGCATCTGCCCATCTCCGACTTGCTTGTGACTTTTGGACTTGGTCCCCTTGTTCCACAGGTACCTTAGATTGGAAATCCACAGTTGTTGCATTGCTGGTTTGTGTCTTTCCTGCATTATTCCTCTAACACGACTTCTTTGTCCTTAGGGGAACTTTAGTGCACTTTGCACTCACTTTTCAGGGTCTTGGGGAGGGTTATTTTTCTAACTCTCACTATTTTCTAATAGTCCCAGCGACCCTCTACAAGGTCACATAGGTTTGGGGTCCATTCGTGGTTCGCATTCCACTTTTGGAGCATATGGTTTGTGTTGCCCCTATCCCTATGTTTCCCCATTGCATCCTATTGTAACTATACATTGTTTGCACTGTTTTCTAAGACTATACTGCATATTTTTGCTATTGTGTATATATATCTTGTGTATATTTTCTATCCTCTCACTGAGGGTACACTCTAAGATACTTTGGCATATTGTCATAAAAATAAAGTACCTTTATTTTTAGTATAACTGTGTATTGTGTTTTCTTATGATATTGTGCATATGACACTAAGTGGTACTGTAGTAGCTTCACACGTCTCCTAGTTCAGCCTAAGCTGCTCTGCTAAGCTACCATTATCTATCAGCCTAAGCTGCTAGACACCGTATACACTAATAAGGGATAACTGGGCCTGGTGCAAGGTGCAAGTACCCCTTGGTACTCACTACAAGCCAGTCCAGCCTCCTACATTGGTTGTGCAGCGGTGGGATAAGTGCTTTGAGACTACTTACCACTCTTGTCATTGTACTTTTCATAAGAGAAAAATATACAAAACAAGGTCAGTGTATATACACATAGCCAAAAAGTTTTGCATTTCCTCTTTTTACTCTTTTCTAAGTGCTGAAAAGTACTTCTAAACTTTCAAAAAGTTCTTAAAAGTTTAAAAAGTTTTTTTTCTCTGTCTTTCTAAAAGCTCTGACAAACTTTTTATCTTTCACTATCACTTTAACTCTCTCTAAAAATGTCTGGCACAGGCCAAAATGTTGATCTGTCCAAACTTGCATATGATCACCTTAGCTGGAAAGGAGCAAGGAGTCTCTGCATAGAGAGAGGTTTGAGTGTAGGGAAGAATCCTTCCTTAGAACTGTTAATTAACATGCTTAGAGTACAGGATAAGGCCATAAGTGCCCAATCTGTTGAAAAAGTAGCTAATGGTTCTCAATCTGATCCAGGGACTCCCCCAGGAAAAGATTCAGGAAAGAAACTTCCTAGCCTGCCCATTACTAGACAGTCTAGCATAGTTGGTAATGATGATGAGCCACACCATATAAATAGTGTTGTCTCACATCATAGCAAAAGCATTTATTCTCACCATACTGGTAGTGATGTTTCTGTTAGCCAAGCTGTTATTGTGGCTTCTGTAAGGGACAGGTCTCCTTCTGTCCATTCTCACCATACTTCTGTTTCAAGGCATGTCCCTCCCACCCACCCTGATGACAGATTGTTAGAAAGGGAGCTCAATAGATTGAGAGTGGAACAAACTAGACTGAAGCTCAAGAAGCAACAGCTGGATTTGGATAGACAGACTTTAGAAGTAGAGAAGGAGAGACAGAAACTGGGTTTAGAAACCCATGGTGGCAGCAGCAGTATTCCCCATAGTCATCCTGTAAAAGAGCATGATTCCAGGAATCTGCACAAGATAGTTCCCCCTTATAAGGAGGGGGATGACATTAACAAGTGGTTTGCTGCACTTGAGAGGGCCTGTGTTGTACAGGATGTCCCTCAAAGGCAGTGGGCTGCTATCCTATGGTTATCATTTAGTGGAAAAGGTAGGGATAGGCTCCTTACTGTGAAAGAAAATGATGCTAATAATTTCCAAGTTCTTAAGAATGCACTCCTGGATGGTTATGGCTTAACCACTGAACAATACAGGATAAAGTTCAGAGAGACCAAAAAGGAGTCTTCACAAGACTGGGTTGATTTCATTGACCATTCAGTGAAGGCCTTGGAGGGGTGGTTACATGGCAGTAAGGTTACTGACTTTGAAAGCCTGTATAACTTGATCCTGAGAGAGCATATTCTTAATAATTGTGTGTCTGATTTGTTGCACCAGTACTTGGTGGACTCTGATCTGACCTCTCCCCAAGAATTGGGAAAGAAGGCAGACAAATGGGTCAGAACAAGAGTGAACAGAAAAGTTCATACAGGGGGTGACAAAGATGGCAACAAAATGAAGGATGGTAAGTCGTCTGACAAGGGTGGGGACAAATCTAAAAATGAGTCTTCATCAGGCCCACAAAAACACTCTGGTGGGGGTGGTGGGCCCAAATCCTCTTTTAATCAGAACAAGGAAAAGAAACCATGGTGCTATTTAAGTAAAATAAAAGGCCATTGGACAACAGATCCCAGTTGTCCAAAGAAAGGCACCAAGCCTCCTACCACTACAACCCCTACTGCTACACCTAGTGTCCCTACTAATAGCAGTGGTGGTGGGAGCAAACCTACTAATAGCCAATCCAAGGGAGTAGCTGGGCTCACTATTGGTAACTTAGTTGGGGTTGGCCTTGTTAGGGAGGCCACAGAGGCTGTGTTTGTCTCTGAGGGGGCTATTGATTTAGCCACCTTAGTTGCTTGTCCCCTTAATATGGATAAGTACAAGCAGCTACCCCTAATAAATGGTGTTGAGGTTCAGGCCTACAGGGACACTGGTGCCAGTGTGACTATGGTCATAGAGAAACTGGTCCACCCTGAACAACACCTACTTGGTCACCAGTACCAAGTAACCGATGCTCACAATAACACACTTAGCCACCCCATGGCTGTTGTTAATCTCAACTGGGGGGGGTTACTGGTCCAAAGAAAGTTGTGGTAGCTTCAGATTTACCTGTAGACTGTCTATTAGGGAATGATTTGGAGACATCAGCTTGGTCAGATGTGGAGTTGGAGGCCCATGCAGCAATGCTGGGCATCCCAGGGCATATTTTTGCTTTGACAAGGGCTCAGGCCAAAAAGCAAAAAGGACAGGGAAGCTTGGATCCTGGAACAATGGACCAAGTGCTCCCTAAAGCTAGGGCTAGTAGAAGCAAACCACTTCCTACTATCCCTCCCTCTACAGTGGATTCAACTTCTGAGGAAGAAGAATTCCCTCCCTGTGCAGAACCTACACCAGAGGAGCTGGAAGCAGACACTGCTGAGCTTTAGGGTGAAGGGGGGCCTGCCAGAGAGGAGCTGAGTGTGGCACAGCAAACCTGTCCCACATTAGAGGGTCTCAGACAGCAAGCTGTCAAACAGGCTAATGGGGATGTCAGTGACTCTCACAGAGTTTACTGGGAGGACAACCTCTTGTACACTGAGCATAGGGATCCTAAACCTGGAGCTGCCAGGAGATTAGTGATTCCTCAGGAGTACAGAAAGTTCCTCCTAACCCTGGCACATGACATTCCCCTAGCTGGACACCTGGGTCAAATGAAAACTTGGGACAGATTGGTTCCATTGTTTCATTGGCCTAGGATGTCTGAGGACACAAAGGAATTTTGTAAGTCCTGTGAAACCTGTCAAGCCAGTGGCAAGACAGGTGGCACCCCAAAGGCACCCCTTATTCCACTGCCTGTGGTTGGGGTTCCCTTTGAAAGGGTAGGGGTTGACATAGTTGGCCCCCTTGACCCTCCTACTGCTTCAGGCAATAGATTGATCTTGGTGGTAGTGGACCATGCCACAAGATATCCTGAAGCTATTCCTTTAAGGACCACTACAGCACCTGCAGTGGCAAAGGCCCTCCTGGGAATATTTTCCAGGGTGGGCTTCCCAAAGGAAGTAGTATCAGACAGGGGAAGCAATTTCATGTCTGCATACTTAAAGGCCATGTGGAAGGAGTGTGGTGTAACGTACAAGTTCACAACACCCTATCATCCACAAACAAATGGACTGGTGGAGAGATTTAATAAAACTCTCAAAGGCATGATTATGGGTCTCCCTGAAAAACTCCGCAGGAGATGGGATATCCTTCTACCATGCCTCCTTTTTGCCTACAGGGAGGTACCCCAGAAAGGAGTGGGCTTCAGCCCCTTTGAACTTCTTTTTGGACACCCTGTTAGGGGTCCACTCACACTTGTAAAGGAGGGTTGGGAACAACGTTTAAAAGCTCCTAAGCAGGATATTGTGGATTATGTACTTGGCCTCAGATCAAGGATGGCTGAGTACATGAAAAAGGCCAGTAAAAACCTCCAGGCCAGCCAAGAGCTCCAGAAGCAATGGCATGATCAGAAGGCTGTTTTGGTTCAGTACCAACCAGGGCAGAAAGAGTGGGTCTTGGAGCCTGTGGCCCCAAGAGCGCTCCAAGACAAATGGAGTGGTCCCCACACAATTGTTGAAAAGAAGGGAGAAGTCACCTATTTAGTTGACTTAGGCACTGCCAGAAGTCCCCTTAGGGTGCTCCATGTCAACCGCCTGAAACCCTACTATGACAGGGCTGATCTCACCCTGCTCATGGCAACTGATGAGGGACAGGAAGAAGACAGCGATCCTCTACCTGATCTCTTCTCTTCCACAGAACAAGATGCTATTGTGGAAGGTGTAGTTTTGGCTGATTGTCTTACTGCTGATCAGAAAGACAATTGCATAAACCTCCTAGATCAATTGTCTGAACTCTTCTCTACTGTGCCAGGTACCACTTCTTGGTGTGAGCACACTATAGATACTGGAGACAGTTTACCTGTCAAAAGTAAAATCTATAGGCAGCCTGACCATGTCAGGGACTGCATAAAGCAAGAGGTCCAGAAAATGTTAGAACTAGGAGTGGTTGAGCACTCTGACAGTCCATGGGCTTCTCCTGTGGTACTGGTACCAAAACCCATTCCAAAGATGGAAAGAAGGAAATGCAGTTTTGTGTAGACTATAGAGGTCTCAACTTGGTAACCAAAACTGATGCTCACCCTATACCCAGGGCAGATGAGCTCATAGATACACTGGCATCTGCCAAGTATCTAAGCACTTTTGACTTGACTGCAGGGTATTGGCAGATCAAATTGTCAGAAGATGCTAAACCTAAGACTGCATTTTCAACCATTGGAGGACATTACCAGTTTACTGTAATGCCTTTTGGTTTGAAAAATGCACCTGCCACTTTTCAGAGGTTGGTGAACACAGTCCTGCAAGGGCTGGAAGCTTTCAGTGCAGCATATTTGGACGATATAGCTGTCTTTAGCTCCAGCTGGGATGATCACCTGGTCCACCTATGGAAAGTTTTGGAGGCCCTGCAAAAGGCAGGCCTCACTATCAAGGCTTCAAAGTGCCAGATAGGGCAGGGTAAGGTGGTTTATCTGGGACACCTTGTTGGTGGGGAACAGATTGCACCACTTCAGGGGAAAATCCAAACAATTATTGATTGGGTTCCCCCTACCACTCAGACTCAGGTGAGAGCCTTCCTAGGCCTCACTGGGTATTACAGGAGGTTCATTAAGAACTATGGCTCCATTGCAGCCCCTCTTAATGACCTCACATCCAAGAAAATGCCTAAAAAGGTATTATGGACAGCAAACTGTCAGAAAGCTTTTGAGGAGCTGAAGCAGGCCATGTGCTCTGCACCTGTCCTGAAAAGCCCTTGTTACTCTAAAAAATTCTATGTCCAAACTGATGCATCTGAATTAGGAGTAGGGGCAGTCCTATCACAACTTAATTCTGAGGGCCAGGATCAACCTGTTGCTTTTATTAGTAGGAGGATTACCCCTAGAGAAAAGCGTTGGTCTGCCATTGAGAGGGAGGCCTTTGCTGTGGTCTGGGCTCTGAAGAAGTTGAGGCCATACCTGTTTGGCACTCACTTCATTGTTCAGACAGACCACAAACCTCTACTTTGGCTAAAACAAATGAAAGGTGAAAATCCTAAATTGTTGAGGTGGTCCATATCCCTACAGGGAATGGACTATACAGTGGAACATAGACCTGGGAGTAGCCACTCCAATGCAGATGGACTCTCCAGATATTTCCACTTAGACAATGAAGACTCATCAGGTCATGGCTAGTCTTATTGTCCTTCATTTGGGGGGGGGTTGTGTAGGAAAGTACCATCTTGCCTGGCATGTTACCCCCATTTTTCACTGTATATATGTTGTTTTAGTTGTATGTGTCACTGGGACCCTGGTAACCCAGGGCCCCAGTGCTCATAAGTGTGCCTGAATGTGTTACCTGTGTAGTGACTAACTGTCTCACTGAGGCTCTGCTAATCAGAACCTCAGTGGTTATGCTCTCTCATTTCTTTCCAAATTGTCACTAACAGGCTAGTGACCATTTTTACCAATTTACATTGGCTTACTGGAACACCCGTATAATTCCCTAGTATATGGTACTGAGGTACCCAGGGTATTGGGGTTCCAGGAGATCCCTATGGGCTGCAGCATTTCTTTTGCCACCCATAGGGAGCTCTGACAATTCTTACACAGGCCTGCCACTGCAGCCTGAGTGAAATAACGTCCACGTTATTTCACAGCCATTTTACACTGCACTTAAGTAACTTATAAGTCACCTATATGTCTAACCTTTACCTGGTAAAGGTTAGGTGCAAAGTTACTTAGTGTGAGGGCACCCTGGCACTAGCCAAGGTGCCCCCACATTGTTCAGAGCCAATTCCCTGAACTTTGTGAGTGTGGGGACACCATTACACGCGTGCACTACATATAGGTCACTACCTATATGTAGCTTCACAATGGTAACTCCGAATATGGCCATGTAACATGTCTATGATCATGGAATTGCCCCCTCTATGCCATCCTGGCATTGTTGGTACAATTCCATGATCCCAGTGGTCTGTAGCACAGACCCTGGTACTGCCAAACTGCCCTTCCTGGGGTTTCACTGCAGCTGCTGCTGCTGCCAACCCCTCAGACAGGCATCTGCCCTCCTGGGGTCCAGCCAGGCCTGGCCCAGGATGGCAGAACAAAGAACTTCCTCTGAGAGAGGGTGTGACACCCTCTCCCTTTGGAAAATGGTGTGAAGGCAGGGGAGGAGTAGCCTCCCCCAGCCTCTGGAAATGCTTTGTTGGGCACAGAGATGCCCAATTCTGCATAAGCCAGTCTACACCGGTTCAGGGGACCCCTTAGCCCTGCTCTGGCGCAAAACTGGACAAAGGAAAGGGGAGTGACCACTCCCCTGACCTGCACCTCCCCTGGGAGGTGTCCAGAGCTCCTCCAGTGTGCTCCAGACCTCTGCCATCTTGGAAACAGAGGTGCTGCTGGCACACTGGACTGCTCTGAGTGGCCAGTGCCACCAGGTGACGTCAGAGACTCCTTCTGATAGGCTCCTTCAGGTGTTAGTAGCCTATCCTCTCTCCTAAGTAGCCAAACCCTCTTTTCTGGCTATTTAGGGTCTCTGTCTCTGGGGAAACTTCAGATAACGAATGCAAGAGCTCATCCGAGTTCCTCTGCATCTCTCTCTTCAACTTCTGCCAAGGAATCGACTGCTGACCGCGCTGGAAGCCTGCAAACCTGCAACATAGTAGCAAAGACGACTACTGCAACTCTGTAACGCTGATCCTGACGCCTTCTCAACTGTTTTCCTGCTTGTGCATGCTGTGGGGGTAGCCTGCCTCCTCTCTGCACCAGAAGCTCCGAAGAAATCTCCCGTGGGTCGACGGAATCTTCCCCCTGCAACCGCAGGCACCAAAATGCTGCATTACCGGTCCCATGGGTCTCCTCTCAGCACGACGAGCGAGGTCCCTCGAATCCAGCAACTCTGTCCAAGTGACCCCCACAGTCCAGTGACTCTTCAGTCCAAATTTGGTGGAGGTAAGTCCTTGCCTCACCTCGCTGGGCTGCATTGCTGGGAACCGCGACTTTGCAGCTACTCCGGCCCCTGTGCCCTTGTGGTGGAAATCCTTTGTGCACAGCCAAGCCTGGGCCCACGGCACTCTAACCTGCATTGCACGACTTTCTAAGTTGGTCTCCGGCGACGTGGGACTCCTTTGTGCAACTTCGGCAAGCACCATTTCATGAATATTCGTAGTGCCTGTTTCTGGCACTTCTCCGGGTGCTACTGGCTTCAGAGAGGGCTCCTTGTTTTGCTCGACGTCCCCTCTCTCTGCTGGTCCAATTTACGACCTCCTGGTGCCTCCTGGGCCTCAGCAGCGTCCAAAAACGGTAACCGCACGATTTGCAGCTAGCAAGGCTTGTTGGCGTTCTTTCGGCGGGAAAATACTTTTGCACAACTCTCCCCGGCGAGTCGGATCCATCCTCCAAAGGGGAAGTCTCTAGCCCTTTTCGTTCCTGCAGAAACCTCAGCTTCTTCTGTCCAGTAGAAGCTTCTTTGCACCCGCAGCTGGCATTTCCTGGGCATCTGCCCATCTCCGACTTGCTTGTGACTTTTGGACTTGGTCCCCTTGTTCCACAGGTACCCTAGATTGGAAATCCACAGTTGTTGCATTGCTGGTTTGTGTCTTTCCTGCATTATTCCTCTAACACGACTTCTTTGTCCTTAGGGGAACTTTAGTGCACTTTGCACTCACTTTTCAGGGTCTTGGGGAGGGTTATTATTCTAACTCTCACTATTTTCTAATAGTCCCAGCGACCCTCTACAAGGTCACATAGGTTTGGGGTCCATTCGTGGTTCGCATTCCACTTTTGGAGTATATGGTTTGTGTTGCCCCTATCCCTATGTTTCCCCTTTGCATCCTATTGTAACTATACATTGTTTGCACTGTTTTCTAAGACTATACTGCATATTTTTGCTATTGTGTATATATATCTTGTGTATATTTTCTATCCTCTCACTGAGGGTACACTCTAAGATACTTTGGCATATTGTCATAAAAATAAAGTACCTTTATTTTTAGTATACCTGTGTATTGTGTTTTCTTATGATATTGTGCATATGACACTAAGTGGTACTGTAGTAGCTTCACACGTCTCCTAGTTCAGCCTAAGCTGCTCTGCTAAGCTACCATTATCTATCAGCCTAAGCTGCTAGACACCCTATACACTAATAAGGGATAACTGGGCCTGGTGCAAGGTGCAAGTACCCCTTGGTACTCACTACAAGCCAGTCCAGCCTTCTACAGTGACCAAGTAGGTGTTGTTCAGGGTGGACCAGTTTCTCTATGACCATAGTCACACTGGCTCCAGTGTCCCTGTAGGCCTGAACCTCAACACCATTTATTAGGGGTAGTTGCTTTTACTTATCCATGTTAAGGGGACAAGCAACCAAGGTGGCTAAATCAATAGCCCCCTCAGAGACTAACACAGCCTCTGTGGTCTCCCTAATCAGACCAAACCCAACTAAGTTACCAAAAGTGAGCCCAGCTACTCCCTTGGATTGGCTATTAGTAGGTTTGCTCCCACCACCACTGCTATTAGTAGGGACACTAGGTGTAGCAGTAGGGGTTGTAGTGGTAGGAGGCTTGGTGCTTTTCTTTGGACAACTGGGATCTGTTGTCCAATGGCCTTTTATTTTACATAAATAGCACCATGGTTTCTTTTCTTTGTTTTGATTTGAAGAGGATTTGGGCCCACCACCCCCACCAGAGTGTTTTTGTGGGCCTGATGAAGACTCATTTTTAGATTTGTCCCCACCCTTGTCAGAAGACTTACCATCCTTCTTCTAGTTTCCATCTTTGTCACCCCCTGTATGAACTTTTCTGTTCACCCTTGTTCTGACCCATGTGTCTGCCTTCTTTCCCAATTCTTGGGGAGAGGTCAGATCAGAGTCCACCAAGTACTGGTGCAACAAATCAGACACACAATTATTAAGAATATGCTCTCTCAGGATCATGTTAAACAGGCTGTCATAATCAGTAACTTTTCTGCCATGTAACCACCCCTCCAAGGCCTTCACTGAATGGTCAATGAAATCAACCCAGTCTTGTGAAGACTCCTTTTTGGTCTCTCTGAACTTTATCCTGTATTGTTCAGTGGTTAAGCCATAACCATCCAGGAGTGCATTCTTAAGAACTGTAAAATTATTGGCATCACTTTCTTTCACAGTAAGGAGCGTATCCCTACCTTTTCCACTAAATGATAGCCATAGGATAGCAGCCCACTGCCTTTGAGGGACATCCTGTACAACACAGGCCCTCTCAAGTGCAGCAAACCACTTGTTAATGTCATCCCCCTCCTTATAAGGGGGAACTATCTTGTGCAGATTCCTGGAATCATGCTCTTTTGCAGGATGACTATGGGGAATACTGCAGCTGCCACCATGGGTTTCTAAACCCAACTTCTGTCTTTCCTTCTCTAGTTCTAAAGACTGTCTATCCAAATCCAGCTGTTGCTTTATAAGCTTCAGTCTGGTTTGTTCCACCCTCAACTTATTGAGTTCCCTCTCTAACAATCTGTCATCAGGGTTGGTGGGAGGGACATTCCTAGATACAGAGGTATGATGGGAATGAACAGAAGGAGACCTGTTCCTTACAGAGGGCACCCTAACAGCTTGGCTAACAGAAACATCAGTACCACTGTGGTGAGAATAAATGCTTTTGCTATGATGTGAGACAACACTATTTGTATGGTGTGGCTCTTCATCATTACCAACTATGCTAGGCTGTCTAGTAATGGGCAGGCTAGGAAGTTTCTTTCCTGAATCTTTTCCTGGGGGAGTCCCTGGATCAGATTGTGAACCATTAGCTACTTTTTCAACAGATGGGGAACTTTTAGCCTTATCTTGTTCTCTAAGCATGTTAAGTAACAGTTCCAAGGAAGGATTCTTCCCTACACTCAAACCTCTCTCTATGCAGAGACTCCTTGCTCCTTTCCAGCTAAGGTGATCATATGCAAGTTTGGACAGATCAACATTTTGGCCTGTGCCAGACATTCTTAGAGAGAGTTAAAGTGATAGACAAAGAAAAAAAGTTTTCAGAACTTTTTAGAAAGACAGAAAAAAACTTTTAAAAACTTTTTAGAACTTTTTAGAAAGTTTAGGAGTACTTTTCAGCACTTAGA
Source organism: Pleurodeles waltl (assembly GCF_031143425.1). Classification (NCBI taxonomy): domain Eukaryota; kingdom Metazoa; phylum Chordata; class Amphibia; order Caudata; family Salamandridae; genus Pleurodeles; species Pleurodeles waltl. The sequence goes on from NC_090446.1 coordinate 522,352,885, forward strand.
AAAGAGTGAAAAGAGGAAATGCAAAACTTTTTGGTTATGTGTATATACACTGAACTTGTTTTGTATATTTTTCTCTTATGAAAAGTACAATGACAAGAGTGGTAAGTAGTCTCAAAGCACTTATCCCGTCGCTGCTTCCAATGTAGGAGGCTGGGCTGGCTTGTAGTGAGTACCAAGGGGTACTTGCACCTTGCACCAGGCCCAGTTATCCCTTATTAGTGTATAGGGTGTCTAGCAGCTTAGGCTGATAGATAATGGTAGCTTAGCAGAGCAGCTTAGGCTGAACTAGGAGACGTGTGAAGCTACTACAGTACCACTTAGTGTCATATGCACAATATCATAAGAAAACACAATACACAGTTATACTAAAAATAAAGGTACTTTATTTTCATGACAATATGCCAAAGTATCTCAGAGTGTACCCTCAGTGAGAGGATAGGAAATATACACAGGATATATGTACACAATACCAAAAATATTCAGTATAGTCTTAGAAAACAGTGCAAAGAATGTATAGTTACAATAGGATGCAATGGGGACACATAGGGATAGGGGCAACACAAACCATATACTCCAAAAGTGGAATGCGAACCACAAATGGACCCCAAACCTATGTGACCTTGTAGAGGGTCGCTGGGACTATTAGAAAATAGTGAGAGTTAGAAAAATAACCCTCCCCAAGACCCTGAAAAGTGAGTGCAAAGTGCACTAAAGTTCGCCTAAGGACAAAGAAGTCGTGTTAGAGGAATAAGGCAGGAAAGACACAAACCAACAATGCAACAACGATGGATTTCCAATCTAGGGTACCTGTTGAACAAGGGGACGAAGTCCAAAAGTCACAAGCAAGTCGGAGATGGGCATATGCCCAGGAAATGCCAGCTGTGGATGCAAAGAAACTTCTACTTGACAGAAGAAGCTGAGGTTTCTGCAGGAACAAAAAGGGCCCAAGACTTCCCCTTTGGTGCAATGATCCCTCTCAGCGTGGAGAGTCGTGCAGAAGTGTTTTCCGCCGAAAAAACGACAACAAGCCTTGCTAGCTGCAAATCGTGCGGTTAGCGTTTTTGGATGCTGCTGTGGCCCAGGAGGGACCAGGAGGTCGCAAATTGGACCAGGAGGTAGAAGGGACGTCGAGCAAGACAAGGAGTCCTATTAGCAGCAGGTAGCACCCGGAGAAGTTCCAGAAACAGGAACTACAAGGATGCGTGAAACAGTGCTCACCCGAAGTTACACAAAGGAGTCCCACGTCGCCGGAGACCAACTTAGAAAGTCGTGCAATGCAGGTTAGACTGCCGTGGACCCAGGCTTGGCTGTGCACAAAGGATTTCCGCCGGAAGTGCACAGGGGCCGGAGTAGCTGCAAAAGTCTTGGTTCCCAGCAATGCAGTCTAGCGAGGTGAGGCAAGGACTTACCTCCACCAAACTTGGACTGAAGAGTCACTGGACTGTAGGAGTCACTTGGACAGAGTTGCTGGATTCGAGGGACCTCGCTCGTCGTGCTGAGAGGAGACCCAAGGGACCGGTAATGCAGCTTTTTGGTGCCTGCGGTTGCAGGGGGAAGATTCCGTCGACCCACAGGAGATTTCTTCGGAGCTTCTAGTGCAGAGAGGAGGCAGACTACCCCCACAGCATGCACCACTAGGAAAACAGTCGAGAAGGCGGCAGGATCAGCGTTACAGAGTTGCAGTAGTCGTCTTTGCTACTATGTTGCAGGTTTGCAGGCTTCCAGCGCAGTCAGCAGTCGATTCCTTGGCAGAAGGTGAAGAGAGAGATGCAGAGGAACTCGGCTGAGCTCTTGCATTCGTTATCTAAAGTTTCCCCAGAGACAGAGACCCTAAATAGCCAGAAAAGTGGGTTTGGCTACCTAGGAGAGAGGATAGGCTAGCAACACCTGAAGGAGCCTATCAGGAGGAGTCTCTGACGTCACCTGGTGGCACTGGCCATTCAGAGCAGTCCAGTGTGCCAGCAGCACCTCTGTTTCCAAGATGGCAGAGGTCTGAAGCACACTGGAGGAGCTCTGGGCACCTCCCAGGGGAGGTGCAGGTCAGGGGAGTGGTCACTCCCCTTTCCTTTGTCCAGTTTCGCGCCAGAGCAGGGCTAAGGGGTCCCCTGAACCGGTGTAGACTGGCTTATGCAGAATTGGGCACATCTGTGCCCAAGAAAGCATTTCCAGAGGCTGGGGGAGGCTACTCCTCCCCTGCCTTCACACCATTTTCCACAGGGAGAGGTGTAACACCCTCTCTCAGAGGAAGTCCTTTGTTCTGCCATCCTGGGCCAGGCCTGGCTGGACCCCAGGAGGGCAGATGCCTGTCTGAGGGGTTGGCAGCAGCTGCAGTGAAACCCCAGGAAAGGCAGTTTGGCAGTACCAGGGTCTGTGCTACAGACCACTGGGATCATGGGATTGTGCCAACTATGCCAGGGTGGTATAGAGGGGGCAATTCCATGATCATAGACATGTTACATGGCCATATTCGGAGTTACCATTGTGAAGCTACATATAGGTAGTGACCTATATGTAGTGCACGCGTGTAATGGTGTCCCCGCACTCACAAAGTCCGGGGAATTGGCCCTGAACAATGTGGGGGCACCTTGGCTAGTGCCAGGGTGCCCTCACACTAAGTAACTTTGCACCTAACCTTTACCATGTAAAGGTTAGACATATAAGTGACTTATAAGTTTCTTAAGTGCAGTGTAAAATGGCTGTGAAATAACGTGGACGTTATTTCACTCAGGCTGCAGTGGCAGGCCTGTGTAAGAATTGTCAGAGCTCCCTTTGGGTGGCAAAAGAAATGCTGCAGCCCATAGGGATCTCCTGGAACCCCAATACCCTGGGTACCTCAGTACCGTATACTAGGGAATTATAAGGGTGTTCCAGTAAGCCAATGTAAATTGGTAAAATTGGTCACTAGCCTGTTAGTGACAATTTGGAAAGAAATGAGAGAGCATAACCACTGAGGTTCTGGTTAGCAGAGCCTCAGTGAGACAGTTAGTCACTACACAGGGAACACATTCAGGCACACTTATGAGCACTGGGGCCCTGGTGAACAGGGTCCCAGTGACACATACAACTATAACAACATATATACAGTGAAAAATGGGGGTAACATGCCAGGCAAGATGGTACTTTCCTACATCAAGTGCAGCAAACCACTTGTTAATGTCATCCCCCTCCTTATAAGGGGGAACTATCTTGTGCAGATTCCTAGAATCATGCTCTTTTGCAGGATGACTATTGGGAATACTGCTGCTGCCACCATGGGTTTCTAAACCCAGTTTCTGTCTCTCCTTCTCTACTTCTAAGGACTGTCTATCCAAATCCAGCTGTTGCTTCTTGAGCTTCAGTCTGGTTTTTTCCACTCTCAATCTATTGAGCTCCCTTTCTAACAATCTGTCATCAGGGTGGGTGGGAGGGACATTCCTAGACACAGAAGTATGATGAGAATGAACAGAAGGAGACCTGTCCCTTACAGAGGGCACCCTAACAGCTTGGCTGACAGTGTAATGTGAGAGCACACCATCTGTATGATGTGACTCCACCTCAGTACCAACTATGCTAGACTGTCTAGTAATGGGCAGGCTAAGAAGTTTCTTTCCTGAATCTTTTCCTGGGGGAGTTCCTGGATCAGATTGGGAACCATTAGCTACTTTTTCAACAGATGGGGCACTTTTAGCCTTATCTTGTTCTCTAAGCATGTTAAGTAACAATTCCAAGGAAGGATTCTTCCCTACACTCAAACCTCTCTCTATGCAGAGACTCCTTGCTCCTTTCCAGCTAAGGTGATCATATGCAAGTTTGGACAGATCAACATTTTGGCCTGTGCCAGACATTTTTTAGAGAGAGTTAAAGTGATAGAAAAAGTGAAAAAAGTTTGTCAGAGCTTTTAGAAAGACAGAGAAAAAAAACTTTTAAAACTTTTTAGAACTTTTTTGAAAGTTTAGAAGTACTTTTCAGCACTTTAGAAAAGAGTGAAAAGAGGAAATGCAAAACTTTTTAGTTATGTGTACACACACTGAACTTGTTTTGTATATTTTTCTCTTATGAAAAGTACAATGACAAGAGTGGTAAGTAGTCTCAAAGCACTTATCCCACCGCTGCACAACCAATGTAGGAGGCTGGACTGGCTTGTAGTGAGTACCTAGGGGTACTTGCACCTTGCACCAGGCCCAGTTATCCCTTATTAGTGTATAGGGTGTCTAGCAGCATAGGCTGATAGATAATGGTAGCTTAGCAGAGCAGCTTAGGCTGAACTAGGAGACGAGTGAAGCTCCTACAGTACCACTTAGTGTCATATCAATCAATCAATCAAAGGCATTTGTATAGCGCACTGCTCACCCTGAGGGTCTCAAGGCGCTGGGGGGGGGGGAGGGAACGCTACTGCTCGAACAGCCAGGTCTTGAGTTGCTTCCTGAAGGCGAGATGGTCTTGCGTTGTCCGGAGGTGGATGGGGAGGGAGTTCCATGTCTTGGCTGCCAGGTAGGAGAAGGATCTTCCTCCGGCGGTGGCTCTGCGGATGCGGGGGACGGTGGCGAGAGCGAGGCTGGTGGAGCGGAGCTGGCGGGTGGGCTTGTGGAAGGTCAGGCGGCTGTTGAGGAACTTGGGGACAAGGTCGTGGAGGGCCTTGTGTGCGTGGGTGAGGAGTCGGAACGTTATTCTTTTGTTGACGGGGAGCCAGTGCAGATCTCTCAGGTGTCCGGAGATGTGGCTGTGTCGGGGGATGTCCAGGATGAGTCGTGCTGAGGCGTTCTGGATCCGTTGGAGTTTCTTCTGGAGTTTGGCGGCGGTGCCGGCGTAGAGGGCGTTCCCGTAGTCCGGCCGACTGGTGACGAGGGCCTGGGTGACCGTCTTCCTGGTCTCGGTGGGGATCCACCGGAAGATCTTTCGAAGCATGCGCAGGGTGTTGAAGCATGAAGATGAGACGGCGTTGACTTGTCTGGTCATCGAGAGGGAGGAGTCCAGGATGAAGCCTAGGTTGCGAGCGTGGTCCGTTGGCTTGGGGCTGGCTCCCAGGGCGGGGGGCCACCAGGAGTCGTCCCAGTCGGAGGGTGATGATCCCAGGATGAGGACCTCCGTCTTGTCTGAGTTCAGTTTCAGGCGGCTGTTCTTCATCCATTCGGCGACGTCTTTCATCCCTTTGTGTAGGCTGGCTCTGGCGGCGTCCGGGTCGCTGGTGAGGGAGAGGATCAGCTGGGTGTCGTCGGCGTAGGTGATGATCTTGAGGTTGTGTTGACGTGCGATGGTTGCGAGGGGGCTCATGTAGACGTTGAAGAGGGTGGGGCTGAGCGATGACCCTTGTGGAACGCAGCAGATGACTTCGGTGGCCGCTAACCAGAACGGGGGGAGGCGGACTCTCTGGGTTCTTCCGGCGAGGAATGAGGTGATCCACTCCAGGGCCTTCTCATATGCACAATATCATAAGAAAACACAATACACAGATATTCTAAAAATAAAGGTACTTTATTTTAATGACAATATGCCAAAAGTATCTCAGTGAGTACCCTCAGTATGAGGATAGCAAATATACACAAGATATATGTACACAATACCAAAATATGCAGTAATAGTATTAGAAAACAGTGCAAACAATGTATAGTTACAATAGGATGCAATGGAGACACATAGGGATAGGGGCAACACAAATCATATACTCCAAAAGTGGAATGCGAACCACGAATGGACCCCAAACCTATGTGACCTTGTAGAGGGTCGCTGGGACTATTAGAAAATAGTAAGGGTTAGAAAAATAGCCCACCCCAAGACCCTGAAAAGTGAGTGCAAAGTGCACTAAAGTTCCCCAAAGGACTAGAAGTCGTGATAGGGGAATTCTGCAGGAAAGACACAAACCAACAATGCAACAATGATGGATTTCCAGTCGAGGGTACCTGTGGAACAAGGGGACCAAGTCCAAAAGTCACAAGCAAGTCGGAGATGGGCAGATGCCCAGGAAATGCCAGCTGTGGGTGCAAAGGAGCTGCTACTGGACAGTAGAAGCGTAGGTTTCTGCAAGAACGACAAGGCCTAGAGACTTCCTCTTTGGAGGACGGATCCCTCACGCCCATGGGCGTAGGAAGTGTGGGGGATGGGGGGGATATGTCCCCCCCAGATTTTGGAGTGGGGGGACACGGGGGACAAGGGTGGGGGGGACGAGGGGACAGAAGAATTTTCCCTTCTCCTGTAATTCGCAGGGCCATTAGCGCATGAAAGCGCTACCTATATGGCCCTGCACTTGACCTGTGACCTGGCTCCAGGACACTCGCCCTCTGCCCTTTTGTTGTGCTGCAGCACACAAGGGATTCTTTTTCACCTTGCCGCCACAGCTGCCTGCAGTCTGCACTTCTGAGAACAAAGGGAGAAGAGAGGCCCTTTGTTGATTGCTGTGTGCATCCAGTCCCTCCTGAACCCGACCCTTCCTGTCCCTTGAAGATCGAACCCTGAAGACAGCAGCAAGATTTGAGAAGGTAAGGAGGTTTGGGTAATTAAATAAACTATTGCTAAGTAACTCCCTTTCTTTTTAAATACAGTGCTGTGTTGCAGAGTATCTCCCTTTCTAAAAACAGTATTGTTGAGTTACTGTTAGATATGAGCAGGGCAGGCTTTAGCGCGCTAGTGGCACCCTGTGCGCCAGTGTTTGTTAGGGCCCCCCTTTCTGTCGCCTCTCTCTCACTCTCTTCTCTCCTCTGTCTCCAGCTTGCCTGCCCCAGTGCTAATTATTGTCCCCTAAGTTGACATCCTGCCCCCCCCCAACATTTCTGTCCCCTGTCTCTCCCTCAGCCTTCCTGGTATTTGTGAAAGCCCGCTCTGAAGGGCAAGGGCTGTCTGTAAATCTCATTTCATGCCTGTGGATGCGAAGCCAGCACTGTGGCAGCTCACAGGCTTTACAGGACTTCACAGGCTATGGTGGAACAGAGCCTGACACTGCTGGATAGACAGCGGAGAGACCAGCACACAGCATGGTTCCCAGGAAGAACCAGATGGCCTAAGAGATGGACAGGGCAAGGTAAGGCAGCTAGGGCGATGCAACCGGTGCTGCCGCACTGGGTGCTGACTTAGGATGGGGGTGCTATGTTTGCATGTATATTGTGACTTTAAAAGCACCTGCTGGATGTTCCTTGCCACCAACAGTTTTCAGGCAACAATAAAAATCTTAAGATAATTCTGGTGATTAATGGTCATTCTGGAGAGAGACTGAAGTTTTGTCTAGTGGAAGTTTTGACTCATCATAACGTACAGGGTTACTATGCCTGCTACAAAGGCCGTCTACATGCAGATCACAAAGTGTATATAATGTGAATAGGTCAGTGGGTTTCTGCTTTTGTCAGATGCAGAAAAGTACCCTCTTTTTGGCATGGTTACCCCACTTTTTGCCTGTTGTCAGTATGTTTTGACTGTGTTCACTGGGATCCTGCTAACCAGGACCCCAGTGCTCTCTCCCATTAAATGTGGTTGCTTGGACCCCCCACACCCCCCACTTGGCATACTGGTGCCCCTTATAAGTCCCTAGTATATGGTACCCAGGTACCCAGGGCATTGGGGGATCAGGGGTTCCCATGGGCTGCAGCATTTATTATGTATTATGCCACCCATAGGAGCCCATGTAAACTGTGTCTGCAGGCCTGCCATTGCAGCCTGCGTGAAAAGGTGCTTGCACCCTTTCACTTCAGGCCACTGCACCAGGTCACTGTAAGTCACCCCTATGGTAGGCCCTCCTAGCCCAGAGGGTAGGGTGCAAGTACCTGTGTGTGAGGGCACCTCTGCAGGAGCAGAGGTGCCCCCACGAACTCCAGCTCCATTTTCCTGGACCTCGTGAGTGCGGGGACGCCATTTTACGCTTGTACTGGACATAGGTCACTACCTATGTCCAGCTAAATAATGGTAACTCCGAACCTGGGCATGTTTGGTAACAAACATGTCAGAATCATACCCCAATACTATTGTCAGTATTGATTGTATGATTCCATGCACTTTGGGGGCTCCTAAGAGGATCCCCAGCATTGCTCCTACCAGCTTTATGGGGTCTTCCGAACAGCTCACGCTGCTGCCACCCCTCAGACAGATTTCTGCCCTCCTTCTGCTGCTTGAGCAGCTCATGCCCAGGAAGGCAGAACAAAAGATTTCCTTTGGAAGAGGGAGGCAACACCCTCTCCGTTACAAGGCTTGGGAGGGGTAGCCTCGCCAAGCTACTAGTATGCTCTGAAGGGCACATTTGGTGCCCTCCTTGCATAAACCAGTCTGTACCAGTTCAGGGACCTCAGCCCCTACTCTGGCGTGAAACTGGACAATGGAAATGGCGTAACCACTCCCCTGTCCATCACCACCCCAGGGGTGGTGCCCAGAGCTCCTCCAGGTGGCCACTTGATTCTTCCATCTTGAATCTAAGGTTGGCAGAGGCCTCTGTGAGAATCTGAGTGGCCAGGTCAGGGAGGTGACATCACAGCCCCCTCCTAGGTGGTCACCCGGCTAGGTGACCAATCCCCCTTTCTGGACTATTTTGGGTTTCCCTCTTGGGTGGGTCCTCAGATTTGACGTGCAAGATTCCAGCAGGACTCCTCTGCAACGTTTACTTTGACTTCTGGCCACTGGAACCGCAACTGGACTTCACAGGAACCTACAATCTGCAGCTCCAGCGACGACTTTGCCACGCAACATTATTTCTCCGACTCCTTCCAGCAACTGCAACATTTGCCCAGCTGTGCTTCCTCTGAGGGCAGCAAGTCTTCAGTCTGCATGAGAAGAAAGAAGGAAAATTCCTTGAAGTGAAGGAGTCACTTATCTGCATCCGCAGGCACCAACTGCAACAACAACCGGCTGCATGGATCTCCTCTCCTCCTGAGCTGCGTGGATCCTGCATCAGGGGTGGTAGTCTGGAGTGGTCTCCTTGGTCCTCTCTACCAGCTGCCCAACTTTGGAGTAGGTAGGTCCTTGCCTTCCCATGCAGGAGAGTACCCCCATGCACCACATCTCTTGCAGCTACCCCCGGCACTCTTCTCTGTGAAGCACAGCCCTCAATGTGCTTCGCCTGTGAAGTGGGACCTCTCTTCAGGTGTGCTGTGGGCCTCTCTACAGCTCCTGGGCTCCTTGCCTGTAGGTCTTCTGTGGGGGCTGCCTCTCCTCCTCCAGACTCTCTGCCTTGCTGATGGTCACCTGAGACTCCCCTCCATGGGTTGAGTCCCCCTGGACCTTGCTGGTCCCCGCTAGCTCCACTTTTCTCCTACTGCGACATTTGCTTTTGCCAAGGCTTGTTGGTGGGTTTTCCACACCACAGACTGACTGCAATTCTTCATCTGGCATGGGACGTCGACTGCATCTCCTAGGAACTCTTCATCTGCTCCAGTGCTGCATTGCTGACCATCTTCGTCTTCCCGTCGACCAACTCCTGCATCCACAGATGGGTGGGTAGTGGCTCCTGCCACGACCGGACCATCCTACGTAAACTGGACTTGGTGCCCTTCTTTTCCAGGTCTTACTCTTCCAGGATCCACCTCTAGTTTCTTGCAGTCTTGTCTGCGTTTTGCAATATCCTTCTCTGAAGTCCTTTTGGTGGGTCAGGGAAAAAAACTGTAACTTACCTCTTTTCTCCTGGTCGCTGGGGGGCACTCTGGTACTTACCTTTGGGGTTTCCTAGTTCCTCCAGCTCCCCTCTACCAATTCCACTTCCTTGGGTGGGGACCCGGCTTTCGCATTTCACTTTCTTAGTATATGGTCTGGTCCCCTCTACGCCTCCAGTATTGCCTATTGCTTTTCACTGTTTTCTATTGCTTTTTATGCCAAATTGTGATTGGTGCTGTACATATAATAGTGTGTTACTTACATCCTATTGGAGTATTGCCTATCTAGTGTTTTAGTGTTTGTGTTACTGTAATAAGGAACCTTTATTTTCGTAACACGTGTTTCTTTCATGTGTGTAAGTGCTGTGTGACTACAGTGGTATTGCATGATCTTTGCATGTGTCCTAGATAAGTCTTGGCTGCTCATCCACAGCTAACTCTAGAGAGCCTGGCTTCTAGACACTGCCTACACTTCACTAATAAGGTGATACCTGGACCTGGTATAAGGTGATAATACCATAGGTACTCACCACACACAAGGCCAGCTTCCTACATCAGAGAGCTCCTTTTTTGTCCCCTGCAATTTATAAATGAAAACTGAATATAGAACAGTGAGCAATGAACTCATCAAAGAGCTGCATGCAAACATCAAGGTATAGATTAGAGCGTCATGATTTCCCCCCACTTTTTGATTAACTTAATGTTGCAAAACAAGTTGATTTGAGTGCAGTTCTTATTATTAAAGAGAGCCCCCAACCTTGGTGTTATGTTTTAAATTCTGAGTTTGCGCTTCTCCAGATAAAGCACTCTGAAACTATACCTGCTACCAGTATGGATGACCTGTGACACCTACACCTTGTAGTCCTCTGTCTTATGTAACATTTCATATACACTGATTTACACATATATGATGATTGTCTCTGCGTAATGTCTGTGTGATGTAAAGTGCTTTGACACCCTAGACTGGTATGAGGGATGAATGATAGAACAACACATGCGTATATCGTGCATGCCTTAACATCTCGGTCTCAACAATGACCGTGTCTTTGCTACGCATGCCTTTACAACGAATTTCATTGTAAAAGCATGTTTGGTAAAGGAACATGCGTGGTAAATTCTCCCTACCCTGCCCCCTTACACCTGATACCATACTCCACCCATCTAAGCACTTAAAACTGCCCCTGCCCTGAGCCCTAAACCCCCCTGCCCTGAGCCCTAAAAGTAACCCTGCCCTGTCCTAAAAACTACCCCGACCCCCACTCTGAAGCCTAAAACCTACCCTGAACTGCTCTAAAAACTACCTTGATGCCCCTGCCCCCACCCTGAACCCTAAAACCTACCCAGCTCTGTCCTAAATACTACATGACCCCCACCCTGTACCCTAAAACCTATCCCACACTGTCCTAAAACTACTTGAACTCCATGCACTCCTCCTGACCCCTAAAACCTACCCCACCCTGTCCTAAAAACTACCCCGACCCTACCCTGCCCTAAAAATGACCCCAACCTCCCAACCTCCCACTCTAAACCCGGCCACAGCCCTACTTATGTAGGAGGCTGGACTGGCTTGCAGTGAGTACCAAGGGGTACTTGCACCTTGTACCAGGCCCAGTTATCCCTTATTAGTGTATAGGGTGTCTAGCAGCTTAGGCTGATAGATAATGGTAGCTTAGCAGAGCAGCTTAGGCTGAACTAGGAGACGTGTGAAGCTACTACAGTACCACAAGTGTCACTTGCACAATATCATAAGAAAACACAATACACAGTTATACTAAAAATAAAGGTACTTTATTTTTATGACAATATGCCAAAGTATCTTAGAGTGTACCCTTAGTGAGAGGATAGGAAATACACACAAGATATATATACACAATAGCAAAAATATGCAGTATAGTCTTAGAAAACAGTGCAAACAATGTATAGTTACGATAGGATGCAATGGGGAAACATAGGGATAGGGGCAACACAAACCATATACTCCAAAAGTGGAATGCGAACCACGAATGGACCCCAAACCTATGTGACCTTGTAGAGGGTCGCTGGGACTATTAGAAAATAGTGAGAGTTAGAAAAATAACCCTCCCCAAGACCCTGAAAAGTGAGTGCAAAGTGCACTAAAGTTCCCCCAAGGACATAGAAGTCGTGTTAGAGGAATAATGCAGGAAAGACACAAACCAACAATGCAACAACTGTGGATTTCCAATCTAGGGTACCTGTGGAACAAGTGGACCAAGTCCAAAAGTCACAAGCAAGTCGGAGATGGGCATATGCCCAGGAAATGCCAGCTGTGGATGCAAAGAAGCTTCGACTGGACAGAAGAAGCTGAGGTTTCTGCAGGAACGAAAAGGGCTAGAGACTTCCCCTTTGGTGCACGGATCCCGCTCGCCGTGGAGAGTCGTGCAGAAGTGTTTTCCCGCCGAAAGAACGCCAACAAGCCTTGCTAGCTGCAAATCGTGTGGTTAGCGTTTTTGGATGCTGCTGTGGCCCAGGAGGGATCAGGAGGTCGCAAATTGGACCAGGAGGTAGAGGGGACGTAGAGCAATAAAAGGAGCCCTCTTAGCAGCAGGTAGCACCCGGAGAAGTGCCAGAAACAGGCACTACAAGGATGCATGAAACGGTGCTCACCCAAAGTCGCACAAAGAAGTCCCACGTCGCCGGAGAACAACTTAGGAAGTCGTGCAATGCAGGTTAGAGTGCCGTGGACCCAGGCTGGACAGTGCACAAAGGATTTCCGCTGGAAGTGCACGGAGGCCGGAGTAGCGGCAAAAGTCGCGGTTCACAGCAATGCAGTCTAGCGAGGTGAGGCAAGGACTTACCTCCACCAAACTTGGACTGAAGAGTCACTGGACTGTGGGGGCCACTTGGACAGAGTTGCTGGATTCGAGGGACCTCGCTCGTCATGCTGAGAGGAGACCCAAGAGACCGGTAATGCAGCTTTTTGGTGCCTGCGGTTGCAGGGGGACGATTCCGTCAACCCACGGGAGATTTCTTCGGAGCTTCTAGTGCAGAGAAGAGGCAGACTACCCCCACAGCATGCACCACCAGGAAAACAGTCGAGAAGGTGGCAGGATCAGCGTTACAGAGTTGCAGTAGTCGTCTTTGCTACTATGTTGCAGTTTTGCAGGCTTCCAGCGCGGTCAGCAGTCGATTCCTTGGCAGAAGGTGAAGAGAGAGATGCAGAGGAACTCGGATGAGCTCTTGCATTCGTTATCTAAGGAATCCCAAGAGACAGAGACTCTAAATAGCCAGAAAAGAGGGTTTGGCTACCTAGGAGAGAGGATAGGCTAGCAACACCTGAAGGAGCCTATCAGGAGGAGTCTCTGACGTCACCTGATGGCGCTGGCTACTCAGAGCAGTCCAGTGTGCCAGCAGCACCTCTGTTTGAAAGATGGCAGAGGCCTGGAGCACACTGGAGGAGCTCTGGGCACCTCCCAGGGGAGGTACAGGTCAGTGGAGTGGTCACTCCCCTTTCCTTTGTCCAGTTTCGCGCCAGAGCAGGGCTAAGGGGTCCCTGAACCAGTGTAGACTGGCTTATGCAGAAATGGGCACCAAATGTGCCCATGAAAGCATTTCCAGATGCTGGGGGAGGCTACTCCTCCCGTGCCTTCACACCATTTTCCAAAGGGAGAGGGTGTAACACCCTCTCTCAGAGGAAGTCCTTTGTTCTGCCATCCTGGGCCAGGCCTGGCTGGACCCCAGGAGGGCAGATGCCTGTCTGAGGGGTTGGCAGCAGCAGCAGCTGCATTGAAACCCCGGGAAAGGCAGTTTGGCAGTACCAGGGTCTGTGCTACAGACCACTGGGATCATGGGATTGTGCCAACTATGCCAGGATGGGATAGAGGGGGCAATTCCATGATCATAGACATATTACATGGCCATATTCGGAGTTACCATTGTGAAGCTACATATAGGTAGTGACCTATATGTAGTGCACGCGTGTAATGGTGTCCCCGCACTCACAAAGTCCGGGGAATTGGCCCTGAACAATGTGGGGGCACCTTGGCTAGTGCCAGGGTGCCCTCACACTAAGTAACTTAGCACCCAACCTTTACTAGGTAAAGGTTAGACATATAGGTGACTTATAAGTTACTTAAGTGCAGTGTAAAATGGCTGTGAAATAACGTGGACGTTATTTCACTGAGGCTGCAGTGGCAGGCCTGTGTAAGAATTGTCAGAGCTCCCTATGGGTGACAAAAGAAATGCTGCAGCCCATAGGGATCTCCTGGAACCCCAATACCCTGGGTACCTCAGTACCATATACTAGGGAATTATAAGGGTGTTCCAGTAAGCCAATGTAAATTGGTAAAATTGGTCACTAGCCTGTTAGTGAAAATTTGAAAGTAATGAGAGAGCATAACCACTGAGGTTCTGGTTAGCAGAGCCTCAGTGAGACAGTTAGTCATAACAGAGGTAACACATTCAGGCACACTTATGAGCACTGGGGCCCTGACTAACAGGGTCCCAGTGACACATACAACTAAAACAACATATATACAGTGAAAAATGGGGGTAACATGCCAGGCAAGATGGTACTTTCCTACAGCGAGGTATGCCAAGTCTCTTCCTCGGAAGTCTGAAGCGGTGCCGTGACTGAGAGTGCGCAGAGCGAGAGTCGCTGAGCGATAATGACTGATCGTTACTGATTTTTTTCAGCAGAGAATGCGCCGCTGCAACTAGATGTGAGATGCATTTCTTTTTGCGCCGCTCGTCCTGAAGATACTCCTTTTGTGCTGGGCCCCCGCCTGCCCTCCCTGCCTGATACTAGGCGGGTTGGGCAGCTAGCTTCTGCCCTCTGGATGAGTCCCCATTATTTGCATATTTGGGTAATTGTGGTTTTTGGGGGGAGGGATATGTCTTTGACCCGTTTGGGGGGTCTGTGTGGGTGGCGGGGAGTGGGTTCTTGGGGTTGTTGTATTGTGTGCTTTTTTGTTTTTCTTTTTGTGTTATGTGGTTTTGGGAGATTGGCCGGGATGGAGGAGTGATGGAATTGCGCTGTATGTTCGCTGAGGAGAATAGATGACACAGATGAGAGCGTCTTTGATTTGCTGCTTAACATGGAATGTGCGTGGCTTGAATGATATGCGGAAGGTGCGCCTTATATCGGCATACATCAAGAGGCAGAATATAGATATATGCATGCTACAGGAGACACACCTGGTGGAGAGTACCTTGCATTATTTAAAGGCGTGATGGATTGGGGAATGCCACGGGTCTGTGTATTCGGGTTACGCTAGATGCGTGGCGATTCTGTTACGCAAGGGGTTGCAGTGGCGCACTCGCAAGGTGATTGTTGACCCATTGGGGCGGTATGTTCTGCTTAGCGGAGTGTTGATGGATAAGCCGTGTCGCCTCGCGTCGGTGTACGGGCCTAATTCGGATGATCCTGAGTTCTTTAGTGAGGTCTGGCGACTGATCGAGTCTCTGGGGGGAGGAACTGTGCTTTGGGGAGGAGACTTCAATGTGACCCTTGATCCCATTTTGGATAGAGAAAGCTCGGCTCGGACACAGCGTACTTCTGCTGCTCACGTTTTATCTGCGATTATGGACGATGCGTCGCTGGTAGATTTGTGGCGAATGAAACACCCTGCGGTACGGGAAGGCACTTGTGTTAATTATGTACATAATAGCTGGTCGCGTCTTGACCGTTGGATAGGCTCTCGCGATGTGGCTTTATGGACCCGCTCGGTCAATCATATGGAACGCACGCTATCGTACCACGCCCCGGTGCGTGTAGAGCTGGAGATACCTGGCGGACCTGCTCTGGCCTAAATGTGGAGGTTGCCGCCTAGGGCACTTAGAGACGAGTTGTTCTGTGAGGAACTGCGTCGTGATATCAGTCTTTACTTTGAACAGAATGTGGGCACAGTGAAGTCGGCTGGTACGCTGTGGGAATCCTTTAAGGTGGTTGTACGCGGGATATGCATTTCAAAGCAACGCGGCGTGCTGCGGGTATTGCGTCGTGAGCTGGCTGAGTTAGAGGGCCGGATTGTGGATCTGGAGGCTCGACTGGTGTTGGACTGGTCCGTAGACACATTTGCGGCCTTGAGGGCTGCGGTCTCCGCGTATGAAGAGGCTTCTTTGAGAGAATTACATTTTTGGGGGAAATTTGCACGGGCCAGGCGATATGGAGAGGGTGATAGAGCCGGACGCACTTTGGTGAATCTACTCCGCAGGCAGTTGGCTAGTGGCTATGTGACTGAAATGGATGATGCGAGTATCAGGTACGTCTCAGGTTCTGAGGGTCTTTACTACCTTTTTCCAGGATCTTTATTCTGCTCCCTCTGTGGTGCCTGTGGAGGTGATTCGGGGATATTTCTCTGACATTTGCCTCCTCTGGTTTGACAGGGCGCACAGGGAATACTTTGATGCTCCTTTTACTATAGAAGAGGTGAAGGCTGCTATTCGGAGCCTCCCTGGAGACAAGGCCCCTGGGTTGGATGGATTCACTTCGGCATTTTATAAAGAGTTCGCAGACATTTTGGCGCCCTATCTGCTGGAGGTTTATGACGAGGCATTGCGGAATGGAGTGCTCCCAGCCTCTCTGCGCGAGGCGCTTATTGTCACGATTCTCAAGCCTGGGAAGGCTGCAGTTAGCTGTGATTCGTACCGGCCCCTGTCGATGATCAACATTGATAATAAGATATTAGCCAAAATGATCGCGGCACGACTGCGGCCTCTTATGACGAGACTGGTGCTGCCGGATCAGTCAGGGTTCATACCGGGGCGGTCCACGGCACAAAACTTGCGTACGTTTTTTGCTGTTGCTGGCTCAGTTCCAGTCAATGATGGGGCTTTGGCGGTGTTCCTGGACACTACTAAGGCGTTTGACTCATTGCTGTGGCAATATCTGTTTGCGTTCCTGGAGAGAGTGGGGATGAGTAGTCGTTTTGTGAACTGGATACGTTTGCTATATTTACAGCCAGTGGCTCGCTTGCGGGTGAACGGATGCGTATCAGAGCCCTTCAAGGTGGCGTGTGGAACTAGGCAGGGTTGCCCCCTGTCACCATTGCTTTTTGGGATTGCGATGGACCGCTGGCAGCATTTATGAGACAGCACCACAGTGAGCGGGGGCTGCCGTTTCGCCAGAGAGCGATTCTGATTTCCATGTACGCTGATGACGTGGCGCTGTATGTGCAAGATCCTGTGCGGAACCTGGATGTGTTGCTGGATGAAATTGTCAGGTTCGGAGGCATATCTGGAGTGGCGATAAATTGGTCTAAGTCGGTTGTGCTGCCTCTGACGTCTGGAACGGCAATGTGTCGGTCCCGCTACCCTATTGTGTGGGCGGACGGTCCTGTTAAATATTTGGGCATCTGGTTGAGCTGTGATGTTGACACGCTCTGGCTGGCCAACTAGGGTAGGGCCATGGCCTGGCTGGACGACAGAGTCACAGCATGGCGCTCCTTGCCATTGGAGGCTAAGATGCTTGTGCTGCCCAAGTTTTTGTATCTGTTTCTCAACCTTCCGCTGGTACTTACAGCTAGTTTTTTGCAGCGCATTTGATCTGCGCTAATCCGATTGGAATGGGCAGGAGGTCAGCCTTGCATAGCCTGGAAAACACTAGTGCTTCCATTTGAGTTGGGTGGTCTTGCGGCCTCTGATCTAGAGCTCTATTATCTCTGCGCGCAGGCTCTGTTTGCATATTACTGGATCAACCTGATACGCTATCTGCCACACCTGGCTCCCGAAAGCGATGCGGTGTGGCCAGATGGGCTCGAGCGAGTATTGGGCAATCTGGACAGAGCTCGCCCTCGAGGCATTGATACAGTGGCCTCCACGGTCTGGGCTTGGTCAGGTTTGCTGAAGCTTTCTGGGATGAGTGTGCCGTTTGCACCGTCTATGTATGTGGTGGCGGCTGGAGATGAGGTGATGTTTCAGGACTCGCGGCTGCGGAGCTTCCAACGGGACTTTGATTTGATAACCCTCAATGATTGGTTTGTTGATGACAGATTGATGTCCCCAGAGGAGATTCTGGGGGATAGACCGGCCACTGCTCTCCACCGGTTTTACGTGATGCGGATATGCGCTATGCTGCATGCTCGCTACCCCTGCTTGCCCGCGACCCTGACTTCTTGCAGTGCGTTGGAAGTGTTGTGGAGTGTGCGGTCGCCTGAGAGGCTTATCACTAAGCTGTATAGCAATACACAGGGGCAGGGAGAGGGGGCGGGCTGTCTGTAAGGATGAAATGGGCGGAAGATGTGGGTGAGAACATTGCAGAAGATGTTTGGAGGATGTGCTGTACGCATATGAAGGAGTTGTCACCAAACTATAGATTGCGCCTTATACATTTTAAGTTTTTGCACCGTCTGTACTATACCCCTAGAAGTTTATGTGCTATGGGGCTGCGAGCGGATGATGTCTGTGTAAGATGCCGGGCCCCTGCTGCTGATTTTATGCACCTGGCGTGGACCTGTCTGGCAGTATGTGCCTATTGGGGGAGGGTCTTTCATGTACTTTCTGAGATGATTGGGCTGGAGATTCCTCCGTCTCCCTTGATGGCGCTGCTGGGAGGGGTGAATGAAGTGCAGACTACAGTGCGGCGTCTGGTTGGCATGATGTTATTGTTAGCTAAGCGCAGGGTGGCAATCTGCTGGGGCCGGGCCAGGACTCCCCAGATTTCGGATTGGCTGCAAGATGCCGCGTTTGCCAGGAACAATTAACAAATTACTGGGAGTTGACTTGGGTTGGCTCCAGGCCACGGGACATCTGGGCACCTCTTCGATCCTATCTTGAATCTGCATGTGTCTGAAGAACCTGTTGCGGATGGGTATTTTGATGTGATGAGCGCTGTTCCCTCTACAATGGAATAAGGTTGTATAGAACGGTTGCTGAGACTGATGCTTGTTCCTCCCGGCCTTCTCTTTCCCTTTATTTTTGAGCTTTCTGTTTCCTTTTTTTCCTTTTTTCTGCTACATATGTTTGGTCCTGCCCTTGGATGCGATGACCTGTTAGGTCCTTCCGGCAGGGACATTTGTAAACGTTTTTGGGTTCCCTCTGCTTGATTTACAAGAGTTACTGAGACATGGGACATGACAAACGCTTGGAAAGCCGAAGATCGATTATAAGTAACTAACTAATTTATTATTGTAAGGGCCAAGGTGGCATTTCATACTTTTGTTGTATGTTTTTTACATAAAATTATAAATAAATATTTTTTTAAAAAAGTATGTGCCCTGTATGTGTTCCCTGTGTGATGCCTAACTGTCTCACTGAGGGTCTGATAACCAGAACCTCAGTGGTTATGCTCTCTCTGCTTTCCAGATTTGTCACTAACAGGCTAGTGACAAAATTTACCAATTAACATTGGCATACTGGTACACCCATATAATTCCCTAGTGTATGGTACTGAGGTACCCAGGGTATTGGGGTTCCAGGAGATCCCCATGGGCTGCAGCATTTCTTTTGCCATCCACAGGGAGCTCTGACAATTCTTACACAGGCCTGCCAGTGCAGCCTGAGTGAAATAACATCCACGTTATTTCACAGCCATTTACCACTGCACTTAAGTAACTTATAAGTCACCTATATGTCTAACCTTCACCTAGTGAAGGTTGGGTGCAAAGTTACTTAGTGTGTGGGCACCCTGGCACTAGCCAAGGTGCCCCCACATTGTTCAGGGCAAATTCCCCAGACTTTGTGAGTGCGGGGACACCATTACACGCGTGCACTGTACATAGGTCACTACCTATGTACTGCGTCATAATGGTAACTCCGAACATGGCCTTGTAACATGTCTAAGATCATGGAATTGTTCCCCCAATGCCATTCTGGCATTGGGGGGACAATTCCATGATCCCCCGAGGCTTTGCACAGAACCCGGGTACTGCTAAACTGCCTTTTCTGGGGTCTCCACTGCAGCTGCTGCTGCTGCCAACCCCTCAGACAGGTTTCTGCCCTCCTGGGGTCCAGGAACTCTGGCCCAGGAAGGCAGAACAAAGGACTTCCTCTGAGAGAGGGTGTAACACCCTCTCCCTTTGGAAATAGGTGTGAGGGCTGGGGAGGAGTAGCTTCCCCCAGCCTCTGGAAAGGCTTTGATGCGCACAGAAGGGGCCCATCTCTGCATAAGCCAGTCTACACCGGTTCAGGGATCCCCCAGCCCTGCTCTGGCACGAAACTGGACAAAGGAAAGGCGAGTGACCACTCCCCTGACCTGCACCTCCCAGGGGAGGTGCCCAGAGCTCCTCCAGTGTGTCCCAGACCTCTGCCATCTTGGAAACAGAGGTGTTTGTGGCACACTGGACTGCTCTGAGTGGCCAGTGGCAGCAGGTGACGTCAGAGGCTCCTTCTGATAGGCTCTTACCTCTCTTGGTAGCCAATCCTCCTTCCTAGGTAACCAAACCTCCCTCTCTGGCTGTTTAGGGTCTCTGCTTTGGGGATCTCACCAGATAACGAATGCATGAGCTCATCAGAGTTCCTCTGCATCTCCCTCTTCACCTTCTGCCAAAGGATCGACCGCTGACTGCTCAGGACGCCTGCAAAACTGCAACAAAGTAGCAAGACAACGACTAGCAACCTTGTATCGCTTCGTCCTGCCGGCTTTCTCGACTGTTTCCAGGTGGTGCATGCTCTGGGGGTAGCCTGCCTCCTCCCTGCACCAGGAGCTCTGAAGAAATCTCCCGTGGGTGAACGGAATCTTCCCCCTGCAACCGCAGGCACCAAAAGACTGCATCACCGGTCCTCTGGGTCCCCTCTCAGCACGAAGAGCGTGGTCCCTGGAACTCAGTAACTCTGTCCAAGTGACTCCCACAGTCCAGTGACTCTTCAGTCCAAGTTTGGTGGAGGTAAGTCCTTGCCTTCCCATGCTAGACTGCATTGCTGGGTACCGCATGATTTGCAGTTGTTCCGGCTCCTGTGCACTCTTCCAGGATTTCCTTTGTGGACAGCCACGCCTGGGTCCCCGACACTCTAACCTGCAGTGCACAACCTTCTGAGTTGTCCTCTGGCGTCGTGGGACTCCCTTTTGTGACTTCACGTGGACTCCGGTTCACTCTTCTTCCAAGTGCCTGTTCAGGTACTTCTACGGGGGCTGCCTGCTTCTGTGAGGGCTCCCAGAGTTGCTGGGCGATCCTCTGTCTCCTCCTCCAAGTGGCGACATCCTGGTCCCTCCTGGGTCACAGCAGCAGCCAAAAACCTCAGCCGCGACCCTTGCAGCTAGCAAGGCTTGTTTGCGGTCTTTCTGCGTGGCAACACCTCTGCAAGCTTCTTCATGACGTGGGACATCCGTCTTCCGACGAAGAAGTCCCTATCTCTCTTCTTTCTTGCAGAACTACAAGCTTCTTCCAACCGGTGGCAGCTTCCTTGCACCCTCAGCTGGCATTTCCAGGGCTCCTGCCCTTTCTCAACGCTGTTGCGCCTATTGGACTTGGTCTCCTTGTCTTACAGGTACTCAGGTCCGGAAATACACTGTTGTTGCATTGCTGGTGTTTGTTCTTCCTGCAGAATTCCCCTATCACGACTTCTGTGCTCTCTGGGGGTAGTAGGTGCACTTTACACCTACCTTTCAGGGTCTTGGGGTGGGCTATTTTTCTAACCCCCACTGTTTTCTTAAAGTCCCAGCGACCCTCTACAAGTTCTCAAAGGTTTGGGGTCCATTCGTGGTTCGCATTCCACTTTTGGAGTATATGGTTTGTGTTGCCCCTATACCTATGTGCTCCTATTGCAATCTACTGTAACTTTACACTGCTTGCATTACTTTTCTTGCTATTACCTGCAGAATTTTGGTTTGTGTACATATATCTTGTGTATATAACTTATCCTCATACTGAGGGTACTCACTGAGATACTTTTGGCATATTGCCATAAAAATAAAGTACCTTTATTTTTAGTACTTCTGTGTATTGTGTTTTCCTATGATATTGTGCATATGACACCAGTGGTATAGTAGGAGCTTTACATGTCTCCTAGTTCAGCCTAAGCTGCTTTGCCATAGCTACATTCTATCAGTCTAAGCTGCTAGAAACACCTCTTCCCCACTAATAAGGGATAACTAGACCTGGCACAAGGTGTAAGTACCTCTGGTACCCACTACAAGCCAGGCCAGCCTCAAATATTGGTTGTGCAGCGGTGGGATACTTGTAACTACTTACTGTAGGAGGCTGGACTGGCTTGTAGTGAGTACCTAGGGGTACTTACACCTTGTACCAGGCCCAGTTATCCCTTATTAGTGTATAGGGTGTCTAGCAGCTTAGGCTGATAGATAATGGTAGCTTAGCAGAGCAGCTTAGGCTGAACTAGGAGACGAGTGAAGCTCCTACAGTACCACTAGTGTCATATGCACAATATCATAAGAAAACACAATACACAAATATACTAAAAATAAAGGTACTTTATTTTTATGACAATATGCCAAAAGTATCTCAGTGAGTACCCTCAGTATGAGGATAGCAAATATACACAAGATATATGTACACAATACCAAAATATGCAGTAATAGTATTAGAAAACAGTGCAAACAATGTATAGTTACAATAGGATGCAATGGGGACACATAGGGATAGGGGCAACACAAACCATATACTCCAAAAGTGGAATGCGAACCACAAATGGACCCCAAACCTATGTGACCTTGTAGAGGGTCGCTGGGACTGTAAGAAAACAGTTAGGGTTAGAAAAATAGCCCACCCCAAGACCCTGAAAAGTGAGTGCAAAGTGCACTAAAGTTCCCCAAAGGACATAGAAGTCGTGATAGGGGAATTCAGCAGGAAAGACACAAACCAACAATGCAACAACCGTGGATTTCCAATCTAGGGTACCTGTGGAACAAGGGGACCAAGTCCAAAAGTCACAAGCAAGTCGGAGATGGGCAGATGCCCAGGAAATGCCAGCTGCGGGTGCAAAGAAGCTTCTACTGGACAGAAGAAGCTGAGGTTTCTGCCGGAACGAAAAGGGCTAGAGACTTCCCCTTTTGTGGACGGATCCCACTCGCCGTGGAGAGTCGTGCAGAAGTGTTTCCCGCCGAAAGAACGCCAACAAGTCTTGCTAGCTGCAAATTGTGCAGTTAGCGTTTTTGGATGCTGCTGAGGCCCAGGAGGGACCAGGAGGTCGCAAATTGGACCAGCAGAGAGAGGGGACATCGCGCAAGACAAGGAGCCCTCTCTAAAGCCGGTAGCACCCAGAGAAGTGCCAGGAACAGGCACTACGAGGATGCGTGAAACAGTGCTCGCCAAAGTTGCACAAAGGAGTCCCACGTCGCCGGAGACCAACTTAGAAAGTCGTGCAGTGCAGGTTAGAGTGCCGTGGACCCAGGCTTGGCTGTGCACAAAGTATTTCCGCCGGAAGTGCTCAGGGGCCGGAGTAGCTGCAAAAGTCGCGGTTCCCAGCAATGCAGCCCAGCGAAGTGAGGCAAGGACTTACCTCCACCAAACTTGGACTGAAGAGTCACTGGACTGTGGGGGTCACTTGGACAGAGTTGCTGGATTCGAGGGACCTCGCTCGTCGTGCTGAGAGGAGACCCAAGGGACCGGTAATGCAGCTTTTTGGTGCCTGCGGTTGCAGGGGGAAGATTCCGTCGACCCACGGGAGATTTCTTCGGAGCTTCTGGTGCAGAGAGGAGGCAGACTACCCCCACAGCATGCACAAGCAGGAAAACAGTCGAGAAGGCGGCAGGATCAGCGTTACAGAGTTGCAGTAGTCGTCTTTGCTACTATGTTGCAGGTTTGCAGGCTTCCAGCGCGGTCAGCAGTCGATTCCTTGGCAGAAGGTGAAGAGAGAGATGCAGAGGAACTCGGATGAGCTCTTGCATTCGTTATCTAAAGTTTCCCCAGAGACAGAGACCCTAAATAGCCAGAAAAGAGGGTTTGGCTACCTAGGAGAGAGGATAGGCTACTAACACCTGAAGGAGCCTATCACAAGGAGTCTCTGACGTCACCTGGTGGCACTGGCCACTCAGAGCAGTCCAGTGTGCCAGCAGCACCTCTGTTTCCAAGATGGCAGAGGTCTGGAGTACACTGGAGGAGCTCTGGACACCTCCCAGGGGAGGTGCAGATCAGGGGAGTAGTCACTCCCCTTTCCTTTGTCCAGTTTCGCGCCAGAGCAGGGCTAAGGGGTCCCCTGAACCGGTGTAGCCTGGCTTATGCAGAATTGGGCACATCTGTGCCCAAGAAAGCATTTCCAGAGGCTGGGGGAGGCTACTCCTCCCCTGCCTTCACACCATTTTCCAAAGGGAGAGGGTGTCACACCCTCTCTCAGAGGAAGTTCTTTGTTCTGCCATCCTGGGCCAGGCCTGGCTGGACCCCAGGAGGGCAGATGCCTGTCTGAGGGGTTGGCAGCAGCAGCAGCTGCAGTGAAACCCCAGGAAGGGCAGTTTGGCAGTACCAGGGTCTGTGCTACAGACCACTGGGATCATGGAATTGTGCCAACAATGCCAGGATGGCATAGAGGGGGCAATTCCATGATCTTAGACATGTTACATGGCCATATTCGGAGTTACCATTGTGAAGCTACATATAGGTAGTGACCTATATGTAGTGCACGCGTGTAATGGTGTCCCCGCACTCACAAAGTTCAGGGAATTGGCTCTGAACAATGTGGGGGCACCTTGGCTAGTGCCAGGGTGCCCTCACACTAAGTAACTTTGCACCTAACCTTTACCAGGTAAAGGTTAGACATATAGGTGACTTATAAGTTACTTAAGTGCAGTGTAAAATGGCTGTGAAATAACGTGGACGTTATTTCACTCAGGCTGCTGTGGCAGGCCTGTGTAAGAATTGTCAGAGCTCCCTATGGGTGGCAAAAGAATTGCTGCAGCCCATAGGGATCTCCTGGAACCCCAATACCCTGGGTACCTCAGTACCATATACTAGGGAATTATAAGGGTGTTCCAGTAAGCCAATGTAAATTGGTAAAAATGGTCACTAGCCTGTTAGTGACAATTTGGAAAGAAATGAGAGAGCATAACCACTGAGGTTCTGATTAGCAGAGCCTCAGTGAGACAGTTAGTCACTACACAGGTAACACTTTCAGGCACACTTATGAGCACTGGGGCCCTGGGTTACCAGGGTCCCAGTGACACATACAACTAAAACAACATATATACAGTGAAAAATGGGGGTAACATGCCAGGCAAGATGGTACTTTCCTACAACTCTTGGATGGATTTGGCTTAACCACTGAACAATACAGGTTTAAGTTCAGAGACACCAGAAAAGAGTCCTCACAAGACTGGGTAGACTTTGTTGACTGTTCAGTGAAGGCCTTGGAAGGATGGTTACATGGCAGTAAAGTTTCTGACTATGAAAGCCTGTATAATCTTATTCTGAGAGAGCATATTCTGAATAACTGTGTGTCTGACTTGTTGCACAAATATCTAGTGGACTCAGATCTGACCTCTCCCCAAGAATTGGGAAAGAAGGCAGACAAAAGGGTCAGAACAAGAGTGAACAGAAAAGTTCATACAGGGGGTGACACGGATGGCAAGAAGAAGGATGGTAAGTCTTCTGACAAGGGTGGGGACAAAAGTAAAACTGAGTCTTCATCAGGCCCACAAAAATCCTGTGGTGGGGGTGGTGGGTACAAATCCTCTTCCAATAATCAAGTTAAAAAGCCTTGGGGTTATTTGTGTAAAGTCAAAGGCCATTGGACAACTGATGCCAGTTGTCCAAAGAAAAACACCAAACCTCCCACTACCACAACCGCTACTGCAAATTCTAGTGCCCCTAGTAATAGCAGTGGTGGTGGGAGCAAAACTACTAATAGCCAATCCAACGGAGTAGCTGGGCTCACTATTGGTAGTTTAGTTGGGGTTGGTCTTGTTAGGGAGACCACAGAGGATGTGTTAGTCTCTGAAGGTGCCATTGATTTGGCCACCTTGGTTGCTTGTCCCCTTAATATGGATAAGTACAAGCAACTTCCCCTAATAAATGGTGTTGAGGTTCAGGCATACAGGGACACAGGTGCCAGTGTTACCATGGTAATAGAGAAACTGGTGCACCCTGAACAACACCTACTTGGTCAGCAGTACCAAGTGACAGACGCTCATAACACTCTTAGCCACCCCATGGCTGTTGTGAATCTCAACTGGGGGGGGGGGTTACTGGTCCAAAGAAAGTTGTGGTTGCTTCAGATTTACCTGTAGACTGTCTACTAGGGAATGATTTGGAGACATCAGCTTGGGCAGAAGTGGAGTTGGAGGCTCATGCAGCAATGCTGGGCATTCCTGGGCATATTTTTGCTTTGACAAGGGCTCAGGCCAAAAGCACAAAGGACAGGGTAACTTGGATCCTAGAACAATGGACCAAGTGCTCCTTAAAGCTAGGGGTAGCAATGGTAAATCCCTACCCACTATCCCTCCCTCTACAGATGATTCTCCTTCTGAGGAAGAATAATTTCCTCCCTGTGCAGAACCTTTACCAGATGAGCTGGCAGCAGACACTGCTGAGCTTTTGGGTGGAAGGGGGCCTGCCAGGGAAGCGCTGAGTGTGGCACAGCAATCCTGTCCCACATTAGAGGGTCTCAGACAGCAAGCTGTAAAACAGCAAAATGGGGATGTCAGTTTCAGTCATAGAGTATACTGGGAAGACAACATCTTGTACACAGAGACAAGGGACCCAAAACCGGGAGCAGCCAGGAGATTGGTAATTCCCCTGCAGTACAGAGAGTTCCTCCTAACTCTTGTACATGACATTCCTTTGGTTGGGCATTTGGGGCAGATCAAAACATGGGAAAGGATTGTCCCCCTGTTTAACTGGCCTAGGATGTCAGAGGACACTAAAGATTTTTGCAAGTCTTGTGTGACCTGCCAAGCCAGTGGCAAGACTGGTGGCACACCAAAGGCTTGCCATTCTGGCATTGGGGAGACAATTCCATGATCCCCCGAGTCTCTAGTGCAGACCTGGGTACTGCCAAACTATGTTTCCTGGGGTTTCACTGCAGCTGCTGCTGCTGCCAACCCCTCAGACAGGTTTCTGCCCTCCTGGGGTCCAGCCAGGCTTGGCCCAGGAAGGCAGAACAAAGGACTTCCTCAGAGAGAGGGTGTTACACCCTCTCCCTTTGGAAAAAGGTGTCAGGGCTGGGGAGGAGTAGCTTCCCCCAGCCTCTGGAAATGCTTTGATGGGCACAGATGGTGCCCATCTCTGCATAAGCCAGTCTGCACCGGTTCAGGGATCCCTCAGCCCTGCTCTGTCGCGAAACTGGACAAAGGAAAGGGGAGTGACCACTACCCTGACCTGCACCTCCCCTCGGAGGTGCCCAGAGCTCCTCCAGTGTCCTCCAGACCTCTGCCATCTTGGAAACAGAGGTGCTGCTGGCACACTGGACTGCTCTGAGTGGCCAGTGCCAGCAGGTGACGTCAGAGACTCCTTCTGATATGCTCCTTCAGGTGTTGCTAGCCTATCCACTCTCCTAAGTAGCCAAAACTCCTTTTCTAGCTATTTAGGGTCTCTGCTTTGGGGAATTCCTTAGATAACGAATGCAAGTGCACATCAGAGTTCCTCTGCATCTCTCTCTTCACCTTCTGCCAAGGAATCGACTGCTGACCGCGCTAGAAGCCTGCAAAACTGGAACAAAGTAGCAAAGACGACTACTGCGACCTTGTAACGCTGATCCTGCCGCCTTCTCGACTGTTTTCCTGGTGGTGCATGCTGTGGGGGTAGTCTTCCTCCTCTCTGCACTAGAAGCTCCGAAAAAATCTCCCGTGGGTCGACGGAATCTTCCCCCTGCAACCGCAGGCACCAAAGAACTGCATCACCGGTCCTCTGGGTCTCCTCTCAGCACGACGAGCGAGGTCCCTTGAACTCAGCAACTCTGTCCAAGTGACTCCCACAGTCCAGTGACTCTTCAGTCCAAGTTTGGTGGAGGTAAGTCCTTGCCTCCCCACGCTAGACTGCATTGCTGGGAACCGCGTGTTTTGCAGCTACTCCGGCTCCTGTGCACTCTTCCAGGATTTCCTTTGTGCACATCCAAGCCTGGGTCCCCGGCACTCTAACCTGCA
Source organism: Pleurodeles waltl (assembly GCF_031143425.1). Taxonomy (NCBI): domain Eukaryota; kingdom Metazoa; phylum Chordata; class Amphibia; order Caudata; family Salamandridae; genus Pleurodeles; species Pleurodeles waltl. The sequence continues at coordinate 522,380,350 of NC_090446.1, forward strand.
TTGCACGACCTCCTGAGTTGTCCTCCGGCGTCGTGGGACTCTCTTGTGCGACTTCGGGTGAGCACTGATTCACTCCACTTCGTAGTGCCTGTTCCTGCTTTTCTGCGGGTGCTGCTTGCTTCTGAGTAGGCTCTTTTTCTTGCTGGACACCCCCTCTGTCTCCTCACGCAATTGGCGACATTCTGGTACCTCCTGGGCCACAGCAGCATCCAAAAACCCTAACCGTGATCTTTGCATCTAGCAAGGCTTGTTTGCAGTCTTTCTGCGGGAAACACTTCTGCACGACTCGTCACGACGTGGGACATCCATCCTCCAAAGGGGACGTTTCTAGCCCTTGTCGTTCTTGCAGAATCGATAGCTTCTACCATCCGTTGGCAGCTTCTTTGCACCCACAGCTGGCATTTCCTGGGCATCTGCCCACTCCCGACTTGATCGTGACTTTTGGACTTGGTCCCCTTGTTCCACAGATACTCTCGTCTGGAAATCCATTGTTGTTGCATTGCTGGTGTTGGTCTTTCCTGCAGAATTCCCCTATCACGACTTCTGTGCTCTTTGGGGAACTTAGGTGCACTTTGCACCCACTTTTCAGGGTCTTGGGGTGAGCTATTTTTCTAACCCTCACTGTTTCTTTACAGTCCCAGCGACCCTCTACGAGGTCACATAGGTTTGGGGTCCATTCGTGGTTCTCATTCCACTTCTAGAGTATATGGTTTGTGTTGCCCCTATCCCTATTCGCCCCCATTGCATTCTATTGTGACTATACATTGTTTGCACTGTTTTCTATTGCTATTACTGCATATTTTGGTATTGTGTACATATATCTTGTGTATATTTGCTATCCTCATACTGAGGGTACTCACTGAGATACTTTGGCATATTGTCATAAAAATAAAGTACCTTTATTTTTAGTATATCTGTGTATTGTGTTTTCTTATGATATTGTGCATATGACACTAGTGGTACTGTAGGAGCTTCACTCGTCTCCTAGTTCAGCCTAAGCTGCTCTGCTAAGCTACCTTTTCTATCAGCCTAAGCTGCTAGACACCCCTCTACACTAATAAGGGATACCTGGGCCTGGTGCAAGGTGTAAGCACCTCTTGGTACCCACTACAAGCCAGTCCAGCCTCCTACATTGGTTGTGCAGCAGTGGGATAAGTACTTTGCAACTACTTACCACTTTGTCATATTGTACTTTTCATAAGAGAGAAATATACAAAACAAGATCAGTGTATGTACACCTAACCAAAAAGTTTTGCTTTTCTTCTCTCACTTCTTTGCTAAGTGCTGAAAAGTACCTCTAAACTTTCAAAAAGTTAAAAAAGTTTTTTTTTTCTGTTCTTTAAAAAGTTCTAAAAACTTTTTCTTTCTTTTTCTGTCCCTTAAACACTTTCTAAAATGTCTGGTACAGGCCAAACTGTTGATCTGTCCAAACTTGCTTATGATCAATGTAGGAGGCTGGACTGGCTTGTAGTGAGTACCAAGGGGTACTTACACCTTGCACCAGGCCCAGGTATCCCTTATTAGTGTAGAGGGGTGTAGGAGGCTGGACTGGCTTGTAGTGAGTACCAAGGGGTACTTGCACCTTGCACCAGGCCCAGTTATCCCTTATTAGTGTATAGGGTGTCTAGCAGCTTAGGCTGATAGATAATGGTAGCTTAGCAGAGCAGCTTAGGCTGAACTAGGAGACGTGTGAAGCTACTACAGTACCACCTAGTGTCATATGCACAATATCATAAGAAAACACAATACACAGTTATACTAAAAATAAAGGTACTTTATTTTTATGACAATATGCCAAAGTATCTTAGAGTGTACCCTCAGTGAGAGGATAGGAAATATACACAAGATATATATACACAATAGCAAAAATATGCAGTATAGTCTTAGAAAACAGTGCAAACAATGTATAGTTACAATAGGATGCAATGGGGAAACATAGGGATAGGGGCAACACAAACCATATACTCCAAAAGTGGAATGCGAACCACGAATGGACCCCAAACCTATGTGACCTTGTAGAGGGTCGCTGGGACTATTAGAAAATAGTGAGAGTTAGAAAAATAACCCTCCCCAAGACCCTGAAAAGTGAGTGCAAAGTACACTAAAGTTCCCCTAAGGACAAAGAAGTTGTGTTAGAGGAATAATGCAGGAAAGACACAAACCAACAATGCAACAACACTGGATTTCCAATCTGGGGTACCTGTGGAACAAGGGGACAAAGTCCAAAAGTCAAAAGCAAGTCGGAGATGGGCAGATGCCCAGGAAATGCCAGCTGCGGGTGCAAAGAAGCTTCTACTGGACAGAAGAAGCTGCGGTTTCTGCAGGAACGCAAAGGGCTAGAGACTTCCCCTTTGGAGGATGGATCCCACTCGCCTTGCAAAGTTGTTCAGAAGTCTTTTCCCGCCGAAAGAACACCAACAAGCCTTGCTAGCTGCAAATCGTTTGGTTAGCGTTTTTGGATGCTGCTGTGTCCCAGGAGGGACCAGGAGGTCGAAAATTGAACCAGGAGGTAGAGGGGACGTAAAGCAAGACAAGGAGCTCTCTTAGCAGCAGGTAGCACCCGGAGAAGTGCCAGAAACAGGCACTACAAGGATGCGTGAAACAGTGCTCACCCGAAGTTACAAAAGGAGTCCCACGTCGCCGGAGACCAACTTAGAAAGTCGTGCAAAGCAGGTTAGAGTGCCGTGGACCCAGGCTTGGCTGTGCACGAAGGATTTCCACCTGAAGTGCACAGGGGCCGGAGTAGCTGCAAAAGTCGCGGTTCCCAGCAATGCAGTCTAGCGAGGTGAGGCAAGGACTTACCTCCACCAAACTTGGACTGAAGAGTCACTGGTCTGTGGGAGTCACTTGGACAGAGTTGCTGGATTCAAGGGACCTCGCTCGTCGTGCTGAGAGGAGACCCAAGGGACCGGTAATGCAGCTTTTTGGTGCCTGCGGTTGCAGGGGGAAGATTCCGTCGACCCACGGGAGATTTCTTCGGAGCTTCTAGTGCAGAGAGGAGGCAGACTACCCCCACAGCATGCACCACCAGGAAAACAGTCGAGAAGGCGGCAGGATCAGCGTTACAGAGTTGCAGTAGTCGTCTTTGCTACTATGTTGCAGTTTTGCAGGCTTCCAGTGCGGTCAGCAGTCGATTCCTTGGCAGAAGGTGAAGAGAGAGATGCAGAGGAACTCGGATGAGCTCTTGCATTCGTTATCTAAAGTTTCCCCAGAGACAGAGACCCTAAATAGCCAGAAAAGAGGGTTTGGCTGCCTAGGAGAGAGGATAGGCTAGCAACACCTGAAGGAGCCTATCAGAAGGAGTCTCTGACTTCACCTGGTGGCACTGGCCACTCAGAGCAGTCCAGTGTGCCAGCAGCACCTCTGTTTCCAAGATGGCAGAGGTCTGGAGCACACTGGAGGAGCTCTGGACACCTCCCAGGGGAGGTGCAGGTCAGGGGAGTGGTCACTCCCCTTTCCTTTGTCCAGTTTTGCGCCAGAGCAGGGCTAAGGGGTCCCCTGAACCGGTGTAGACTGGCTTATGCAGAATTGGACACATCTGTGCCCAAGAAAGCATTTCCAGAGGCTGGGGGAGGCTACTCCTCCCCTGCCTTCACACCATTTTCCAAAGGGAGAGGGTGTCACACCCTCTCTCAGAGGAAGTTCTTTGTTCTGCCATCTTGGGCCAGGCCTGGCTGGACCCCAGGAGGGCAGATGCCTGTCTGAGGGGTTGGCAGCAGCTGCAGTGAAACCCCAGGAAGGGCAGTTTGGCAGTACCAGGGTCTGTGCTACAGACCACTGGGATCATGGGATTGTGCCAACTATGCCAGGATGGCATAGAGGGGGCAATTCCATGATCATAGACATGTTACATGGCCATATTCGGAGTTACCATTGTGAAGCTCTATATAGGTAGTGACCTATAAGTAGTGCACGCGTGTAATGGTGTCCCCGCACTCACAAAGTCCGGGGAAATGGCCCTGAACAATGTGGGGGCACCTTGGCTAGTGCCAGGGTGCCCTCACACTAAGTAACTTTGCACCTAACCTTTACCAGGTAAAGGTTAGACATATAGGTGACTTATAAGTTACTTAAGTGCAGTGTAAAATGGCTGTGAAATAACGTGGACGTTATTTCACTCAGGCTGCAGTGGCAGGCCTGTGTAAGAATTATCAGAGTTCCCTATGGGTGGCAAAAGAAATGCTGCAGCCCATAGGGATCTCCTGGAACCCCAATACCCTGGGTACCTCAGTACCATATACTAGGGAATTATAAGGGTGTTCCAGTAAGCCAATGTAAATTGGTAAAAATGGTCACTGGTCTGTTAGTGACAATTTGGAAAGAAATGAGAGAGCATAACCACTGAGGTTCTGGTTAGCAGAGCCTCAGTGAGACAGTTAGGCACTACACAGGGAACACACACATATAGGCCACAACCTTATGAGCACTGGGGTCCTGACTAGCAGGGTCCCAGTGACACATAACAAACATACTGAAAACATAGGGTTTTCACTATGAGCACTGGGCCCTGGCTAGCAGGATCCCAGTGAGACAGTGAAAACACCCTGACATACACTCACAAACAGGCCAAAAGTGGGGGTAACAAGGCTAGAAAGAGGCTACTTTCTCACAAGGGGTGTCTAGCAGCTTAGGCTGACAGAAAAGGTAGCTTAGCAGAGCAGCTTAGGCTGAACTAGGAGACGAGTGAAGCTCCTACAGTACCACTAGTGTCATCTGCACAATATCATAAGAAAACACAATACACAGATATACTAAAAATAAAGGTACTTTATTTTTATGACAATGTGCCAAAAGTATCTCAGTGAGTACCCTCAGTATGAGGATAGCAAATATACACAAGATATATGTACACAATACCAAAATATGCAGTGATAGAACTAGAAAACAGTGCAAACAATGTATAGTCACAATAGAATGCAAAGGGGGCACATAGGGATAGGGGCAACAAAAACCATATACTCTAGAAGTGGAATGCGAACCATGAATGGACCCCAACCCTATGTGACCTCGTAGAGGGTCGCTGGGACTGTAAGAAAACAGTGAGGGTTAGAAAAATAGCCCACCCCAAGACCCTGAAAAGTGGGTGCAAAGTGCACCTAAGTTCCCCAAAGAGCACAGAAGTCGTGATAGGGGAATCCTGCAGGAAAGACCAACACCAGCAATGCAACAACGATGGATTTCCAGACGAGAGTACCTGTGGAACAAGGGGACTAAGTCCAAAAGTCACGATCAAGTCGGGAGTGGGCAGATGCCCAGGAAATGCCAGCTGTGGGTGCAAAGAAGCTGCCACCGGATGGTAGAAGCTGAGGATTCTGCAAGAACGACAAGGGCTAGAAACTTCCCCTTTGGAGGATGGATGTCCCACGTCGTGAAGAGTACTGCATATTTTTGGTATTGTGTACATATATCTTGTGTATATTTGCTATCCTCATACTGAGGGTACTAACTGAGATAGTTTTTGCATATTGTCATAAAAATAAAGTACCTTTATTTTTAGTATATCTGTGTATTGTGTTTTCTTATGATATTGTGCATATGACACTAGTGGTACTGGAAGAGCTTCACTCGTCTCCTAGTTCAGCCTAAGCTGCTCTGCTAAGCTACCATTATCTATCAGCCTAAGCTGCTAGACACCCTATACACTAATAAGGGATAACTGGGCCTGTTGCAAGGTGTAAGTACCCTTAGGTACTCACTACAAGCCAGTCCAGCCTCCTACATTGGTTGTGCAGCGTGAGGATAAGTACTTGCAACTACTTACCACTTTTGTCATTGTACTTTTCATAAGAGAAAAATATAAAAAACAAGTTCAGTGTATGTACACCTAACCAAAAAGTTTTGGTTTTCTTTTCTCACTCCTTTTCTAAAGTGCTGAAAAGTACTTCTAAACTTTCAAAAACGTTCTTAAAATTTTTTTTACAGTTTTTTTCTGTCTTTCCAAAAGTTCTAAAAAACTTTTTCTCACTATTTCTATCACTTAAACACTTTCTAAAATGTCTGGCACAGGCCAAACTGTTGATCTGTCCAAACTTGCTTATGATCACCTTAGCTGGAAAGGAGCAAGGAGTCTCTGCTTAGAAAGAGGTTTAAGTGTTGGGAAGAATCCACCTAGAGAACTGTTGGTGAATGATAAGGCTAGAGGTGGCACTTCTGTTGAAAAGTTAGCTGATGGTTCCCAATCTGATCCTGGGGCACCCCTAGCAAAAGATTTAGAAGGGAAACTTCCTAGCCTGCCCATTAGCAGACAACCTAGCATAGCTGGTACTGATGTAGAGTCACATCATACAGATAGTGTGGTCTCACATCACAGTAAGCGTATTCCTTCTCATCATAGTAGAAGTGCTGTTCCTGTTAGCCAAGTTGTTAGGATGCAATCTGTTAGGGCCAGGTCTCCTTCTGTTCATTCTCACCATACTTCTGTTTCTAGGCATATCCCTCCCACCCACCCTGATGACAGAGTGTTAGAAAGGGAGCTCAATAGATTGAGAGTGGAGGAATCCAGGCTGAAGCTCAAGAAGCAACAGCTGGATTTAGATAGACAGTCCTTAGAGATAGAAAGAGAAAGACAGAAATTGGGTTTAGAAACCCATGGTGGCAGCAGCAGTATTCCCCATAGTCATCCTGCAAAAGAGCATGATTCCAGGAATCTGCACAAGATAGTTCCACCTTATAAGGAGGGGGATGACATTAACAAGTGGTTTGCTGCACTTGAGAGGGCCTGTGTTTTACAGGATGTCCCTCAAAGGCAGTGGGCTGCTATCCTATGGCTATCATTTAGTGGAAAGGGTAGGGATAGGCTCCTTACTGTAAAAGAAAGTGATGCCAATAATTTTGCAGTTCTTAAGAATGCACTCCTAGATGGTTATGGCTTAACCACTGAACAGTACAGGATGAAGTTCAGAGAGACCAAAAAGGAGTCTTCACAAGACTGGGTAGACTTTGTTGACCATTCAGCGAAGGCCTTGGAGGGGTGGTTACATGGCAGTAAAGTTACTGATTATGAAAGCCTGTATAACTTAATCCTGAGAGAGCATATTCTTAATAATTGTGTGTCTGATTTGTTGCACCAGTACCTGGTGGACTCTGATCTGACCTCTCCCCAAGAATTGGGAAAGAAGGCAGACAAATGGGTCAGAACAAGGGTGAACAGAAAAGTTAATAAAGGGGGTGACAAAGATGGCAATAAGAAGAAGGATGGTAAGTCTTCTGACAAGGGTGGGGACAAATCTAAAAATGAGTCTTCATCAGGCCCACAAAAACACTCTGGTGGGGGTGGTGGGCCCAAATCCTCTTCTAATCAAAACAAAGAAAAGAAACCATGGTGCTATTTATGTAAAATAAAAGGCCATTGGACAACAGATCCCAGTTGTCCAAAGAAAAGCACCAAGCCTCCTACCACTACAACCCCTACTGCTACACCTAGTGTCCCTACTAAGAGCAGTGGTGGTAGGAGCAAACCTACTAATAGCCAATCCAAGGGAGTAGCTGGGCTCACTATTGGTAACTTAGTTGGGGTTGGTCTGATTAGGGAGACCACAGAGGCTGTGTTAGTCTCTGAGGGGGCTATTGATTTAGCCACCTTGGTTGCTTGTCCCCTTAACATGGATAAGTACAAGCAACTACCCCTAATAAATGGTGTTGAGGTTCAGGCCTACAGGGACACAGGAGCCAGTGTTACAATGGTAATAGAGAAACTGGTCCACCCTGAACAACACCTACTTGGTCACCAGTACCAAGTAACCGATTCTCACAACAACACACTTAGCCACCCCATGGCTGTTGTAAATCTCAACTGGGGGGGGGGGGGGTTACTGGTCCAAAGAAAGTTGTGGTTGCCTCAGATTTACCTGTAGACTGTCTACTTGGAAATGATTTAGAGACATCAGCTTGGTCAGATGTGAAGTTGGAGGCCCATGCAGCAATGCTGGGCATTCCAGGGCATATTTTTGCTTTAACCAGGGCTCTGGCCAAAAAGCGAAAAGGACAGGGTGACTTGGATCCTGGAACAATGGACCAAGTGCTCCCTAAAGCTAGGGCTAGTAGAAGTAAATCACTACCTACTATCCCTCCCTCTACAGTGGATTCTACTTCTGAGGAAGAAGAAATCCCACCTTGTGCAGAACCTACACCAGAGGAGCTGGAAGCAGACACTGCTGAGCTTTTGGGTGAAGGGGGGCCTGCCAGGGAGGAGCTGAGTGTGGCACAGCATACCTGTCCCACACTAGAGGGTCTAAGACACCAAGCTGTCAAACAAGCAAATGGGGATGTCAGTGACTCTCACAGAGTTTACTGGGAGGACAACCTCTTGTACACTGAAGCAAGGGATCCAAAACCTGGAACTGCCAGGAGATTGGTGATTCCTCAGGAGTACAGAAAGTTCCTCCTAACTCTAGCCCACGACATTCCCTTAGCTGGACATTTGGGGCAAATGAAAACTTGGGACAGGCTTGTCCCCTTGTTTCATTGGCCTCGAATGTCAGAGGACACAAAATAATTGTGTAAGTCCTGTGAAACCTGTCAAGCCAGTGGCAAGACAGGTGGCACTCCAAAGGCACCCCTTATTCCACTGCCTGTGGTTGGGGTTCCCTTTGAAAGGGTAGGGGTTGACATAGTTGGCCCCCTTGACCCTCCTACTGCTTCAGGCAATAGGTTTATCTTGGTGGTAGTGGACCATGCCACCAGACATCCTGAAGCAATTCCTCTAAGGACCACTACAGCTCCTGCAGTGGCAAAGGCTCTCCTGGGAATCTTTTCCAGGGTGGGCTTCCCAAAAGAGGTGGTATCAGACAGGGGAAGCAATTTCATGTCTGCTTACTTAAAGGCCATGTGGAAGGAGTGTGATGTTACATACAAGTTCACTACACCCTATCATCCACAAACAAATGGACTGGTGGAGAGATTTAACAAAACTCTCAAAGGCATGATTATGGGACTCCCTGAAAAACTCCGCAGGAGATGGGATATCCTTTTACCATGCCTCCTTTTTGCTTACAGGGAGGTACCCCAGAAAGGAGTGGGCTTCAGCCCCTTTGAACTCCTATTTGGTCACCCTGTGAGAGGTCCTCTAACACTTGTTAAGGAGGGTTGGGAACAACCTTTAAAAGCTCCAAAGCAAGACATAGTGGACTATGTACTTGGCCTCAGATCAAGGATGGCTGAGTACATGAAAAAGGCCAGTAAAAACCTTCAGGCCAGCCAAGAGCTCCAAAACCAATGGCATGACCAGAAGGCTGTTTTGGTTCAGTACCAACCAGGGCAGAAAGTGTGGGTCTTGGAGCCTGTGGCCCCAAGAGCACTCCAAGATAAATGGAGTGGACCCCACATAATTGTTGAGAAAAAGGGTGAAGTCACCTACTTAGTTGACTTAGGCACTGCCAGGAGTCCCCTTAGGGTGCTCCATGTCAATCGCCTGAAACCCTACTATGACAGGGCTGATCTCACCCTGCTCATGGCAACTGATGAGGGACAGGAAGAAGAGAGTGACCCTCTCCCTGATCTCTTCTCTTCCAGAGAACAAGATGCTCTAGTGGAAGGTGTAGTTTTGGCAGATTGTCTTACTGCTGAGCAGAAAGACCACTGCATAAATCTCCTGGGTCAGTTTTCTGAACTCTTCTCTACTGTGCCAGGTACCACTTCTTGGTGTGAGCACACTATAGATACTGGAGACAGCTTGCCTGTCAAAAGTAAGATCTATAGGCAGCCTGACCATGTCAGAGACTGCATAAAGCAAGAGGTGCAGAAAATGCTTGAACTAGGAGTGGTTGAGCACTCTGAAAGTCCATGGGCCTCTCCTGTGGTACTTGTACCAAAACCTCATTCCAAGGATGGAAAGAAGGAAATGCGGTTTTGTGTAGACTACAGAGGTCTCAACCAGGTAACCAAAACTGATGCTCACCCTATACCCAGGGCAGATGAGCTCATAGGCATCTGCCAAGTATCTAAGCACTTTTGACTTGACTGCAGGGTATTGGCAGATCAAATTATCAGAAGATGCAAAAGCAAAAACTGCATTTTCAACCATTGGAGGACATTACCAATTCACAGTAATGCCTTTTGGAATGAAAAATGCACCTGCCACTTTTCAGAGGTTGGTGAATACAGTCCTGCAAGGGCTGGAAGCTTTTAGTGCAGCATATCTGGACGATATAGCAGTCTTTAGCTCCAGTTGGGATGATCACCTGGTCAACCTATGGAAAGTTTTTGAGGCCCTGCAAAAGGCAGGCCTCACTATCAAGGCTTCAAAGTGCCAGATAGGGCAGGGGAAGGTTGTAGGAGGCTGGACTGGCTTGTAGTGAGTACCTAGGGGTAATTACACCTTGCACCAGGCCCAGTTATTCCTTATTAGTGTATAGGGTGTCTAGCAGCTTAGGCTGATAGATAATGGTAGCTTAGCAGAGCAGCTTAGGCTGAACTAGGAGACGAGTGAAGCTCATACAGTGCCACTAGTGTCATATGCACAATATCATAAGAAAACACAATACACAGATATACTAAAAATAAAGGTACTTTATTTTTATGACAATATGCAAAAACTATCTCAGTTAGTACCCTCAGTATGAGGATAGCAAATATACACAAGATATATGTACATAATACCAAAAACATGCAGTATAGTATTAGAAAACAGTGCAAACAATGTATAGTTACAATAGGATGCAATGGGGACACATAGGGATAGGGGCAACACAAACCATATACTCCAAAAGTGGAATGCGAACCACAAATGGACCCCAAACCTATGTGACCTTGTAGAGGGTCGCTTGGACTGTAAGAAAACAGTGAGGGTTAGAAAAATAGCCCACCCCAAGACCCTGAAAAGTGAGTGCAAAGTGCACTAAAGTTTCCCAAAGGACACAGAAGTCGTGATAGGGGAATTCTGCAGGAAAGACACAAACCAGCAATGCAACAACGATGGATTTCCAGTCGAGGGTACCTGTGGAACAAGGGGACCAAGTCCAAAAGTCACAAGCAAGTCGGAGATGGGCAGATGCCCAGGAAATGCCAGCTGTGGGTGCAAAGAAGCTGCTACTGGACAGTAGAAGCTGAGGATTCTGCAGGAACGACAAGGGCTAGGAACTTCCCCTTTGGAGGACGGATCCAACACGCAGTGTAGAGTCGTGCAGAAGTATTTTCCTGAAGAAAGACCGCAAACAAGCCTTGCTAGCTGCAAGTCGTGCAGTTAGGGTTTTTGGATGCTGCTGTGGCCCAGGAGGGACCAGGATGTCGCCAATTGCGTCTGGGCACAGAATGGAAGTCGTGCAAGGCAAGGAGCCCTCTCAGAAGCAGGCAGCACCCGCAGAAGTGCCAGAACAGGCACTACGAAGAGGAGTGAAACGGTGCTCACCCGAAGTTGCACAAAGGAGTCCCACGCCGCCGGAAGACAACTCAGGAGGTCGTGCAATGCAGGTTAGAGTGTCGTGGACCCAGGCTTGGCTGTGCACAAAGGATTTCCACCGGAAGTGCACAGAGGCCGGATTAGCTGCAAAAGACGCGGTTCCCAGCAATGCAGTCTGGCGTGGGGAGGCAAGGACTTACCTCCACCAAACTTGGACTGAAGAGTCACTAGACTGTGGGAGTCACTTGGACAGAGTTGCTGGAATCAAGGGACCTCGCTCGTCATGCTGAAAGGAGACCCAGGGTACCGGTGATGCAGTTCTTTGGTGCCTGCGGTAGCAGGGGGACGATTCCGTCGACCCACGGGAGATTTCTTCAGAGCTTCTAGTGCAGAGAGGAGGCAGACTACCCCCACAGCATGCACCACCAGGAAAACAGTCGAGGAGGCGGCAGGATCAGCGTTACAGAGTTGCAGTAGTCGTCTTCGCTACTTTGTTGCAGTTTTGCAGGCTTCCAGCGCGGTCAGCAGTCGATTCCGTGGCAGAAGGTGAAGAGAGAGATGCAGAGGAACTCGGATGAGCTCTTGCATTCGTTATCTAAGGAATTGCCCAAAGCAGAGACTCTAAATAGCCAGAAAAGAGGTTTTGGGTACTTAGGAGAGAAGATAGGCTAGCAACACCTGAAGGAGCCTATCAGAAGGAGTCTCTGACGTCACCTGCTGGCCCTGGCCACTCAGAGCAGTCCAGTGTGCCTGAATGTGTTACCTGTGTTATGACTAACTGTCTCACTGAGGCTCTGCTAACTAGAACCTCAGTGGTTATGCTCTCTCATTACTTTCAAATTGTCACTAACAGGCTAGTGACCAATTTTACCAATTTACATTGGCTTACTGGAACACCCTTATAATTCCCTAGTATATGGTACTGAGGTACCCAGGGTATTGGGGTTCCAGGAGATCCCTATGGGCTGCAGCATTTCTTTTGCCACCCATAGGGAGCTCTGACAATTCTTACACAGGCCTGCCACTGCAGCCTGAGTGAAATAACGTCCACGTTATTTCACAGCCATTTTACACTGCACTATAGTAACTTATAAGTCACCTATATGTCTAACCTTTACCTAGTAAAGGTTGGGTGCTAAGTTACTTAGTGTGAGGGCAGCCTGGCACTAGCCAAGGTGCCCCCACATTGTTCAGGGCCAATTCCCCCGGACTTTGTGAGTGCGGGGACACCATTACACGCGTGCACTACATATAGCTCACTACCTATATGTAGCTTCACAATGGTAACTCCGAATATGGCCATGTAATATGTCTATGATCATGGAATTGACCCCTCTATACAATCCTGGCATAGTTGGCACAATCCCATGATCCCAGTGGTCTGTAGCACAGACCCTGGTACTGCCAAACTGCCTTTCCCGGGGTTTCACTGCTGCTGCTGCCAACCCCTCAGACAGGCATCTGCCCTCCTGGGGTCCAGCCAGGCCTGGCCCAGGATGGCAGAACAAAGGACTTCCTCTGAGAGAGGGTGTTACACCCTCTCCCTTTGGAAAATGGTGTGAAGACAGGGGAGGAGTAACCTCCCCCAGCCTCTGGAAATTCTTTCATGGGCACATTTGGTGCCCATTTCTGCATAAGCCAGTCTACACCGGTTCAGGGACCCCTTAGCCCTGCTCTGGCGCGAAACTGGACAAAGGAAAGGGGAGTGACCACTCCCCTGACCTGTACCTCCCCTGGGAGGTGCCCAGAGCTCCTCCAGTGTGCTCCAGACCTCTGCCATCTTGGAAACAGAGGTGCTGCTGGCACACTGGACTGCTCTGAGTGGCCAGTGCCACCAGGTGACGTCAGAGACTCCTCCTGATAGGCTCCTTCAGGTGTTGCGAGCCTATCCTCTCTCCTAGGTAGCCAAACCCTCTTTTCTGGCTATTTAGGGTCTCTGTCTCTTGAGATTCCTTAGATAACGAATGCAAGAGCTAATCCGAGTTCCTCTGCATCTCTCTCTTCACTTTCTGCCAAGGAATCGACTGCTGACCGCGCTGGAAGCCTGCAAAACTGCAACATAGGAGCAAAGACGACTACTGCAACTCTGTAACGCTGATCCTGCCGCCTTCTCGACTGTTTTCCTGGTGGTGCATGCTGTGGGGGTAATCTGCCTCCTCTCTGCACTAGAAGCTCCAAAGAAATCTCCTGTGGGTCGACGGAATCGTCCCCCTGCAACCGCAGGCACCAAAGAACTGCATCACCGGTACCTTGGGTCTCCTCTCAGCACGACGAGCGAGGTCCCTTGAATCCAGCAACTCTGTCCAAGTGACTCCACAGTCCAGTGACTCTTCAGTCCAAGTTTGGTGGAGGTAAGTCCTTGCCTCCCCACGCCAGACTGCATTGCTGGAAACCGCGACTTTTGCAGCTACTCCGGCCTCCGTGCACTTCCGGCGGAAATCATTTGTGCACAGTCCAGCCTGGGTCCACGGCACTCTAACCTGCATTGCACGACCTCCTAAGTTGTTCTCCGGCGACGTAGGACTCCTTTGTGCGACTTCGGGTGAGCACCGTTTCACGCATCCTTGTAGTTCCTGTTTCTGGCACTTTTTGGGGTGCTACCTGCTGTTGAGAGGGCTCCTTCTTTTGCACGACGTCCCCTCTGTCTCCTGACGCAATTTGCGACATCCTGGTCTCTCTTGGGCCACAGCAGCGTCCAAAAACCCTTACTGCACAATTTGCATCTAGCAAGGCTTGTTGGCTGTCTTTCGGCGGGAAAACACTTCTGCACAACTTTCCACGGCGTGAGGGACATGTCCTCCAAAGGGGAAGTCTCTAGCCCTTGTCGTTCTTGCAGAAACTTACGCTTCTACTGTCCAGTAGCAGCATCTTTGCACCCACAGCTGGCATTTCCTGGGCATCTGCCCATCTCCGACTTGCTTGTGACTTTTGGACTTGGTCCCCTTGTTCCACAGGTACCATCGACTGGAAATCCATCGTTGTTGCGTTGTTGGTTTGTGTCTTTCCTGCAGAATTCCCCTATCACGACTTCTATGTCCTTTGGGGAACTTTAGTGCACTTTGCACTCACTTTTCAGGGTCTTGGGGTGGGCTATTTTTCGAACCCTTACTATTTTCTAATAGTCCCTGCGACCCTCTACAAGGTCACATAGGTTTGGGGTCCATTTGTGATTCACATTCCACTTTTGGAGTATATGGTTTGTGTTGCCCTGTAGGAGACTGGACTGGTTTGTAGTGAGTACCAAGGGGTACTTGCACCTTGCACCAGGCCCAGTTATCCCTTATTAGTGTATAGGGTGTCTAGCAGCTTAGGCTGATAGATAATGGTAGCTTAGCAGAGCAGCTTAGGCTGAACTAGGAGACGTGTGAAGCTACTACAGTACCACTTAGTGTCATATGCACAATATCATAAGAAAACACAATACACAGTTATACTAAAAATAAAGGTACTTTATTTTTATGACAATATGCCAAAGTACCTTAGAGTGTACCCTCAGTGAGAGGATAGGAAATATACACAAGATATATATACACAATAGCAAAAATATGCAGTATAGTCTTAGAAAACAGTGCAAACAATGTATAGTTACAATAGGATGCAATGGGGAAACATAGGGATAGGGGCAACACAAACCATATACTCCAGAAGTGGAATGCGAACCACAAATGGACCCCAAACCTATGTGACCTTGTAGAGGGTCGCTGGGACTATTAGAAAATAGTGAGAGTTAGAAAAATAACCCTCCCCAAGACCCTGAAAAGTGAGTGCAAAGTGCACTAAAGTTCCCCTAAGGACAAAATAGTCGTGTTAGAGGGAGAATGCAAGGAAAACACAAATCAGCAATGCAACAACGATGGATTCCTGTCTGAGGGTACCTGTGGAACAAGGGGACCAAGTCCAAAAGTCACAAGCAGCTCGGAGATGGGCAGATGCCCAAGAAATGCCAGCGGTTGGTGCAAAGAAGCTCTTACTAGGCTGAAGAACTGTGAATACTGCAGGAACGACAAGGGCTAGAGACTTCCCCTTTGGAGGATGGATCCCCCACGCTTTGGAGAGTCGTGCAGAAGTGTTTTCCCGCCGGATGGACGCCAACAAGCCTTGCTACACGCAAATCGTGCGTTTGACGTTTTTGGACGCTGCTGGGGCCCAGGAGGGACCAGCAGGTCGCAAATTGGACCTGCAGAGAGAGGGGACGTCGAGCAAGACAAAGAGCCCTCACTAAAGCAGGTAGCACCCGGAAAAGTGCCAGAAACAGGCACTACGAGGATGCGTGAAATGGTGCTCGCCGAAGTTGCACAAAGGAGTCCCACGTCGCCGGAGACCAACTTAGAAAGTCGTGCAATGCAGGTTAGAGTGCCGTGGACCCAGGCTTGGCTGTGCACGAAGGATTTCCGCAGGAAGTGCACAGGGGCCGGAGTAGCTTGCAAAGTCGCGGTCCCCAGCAATGCAGTCCAGCGAGGTGAGGCAAGGACTTACCTCCACCAAACTTGGGCTGAAGAGTCACTGGACTGTGGGGGTCACTTGGACGGTGTCGCTGGATTCGAGGGACCTCGCTCGTCGTGCTGAGAGGAGACCCAAGGGACCGGTAATGCAGCTTTTTGGTGCCTGCGGTTGCAGGGGGAAGATTCCGTCGACCCACGGGAGATTTCTTCGGAGCTTCTGGTGCAGAGAGGAGGCAGACTACCCCCACAGCATGCACAAGCAGGAAAACAGTCGAGAAGGCGGCAGGATCAGCGTTACAGAGTTGCAGTAGTCGTCTTTGCTACTATGTTGCAGGTTTGCAGGCTTCCAGCGCGGTCAGCGGTCGATTCCTTATCAGAAGGTGAAGAGGGAGATGCAGAGGAACTCGGCTGAGCTCATGCATTCGTTATCTAAAGTTTCCCCAGAGACAGAGACCCTAAATAGCCAGAAAAGAGGGTTTGGCTACCTAGGAGAGAGGAAAGGCTACTAACACCTGAAGGAGCCTATCAGCAGGAGTCTCTGACGTCACCTGGTGGCACTGGCCACTCAGAGCAGTCCAGTGTGCCAGCAGCACCTCTGTTTCCAAGATGGCAGAGGTCTGGAGCACACTGGAGGAGCTCTGGACACCTCCCAGGGGAGGTGCAGGTCAGGGGAGTGGTCACTCCCCTTTCCTTTGTCCAGTTTCGCGCCAGAGCAGGGGCTAAGGGGTCCCTGAACCGGTGTAGACTGGCTTATGCAGAATTGGGCACATCTGTGCCCAACAAAGCATTTCCAGAGGCTGGGGGAGGCTACTCCTCCCCTGCCTTCACACCATTTTCCAAAGGGAGAGGGTGTCACACCCTCTCTCAGAGGAAGTTCTTTGTTCTGCCATCCTGGGCCAGGCCTGGCTGGACCCCAGGAGGGCAGCTGCCTGTCTGAGGGGTTGGCAGCAGCAGCAGCTGCAGAGAAACCCCAGGAAGGGCAGTCTGGCAGTACCAGGGTCTGTGCTACAGACCACTGGGATCATGGAATTGTACCAACAATGCCAGGATGGCATAGAGGGGGCAATTCCATGATCATAGACATGTTACATGGCCATATTCGGAGTTACCATGGTGAAGCTACATATAGGTAGTGACCTATATGTAGTGCACGCGTGTAATGGTGTCCCCGCACTCACAAAGTTCAGTGAATTGGCTCTGAACAATGTGGGGGCACCTTGGCTAGTGCCAGGGTGCCCTCACACTAAGTAACTTTGCACCTAACCTTTACCAGGTAAAGGTTAGACATATAGGTGACTTATAAGTTACTTAAGTGCAGTGTAAAATGGCTGTGAAATAACGTGGACGTTATTTCACTCAGGCTGCAGTGGCAGGCCTGTGTAAGAATTGTCAGAGCTCCCTATGGGTGGCAAAAGAAATGCTGCAGCCCATAGGGATCTCCTGGAACCCCAATACCCTGGGTACCTCAGTACCATATACTAGGGAATTATAAGGGTGTTCCAGTAAGCCAATGTAAATTGGTAAAAATGGTCACTAGCCTGTTAGTGACAATTTAGAAAGAAATGAGAGAGCATAACCACTGAGGTTCTGATTAGCAGAGCCTCAGTGAGACAGTTAGTCACTACACAGGTAACACATTCAGGCACACTTATGAGCACTGGGGCCCTGGGTTACCAGGGTCCCAGTGACACATACAACTAAAACAACATATATACAGTGAAAAATGGGGGTAACATGCCAGGCAAGATGGTACTTTCCTACACAACCCCCCCCCAAACGAAGGACAATAAGACTAGCCATTACCTGATGAGTCTTCATTGTCTAAGTGGAAATATCTGGAGAGTCCATCTGCATTGGAGTGGCTACTCCCAGGTCTATGTTCCACTGTATAGTCCGTTCCCTGTAGGGATATGGACCACCTCAACAATTTAGGATTTTCACCTTTCATTTGTTTTAGCCAAAGTAGAGGTTTGTGGTCTGTCTGAACAATGAAGTGAGTGCCAAACAAGTATGGCCTCAACTTCTTCAGAGCCCAGACCACAGCAAAGGCCTCCCTCTCAATGGCAGACCAACGCTTTTCTCTAGGGGTCAACCTCCTACTAATAAAAGCAACAGGTTGATCCTGGCCCTCAGAATTAAGTTGTGATAGGACTGCCCCTACTCCTAATTCAGATGCATCAGTTTGGACATAGAATTGTTTAGAGTAACAAGGGCTTTTCAGGACAGGTGCAGAGCACATGGCCTGCTTCAGCTCCTCAAAAGCTTTCTGACAGTTTGCTGTCCATAATACCTTTTTAGGCATTTTCTTGGATGTGAGGTCATTAAGAGGGGCTGCAATGGAGCCATAGTTCTTAATGAACCTCCTGTAATACCCAGTGAGGCCTAGGAAGGCTCTCACCTGAGTCTGAGTGGTAGGGGGAACCCAATCAATAATAGTTTGGATTTTCCCCTGAAGTGGTGCAATCTGTTCCCCACCAACAAGGTGTCCCAGATAAACCACCTTACCCTGCCCTATCTGGCACTTTGACGCCTTGATAGTGAGGCCTGCCTTTTGCAGGGCCTCCAAAACTTTCCATAGGTGGACCAGGTGATCATCCCAGCTGGAGCTAAAGACAGCTATATCATCCAAATATGCTGCACTGAAAGCTTCCAGCCCTTGCAGGACTGTGTTCACCAACCTCTGAAAAGTGGCAGGTGCATTTTTCAAACCAAAAGGCATTACAGTAAACTGGTAATGTCCTCCAATGGTAGAAAATGCAGTCTTAGGTTTAGCATCTTCTGACATTTTGATCTGCCAATACCCTGCAGTCAAATCAAAAGTGCTTAGATACTTGGCAGATGCCAGTGTATCTATTAGCTCATCTGCCCTGGGTATAGGGTGAGCATCAGTTTTGGTTACCAAGTTGAGACCTCTATAGTCTACACAAAACCTCATTTCCTTCTTTCCATCTTTAGAATTGGGTTTTGGTACCAGTACCACAGGAGAAGCCCATGGACTGTCAGAGTGCTCAACCACTCCTAGTTCCAACATCTTCTGAACTTCTTGCTTTATGCAGTCCCTGACATGGTCAGGCTGCCTATAGATCTTACTTTTGACAGGTAAACTGTCTCCAGTATCTATAGTGTGCTCACACCAAGAAGTGGTGCCTGGCACAATGGAGAAGAGTTCTGCAAATTGTCCGAGGAGATTTATGCAATTATCTTTCTGCTCAGCAGTAAGACAATCAGCCAAAACGACACCTTCCACAAGAGCATCTTGTTCTGTGGAAGAGAAGAGATCAGGTAGAGGATCACTGTCTTCTTCCTGTCCCTCATCTGTTGCCATGAGCAGGGTGAGATCAGCCCTGTCATAGTAGGGTTTCAGGCGGTTGACATGGAGCACCCTAAGGGGACTCCTGGCAGTGCCTAAGTCAACCAAGTAGGTGACTTCACCCTTCTTTTCAACAATTGTGTGGGGTCCACTCCATTTATCTTGGAGTGCTCTTGGGGCCACAGGCTCCAAGACCCACACTTTCTGCCCTGGTTGGTACTGAACCAAAACAGCCTTCTGATCATGCCATTGCTTCTGGAGCTCTTGGCTGGCCTGAAGGTTTTTACTGGCCTTTTTCATGTACTCAGCCATCCTTGATCTGAGGCCAAGTACATAATCCACAATATCCTGTTTAGGAGCTTTTAAAGGTTGTTCCCAACCCTCCTTTACAAGTGTGAGTGGACCCCTAACAGGGTGTCCAAAAAGAAGTTCAAAGGGGCTGAAGCCCACTCCTTTCTGGGGTACCTCCCTGTAGGCAAAAAGGAGGCATGGTAGAAGGATATCCCATCTCCTGCGGAGTTTTTCAGGGAGTCCCATAATCATGCCTTTGAGAGTTTTATTAAATCTCTCCACCAGTCCATTTGTTTGTGGATGATAGGGTGTTGTGAACTTGTAAGTTACACCACACTCCTTCCACATGGCCTTTAAGTATGCAGACATGAAATTGCTTCCCCTGTCTGATACTACTTCCTTTGGGAAGCCCACCCTGGAAAATATTCCCAGGAGGGCCTTTGCCACTGCAGGAGCTGTAGTGGTCCTTAAAGGAATAGCTTCAGGATATCTTGTGGCATGGTCCACTACCACCAAGATAAACCTATTGCCTGAAGCAGTAGGAGGGTCAAGGGGGCCAACTATGTCAACCCCTACCCTTTCAAAGGGAACCCCAACAACAGGCAGTGGGATAAGGGGTGCCTTTGGAGTGCCACCTGTCTTGCCACTGGCTTGACAGGTTTCACAGGACTTACAAAATTATTTTGTGTCCTCAGACATCCTAGGCCAATGAAACAGTGGTACCAATCTGTCCCAAGTTTTCATTTGACCCAGGTGCCCAGCTAAGGGAATGTCATGTGCCAGTGTTAGGAGGAACTTTCTGTACTCCTGAGGAATCACTAATCTCCTGGCAGCTCCAGGTTTAGGATCCCTATGCTCAGTGTACAAGAGGTTGTCCTCCCAGTAAACTCTGTGTGAGTCACTGACATCCCCATTAGCCTGTTTGACAGCTTGCTGTCTGAGACCCTCTAATGTGGGACAGGTTTGCTGTGCCACACTCAGCTCCTCTCTGGCAGGCCCCCCTTCACCCAAAAGCTCAGCAGTGTCTACTTCCAGCTCCTCTGGTGTAGGTTCTGCACAGGGAGGGAATTCTTCTTCCTCAGAAGTTGAATCCACTGTAGAGGGAGGGATAGTAGGAAGTGGTTTGCTTCTACTAACCCTAGCTTTAGGGAGCACTTGGTCCATTGTTCCAGGATCCAAGCTTCCCTGTCCTTTTTGCTTTTTGGCCTGAGCCCTTGTCAAAGCAAAAATATGCCCTGGGATGCCCAGCATTGCTGCATGGGCCTCCAACTCCACATCTGACCAAGCTGATGTCTCCAAATCATTCCCTAATAGACAGTCTACAGGTAAATCTGAAGCTACCACAACTTTCTTTGGACCAGATACCCCCCCCCAGTTGAGATTTACAACAGCCATGGGGTGGCTTTGTGTTATGTTGTGAGCATCGGTTACTTGGTACTGGTGTCCAAGTATGTGTTGTTCAGGGTGCACCAGTTTCTCAATCACCATTGTGACACTGGCACCTGTGTCCCTGTAGGCCTGGACCTCAACACCATTTATTAGGGTTAGTTGCTTGTACTTCTCCAAGTTATGGGGGCAAGCAACCAAAGTGGCTAAGTCAATAGCCCCTTCAGAGACTAAAGTAGCCTCTGTGGTCTCCCTAATCAGACCAACCCCAACTAAATTACCAAAAGTGAGCCCAGCTACTCCCTTGGATTGGCTATTAGTAGGTTTGTTCCCACCACCACTGCTATTAGTAGGGACACTAGGTTTAGCAGTAGGGGTTGTAGTGGTAGGAGCTGTGGTGCCTTTCTTTGGACAACTGGGATCTGTTGTCCAATGGCCTTTTATTTTACATAAATAGCACCATGGTTTCTTTTCCTTGTTCTGATTAAAGGAGGATTTGGGCCCACCACCCCCACCAGAGTGTTTTTGTGGGCCTGATGAAGACTCATTTTTAGATTTGTCCCCACCCTTGTCAGAAGACTTACCATCCTTCTTTTTGTTGCCATCTTTGTCACCCCCTGTATGAACGTTTCTGTTCACTCTTGTTCTGACCCATTTGTCTGCCTTCTTTCCCAATTCTTGGGGAGAGGTCAGATCAGAGTCCACCAAGTACTGGTGCAACAAATCAGACAAACAATTATTAAGAATATGCTCTCTCAGGATCAAGTTATACAGGCTGTCATAATCAGTAACTTTACTGCCATGTAACCACCCCTCCAAGGCCTTCACTGCCTGGTCAATGAAATCAACCCAGTCTTGTGAAGACTCCTTTTTGGTATCTCTGAACTTTATCCTGTACTGTTCAGTGGTTAAGCCATAACCATCCAGGAGTGCATTCTTAAGAACTTGGAAATTGTTAGTATCATTTTCTTTTACAGTAAGGAGCCTATCCCTACCTTTTCCAGTAAATGATAGCCATAGGATAGCAGCCCACTGCTTTTGAGGGACATCCTGTACACCACAGGCCCTCTCAAGTGCAGCAAACCACTTGTTAATGTCATCCCCCTCCTTATAAGGGGGAACTATCTTGTGCAGATTCCTGGAATCATGCTCTTTTGCAGGATGACTATGGGGAATACTGCTGCTGCCACCATGGGTATCTAAACCCAACTTCTGTCTTTCCCTCTCTACTTCTAAAGACTGTCTATCCAAATCCAGCTGTTGCTTCTTGAGCTTTAGTCTGGTTTGTTCCACTCTCAATCTATTGAGCTCCCTTTCTAACAATCTGTCATCAGGGTGGGTGGGAGGGACATTTCTAGATACAGAGGTATGATGGGAATGAACAGAAGGAGACCTGTCCCTTACAGAGGGCACCCTAACAGCTTGGCTACCAGTATAATGTGAGAGCACATCATCAGTATGATGTGATTCAACCTCTGTACCAACTATGCTAGACTGTCTAGTAATGGGCAGGCTGAGAAGTTTCTTTCCTGAACCTTTTCCTGGGGGAGTCCCTGGATCAGATTGAGAACCATTAGCTACTTTTTCTACAGATTGGGCACTTATGGCCTTATCCTGTACTCTAAGCATATTAATTAACAGTTCTAAGGAAGGATTCTTCCCTACACTCAAACCTCTCTCTATGCAGAGACTCCTTGCTCCTTTCCAGCTAAGGTGATCATATGCAAGTTTGGACAGTTCAACTTTTTGGCCTGTGCCAGACATTTTTAGAGAGAGTTAAAGTGATAGACAAAGATAAAAAAGTTTTCAGAACTTTTTGGAAAGACAGAAAAAAAACTTTTTAAACTTTTAAGAACTTTTTTGAAAGTTTAGAAGTACTTTTCAGCACTTAGAAAAGAGTGAAAAGAGGAAATGCAAAACTTTTTGGCTATGTGTATATACACTGACCTTGTTTTGTATATTTTTCTCTTATGAAACGTACAATGACAAGAGTGGTAAGTAGTCTCAAAGCACTTATCCCACCGCTGCACAACCAATGTAGGAGGCTGGACTGGTTTGTAGTGAGTACCAAGGGGTACTTGCACCTTGCACCAGGCCCAGTTATCCCTTATTAGTGTATAGGGTGTCTAGCAGCTTAGGCTGATAGATAATGGTAGCTTAGCAGAGCAGCTCAGGCTGAACTAGGAGACGTGTGAAGCTACTACAGTACCACTTAATGTCATATGCACAATATCATAAGAAAACACAATACACAGTTATACTGAAAATAAAGGTACTTTATTTTTATGACAATATGCCAAAGTATCTTAGAGTGTACCCTCAGTGGGAGGATAGGAAATATACACAAGATATATATACACAATAGCAAAAATATGCAGTATAGTCTTAGAAAACAGTGCAAACAATGTATAGTTACAATAGGATGCAATGGGGAAACATAGGGATAGGGGCAACACAAACCATATACTCCAGAAGTGGAATGCGAACCACGAATGGACCCCAAACCTATGTGACCTTGTAGAGGGTCGCTGGGACTATTAGAAAATAGTGAGAGTTAGAAAAATAACCCTCCCCAAGACCCTGAAAAGTGAGTGCAAAGTGCACTAAAGTTCCCCTAAGGACAAAATAGTCGTGTTAGAGGGAGAATGCAAGGAAAACACAAATCAGCAATGCAACAACGATGGATTCCTGTCTGAGGGTACGTGTGGAACAAGGGGACCAAGTCCAAAAGTCACAAGCAGCTCGGAGATGGGCAGATGCCCAAGAAATGCCAGCGGTTGGTGCAAAGAAGCTCTTACTAGGCTGAAGAACTGTGAATACTGCAGGAACGACAAGGGCTAGAGACTTTCCCTTTGGAGGATGGATCCCACACGCCTTGGAGAGTCGTACAGAAGTGTTTTCCCGCCGGATGGACGCCAACAAGCCTTGCTACACGCAAATCGTGCGTTTGGCATTTTTGGACGCTGCTGGGGCCCAGGAGGGACCAGGAGGTCGCAAATTGGACCTGCAGAGAGAGGGGACGTCGAGCAAGACAAAGAGCCCTCACTGAAGCAGGTAGCACCCGGAGAAGTGCCAGAAACAGGCACTACGAGGATGCGTGAAACGGTGCTCGCCGAAGTTGCACAAAGGAGTCCCACGTCGCCGGAGACTAACTTAGAAAGTCGTGCAATGCAGGTTAGAGTGCCGTGGACCCAGGCTTGGCTGTGCACGAAGGATTTCCGCCGGAAGTGCACAGGGGCCGGAGTAGCTTGCAAAGTCGCGGTCCCCAGCAATGCAGCCCAGCGAGGTGAGGCAAGGACTTACCTCCACCAAACTTGGGCTGAAGAGTCACTGGACTGTGGGGGTCACTTGAACGGTGTCGCTGGATTCGAGGGACCTCGCTCGTCGTGCTGAGAGGAGACCCAAGGGACCGGTAATGCAGCTTTTTGGTGCCTGCGGTTGCAGGGGGAAGATTCCGTCGACCCACGGGAGATTTCTTCGGAGCTTCTGGTGCAGAGAGGAGGCAGACTACCCCCACAGCATGCACAAGCAGGAAAACAGTCGAGAAGGCGGCAGGATCAGCGTTACAGAGTTGCAGTAGTCGTCTTTGCTACTATGTTGCAGGTTTGCAGGCTTCCAGCGCGGTCAGCGGTCGATTCCTTATCAGAAGGTGAAGAGGGAGATGCAGAGGAACTCGGCTGAGCTCATGCATTCGTTATCTAAAGTTTCCCCAGAGACAGAGACCCTAAATAGCCAGAAAAGAGGGTTTGGCTACCTAGGAGAGAGGAAAGGCTACTAACACCTGAAGGAGCCTATCAGCAGGAGTCTCTGACGTCACCTGGTGGCACTGGCCACTCAGAGCAGTCCAGTGTGCCAGCAGCACCTCTGTTTCCAAGATGGCAGAGGTCTGGAGCACACTGGAGGAGCTCTGGACACCTCCCAGGGGAGGTGCAGGTCAGGGGAGTGGTCACTCCCCTTTCCTTTGTCCAGTTTCGCGCCAGAGCAGGGGCTAAGGGGTCCCTGAACCGGTGTAGACTGGCTTATGCAGAATTGGGCACATCTGTGCCCAACAAAGCATTTCCAGAGGCTGGGGGAGGCTACTCCTCCCCTGCCTTCACACCATTTTCCAAAGGGAGAGGGTGTCACACCCTCTCTCAGAGGAAGTTCTTTGTTCTGCCATCCTGGGCCAGGCCTGGCTGGACCCCAGGAGGGCAGCTGCCTGTCTGAGGGGTTGGCAGCAGTAGCAGCTGCAGAGAAACCCCAGGAAGGGCAGTCTGGCAGTACCAGGGTCTGTGCTACAGACCACTGGGATCATGGAATTGTACCAACAATGCCAGGATGGCATAGAGGGGGCAATTCCATGATCATAGACATGTTACATGGCCATATTCGGAGTTACCATGGTGAAGCTACATATAGGTAATGACCTATATGTAGTGCACGCGTGTAATGGTGTCCCCGCACTCACAAAGTTCAGTGAATTGGCTCTGAACAATGTGGGGGCACCTTGGCTAGTGCCAGGGTGCCCTCACACTAAGTAACTTTGCACCTAACCTTTACCAGGTAAAGGTTAGACATATAGGTGACTTATAAGTTACTTAAGTGCAGTGTAAAATGGCTGTGAAATAACGTGGACGTTATTTCACTCAGGCTGCAGTGGCAGGCCTGTGTAAGAATTGTCAGAGCTCCCTATGGGTGGCAAAAGAAATGCTGCAGCCCATAGGGATCTCCTGGAACCCCAATACCCTGGGTACCTCAGTACCATATACTAGGGAATTATAAGGGTGTTCCAGTAAGCCAATGTAAATTGGTAAAAATGGTCACTAGCCTGTTAGTGACAATTTAGAAAGAAATGAGAGAGCATAACCACTGAGGTTCTGATTAGCAGAGCCTCAGTGAGACAGTTAGTCACTACACAGGTAACACATTCAGGCACACTTATGAGCACTGGGGCCCTGGGTTACCAGGGTCCCAGTGACACATACAACTAAAACAACATATAAACAGTGAAAAATGGGGGTAACATGCCAGGCAAGATGGTACTTTCCTACATGCCCCTAACCCTATGTGTCTCCATTGCATCCTATTGTAACTATACATTGTTTGCACTGTTTTCTAATACTATTACTGCATATTTTGGTATTGTGTACATATATCTTGTGTATATTTGCTATCCTCATACTGAGGGTACTCACTGAGATACTTTTGGCATATTGTCATAAAAATAAAGTACCTTTATTTTTTGTATATCTGTGTATTGTGTTTTCTTATGATATTGTGCATATGACACTAAGTGGTACTGTAGGAGCTTCACTCGTCTCCTAGTTCAGCCTAAACTGCTCTGCTAAGCTACCATAATCTATCAGCATATGCTGCTAGACACCCTATACACTAATAAGGGATAACTGGGCCTGGTGCAAGGTGCAAGTACCCCTAGGTACTCACTACAAGCCAGTCCAGCCTCCTACACTGGGGCCCTGGCTGGCAGGGTCCCAGTGAGACATACAACTAAAACAACATATATACAGTGAAATATGGGGGTAACATGCCAGGCAAGATGGTACTTTCCTACAATCACCTTAGCTGGAAAGGAGCAAGGAGTCTCTGCATTGAAAGAGGTTTAGGGGTAGGTAAGAATCCCTCTAGAGAACTGTTGGTTAATATGCTCATTGAACAAGATAAGACCACAGTTGGCACTTCTGTTGAGAAATTAGCTGATGGTTCCCAATCTGACCCTGGGATTGGATTTAGAAGGGGACCTTCCCAACCTGCCCATTAGCAGACCACCTAGCATAGCTGGTACTGATGTGAATTCACACCACAGTAATAGTGTTACCTCACATCACAGTAAGAGTGTTCCTTCTCATCATAGTAGGAGTGTTACTTCTGTTAGCCAGGTTGTTAGAGTGCCATCTGTTAGGTCCAGGTCTCCCTCTATTCATTCTCACCATACTTCTGTTTCAAAGCATGCCCCACCTACCCACCCTGATGACAGAGTGTTAGAAAGGGAGCTCAATAGATTGAGAGTGGAAGAATCCAGGCTGAAGCTCAAGAAGCAACAGCTGGATTTAGATAGGCAGTCCTTTGATTTAGAAAAAGAAAGACAGAGGTTCGGGTTAGGACCCCATGGTGGCAGCAGCAGTGTTACTGATAGTAATCCTGTAAAAGAGCATGATTCTAGGAATCTGCATAAGATAGTTGTGAGAAAGTAGCCTCTTTCTAGCCTTGTTACCCCCACTTTTGGCCTGTTTGTGAGTGTATGTCAGGGTGTTTTCACTGTCTCACTGGGATCCTGCTAGCCAGGGCCCAGTGCTCATAGTGAAAACTCTACGTTTTCAGTATGTTTGTTATGTGTCACTGGGACCCTGCTAGTCAGGACCCCAGTGCTCATAAGTTTGTGGCCTATATGTATGTGTTCCCTGTGTAGTGCCTAACTTTCTCACTGAGGCTCTGCTAATCAGAACCTCAGTGGTTATGCTCTCTCATTTCTTTCAAATTGTCACTAACAGGCTAGTGACCAATTTTACCAATTTACATTGGCTTACTGGAACATCCTTATAATTCCCTAGTATATGGTACTGAGGTACCCAGGGTATTGGGGTTCCAGGAGATCCCTATGGGCTGCAGCATTTCTTTTGCCACCCATAGGGAGCTCTGACAATTCTTACACAGGCCTGCCACTGCAGCCTGAGTGAAATAACGTCCACGTTATTTCGCAGCCATTTTACACTGCACTTAAGTAACTTATAAGTCACCTATATGTCTAACCTTTACCTGGTAAAGGTTGGGTGCAAAGTTACTTAGTGTGAGGGCACCCTGGCACTAGCCAAGGTGCCCCCACATTGTTCAGAGCCAATTCCCTGAACTTTGTGAGTGCGGGGACACCATTACACGCGTGCACTACATATAGGTCACTACCTATATGTAGCTTCACAATGGTAACTCCGAATATGGCCATGTAATATGTCTATGATCATGGAATTGCCCCCTCTATACCATCCTGGCATAGTTGTCACAATCCCATGATCCCAGTGGTCTGTAGCACAGACCCTGGTACTGCCAAACTGCCTTTCCCAGGGTTTCACTGCAGCTGCTGCTGCCAACCCCTCAGACAGGCATCTGCCCTCCTGGGGTCCAGCCAGGCCTGGCCCAGGATGGCAGAACAAAGGACTTCCTCTGAGAGAGGGTGTTACACCCTCTCCCTTTGGAAAATGGTGTGAAGGCAGGGGAGGAGTAGCCTCCCCCAGCCTCTGGAAATGCTTTCATGGGCACATTTGGTGCCCATTTCTGCATAAGCCAGTCTACACCGGTTCAGGGACCCCTTAGCCCTGCTCTGGCGCGAAACTGGACAAAGGAAAGGGGAGTGACCACTCCCCTGACCTGCACCTCCCCTGGGAGGTGTCCAGAGCTCCTCCAGTGTGCTCCAGACCTCTGCCATTTTGCTGCTGGCACATTGGACTGCTCTGAGTGGCCAGTGCCACCAGGTGACGTCAGAGACTCCTTGTGATAGGCTCCTTCAGGTGTTGCTAGCCTATCCTCTCTCCTAGGTAGCCAAACCCTCTTTTCTGGCTATTTAGGGTCTCTGTCTCTGGGGAAACAGTAGATAACGAATGCAAGAGCTCATCCGAGTTCCTCTGCATCTCTCTCTTCACCTTCTGCCAAGGAATCGACTGCTGACCGCGCTGAAAGCCTGCAAACCTGCAACATAGTAGCAAAGACGACTACTGCAACTCTGTAACGCTGATCCTGCCGCCTTCTCGACTGTTTTCCTGGTGGTGCATGTTGTGGGGGTAGTCTGCCTCCTCTCTGCACTAGAAGCTCCGAAGAAATCTCCCGTGGGTCGACGGAATCTTCCCCCTGCAACCGCAGGCACCAAAAAGCTGCATTACCGGTCCCTTGGGTCTCCTCTCAGCACGACGAGCGAGGTCCCTCGAATCCAGCAACTCTGTCCAAGTGACTCCCACAGTCCAGTGACTCTTCAGTCCAAGTTTGGTGGAGGTAAGTCCTTGCCTCACCTCGCTAGACTGCATTGCTGGGAACCACAACTTTTGCAGCTACTCCGGCCTCTGTGCACTTCCAGCGGAAATCCTTAGTGCACAGTCCAGCCTGGGTCCACGGCACTCTAACCTGCATTGCACGACCTCCTAAGTTGTTCTCCGGCGACGTGGGACTTCTTTGTGCAACTTCGGGTGAGCACCGTTTCACGCATCCTCGTAGTGCCTGTTTCTGGCACTTCTCCAGGTGCTACCTGCTGCTAAGAGGGCTCCTTTTCTAGCTCGACGTCCCTTCTACCTCCTGGTTCAATTTGCGACCTCCTGGTCCCTCCTGGGCCACAGCAGCGTCCAAAAACGCCAAACGCATGATTTGCGTGTAGCAAGGCTTGTTGGCGTCCTTTCGGCGGGAAAATACTTCTGCACGACTCTTCAAGGCAAGAGGGATCCGTCCACCAAAGGGGAAGTCTCTAGCCCTTTTCGTTCCTGCAGAAACCTCAGCTTCTTCTGTCCAGTCGAAGCTTCTTTGCACCCGCAGCTGGCATTTCCTGGGCATCTGCCCATCTCCGACTTGCTTGTGACTTTTGGACTTGGTCCCCTTGTTCCACAGGTACCCCAGATTGGAAATCCAGCGTTGTTGCATTGTTGGTTTGTGTCCTTCCTGCATTATTCCTCTAACACGACTTCTTTGTCATTAGGGGAACTTTAGTGCACTTTGCACTCACTTTTCAGGGTCTTGGGGAGGGTTATTTTTCTAACTCTCACTATTTTCTAATAGTCCCAGCGACCCTCTATAAGGTCACATAGGTTTGGGGTCCATTCGTGGTTCGCATTCCACTTTTGGAGTATATGGTTTGTGTTGCCCCTATCCCTATGTTTCCCCATTGCATCCTATTGTAACTATACATTGTTTGCACTGTTTTCTAAGACTATACTGCATATTTTTGCTATTGTGTATATATATCTTGTGTATATTTCCTATCCTCTCACTGAGGGTACACTCTAAGATACTTTGGCATATTGTCATAAAAATAAAGTACCTTTATTTTTAGTATAACTGTGTATTGTGTTTTCTTATGATATTGTGCATATGACACTAAGTGGTACTGTAGTAGCTTCACACGTCTCCTTGTTCAGCCTAAGCTGCTCTGCTAAGCTACCATTATCTATCAGCCTAAGCTGCTAGACACCCTATACACTAATAAGGGGTAACTGGGCCTGGTGCAAGGTGCAAGTATCCCTAGGTACTCACTACAAGCCAGTCCAGCCTCCTACATTGGTTGTGCAGCGATGGGATAAGTGCTTTGAGACTACTTACCACTCTTGTCATTGTACTTTTCATAAGAGAAAAATATACAAAACAAGTTCAGTGTATATACACATAACCAAAAAGTTTTGCATTTCCTCTTTTCACTCTTTTCTAAGTGCTGAAAAGTACTTCTAACTTTCAAAAAAGTTCTAAAAAGTTGTAAAAGTTTTTTTCTCTGTCTTTCTAAAAGCTCTGACAAACTTTTTTCTCTTTTTCTATCACTTTAACTCTCTCTAAAAATGTCTGGCACAGGCCAAAATGTTGATCTGTCCAAACTTGCATATGATCACCTTAGCTGGAAAGGAGCAAGGAGTCTCTGCATAGAGAGAGGTTTGAGTGTAGGGAAGAATCCTTCCTTGGAACTGTTACTTAACATGCTTAGAGAACAGGATAAGGCTAGAAGTGCCCAATCTGTAGAAAAAGCAGCTAATGGTTCTCAATCTGATCCAGGGACTCCCCCAGGAAAGGATTCAGGAAAGAAACTTCCAAGCCTGCCCATTACTAGACAGTCTAGCATAGTTGGTACTGATGTTGAGTCACACCATACGGATAGTGTTGTCTCACATCATAGCAAGAGCATTCATTCTCATCACAGTAGAAATGATGGTTCTGTTAGCCAAGCTGTTAGGGTGCCTTCTGTAAGGGACAGGTCTCCTTCTATCCATTCTCACCATACTTCTGTTTCAAGGCATGTCCCTCCCACCCACCCTGATGACAGATTGTTAGAAAGGGAACTCAATAGATTGAGAGTGGAACAAACCAGACTGAAGCTCAAGAAGCAACAGCTGGATTTGGATAGACAGACTTTAGAAGTAGAGAAGGAGAGACAGAAACTGGGTTTAGAAACCCATGGTGGCTGCAGCAGTATTCCCCATAGTCATCCTGCAAAAGAGCATGATTCCAGGAATCTGCATAAGATAGTTCCCCCTTATAAGGAGGGGGATGACATTAACAAGTGGTTTGCTGCACTTGAGAGGGCCTGTGCTGTACAGGATGTCCCTCAAAGCCAGTGGGCTGCTATCCTATGGCTATCATTTAGTGGAAAAGGTAGGGATAGGCTCCTTACTGTGAAAGAAAATGAAGCTAATGATTAAAAAGTTCTTAAGAATGCACTCCTGGATGGTTATGGCTTAACCACTGAACAATACAGGATAAAGTTCAGAGAGACCAAAAAGGAGTCTTCACAAGACTGGGTTGATTTCATTGACCATTCAGTGAAGGCCTTGGAGGGGTGGTTACATGGCAGTAAAGTTACTGATTATGAAAGCCTATATAACACAATCCTGAGAGAGCATATACTTAATAATTGTGTGTCTGATTTGTTGCACCAGTACCTGGTAGACTCTGATCTGACCTCTCCCCAAGAATTGGGAAAGAAGGCAGACAAATGGGTCAGAACAAGGGTGAACAGAAAAGTTCATACAGGGGGTGACAAAGATGGCAATAAGAAGAAAGATGGTGAAAAATCTCAAGATAAGCATGGGGATAAGGGTAAAACCAAAGATCCCACTTCAAATCTTAAACACTCTTCAGAGGGTGGGGATAAAACAAATTCTTCCTCTTCTTCTCAACCTGCACACATTAAAAAGCCTTGGTGCTTTGTGTGTAAAAACAGAGGCCATAGGCCAGGGGATAAGTCCTGTCCAGGTAAACCCCCTGAGCCTACCACCACTAATACATCAAGCTCTAGTGCCCCTAGCAGTAGTGGTACTAGTGGTGGGACTGCTGGCAACAGTCAAGCAAAGGGTGTAGTTGGGTTCACTTATGGGTCCATGGTGGAAACTGATGTAATCAGTCCCAAGACAGTTTCTGTCACACCTAGTGGCATTGGCCTTGCCACACTGGCTGCTTGTCCCCTTACAATGGATAAGTACAGGCAGACAGTTTCAATAAATGGTGTTGAGGCCTTGGCCTACAGGGACACAGGTGCCAGTATCACTTTGGTGACTGAAAACCTAGTGCCTCCTGAACAACACATCATTGGACAACAGTATAAGATTATTGATGTCCATAACTCCACTAAGTTTCTTCCCTTAGCTATAATTCAGTTTAGTTGGGTTGGAGTTACTGGCCCTAAGCAGGTGGTGGTATCACCTAGCTTACCTGTAGACTGTCTCTTAGGTAATGACCTAGAGGCCTCAGGTTGGGCTGATGTAGAGTTTTATGCCCATGCAGCCATGCTGGGCATCCCAGAGGAATTGTTCCCTCTCATTTCTACTGAAATGAAAAAGCAAAGGAGAGAAGGCCTGAAAACTCAGGATCCCTCTCCATTAACAGGTAAAAAGGGTATCACAGTATCCCCTAACCACCCTGCCATTCAGGATACCATTCCTGTGGTGGGAGAAACCTCTCCTGGGGTGGCACCTGTTCCAAGGGAATCATCAGCTGGCAAAGCTATACTCCCTGAGGTAGAAGTACCTCTCTGTGGGATAACTAACATTGGTGACAAAAAGAGCACCATTTTAGTTAACATGGAGCATCCCTCCAACCCTCCCAGAGAAACTTTAGTGCAGAAACTCTGCACTGCCTCACAACACTTAGGACAGCATCCCTGCCCTAGTGTGGAGCTCATAGGACAGCATCCCTGTCCTGCTCCAACCCAAGAGAAACAGCATCCCTGTTCTGTCTTCCAGCCATATGGACAAAGTTTTTGCCCAGCTATGGCTTTTCTGAGACAGCATCCCTGTCTGGCATTTCCATCACTACAAATAGGTTCAGTGGACAATTCCCACTGCTCTAAACTAAAACTTACTGATAGAAACTCTGAAAATACATCTTCACATTGTTGCTTAGCTAAGAAACTTCAAACAGGGTGGTTTACATCCCCACAGGGAAGTAACCATATAGTGGATGATAAAGGGAGTAACCAGTCTATTGCAGAGCTCCTCTCTACTTATCACCACTTAGACAATAAAGTCTCAACTGGCCAAGGTTAGCCTTATTGTCCTTCGTTTGGGGGGGGGGGGGTTGTGTGAGAAAGTAGCCTCTTTCTAGCCTTGTTACCCCCACTTTTGGCCTGTTTGTGAGTGTATGTCAGGGTGTTTTCACTGTCTCACTGGGATCCTGCTAGCCAGGGCCCAGTGCTCATAGTGAAAACCCTATGTTTTCAGTATGTTTGTTATGTGTCACTGGGACCCTGCTAGTCAGGACCCCAGTGCTCATAAGTTTGTGGCCTATATGTATGTGTTCCCTGTGTAGTGCCTAACTGTCTCACTGAGGCTCTGCTAATCAGAACCTCAGAGGTTATGCTCTCTCATTTCTTTCAAATTGTCACTAACAGGCTAGTGACCAATTTTACCAATTTACATTGGCTTACTGGAACACCCTTATAATTCCCTAGTATATGGTACTGAGGTACCCAGGGTATTGGGGTTCCAGGAGATCCCTATGGGCTGCAGCATTTCTTTTGCCACCCATAGGGAGCTCTGACAATTCTTACACAGGCCTGCCACTGCAGCCTGAATGAAATAACGTCCACGTTATTTCACAGCCATTTTACACTGCACTTAAGTAACTTATAAGTCACCTATATGTCTAACCTTTACCTGGTAAAGGTTGGGTGCTAAGTTACTTAGTGTGTGGGCACCCTGGCACTAGCCAAGGTGCCCCCACATTGTTCAAGGCCAATTCCCCGGACTTTGTGAGTGCGGGGACACCATTACACGCGTGCACTACATATAGGTCACTACCTATATGTAGCTTCACAATGGTAACTCCGAATATGGCCATGTAATATGTCTATGATCATGGAATTGCCCCCTCTATACCATCCTGGCTTAGTTGTCACAATCCCATGATCCCAGTGGTCTGTAGCACAGACCCTGGTACTGGCAAACTGCCTTTCCCGGGGTTTCACTGCAGCTGCTGCCAACCCCTCAGACAGGCATCTGCCCTCCTGGGGTCCAGCCAGGCCTGGCCCAGGATGGCAGAACAAAGGACTTCCTCTGAGAGAGGGTGTTACACCCTCTCCCTTTGGAAAATGGTGTGAAGGCAGGGGAGGAGTAACCTCCCCCAGCCTCTGGAAATGCTTTCATGGGCACATTTGGTGCCCATTTCTGCATAAGCCAGTCTACACCGGTACAGGGACCCCTTAGCCCTGCTCTGGCGCGAAACTGGACAAAGGAAAGTGGAGTGACCACTCCCCTGACCTGCACCTCCCCTGGGAGGTGTCCAGAGCTCCTCCAGTGTGCTCCAGACCTCTGCCATCTGGGAAACAGAGGTGCTGCTGGCACACTGGGCTGCTCTGAGTGGCCAGTGCCACCAGGTGACGTCAGAGACTCCTTGTGATAGGCTCCTTCAGGTGTTGCTAGCCTATCCTGTAGGAAAGTACCATCTTGCCTGGCATGTTACCCCCATTTTTCACTGTATATATGTTGTTTTAGTTGTATGTGTCACTGGGACCCTGGTAACCCAGGGCCCCAGTGCTCATAAGTGTGCCTGAATGTGTTACCTGTGTAGTGACTAACTGTCTCACTGAGGCTCTGCTAATCAGAACCTCAGTGGTTATGCTCTCTCATTTCTTTCCAAATTGTCACTAACAGGCTAGTGACCATTTTTACCAATTTACATTGGCTTACTGGAACACCCTTATAATTCCCTAGTATATGGTACTGAGGTACCCAGGGTATTGGGGTTCCAGGAGATCCCTATGGGCTGCAGCATTTCTTTTGCCACCCATAGGGAGCTCTGATAATTCTTACACAGGCCTGCCACTGCAGCCTGAGTGAAATAACGTCCACGTTATTTCGCAGCCATTTTACACTGCACTTAAGTAACTTATAAGTCACCTATATGTCTAACCTTTACCTGGTAAAGGTTAGGTGCAAAGTTACTTAGTGTGAGGGCACCCTGGCACTAGCCAAGGTGCCCCCACATTGTTCAGAGCCAATTCCCTGAACTTTGTGAGTGCGGGGACACCATTAAACGCGTGCACTACATATAGGACACTACCTATATGTAGCTTCACAATGGTAACTCCGAATATGGCCATGTAACATGTCTATGATCATGGAATTGCCCCCTCTATGCCATCCTGGCATAGTTGGCACAATCCCATGATCCCAGTGGTCTGTAGCACAGACCCTGGTACTGCCAGACTGCCCTTCCTGGGGTTTCACTGCAGCTGCTGCTGCTGCCAACCCCTCAGACAG
The DNA here is from genome assembly GCF_031143425.1 of Pleurodeles waltl. NCBI lineage: Eukaryota > Metazoa > Chordata > Amphibia > Caudata > Salamandridae > Pleurodeles > Pleurodeles waltl. The sequence goes on from NC_090446.1 coordinate 522,415,543, forward strand.
GCAGCTGCCATCCTGGGGTCCAGCCAGGCCTGGCCCAGGATGGCAGAACAAAGAACTTCCTCTGAGAGAGGGTGTGACACCCTCTCCCTTTGGAAAATGGTGTGAAGGCAGGGGAGGAGTAGCCTCCCCCAGCCTCTGGAAATGCTTTGTTGGGCACAGAGGTGCCCAATTCTGCATAAGCCAGTCTACACCGGTTTAGGGACCCCTTAGCCCCTGCTCTGGCGCGAAACTGGACAAAGGAAAGGGGAGTGACCACTCCCCTGACCTGCACCTCCCCTGGGAGGTGTCCAGAGCTCCTCCAGTGTGCTCCAGACCTCTGCCATCTTGGAAACAGAGGTGCTGCTGGCACACTGGACTGCTCTGAGTGGCCAGCGCCACCAGGTGACGTCAGAGACTCCTGCTGATAGGCTCCTTCAGGTGTTAGTAGCCTATCCTCTCTCCTAGGTAGCCAAACCCTCTTTTCTGGCTATTTAGGGTCTCTGTCTCTGGGGAAACTTCAGATAACGAATGCAAGAGCTCATCCGAGTTCCTCTGCATCTCTCTCTTCACCTTCTGATAAGGAAACGACTGCTGACCGCGCTGGAAGCCTGCAAACCTGCAACATAGTAGCAAAGACGACTACTGCAACTCTGTAACGCTGATCCTGCCGCCTTCTCGACTGTTTTCCTGCTTGTGCATGCTGTGGGGGTAGCCTGCCTCCTCTCTGCACCAGAAGCTCCGAAGAAATCTCCCGTGGGTCGACGGAATCTTCCCCCTGCTACCGCAGGCACCAAAAAGCTGCATTACCGGTCCCTTGGGTCTCCTCTCAGCACGACGAGCGAGGTCCCTCGAATCCAGCGACTCTGTCCAAGTGACCCCCACAGTCCAGTGACTCTTCAGCCCAAGTTTGGTGGAGGTAAGTCCTTGCCTCACCTCGCTGGGCTACATTGCTGGGAACCGCGACTTTGCAGCTACTCCGGCCCCTGTGCACTTCCAGTGGAAATCCTTTGTGCACAGCCAAGCCTGGGTCCACGGCACTCTAACCTGCATTGCACGACTTTCTAAGTTGGTCTCCGGCGACGTGGGACTCCTTTGTGCAACTTCAACGAGCACCATTTCACGCATCCTCGTAGTGCCTGTTTCTGGCACTTCTCCGGATGCTACCTGCTTCAGTGAGGGCTCTTTGTCTTGCTCGATGTCCCTTCTCTCTTCAGGTCCAATTTGCGACCTCCTGGTCCCTCCTGGGCCCCAACAGCGTCCAAAAATGCCAAACGCACGATTTGCAACTAGCAAGGCTTGTTGGCGTCCTTCCGGCGGGAAAACACTTCTGCACGACTCTCCAAGGCAAGAGGAATCCGTCCACCAAAGGGGAAGTCTCTAGCCCTTTTCGTTCCTGCAGAAACCTCAGCTTCTTCTGTCCAGTCGAAGCTTCTTTGCACCCGCAGCTGGCATTTCCTGGGCATCTGCCCATCTCCGACTTGCTTGTGACTTTTGGACTTGGTCCCCTTGTTCCACAGGTACCCTAGATTGGAAATCCACAGTTGTTGCATTGCTGGTTTGTGTCTTTCCTGCATTATTCCTCTAACACGACTTCTTTGTCCTTAGGGGAACTTTAGTGCACTTTGCACTCACTTTTCAGGGTCTTGGGGAGGGTTATTTTTCTAACTCTCACTATTTTCTAATAGTCCCAGCGACCCTCTACAAGGTCACATAGGTTTGGGGTCCATTCGTGGTTCGCATTCCACTTTTGGAGTATATGGTTTGTGTTGCCCCTATCCCTATGTTTCCCCATTGCATCCTATTGTAACTATACATTGTTTGCACTGTTTTCTAAGACTATACTGCATATTTTTGCTATTGTGTATATATATCTTGTGTATATTTCCTATCCTCTCACTGAGGGTACACTCTAAGATACTTTGGCATATTGTCATAAAAATAAAGTACCTTTATTTTTAGTATAACTGTGTATTGTGTTTTCTTATGATATTGTGCATATGACACTAAGTGGTACTGTAGTAGCTTCACACGTCTCCTAGTTCAGCCTAAGCTGCTCTGCTAAGCTACCATTATCTATCAGCCTAAGCTGCTAGACACCCTATACACTAATAAGGGATAACTGGGCCTGGTGCAAGGTGCAAGTACCCCTTGGTACTCACTACAAGCCAGTCCAGCCTCCTACATATCCTCTCTCCTAGGTAGCCAAACCCTCTTTTCTGATGGATACAACTACCTGTGGATTCCTCACCTAATGAATACTCCCATGGCGCCAGCATTCGACGGAAATCTTCTTACTAGTCTCTGCACGTCGACGAGGACGTCACTCTAGCCCACGCGACGCCGTCTGACGTCATACAGGCAATAAGAGGTCCTCGACGACGTGCCGACGTCAGTTCCCTTTTTTCCATGCATTCGAAACGGTTATCTTCGAGGGAGCAACTGTTGCTTTTGTGGTTACAGTGTATTTTTGCTGCGTAGTCTTTCGCTGTGGTAATAATGTCGCAGAGAAAGTCTGGATTCAAGCCTTGTCGTGAGTGTGGAGGCAAGATGTCAGTGACGGATCCTCATTCCGATTGCCTTTGGTGTTTGAGCTCCGACCACGACGTCTCGACTTGTGATTCATGCCAGCACATGAATCCAAAGGCCCTCAAGGAACGTGAGGCGAAGCTGTTTATGGCGAAATCGAAGGAGAAGCATCACAAGAAGTCTTCTTCACCAAGACATCGGCGTCATCGAGACTCCCGGCGCCGTAGAGAATCTCGGCGTCATTCAAAGGAGACTCGTTCCAGGTCTTCGGATCGGCGCCGAAGGACATGGGAGATCAGTCCCACGGTTACGCCGCATCCTTCGACGCCGTTGCCCTCTCCGGCGTCTCCGACTTCACCTGGACAGGCGTCGGTGATTGAGGTATTGGAGCCTCAGGTGTTTTCTCCGGCGTTGCAGACGTCGAGGCCGGCGTCAGGGTCGCCTCCGAGACAGGCACCCCAGTATCCGGCTTTTCCCACCCCTGGAGCCGATAGTTCCGCATTCTTGAATGCGATGTATGCCATCTTCCAACAGATGGCTCCAGGGGGTGCTCCGGCTGGGCCTTTGGCCTTTTCATTGGGTGATCCTGCGCCTCTTCGGCCGGCACCCTTTATGCCCTTTCTCCCTTTTGGGAACGTGGGCTCGGCGCCGGTGTCGGCGCCGGTGGCCGCTCCGGTGGCTTCAGAGTGATTGGCCCCGGGGATTTCCATCCCGTCGACGTCGGGATTTCGGCCTGTGACTCCGGTGGGTCCATCTGCTTCGACTGCTCTTTCGTCGGCGCCGAAGTTACCTGTGGCGCCGGACGCGGCGTCGGTGGCTTCTGAAGATCGGCGCCGATCTTCGACTTCGGCGGAGGCATTGTCGACTCCGCGTATTGAACAACGGCTTCATTCGAGGAGACGTGCTCTCCGTGTATTAGAGGAGCAGGAGTACCAACGAGCCCTGGAGGAAGGAGAGCTAGAGGACTCGGGTGATGGGCTGCGTGGTCTGGAGTCGGCCAGTGGGCTGGACACTTCCCCTGAGTGGGATCTTTCGTCCCCGGGAGAATATACTGAGGAGGCTGCTTCCTTTCAAGCAGTGGTACGGAAGGCAGCTAGTTTTTTGGACCTGCCTTTGCCGGTGGTGGAGGCTAAACAAAACCTTCTAACAGAGGTGCTACATCCGGCCTCAGCTGCGGCGGAGCCTCTTTTGCCATTTAATGACGCTCTGCTGGATCCGGTGTTAGAGGTGTGGAAGAGGCCGGCATCTTCCCCAGCAGTTCACAGAGCCGTGGCCAGGAGGTATCGGGCGGCTCCGACTGACCCTGGTTTTCTGTCTAGGCACCCTACGCCGGAGAGCTTGGTGGTGCAGGCCTCCTGTTCATCCAAGTCAGCGCCTGGTTCTTTCCCGACGGTGCCTGGGGACAGAGATTCAAAGAAACTAGAGGCGCAGTCCAAGAAGATTTTTTCGTCCTGCAGTCTGGCGTTGAAGGCCACCAACGCAACCTGTATCCTGGGGAGGTATATTCATGCTCTGATGGATGACATTTCCTCATCATTTACAGAGCTTCCCCATGGTCTTTTGAATGTTGTTTCAAATGCCCAGGCTGCTGCGACCCAGATTATCCAGACTGGACTGGATACGACCGACTCGGTAGCCAGAGCAATGGGCACAACTGTGGTGACAAGGAGGCAGGCCTGGCTCCGTAACTCGGGCTTTTCTGCGGATGTACAGTCCACATTGTTGGATCTCCCGTTTGATGGGGACAAACTGTTTGGAGCCAAGGCTGATTCGGCCTTGGAACGTTTTAAGGAGAGCAGGGCCACGGCTAAGTCGTTAGGGCTCCAAGCTCCTTCTTCCACGGCCTCTTCCAGATTTTTCAGAAGGTTTCGTGGATTTGGGCGTGGCTCTTCCTCCTCTTCCTTTCGGGGAAGATATCAGCAACCTGCCTCTTCCCATCCCTATAGATCTTTTAGAGGGAGAGGTAGGGTCCGCACCAGAGGAGCCTCTCAGCAGCACTCTGCCTCTTCCTCATCCTCTGGCGGGGTGCAGAAGGGGAAGCAGCCTTAGGCTTCCACCATTTCCCACTCACTCCTCTCCTGTAGGGGGAAGATTACAGCATTTTCTCACCAAATGGAAGACTGTTACAACGGACACTTGGGTTCTCAGTATTGTGGGAAAAGGCTGCACCCTTCCCTTTCGGGAGTTCCCGCCCCTCATCCCGCCCCGCCCTTCTTATTGTTCAGAAGAACACCTCCTGTTGCTAGAACAGGAGGTACAAGCCCTCCTTTCAAAGGGCGCAGTGGAGTTGGTCCCAGAGCAGGAAAGGGGTCGAGGATGTTACTCAAGGTATTTCCTGATTCCCAAGAAGGATGGTCGTTTGAGACCAATCCTGGACCTGAGGGTCTTGAATTGGTTCCTCAAGCAGGAAAAGTTCAAGATGCTGACCCTAGCACAGGTGCTTTTGGCGTTGAACAAGGAAGACTGGATGGTGTCTGTCGACTTGCAGGATGCTTACTTTCATATCCCGATACTCAAGTCACACAGGAAGTATCTCCGGTTTGTGGTGGGATCGCAGCACTATCAGTTTGCGGTCCTTCCGTTTGGTCTTACTTCAGCACCTCGAGTCTTCACGAAGGTGATGTCGGTGGTTGCGGCAGAACTCAGAAGGAAGGGGATAGCAGTATTCCCTTACTTGGACGACTGGTTGATCAAAGCCAAGTCCCCGGAGCTTGTGTCGCATCATCTGCAGTCAACAACCCAGTTGTTGTTCGACCTGGGTTTTTCGGTGAACGAGCCCAAATCTCACCTAGAGCCCTCTCAGCGCCTCCTGTTCATAGGGGCAGTACTGGATACAACATTGAACCGAGCCTTTCCTCCGCCTCAGCGGATTCAAGATATTCAGGATCTGGTTCCAATGTTTCGAAATGGAGCGGTAGTTCCAGTCCTCAAGGTCCTTCGTCTGCTCGGTCTGTTTGCCTCCTGCATTCTGTTGGTCACGCATGCTCGCTGGCACATGAGGGCTCTTCAGTGGTGCCTCCGAAGGCAGTGGTCTCAACACAAAGGGGATCTAGAGAGTACTGTCAAGATCTCCAGAGATGCTGCTGTGGATTTGAAGTGGTGGATTGCAAGCAACAATCTTTCACAAGGAAAGCCGTTCCAGCAGTCACCACCAGTGGCCACAGTCATAACGGATGCTTCCACTCTAGGGTGGGGAGCTCATCTGGGGGATATGGAGATCAAAGGCCTTTGGTCTCCAGAGGAACAGATGTTTCACATCAATCTGTTAGAGTTACGGGCTGTACGTCTGGCTCTCAAGGCCTTCCTCCCTTCCCTTCGTGGTCAGTCGGTACAGGTCCTGACGGACAATACTACCACGATGTGGTACATAAACAAGCAGGGAGGAGTGGGGTCGTACCTTCTCTGCAGAGAAGCTCTTCGACTATGGTCCTGGGCAAAGGACCATCAGATTTGCTTGATAGCAAACCATCTGGCCGGAGTCTTGAACGTGCGTGCGGACAGTCTCAGTCGCCAATTCTCGGCAGACCACGAGTGGCGTCTCCATCCAGATCAAGTCCGTTTAATCTTCCAGAGGTGGGGGTTTCCTCGGGTAGATCTGTTTGCCACTCGAGAGAACGCGCATTGTCCGTTATTCTGCAGCCTCCAGTATCCGATGCAGGGAGCGTTGGGGGACGCGTTTCAAATAACCTGGTGCGGCCAGTTGCTTTACGCGTTTCCTCCCATACCCTTGATTCCACAAGTATTGAGGAAGATTCGCCAGGACCGGGCTCTAGTCATCCTAATAGCTCCGGATTGGCCAAGGAGGGTATGGTACTCCGACCTTCTCCAACTCTCAATGTGCCCTCCGCTCCGTCTCCCTTTCAGGGCAGACCTCCTCTCGCAGTCGCAGGGGCAGGTTTTACACCCCAACCTCCAGAGTCTGCACCTACATGCCTGGAGATTGAACGGGGCAACCTGAGTTCCTTCTCTCTCCCGCCTGAGGTAGTGGATGTTATATTAGCGGCCAGGCGACACTCCACTAAATCTATCTACGCTAATAGATGGTCTAAATTTGTTGCGTGGTGTGGAGAGAGGCAGATTGATCCTTTGCATGCTCATCTATCGGACGTTTTGTCTTTTGCTCTGTCTCTAGCGCAGAAAGGTTGTGCAGTGGCTACCATTAAGGGTTATTTATCGGCCTTGTCAGCCTTCATATGTCTTCCAGACCAACCATCTTTATTTAAATCCCCTATTGTTATCAGATTCTTGAAAGGTCTTCTAAATAAATATCCTCCAAAGCCATTCGTTATGCCGCAATGGGATTTGTCCTTGGTCCTGACTTTCCTTATGGGGTCCCCTTTTGAACCTATGCATTCTTGCCCCTTAAGGTATTTGGTTTTAAAAACAGTCTTCCTGATAGCTATAACATCAGCAAGGAGAGTGAGTGAGTTGCAGGCCTTATCAGTAAAGCCCCCTTATACAACTTTTTATGGGGATAAGGTGGTGTTGAGGACCAAGGCTGCTTTCCTCCCGTAGGTTGTTTCACCTTTCCATTTGGCTCAGGCAATTACTTTGTCCACGTTCTATCCTCCGCCTCATCCTTCCAAAGAGGAAGAAAGACTGCACCTTCTGGACCCAAAGAGGGCGTTGAGCTTCTTTATTGATAGAACAAAGGATTTCAGGCTGGAGGATCAGCTGTTTATTGGATACGTGGGCAAGAGGAGAGGAAAGGCAGTCCACAAGAGAACACTATCCAGGTGGGTTGTTCTTTGCATTAAAATCTGTTACTCTTTGGCAAAGCAGGATCCTCCTGAGGGCATTAGAGCTCATTCCACCAGAGCTAAGTCGGCCACTTCGGCCTTGGCCAGAGGTGTTCCTGTGGTCGACATCTGCAAGGCCGCAACTTGGTCGTCCCTTCACACTTTTGCAAAACATTACTGTTTTGATTCTGAGGTTAGAAGGGACGGCCATTTTGCACGGTCAGTGCTGCAGGATTTCTTGGTTTGACCATTTAGGCACCCACCGCCGGGCGTGGTACTGCTTTGGGACTCTATTCATTAGGTGAGGAATCCACAGGTAGTTGTATCCATCAGAAGAACGAGTTACTTACCTTCGGTAACGACTTTTCTGGTGGATACATTAGCTACCTGTGGATTCCTCACGGTCCTACCCGCCTCCCCGTTGCCTTTCTGGTCTTACCAAGTAATCCTTGAGTACGCTCCTCTTGGTCTTTGAGGGTGCAATAGATGTTGTATATATTATATTTATATATATGTATATATGTATATATCTTTGTGTATATACTTGATGTGTATATATATTTTAAAAAAGAGAGAGTTATATATATATATAAAAGATTTACAGTTATTCATGCAATGTTGTGTATTTTTACAATGTAATGGGATGTTGCCTTGCTCTTTCATTGCATTGCCTGGTTGTTCTCATGCACGTAAAAAATGATTGGTACTGACGTCGGCACGTCGTCGAGGACCTCTTATTGCCTGTATGACGTCAGACGGCGTCGCGTGGGCTAGAGTGACGTCCTCGTCGACGTGCAGAGACTAGTAAGAAGATTTCCGTCGAATGCTGGCGCCATGGGAGTATTCATTAGGTGAGGAATCCACAGGTAGCTAATGTATCCACCAGAAAAGTCGTTACCGAAGGTAAGTAACTCGTTCTTCTGGCTATTTAGGGTCTCTGTCTCTGGGGAAACAGTAGATAACGAATGCAAGAGCTCATTCGAGTTCCTCTGCATCTCTCTCTTCACCTTCTGCCAAGAAATCGACTGCTGACCGCGCTGGAAGCCTGCAAACCTGCAACATAGTAGCAAAGACGACTACTGCAACTCTGTAACGCTGATCCTGCAGCCTTCTCGACTGTTTTCCTGGTGGTGCATGCTGTGGGGGTAGTCTGCCTCCTCTCTGCACTAGAAGCTCCGAAGAAATCTCCCGTGGGTCGACGGAATCTTCCCCCTGCAACCGCAGGCACCAAAAAGCTGCATTACCGGTCCCTTGGGTCTCCTCTCAGCATGACGAGCGAGGTCCCTCGAATCCAACAACTCTGTCCAATTGACTCCCACAGTCCAGTGACTCTTCAGTCCAAGTTTGGTGGAGGTAAGTCCTTGGCTCACCTCGGTAGACTGCATTGCTGGGAATCGCAACTTTTGCAGCTACTCCGGCCTCCGTGCACTTCCGGTGGAAATCCTTTGTGCACAGTCCAGCCTGGGTCCACGGCACTCTAACCTGCATTGCACGACCTCCTAAGTTGTTCTCCGGCGACGTGGGACTTCTTTGTGCAACTTCGGGTGAGCACCATTTCACGCATCCTTGTAGTGCCTGTTTCTGGCACTTCTCTGGGTGCTACCTGCTTCTAAGAGGGTTCCTTGTCTTGCTCGACGTCCCCTCTACCTCCTGGTTCAATTTGCGACCTCCTGGTCCCTCCTGGGCCACAGCAGCGTCCAAAAACGCTAACCGCATCATTTGCAGCTAGCAAGGCTTGTTGGCGTTCTTTCGGCAGGAAAACACTTCTGCTCGACTCTACAAGGCAAGAGGGATCTGTCCTCCAAAGGGAAAGTCTCTAGCCCTTTGCGTTCCTGCAGAAACCGCAGCTTCTTCTGTCCAGTAGAAGCTTCTTTGCACCCGCAGCTGGCATTTCCTGGGCATCTGCCCATCTCCGACTTGCTTGTGACTTTTGGACTTGGTCCCCTTGTTCCACAGGTACCCCAGATTGGAAATCCAGCGTTGTTGCATTGTTGGTTTGTGTCCTTCCTGCATTATTCCTCTAACACGACTTCTTTGTCCTTAGGGGAACTTTAGTGCACTTTGCACTCACTTTTCAGGGTCTTGGGGAGGGTTATTTTTCTAACTCTCACTATTTTCTAATAGTCCCAGCGACCCTCTACAAGGTCACATAGGTTTGGGGTCCATTCGTGGTTCGCATTCCACTTTTGGAGTGTATGGTTTGTGTTGCCCCTATCCCTATGTTTCCCCATTGCATCCTATTGTAACTATACATTGTTTGCACTGTTTTCTAAGACTATACTGCATATTTTTGCTATTGTGTATATATATCTTGTGTATATTTCCTATCCTCTCACTGAGGGTACACTCTAAGATACTTTGGCATATTGTCATAAAAATAAAGTACCTTTATTTTTAGTATAACTGTGTATTGTGTTTTCTTATGATATTGTGCATATGACACTAAGTGGTACTGTAGTAGCTTCACACGTCTCCTAGTTCAGCCTAAGCTGCTCTGCTAAGCTACCATTATCTATCAGCCTAAGCTGCTAGACACCCTATACACTAATAAGGGATAACTGGGCCTGGTGCAAGGTGCAAGTACCCCTAGGTACTCACTACAAGCCAGTCCAGCCTCCTACAATAGTTCCCCCTTACAAGGAGGGGGGTGACATTAACAAGTGGTTTGCTGCACTTGAGAGGGCCTGTAATGTACAGGGGGTCCCTCAAAGGCAGTGGGCTGCTATCCTATGGCTATCTTTCACTGGAAAGGGTAGGGATAGGCTCCTTATTGTTAAGGAAAGTGATGCCAATAATTTGGCAGTTCTTAAGAATGCACTCCTTGATGGTTATGGCTTAACCACTGAACAGTACAGGATGAAGTTCAGAGAAACCAAAAAGGAGTCTTCACAAGACTGGGTAGACTTTGTTGACCATTCAGTGAAGGCCTTGGAGGGGTGGTTACATGGCAGTAAAGTTTCTGACTATGAAAGCCTGTATAACTTAATCCTGAGAGAGCATATTCTTAATAATTGTTTGTCTGATTTGTTACACCAGTACCTGGTAGACTCTGATCTGACCTCTCCCCAAGAATTGGGAAAGAAGGCAGACAAATGGGTCAGAACAAGGGTGAACAGAAAAGTTCATACAGGGTGTGACAAGGATGGCAAGAAGAAGGATGGTAAGTCTTCTGACAAGGGTGGGGACAAATCTAAAAATGAGTCTTCATCAGGCCCACAAAAACACTCTGGTGGGGGTGGTGGGCCCAAATCCACCTCAAATCAAAACAAAGAAAAGAAACCATGGTGCTATTTATGTAAGATAAAAGGCCATTGGACAACAGATCCCAGTTGTCCAAAGAAAATCACCAAGCCTCCTACCACTACAACCCCTGCTTCTACACCTAGTGCCCCTAGTAATAGCAGTGGTGGTGGGAGCAAACCTACTAATAGCCAATCCAAGGGAGTAGCTGGGCTCACTTTTGGTAACTCAGTTGGGGTTGGTCTTGTTAGGGAGACCACAGAGGCTGTGTTAGTCTCTGATGGGGCTATTGATTTAGCCACCTTGGTTGCTTGTCCCTTTAACATGGATACGTACAAGCAACTACCCCTAATAAATGGTGTTGAGGTTCAGGCCTACAGGGACACAGGTGCCAGTGTTACAATGGTAATAGAGAAACTGGTCCACCCTGAACAACACCTACTTGGTCACCAGTACCAAGTAACCGATGCTCATAACAACACTCTTAGCCACCCCATGGCTGTTGTGAATCTCAACTGGGGGGGGGGGGGGGGTTTACTGGTCCAAAGAAAGTTGTGGTTGCCTCAGATTTAACTGTAGACTGTCTACTAAGGAACGATTTAGAGACATCAGCTTGGGCAGAAGTGGAGTTGGAGGCTCATGCAGCAATGCTGGGCATTCCAGGGCATATTTTTGCTTTGACCAGGGCTCAGGCCAAAAAGCAAAAAGGAAAGGGTGACTTGGATCCTGGAAGAATGGACCAACTGCTCCCTAAAGCTAGGGTTAGTAAAGGTAAAACACTGCCTACTATCCCTCCCTCTACAGTGGATTCAACTTCTGAGGAAGAAGAATTTCCACCCTGTGCAGAACCTACACCAGAGGAGCTGGAAGCAGACACTGCTGAGCTTTTGGGTGAAGGGGCGCCTGCCAGGGAGGAGCTGAGTGTGGCACAGCATACCTGTCCCACACTAGAGGGTCTAAGGCAGCAAGCTGTCAAACAAGCAAATGGGGATGTCAGTGACTCTCACAGAGTTTACTGGGAGGATAACCTTTTCTATACTGAAGCAAGGGCTCCAAAACCTGGAGCTGCCAGGAGATTGGTGATTCCTCAGGAATACAGAAGGTTCCTCCTAACTCTAGCCCACGACATTCCCTTAGCTGGACATTTGGGGCAAATGAAAACTTGGGACAGGCTTGTTCCCTTGTTTCATTGGCCTAGAATGTCAGAGGACACAAAGGAATTTTGTAAGTCCTGTGAAACCTGTCAAGCCAGTGGCAAGACAGGTGGCACTCCAAAGGCTCCCCTTATTCCACTGCCTGTGGTTGGGGTTCCCTTTGAAAGGGTAGGGGTTGACATAGTTGGCCCCCTTGACCCTCCTACTGCTTCAGGCAATAGGTTTATCTTGGTGGTAGTGGACCATGCCACCAGATATCCTGAAGCAATTCCTCTAAGGACCACTACAGCTCTTGCAGTGGCAAAGGCCCTCCTGGGAATCTTTTCCAGGGTGGGCTTCCCAAAAGAGGTGGTATCAGACAGGGGAAGCAATTTCATGTCTGCTTACATAAAGGCCATGTGTAAGGAATGTGGTGTTACATACAAGTTCACCACACCCTATCATCCACAAACAAATGGACTGGTTGAGAGGTTTAGTAAAACTCTCAAAGGAATAATAATGGGACTCCCTGACAAACTCCGGAGGAGATGGGATGTCCTGTTACCTTGCCTCCTTTTTGCTTACACGGAGGTACCCCAGAAAGGTGTGGGCTTCAACTCCTTTGAACTCCTATTTGGACACCCTGTAAGAGGTCCTCTAACACTTGTGAAGGAGGGTTGGGAACAACCATTAAAAGCTCCAAAGCAAGACATAGTGGACTATGTACTTGCCCTAAGATCTACGATGGCTGAGTACATGAAAAAGGCCAGTAAAAACCTTCAGGCCAGCCAAGAGCTCCAAAAGCAATGGCATGACCAGAAGGCTGTTTTGGTTCAGTACCAACCAGGGCAGAAAGTATGGGTCTTGGAGCCTGTGGCCCCAAGAGCACTCCAAGACAAATGTAGTGGACCCCACATTATTGTTGAAAAGAAGGGTGAAGTCACCTACTTAGTTGACTTAGGCACCGCCAGGAGTCCCCTTAGGGTGCTCCATGTCAATCGCCTGAAACCCTACTATGACAGGGCTGATCTCACCCTGCTCATGGCAACAGATGAGGGACAGGAAGAAGAGAGTGACCCTCTTCCTGATCTCTTCTCTTCCACAGAACAAGATGCTCTAGTGGAAGGTGTAGTACTGGCAGATTGTCTTACTGCTGAGCAGAAAGACCACTGCATAAATCTCCTGGGTCAGTTTTCTGAACTCTTCTCTACTGGGCCAGGCACCACTTCTTGGTGTGAGCACACTATAGATACTGGAGACAGCTTGCCTGTCAAAAGTAAGATCTATAGGCAGCCTGACCATGTCAGAGACTGCATAAAGCAAGAGGTGGAGAACATGCTTGAACTGGGAGTGGTTGAGCACTCTGAAAGTCCATGGGCCTCTCCTGTGGTACTTGTACCAAAACCTCATTCCATGGACGGTAAAAGGGAAATGAGATTTTGTGTTGACTACAGAGGTCTCAACCAGGTAACCAAAACTGATGCTCACCATATACCCAGGGCAGATGAGCTAATAGATACACTGGCATCTGCCAAGTATCTAAGCACCTTTGATATGACTGCAGGGTACTGGCAGATCAAGTTATCAGAGGATGCAAAAGCAAAAACTGCATTTTCAACCATTGGAGGCCATTACCAATTCACAGTAATGCCTTTTGGATTGAAAAATGCACCTGACACTTTTCAAAGGTTGGTGAATACAGTTCTGCAAGGGCTGGAAGCCTTTAGTGCAGCATATCTAGATGATATAGCTGTCTTTAGCTCCAGCTGCGATGATCACCTCGTCGACCTATGGAAAGTTTTGGAGGCCCTGCAAAAGGCAGTCCTCTATCAAGGCTTCAAAGTGCCAGATAGGGCAGGGGAAGGTGGTTTATCTGGGACACCTGGTAGGTGGAGAACAGATTACACCACTTCAGGGGAAAATCCAAACTATTATAGATTGGGTTCCCCCTACAACTCAGACTCAGGTGAGAGCCTTTTTAGGCCTCACTGGGTACTACAGAAGGTTCATAAAGAACTATGGCTCCATTGCAGCCCCTCTTAATGACCTCACATCTAAAAAAATGCCTAAGAAGGTATTATGGACAGCAAACTGTCAGAAAGCTTTTGAGGAGCTGAAGCAGGCCATGTGCTCTGCTCCTGTTCTGAAAAGCCCCTGTTACTCCAAAAAAATAATTGTCCAAACTGATGCATCTGAATTAGGGGTAGGGGCAGTCTCATCACAACTTAATTCTGAGTACCAGGATCAACCTGTTGCTTTTATCAGCAGGAGGTTGACCCCTAGAGAAAAGTGTTGGTCTGCCATAGAGAGGGAGGCCTTTGCTGTGGTCTGGGCACTGAAGAAGTTGAGGCCATACCTGTTTGGCACTCACTTCATTGTTCAGACAGACCACAAACCTCTACTTTTGCTAAAACAAATGAAAGGTGAAAACCCTAAATTGTTGAGGTGGTCCATATCCCTACAGGGAATGGACTATACAGTGGAACATAGACCTGGGAGTACCCACTCCAATGCAGATGGACTCTCCAGATATTTCCACTTAGACAATGAAGACTCATCAGGTCATGGCTACTCTTATTGTCCTTCGTTTGGGGGGGGGGGGTTGTGTAGGAAAGTACCATCTTGCCTGGCATGTTACCCCCATATTTCACTGTATATATGTTGTTTTAGTTGTATGTGTCACTGGGACCCTGCCAGCCAGGGCCCCAGTGCTCATAAGTGTGCCCTGTATGTGTTACCTGTGTTATGACTAACTGTCTCACTGAGACTCTGCTATCCAGAACCTCAGTGGTTATGCTCTCTCATTTCTTTCCAAATTGTCACTAACAGGCTAGTGACCAATTTCACAAATTTACATTGGCATACTGGAACACCCTTATAATTCCCTATTATATGGTACTGAGGTACCCAGGGTATTGGGGTTCCAGGAGATCCCTATGGGCTGCAGCATTTCTTGTGCCACCCATAGGGAGATCTGACAATTCTTACACAGGCCTGCCAGTGCAGCCTGAGTGAAATAACGTCCACGTTATTTCACAGCCATTTACTACTGCACTTAAGTAACTTATAAGTCACCTATATGTCTAACCTTTACCTGGTAAAGGTTGGGTGCTAAGTTACTTAGTGTGTGGGCACCCTGGCACTAGCCATGGTGCTCCCACATTGTTCAGGGCAAATTCCCCGGACTTTGTGAGTGCGGAGACACTATTACATGCGTGCACTATACATATGTCACGACATATGTATAGCATCACAATGGTAATTCCGAACATGGCCATGTAACATGTCTAGGATCATGGAATTGTCACCCCAATGCCATTCTAGCATTGGGGAGACAATTCCATGATCCCCCGAGTCTCTAGCTCAGACCCGGGTACTGCCAAACTACCTTTCCTGGGGTTTCACTGCAGCTGCTGCCAACCCCTCAGACAGGTTTCTGCCCTCCTGGGGTCCAGCCAGGCTTGGCCCAGGAAGGCAGAACAAAGGACTTCCTCAGAGAGAGGGTGTTACACCCTCTCCCTTTGGAAAAAGTTGTCAGGGCTGGGGAGGAGTAGCCTTCCCCAGCCTCTGGAAATGCTTTGATGGGCACAGATGGTGCCCGTCTCTGCATAAGCCAGTCTGCACCGGTTCAGGGATCCCTCAGCCCTGCTCTGGCGCGAAACTGGACAAAGGAAAGGGGAGTGACCACTCCCCTGACCTGCACCTCCCCTGGGAGGTGCCCAGAGCTCCTCCAGTGTGCTCCAGACCTCTGCCATCTTGGAAACAGAGGTGCTGCTGGCACACTGGACTGCTCTGAGTGGCCAGTGCCAGCAGGTGACGTCAGAGACTCCTTCTGATAGGCTCCTTCAGGTGTTGCTAGCCTATCCTCTCTCCTAAGTAGCCAAACCTCCTTTTCTGGCTATTTAGGGTCTCTGCTTTGGGGAATTCCTTAGATAACGAATGCAAGAGCACATCAGAGTTCCTCTGCATCTCTCTCTTCACCTTCTGCCAAGGAATCGACCGATGACTGCTCTAGAAGCCTGCACAACTGCAAAAAAAGTAGCAAAGACGACTACTGCGACCTTGTAACGCTGATCCGGCCGCCTTCTCAACTGTTTTCCTGGTGGTGCATGCTGTGGGGGTAGTTTGCCTCCTCTCTGCACTAGAAGCTCCGAAGAAATCTCCCGTGGGTCGACGGAATCTTCCCCCTGCAACCGCAGGCACCAAAGAATTGCATCACCGGTCCTCTGGGTCTCCTCTCAGCATGACGAGCGAGGTCCCTTGAACTCAGCAACTTTGTCCAAGTGAATCCCACAGTCCAGTGACTCTTCAGTCCAAGTTTGGTGGAGGTAAGTCCTTGCCTCCCCACGCTAGACTGCATTGCTGGGAACCGCGTGTTTTGCAGCTAGTCCGACTCCTGTGCACTCTTCCAGGATTTCTTTTGTGCACAGCCAAGCCTGAGTCCCCGGCACTCTAACCTGCATTGCACGACCTCCTGAGTTGTCCTCCGGCGTCGTGGGACTCTCTTGTGCAACTTCAGGTGAGCACCGATTCACTCCACTTCGTAGTGCCTGTTCCGGCACTTCTGCGGGGGCTGCTTGCTTCTGAGTGGGCTCTTTGTCTTGCTGGACGCCCCCTCTGTCTCCTCACGCAATTGGCGACATCCTGGTCCCTCCTGGGCCCCAGCAGCATCTGAAAACCCTAACCCTGAGCTTTGCAGCTAGCAAGGCTTGTTTGCGGTCTTTCTGCGGGAAAATACTACTGCACGACTCTTCACGACGTGGGACATCCATCCTCTAAAGGGGAAGTGTAGGAAAGTACCATCTTGCCTGGCATGTTACCCCCATTTTTCACTGTCTATATGTTGTTTTAGTTGTATGTGTCACTGGGACCCTGGTAACCCAGGGCCCCAGTGCTCATAAGTGTGCCTGAATGTGTTACCTGTGTAGTGACTAACTGTCTCACTGAGGCTCTGCTAACCAGAACCTCAGTGGTTATGCTCTCTCATTTCTTTCAAAATTGTCACTGACAGGCTAGTGACCATTTTTACCAATTTACATTGGCTTACTGGAACACCCTTATAATTCCCTAGTATATGGTACTGAGGTACCCAGGGTATTAGGGTTCCAGGAGATCCCTATGGGCTGCAGCATTTCTTTTGCCACCCATAGGGAGCTCTGACAATTCCTACACAGGCCTGCCACTGCAGCCTGAGTGAAATAACGTCCACGTTATTTCACAGCCATTTTTCACTGCACTTAAGTAACTTATAAGTCACCTACATGTCTAACCTTTACCTGGTAAAGGTTAGGTGCAAAGTTACTTAGTGTGAGGGCACCCTTGCACTAGCCAAGGTGCCCCCACATTGTTCAGAGCCAATTCCCTGAACTTTGTGAGTGCGGGGACACCATTACACGTGTGCACTACATATAGGTCACTACCTATATGTAGCTTCACCATGGTAACTCCGAATATGGCCATGTAACATGTCTATGATCATGGAATTGCCCCCTCTATACCATCCAGGCATAGTTGGCACAATCCCATGATCCCAGTGGTCTGTAGCACAGACCCTGGTACTGCCAAACTGCCCTTCCTGGGGTTTCACTGCAGCTGCTGCTGCTGCCAACCCCTCAGACAGGCAGCTGCCCTCCTGGGGTCCAGCCAGGCCTGGCCCAGGATGGCAGAACAAAGAACTTCCTCTGAGAGAGGGTGTGACACCCTCTCTCTTTGGAAAATGGTGTGAAGGCAGGGGAGGAGTAGCCTCCCCCAGCCTCTGGAAATGCTTTGTTGGGCACAGAGGTGCCCAATTCTGCATAAGCCAGTCTACACCGGTTCAGGGACCCCTTAGCCCCTGCTCTGGGGCGAAACTGGACAAAGGAAAGGGGAGTGACCACTCCCCTGACCTGCACCTCCCCTGGGAGGTGTCCAGAGCTCCTCCAGTGTGCTCCAGACCTCTGCCATCTTGGAAACAGAGGTGCTGCTGGCACACTGGACTGCTCTGAGTGGCCAGTGCCACCAGGTGACGTCAGAGACTCCTGCTGATAGGCTCCTTCAGGTGTTAGTAGCCTATCCTCTCTCCTAAGTAGCCAAACCCTCTTTTCTGGCTATTTAGGGTCTCTGTCTCTGGGGAAACTTAAGATAACGAATGCAAGAGCTCATCCAAGTTCCTCTGCATCTCCCTCTTCACCTTCTGATAAGGAATCGACTGCTGACCGCGCTGGAAGCCTGCAAACCTGCAACATAGTAGCAAAGACGACTACTGCAACTCTGTAACGCTGATCCTGCCGCCTTCTCGACTGTTTTCCTGCTTGTGCATGCTGTGGGGGTAGCCTGCCTCCTCTCTGCACCAGAAGCTCCGAAGAAATCTCCCGTGGGTCGACGGAATCGTCCCCCTGCAACCGCAGGCACCAAAAAGCTGCATTACCGGTCCCTTGGGTCTCCTCTCAGCACGACGAGCGAGGTCCCTCGAATCCAGCGACTCTGTCCAAGTGACCCACACAGTCCAGTGACTCTTCAGCCCAAGTTTGGTGGAGGTAAGTCCTTGCCTCACCTCGCTGGGCTGCATTGCTGGGAACCGCGACTTTGCAAGCTACTCCGGCCCCTGTGCACTTCCGGTGGAAATCCTTTGTGCACAGCCAAGCCTGGGTCCACAGCACTCTAACCTGCATTGCACGACTTTCTAAGTTGGTCTCCGGCGACGTGGGACTCCTTTGTGCAACTTCGGCGAGCACCGTTTCACGCATCCTCGTAGTGCCTGTCTCTGGCACTTCTCCGGGTGCTACCTGCTTCAGTGAGGGCTCTTTGTCTTGCTCGATGTCCCCTCTCTCTTCAGGTCCAATTTGCGACCTCCTGGTTCCTCCTGGGCCCCAGCAGCGTCCAAAAACGCCAAACGCACGATTTGCAGCTAGCAAGGCTTGTTGGCGTCCTTTCGGCGGGAAAACACTTCTGCACGCCTTTCCAAAGTGAGAGGGATCAGTCCACCAAAGGGGAAGTCTCTAGCCCTTTTCGTTCCTGCAGAAACCTCAGCTTCTTCTGTCCAGTCGAAGCTTCTTTGCACCCGCAGCTGGCATTTCCTGGGCATCTGCCCATCTCCGACTTGCTTGTGACTTTTGGACTTGGTCCCCTTGTTCCACAGGTATCCTAGATTGGAAATCCACAGTTGTTGCATTGCTGGTTTGTGTCTTTCCTGCATTATTCCTCTAACACGACTTCTTTGTCCTTAGGGGAACTTTAGTGCACTTTGCACTCACTTTTCAGGGTCTTGGGGAGGGTTATTTTTCTAACTCTCACTATTTTCTAATAGTCCCAGCGACCCTCTACAAGGTCACATAGGTTTGGGGTCCATTCGTGGTTCGCATTCCACTTTTGGAGTATATGGTTTGTGTTGCCCCTATCCCTATGTTTCCCCATTGCATCCTATTGTAACTATACATTGTTTGCACTGTTTTCTAAGACTATACTGCATATTTTTGCTATTGTGTATATATATCTTGTGTATATTTCCTATCCTCTCACTGAGGGTACACTCTAAGATACTTTGGCATATTGTCATAAAAATAAAGTACCTTTATTTTTAGTATAACTGTGTATTGTGTTTTCTTATGATATTGTGCATATGACACTAAGTGGTACTGTAGTAGCTTCACACGTCTCCTAGTTCAGCCTAAGCTGCTCTGCTAAGCTACCATTATCTATCAGCCTAAGCTGCTAGACACCCTATACACTAATAAGGGATAACTGGGCCTGGTGCAAGGTGCAAGTACCCCTTGGTACTCACTACAAGCCATTCCAGCCTCCTACATTGGTTGTGCAGTGGTGGGATAAGTGCTTGAGACTACTTACCACTCTTGTCATTGTACTTTTCATAAGAGAAAAATATACAAAACAAGGTCAGTGTATATACACATAGCCAAAAAGTTTTGCATTTCCTCTTTTTCACTCTTTTCTAAGTGCTGAAAAGTACTCCTAAACTTTCAAAAAGTTCTTAAAAGTTTTTTAAAAAAAATTCTGTCTTTCCAAAAAGTTCTGAAAACTTTTTTCTCTCTTTCTATCACTTTAACTCTCTCTAAAAAATGTCTGGCACAGGCCAAAGTGTTGACCTGTCCAAACTTGCATATGACAACCTTAGCTGGAAAAGAGCAAGGAGTCTCTGTATAGAGAGAGGTTTGAGTGTAGGGAAGAATCCTTCCTTGGAACTGTTACTGAACATGCTTAGAGAACAGGATAAGGCCATAGGTGCCCCATCTGTTGAAAAAGTACCTAATAGTTCCCAATCTGATTCAGGGACTCCCCCAGGAAAAGATTCAGGAAAGAAATTTCCTAGCCTGCCCATTACTAGACAATCTAGCATAGATGGTAATGATGATGAGCCACACCAAATAAATAGTGTTGTCTCACATCATAGCAAAAGCATTTATTCTCACCATACTGGTAGTAATGTTTCTGTAAACCAAGCTGTTAAGTTGGCTTCTGTAAGGGACAGGTCTCCTTCTGTTCATTCCCATCATAGCTCTGTTTCTAGAAATGTCCCTCCCACCAACCCTGATGACAGAATGTTAGAGAGGGAACTCAATAAGTTGAGGGTGGAACAAACCAGACTGAAGCTTAAAAAGCAACAGCTGGATTTGGATAGACAGTCTTTTGAATTAGAGAAGGAAAGACAGAAGTTGGGTTTAGATACCCATGGTGGCAGCAGCAGTATTCCCCATAGTCATCCTGCAAAAGAGCATGATTCCAGGAATCTGCACAAGATAGTTCCCCCTTATAAGGAGGGGGATGACATTAACAAGTGGTTTGCTGCACTTGAGAGGGCCTGTGCTGTACAGGATGTCCCTCAAAGGCAGTGGGCTGCTATCCTATGGCTATCATTTAGTGGAAAAGGTAGGGATAGGCTCCTTACTGTGAAAGAAAATGATGCTAATAATTTCCAAGTTCTTAAGAATGCACTCCTGGATGGTTATGGCTTAACCACTGAACAGTACAGGATAAAGTTCAGAGAGACCAAAAAGGAGTCTTCACAAGACTGGGTTGATTTCATTGACCAGGCAGTGAAGGCCTTGGAGGGGTGGTTACATGGCAGTAAAGTTACTGATTATGACAGCCTGTATAACTTAATCCTGAGAGAGCATATTCTTAATAATTGTGTGTCTGATTTGTTGCACCAGTACTTGGTGGACTCTGATCTGACCTCTCCCCAAGAATTGGGAAAGAAGGCAGACAAATGGGTCAGAACAAGAGTGAACAGAAAAGTTCATACAGGGGGTGACAAAGATGGCAACAAAAAGAAGGATGGTAAGTCTTCTGACAAGGGTGGGGACAAATCTAAAAATGAGTCTTCATCAGGCCCACAAAAACACTCTGGTGGGGGTGGTGGGTCCAAATCCTCCTTTAATCAGAACAAGGAAAAGAAACTGTGAGAAAGTAGCCTCTTTCTAGCCTTGTTACCCCCACTTTTGGCCTGTTTGTGAGTGTATGTCAGGATGTTTGTCACTGTTTTCACTGTCTCACTGAGATCCTGATAGCCAGGTCTCAGTGCTCATAGTGAAAACACTATGTTTTCAGTATGTTTGTTATGTGTCACTGGGATCCTGCTGGTCAGGACCCCAGTGCTCATAGGTTTGTGGCCTATATGTATGTGTCACTGGGACCCTGTCACACAGGGCCCCAGTGCTCATAGGTGTGCATGTATATGTTCCCTGTGTGGTGCCTAACTGTCTCACTGAGGCTCTGCTAACCAGAACCTCAGTGGTTATGCTCTCTCATTACTTTTAAAATTGTCACTAACAGGCTAGTGACCAATTTTTCCAATTTACATTGGCTTACTGGAACACCCTTATAATTCCCTAGTATATGGTACTGAGGTACCCAGGGTATTGGGGTTCCAGGAGATCCCTATGGGCTGCAGCATTTCTTTTGCCACCCATAGGGAGCTCTGACAATTCTTACACAGGCCTGCTACTGCAGCCTGAGTGAAATAACGTCCATGTTATTTCACAGCCATTTTACACTGCACTTAAGTAACTTATAAGTCACCTATATGTCTAACCTTTACCTGGTAAAGGTTAGGTGCAAAGTTACTTAGTGTGAGGGCACCCTGGCACTAGCCAAGGTGCCCCCAGATGGTTCAGAGCCAATTCCCTGAACTTTGTGAGTGCGGGGACACCATTACACACGTGCACTACATATAGGTCACTACCTATATGTAGCTTCACAATGGTAACTCCGAATATGGCCATGTAACATGTCTATGATCATGGAATTGCCCCCTCTATGCCATCCTGGCATAGTTGGCACAATCCCATGATCCCAGTGGTCTGTAGCACAGACCCTGGTACTGCCAAACTGCCCTTCCTGGGGTTTCACTGCAGCTGCTGCTGCTGCCAACCCCTCAGACAGGCAGCTGCCCTCCTGGGGTCCAGCCAGGCCTGGCCCAGGATGGCAGAACAAAGAACTTCCTCTGAGAGAGGGTGTGACACCCTCTCCCTTTGGAAAATGGTGTGAAGGCAGGGGAGGAGTAGCCTCCCCCAGCCTCTGGAAATGCTTTGTTGGGCACAGAGGTGCCCAATTCTGCATAAGCCAGTCTACACCGGTTCAGGGACCCCTTAGCCCCTGCTCTGGCGCGAAACTGGACAAAGGAAAGGGGAGTGACCACTCCCCTGACCTGCACCTCCCCTGGGAGGTGTCCAGAGCTCCTCCAGTGGGCTCCAGACCTCTGCCATCTTGGAAACAGAGGTGCTGCTGGCACACTGGACTGCTCTGAGTGGCCAGTGCCACCAGGTGACGTCAGAGACTCCTGCTGATAGGCTCCTTCAGGTGTTAGTAGCCTATCCTCTCTCCTAGGTAGCCAAACCCTCTTTTCTGGCTATTTAGGGTCTCTGTCTCTGGGGAAACTTTAGATAACTAATACATGAGCTCAGCCGAGTTCCTCTGCATCTCCCTCTTCACCTTCTGATAAGGAATCGACCGCTGACCGCGCTGGAAGCCTGCAAACCTGCAACATAGTAGCAAAGACGACTACTGCAACTCTGTAACGCTGATCCTGCCGCCTTCTCGACTGTTTTCCTGCTTGTGCATGCTGTGGGGGTAGTCTGCCTCCTCTCTGCACCAGAAGCTCCGAAGAAATCTCCCGTGGGTCGACGGAATCTTCCCCCTGCAACCGCAGGCACCAAAAAGCTGCATTACCGGTCCCTTGGGTCTCCTCTCAGCACGACGAGCGAGGTCACTCGAATCCAGCAACGCTGTTCAAGTGACCCCCACAGTCCAGTGACTCTTCAGGCCAAGTTTGGTGGAGGTAAGTCCTTGCCTCACCTCGCTGGGCTGCATTGCTGGGAACCGCGACTTTGCAGCTACTCCGGCCCCTGTGCACTTCCGGCGGAAATCCTTTGTGCACAGCCAAGCCTGGGTCCACGGCACTCTAACCTGCATTGCACGACTTTCTAAGTTGGTCTCCGGCGACGTGGGACTCCTTTGTGCAACTTCGGCGAGCACCGTTTCACGCATCTTTGTAGTGCCTGTTTCTGGCACTTTTCCGGGTGCTACCTGCTTCAGTCAGGGCTCTTTGTCTTGCTCGACGTCCCCTATCTCTGCAAGTCCAATTTGCGACCTCCTGGTCCCTCCTGGGCCCCAGCAGCGTCCAAAAACGCTAAACGCACGATTTGCGTGTAGCAAGGCTTGTTGGCGTCCTTCTGGCGGGTAAACACTTCTGCACGACTCTCCAAGGCGAGATGGATCCGTCCACCAAAGGGGAAGTCTCTAGCCCTTTTCGTTCCTGCAGAAACCTCAGCTTCTTCTGTCCAGTCGAAGCTTCTTTGCACCCGCAGCTGGCATTTCCTGGGCATCTGCCCATCTCCGACTTGCTTGTGACTTTTGGACTTGGTCCCCTTGTTCCACAGGTACCCTAGATTGGAAATCCACCGTTGTTGCATTGCTGGTTTGTGTCTTTCCTGCATTATTCCTCTAACACGACTCTTTTGTCCTTAGGGGAACTTTAGTGCACTTTGCACTCACTTTTCAGGGTCTTGGGGAGGGTTATTTTTCTAACTCTCACTATTTTCTAATAGTCCCAGCGACCCTCTACAAGGTCACATAGGTTTGGGGTCCATTCGTGGTTCGCATTCCACTTTTGGAGTATATGGTTTGTGTTGCCCCTATCCCGATGTTTCCCCATTGCATCCTATTGTAACTATACATTGTTTGCACTGTTTTCTAAGACTATACTGCATATTTTTGCTATTGTGTATATATATCTTGTGTATATTTCCTATCCTCTCACTGAGGGTACACTCTAAGATACTTTGTCATATTGTCATAAAAATAAAGTACCTTTATTTTTAGTATAACTGTGTATTGTGTTTTCTTATGATATTGTGCATATGACACTAAGTGGTACTGTAGTAGCTTCACACGTCTCCTAGTTCAGCCTGAGCTGCTCTGCTAAGCTACCATTATCTATCAGCCTAAGCTGCTAGACACCCTATACACTAATAAGGGATAACTGGGCCTGGTGCAAGGTGCAAGCACCCCTTGGTACTCACTACAAGCCAGTCCAGCCTCCTACATTGGTTGTGCAGTGGTGGGATAAGTGCTTGAGACTACTTACCACTCTTGTCATTGTACTTTTCATAAGAGAAAAATATACCAAACAAGGTCAGTGTATATACACATAGCCAAAAAGTTTTGCATTTCCTCTTTTCACTCTTTTCTAAGTGCTGAAAAGTACTCCTAAACTTTCAAAAAGTTCTTAAAAGTTTAAAAAGTTTTTTTCTGTCTTTCCAAAAAGTTCTGAAAACTTTTGTCTCTTTCTCTATCACTTTAACTCTCTCTAAAAAATGTCTGGCACAGGCCAAAGTGTTGATCTGTCCAAACTTGCATATGACAACCTTAGCTGGAAAAGAGCAAGGAGTCTCTGTATAGAGAGAGGTTTGAGTGTAGGGAAGAATCCTGCCTTGGAACTGTTAATTAACATGCTTAGAGAACAGGATAAGGCCAGAGGTGGCCCATCTGTTGAAAAAGTACCTAATAGTTCACAATCTGATTCAGGGACTCCCCCAGGAAAAGATTCAGGAAAGAAACTTTCTAGCCTGCCCATTACTAGACAATCTAGCATAGATGGTAATGATGATGAGCCACACCAAAGAAATAGTGTTGTCTCACATCATAGCAAAAGCATTTACTCTCACCATACTGGTAGTAATGTTTCTGTAAACCAAGCTGTTAAGTTGGCTTCTGTAAGGGACAGGTCTCCTTCTGTTCATTCCCATCATAGCTCTGTTTCTAGAAATGTCCCTCCCACCAACCCTGATGACAGAATGTTAGAGAGGGAACTCAATAAGTTGAGGGTGGAACAAACCAGACTGAAGCTTAAAAAGCAACAGCTGGATTTGGATAGACAGTCTTTTGAATTAGAGAAGGAAAGACAGAAGTTGGGTTTAGATACCCATGGTGGCAGCAGCAGTATTCCCCATAGTCATCCTGCAAAAGAGCATGATTCCAGGAATCTGCACAAGATAGTTCCCCCTTATAAGGAGGGGGATGACATTAACAAGTGGTTTGCTGCACTTGAGAGGGCCTGTGTTGTACAGGATGTCCCTCAAAGGCAGTGGGCTGCTATCCTATGGCTATCATTTAGTGGAAAGGGTAGGGATAGACTCCTTACTGTGAAAGAAAGTGATGCCAATAATTTTACAGTTCTTAAGAATGCACTCCTGGATGGTTATGGCTTAACCACTGAACAGTACAGGATAAAGTTCAGAGAGACCAAAAAGGAGTCTTCACAAGACTGGGTTGATTTCATTGACCATTCAGTGAAGGCCTTGGAGGGGTGGTTACATGGCAGTAAAGTTACTGATTATGAAAGCCTGTATAACACAATCCTGAGAGAGCATATACTGAATAATTGTGTGTCTGATTTGTTGCACCAGTACCTGGTAGACTCTGATCTGACCTCTCCCCAAGAATTGGGAAAGAAGGCAGACAAATGGGTCAGAACAAGGGTGAACAGAAAAGTTCATACAGGGGGTGACAAAGATGGCAATAAGAAGAAAGATGGTGAAATATCTCAAGATAAGCATGGGGATAAGGGTAAAACCAAAGATCCCACTTCAAATCTTAAACACTCTTCAGAGGGTGGGGATAAAACAAATTCTTCCTCTTCTTCTCAACCTGCACACATTAAAAAGCCTTGGTGCTTTGTGTGTAAAAACAGAGGCCATAGGCCAGGGGATAAGTCCTGTCCAGGTAAACCCCCTGAGCCTACCACCACTAATACATCAAGCTCTAGTGCCCCTAGCAGTAGTGGTACTAGTGGTGGGACTGCTGGCAACAGTCAAGCAAAGGGTGTAGTTGGGTTCACTTATGGGTCCATGGTGGAAACTGATGTAATCAGTCCCAAGACAGTTTCTGTCACACCTAGTGGCATTGGCCTTGCCACACTGGCTGCTTGTCCCCTTACAATGGATAAGTACAGGCAGACAGTTTCAATAAATGGTGTTGAGGCCTTGGCCTACAGGGACACAGGTGCCAGTTTCACTTTGGTGACTGAAAACCTAGTGCACCCTGATCAACACATCATTGGACAACAGTATAAGATTATTGATGTCCATAACTCCACTAAGTTTCTTCCCTTAGCTATAATTCAGTTTAGTTGGGGTGGAGTTACTGGCCCTAAGCAGGTGGTGGTATCACCTAGCTTACCTGTAGACTGTCTCTTAGGTAATGACCTAGAGGCCTCAGGTTGGGCTGATGTAGAGTTTTATGCCCATGCAGCCATGCTGGGCATCCCTGAGGAATTGTTCCCTCTCATTTCTACTGAAATGAAAAAGCAAAGGAGAGAAGGCCTGAAAACTCAGGAACCCTCTCCATCAACAGGTAAAAAGGGTATCACAGTATCCCCTAACCACCCTACCATTCAGGATACGATTCCTGTGGTGGGAGAAACCTCCCCTGGGGTGGCACCTGTTCCAAGGGAATCATCAGTTGGCAAAACTGTACTCCCTGAGGTGGAAGTACCTCTCTGTGGGATAACTAACATTGGTGAGAAAAAGAGCACCATTTTAGTTAACATGGAGCATCCCTCCAACCCTCCCAGAGAAACTTTAGTGCAGAAACTCTGCACTGCCTCACAACACTTAGGACAGCATCCCTGCCCTAGTGTGGAGCTGATAGGACAGCATCCCTGCCCTGCTCCAACCCAAGAGAAACAGCATCCCTGTTCTCTCTTCCAGCCATATGGACAAACTTTTTGCCCAGCTATGGCTTTTCTGAGACAGCATCCCTGTCTGGCATTTCCATCACTACAAATAGGTTCAGTGGACAATTCCCACTGCTCTAAACTAAAACTTACTGATAGAAACTCTGAAAATACATCTTCACATTGTTGCTTAGCTAAAAAACTTCAAACAGGGTGGTTTACATCCCCACAGGGAAGTAACCATATAGTGGATGATAAAGGGAGTAACCAGTCTATTGCAGAGCTACTCTCTACTTATCACCACTTAGACAATAAAGTCTCAACTGGCCAAGGTTAGCCTTATTGTCCTTCGTTTGGGGGGGGTTGTGTGAGAAAGTAGCCTCTTTCTAGCCTTGTTACCCCCACTTTTGGCCTGTTTGTGAGTGTATGTCAGGATGTTTGTCACTGATTTCACTGTCTCACTGAGATCCTGATAGCCAGGCCTCAGTGCTCATAGTGAAAACACTATGGCCCTCATTCTGACCCTGGCGGTCGGTGATAAAGCGGCGGCCAAGCCGCCAACAGGCCGGCGGTCTAAAATATGCAATTCTGACCCTGGCGGGAACCGCCAACACAGCCCGCCAACTTAACACTCCGCCCGCCACAGCGGTACAAACAAACAGCGCGGCGGTTCCCGCCAACAGCCAGGCGGCAGACAATGTACCGCCCACCCTATTACGACCCACCAATCTGCCACCTTTTCCGGGGCGGGAGCACCGCCGATAAGAACACGGCGGAAACAGACTACGAACGGGAAAACGCTCACCTCTACGCACTCCACGCGAGATTCCGGCAGTATGGAACCAGAGTTGCAGGTCATCCCGCACTCCTATTCCTGCTCATATACCAGGAGCACGCCCGGCGGCGCGGAAGACATCGGTGAGTACTGCACCTACGACACAGGGGAGGGAAAAGATTACCGGCACACACCCACCCACCCACACCCACTACAACACACACATCAATGCATTCCCACAGATCACTGTCACAACCCACAAACCACCCCCCTCCGAAATAATGCAAAGACCAAAAGAAGAGATCATAAACGGGCAGATATATTGAAATATGTACACCAGTAATCCCAATAAATAAATAAACTATGTACAAAATATATACAGCTACTAAATGTAGTCCAACCACTGTCCGTGGATCACAGGCGTCCTGTGCAAAGGGGCAAGGCCCAGTCCCACGACAAGAACTCCACGGAGAGAACACTGCAGGGGCATCAGAAAGAAAATAGGACAGGCACCTCAGGGGGAAGGGAAGGGGGGGCACCTCAGCCACTTGAGTACACGACGCCAGATCCACGAGGGGACTCCATGACCACTGGGCCATCCTGGGGAGAGCAAAGCCACAGTCCAGTCCATACAGTGGGTGGCCTGCCCACTGGCCCATCCTGGGGAGAGCAAAGCCACAGTCCATACAGTCCATACAGTGGGTGGCCTGCCCACTGGCCCATCCTGGGGAGAGCAAAGCCACAGTCCATACAGTCCATACAGTGGGTGGCCTGCCCACTGGGCCATCCTGGGGAGAGCAAAGCCACAGTCCATACAGTCCATACAGTGGGTGGCCTGCCCACTGGGCCATCCTGGGGAGAGCAAAGCCACAGTCCATACAGTCCATACAGTGGGTGGCCTGCCCACTGGGCCATCCTGGGGAGAGCCAAGCCACAGTCCATACAGTCCATACAGTGGGTGGCCTGCCCACTGGGCCATCCTGGGGAGAGCAAAGCCACAGTCCATACAGTCCATACAGTGGGTGGCCTGCCCACTGGGCCATCCTGGGGAGAGCAAAGCCACAGTCCATACAGTCCATACAGTGGGTGGCCTGCCCACTGGGCCATCCTGGGGAGAGCAAAGCCACAGTCCATACAGTCCATAACAGACCCTACTGCCACTGGAGGAGGCAAGTTGGCCAGAGGACATCCTGCAGCCCTGCCCGAGATAGATCCTGCCCTGCCACGTCTGCCAAAGGGCCAGCGGTTCTTGCCTTGAAGGGCCCAGTTCAGCGGTTCCTGAGACGGCGGGGACCAGTTCAGCGGTCCTTGCCCTGAAGGGCCCAGTTAAGCGGTTCTTGAGACGGCGGGGCCCAGCGGAGCGGTTCTTGAGACAGCGGGGCCCAGCGGAGCGGTTCTTGAGACGGCGGGGCCCAGCGGAGCGGTGCTTGAGACGGCGGGGCCCAGTTCAGCGGTCCTTGCCCTGAAGGGCCCAGTTAAGCGGTTCTTGAGACGGCGGGGCCCAGCGGAGCGGTGCGTGAGACGGCGGGGCCCAGCGGAGCGGTTCTTGAGACGGCGGGGCCCAGCGGAGCGGTGCTTGAGACGGCGGGGCCCAGTTCAGCGGTCCTTGCCCTGAAGGGCCCAGTTAAGCGGTTCTTGAGACGGCGGGGCCCAGCGGAGCGGTGCGTGAGACGGCGGGGCCCAGTTCAGCGGTCCTTGCCTTGAAGGGCCCAGTTCAGCGGTTCTTGAGACGGCGGACGGTCTATGGCCAACTGCTAATTGCCTGGTGGTGCCCTCCTGGGCAGCGGGGATGGTGCTCCTTCACTGCCCACCTGGGCTGTGGGTGGTGGGGCCCTCCTGGCCAGCTGGGCTGGGTCCTCCCTGGGCAGCGGCTATGGGGGTGGTGGGCTCTCCCGGGGCAGCTGTGCCGGTTCCTCCCGGGGCAGCGGCTATGGGGGTTGTGGGCTCCTCCTGGGCAGCAGGCCTGCTGCCTGACCTCTCCGACTTGCTGCCCTTGCCCTCCTTAGTCGTGGGCATTTGGCCCTTTCCTCCCTTTGGAGCTGTGGCTGGTGACTGTCTCTGGGTGGTGTCCGGGGGGGATGTAGAAGGCGGGCTCCTGCGGCGGCCCTTCCGCCTTCTGCTCCTCTTCCCAGGGGGTGGGCTGGCTGTCCCCTTGCTGCTGGGCGAAGATCCAGACATGCGGGCTGGCGGGCTCCAATACCCCTGCACCCTTGTCAAGGGGGCTGCAGGGCTGGTGGTGGCTGAGGTGCTCTTCTTACCCCGACGAGAAGGAGGGGGGGGCTCAGGGTCAGGAAAGAAGTTAGTAGTGGCGAGGAAGAGCTTCTTGGGACAATGGAGAGTGGTAGGTACAGTGGGAATGGGAGTGGAGGGAGAGGATGTGGTTGTAGGTGAGTCACGTTTGCTGTCTTTGGGTGCAGGTGCAGGAGGGATAGGCTGTCGTGAGGTGGATGGCTGTTGGGTGGGTGGGTGGCTGCGTTTGTGTGGTGTGGAAGAGGGGGTGACAGACACAGTGGGAGAGGACACAGGGGACGTGTAAATGGCAGTGGGGGTGGTGACTGCACGTGTGCGGACTGGAGTGGAGGGTGTGCTGGTGATGGAAACACTGGCTGATGGTGAGGTGAATGGAGGTGTGAGTGTAGACGTCACAGGGAGGGAGGAGGGAGACGAGGAGGTGGGGGTCACAGAGGTGGTAGTGACTGTTGGCATGTCTGCATCAGAATGTTGCGTCTGTGAATGTCTGCGTGATCTGTGGTGCTTATGTTTGGATGAGCTTCTCTTGGGTGTTGAGGTGTGTGCAGGCTGGTCTGATGGTGTGGGTGGGACAGGCAGAGGAACAGGAGACTGGGAGGAGGGAGTTAGTAGAGGCAGGCAGGAGACAGGGACAATGGCTGCCGTCAGTGCTGAGGCCAGAGCCTGGAACGATCGCTGATGGGCAGCCTGACCCGAATGAATGCCCTCCAGGTACGCATTGCTGCGATGAACCTCCCTCTCCACCCCCTGGATGGCATTCAAAAGGGTAGTCTGCCCAACAATGAGCGTTCGGAGGAGGTCAATGACCTCCTCACTGAGGGCAGCGGGGGTAACAGGGGCAGGGCCTGAGGTGCCTGGGGCGAAGGAGATGCCCGGCTTCCTGGCAGAGCGGGCACGGGGCGAACGCTGAGGGGCTGCTGGGAGGGCGGAGATGGTGCGCTGGGTGGCGGCTGTACCTGTAATGGCGGGGGGCACGGATGGTGCCACCCCCGCAAGGGAGCCCCCTTCCGAGGACGTGTCCGTGTCGCTGCAGGGTCCAGTCGTCCCCGTCGTGGAGCTCCCCTCGCCCTCCGTCTCACTGGTCCAGTCTGACTCTGTGGCATGGCCCTCCTGGGCCATGTGAGATGCAGCTCCCTCCTGCCCCGATGCCACTTCTCCTCCGCCTGATGATGCTGATGCACACAAGCACAGAAAGACAAACAAAAAGGGGGGGGGAGAGAGAAATAAAGGGATATTGAGTACATGGATCTCCGGTACAGTTAGCGGACATGACAGACACAGATGCCCCCTGCACTAAGTTGCGCACTTGGGGTCCGCTACGCATTCCGTGGAACATGCCCTACACGCCTAGAGTTGACAACTGCACCCATGCATGACACGGCCCAGGGATGGCTGTACTGACAAACTACTGAGGGTGGTGGCTGGGGACACAGGGGCTTACGGGGGTGCCCAGCCTACAGATATCGCCCTGGCCTAGGGGGACCCCCAGCCCTCCTCCCCCAACCAGACACCTCCACTGCGCGACAACAGAGTAGATAATGCTTGTACTCACCCCCTTGTGTCTGCTGTGCTGCCCTCACGCGCCCATCCAATTCAGGGTAGGCCACCGCCAGGATCCGGAACATCAGGGGGCTCAGTTGACGGCAGGCACCCCGCCTACGTTGGGAGGCCATCCCCAGCAGAGACTCGGCGGTCTTCTTGGTCCCGCGGCGGATGTCCTCCCACCTCTTGCGGCAGTGGGTGCCCCGTCGATGGTGGACCCCCAGGGTCCGGACTTCCTTGGCGATGGCACGCCAAATCCCGATCTTCTCATGGGCGCGGACCTATGTGACACGTACAGGGAGGGAGAAATACCACGTTCAAGTTTGTCAGCATTTTCCTTTCCAGTGGCCCAACATGCCCCCCATCCCCGCCAGGCCCCCCGCCATGCCCAACATGCCCCCCATCCCCGCCAGGCCCCCCGCCATGCCCCCCGCCATGCCCCCCGCCAGGCCCAACATGCCCCCCATCCCCGCCATGCCCCCCGCCATTCCCAACATGCCCCCCATCCCCGCCAGGCCCCCCGCCATGCCCCCCGCCAGGCCCCCCGCCAGGCCCAACATGCCCCCCATCCCCGCCAGGCCCCCCGCCAGGCCCCCAAGCCAGCCAGTGGCCCCAAATCCATATTGAATTAAACTCACTTGTTGGTCTGGAGGACCGTAGAGTAGCGCATACTGGGGGAGGACCCCATCCACAAGTTTCTCCAACTCCTCTCCAGTGAAGGCAGGGGCCCTTTCCCCAGGTGCAGCAGCCATTGTCCCTTCCAGACCGAGGTCACAGCAACACTTGCAGTATAGGTCCTCTCCTGTGAAAGTTCAAGTCGCAAGTGGATAAGTAGATAGAAAATGGCGGTCACGTCCGCGGCGGTGCGTACCGCGGCGGTGCGTCCCGCCACCGCCGGCGCCCTTCGCCATTGGCTCCTGAAACCCATAGGCTTCAATGTTAACCAATGCGGCTTGGCGCCGCGGTCTTGGCCCGCCGCCCGCCGCGGTGTGCCACGCCAGCGCATTGACCTCACATCCCATTGTCACACTTCACAGGTCAGGCAGCCGCCATTTCCAGGGCCCACATGGCTTAATTTCAACTGCGTCACACAGGCCTAGGCCTTGCATAGCCACTCAGACACGCCATTCACTGCATAGAGAATCGTTTACTGTGCTAGCTGTGAGTACGTACCTGTGGGTTGCTTGACTGTGTGCTCCATGTTGTCCTTCCTAGGCACCGTCCGCTGGGTTGGGCGAGGAGACGGATGAATCCTCCCGTGTTCCGACCGCTGGTGGACCTGTCGACAATGGAAGAACGCCACATTATCCTGACCTACCGTCTTAACCGTGCCACTATCCATGAACTGTGTGCCCAGCTGGAGCCCGACCTGATGTCCCCCATCCGCCAACCCACAGGGATTCCCCCTCTGGTGCAGGTCATGTCAGTACTCCATTTCTTGGCAAGTGGGTCATTTCAGACAACCGTGGGAATTGCTTCTGGGATGTCTCAGCCCATGTTTTCGAAGGTGTTATCCAGAGTGTTGTCTGCCCTGATGAAATCCGTGAGGAGCTACATCATTTTCCCTGAGGTGGGCGAATTGGCTACAGTGAAGGGTGATTTCTACGCCCTTGGACATATTCCCAACGTAATTGGTGCCATTGATGGGACCCATGTGGCTTTGGTTCCCCCAAGAGACAGGGAGCAGGTGTACAGGAACAGAAAAAATTACCATTCAATGAACATCCAGGTGGTGTGTTTGGCTGACCAGTACATCTCGCATGTAAATGCCAAATTCCCAGGGTCAGTGCATGACGCCTACATCCTCAGGAATAGCAGCATCCCTTACGTGATGGAACAGCTACAGAGACACCGTGTATGGCTAGTGGGGGACTCTGGGTACCCCAACCTGTCGTGGCTACTGACCCCAGTAAGGAATCCCCGGACCAGGGCAGAGGAACGGTACAATGAGGCCCATGGGCGTACTAGGAGGGTGATCGAACGCACCTTTGGCCTCCTAAAGGCCAGGTTTAGGTGCCTGCATATGACAGGTGGATCCCTAATGTACTCACCTAAGAAGGTGTGTCACATCATCGTGGCCTGCTGCATGCTTCACAACCTGGCTTTGCGCCGCCAGGTGCCTTTCCTGCAGGAGGATGGTCGAGACGGTGGTGTTGTGGCAGCGGTGGAACCTGAGGAGAGTGACGAGGAGGAAGACGACGGGGCTGAAACAGACAACAGGGACAGAATCATTGAACAGTACTTCCAATAGGACACAGGTAACATTTCAAAGATAATTTAGTAAATGTTAACTACTCTCCAGCATCTCTGCTGCCTGTCTATTTGCCCCAGTGTATGATGACTGAGTTTTGGCTTTTCCCTCCCTATTTCAGATCTGGGGTCCCCACTACGAGTCCTGTGCTTCGTTTCCCCATGGACTACAGCTTTGTGGCAGCTGTTTGTTGACTTCACCATGTACAAGGACATATTTGCACTGTCATGTCAATTACAATCTATTGAAATCACAGCCAGACTCCAGATATTTTGGTGCAAAATAGGTGTTTATTTAAGTGCTCAAAATGGGATGGGTGGTTTCAAGTGGGTGGGGGCTATGGTGAAGGAATGTCCATGGCAGAGTCCAGAGTAACAGTCACACAGGTGCATTGTCCAGAGGCCTGTGGAGAGATGGAGCATGGGCAGTTCAAGGATGGACAGGGTGACAATGTGGGACAGTGGGATGACATCAGGTGGTATCCATTGCTGGCGGGGGTCTTGACATCCTACTCTGTCTTCTTGCGAGATCTCAGGGCCCTCTTGCGGGGTGGTTCTTCTCCTGCAGGAGGTGGGGGTCTGGTGGGCTGCTGCTGTGCGGGGGCCTCCTGTCCACTAGCGCCGGCGGAGGTGGTTGGCTGTTCTTGGTCCAGGCTAGTGGCAGGGGCCCTTGGGTGTTGTTCAGTGTCCGCCCTGTTGTTGACGAGGTCCTGCAGCAGCCCTACCATGGTAACCAGGGTGGTGTTGATGGCTCTGATGTCCTCCCTGTACCCCGATAGTGTTCCTCCTGCAGTACCTGGATCTCCTGGAACCGGGCCAGTACCGTCGCCATCGTCTCCTGGGAGCGGTTGTATGCTCCCATGATGGTGGTGAGGACCTCGTGGAGAGTGGGTTCCCTGGGCCTCTCCTCCCCCCCCTGTCGCACAGCTGCCCTCCGAGTTCCCCTGTTTCCCTGGGCCTCTGCCCCCTGGCCGGTGTGCCCACTACCACTGCCCCCAGGTCCCTGTTGTTGTTGGGGTGGTGGGTTATCCTGGGTGCCCTGTAGTGGTAGACACACCGCAGATTGACGCGCCCTGGAGACAGAGGCATGGGCCCGCTGGGTGGGAGCTGTGCTGGTGTTCCCAGAGGGGTTTGGGTCTGTAGTGGCCTGGGCCTGTGTGAGGGGAACCGACTGTCCAGAGGTCCCCGATGGTCCGGGCTGGTCATCGGTGTCCAGGTCGACAGAGCTGCTGTCATCGCTGACGGCCTCTTGGGTGGGGGGTGTGGAGAATTCTGGCCCCTCCGCCGCGGTGTGTTGACGGTCGGGTCCTGCAGGGGTATAGAGGTATGGTTATAGTTTCAATGTGTGGCAAATGGGTGTATCTGTGGGTTCTCGTGTCCCCAAGTGCTGGCATTCGTGTGTGGGGGCTTTGGTGAGGGTGGCTTGTGGGGGGGATGTGTATATGCATTGGGCATGCTTTGGTGATGGGTGTCCATGCTTAGTGGACGCATGCAGGCCTAGGTTTTGGGATGTGTGGGTTGTGATGGTGAGACATTGGCGGGGAATAGGTGTGCTGGGGGTGGGGGTGAGGATGGTGGTGGGGGTGAGGGTGGGGGTGAGGATGGGGGTGGGGGTGAGGGTGGGGTTCGAGGATGGGGGTGAGGGTTGGGGTCTGATTTGGCATGCAGGTGGGGGGGAAGCAGTATTGAAGCTTCAACTTACCAGTATCCATTCCTCCGCCGACTCCTGCGAGGCCGTCAGGATGCAGGATGTTCAAGACTTCCTCCTCCCATGATGTGAATTGTGGGGGTTGAGGTGGGGGTCCTCCGCCAGTCTTCTGCACGGCGATGTTGTGCCTGGATACCATGGAACGCACCTTCCCCCGTAGGTCGTTCCATCGCTTCCTGATGTCTTCCCGATTTCTGGGGTGCTGTCCCACTGCGTTCACCCTGTCGACAATCCTCTGCCATAGCTCCGTCCTCCGGGCAATGCTGGTGTATTGTATCTGTGTGCCGAACAGCTGGGGCTCTACCCGAACGATTTCCTCCACCATGACCCTGAGTTCTTCGTCTGTGAAGCGGGGTTGTCTTTGGGGTGCCATGGGGTGGTGTGTATGATGTGTGGGGTGGAGTATGTGTATTTAAGTGAGTTGAGTGTGGTGGTGTGTGTTGTTTTGTGTGTGGATAGTGTGTGGGTGATGGTGTTGAGTGGCTGTGGCTGTTATTTTTTGGATGCTGGTGTCTCGCTCTTGCCTTCTTTACGAATTTTTTAGCGTAGGGGTTTGTGGGTGATGTGGGTGGGTGTTTTATATTGTATTGTGTGTGTGGGAGTGGTGTGTGTATGTGTATCAGGTGTGTGGGATTCAAATCGTCCAATGTGGCTGAGTTTTGTTCGTTTGTGTGTATTCTGACCGCGGCGGTGTGTCCCGCTAATGGAATACCGCGTTTGAATGACCGCCGCGTGGATTCGTGGGTCGTAATGGGATGGGCGTATTTCTGTTGGCGTGACGGTGGAGGTTTTGTCACCTCCACCTTTCCGCCGACCGCTGGTCTGGCGGTCTGTTGTGGCGGTCGGATTTTCGGAGGTTTGCCTTCTGCGGGTCAGAATGACCGTGGCGGGTTTCCGCGACCGCGGCGGGATTATGGAGGATTTCTGACCGGCGGTAGGCGCCTTTTACCGCCGAGGTCAGAATGACCACCTATGTTTTCAGTATGTTTGTTATGTGTCACTGGGATCCTGCTGGTCAGGACCCCAGTGCTCATAGGTTTGTGGCCTATATGTATGTGTCACTGGGACCCTTTCACACAGGGCCCCAGTGCTCATAGGTGTGCATGTATATGTTCCCTGTGTGGTGCCTAACTGTCTCACTGAGGCTCTGCTAACCAGAACCTCAGTGGTTATGCTCTCTCATTACTTTCAAATTGTCACTAACAGGCTAGTGACCAATTTTACCAATTTACATTGGCTTACTGGAACACCCTTATAATTCCCTAGTATATGGTACTGAGGTACCCAGGGTATTGGGGTTCCAGGAGATCCCTATGGGCTGCAGCATTTCTTTTGCCACCCATAGGGAGCTCTGACAATTCTTACACAGGCCTGCCACTGCAGCCTGAGTGAAATAACGTCCACGTTATTTCACAGCCATTTTACACTGCACTTAAGTAACTTATAAGTCACCTATATGTCTAACCTTTACCTGGTAAAGGTTAGGTGCAAAGTTACTTAGTGTGAGGGCACCCTGGCACTAGCCAAGGTGCCCCCACATTGTTCAGAGCCAATTCACTGAACTTTGTGAGTGCGGGGACACCATTACACGCGTGCACTACATATAGGTCACTACCTATATGTAGCTTCACCATGGTAACTCCGAATATGGCCATGTAACATGTCTATGATCATGGAATTGCCCCCTCTATGCCATCCTGGCATTGTTGGTACAATTCCATGATCCCAGTGGTCTGTAGCACAGACCCTGGTACTGCCAGACTGCCCTTCCTGGGGTTTCACTGCAGCTGCTGCTGCTGCCAACCCCTCAGACAGGCAGCTGCCCTCCTGGGGTCCAGCCAGGCCTGGCCCAGGATGGCAGAACAAAGAACTTCCTCTGAGAGAGGGTGTGACACCCTCTCCCTTTGGAAAATGGTGTGAAGGCAGGGGAGGAGTAGCCTCCCCCAGCCTCTGGAAATGCTTTGTTGGGCACAGATGTGCCCAATTCTGCATAAGCCAGTCTACACCGGTTCAGGGACCCCTTAGCCCCTGCTCTGGCGCGAAACTGGACAAAGGAAAGGGGAGTGACCACTCCCCTGACCTGCACCTCCCCTGGGAGGTGTCCAGAGCTCCTCCAGTGTGCTCCAGACCTCTGCCATCTTGGAAACAGAGGTGCTGCTGGCACACTGGACTGCTCTGAGTGGCCAGTGCCACCAGGTGACGTCAGAGACTCCTGCTGATAGGCTCCTTCAGGTGTTAGTAGCCTTTCCTCTCTCCTAGGTAGCCAAACCCTCTTTTCTGGCTATTTAGGGTCTCTGTCTCTGGGGAAACTTTAGA
The DNA here is from genome assembly GCF_031143425.1 of Pleurodeles waltl. Lineage (NCBI taxonomy): Eukaryota > Metazoa > Chordata > Amphibia > Caudata > Salamandridae > Pleurodeles > Pleurodeles waltl. The sequence goes on from NC_090446.1 coordinate 522,453,170, forward strand.
TAACGAATGCATGAGCTCAGCCGAGTTCCTCTGCATCTCCCTCTTCACCTTCTGATAAGGAATCGACCGCTGACCGCGCTGGAAGCCTGCAAACCTGCAACATAGTAGCAAAGACGACTACTGCAACTCTGTAACGCTGATCCTGCCGCCTTCTCGACTGTTTTCCTGCTTGTGCATGCTGTGGGGGTAGTCTGCCTCCTCTCTGCACCAGAAGCTCCGAAGAAATCTCCCGTGGGTCGACGGAATCTTCCCCCTGCAACCGCAGGCACCAAAAAGCTGCATTACCGGTCCCTTGGGTCTCCTCTCAGCACGACGAGCGAGATCCCTCGAATCCAGCGATGCTGTCCAAGTGACCCCCACAGTGCAGTGACTCTTCAGCCCAAGTTTGGTGGAGGTAAGTCCTTGCCTCACCTCGCTGGGCTGCAATCCTGGGAACCGCGACTTTGCAGCTACTCCGGCCCCTGTGCACTTCCGGCGGAAATCCTTCGTGCACAGCCAAGCCTGGGTCCACGGCACTCTAACCTGCATTGCACGACTTTCTAAGTTGGTCTCCGGCGACGTGGGACTCCTTTGTCCAACTTCGGCGAGCACCGTTTCACGCATCCTCGTAGTGCCTGTTTCTGGCACTTCTCTGGGTGCTATCTGCTTCAGTGAGGGCTCTTTGTCTTGCTCGACGTCCCCTCTCTCTGCAGGTCCAATTTGCGACCTCCTGGTCCCTCCTGGGCCCCAGCAGCGTCCAAAAACGCCAAATGCACGATTTGCGTGTAGCAAGGCTTGTTGGTGTCCTTCCGGCGGGAAAACACTTCTGCACGACTCTCCAAGGCAAGAGGAATCCGTCCACCAAAGGGGAAGTCTCTAGCCCTTTTCGTTCCTGCAGAAACCTCAGCTTCTTCTGTCCAGTCGAAGCTTCTTTGCACCCGCAGCTGGCATTTCCTGGGCATCTGCCCATCTCCGACTTGCTTGTGACTTTTGGACTTGGTCCCCTTGTTCCACAGGTACCCTCGATTGGAAATCCACAGTTGTTGCATTGCTGGTTTGTGTCTTTCCTGCATTATTCCTCTAACACGACTCTTTTGTCCTTAGGGGAACTTTAGTGCACTTTGCACTCACTTTTCAGGGTCTTCGGGAGGGTTATTTTTCTAACTCTCACTATTTTCTAATAGTCCCAGCGACCCTCTACAGGGTCACATAGGTTTGGGGTCCATTCGTGGTTCACATTCCACTTTTGGAGTATATGGTTTGTGTTGCCCCTATCCCTATGTTTCCCCATTGCATCCTATTGAAACTATACATTGTTTGCACTGTTTTCTAAGACTATACTGCATATTTTTGCTATTGTGTATATATATCTTGTGTATATTTCCTATCCTCTCACTGAGGGTACACTCTAAGATACTTTGGCATATTGTCATAAAAATAAAGTACCTTTATTTTTAGTATAACTGTGTATTGTGTTTTCTTATGATATTGTGCATATGACACTAAGTGGTACTGTAGTAGCTTCACACGTCTCCTAGTTCAGCCTAAGCTGCTCTGCTAAGCTACCATTATCTATCAGCCTAAGCTGCTAGACACCCTATACACTAATAAGGGATAACTGGGCCTGGTGCAAGGTGCAAGTACCCCTTGGTACTCACTACAAGCCAGTCCAGCCTCCTACATTGGTTGTGCAGTGGTGGGATAAGTGCTTGAGACTACTTACCACTCTTGTCATTGTACTTTTCATAAGAGAAAAATATACAAAACAAGGTCAGTGTATATACACATAGCCAAAAAGTTTTGCATTTCCTCTTTTCACTCTTTTCTAAGTGCTGAAAAGTACTTCTAAACTTTCAAAAAGTTCTTAAAAGTTTAAAAAGTTTTTTCTGTCTTTCCAAAAAGTTCTGAAAACTTTTTTCTCTTTTTCTATCACTTTAACTCTCTCTAAAAAATGTCTGGTACAGGCCAAAATGTTGAACTGTCCAAAATTGCATATGATCACCTTAGCTGGAAAGGATCAAGGAGTCTCTGCATAGAGAGAGGTTTGAGTGTAGGGAAGAATCCTTCCTTAGAACTGTTAATTAATATGCTTAGAGTACAGGATAAGGCCATAAGTGCCCAATCTGGTGAAAAAGTAGCTAATGGTTCTCAATCTGTTCCAGGGACTCCCCCAGGAAAAGGTTCAGGAAAGAAACTTCTCAGCCTGCCCATTACTAGACAGTCTAGCATAGTTGGTACAGAGGTTGAATCACACCATACTGGTGGTGTGCTCTCACATTATACTGGTAGCCAAGCTGTTAGGGTGCCCTCTGTAAGGGACAGGTCTCCTTCTGTTAATTCCCATCATACCTCTGTATCTAGAAATGTCCCTCCCACCCACCCTGATGACAGATTGTTAGAAAGGGAGCTCAATAGATTGAGAGTGGAACAAACCAGACTGAAGCCCAAGAAGCAACAGCTGGATTTGGATAGACAGTCTTTAAAATTAGAGAAGGAAAGACAGAAGTTGGGTTTAGATACCCATGGTGGCAGCAGCAGTATTCCCCATAGTCATCCTGCAAAAGAGCATGATTCCAGGAATCTGCACAAGATAGTTCCCCCTTATAAGGAGGGGGATGACATTAACAAGTGGTTTGCTGCACTTGAGAGGGCCTGTGCTGTACAGGATGTCCCTCAAAAGCAGTGGGCTGCTATCCTATGGCTATCATTTAGTGGAAAAGGTAGGGATAGGCTCCTTACTGTGAAAGAAAATGATGCCAATAATTTTACAGTTCTTAAGAATGCACTCCTGGATGGTTATGGCTTAACCACTGAACAGTACAGGATAAAGTTCAGAGAGACCAAAAAGGAGTCTTCACATGACTGGGTTGATTTCATTGACCATTCAGTGAAGGCCTTGGAGGGGTGGTTACATAGCAGTAAAGTTACTGATTATGAAAGCCTGTATAACACAATCCTGAGAGAGCATATACTTAATAATTGTGTGTCTGATTTGTTGCACCAGTACCTGGTAGACTCTGATCTGACCTCTCCCCAAGAATTGGGAAAGAAGGCAGACAAATGGGTCAGAACAAGGGTGAACAGAAAAGTTCATACAGGGGGTGACAAAGATGGCAATAAGAAGAAAGATGGTGAAAAATCTCAAGATAAGCATGGGGATAAGGGTAAAACCAAAGATCCCACTTCAAATCTTAAACATTCTTCAGAGGGTGGGGATAAAACAAATTCTTCCTCTTCTTCCCAACCTGCACACATTAAAAAGCCTTGGTGCTTTGTGTGTAAAAACAGAGGCCATAGGCCAGGGGATAAGTCCTGTCCAGGTAAACCCCCTGAGCCTACAACCACCACTAATACATCAAGCTCTAGTGCCCCTAGCAGTAGTGGTACTAGTGGTGGGACTGCTGGCAACAGTCAAGCAAAGGGTGTAGTTGGGTTCACTTATGGGTCCATAGTGGAAACTGATGTAATCAGTCCCAAGACAGTTTCTGTCACACCTAGTGGCATTGGCCTTGCCACACTGGCTGCTTGTCCCCTTACAATGGATAAGTACAGGCAGACAGTTTCAATAAATGGTGTTGAGGCCTTGGCCTACAGGGACACAGGTGCCAGTTTCACTTTGGTGACTGAAAACCTAGTGCCTCCTGAACAACACATCATTGGACAACAGTATAAGATTATTGATGTCCATAACTCCACTAAGTTTCTTCCCTTAGCTATAATTCAGTTTAGTTGGGGTGGAGTTACTGGCCCTAAGCAGGTGGTGGTATCACCTAGCTTACCTGTAGACTGTCTCTTAGGTAATGACCTAGAGGCCTCAGGTTGGGCTGATGTAGAGTTTTATGCCCATGCAGCCATGCTGGGCATCCCTGAGGAATTGTTCCCTCTCATTTCAAGTGAAATGAAAAAGCAAAGGAGAGAATGCCTGAAAACTCAGGATCCCTCTCCATCAACAGGTAAAAAGGGTATCACAGTATCCCCTAACCACCCTACCATTCAGGAAACTATTCCTGTGGTGGGAGAAACCTCTCCTGGGGTGGCACCTGTTCCAAGGGAATCATCAGCTGGAAAAGCTGGACTCCCTGAGGTGGAAGTACCTCTCTGTGGGATAACTAACATTGGTGAGAAAAACAGCACCATTTTAGTTAACATGGAGCATCCCTCCAACCCTCCCAGAGAAACTTTAGTGCAGAAACCCTGCACTACCTCACAACACTTAGGACAGCATCCCTGCCCTGCTCCAACTCAAGAGAAACAGCATCCCTGTTCCCTCTTCCAGCCAAATGGACAAAGTTTTTGCCCAGCTATGGCTTTACTGAGACAGCATCCCTGTCTGGCATTTCCATCACTACAAATAGGTTCAGTGGACAATTCCCACTGCTCTAAACTAAAACTTACTGATAGAAACTCTGAAAATACATCTTCACATTGTTGCTTAGCTAAAAAACTTCAAACAGGGTGGTTTACATCCCCACAGGGAAGTAACCATAAAGTGGATGATAAAGGGAGTAACCAGTCTATTGCAGAGCTACTCTCTACTTATCACCACTTAGACAATAAAGTCTCAACTGGCCAATGTTAGCCTTATTGTCCTTCGTTTGGGGGGGGGTTGTGTGAGAAGGTAGCCTCTTTCTAGCCGTGTTACTCCCACTTTTGGCCTGTTTGTGAGTGTATGTCAGGATGTTTGTCACTGTTTTCACTGTCTCACTGGGATCTTGATGGCTAGGCCCCAGTGCTCATGGTGAAAACACTATGTTTTCAGTATGGTTGTTATGTGTCACTGGGATCCTGCTGGTCAGGACCCCAGTGCTCATAGGTTTGTGGCCTATATGTATGTGTCACTGGGACCCTGTCACACAGGGCCCCAGTGCTCATAGGTGTGCATGTATATGTTCCCTGTGTGGTGCCTAACTGTCTCACTGAGGCTCTGCTAACCAGAACCTCAGTGGTTATGCTCTCTCATTACTTTCAAATTGTCACTAACAGGCTAGTGACCAATTTTACCAATTTACATTGGCTTACTGGAACACCCTTATAATTCCCTAGTATATGGTACTGAGGTACCCAGGGTATTGGGGTTCCAGGAGATCCCTATGGGCTGCAGCATTTCTTTTGCCACCCATAGGGAGCTCTGACAATTCTTACACAGGCCTGCCACTGCAGCCTGAGTGAAATAACGTCCACGTTATTTCACAGCCATTTTACACTGCACTTAAGTAACTTATAAGTCACCTATATGTCTAACCTTTACCTGGTAAAGGTTAGGTGCAAAGTTACTTAGTGTGAGGGCACCCTGGCACTAGCCAAGGTGCCCCCACATTGTTCAGAGCCAATTCACTGAACTTTGTGAGTGCGGGGACACCATTACACGCGTGCACTACATATAGGTCACTACCTATATGTAGCTTCACCATGGTAACTCCGAATATGGCCATGTAACATGTCTATGATCATGGAATTGCCCCCTCTATACCATCCTGGCATTGTTGGTACAATTCCATGATCCCAGTGGTCTGTAGCACAGACCCTGGTACTGCCAGACTGCCCTTCCTGGGGTTTCACTGCAGCTGCTGCTGCTGCCAACCCCTCAGACAGGCAGCTGCCCTCCTGGGGTCCAGCCAGGCCTGGCCCAGGATGGCAGAACAAAGAACTTCCTCTGAGAGAGGGTGTGACACCCTCTCCCTTTGGAAAATGGTGTGAAGGCAGGGGAGGAGTAGCCTCCCCCAGCCTCTGGAAATGCTTTGTTGGGCACAGATGTGCCCAATTCTGCATAAGCCAGTCTACACCGGTTCAGGGACCCCTTAGCCCCTGCTCTGGCGCAAAACTGGACAAAGGAAAGGGGAGTGACCACTCCCCTGACCTGCACCTCCCCTGGGAGGTGTCCATAGCTCCTCCTGTGTGCTCCAGACCTCTGCCATCTTGGAAACAGAGGTGTTGCTGGCACACTGGACTCTTCTGAGTGGCCAGTGCCACCAGGTGACGTCAGAGACTCCTGCTGATAGGCTCCTTCAGGTGTTAGTAGCCTTTCCTCTCTCCTAGGTAGCCAAACCCTCTTTTCTGGCTATTTAGGGTCTCTGTCTCTGGGGAAACTTTAGATAACGAATGCATGAGCTCAGCCGAGTTCCTCTGCATCTCCCTCTTCACCTTCTGATAAGGAATCGACCGCTGACCACGCTGGAAGCCTGCAAACCTGCAACATAGAAGAAAAGACGACTACTGCAACTCTGTAACGCTGATCCTGCCGCCTTCTCGACTGTTTTCCTGCTTGTGCATGCTGTGGGGGTAGTCTGCCTCCTCTCTGCACCAGAAGCTCCGAAGAAATCTCCCGTGGGTCGACGGAATCTTCCCCCTGCAACCGCAGGCACCAAAAAGCTGCATTACCGGTCCCTTGGGTCTCCTCTCAGCACGACGAGCGAGGTCCCTCGAATCCAGCGACGCTGTCCAAGTGACCCCCACAGTCCAGTGACTCTTCAGCTCAAGTTTGGTGGAGGTAAGTCCTTGCCTCACCTCGCTGGGCTGCATTGCTGGGAACCGCGACTTTGCAGCTACTCAGGCCCCTGTGCACTTCCGGCAGAAATCCTTTGTGCACAGCCAAGCCTGGGTCCACGGCACTCTAACCTGCATTGCACGACTTTCTAAGTTGGTCTCCGGCGACGTGGGACTCCTTTGTGCAACTTCGGCGAGCACCGTTTCACGCATCCTTGTAGTGCCTGTTTCTGGCACTTCTTCGGGAGCTACCTGCTTCACTGAGGGCTCTTTGTCTTGCTCGACGTCCCTTCCCTCTGCAGGTCCAATTTGCGACCTCCTGGTCCCTCCTGGGCCCCAGCAGCGTCCAAAAACGCTAAACAAACAATTTGCGTGTAGCAAGGCTTGTTGTTTCCTTCCGGCGGGAAAATACTTCTGCACGACTCTCCAAGGCGAGATGGATCCGTCCACCAAAGGGGAAGTCTCTAGCCCTTTTTGTTCCTGCAGAAACCTCAGCTTCTTCTGTCCAGTCGAAGCTTCTTTGCACCCGCAGCTGGCATTTCCTGGGTATCTGCCCATCTCCGACTTGCTTGTGACTTTTGGACTTGGTCCCCTTGTTCCACAGGTACCCTAGATTGGAAATCCACAGTTGTTGCATTGCTGGTTTGTGTCTTTCCTGCATTATTCCTCTAACACGACTCTTTTGTCCTTAGGGGAACTTTAGTGCACTTTGCACTCACTTTTCAGGGTCTTGGGGAGGGTTATTTTTCTAACTCTCACTATTTTCTAATAGTCCCAGCGACCCTCTACAAGGTCACATAGGTTTGGGGTCCATTCGTGGTTCACATTCCACTTTTGGAGTATATGGTTTGTGTTGCCCCTATCCCTATGTTTCCCCATTGCATCCTATTGTAACTATACATTGTTTGCACTGTTTTCTAAGACTATACTGCATATTTTTGCTATTGTGTATATATATCTTGTGTATATTTCCTATCCTCTCACTGAGGGTACACTCTAAGATACTTTGGCATATTGTCATAAAAATAAAGTACCTTTATTTTTAGTATAACTGTGTATTGTGTTTTCTTATGATATTGTGCATATGACACTAAGTGGTACTGTAGTAGCTTCACACGTCTCCTAGTTCAGCCTAAGCTGCTCTGCTAAGCTACCATTATCTATCAGCCTAAGCTGCTAGGCACCCTATACACTAATAAGGGATAACTGGGCCTGGTGCAAGGTGCAAGTACCCCTTGGTACTCACTACAAGCCAGTCCAGCCTCCTACAAGTACCATCTTGCCTGGCATGTTACCCCCATTTTTCACTGTATATATGTTGTTTTAGTTGTATGTGTCACTGGGACCCTGGTAACCCAGGGCCCCAGTGCTCATAAGTGTGCCTGAATGTGTTACCTGTGTAGTGACTAACTGTCTCACTGAGGCTCTGCTAACCAGAACCTCAGTGGTTATGCTCTCTCATTTCTTTCAAAATTGTCACTGACAGGCTAGTGACCATTTTTACCAATTTACATTGGCTTACTGGAACACCCTTATAATTCCCTAGTATATGGTACTGAGGTACCCAGGGTATTGGGGTTCCAGGAGATCCCTATGGGCTGCAGCATTTCTTTTGCCACCCATAGGGAGCTCTGACAATTCTTACACAGGCCTGCCACTGCAGCCTGAGTGAAATAACGTCCACGTTATTTCACAGCCATTTTTCACTGCACTTAAGTAACTTATAAGTCACCTATATGTCTAACCTTTACCGGGTAAAGGTTAGGTGCAAAGTAACTTAGTGTGAGGGCACCCTGGCACTAGCCAAGGTGCCCCCACATTGTTCAGAGCCAATTCCCTGAACTTTGTGAGTGCGGGGACACCATTACACGTGTGCACTACATATAGGTCACTACCTATATGTAGCTTCACCATGGTAACTCCGAATATGGCCATGTAACATGTCTATGATCATGGAATTGCCCCCTCTATACCATCCAGGCATAGTTGGCACAATCCCATGATCCCAGTGGTCTGTAGCACAGACCCTGGTACTGCCAAACTGCCCTTCCTGGGGTTTCACTGCAGCTGCTGCTGCTGCCAACCCCTCAGACAGGCAGCTGCCCTCCTGGGGTCCAGCCAGGCCTGGCCCAGGATGGCAGAACAAAGAACTTCCTCTGAGAGAGGGTGTGACACCCTCTCCCTTTGGAAAATGGTGTGAAGGCAAGGGAGGAGTAGCCTCCCCCAGCCTCTGGAAATGCTTTCTTGGGCACAGAGGTGCCCAATTCTGCATAAGCCAGTCTACACCGGTTCAGGGACCCCTTAGCCCCTGCTCTGGCGCGAAACTGGACAAAGGAAAGGGGAGTGACCACTCCCCTGACCTGCACCTCCCCTGGGAGGTGTCCAGAGCTCCTCCAGTGTGCTCCAAACCTCTGCCATCTTGGAAACAGAGGTGCTGCTGGCACACTGGACTGCTCTGAGTGGCCAGTGCCACCAGGTGACGTCAGAGACTCCTGCTGATAGGCTCCTTCAGGTGTTAGTAGCCTATCCTCTCTCCTAAGTAGCCAAACCCTCTTTTCTGGCTATTTAGGGTCTCTGTCTCTGGGGAAACTTAAGATAACGAATGCAAGAGCTCATCCAAGTTCCTCTGCATCTCCCTCTTCACCTTCTGATAAGGAATCGACTGCTGACCGCGCTGGAAGCCTGCAAACCTGCAACATAGTAGCAAAGACGACTACTGCAACTCTGTAACGCTGATCCTGCCGCCTTCTCGACTGTTTTCCTGCTTGTGCATGCTGTGGGGGTAGCCTGCCTCCTCTCTGCACCAGAAGCTCCTGAAGAAATCTCCCGTGGGTCGACGGAATCATCCCCCTGCAACCGCAGGCACCAAAAAGCTGCATTACCGGTCCCTTGGGTCTCCTCTCAGCACGACGAGCGAGGTCCCTCGAATCCAGTGACTCTGTCCAAGTGACCCCCACAGTCCAGTGACTCTTCAGCCCAAGTTTGGTAGAGGTAAGTCCTTGCCTCACCTCGCTGGGCTGCATTGCTGGGAACCGCGACTTTGCAAGCTACTCAGGCCCCTGTGCACTTCTGGCGGAAATCCTTTGTGCACAGCCAAGCCTGGTTCCACGGCACTCTAACCTGCATTGCACGACTTTCTAAGTTGGTCTCCGGCGACGTGGGACTCCTTTGTGCAACTTCGGCAAGCACAGTTTCACGCATCCTCGTAGTGCCTGTCTTTGGCACTTCTCCGGAAGATACCTGCTTCAGTGAGGCTGTTTGTCTTGCTCGACGTCCCCTCTCTCTTCAGGTCCAATTTGTGACCTCCTGGTCCCTCCTGGGCCCCAGCAGCGTCCAAAAACGCTAAACGCACGATTTGCAGCTAGCAAGGCTTGTTGGCGTCCTTTCGGCGGGAAAACACTTCTGCACGACTCTCCAAGGCGATAGGGATCCGTCCATCAAAGGGGAAGTCTCTAGCCCTTTTCGTTCCTGCAGAAACCTCAGCTTCTTCTGTCCAGTCAAAGCTTCTTTGCACCCGCAGCTGGCATTTCCTGGGCATCTGCCCATCTCCGACTTGCTTGTGACTTTTGGACTTGGTCCCCTTGTTCCACAGGTATCCTAGATTGGAAATCCACAGTTGTTGCATTGCTGGTTTGTGTCTTTCCTGCATTATTCCTCTAACACGACTTCTTTGTCCTTAGGGGAACTTTAGTGCACTTTGCACTCACTTTTCAGGGTCTTGGGGAGGGTTATTTTTCTAACTCTCACTATTTTCTAATAGTCCCAGCGACCCTCTACAAGGTCACATAGGTTTGGGGTCCATTCGTGGTTCGCATTCCACTTTTGGAGTATATGGTTTGTGTTGCCCCTATCCCTATGTTTCCCCATTGCATCCTATTGTAACTATACATTGTTTGCACTGTTTTCTAAGACTATACTGCATATTTTTGCTATTGTGTATATATATCTTGTGTATATTTCCTATCCTCTCACTGAGGGTACACTCTAAGATACTTTGGCATATTGTCATAAAAATAAAGTACCTTTATTTTTAGTATAACTGTGTATTGTGTTTTCTTATGATATTGTGCATATGACACTAAGTGGTACTGTAGTAGCTTCACACGTCTCCTAGTTCAGCCTAAGCTGCTCTGCTAAGCTACCATTATCTATCAGCCTAAGCTGCTAGACACCCTATACACTAATAAGGGATAACTGGGCCTGGTGCAAGGTGCAAGTACCCCTTGGTACTCACTACAAGCCAGTCCAGCCTCCTACAGGAAGTTTCTAGCCCTTGTCGTTTTTGCAGAATCCATAGCTTCTACCATCCAGTGGCAGCTTCTTTGCACCCACAGCTGGCATTTCCTGGGCATCTGCCCACTCCCGACTTGATCGTGACTTTTGGACTTGGTCCCCTTGTTCCACAGGTACTCTCGTCTAGAAATCCATCGTTGTTGCATTGCTGGTGTTGGTCTTTGTAGGAAAGTACCATCTTGCCTGGCATGTTACCCCCATTTTTCACTGTATACTGTATATGTTGTTTTAGTTGTATGTGTCACTGGGACCCTGCCAGCCAGGGCCCCAGTGCTCATAAGTGTGCCCTGTATGTGTTACCTGTGTTATGACTAACTGTCTCACTGAGGCTCTGCTATTCAGAACCTCAGTGGTTATGCTCTCTCATTTCTTTCAAATTGTCACTAACAAGCTAGTGACCAATTTTACCAATTTACATTGGCATACTGGAACACCCTTATAATTCTCTAGTATATGGTACTGAGGTACCCAGGGTATTGGGGTTCCAGGAGATCCCTATGGGCTGCAGCATTTCTTTTGCCACCCATAGGGAGCTCTGACAATTCTTACACAGGCCTGCCACTGCAGCCTGAGTGAAATAACGTCCACGTTATTTCACAGCCATTTTACACTGACTTAAGTAACTTATAAGTCACCTATATGTCTAACCTTTACCTGGTAAAGGTTGGGTGCTAAGTTACTTAGTGTGTGGGCACCCTGGCACTAGCCAAGGTGCCCCCACATTGTTCAGGGCCAATTTCCCGGACTTTGTGAGTGCGGGGACACCATTACACGCGTGCACTACATATAGGTCACTACCTATGTGTAGCTTCACATTGGTAACTCCGAATATGGCCATGTAACATGTCTATGATCATGGAATTGCCCCCTCTATGCCATCCTGGCATAGCTGGCACAATCTCATGATCCCACGGGTCTCTAGCACAGACCCGGGTACTGCCAAACTGCCTTTCCTGGGGTTTCACTGCAGCTGCTGCCAACCCCCAAAACAGGTTTCGGCCCTCCTGGGGTCCAGCCAGGCTTGGCCCAGGATGGCAGAACAAAGGACTTCCTCAGAGAGAGGGTGTTACACCCTCTCCCTTTGGAAAAAGGTGTCAGGGCTGGGGAGGAGTAGCCTCCCCCAGCCTCTGGAAATGCTTTCATGGGCACAGATGGTGCCCATTTCTGCATAAGTCAGTCTACACCGGTTCAGGGACCCCTCAGCCCTGCTCTGGCGCGAAACTGGACAAAGGAAAGGAGAGTGACCACTCCCCTGACCTGCACCTCCTCTGGGAGGTGCCCAGAGCTCCTCCAGTGTGCTCCAGACCTCTGCCATCTTAGAAACAGAGGTGCTGCTGACACACTGGACTGCTCTGAGTGGCCAGGGCCAGCAGGTGACGTCAGAGACTCCTTCTGATAGGCTCCTTCAGGTGTTGCTAGCCTATCTTCTCTCCTAAGTAGCCAAACCCTCTTTTCTGGCTATTCAGGGTCTCTGCTTTGGGGATTTCCTTAGATAACGAATGCAAGAGCTCATCAGAGTTCCTCTGCATCTCTCTCTTCACCTTCTGCCAAGGAATCGACTGCTGACCGCGGTGGAAGCCTGCAAAACTGCAACAAAGTAGCGAAGACGACTACTGCAACTCTGTAACGCTGATCCTGCCGCCTTCTCGACTGTTTTCCTGGTGGTGCATGCTGTGGGGGTAGTCTGCCTCCTCTCTGCACTAGAAGCTCCGAAGAAATCTCCAGTGGGTCGACGGAATCGTCCCCCTGCAACCGCAGGCACGAAAGAACTGCATCACCGGTCCCCTGGGTCTCCTCTCAGCACGACGAGCGAGGTCACTTGAATCCAGCAACTCTGTCCAAGTGACTGCCACAGTCCAGTGACTCTTCAGTCCAAGTTTGGTGGAGGTAAGTCCTTGCCTCCCCACGCCAGACTGCATTGCTCGGAATCGCGTCTTTTGCAGCTACTCCGGCTCCTGTGCACTTTCCGAGGGAATCCTTTGTGCACAGCCAAGCCTGGGTCCACGGCACTCTAACCTGCATTGCACGACCTCCTGAGTTGTCCTCCGGCGGCGTGGGACTCCTTTGTGCAACTTCGGGTGAGTTCCATTTCACTCCACTTTGTAGTGCCTGTTCCGGCACTTCTGCGGGTGCTGCCTGCTTCTGAGAGGTCTGATTGTCTTGCTGTGCGCCCCCTCTGTCCCCTCGCGCAATTGGCGACATCCTGGTCCCTCCTGGGCCACAGCAGAATCCAAAAACCCTAACCGCACGACTTGCAGCTAGCAAGGCTTGTTTGCGGTCTTTCTTCAGGAAAACACTTCTGCACAACTCTTCACGAAGTGGGACATCCATCCTCCAAAGGGGAAGTTTCTAGCCCTTGTCGTTCCTGCGAATCCTCAGCTTCTACTTCCTAGTAGCAGCTTCTTTGCACCGACAACTGGCATTTCCTGGGCATCTGCCCGCCCACTCTCAACTTGATCGTGACTTTTGGACTTGGTCCCCTTGATCCACAGGTACTCTCGTCTGGAAATCCATTGTTGTTGCATTGCTGGTGTTGGTCTTTCCTGCAGAATTCCCCTATCACGACTTCTGTGCTCTTTGCGGAACTTTAGTGCACTTTGCACTAACTTTTCAGGGTCTTGGGGTGGGCTATTTTTCTAACCCTCACTGTTTTCTTACAGTCCCAGTGACCCTCTACAAGGTCACATAAGTTTGGGGTCCATTCGTGGTTCGCATTCCACTTTTGGAGTATATGGTTTGTGTTGCCCCTATCCCTATGTGTCCCCATTGCATCCTATTGTAACTATACATTGTTTGCACTGTTTTCTACTACTATACTGCATATTTTTGGTATTGTGTACAAATTTCTTGTGTATATTGTGAGAAAGTAGCCTCTTTCTAGCCTTGTTACCCCCACTTTTGGCCTGTTTGTGAGTGTATGTCAGGGTGTTTTCACTGTCTCACTGGGATCCTGCTAGCCAGGGCCCAGTGCTCATAGTGAAAACCCTATGTTTTCAGTATGTTTGTTATGTGTCACTGGGACCCTGCTAGCCAGGACCCCAGTGCTCATAAGTTTGTGACCTATAGGTATGTGTTCCCTGTGTGATGCCTAACTGTCTCAATGAGGCTCTGCTAACCAGAACCTCAGTGGTTATGCTCTCTCTTTACAAATTGTCACTAACAGGCTAGTGACCAATTTTACCAATTTACATTGGCATACTGGAACACCCTTATAATTCCCTAGTATATGGTACTGAGGTACCCAAGGTACTGGGGTTCCAGGAGATCCCTATGGGCTGCAGCATTTCTTTTGCCACCCATAGGGAGCTCTGACAATTCTTACAGAGGACTGCCACTGCAGCCTGAGTGAAATAACGTCCACGTTATTTCACAGCCATTTTACACTACACTTAAGTAACTTATAAGTCACCTATATGTCTAACCTTTACCTGGTAAAGGTTGGGTGCTAAGTTACTTAGTGTGTGGGCACCCTGGTACTAGCCAAGGTTCCCCCACATTGTTCAGGGCCAATTCCCTGGACTTTGTGAGTGCGGGGAGTCCATTACACGCGTGCACTACATATAGGTCACTACCTATGTGTAGCTTCACAATGGTAACTCCGAATATGGCCATGTAACATGTCTAAGATCATGGAATTGCCCCCTCTATGCCATACTGGCATTGTTGGTGCAATCCCATGATCCCACGGGTCTCTAGCACAGACCCTGGCACTGCCAAACTGCCTTTCCCGGGGTTTCACTGCAGCTGCTGCTGCTGCTGCTGCCAACCCCTCAGACAGGTTTCTGCCCTCCTGGGGTCCAGCCAGGCTTGGCCCAGGGTGGCAGAACAAAGGACTTCCTCAGAGAGAGGGTGTTACACCCTCTCCCTTTGGAAAATGGTGTGAAGGCAGGGGAGGAGTATCCTCCCCCAGCCTCTGGAAATGCTTTCATGGGCACACATGGTGCCCATTTCTGCATAAGCCAGTCTACACCGGTGTGAGAAAGTAGCCTCTTTCTAGCCTTGTTACCCCCACTTTTGGCTTGTTTGTGAGTGTATGTCAGGGTGTTTTCACTGTCTCACTGGAATCCTGCTAGCCAGGGCCAGTGCTCATAGTGAAAACCCTATGTTTTCAGTGTGTTTGTTATGTGTCACTGGGACCCTGCTAGTCAGGACCCCAGTGCTCATAAGTTTGTGACCTATAGGTATGTGTTCCCTGTGTGGTGCCTAACTGTCTCACTGAGGCTCTGCTAACCAGAACCTCAGTGGTTATGCTCTCTCATTTCTTTCCAAATTGTCACTAACAGGCTAGTGACCAATTTTACCAATTTACATTGGCTTACTGGAACACCCTTATAATTCCCTAGTATATGGTACTGAGGTACCCAGGGTATTGGGGTTCCAGGAGATCCCTATGGGCTGCAGCAATTCTTTTGCCACCCATAGGGAGCTCTGACAATTCTTACACAGGCCTGCCACTGCAGCCTGAGTGAAATAACGTCCACGTTATTTCACAGCCATTTTACACTGCACTTAAGTAACTTATAAGTCACCTATATGTCTAACCTTTACCTGGTAAAGGTTAGGTGCAAAGTTACTTAGTGTGAGGGCACCCTGGCACTAGCCAAGGTGCCCCCACATTGTTCAGGGCCAATTCCCCGGACTTTGTGAGTGCGGGGACACCATTACACGCGTGCACTACATATAGGTCACTACCTATATGTAGCTTCACAATGGTAACTCCGAATATGGCCATGTAACATGTCTAAGATCATGGAATTGCCCCCTCTATGCCATCCTGGCATTGTTGGCACAATTCGATGATCCCAGTGGTCTGTAGCACAGACCCTGGTACTGCCAAACTGCCCTTCCTGGGGTTTCACTGCAGCTGCTGCTGCTGCCAACCCCTCAGACAGGCATCTGCCCTCCTGGGGTCCAGCCAGGCCTGGCCCAGGGTGGCAGAACAAAGAACTTCCTCTGAGAGAGGGTGTGACACCCTCTCCCTTTGGAAAATGGTGTGAAGGCAGGGGAGGAGTAGCCTCCCCCAGCCTCTGGAAATGCTTTGTTGGGCACAGATGTGCCCAATTCTGCATAAGCCAGTCTACACCGGTTCAGGGGACCCCTTAGCCCTGCTCTGGCGCGAAACTGGACAAAGGAAAGGGGAATGACCACTCCCCTGACCTGCACCTCCCCTGGGAGGTGTCCAGAGCTCCTCCAGTGTGCTCCAGACCTCTGCCATCTTGGAAACAGAGGTGCTGCTGGCACACTGGACTGCTCTGAGTGGCCAGTGCCACCAGGTGACGTCAGAGACTCCTTGTGATAGGCTCCTTCAGGTGTTGCTAGCCTATCCTCTCTCCTAGGTAGCCAAACCCTCTTTTCTGGCTATTTAGGGTCTCTGTCTCTGGGGAAACTTTAGATAACGAATGCATGAGCTCAGCCAAGTTCCTCTGCATCTCTCTCTTCACCTTCTGATAAGGAATCGACTGCTGACCGCGCTGGAAGCCTGCAAAACTGCAACATAGTAGCAAAGACGACTACTGCAACTCTGTAACGCTGATCCTGCCGCCTTCTCGACTGTTTTCCTGCTTGTGCATGCTGTGGGGGTAGTCTGCCTCCTCTCTGCACCAGAAGCTCCGAAGAAATCTCCCGTGGGTCGACGGAATCTTCCCCCTGCAACCGCAGGCACCAAAAAGCTGCATTATCGGTCCCTGGGGTCTCCTCTCAGCACGACGAGCAAGGTCCCTCGAATCCAGCGACTCTGTCAAAGTGACCCCCACAGTCCAGTGACTCTTCAGTCCAAGTTTGGTGGAGGTAAGTCCTTGCCTCACCTCGCTAGACTGCATTGCTGGGAACCGTGACTTTTGCAGCTACTCCGGCCTCCGTGCATTTCCGGTGGAAATCCTTTGTGCACAGTCCAGCCTGGGTCCACGGCACTCTAACCTGCATTGCACGACCTCCTAAGTTGTTCTCCGGCGACGTGGGACTTCTTTGTGCGACTTCGGGTGAGCACCGTTTCACGCATCCTCGTAGTGCCTGTTTGTGGCACTTTTTCGGGTGCTACCTGCTGCTGAGAGGGCTCCTTGTCTTGCTCGACGTCCCCTCTCTTTCCTGGTCCAATTTGCGACCTCCTAGTCCCTCCAGGGCCCCAGCAGCGTCCAAAAACTCTAACCGCACGATTTGCAGCTAGCAAGGCTTGTTGGAGTTCTTTCGGTGGCAAAACACTTCTGAACGACTCTCCACGGCAAGTCGGATCTGTCCACCAAAGGGGAAGTCTCTAGCCCTTTTCGTTCCTGCAGAAACCGCAGCTTCTTCTGTCCAGTAGAAGCTTCTTTGCACCCACAGCTGGCATTTCCTGGGCATCTGCCCATCTCCGACTTGCTTGTGACTTTTGGACTTGGTCCCCTTGTTCCACAGGTACCCTAGATTGGAAATCCACAGTTGTTGCATTGTTGGTTTGTGTCTTTCCTGCATTATTCCTCTAACACGACTTCTTTGTCCTTAGGGGAACTTTAGTGCACTTTGCACTCACTTTTCAGGGTCTTGGGGAGGGTTATTTTTCTAACTCTCACTATTTTCTAATAGTCCCAGCGACCCTCTACAAGGTCACATAGGTTTGGGGTCCATTCGTGGTTCGCATTCCACTTTTGGAGTATATGGTTTGTGTTGCCCCTATCCTTATGTTTCCCCATTGCATCCTATTGTAACTATACATTATTTGCACTGTTTTCTAAGACTATACTGCATATTTTTGCTATTGTGTATATATATCTTGTGTATATTTCCTATCCTCTCACTGAGGGTACACTCTAAGATACTTTGGCATATTGTCATAAAAATAAAGTACCTTTATTTTTAGTATAACTGTGTATTGTGTTTTCTTATGATATTGTGCCTATGACACTAAGTGGTACTGTAGTAGCTTCACACGTCTCCTAGTTCAGCCTAAGCTGCTCTGCTAAGCTACCATTATCTATCAGCCTAAGCTGCTAGACACCCTATACACTAATAAGGGATAACTGGGCCTGGTGCAAGGTGCAAGTACCCCTTGGTACTCACTACAAGCCAGTCCAGCCTTCTACAACCGGTTCAGGGACCCCTCAGCCCTGCTCTGGCGCGAAACTGGACAAAGGAAAGGGGAGTGACCACTCCCCTGACCTGCACCTCCCCTGGGAGGTGCCCAGAGCTCCTCCAGTGTGCTCCAGACCTCTGCCATCTTGGAAACAGAGGTGCTGCTGGCACACTGGACTGCTCTGAGTGGCCAGTGCCAGCAGGTGACATCAGAGACTCCTGATAGGCTCCTTCAGGTGTTGCTAGCCTATCTTCTCTCCTAAGTAGCCAAACCCTCTTTTCTGGCTATTTAGGGTCTCTTCTTTGGGGAGTTCCTTAGATAACGAATGCAAGAGCTCATCCGAGTTCCTCTGCATCTCTCTCTTCATCTTCTGCAAAGGAATCGACTGCTGACCGCGCTGGAAGCCTGCAAAACTGCAACAAAGTCGCAAAGACGACTACTGCAACTCTGTAACGCTGATCCTGCCGCCTTCTCGACTGTTTTCCTGGTGGTGCATGCTGTGGGGGTAGTCTGCCTCCTCTCTGCACTAGAAGCTCAGAAGAAATCTCCCGTGGGTTGACGGAATCGTCCCCCTGCAACCGCAGGCACCAAAGAACTGCATCACCGGTCCCCTGGGTCTCCTCTCAGACCAACGAGCGAGGTCCCTTGAATCCAGCAACTCTGTCCAAGTGACTGCGACAGTCCAGTGACTCTTCAGTCCAAGTTTGGTGGAGGTAAGTCCTTGCCTCCCCACGCCAGACTGCATTGCTGGGAATCACGACTTTTGCAGCTACTCCAGCCTCTGTGCACTTCCGGCGGAAATCCTTTGTGCACAGCCAAGCCTGGGTCCACGGCACTCTAACCTGCATTGCACGACTTTCTAAGTTGTCCTCCGGCAGCGTGGGACTCCTTTGTGCAACTTCGGGTGAGCACCGTTTCACTCCTCTTTGTGGTGCCTGTTCCGGCACTTCTGTGGGTGCTGCCTGCTTCTGAGAGGGCTCCTTGTCTTGCTGGGCGCCCCCTCTGTCCCTTACGCAATTGGCGACATCCTGGTCCTTCCTGGGCCACAGCAGCATCCAAAAACCCTAACCGCACAACTTGCAGCTAGCAAGGCTTGTTTGCGGTCTTTCTTCAGGAAAACACTTCTTCACGACTCTCCACGGCGTGAGGGATCGATCCTCCAATGGGGAAGTTTCTAGCCCTTGTCGTTCCTGCAGAATCCTCAGCTTCTACTGTCCAGTAGCAGCTTCTTTGCACCCACAGCTGGCATTTCCTGGGCATCTGCCCATCTCCGACTTGCTTGTGACTTTTGGACTTGGTCCCCTTGTTCCACAGGTACCCTCGTTTGGAAATCCATCACTGTTGCATTGCTGATTTGTGTCTTTCCTGCAGAATTCCCCTATCACGACTTCTGTGCTCTTTGGGGAACTTTAGTGCACTTTGCACTCACTTTTCAGGGTCTTGGGGTGGGCTATTTTTCTAACCCTCACTGTTTTCTTACAGTCTAGCGACCCTCTACAAGGTCACATAGGTTTGGGGTCCATTCGTGGTTCGCATTCCACTTTTGGAGTATATGGTTTGTGTTGCCCCTATCCCTATGTGTCCCCATTGCATCCTATTGTAACTATACATTGTTTGCACTGTTTTCTAATACTATACTGCATATTTTTGGTATTGTGTACATATATCTTGTGTATATTTGCTATCCTCATACTGAGGGTTCTCACTGAGATACTTTTAGCATATTGTCATAAAAATAAAGTACCTTTATTTTTAGTATATCTGTGTATTGTGTTTTCTTATGATATTGTGCATATGACACTAGTGGTACTGTATGAGCTTCACTCGTCTCCTAGTTCAGCCTAACCTGCTCTGCTAAGGTACCATTATCTATCAGCCTAAGCTGCTAGACACCCTATACACTAATAAGGGATAACTGGGCCTGGTGCAAGGTGTAAGTACCCCTAGGTACTCACTACAAGCCAGTCCAGCCTCCTACATATATTTGCTATCCTCATACTGAGGGTACTCACTGAGATACTTTTGGCATATTGTCATAAAAATAAAGTACCTTTATTTTTAGTATATCTGTGTATTGTGTTTTCTTAAGATATTGTGCATATGACACTAGTGGTACTGTAGGAGCTTCACTCGTCTCCTAGTTCAGCCTAAGCTGCACTGCTAAGCTACCATTACCTATCAGCCTAAGCTGCTAGACACCCTATACACTAATAAGGGATACCTGGGCCTGGTGCAAGGTGTAAGTACCCCTTGGTACTCAATACAAGCCAGTCCAGCCTCCTACATTGGTTGTGCAGCGGTGGGATAAGTACTTTGCAACTACTTACCACTTTTGTCATTGTACTTTTTATAAGAGAAAAATATACAAAACAAGTTCAGTGTATGTACACCTAACCAAAAAGTTTTGCTTTTCTCCTTTCACTTCTTTTCTAAGTCCTGAAAAGTACCTCTAAACTTTCTAAAAAGTTCTTTAAAAGTTTTAAAAGTTTTTTTCTGTCTTTCCAAAAGTTCTGAAAAACTTTTTTTCTCACTTTTTCTATCACTTAAACACTTTCTAAAATGTCTGCCCACAGGCCAAACTGTTGATCTGTCCAAACTTGCTTATGATCACTGTAGGAGACTGGACTGGCTTGTAGTGAGTACCAAGGGGTGCTTACACCTTGCACCAGGCCCAGTTATCCCTTATTAGTGTATAGGGTGTTTAGCAGCATAGGCTGATAGATAATGGTAGCTTAGCAGAGCAGCTTAGGCTGAACTAGGAGACGAGTGAAGCTCCTACAGTACCATTTAGTGTCATATGCACAATATCATAAGAAAACACAATACACAGATATACTAAAAATAAAGGTACTTTATTTTTATGACAATATGCCAAAAGTATCTCAGTGAGTACCCTCAGTATGAGGATAGCAAATATACACAAGATATATGTACACAATACCAAAATATGCAGTAATAGTATTAGAAAACAGTGCAATGTATAGTTACAATAGGATGCAATGGAGACACATAGGGATAGGGGCAATACAAACCATATACTCCAAAAGTGGAATGCGAACCACGAATGGACCCCAAACCTATGTGACCTTGTAGAGGGTCGCTGGGACTATTAGAAAATAGTAAGGGTTAGAAAAATAGCCCACCCCAAGACCCTGAAAAGTGAGTTCAAAGTGCACTAAAGTTCCCCAAAGGACATAGAAGTCGTGATAGGGGAATTCTGCAGGAAAGACACAAACCAACAATGCAACAACGATGGATTTCCAGTCGAGGGTACCTGTGGAACAAGGGGACCAAGTCCAAAAGTCACAAGCAAGTCGGAGATGGGCAGATGCCCAGGAAATGCCAGCTGTGGGTGCAAAGATGCTGCTACTGGGCAGTAGAAGCGTAGGTTTCTGAAAGAACGACAAAGGCTAGAGACTTCTCCTTTGGAGGACGGATCCCTCACGCCGTGGAGAGTCGTGGAGAAGTGTTTTGCCGCCGACAGACCGCCAACAAGCCTTGCTAGCTGCAAATCATGTGGTAAGGGTTTTTGAATGCTGCTGTGGCCCAGGAGGGACCAGGATGTCGCAAATTGCGTCAGGGGACAGAGAGGATGTCAAGCAAGACAAAGAGTCCTCTCAGCAGCAGGCAGCACCCGGAGAAGTGCCAGAAACAGGCACTATGAGGTTGCGTGAAACAGTGCTCACCCGAAGTCGCACAAAGGAGTCCCACGTTGCCGGAGAACAACGTAGGAGGTCGTGCAATGCAGGTTAGAGTTCCGTGGACCCAGGCTGGACTGTGCATGAAGGATTTCCGCCGGAAGTGCACGGAGGCCGGGAGTAGCTGCAAAAGTCGCAGTTTCCAACAATGCAGTCTGGCGTGGGGAGGCAAGGACTTACCTCCACCAAACTTGGACTGAAGAGTCACTGGACAGTGGGAGTCACTTGGACAGAGGTGTTGGATTCAAGGGACCTCGCTCGTCGTGCTGAGAGGAGACCCAAGGTACCGGTGATGCAGTTCTTTGGTGCCTGCGGTTGCAGGGGGACGATTCCGTCGACCCACGGGAGATTTCTTCGGAGCTTCTAGTGCAGAGAGGAGGCAGACTACCCCCACAGCATGCACCACCAAGAAAACAGTCGAGAAGGCGGCAGGATCAGCGTTACAGGGTTGCAGTAGTTGTCTTTGCTACTATGTTGCAGTTTTGCAGGCTTCCAGCGCGGTCAGCAGTCGATTCCTTGGCAGAAGGTGAAGAGAGAGATGCAGAGGAACTCGGATGAGCTCTTGCATTCGTTATCTAAGGAATCCCAAGCGACAGAGACCCTAAATAGCCAGAAAAGAGGGTTTGGCTACCTAGGAGAGAGGATAGGCTAGCAACACCTGAAGGAGCCTATCAGGAGGAGTCTCTGACGTCACCTGATGGCACTGGCCACTCAGAGCAGTCCAGTGTGCCCGCAGCACCTCTGTTTCCAAGATGGCAGAGGTCTGGAGCACACTGGAGGAGCTCTGGGCACCTCCCGGGGGAGGTACAGGTCAGGGGAGTGGTCACTCCCCTTTCCTTTGTCCAGTTTCACGCCAGAGCAGGGCTAAGGGGTCCCTGAACCGGTGTAGGCCGGCTTATGCAGAAATGGGCACCAAATGTGCCCATGAAAGCATTTCCAGAGGCTGGGGGAGGCTACTCCTCCCCTGCCTTCACACCATTTTCCAAAGGGAGAGGGTGTAACACCCTCTCTCAGAGGAAGTCCTTTGTTCTGCCATCCTGGGCCAGGCCTGGCTGGACCCCAGGAGGGCAGATGCCTGTCTGAGGGGTTGGCAGCAGCAGCAGCTGCAGTGAAACCCCGGGAAAGGCAGTTTGGCAGTACCAGGGTCTGTGCTACAGACCACTGGGATCATGGGATTGTGCCAACTATGCCAGGATGGTATAGAGGGGGCAATTCCATGATCATAGACATGTTACATGGCCATATTCGGAGTTACCATTGTGAAGCTACATATAGGTAGTGACCTATATGTAGTGCACGCATGTAATGGTGTCCCCGCACTCACAAAGTCCGGGGAATTGGCCCTGAACAATGTGGGGGCACCTTGGCTAGTGCCAGGGTGCCCTCACACTAAGTAACTTAGCACCCAACCTTTACCAGGTAAAGGTTGGACATATAGGTGACTTATAAGTTACTTAAGTGCAGTGTAAAATGGCTGTGAAATAACGTGGACGTTATTTCACTCAGGCTGCAGTGGCAGGCCTGTGTAAGAATTGTCAGAGCTCCCTATGGGTGGCAAAAGAAATGCTGCAGCCCATAGGGATCTCCTGGAACCCCAATACCCTGGGTACCTCAGTACCATATACTAGGGAATTATAAGGGTGTTCCAGTATGCCAATGTAAATTGGTAAAATTGGTCACTAGCCTGTTAGTGACAATTTGTAAAGAGAGAGCATAACCACTGAGGTTCTGGTTAGCAGAGCCTCAGTGAGACAGTTAGGCATCACACAGGGAACACATACATATAGGCCACAACCTTATGAGCACTGGGGTCCTGGCTAGCAGGGTCCCAGTGACACATAACAAGCATACTGAAAACATAGGGTTTTCACTATGAGCACTGGGCCCTGGCAAGCAGGATACCAGTGAGACAGTGAAAACACCCTGACATACACTCACAAACAGGCCCAAAGTGGGGGTAACAAGGCTAGAAAGAGGCTACTTTCTCACACAACCCCCCCCCCCCAAACGAAGGACAATAAGGAGAACCTTGGCCACTTGAGACTTTATTGTCTAAGTGGTGATAAGTAGAGAGTAGCTCTGCAATAGACTGGTTACTCCCTTTATCATCCACTATATGGTTACTTCCCTGTGGGGATGTAAACCACCCTGTTTGAAGATTTTTAGCTAAGCAACAATGTGAAGATGTATTTTCAGAGTTTCTATCAGTAAGTTTTAGTTTAGAGCAGTGGGAATTGCCCACTGAACCTATTTGTAGTGATGGAAATGCCAGACAGGGATGCTGTCTCAGAAAAGCCATAGCTGGGCAAAGACTTTGTCCATATGGCTGGAAGAGAGAACAGGGATGCTGTTTCTCTTGGGTTGGAGCAGGGCAGGGATGCTGTCCTATGAGCTCCACACTAGGGCAGGGATGCTGTCCTAAGTGTTGTGAGGCAGTGCAGAGTTTCTGCACTAAAGTTTCTCTGGGAGGGTTGGAGGGATGCTCCATGTTAACAAAAATGGTGCTCTTTTTGTCACCAATGTTAGTTATCCCACAGAGAGGTACTTCTACCTCAGGGAGTACAGCTTTGCCAGCTGATGATTCTCTTGGAACAGGTGCCACCCCAGGAGAGGTTTCTCCCACCACAGGAATGGTATCCTGAATGGCAGGGTGGTTAGGGGATACTGTGATACCCTTTTTACCTGTTGATGGAGAGGGATCCTGAGTTTTCAGGCCTTCTCTCCTTTGCTTTTCATTTCAGTAGAAATGAGAGGGAACAATTCCTCTGGGATGCCCAGCATGGCTGCATGGGCATAAAACTCTACATCAGCCCAACCTGAGGCCTCTAGGTCATTACCTAAGAGACAGTCTACAGGTAAGCTAGGTGATACCAACATCTGCTGAGGGCCAGTAACTCCACCCCAACTAAACTGAATTATAGCTAAGGGAAGAAACTTAGTGGAGTTATGGACATCAATAATCTTATACTGTTGTCCAATGATGTGTTGTTCAGGATGCACTAGGTTTTCAGTCACCAAAGTGATACTGGCACCTGTGTCTCTGTAGGCCAAGGCCCCAACACCATTTATTGAAACTGTCTGCCTGTACTTATCCATTGTAAGGGGACAAGCAGCCAGTGTGGCAAGGCCAATGCCACTAGGTGTGACAGAAACTGTCTTGTGACTGACTATCCCAGTTTCTATGATGGACCCATAAGTGAACCCAACTACACCCTTTGCTTAACTGTTGCCAGCAGTCCCACCACTAGTACCACTACTGCTAGGAGCACTAGAGCTTGATGTATTAGTGGTGGTAGGCTCGGGGGGTTTCCCTGGACAGGACTTATCCCCTGGCCTATGGCCTCTGTTTTTACACACAAAGCACCAAGGCTTTTTAATGTGTGCAGGTTGAGAAGAAGAGGAAGAATTAGTTTTATCCCCACCCTCTGAAGAGTGTTTAAGATTTGAAGTGGGATCTTTGGTTTTACCCTTATCCCCATGCTTATCTTGAGATTTTTCACCATCTTTCTTCTTATTGCCATCTTTGTCACCCCCTGTATGAACTTTTCTGTTCACCCTTGTTCTGACCCATTTGTCTGCCTTCTTTCCCAATTCTTGGGGAGAGGTCAGATCAGAGTCTACCAGGTACTGGTGCAACAAATCAGACACACAATTATTAAGAATATGCTCTCCCAGGATCAAGTTATACAGGCTGTCATAATCAGTAACTTTACTGCCATGTAACCACCCCTCCAAGGCCTTCACTGAATGGTCAATGAAATCAACCCAGTCTTGATAAGACTCCTTTTTGGTCTCTCTGAACTTTATCCTGTATTGTTCAGTGGTTAAGCCATAACCATCCAGGAGTGCCTTCTTAAGAACTGTAAAATTATTGGCATCACTTTCTTTCACAGTAAGGAGCCTATCCTTACCCTTTCCACTAAATGATAGCCATAGGATAGCAGCCCACTGCCTTTGAGGGACATCCTGTACAGCACAGGCCCTCTCAAGTGCAGCAAACCACTTGTTAATGTCATCCCCCTCCTTATAAGGGGGAACTATCTTATGCAGATTCCTGGAATCATGCTCTTTTGCAGGATGACTATGGGGAATACTGCTGCTGCCACCATGGGTTTCTAAACCCTGTTTCTGTCTCTCCTTCTCTACTTCTAAAGTCTGTCTCTCCAAATCCAGCTGTTGCTTCTTGAGCTTCAGTCTGGTTTGTTCCACTCTCAATCTATTGAGCTCCCTTTCTAACAATCTGTCATCAGGGTGGGTGGGAGGGACATGCCTTGAGACAGAAGTATGATGAGAATGGACAGAAGGAGACCTGTCCCTTACAGAGGGCACCCTAACAGCTTGGCTGACAGTGTAATGTGAGAGCACACCATCTGTATGATGTGACTCCACCTCAGTACCAACTATGCTAGACTGTCTAGTAATGGGCAGGCTTAGAAGTTTCTTTCCTGAATCTTTTCCTGGGGGAGTCCCTGGATCAGATTGGGAACCATTAGCTACTTTTTCAACAGATGGGGCACTTTTAGCCTTATTCTGTTCTCTAAGCATGTTAAGCAACAATTCCAAGGAAGGATTCTTCCCTACACTCAAACGTCTCTCTATGCAGAGACTCCTTGCTCCTTTCCAGCTAAGGTGATCATATGCAAGTTTGGACAGATCAACATTTTGGCCTGTGCCAGACATTTTTAGAGAGAGTTAAAGTGATAGAAATAGAGAAAAAAAAATGTTTGTCAGAGCTTTTAGAAAGACAGAGAAAAAAACTTTTAAAACTTTTTAGAACTTTTTGAAAGTTTTAGAAGTACTTTTCAGCACTTTAGAAAAGAGTGAAAAGAGGAAATGCAAAACTTTTTAGTTATGTGTACACACACTGAACTTGTTTTGTATATTTTTCTCTTATGAAAAGTACAATGACAAGAGTGGTAAGTAGTCTCAAAGCACTTATCCCAACGCTGCACAACCAATGTAGGAGGCTGGACTGGCTTGTAGTGAGTACCAAGGGGTACTTACACCTTGCACCAGGCCCAGTTATCCCTTATTAGTGTATAGGGTGTCTAGCAGCATAGGCTGATAGATAATGGTAGCTTAGCAGAGCAGCTTAGGCTGAACTAGGAGACGAGTTAAGGTCCTACAGTACCACTTAGTGTCATATGCACAATATCATAAGAAAACCCAATACACAGATATACTAAAAATAAAGGTACTTTATTTTTATGACAATATGCCAAAAGTATCTCAGTGAGTACCCTCAGTATGAGGATAGCAAATATACACAAGGTATATGTACACAATACCAAAATATGCAGTAATAGTATTAGAAAACAGTGCAAACAATGTATAGTTACAATAGGATGCAATGGAGACACATAGGGATAGGGGCAACACAAATCATATACTCCAAAAGTGGAATGCGAACCACGAATGGACCCCAAACCTATGTGACCTTGTAGAGGGTCGCTGGGACTATTAGAAAATAGTAAGGGTTAGAAAAATAGCCCACCCCAAGACCCTGAAAAGTGAGTGCAAAGTGCACTAAAGTTCCCCAAAGGACATAGAAGTCGTGATAGGGGAATTCTGCAGGAAAGACACAAACCAACAATGCACCAATGATTGATTTCCAGTCGAGGGTACCTGTGGAACAAGGGGACCAAAATCCAAAAGTCACAAGCAAGTCGGAGATGGGCAGATGCCCAGGAAATGCCAGCTGTGGGTGCAAAGATGCTGCTACTGGACAGTAGAAGCATAGGTTTTTGCAAGAACGACAAGGGCTAGAGACGTCCCCTTTGGAGGACAGATCCCTCTTGCTGTGTAGAGTCGTGCAGAAGTGTTTTCCCGCCGAAAGACCGCCAACAAGCCTTGATAGCTGCAAATCGTGCGGTAAGGGTTTTTGGATGCTGCTGTGGGCCAGGAAGGACCAGGATGTCGCAAATTGCGTCAGGGGACAGAGGGCACGTCGAGCAAGACATGGAGCCCTCTCAGCAGCAGGCAGCCCCTGGAGAAATGCCAGAAACAGGTCCTACGAGGATGCATGAATCAGTGCTCACCAGAACTCGCACAAAGGAGTCCCACGTCGCCGGAGAACAACTTAGGAGGTCGTGCAATGCTGGTTAGAGTGACGTGGACCCAGGCTGGACTGTGCACAAAGGATTTCCGCCGGAAGTGCACGGAGGCCGGAGTAGCTGCAAAAGTCGCTGTTTACAACAATGCAGTCTGGCGTGGGGAGGCAAGAACTTACCTCCACCAAACTTGGACTGAAGAGTCACTGGACTGTGGGAGTCACTTGGACAGAGTTGTTGGATTCAAGGGACCTCGCTCGTCATCCTGAGAGGAGACCCAAGGTACCAGTGATGCAGTTCTTTGGTGCCTGCGGTTGCAGGGGGACGATTCCGTCGACCCACGGGAGATTTCTTCGGAGCTTCTAGTGCAGAGAGGAGGCAGACTACCCCCACAGCATGCACCACCAGGAAAACAGTCGAGAAGGCGGCAGGATCAGCGTTACAGGGTTGCAGTAGTCGTCTTTGCTACTATGTTGCAGTTTTGCAGGCTTCCAGCGCGGTCAGCAGTCGATTCTTGGCAGAAGGTGAAGAGAGAGATGCAG
The DNA here is from genome assembly GCF_031143425.1 of Pleurodeles waltl. NCBI lineage: Eukaryota > Metazoa > Chordata > Amphibia > Caudata > Salamandridae > Pleurodeles > Pleurodeles waltl. Next base: position 522,481,260 of record NC_090446.1, read on the forward strand.
AGGAACTCGGATGAGCTCTTGCATTCGTTATCTAAGGAATCCCAAGCGACAGAGACCCTAAATAGCCTGAAAAGAGGGTTTAGCTACCTAGGAGAGAGGATAGGCTAGCAACACCTGAAGGAGCCTATCAGGAGGAGTCTCTGACGTCACCTGATGGCACTGGCCACTCAGAGCAGTCCAGTGTGCCCGCAGCACCTCTGTTTCCAAGATGGCAGAGGTCTGGAGCACACTGGAGGAGCTCTGGGCACCTCCCAGGGGAGGTACAGGTCAGGGGAGTGGTCACTCCCCTTTCCTTTGTCCAGTTTCACGCCAGAGCAGGGCTAAGGGGTCCCTGAACCGGTGTAGACTGGCTTATGCAGAAATGGGCACCAAATGTGCCCATGAAAGCATTTCCAGAGGCTGGGGGAGGCTACTCCTCCCTTTGCTTTCACACCATTTTCCAAAGGGAGAGGGTGTAACACCCTCTCTCAGAGGAAGTCCTTTGTTCTGCCATCTTGGGCCAGGCCTGGCTGAACCCCAGGAGGGCAGATGCCTGTCTGAGGGGTTGGCAGCAGCAGTAGCTGCAGTGAAACCCCGGGAAAGGCAGTTTGGCAGTACCAGGGTCTGTGCTACAGACCACTGGGATCATGGGATTGTGCCAACTATGCCAGGATGGTATAGAGGGGGCAATTCCATGATCATAGACATGTTACATGGCCATATTCGGAGTTACCATTGTGAAGCTACATATAGGTAGTGACCTATATGTAGTGCACGCATGTAATGGTGTCCCCGCACTCACAAAGTCCGGGGAATTGGCCCTGAACAATGTGGGGGCACCTTGGCTAGTGCCAGGGTGCCCTCACACTAAGTAACTTAGCACCCAACCTTTACCAGGTAAAGGTTAGACATATAGGTGACTTATAAGTTACTTAAGTGCAGTGTAAAATGGCTGTGAAATAACGTGGACATTATTTCACTCAGGCTGCAGTGGCAGGCCTGTGTAAGAATTGTCAGAGCTCCCTATGGGTGGCAAAAGAAATGCTGCAGCCCATAGGGATCTCCTGGAACCCCAATACCCTGGGTACCTCAGTACCATAAACTAGGGAATTATAAGGGTGTTCCAGTATGCCAATGTAAATTGGTAAAATTGGTCACTAGCCTGTTAGTGACAATTTGTAAAGAGAGAGCATAACCACTGAGGTTCTGGTTAGCAGAGCCTCAGTGAGACAGTTAGGCATCACACAGGGAACACGTACATATAGGCCACAACCTTATGAGCACTGGGGTCCTGGCTAGCAGGATACCAGTGAGACAGTGAAAACACCCTGACATACACTCACAAACAGGCCCAAAGTGGGGGTAACAAGGCTAGAAAGAGGCTACTTTCTCACAATCACCTTAGCTGGAAAGGAGCAAGGAGTCTCTGCATAGAAAGAGGTTTAAGTGTAGGGTAGAATCCCTCTAGAGAACTGTTGGTTAACATGCTTGTTGAACAGGATAAGGCCAGAGGTGGCACTTCTGTTGAAAAGTTAGCTGATGGTTCCCAATCTGATCCTGGGGCACCCCTAGCAAAATATTTAGAAGGGAAACTTCCTAGCCTGCCCATTAGCAGACAACCTAGCATAGTTGGTACTGATGTAGAGTCACATCATACAGATAGTGTGGTCTCACATCACAGTAAGAGTATTCATTCTCATCATAGTAGAAGTGCTGTTCCTGTTAGCCAAGCTGTTAGGATGCCATCTGTTAGGGACAGGTCTCCTTCTGTTCATTCTCACCATACTTCTGTTTCAAGGCATGTCCCACCCACCCACCCTGATGACAGAGTGTTAGAAAGGGAGCTCAATAGATTGAGAGTGGAACAATCCAGGCTGAAGCTCAAGAAGCAACAGCTGGATTTAGATAGGCAGTCCTTAGAAATAGAAAGAGAAAGACAGAAAATTGGGTTAGAAACCCATGGTGGCAGCAGCAGTATTCCCCATAGTCATCCTGCAAAAGAGCATGATTCTATGAATCTGCACAAGATAGTTCCCCCTTATAAGGAGGGGGATGACATTAACAAGTGGTTTGCTGCACTTGAGAGGGCCTGTGTTGTACAGGATGTCCCTCAAAGGCAGTGGGCTGCTATCCTTTGGCTATCATTTAGTGGAAAGGGTAGGGATAGGCTCCATACTGTGAAAGAAAGTGATGCTAATAATTTCAAAGTTCTTAAGAATGCACTCCTTGATGGTTATGGCTTAACCACTGAACAGTACAGGATGAAGTTCAGAGAAACCAAAAAGGAGTCTTCACAAGACTGGGTAGACTTTGTTGACCATTCAGTGAATGCCCTGGAGGGGTGGTTACATGGCAGTAAAGCTACTGATTATGAAAGCCTATATAACTTAATCCTGAGAGAGCATATTCTTAAAAATTGTGTGTCTGATTTGTTGCACCAGTAACTGGTGGACTCTGATCTGACCTCTCCCCACGAATTGGGAAAGAAGGCAGACAAATGGGTCAGAACAAGGGTGAACAGAAAAGTTCATACAAGGGGTGACAAAGATGGCAAGAAGAAGGATGGTAAGTCTTCTGACAAGGGTGGGGTCAAATCTAAAAAGGAGTCTTCATCAGGCCCACAAAAACACTCTGGTGGGGGTGGTGGGCCCAAATCCTCTTCAAATCAAAACAAGGAAAAGAAACCATGGTGCTATTTATGTAAAATAAAAGGCCATTGGACAACAGATCCCAGTTGTCCAAAGAAAAGCACCAAGCCTCCTACCACTACAACCCCTGCTGCTACACCTAGTGCCCCTAGTAATAGCAGTGGTGGTGGGAGCAAACCTACTAATAGCCAATCCAAGGGAGTAGCTGGGCTCACTTTTGGTAACTTAGTTGGGGTTGGTCTTGTTAGGGAGACCACAGAGGCTGTGTTAGTCTCTGATGGGGCTATTGATTTAGCCACCTTAGTTGCTTGTCCCCTTAACATGGATAAGTACAAGCAACTACCCCTAATAAATGGTGTTGAGGTTCAGCCCTACAGGGACACAGGTGCCAGTGTTACAATGGTAATAGAGAAACTGGTCCACCCTGAACAACACCTACTTGGTCACCAGTACCAAGTAACCGATGCCCACAACAACACACTTAGCCACCCCATGCCTGTTGTAAATCTCAACTGTGGGGGGTTACTGGTCCAAAGAAAGTTGTGGTTGCCTCAGATTTACCTGTAGACTGTCTACTAGGAAATGATTTGGAGACATCAGCTTGGTCAGATGTGGAGTTGGAGGCCCATGCAGCAATGCGGGGCATTCCAGGGCATATTTTTGCTTTAACCAGGGCTCAGGCCAAAAAGCAAAAAGGACAGGGTGACTTGGATCCTGGAAGAATGGACCAAGTGCTCCCTAAAGCTAGGGCTAGTAGAAGTAAAGCACTACCTACTATCCCTCCCTCTACAGTGGATTCTACTTCTGAGGAAGAAGAATTTCCACCCTGTGCAGAACCTACACCAGAGGAGCTGGAAGCAGACACTGCTGAGCTTTTGGGTGAAGGGGGGCCTGCCAGGGAGGAGCTGAGTGTGGCACAGCATACCTGTCCCACACTAGAGGATCTAAGACAGCAAGCTGTCAAACAAGCAAATGGGGATGTCAGTGACTCTCACAGAGTTTACTGGGAGGACAACCTTTTGTACACTGAAGCAAGGGATCCAAAACCTGGAACTGCCAGGAGATTGGTGATTCCTCAGGAGTACAGAAAGTTCCTCCTAACTCTAGCCCACGACATTCCCTTAGCTGGACATTTGGGGCAAATGAAAACTTGGGACAGGCTTGTTCACTTGTTTCATTGGCCTAGAATGTCAGAGGACACAAAGGAATTTTGTAAGTCCTGTGAAACCTGTCAAGCCAGTGGCAAGACAGGTGGCACTCCAAAGGCACCCCTTATCCCACTGTCTGTGGTTGGGGTTCCCTTTGAAAGGGTTGGGGTTGACATAGTTGGCCCCCTTGACCCTCCTACTGCTTCAGGCAATAGGTTCATCTTGGTGGTAGTGGACCATGCCACCAGATATCCTGAAGCAATTTCTCTAAGGACCACTACAGCTCCTTCAGTGGCAAAGGCCCTCATGAGAATCTTTTCCAGGGTGGGCTTCCCAAAAGAGGTGGTATCAGACAGGGTAAGCAATTTCATGTCTGCTTACTTAAAGGCCAAGTGGAAGGAGTGTGGTGTTACATACAAGTTCACTACACCCTATCATCCACAAACAAATGGACTGGTGGAGAGATTTAACAAAACTCTCAAAGGCATGATTATGGGACTCCCTGAAAAACTCCGCAGGAGATGGGATATCATGTTACCTTGCCTCCTTTTTGCTTACAGGGAGGTACCCCAAAAAGGAGTGGGCTTCAGCCCCTTTGAACTCCTATTTGGACACCCTGTGAGAGGTCCTCTAACACTTGTTAAGGAGGGTTGGGAACAACCTTTAAAAGCTCCAAAACAAGATATAGTGGACTATGTACTTGGCCTCAGATCAAGGATGGCTGAGTACATGTAAAAGGCCAGTAAAAACCTTCAGGCCAGCCAAGAGCTCCAAAAGCAATGGCATGACCAGAAGGCTGTTTTGGTTCAGTACCAACCAGGGCAAAAAGTGTGGGTCTTGGAGCCTGTGGCCCCAAGTGCACTCCAAGATAAATGGAGCGGACCCCACATAATTGTTGAAAAGAAGGGTGAAGTCACCTACTTAGTTGACTTAGGCACTGCCAGGAGTCCCCTTAGGGTGCTCCATGTCAATCGCCTGAAACCCTACTATGACTGGGCTGATCTCACCCTGCTCATGGCAACTGATGAGAGACAGGAAGAAGAGAGTGACCCTCTCCCTGATCTCTTCTCCTCCACAGAACAAGATGCTCTAGTGGAAGGTGTAGTTTTGGCAGATTGTCTTACTGCTGAGCAGAAATACCACTGCATAAATCTCCTAGGTCAGTTTTCTGAACTCTTCTCTACTGTGCCGGGCACCACTTCTTGGTGTGAGCACACTATAGATACTGGAGACAGCTTGCCTGTCAAAAGTAAGATCTATAGGCAGCCTGACCATGTCAGAGACTGCATAAAGCAAGAGGTGCAGAAAATGCTTGAACTAGGAGTGGTTGAGCACTCTGAAAGTCCATGGGCCTCTCCTGTGGTACTTGTACCAAACCTCATTCCAAGGATTTAAAGAAGGAAATGCGGTTTTGTGTAGACTACAGAGGTCTCAACCAGGTAACCAAAACTGATGCTCACCCTATACCCAGGGCAGATGAGCTCATAGATACACTGGCATCTGCCAAGTATCTAAGCACTTTTGACTTGACTGCAGGGTATTGGCAGATCAAATTATCAGAAGATGCATAAGCAAAAACTGCATTTTCAACCATTGGAGGCCATTACCAATTCACAGTAATGCCTTTTGGATTGAAAAATGCACCTGCCACTTTTCAAAGGTTGGTGAATACAGTCCTCCAAGGGCTGGAAACTTTTAGTGCAGCATATCTAGATGATATAGCTGTCTTTAGCTCCAGCTGGGATGATCACCTGGTCCACCTATGGAAAGTTTTGGAGGCCCTGCAAAAGGCAGGCCTCACTTTCAAGGCTTCAAAGTGCCAGATAGGGCAGGGGAAGGTGGTTTATCTGGGACACCTGGTTGGTGGAGAACAGATTGCACCACTTCAGGGGAAAATCCAAACTATTATAGATTGGGTTCCCCCTACTACTCAGACTCAGGTGAGAGCCTTCCTAGGCCTCACTGGGTATTACAGGAGGTTCATTAAGAACTATGGCTCCATTGCAGCCCCTCTTAATGACCTCACATCCAAAAAGATGCCTAAAAAGGTATTGTGGACAGCTAGCTGTCAGAAAGCTTTTGAGGAGCTGAAGCAGGCCATGTGCTCTGCACCTGTCCTGAAAAGCCCTTGTTACTCTAAAAAATTCTATGTCCAAACTGATGCATCTGAATTAGGAGTAGGGGCAATCCTATCACAACTTAATTCTGAGGGCCAGGATCAACCTGTTGCTTTTATTAGTAGGAGGTTGACCCCTAGAGAAAAGCGTTGGTCTGCCATTGAGAGGGAGGCCTTTGATGTGGTCTGGGCACTGAAGAAGTTGAGGCCATACCTGTTTGGCACTCACTTCATTGTTCAGACAGACCACAAACCTCTACTTTGGCTAAAACAAATGAAAGGTGAAAATCCTAAATTGTTGAGGTGGTCTATATCCCTACAGGGAATGGACTATACAGTGGAACATAGACCTGGGAGTACCCACTCCAATGCAGATGGACTCTCCAGATATTTCCACTTAGACAATGAAGACTCATCAGGTCATGGCTAGTATCATTGTCCTTCGTTTGGGGGGGGTGGTTGTGTAGGAAAGTACCATCTTGCCTGGCATGTTACCCCCATTTTTCACTGTATATATGTTGTTTTAGTTGTATGTGTCACTGGGACCCTGCCAGCCAGGGCCCCAGGGCTCATAAGTGTGCCTGAAAGTGTTACATGTGTTATGACTAACTGTCTCACTGAGGCTCTGCTAATCAGAACCTCAGTGGTTATACTCTCTCGTTTCTTTCAAATTGTCACTAACAGGCTAGTGACCAATTTTACCAAATTACATTGGCTTACTGGAACACCCTTATAATTCCCTAGTATATGGTACTGAGGTACTCAGGGTATTGGGGTTCCAGGAGATCCCTATGGGCTGCAGCATTTCTTTTGCCACCCATAAGGAGCTCTGACAATTCTTACACAGGCCTGCCACTGCATCCTGAGTGAAATAACGTCCACGTTATTTCACAGCCATTTTACACTGCACTTAAGTAACTTATAAGTCACCTATATGTCTAACCTTTACCTGGTAAAGGTTGGGAGCTAAGTTACTTAGTGTGTGGGCACCCTGGCACTAGCCAAGGTGCCCCCACATTGTTCAGGGCCAATTCCCCGGACTTTGTGAGTGCGGGGACACCATTACACGCGTGCACTACATATAGGTCACTACCTATGTGTAGCTTCACAATGGTAACTCCGAATATGGCCATGTAACATGTCTAAGATCATGGAATTGCCCCCTCTATGCCATCCTTGCATTGTTGGTGCAATCCCATGATCCCACGGGTCTCTAGCACAGACCCTGGCACTGCCAAACTGCCTTTCCTGGGGTTTCACTGCAGCTGCTGCTGCTGCCAACCCCTCAGACAGGTTTCTGCCCTCCTATGTTCCAGCCAGGCCTGGCCCAGGAAGGCAGAACAAAGGACTTCCTCAGAGAGAGGGTGTTACACCCTCTCCCTTTGGAAAAAGGTGTGAAGGCAGGGGAGGAGTAGCCTCCCCCAGCCTCTGGAAATGCTTTCATGGGCACACATGGTGCCCATTTCTGCATAAGCCAGTCTACACCGGTTCAGGGACCCCTCAGCCCTGCTCTGGCGCAAAACTGGACAAAGGAAAGGGGAGTGACCACTCCCCTGACCTGCACCTCCCCTGGGAGGTGCCCAGAGCTCCTCCAGTGTGCTCCAGACCTCTGCCATCTTGGAAACAGAGGTGCTGCTGGCACACTGGACTGCTCCGAGTGGCCAGTGCCAGCAGGTGACGTCAGAGACTCCTTCTGATAGGCTCCTTCAGGTGTTGCTAGCCTATCTTCTCTCCTTAGTAGCCAAACCCTCTTTTCTGGCTATTTAGGGTCTCTGCTTTGGGGATTTCCTTTGATAACGAATGCAAGAGCTCATCCGAGTTCCTCTGCATCTCTCTCTTCACCTTCTGCCAAGGAATCGACTGCTGACCGCGCTGGAAGCCTGCAAAACTGCAACAAAGTAGCGAAGACGACTACTGCAACTCTGTAACGCTGATCCTGCCGCCTTCTCGACTGCTTTCCTGGTGGTGCATGCTGTGGGGGTAGTCTGCCTCCTCTCTGCACTAGAAGCCCTGAAGAAATCTCCAGTGGGTCGACGGAATCGACCCCTGCAACCTCAGGCACCAAAGAACTGCATCACCGGTCCCCTGGGTCTCCTCTCAGCACGACGAGCGAGGTCCCTTGAATCCAGCAACTCTGTCCAAGTGACTCCCACAGTCAAGTGACTCTTCAGTCCAAGTTTGGTGGAGGTAAGTCCTTGCCTCCCCTCCCCAGACTGCATTGCTGGGAACCGCGTGTTTTGCAGCTACTCCGGCCCCTGTGCACTTCCGGCGGAAATCCTTTGTGCACATCTGTAGGAAAGTACCATCTTGCCTGGCATGTTACCCCCATTTTTCACTGTATATATGTTGTTTTAGTTGTATGTGTCACTGGGACCCTGCTAGTCAGGGCCCCAGTGCTCATAAGTGTGCCTGAATGTGTTACCTGTGTTATGACTAACTGTCTCACTGAGGCTCTGCTAACCAGAACCTCAGTGGTTATGCTCTCTCATTACTTTCAAATTGTCACTAACAGGCTAGTGACCAATTTTACCAATTTACATTGGCTTACTGGAACACCCTTATAACTCCCTAGTATATGGTACTGAGGTACCCAGGGTATTGGGGTTCCAGGAGATCCCTATGGGCTGCAGCATTTCTTTTGCCACCCATAGGGAGCTCTGACAATTCTTACACAGGCCTGCCACTGCAGCCTGAGTGAAATAACGTCCACGTTATTTCCCAGCCATTTTACACTGCACTTAAGTAACTTATAAGTCACCTATATGTCTAACCTTTACCTGGTAAAGGTTGGGTGCTAAGTTACTTAGTGTGAGGGCACCCTGGCACTAGCCAAGGTACCCCCACATTGTTCAGGGCCACTTCCCCGGACTTTGTGAGTGCGGGGACACCATTACACGCGTGCACTACATATAGGTCACTACCTATATGTAGCTTCACAATGGTAACTCCGAATATGGCCATGTAATATGTCTATGATCATGGAATTGCCCCCTCTATACCATCCAGGCATAGTTGGCACAATCCCATGATCCCAGTGGTCTGTAGCACAGACCCTGGTACTGCCAAACTGCCTTTCCCGGGGTTTCACTGCAGCTGCTGCTGCTGCCAACCCCTCAGACAGGCATCTGCCCTCCTGGGGTCCAGCCAGGCCTGACCCAGGATGGCAGAACAAAGGACTTCCTCTGAGAGAGGGTGTTACACCCTCTCCCTTTGGAAAATGGTGTGAAGGCGGGGGAGGAGTAGCCTCCCCCAGCCTCTGGAAATGTTTTCATGGGCACATTTGGTGCCCATTTCTGCATAAGCCAGTCTACACCGGTTCAGGGACCCCTTAGCCCTGCTCTGGCGTGAAACTGGACAAAGGAAAGGGGAGTGACCACTCCCCTGACCTGTACCTCCACTGGGAGGTGCCCAGAGCTCCTCCAGTGTGCTCCAGACCTCTGCCATCTTGGAAACAGAGGTGCTGCTGGCACACTGGACTGCTCTGAGTGGCCAGTGCCATCAGGTGACGTCAGAGACTCCTCCTGATAGGCTCCTTCAGGTAGCCAAACCCTCTTTTCTGGCTATTTAGGGTCTCTGTCTCTTGGGATTCCTTAGATAACGAATGCAAGAGCTCATCCGAGTTCCTCTGCATCTCTCTCTTCACCTTCTGCCAAGGAATCGACTGCTGACCGCGCTGGAAGCCTGCAAAACTGCAACATAGTAGCAAAGACGACTACTGCAACTCTGTAACGCTGATCCTGCCGCCTTCTCGTCTGTTTTCCTGGTGGTGCATGCTGTGGGGGTAGTGTGCCTCCTCTCTGCACTAGAAGCTCCGAAGAAATCTCCCGTGGGTCGACGGAATCGTCCCCCAGCAACCGAAGGCACCAAAGAACTGCATCACCGGTACCTTTGTTCTCCTCTCAGCATGACGAGCGAGGTCCCTTGAATCCAGCAACTCTGTCCAAGTGACTCCCACAGTCCAGTGACTCTTCAGTCCAAGTTTGGTGGAGGTAGGTCCTTGCCTCCCCACGCCAGACTGCATTGTTGGAAACCGTGGCTTTTGCAGCTACTCCGGCCTCCGTGCACTTCCGGTGGAAATCCTTTGTGCACAGTCCAGCCTGAGTCAACGGCACTCTAACCTGCATTGCACGACCTTCTAAGTTGTTCTCCGGCGACGTGGGACTCCTTTGTGCGACTTCGGGTGAGCACTGTTTCATGCATTCTTGTAGTGCCTGTTTCTGGCACTTCTCCGGGTGTTATCTGCTGCTGAGAGGGCTTCTTGTCTTGCTCGACGTCCCCTCTGTCTCCTGACGCAATTTGCGACATCCTGGTCCGTCCTGGGCCACAGCAGCATCCAAAAACACCAACCGCACAATTTGCAGCTAACAAGGCTTGTTGGCAGTCTTTTGGCGGGAAAACACTTCTGCACAACTCTCCACGGCGTGTGGGATCCGTCCTCCAAAGGGGATGTCCCTAGCCCTTGTCGTTCTTGCAGAAACCTACGCTTCTACTGTCCAGTAGCAGCATTTTTGCACCCACAGTTGGCATTTCCTGGGCATCTGCCCATCTCCGACTTGCTTGTGACTTTTGGACTTGGTCCCCTTGTTCCACAGGTACCCTTGACTGGAAATCCATTGTTGTTGCATTGATGGTTTGTGTCTTTCCTGCAGAATTCCCCTATCACGACTTCCATGTCCTTTGTGGAACTTTAGTGCACTTTGCACTCACTTTTCAGGGTCTTGGGGTGGGCTATTTTTCTAACCCTTACTATTTTCTAATAGTCCCAGCGACTCTCTACAAGGTCACATAGGTTTGGGGTCCATTCGTGGTTCGCATTCCACTTTTGGAGTATATGGTTTGTGTTGCCCCTATCCCTATGTGTCTCCATTGCATCCTATTGTAACTATACATTGTTTGCACTGTTTTCTAATACTATTACTGCATATTTTGGTATTGTGTACATATATCTTGTGTATATTTGCTATCCTCATACTGAGGGTACTCACTGAGATACTTTTGGCATATTGTCATAAAAATAAAGTACCTTTATTTTTAGTATATCTGTGTATTGGGTTTTCTTATGATATTGTGCATATGACACTAAGTGGTACTGTAGGAGCTTCACTCGTCTCCTAGTCCAGCCTAAGCTGCTCTGCTAAGCTACCATTATCTATCAGCCTATGCTGCTAGACACCCTATACACTAATAAGGGATAACTGGGCCTGGTGCAAGGTGCAAGTACCCCTAGGTACTCACTACAAGCCAGTCCAGCCTCCTACAGTTAGTGATTCCTCAGGAGTACAGAAAGTTCCTCCTAACTCTAGCCCACAACATTCCCCTAGCTGGACATCTGGGACAAATGAAAACTTGGGACAGGCTTGTTCCCTTGTTTCATTGGCCTAGAATGTCTGAGGACACAAAATAATTTTGTAAGTCCTGTGAAACCTGTCAAGCCAGTGGCAAGACAGGTGGCACTCCAAAGGCACCCCTTATTCCACTGCCTGTGGTTGGGGATCCCTTTGAAAGGGTAGGGGTTGACATAGTTGGCCCCCTTGACCCTCCTACTGCTTCAGGCAAAAGGTTTATCTTGGTAGTAGTGGACCAATGCCACCAGATATCCTGAAGCAATTCCTTTAAGGACCACTACAGCACCTGCAGTGGCAAAGGCCCTCCTAGGAATATTTTCCAGGGTGGGCTTCCCAAAGGAAGTAGTATCAGACAGGGGAAGCAATTTCATGTCTGCTTACTTAAAGGCCATGTGGAAGGAGTGTGGTGTTACTTACAAGTTCACTACACCCTATCATCCACAAACTAATGGACTGGTAGAGAGATTTAACAAAACTCTCAAAGGCATGATTATGGGACTCCCAGAAAAACTCAGCAGGAGATGGGATAACCTTTTACCATGCCTCCTTTTTGCCTACAGGGAGGTTCCCCAGAAAGAAGTGGGCTTCAGCCCCTTTGAACTCCTCTTTGGACATCCTGTTAGGGGTCCACTAACACTTGTCAAGGAGGGTTGGGAACAACCTTTAAAAGCTCCAAAACAAGATATTGTGGATTATGTACTTGGCCTCTGATCAAGGATGGCTGAGTATATGAAAAAGGCCAGTAAAAACCTTCAGGCCAGCCAAGAGCTCCAGAAGCAATGGCATGATCAGAAGGCTGTTTTGGTTCAGTACCAACCAGGGCAGAAAGTGTGGGTCTTGGAGCCTGTGGCCCCAAGAGCACTCCAAGATAAATGGAGTGGACCCCACATAATTGGTGAAGAGAAGGGTGAAGTCACCTACTTAGTTGACTTAGGCACTGCCAGGAGTCCCTTTAGGGTGCTCCATGTCAATCGCCTGAAACCCTACTATGACAGGGCTGATCTCACCCTGCTCATGGCAACTGATGAGGGACAGGAAGAAGACAGTGATCCTCTACCTGATATCTTCTCTTCCACAGAACAAGATGCTCTTGTGGAAGGTGTAGTTTTGGCTGATTGTCTTACTGCTGAGCAGAAAGACCATTGCATAAATCTCCTGGGTCAGTTTTCTGAACTCTTCTCTACTGTGCCAGGTACCACTTCTTGGTGTGAGCACACTATAGATACTGGAGACAGCTTGCCTGTCAAAAGTAAGATCTATAGGCAGCCTGACCATGTCAGAGACTGCATAAAGCAAGAGGTGCAGAAAATGTTAGAACTGGGAGTGGTTGAGCACTCTGAAAGTCCATGGGCCTCTCCTGTGGTACTTGTACCAAAACCTCATTCCAAGGATGGAAAGAAGGAAATGCGGTTTTGTGTAGATTACAGAGGTCTCAACCAGGTAACCAAAACTGATGCCCACCCTATACCCAGGGCAGATGAGCTCATAGATACACTGGCATCTGCCAAGTATCTAAGCACTTTTGATTTGACTGCAGGGTATTGGCAGATCAATTTATCAGAAGATGCTAAACCTAAAACTGCATTTTCAACCATTGGAGGCCATTACCAATTCACAGTAATGCCTTTTGGATTGAAAAATGCACCTGCCACTTTTCAAAGGTTGGTGAACAGAGTCCTACAAGGGCTGGAAGCTTTTAGTGCAGCATATTTGGACGATATAGCTGTCTTTAGCTCCAGTTGGGATGATCACCTGGTCAACCTATGGAAAGTTTTGGAGGCCCTGCAAAAGGCAGGCCTCACTATCAAGGCTTCAAAGTGCCAGATAGGGCAGGGAAAGGTGGTTTATCTGGGACACCTTGTTGGTGGGGAACAGATTGCACCACTGCAGGGGAAAATCCAAACTATTATAGATTGGGTTCCCCCTACTACTCAGACTCAGGTGAGAGCCTTCCTAGGCCTCACTGGGTATTACAGGAGGTTCATTAAGAACTATGGCTCCATTGCAGCCCCTCTTAATGACCTCACATCCAAAAAGATGCCTAAGAAGGTATTGTGGACAGCTAGCTGTCAGAAAGCTTTTGAGGAGCTGAAGCAGGCCATGTGCTCTGCACCTGTCCTGAAAAGCCCTTGTTACTCTAAAAAATTCTATGTCCAAACTGATGCATCTGAATTAGGAGTAGGGGCAGTCCTATCACAACTTAATTCTGAGGGCCAGGATCAACCTGTTGCTTTTATTAGTAGGAGGTTGACCCCTAGAGAAAAGAGTTGGTCTGCCATTGAGAGGGAGGCCTTTGCTGTGGTCTGGGCACAGAAGAAGTTGAGGCCATACTTGTTTGGCACTGACTTCATTGTTCAGACAGACCACAAACCTCTACTTTGGCTAAAACAAATGAAAGGTGAAAATCCTAAATTATTGAGGTGGTCCATATCCCTACAGGGAATGGACTACACAGTGGAACATAGACCTGGGAGTAGCCACTCCAATGCAGATGGACTCTCCAGATATTTCCCCTTAGACAATGAAGACTCATCAGGTCATGGCTAGTCTTATTGTCCTTCGTTTGGGGGGGGGTTGTGTAGGAAAGTACCATCTTGCCTGGCATGTTACCCCCATTTTTCACTGTATATATGTTGTTTTAGTTGTATGTGTCACTGGGACCCTGCAAGTCAGGGCCCCAGTGCTCATAATTGTGCCTGAATGTGTTACCTGTGTTATGACTAACTGTCTCACTGAGGCTCTGCTAATCAGAACCTCAGTGGTTATGCTCTCTCATTTCTTTCAAATTGTCACTAACAGGCTAGTGACCAATTTGACCAATTTACATTGGCTTACTGGAACACCCTTATAATTCCCTAGTATATGGTACTGAGGTACCCAGGGTATTGGGGTTCCAGGAGATCCCTATGGCCTGCAGCATTTCTTTTGCCACCCATAGGGAGCTCTGACAATTCTTACACAGGCTTGCCACTGCAGCCTGAGTGAAATAACGTCCACGTGATTTCACAGCCATTTTACACTGCACTTAAGTAACTTATAAGTCACCTATATGTCTAACCTTTACCTAGTAAAGGTTGGGTGCTAAGTTACTTAGTGTGAGGGCACCCTGGCACTAGCCAAGGTGCCCCCACATTGTTCAGGGCCAATTCCCCGGACTTTGTGAGTGCGGGGGCACCATTACACGCTTGCACTACATATAGGTCACAACCTATATGTAGCTTCACAATGGTAACTCCGAATATGGCCACGTAATATGTCTATGATCATGGAATTGCCCCCTCTATACCATCCTGGCATGGTTGGCACAATTCCATGATCCCAGGGGTCTGTAGCACAGACCCTGGTACTGCCAAACTGCCTTTCCCGGGGTTTCACTGCAGCTGCTGCCAACCCCTCAGACAGGCATCTGCCCTCCTGGGGTCCAGCCATGCCTGGCCCAGGATGGCAGAACAAAGGACTTCCTCTGAGAGAGGGTGTTACACCCTCTCCCTTTGGAAAATGGTGTGAAAGCAGGGGAGGAGTAGCCTCCCCCAGCCTCTGGAAATGCTTTCATGGGCACATTTGGTGCCTATTTCTGCATAAGCCAGTCTACACCGGTTCAGGGACTCCTTAGCCCTGCTCTGGCGCGAAACTGGACAAAGGAAAGGGGAGTGACCACTCTCCTGACCTGTACCTCCCCTGGGAGGTGCCCAGAGCTCCTCCAGTGTGCTCCAGACCTCTGCCATCTTGGAAACAGAGGTGCTGCTGGCACACTGGACTGCTCTGAGTGGCCAGTGCCACCAGGTGACGTCAGAGACTCCTCCTGATAGGCTCCTTCAGGTGTTGCTAGCCTATCCTCTCTCCTAGGTAGCCAAACCCTCTTTTCTGGCTATTTAGGGTCTCTGTCTCTTGGGATTCCTTAGATAACGAATGCAAGAGCTCATCCGAGTTCCTCTGCAGCTCTCTCTTCACCTTCTGCCAAGGAATCGACTGCTGACCGCGCTGGAAGCCTGCAAAACTGCAACATAGTAGCAAAGACGACTACTGCAACTCTGTAACGCTGATCCAGCCGCCTTCTCGACTGCTTTCCTGGTGGTGCATGCTGTGGGGGTAGTCTGCCTCCTCTCTGCACTAGAAGCTCCGAAGAAATCTCCCGTGGGTCGACGGAGTCGTCCCCCTGCAACTGCAGGCACCAAGGAACTGCATCACCGGTACCTTGGGTCTCCTCTCAGCACGACGAGCGAGGTCCCTTGAATCCAGCAACTCTGTCCACGTGACTCCCACAGTCCAGTGACTCTTCAGTCCAAGTTTGGTGGACGTAAGTCCTTGCCTCCCCACGCCAGACTGCATTGTTGGAAACCGCGACTTTTGCAGCTACTCCGGCCTCCGTGCACTTCCGGCGGAAATCCTTTGTGCACAGTCCAGCCTGGGTCCACGGCACTCTAACCTGCATTGCACGACCTCCTAAGTTGTTCTCCGGCGACGTGGGACTCCTTTGTGCAACTTCGGGTGAGCACCGTTTCACGCATCCTCGTAGTGCCTGTTTCTGGCACTTCTCCGGGTGCTGCCTGCTGCTGAGAGGACTTCTTGTCTTGCTCGATGTCCCCTCTGTCCCCTGACGCAATTTGCGACATCCTGGTCCCTCCTGGGCCACAGCAGCATCCAAAAACCTTTATCACACGATTTGCAGCTAGCAAGGCTTGTTGGCAGTCTTTCGGCGGGAAAACACTTCTGTACGACTCTCCACGGCGTGCGGGATCCTTCCTCCAAAGCGGAAGTCTCTACCCCTTGTCGTTCTTGCAAAAACCCACACTTCTACTGTCCAGTAGCAGCATCTTTGCACCCACAGCTGGCATTTCCTGGGCATTTGCCCATCTCCGACTTGCTTGTGACTTTTGGACTTGGTCCCCTTGTTCCACAGGTACCCTCAACTGGAAATCCATCGTTGTTGCATTGTTTGTTTGTGTCTTTCCTGCAGAATTCCCCTATCACGACTTCTATGTCCTTTGGGGAACTTAAGTGCACTTTGCACTCACTTTTCAGGGTCTTGGGGTGGGCTATTTTTCTAACCCTTACTATTTTCTAATAGTCCCAGCGACCCTCTACAAGGTCACATAGGTTTGGGGTCCATTTGTGGTTCGCATTCCACTTTTGGAGTATATGGTTTGTGTTGCCCCTATCCCTATGTGTCTCCATTGCATCCTATTGTAACTATACATTGTTTGCACTGTTTTCTAATACTATTACTGCATATTATGGTATTGTGTACATATATCTTGTGTATATTTGCTATCCTCATACTGAGGGTACTCACTGAGATACTTTTGGCATATTGTCATAAAAATAAAGTACCTTTATTTTTAGTATATCTGTGTATTGTGTTTTCTTATGATATTGTGCATATGACACGAAGTGGTACTGTAGGAGCTTCACTCGTCTCCTAGTTCAGCCTAAGCTTCTCTGCTAAGCTACCATTATCTATCAGCCTATGCTGCTAGACACCCTATACACTAATAAGGGATAACTGGGCCTGGTGCAAGGTGCAAGTACCCCTAGGTACTCACTACAAGCCAGTCCAGCCTCCTACAGTGGTGCAATCTGTTCTCCACCTACCAGGTGTCCCAGATAAACCACTTTCCCCTGCCCTATCTGGCACTTTGAAGCCTTGATAGTGAGGCCTGCCTTTTGCAGGGCCTCCAAAACTTTCCATAGGTGGACCAGGTGATCATACCAGCTGGAGCTAAAGACAGCTATATTATCTAGATATGCTGCACTGAAAGCCTCCAGCCCTTGACGGACTGTATTCACCAACCTCTGAAAAGTGCCAGGTGCATTTTTCAATCCAAAAGGCATTACTGTGAATTGGTAGTGCCCTCCAATGGTTGAAAATGCAGTTTTTGCTTTAGCATCCTCTGATAACTTGACCTGCCAATACCCTGCAGTCAAATCAAAGGTGCTTAGATACTTGGCAGATGCCAGTGTATCTATTAGCTCATCTGCCCTGGGTATAGGATGAGCATCAGTTTTAGTTACCTGGTTGAGACCTCAGTAGTCAACACAAAATCTAATTTCCCTTTTACCATCTTTGGAATGAGGCTTTGGTACAAGTACCACAGGAGAGGCCCATGGACTTTCAGAGTGCTCAACCACTCCCAGCTCAAGCATTTTTTGAACCTCTTGTTTTATGCAGTCCCTGACATGGTCACGCTGCCTATAGATCTTACTTTTGACAGGCAAGCTGTCTCCAGTATCTATAGTGTGCTTTCACCAAGAAGTGGTGCCTGGCACAGTAGAAAAGAGTTCAGAAAACTGACCCAGGATATATATGCAGTGGTCTTTCTGCTCAGCAGTAAGACAGTCTGCCAGAACTACACCTTCCACTAGAGCATCTTGTTCTGTGGAAGAGAAGAGATCAGGGAGAGGGTCACTCTCTCTTCCTGTCCTTCATCTGTTGCCATGAGCAGGGTGAGATCAGCCCTGTCATAGTAGGGTTTCAGGCGATTGACATGGAGCACCCTAAGGGGACTCCTGGCAGTGCCTAAGTCAACTAAGTAGGTGACTTCACCCTTTTTCTCAACAATAATGTCAGGTCCACTCCATTTGTCTTGGAGTGCTCTTGGGGCCACAGGCTCCAAGACCCACACTTTCTGCCCTGGTTGGTACTGAATCAGAACAGCCTTCTGGTCATGCCATTGCTTTTGGAGCTCTTGGCTGGCCTGAAGGTTTTTACTGGCCTTTTTCATGTACTCAGCCATTCTAGATCTTAGGCCAAGTACATAGTCCACTATGTCTTGCTTAGGAGCTTTTAAAGGTTGTTCCCAACCCTCCTTCACAAGTGTTAGAGGACCTCTTACAGCGTGTCCAAATAGGAGTTCAAAGGGGCTGAAGCCCACTCCTTTCTGGGCTACCTCCCTGTAAGCAAAAAGGAGGCAAGGTAACAGGACATCCCATCTCCTCCGGAGTTTTTCAGGGAGTCCCATTATCATTCCTTTGAGAGTTTTATTAAACCTCTCAACAAGTCCATTTGTTTGTGGATGATAGGGTGTAGTGAACTTGTATGTCACACCACATTCCTTCCACATGGCCTTTAAGTAATCAGACATGAAATTGCTTCCCCTGTCTGATACCATCTCTTTTCGGAAGCCCACCCTGGAAAAGATTCCCAGGAGGGCCTTTGCCACAGCAGGAGCTGTAGTGGTCCTTAGAGGAATTGCTTCAGGATATCTGGTGGCATGGTCCACTACCACCAAGATAAACCTATTGGCTGAAGCAGTAGGAGGGTCAGGGGGGCCAACTATGTCAACCCCTACCCTTTTAAAGGGAACCCCAACCACAGGTAGTGGAATAAGGGGTGCCTTTGGGGTGCCACCAGTTTTGCCACTGGCTTGACAGGTTTCACAGGACTTACAAAATTCCTTTGTGTCCTCTGACATTCTAGGCCAATGAAATAAGGGGACAAGCCTGTCCCAAGTTTTCATTTGCCCTAAATGTCCAGCCAAGGGAATGCCGTGGACTAGAGTTAGGAGGAACTCTCTGTATTGCTGAGGAATCACCAATCTCCTGGCAGCTCCAGGTTTTGGATCCCTTGCTTCAGTATACAAGAGGTTGTCCTCCCAGTAAACTCTGTGAGAGTCACTGACATCCCCATTTGCTTGTTTGACAGCTTGCTGTCTTAGACCCTCTAGTGTGGGACAGGTCTGCTGTGCCACACTCAGCTCCTCCCTGGCAGGCCCCCCTCCACCAAAAAGCTCAGCAGTTTCTGCTTCTAACTCCTCTGGTGTAGGTTCTGCACAGGGTGGAAAATCTTCTTCCTCAGAAGTTGAATCCACTGTAGAGGGAGGGATAGTAGGTAGTGTTTTACCTTTACTAATCCTAGCTTTAGGGAGCACTTGGTCCATTCTTCCAGGATCCAAGTCACCCTGTCCTTTTTGCTTTTTGGCCTGAGCCCTTGTCAAAGCAAAAATATGCCCAGGAATGCCCAGCATTGCTGCATGAGCCTCCAACTCCACTTCTGCCCAAGCTGATGTCTCTAAATCGTTCCCTAGTAGACAGTCTACAGGTAAATCTGAGGCAACCACAACTTTCTTTGGACCAGTAACCCCACCCCCCGCCAGTTGAGATTCACAACAGCCATGGGGTGGCTAAGAGTGTTGTTATGAGCATCAGTCACTTGGTACTGGTGACCAAGTAGGTGTTGTTCAGGGTGGACCAGTTTCTCTATTACCATGGTAACACTGGCACCTGTGTCCCTGTAGGCCTGAACCTCAACTCCATTTATTAGGGGAAGTTGCTTGTACTTATCCATATTAAGGGGACAAGCAACCAAGGTGGCCAAATCAATGGCCCCCTGTAGGAAAGTACCATCTTGCCTGGCATGTTACCCCCATTTTTCACTGTATATATGTTGTTTTAGTTATATGTGTCACTGGGACTCTGCTAGTCAGGGCCCCAGTGCTCATAAGTGTGCCTGAATGTGTTACATGTGTTATGACTAACTGTCTCACTGAGGCTCTGCTAATCAGAACCTCAGTGGTTATGCTCTCTCATTTCTTTCAAATTGTCACTAACAGGCTAGTGATCAATTTCACCAATTTACATTGGCTTACTGGAACACCCTTATAATTCCCTAGTATATGGTACTGAGGTACCCATTGTATTGGGGTTCCAGGAGATCCCTATGGGCTGCAGCATTTCTTTTGCCACCCATAGGGAGCTCTGACAATTCTTACACAGGCCTGCCACTGCAGCCTGTGTGAAATAACGTCCACGTTATTTCACAGCCATTTTACACTGCACTTAAGTAACTTGTAAGTCACCTATATGTCTAACCTTTACCTGGTAAAGGTTGGGTGCTAAGTTACTTAGTGTGTGGGCACCCTGGCACTAGCCAAGGTGCCCCCACATTGTTCAGGGCCAATTCCCCGGACTTTGTGAGTGCGGGGACACCATTACACGCGTGCACTACATATAGGTCACTACCTATATGTAGCTTCACAATGGTAACTCCGAATATGGCCATGTAATATGTCTATGATCATGGAATTGCCCCCTCTATGCCATCCTGGCATAGTTGGCACAATCCCATGATCCCAGTGGTCTGTAGCACAGACCCTGGTACTGCCAAACTGCCTTTCCCGCGGTTTCACTGCAGCTGCTGCTGCTGCCAACCCCTCAGACAGTCATCTGCCCTCCTGGGGTCCAGCCAGGCCTGGCCCAGGATGGCAGAACAAAGAACTTCCTCTGAGAGAGGGTGTTACACCCTCTCCCTTTGGAAAATGGTGTGAAGGCAGGGGAGGAGTAGCCTCCCCCAACCTCTGGAAATGCTTTCATGGGCACAATTGGTGCCCATTTCTGCATAAGCCAGTCTACACCGGTTCAGGGACCCCTTAGCCCTGCTCTGGCGCGAAACTGGACAAAGGAAAGGGGAGTGACCACTCCCCTGACCTGTACCTCCCCTGGGAGGTGCCCAGAGCTCCTCCAGTGTGCTCCAGACCTCTGCCATCTTGGAAACAGAGGTGCTGCTGGCACACTGGACTGCTCTGAGTGGCCAGTGCCACCAGGTGACGTCAGAGACTCCTCCTGATAGGCTCCTTCAGGTGTTGCTAGCCTATCCTCTCTCCTAGGTAGCCAAACCCTCTTTTCTGGCTATTTAGGGTCTCTGCCTCTTGGGATTCCTTAGATAACGAATGCAAGAGCTCATCCGAATTCCTCTGCATCTCTCTCTTCACCTTCTGCCAAGGAATCGACTGCTGACCGCGCTGGAAGCCTGCAAACCTGCAACATAGTAGCAAAGACGACTACTGCAACTCTGTAACGCTGATCCTGCCGCCTTCTCAACTGTTTTCCTGGTGGTGCATGCTGTGAGGGTAGTCTGCCTCCTCTCTGCACTAGAAGCTCCGAAGAAATCTCCTGTGGGTCGACGGAATCGTCCCCCTGCAACCACAGGCACCATAGAACTGCATCACCGGTACCTTGGGTCTCCTCTCAGCATGACGAGCGAGGTCCCTTGAATCCAGCAACTCTGTCCAAGTGACTCCCACAGTCCAGTGACTCTTCAGTCCAAGTTTGGTGGAGGTAAGTCCGGTAAGGCCAGGGTGCCCACACACTTAGGGCCATATTTATACTTTTTGATGCAAAACTGCGCTAACGCAGTTTTGCGCCAAAAAAATTAGCGCCGGCTAACGTTAGCCGCCGGCGCTGTCTGGTGTGCGTTAAAAAAAACGACGTACACCAGGCAGCGCCGGCGTAGGGGGAAAATGGCGTATGGGCGTCCACAAATGGTGCAAGTCAGGCTGAGGCAAAAAAAATGCCACAACCCGATTTGCGCCATTTATTTACGACGCCCATCCCCCATTGAAATGACTCCTGTCTTAGCAAAGACAGGAGTCATGCCCCCTTGCCCAATGGCCATGCCCAGGGGACTTCTGTCCCCTGGGCATGGTCATTGGGCATAGTGGCATGTAGGGGGGCACAAATCAGGCCCCCCTATGCCACAAAAAAAAATTAAAAAAAATACTTACCTGGACTTACCTTAATGTCCCTGGGGTGGGTCCCTCCATCCTTGGGTGTCCTCCTGGGGTGGGCAAGGGTGGCAGGGGGTGTCCCTGGGGGCAGGGGAGGGCACCTCTGGGCTCATTCTGAGCCCACAGGTCCCTTAACGCCTGCGCTGACCCAGGCGCTAAAATCCGGCGCTAATGCGGGTTTTTTAGACCCGCCCACTCCCGGGCGTCATTTTTGCCCGGGAGTATAAATACGACGCATATGCATCGGAGTCATTTTTTAAGACGGGAACGCCTACCTTGCATGTCATTAACGCAAGGAAGGTGTTCACGCAAAAAAATGACGCTAACTCCATGAACTTTGGCGCTAGACGCGTCTAACGCCAAAGTATAAATATGGAGTTAGTTTTGCGTCAAATTTGCGTCGAAAAAAAATATGCCCCTAAGTAACTTAGCACCCAACCTTTACCAGGTAAAGGTTAGACATATAGGTGACTTATAAGTTACTTAATGGCAGTGTAAAATGGCTGTGAAATAACGTGGATGTTATTTCACTCAGGCTGCAGTGGCAGGCCTGTGTAAGAATTGTCAGAGCTCCCTATGGGTGGCAAAATAAATTATAAGGGTGTTCCAGTATGCCAATGTAAATTGGTAAAATTGGTCACTAGCCTGTTAGTGACAATTTGAAAGAAATGAGAGAGCATAACCACTGAGGTTCTGGTTAGCAGAGCCTCAGTGAGACAGTTAGGCATCACACAGGGAACACATACCTATAGGCCACAAACTTATGAGCACTGGGGTCCTGGCTAGCAGGGTCCCAGTGACACATAACAAACATACTGAAAACATAGGGTTTTCACTATGAGCACTGGGCCCTGGCTCGCAGGATCCCAGTGAGACAGTGAAAACACCCTGACATACACTCACAAACAGGCCAAAAGTGGGGGTAACAAGGCTAGAAAGAGGCTACTTTCTCACAGCTATTAGTAGGTTTGCTCCCACCACCACTGTTATTACTAGGGGCACTAGGTGCAGCAGCAGGGGTTGTAGTGGTAGGAGGCTTGGTGCTTTTCTTTGGACAACTGGGATCAGTTGTCCAATGGCCTTTTATTTTACATAAATAGCACCATGGTTTCTTTACTTGATTTGAAGAGGATTTGGGCCCACCACCCCCACCAGAGTGTTTTTGTGGGCCTGATGAAGACTCATTTTTAGATTTGTCCCCACCCTTGTCTGAAGACTTACCATTCTTCTTCTTGCCATCCTTGTCACCCCCTGTATTAATTTTTCTGTTCACCCTTGTTCTGACCCATTTGTCTGCCTTCTTTCCCAATTCTTGGGGAGAGGTCAGATCAGAGTCTACTAGGTACTGGTGCAACAAATCAGACACACAATTATTAAGAATATGCTCTCTCAGGATTAAGTTATACAGGCTTTCATAGTCAGAAACTTTACTGCCATGTAACCACCCCTCCAAGGCCTTCACTGAATGGTCAACAAAGTCTACCCAGTCTTGTGAAGACTCCTTTTTGGTTTCTCTGAACTTGATCCTGTACTGTTCAGTGGTTAAGCCATAACCATCAAGGAGTGCATTCTTATGAACTGTAAAATCATTGGCATCACTTTCCTTAACAGTAAGGAGCCTTTCTGATGGATACAACTACCTGTGGATTCCTCACCTAATGAATACTCCCATGGCGCCAGCATTCGACGGAAATCTTCTTACTAGTCTCTGCACGTCGACGAGGACGTCACTCTAGCCCACGCGACGCCGTCTGACGTCATACAGGCAATAAGAGGTCCTCTACGACGTGCGGACGTCAGTTCCCTTTTTTCCGTGCATTCGAAACGGTTATCTTCGAGGGAGCAACTGTTACTTTTTTGGTTACAGTGTATTTTTGCTGCGTAGTCTTTCGCTGTGGTAATAATGTCGCAGAGAAAGTCTGGATTTAAGCCTTGTCGTGAGTGTGGAGGCAAGATGTCGGTGACGGATCCTCATTCCGATTGCCTTTGGTGTTTGAGCTCCGACCACGACGTCTCGACTTGTGATTCATGCCAGCACATGAATCCAAAGGCCCTCAAGGAACGTGAGGCGAAGCTGTTTATGGCTAAATCGAAGGAGAAGCATCACAAGAAGTCTTCTTCTCCAAGACATCGGCGTCATCGAGACTCCCGGCGCCGTAGAGAATCTCGGCGTCATTCGAAGGAGACTCGTTCCAGGTCTTCGGATCGGCGCCGAAGGACATGGGAGATCAGTCCTACGGTTACGCCGCATCCTTCGACGCCGTTGCCCTCTCCGACGTCTCCGACTTCACCTGGACAGGCGTCGGTGATTGAGGTATTGGAGCCTCAGGTGTTTTCTCCGGCGCAGACGCCGAGGCCGGCGTCGGGGTCGCCTCCGAGACAGGCACCTCAGTATCCGGCTTTTCCCACCCCTGGAGCCGATAGTTCCGCATTCTTGAATGCGATGTATGCCATCTTCCAACAGATGGCTCCAGGGGGTGCTCCGGCTGGGCCTTTGGCCTTTTCTTTGGGTGATCCTGCGCCTCTTCGGCCGGCACCCTTTATGCCCTTTCTCCCTTTTGGGAACGTGGGCTCGGCGCCAGTGTCGGCGCCGGTGGCCGCTCCGGTGGCTTCAGAAGGATTGGCCCCGGGGATTTCCATCCCGTCGACGTCGAAGTCGGGATTTCGGCCTGTGACTCCGGTGGGTCCATCTGCTTCAGCTGCTCTTTTGTCGGCGCCGAAGTTACCTGTGGCGCCGGACGTGGCGTCGGTGGCTTCTGAAGATCGGCGCCGATCTTCGACTTCGGCGGAGGCATTGTCGACTCCGCGTATTGAACAGCGACTTCATTCCAGGAGACGTGCTCTCCGTGTATTAGAAGAGCAGGAGTACCAACGAGCCCTGGAGGAAGGAGAGCTAGAGGACTCAGGTGATGGGCTGCATGGACTGGAGTCGGCCAGTGGGCTGGACACTTCCCCTGAGTGGGATCTTTCGTCCCCGGGGGAGTATACTGAGGAGGCTGCTTCCTTTCATGCAGTGGTACGGAAGGCAGCTAGTTTTTTGGACCTGCCTTTGCCGGTGGTGGAGGCTAAACAAAACCTTTTAACAGAGGTGCTACATCCGGCCTCAGCTGCGGCGGAGCCTCTGTTGCCATTTAATGACGCTCTGCTGGATCCGGTGATAGAGGTGTGGAAGAGGCCGGCATCTTCCCCAGCAGTTCACAGAGCCGTGGCCAGGAGGTATCGAGCGGCTCCGACTGACCCTGGGTTTCTATCTAGGCACCCTACGCCGGAGAGCTTGGTGGTGCAGGCCTCCTGTTCAGCCAAGTCAGCGCCTGGTTCTTTCCCGACGGTGCCTGGGGACAGAGATTCAAAGAAGCTAGAGGCGCAGGCGAAGAATTTTTTTTCGTCCTGCAGTCTGGCGTTAAAAGCCACCAATGCAACCTGTATCCTGGGGAGGTATATTCATGCTCTGATGGATGACATTTCCTCATCGTTTACAGAGCTTCCCCAGGGTCTTTTGGATCTTGTCTCAAATGCCCAGGCTGCTGCGACCCAGATTATCCAGACGGGACTGGATACCACCGACTCGGTAGCCAGAGCAATGGGCACAACTGTGGTGGCAAGGAGACAGGCCTGGCTCCGTAACTCGGGCTTTTCTGCAGATGTACAGTCCACATTGTTGGATCTCCCGTTTGATGGGGACAAACTGTTTGGAGCCAAGGCTGATTTGGCCTTGGAACGTTTTAAGGAAAGCAGGGCCACGGCTAAGTCGTTAGGGCTCCAAGCTCCTTCTTCCACGGCCTCTTCCAGATTTTTCAGGAGGTTTCGTGGATTTGGGCGTGGCTCTTCCTCCTCTTCCTTTCGGGGAAGATATCAGCAACCTGCCTCTTCCCATCCCTATAGATCTTTCAGGGGGAGAGGTAGGGTCCGCACCAGAGGAGCCTCTCAGCAGCACTCTGCCTCTCCCTCATCCTCTGGCGGGGTGCAGCAGGGGAAGCAGCCTTAGGCTTCCACCATTTCCCACTCACTCCTCTCCTGTAGGGGGAAGATTACAGCATTTTCTCACCAAATGGAAGACTGTTACAACGGACACTTGGGTTCTCAGTATTGTGGGAAAAGGCTACACCCTTCCCTTTCGGGAGTTCCCGCCCCTCATCTGCCCCGCCCTTCTTATTGTTCAGAAGAACACCTCCTGTTGCTAGAACAGGAGGTACAAGCCCTCCTTTCCAAGGGCGCGGTGGAGTTGGTCCCAGAGCAGGAAAGGGGTCGAGGATGTTACTCAAGGTATTTCCTGATTCCCAAGAAGGATGGTCGTTTGAGACCAATTCTGGACCTGAGGATCTTGAATTGGTTCCTCAAGCAGGAAAAATTCAAGATGCTGACCCTAGCACAGGTGCTTTTGGCGTTGAACAAGGAAGACTGGATGGTGTCTGTCGACTTGCAGGATGCTAACTTTCATATCCCGATACTCAAGTCACACAGGAAGTATCTCCGGTTTGTGGTGGGATCGCAACACTATCAGTTTGCGGTCCTTCCGTTTGGTCTTACTTCAGCACCTCGAGTCTTCACGAAGGTGATGTCGGTGGTTGCGGCAGAA
The DNA here is from genome assembly GCF_031143425.1 of Pleurodeles waltl. Lineage (NCBI taxonomy): Eukaryota > Metazoa > Chordata > Amphibia > Caudata > Salamandridae > Pleurodeles > Pleurodeles waltl. Next base: position 522,507,574 of record NC_090446.1, read on the forward strand.
CTCAGAAGGAAGGGGATAGCAGTATTCCCTTACTTGGACGACTGGTTGATCAAAGCCAAGTCCCCGGAGCTTGTGTCGCATCATCTGCAGTCAACAACCCAGTTGTTGTTCGACCTGGGTTTTTCGGTGAACGAGCCCAAATCTCCCTTAGAGCCCTCTCAGCGCCTCCTGTTCATAGGGGCAGTACTGGATACAACATTGGGTCGGGCCTTTCCTCCGCCTCAGCGGATTCAAGATATTCAGGATTTGGTTCCAATGTTTCGAAATGGAGCGGTAGTTCCAGTCCTCAAGGTCCTTCGTCTGCTCGGTCTGTTTGCCTCCTGCATTCTGTTGGTCACACATGCTCGCTGGCACATGAGGGCTCTTCAGTGGTGCCTCCGAAGGCAGTGGTCTCAACACAAAGGGGATCTAGAGAGTACTGTCAAGATCTCCAGAGATGCTGCTGTGGATTTGAAGTGGTGGATTGCAAGCAACAATCTTTCACAAGGAAAGCCGTTTCAGCAGTCGCCACCAGTGGCCACAGTCATAACGGATGCTTCCACTCTAGGGTGGGGAGCTCATCTGGGGGATCTGGAGATCAAAGGTCTTTGGTCTCCAGAGGAACAGATGTTTCACATCAATCTGTTAGAGTTACGGGCTGTACGTCTGGCTCTCAAGGCCTTCCTCCCTTCCCTTCGTGGTCAGTCGGTACAGGTCCTAACAGACAATACTACCACGATGTGGTACATAAACAAGCAGGGAGGAGTGGGGTCGTACCTTCTCTGCAGAGAAGCTCTTCGACTATGGTCCTGGGCAAAGGACCATCAGATTTGCTTGATAGCAAACCATCTGGCCGGAGTCTTGAACGTGCTTGCGGACAGTCTCAGTCGCCAATTCTCGGCAGACCACGAGTGGCGTCTCCATCCAGATCAAGTCCGTTTAATCTTCCAGAGGTGGGGGTTTCCTCGGGTAGATCTGTTTGCCACTCGAGAGAACGCGCATTGTCCGTTATTCTGCAGCCTCCAGTATCCGATGCAGGGAGCGTTGGGGGACGCGTTTCAAATAACCTGGTGCGGCCAGTTGCTTTACGCCTTTCCTCCCTTACCCTTGATTCCTCGAGTATTGAGGAAGATTCGCCAGGACCGGGCTCTAGTCATCCTAATAGCTCCGGATTGGCCAAGGAGGGTATGGTACTCCGACCTTCTCCAACTCTCAATGTGCCCTCCGCTCCGTCTCCCTTTCAGGGCAGACCTCCTCTCGCAGTCGCAGGGGCAGGTTCTACACCCCAACCTCCAGAGTCTGCACCTACATGCCTGGAGATTGAACGGGGCAACCTGAGTTCCTTCTCTCTCCCGCCTGAGGTAGTGGATGTTATATTAGCGGCCAGGCGACACTCCACTAAATCTATCTACGCTAATAGATGGTCTAAATTTGTTGCGTGGTGTGGAGAGAGGCAGATTGATCCTTTGCATGCTCATCTATCGGACGTTTTGTCTTTTGCTCTGTCTCTAGCGCAGAAAGGTTGTGCAGTGGCTACCATTAAGGGTTATTTATCGGCCTTGTCAGCCTTCATATGTCTTCCAGACCAACCATCTTTATTTAAATCCCCTATTGTTATCAGATTCTTGAAAGGTCTTCTAAATAAATATCCTCCAAAGCCATTCGTTATGCCGCAATGGGATTTGTCCCTGGTCCTGACTTTCCTTATGGGGTCCCCTTTTGAACCTATGCATTCTTGCCCCTTAAGGTATTTGGTTTTAAAAACAGTCTTCCTGATAGCTATAACATCAGCAAGGAGAGTGAGTGAGTTGCAGGCCTTATCAGTAAAGCCCCCTTATACAACTTTTTATGGGGATAAGGTGGTGTTGAGGACCAAGGCTGCTTTCCTCCCGAAGGTTGTTTCACCCTTCCATTTGGCTCAGGCAATTACTTTGTCCACGTTCTATCCTCCGCCTCATCCTTCCAAAGAGGAAGAAAGACTGCACCGTCTGGACCCAAAGAGAGCGTTGAGCTTCTTTATTGATAGAACAAAGGATTTCAGGCTGGAGGATCAGGTGTTTATTGGATACGTGGGCAAGAGGAGAGGAAAGGCAGTCCACAAGAGAACACTATCCAGGTGGGTTGTTCTTTGCATTAAAATCTGTTACTCTTTGGCAAAGAAGGATCCTCCTGAGGGCATTAGAGCTCATTCCACCAGAGCTAAGTCGGCCACTTCGGCCTTGGCCAGGGGTGTTCCTGTGGTTGACATCTGCAAGGCCGCAACTTGGTCGTCCCTTCACACTTTTGCAAAACATTACTGTTTGGATTCTGAGGTTAGAAGAGACGGCCATTTTGCACGGTCAGTGCTGCAGGATTTCTTGGTTTGACCATTTAGGCACCCACCGCCGGGCGTGGTACTGCTTTGGGACTCTATTCATTAGGTGAGGAATCCACAGGTAGTTGTATCCATCAGAAGAACGAGTTACTTACCTTCGGTAACGACTTTTCTGGTGGATACATTAGCTACCTGTGGATTCCTCACGGTCCCACCCGCCTCCCCGTTGCCTTTCTGGTCTTTCCAAGTAATCCTTGAGTGCGCTCCTCTTGGTCTTTGAGGGTGCAATAGATGTTGTATATAATATATTTATATATATGTATATATGTATATATCTTTGTGTATATACTTGATGTGTGTATATATTTTTTTTAAAAAGAGAGAGTTATATATATATATATATAAAAGATTTACAGTTATTCATGCAATGTTGTGTATTTTTACAATATAATGGGATGTTGCCTTGCTCTTTCATTGCATTGCCTGGTTGTTCTCATGCACGTAAAAAATGATTGGTACTGACGTCCGCACGTCGTCGAGGACCTCTTATTGCCTGTATGACGTCAGACGGCGTCGCGTGGGCTAGAGTGACGTCCTCGTCGACGTGCAGAGACTAGTAAGAAGATTTCCGTCGAATGCTGGCGCCATGGGAGTATTCATTAGGTGAGGAATCCACAGGTAGCTAATGTATCCACCAGAAAAGTCATTACCGAAGGTAAGTAACTCGTTCATCCTTACCCTTTCCACTGAAAGATAGCCATAGGATAGCAGCCCACTGCCTTTGAGGGACCCCCTGTACATTATAGGCCCTCTCAAGTGCAGCAAACCACTTGTTAATGTCATCCCCCTCCTTGTAAGGGGAAACTATCTTGTGCAGATTCCTAGAATCATGCTCTTTTACAGGATTACTATCTGTAATACTGCTGCTGCCACCATGGGGTCCAAACCCCAACCTCTGTCTTTCTTTTTCTAAGTCAAATGCTTGTCTGTCTAGATCCAGCTGTTACTTCTTGAGCTTAAGTCTGCATTCTTCCACTCTCAATCTATTGAGTTCCCTTTCTAACATTCTGTCTTCAGGGAGGGTGGGTTGGGCATGCTTTGACATAGAAGAATTGTGTGAATGAACAGAGGAAGACCTGTCCCTAACAGATGGCACTCTAACAACCTGGCCTAAAGGAGTAACCTCTATACTATGATGAGAACTCACATCAGTACCAACCCTGCTAGGTGGCCTGCTAAGGGGCAGGTTGGGTAGGTTCCCTTCTAACCCTTTTACTGGGGGTGCCCCAGAATCAGAGTGTGAACAATCAGCCAATCTCTCACCAGAGGTGCCAACTAAGGTCTTATCCTGTTCAATGAGCATATTAACTAACAATTCTCTTGAGGGATTCTTCCCTACCCCTAAACCTCTTTCAATGCAGAGACTCCTTGCTCCTTTCCAGCTAAGGTGGTCATAAGCAACTCTGGTCAGATCTACAGTTTGACCTGTACCAGACATGATATAAAAGGTTTAAGGGACAGAAAAAGAAAGAAAAAGTTTCAGTACTTTTTAAGGAACAGAAAAAAAACTTTTAAAACTTTTTAAGAACTTTTTGAAAGTTTTAGATGTACTTTTCAGCACTTAGCAAAAGAGTAAGAGAAGAAAAGCAAAACGTTTTGGTTAGGTGTACATACACTGAACTTGTTTTGTATATTTTTCTCTTATGAAAAGTACAAAAAGTGGTAAGTAGTTAGAAGTTCTCATCCCACCGCTGCACAACCAATGTCGGAGGCTGGCCTGGCTTGTAGTGGGTACCAAGGGGTACTTACACTTTGCACCAGGTCCAGGTATCCCTTATTAGTGTAGAGGGGTGTCTAGCAGCTTAGGCTGATAGAAAAGGTAGCTTAGCAGAGCAGTTTAGGCTGAACTAGGAGACATGCAAAGCTCCCACTATACCACTAGTGTCATATGCACAATATCATAAGAAAACACAATACACAGATATACTAAAAATAAAGGTACTTTATTTTTATGACAATATGCCAAATGTATCTAAGTGAGTACCCTCAGTATGAGGATAGTAAATAAAATATACACAAGATATATGTACACAATACCAAAAATATGCAGTAATAGCAATAGAAAGCAATGCAAGCAACGTACAGTCACAAAAGATTGCAATGAGAGCACATAGGTATAGGGGCAACACAAACCATATACTCTAGAAGTGGAATGCGAACCACGAATGGACCCCAAACCTATGTGAGCTTGTAGGGGGTCACTGGGACTGTAAGAAAACAGTGAGGGTTAGAAAAATAGCCCACCCCAAGAACCTGAAAAGTAGGTGTAAAGTGCACCTAAGTTCCCCAGAGAGCACAGAAGTTGTGATAGGGGAATTCTGCAAGGAAGACCAACACCAGCAATTCAACAACAATGGATTTCCTGACGAGGGTACCTGTGGAACAAGGGGAGCAAGTCCAAGAGTCACGATCAAGTCGGGAGTGGGCAGATGCCCAGGAAAGGCCAGCTGTGGGTGCAAAGAAGCTGTGGATTCTGCAAGAACGACAAGGGCTAGAAACTTCCCCTTTGGAGGATGGATGTCCCACGTCGTGAAGAAGCTTGCAGACATGTTTCCGTGCAGAAAGACTGCAAACAAGCCTTGCTAGCTGCAGGGGTCGCGGTTAGGGTTTTTGGATGCTGCTGTGGCCCAGGAGGGACCAGGATGTCGCCAATTGCGTGAGGAGACAGAGGGGGCGTCCAGCAAGACAAAGAGCCCACTCAGAAGCAAGCAGCACCCGCAGAAGTGCCAGAACAGGCACTACGAAAAAGAGTGAACCGGAGCTCACCTGAAGTCATAAAAGAAGGTCCCACGACGCCGGAGGACAACTCAGGAGGTCGTGCACTGCAGGTTAGAGAGTAGGGGACCCAGGCTTGGCTGCGCAAAAAGGAAATCCTGGAAGAGTGCACAGGAGCCGGAGCAGCTGCAAATCACGTGGTACCCAGCAATGCAGTCTAGCGTGGGGAGGCAAGGACTTACCTCCACCAAACTTGGACTGAAGAGTCACTGTACTGTGGGAGTCACTTGGACAGAGTTGCTGAGTTCCAGGGACCTAGCTTGTCATGCTTAGACGAGACCCAGAGGACCTGTGATGCAGTCTTTTGGTGCCTGCGGTTGAAGGGGGAAGATTCCGTCGACCCACGGGAGATTTCTTCGGAGCTTCTAGTGCAGAGAGGGGGCAGACTACCCCCACAGTATGCACCATCAGGAAAACAGTCGAGAAGGCAGCCAGATCAGCGTTACAAGGTCGCAGTAGTCATCTTTGCTACTTTGTTGCAGTTTTGCAGGATTCCAGAGCAGTCAGCAGTCGATTCCTTGGCAGAAGGTGAAGAGAGAGATGCAGAGGAACTCTGATGAACTCTTGCATTCGTTATCTAAAGAATTCCACAAAGCAGACACCCTAAATAGCCAGAAAAGGAGGTTTGGCTACTTAGGAGAGAGGATAGGCTAGCAACACCTGGAGGAGCCTATCAGAAGGAGCCTCTGACGTCACCTGCTGGCACTGGCCACTCAGAGCAGTCCAGTGTGCCAGCAGCACCTCTGTTTCCATTTCCATTTCCATTTATTTATTTAATTGTTATTAGCCTATCCGGCCTTAACAATAATCACACAATAGATATCAATCCCTCGAACTCAATAAAAATCACATTAAGATAAAAACATCTCAATAAAAGGAACTATGCTTGAATTTTTGATTTAACATGTGCCAAAATGTATCCAATTTACCATGCATTATCGTAAAACCTGATTTGACCATAATTTACATAAAAACTTAACTTATTCTAGAAAAACATTATGAATCTAATATTTAAAATGTCTTATTATGGGACGAGTCATTTGGGGCCTTGCATTGCCTTCCAGCCATTTAATAAAAGACCGAGGCCTAACCCAGTTTACATTGCCCTGCACCGATTTCCCAAGCTAAATAGGTACGGGATAACATAGGCTATTGTGCCTGTGCCAACTGTAGGTGCATTGATAGACGTAATTTCCATGCTTCCAAGATATAAGTTGAGACCTTTGTCACAATGTATTTCTCATCTGAACGCATACATAGCGCTTCCGCCTCCTTGCACTTCCTAACTCCGAAAGTTCTGAAAAGTGGACGAAGGTACAATTTACGGAGTCTGAGCGTAAAGTGACATAGTAAAAGGAAATGGGAAAGTGTTTCCGGACCACCATGAAGACATGGACAACATTCTAAACTACCCGGAGGAGCGGATTGTGATCTGTTGACCACCGCTGTCACTGGTAGTGTGCCCATACGGAATTTAAAGTAGAGAGCCCTTTTTTCCTCCGGATAAATACTGTCTATGAATATTGCTGGTTTAAGCTCTTGGTTAAACAAAATATACCGCTTGAATAAAGGGCTAAATGACTCACACATAATCTCTGTCTTTCGCTCCCAATATGCCTTTTTTATGACAGCAAGACTAGGCCTTCCGATTTTTTCAGGATGGAGCCAAAAGTCATCCTGGCCAATAGCAGCCAGGATAGTTGAAATATGTTTGAACCAGGGCAGTTTCCGATGGTTTTGCAGCTTCATGATATCCTTAAGTACGTCTCTGAATGGTTTGAGAGCCTCTTTTGTCCAAATACGGATCCAGTATCTTACTGGAGCCAGAGCGATGTAGTCCTCAACCTTTCTCATCTGTAGATCAATTCTTATTGCGTTCATTGGTGTAGCATTACCTAGACAAAGTAATTGGCGTAAGAATTTGTTCTCGGTTACTTGTATTGATGGAATCTTTCTGAATCCCCAGATCTCTGCGCTGTAAAGTGCTGCGGCTCTTGCTTTTGTTTTGTATGCAAGCAGCGCGGAGCTCACGGAGTGATTGCCTGTAGCCTTTGCAAATCTGAGTACTGCTCCGGCTTGTTGGGCCAAGGAAATTCTGCTTTTGTACATTTGTGGTTTCCATGTCTGTTTTTCATCTAATCTGCAGCCCAGGTAATCATAGGAGGCCACTCGGGCCAAAGGCTTATTATTTACCCTAAAAGTCGATTGCAACGTCTGTTTTTGGTTGAGAATCATAAACTTTGTTTTCCCCTCATTGATTACCATGCTCCTTGAGGTACAGAAAGATTTGAAGCCCCTAAGTAGACCATGCATTGCTATCTCTGTTCTTGCCAGTAATACGGCGTCATCAGCAAAGAGCAAGATAGGTATACTTTCATTGGCTAGTTTTGGCACGTCCAGATTTAATTCCTTCAAAACTTGACTTACTTTATTTATATAACAATTGAATAAGGTTGGGGCCAAAACGCAGCCTTGTTTTACACCTCGCTCAATTGGAATTTTGGCTGTATAATCATTTCTCGTAGAATATCTGACCCTGGCAGTGTTTCCTGTATGCAATAGAATTAGCAGCCTTAAGATTTTTCCCTGTATGCCCATGTCCGACAATAGCTGCCATAATGTTTGGCGATTTACGCTGTCGAAGGCTGTTTGGAGATCCACAAAGACCAGGTATAATGGACTGTTTTTAAGGGTGGCGTATTTAGCACAGATCATGTTTAGCTTAAAAAGTTGGTCTGTTGTACTTTGGCCTCTCCTAAAACCAGCTTGGTGTGTTGATATTAAATCTCCGTCCTCTAGCCATTGGTCTAGACGCGACTGAATCAATTTGGCAAAAATCTTTCCAACACTATCAAGCAGTGAGATAGGTCTATAATTGCTCACCATGTCCCGAGGCCCTTTTTTGTGAATTGGAACGATTATTGATTCCTTCCAAGAAGGAGGGATTACCTCGTAATGCCAAACACTGTTGAATAGACGGGCTAGAGCAGGTAACCATAACGTTAGCTGGTTACGGTAAGCATCTGAAGGGATGCCATCTGGGCCTGCAGCCTTATGCGGCTTTTGAAGGAGGATAACTTGTTTAATCTCTTTTTCACTAAATTCCGGGATTAACTTCATTGCACGTGGAATGACGTGGGCTACTTGCGTGGAATTTGTGCTGGAAAATTCGTTAGAGACTAGTACATTCTGGGTTCCGTTTACCAATCTAAAAAGACAATTTGAAGATGCTGCGTAGGTCTTTTGAAGAGGAAATACTTTGCTTGATCTTTGATTTCTGCCTCCCAGCCCTTGAGTGAGGATGTTTGAGTTAATGGTCATCCCTGGTTCTGTCTTGGCCACTTCCTGATACAAGGCAGTAAAGTGCTTTACCCAAAGTTGAGGGTTAATATTCAGTTCTAGGTTTTTCGGGGGGCCTTCGCATCCCCACCTGACTATCTCCCAAAACTTTTTGGAGTTCCCTGCCGTTATTGCTTGCAGTAAAGTTTTCCAAAGTTTATGTGGAAATATCTTCCTTTTGTATCTTAATAATTTTTTGTACTGTTGCCTACATCCATGAAAATGTTGCTCGTTGGAATCATTCAAGTGCCGGTTCTTCAGTGCTTGTGATAAGGTCTTTTTTAGCTTTAAACACTCTTCATCGAACCAGCCCTCCATCATTTTAGGATTGATTTGAGGATGCTTGATCTTTTCCTTTTTTGTTTGCAGTAGCAAATTATTAAAGTTATGCAGGAGGGGTATAGCGTCATTATCTGATGGGTTTAAGAACGTGCTAAGTGATGACAACCAGGTTTGGCTGGGAACACTCATGTAAGGTTCACCCTCATTTGACCTTAATATGTTTTTCCTGTTTGGTCTCATAGTTATTGTTAGGCTATTTCCGTTGAATGGAGACTCCGCCTTCCCTGGGCTCGTGTCCGGATGGACTATCTCCATTAGCAGTGGGTCGTGATCACTCTCGATTCTGTCCCTTATTTCCATATCGATGACGTAATGCCAGGCTTCGATGTTTATTGCCATATAGTCAATTATGCTTTGCCTTTTTCCAGTTCGAAAGGTAGATTTAAAGGTTTTATCTGACTTTGTTCTCCCATTTAATGTGCAAAGTCCTCCTTCTATTAATGCTTCAAAGATTAATTCTCCTTTCTTGGAGTCATTACAACGTTGGATAAGAGGCGTTGGGATATTCCAAGCATAATCTTCCTCTGCTACTTGTTCGTCCCAGAGGATAGAATGAGGTTTAGTGTTGAAGTCACCACATATCAATAAAAAGGTTTTACAAGGTTGGAGAGAGCGATTGTTCATGTGACCTGGTACTGGGTTCCTCCGATCCATAGTTCTTTTGTTTAGGATATGTTCTTTAAGGAGCCGCACCCCTGGCGTAACTTGAGCCCGGCTGATAGGTGGGAAGTACACATTTACTATTTCAAGTGACCATTCCTCGTATTTGACTGCGAGCGTCTGGATTCCCTTGCTTTGTACGGTGTGAGTTACTACGGAGTTCCTCAGTAATGAAGTTCTAATCCAAATACTCAGACCTCCCGAGGGTCTTCCTTTTTTTTGCTTAATTGCAGGTGAGTGGAAGGTGGCGAACCCATCTAGGTCAATAGCATGTGTAGACCAAGTTTCTTGGAAGCAGCTGATGTCTTGTTTTTTAATGAATTCAACCCAGTCTTTATCTTCCATTTTGTTTTTTAAACCTGCTATGTTCCAGCTTAGAATTTTTAATATGGGACTGGTTTTATTTTTTATGTTCGAGTTATCCATTTTTTGCTACGAGCTTTTAAATGATTGCTCTTTGCAATTCTGTAACTGTGGGGAATTACCCCTACTGTTTCTAGGGGAATTAGCTACCAGGCAGAACCTCATGTTACTCAAGTTTATTAGTTCAGGGAGTTGTTGTTTGGAGCTGATTGCTCCCTGAAGTATCGAGCCGAAATTGCCTTTTGCCTCTTGCCTACGCATCATGTTTCGGTCTGTAGCTTTTTCAAGAAGTATTGTTGGATATAGTTCTTTTTGCGGAGTAGCAATGGATATTCCCCAGGTCTTCATCGTGTTTGAACATTTTAAGATCTGTTCTGCTATCCAAGGTGAGGCCCAGACTGTTTCTGTTAATTCCCCGTTCTCTAATTCTTTTTTTGGTATGAATCTTACTGAAAGGAGATCTTTAGTTGTTACATTCTGTAAGGCTGGCAGGGAGTTAACAAGACATAAGATGTTAGACCTATTCAGGATGTCGTGACTTCCTCTTGAGGAGTACTCAGGCATAAACAAGATCGTGGCTTCGGGGTTTTTAGTTGTTTCAGACCGGATCACAGTGTGCCCGCCACCTTCCTGCGACAGTCTACCTTGGAGTTGGGTGTTCTCATTTTGTCTGTCTTGGGTGGTAACTGCCCGACTAGTAGATATTCGATTTACCTGGCCTTTTTCCCTCCCCTGTTGCACTTCTTTGTTCCTTTGTTCTTCGTAGGGTTGCCTTTTTGGAGGCCAATTGTCCCTTTTTCCTTTGATTTCATTGGTTTCCAGGTCCAGTGCTGGGCGCGATGGTGCAGGCGAATCAGTGATCCACCCAGGCTGGTTGCTGAGATTATAATTTCCAGGGCTGCCCTGAGAACAATATTTTGCCTTTGTCCGGGGTGCGGGAACTGGGGCTGTTGGGTTGTCCACGCGCATGGTTGTTCTTATACTTTGTCCGTTTCGTATATACTCTGGGGTCTCTGCCCTTCTATTTTCGCCTTTGCTATTATCTTGTTCTGCCCCCTCACTAATGGGGTTCGGAGGCTGCTGGTATTTTCCGTAGTGGTCTTCTACTATGTTTGAGTAGTGTACCTGAACTAAATGTTCAGTTTTTGTAGCTGGGAGGTGCTTATCGATACAAATGCTGGGTTTGGATGTTCCTGGGCTCCATTTGGGTTGTTCGTTGGCTGGAGGATCATTTACCTCGTTTATCCCATGATTTGTTCCAGGGTCTTTTCCGGACCACCTTTCTTTGTCTAAGTCATGCCCAGATGCTTGGTGTCCCCTGGGGCCAGTGGGTATGCGGTTTATATGGGAATGGTGAGTGCAACTTTTGTCGCACAATAATCCGGGATTTTTATTTATAAAGTTAAGCACTTTATCAGTAGGTTTCTCAAAGATCTCCGACTTAATGCTTTTATCTTTATACTGATGTTGGGCGCTCTCGTCACCTGTGTTCCTGATTTCTCCTATTAGGCCTATCTGTTGTAACATATTTAAGGCCTTTCCTGCTGGTGCTTTTTTTTTTCCTCTAGCTTTCTTCCATGTGTTTTTAGATCTGCCTGTTAGTTGAGGCCTTTTACCCGGTGGCCTTTTTTCTACTGTATTTGGGACTTTGCTTCCAAATTCAGGACTTCCATTTGTTCTCTCCCTCTTAGGTGTCTGATTTTTTACATCTGGGTAGTTCTCTCGTCCTGGGCCGAAGTGACTTTCTATATTTTCTTTCTCTGCTGGCCCTTCAATTAAACTAGATTCTGTTTTTCCTAACTCGTGAGTGCACCCCTGTGTGCTTTTAAGGTTATGTTTGCAGTCTTCGATTATGTCCTTGATTACTTTTGGGACTTCCAATAGTTTTTCCAGCAGTGGTCCACAAACTTGTCCATCCAACTTGTCCATTTTATCGGCCACTGCTTGGTGCAACAGGTTTTCCCTAATTACGCCCTCTACTAGGGCCATCCTGTAATCTATAGACTGTATTGAGGATGTGTAGGAAAGTACCATCTTGCCTGGCATGTTACCCCCATTTTTCACTGTATATATGTTGTTTTAGTTGTATGTGTCACTGGGACCCTGGTAACCCCGGGCCCCAGTGCTCATAAGTGTGCCTGTATGTGTTACCTGTGTAGTGACTAACTGTCTCACTGAGGCTCTGCTAATCAGAACCTCAGTGGTTATGCTCTCTCATTGCTTTCCAAATTGTCACTGACAGGCTAGTGACCATTTTTACCAATTTACATTGCCTTACTGGAACACCCTTATAATCCCCTAGTATATGGTACTGAGGTACCCAGGGTATTGGGGTTCCAGGAGATCCCTATGGGCTGCAGCATTTCTTTTGCCACCCATAGGGAGCTCTGACAATTCTTACACAGGCCTGCCACTGCAGCCTGAGTGAAATAACGTCCACGTTATTTCACAGCCATTTTACACTGCACTTAAGTAACTTATAAGTCACCTATATGTCTAACCTTTACCTGGTAAAGGTTAGGTGCAAAGTTACTTAGTGTGAGGGCACCCTGGCACTAGCCAAGGTGCCCCCACATTGTTCAGAGCCAATTCACTGAACTTTGTGAGTGCGGGGACACCATTACACGCGTGCACTACATATAGGTCACTACCTATATGTAGCTTCACCATGGTAACTCCGAATATGGCCATGTAACATGTCTATGATCATGGAATTGCCCCCTCTATGCCATCCTGGCATTGTTGGTACAATTCCATGATCCCAGTGGTCTGTAGCACAGACCCTGGTACTGCCAGACTGCCCTTCCTGGGGTTTCTCTGCAGCTGCTGCTGCTGCCAACCCCTCAGACAGGCATCTGCCCTCCTGGGGTCCAGCCAGGCCTGGCCCAGGATGGCAGAACAAAGAACTTCCTCTGAGAGAGGGTGTGACACCCTCTCCCTTTGGAAAATGGTGTGAAGGCAGGGGAGGAGTAGCCTCCCCCAGCCTCTGGAAATGCTTTGTTGGGCACAGAGGTGCCCAATTCTGCATAAGCCAGTCTACACCGGTTCAGGGACCCCTTAGCCCCTGCTCTGGCGCGAAACTGGACAAAGGAAAGGGGAGTGACCACTCCCCTGACCTGCACCTCCCCTGGGAGGTGTCCAGAGCTCCTCCAGTGTGCTCCAGACCTCTGCCATCTTGGAAACAGAGGTGCTGCTGGCACACTGGACTGCTCTGAGTGGCCAGTGCCACCAGGTGACGTCAGAGACTCCTTGTGATAGGCTCCTTCAGGTGTTAGTAGCCTTTCCTCTCTCCTAGGTAGCCAAACCCTCTTTTCTGGCTATTTAGGGTCTCTGTCTCTGGGGAAACTTGAGATAACGAATGCATGAGCTCAGCCGAGTTCCTCTGCATCTCCCTCTTCACCTTCTGATAAGGAATCGACCGCTGACCGCGCTGGAAGCCTGCAAACCTGCAACATAGTAGCAAAGACGACTACTGCAACTCTGTAACGCTGATCCTGCCGCCTTCTCGACTGTTTTCCTGCTTGTGCATGCTGTGGGGGTAGTCTGCCTCCTCTCTGCACCAGAAGCTCCGAAGAAATCTCCAGTGGGTCGACGGAATCTTCCCCCTGCAACCGCAGGCACCAAAAAGCTGCATCTCCGGTCCCTTGGGTCTCCTCTCAGCACGACGAGCGAGGTCCCTCGAATCCAGCGACACCGTCCAGGTGACCCCCACAGTCCAGTGACTCTTCAGCCCAAGTTTGGTGGAGGTAAGTCCTTGCCTCACCTCGCTGGGCTGCATTGCTGGGAACCGCGACTTTGCAAGCTTCTCCGGCCCCTGTGCACTTCCGGCGGAAATCCTGTGTGCACAGCCAAGCCTAGGTCCACGGCACTCTAACCTGCATTGCACGACTTTCTAAGTTGGTCTCCGGCGACGTGGGACTCCTTTGTGCAACTTCGGCGAGCACCGTTTCACGCATCCTCGTAGTGCCTGTTTCTGGCACTTCTCCGGGTGCTACCTGCTTCAGTGAGGGCTCTTTGTCTTGCTCGACGTCCCCTCTCTCTGCAGGTCCAATTTGCGACCTTCTGGTCCCTCCTGGGCCCCAGCAGCGTCCAAAAACGCCAAACGCACAATTTGCGTGTAGCAAGGCTTGTTGGCGTCCATCCGGCGGGAAAACACTTCTGCACGACTCTCCAAGGCGTGGGGGATCCATCCTCCAAAGGGGAAGTCTCTAGCCCTTGTCGTTCCTGCAGTATTCACAGTTCTTCAGCCTAGTAAGAGCTTCTTTGCACCAACCGCTGGCATTTCTTGGGCATCTGCCCATCTCCGAGCTGCTTGTGACTTTTGGACTTGGTCCCCTTGTTCCACAGGTACCTCCAGACAGGAATCCATCGTTGTTGCATTGCTGATTTGTGTTTTCCTTGCATTCTCCCTCTAACACGACTATTTTGTCCTTAGGGGAACTTTGGTGCACTTTGCACTCACTTGTCAGGGTCTTGGGGAGGGTTATTTTTCTAACTCTCACTATTTTCTAATAGTCCCAGCGACCCTCTACAAGGTCACATAGGTTTGGGGTCCATTCGTGGTTCACATTCCACTTTTGGAGTATATGGTTTGTGTTGCCCCTATCCCTATGTTTCCCCATTGCATCCTATTGTAACTATACATTGTTTGCACTGTTTTCTAAGACTATACTGCATATTTTTGCTATTGTGTATATATATCTTGTGTATATTTCCTATCCTCTTACTGAGGGTACACTCTAAGATACTTTGGCATATTGTCATAAAAATAAAGTACCTTTATTTTTAGTATAACTGTGTATTGTGTTTTCTTATGATATTGTGCATATGACACTAAGTGGTGCTGTAGTAGCTTCACACGTCTCCTAGTTCAGCCTAAGCTGCTCTGCTAAGCTACCATTATCTATCAGCCTAAGCTGTTAGACACCCTATACACTAATAAGGGATAACTGGGCCTGGTGCAAGGTGCAAGTACCCCTTGGTACTCACTACAAGCCAGTCCAGCCTCCTACATTGGTTGTGCAGTGGTGGGATAAGTGCTTGAGACTACTTACCACTCTTGTCATTGTACTTTTCATAAGAGAAAAATATACAAAACAAGGTCAGTGTATATACACATAGCCAAAAAGTTTTGCATTTCCTCTTTTCACTCTTTTCTAAGTGCTGAAAAGTACTTCTAAACTTTCAAAAAGTTCTTAAAAGTTTAAAAAGTTTTTTTCTGTCTTTCCAAAAAGTTCTGAAAACTTTTTTCTCTTTGTCTATCACTTTAACTCTCTCTAAAAATGTCTGGCACAGGCCAAAAAGTTGAACTGTCCAAACTTGCATATGATCACCTTAGCTGGAAAGGAGCAAGGAGTCTCTGCATAGAGAGAGGTTTGAGTGTAGGGAAGAATCCTTCCTTAGAACTGTTAATTAATATGCTTAGAGTACAGGATAAGGCCATAAGTGCCCAATCTGTAGAAAAAGTAGCTAATGGTTCTCAATCTGATCCAGGGACTCCCCCAGGAAAAGGTTCAGGAAAGAAAATTCTCAGCCTGCCCATTACTAGACAGTCTAGCATAGTTGGTACAGAGGTTGAATCACACCATACTGATGGTGTGCTCTCACATTATGCTGGTAGCCAAGCTGTTAGGGTGCCCTCTGTAAGGGACAGGTCTCCTTCTGTTCATTCCCATCATACCTCTGTATCTAGAAATGTCCCTCCCACCCACCCTGATGACAGATTGTTGGAAAGGGAGCTCAATAGATTGAGAGTGGAGCAAACCAGACTGAAGCTCAAGAAGCAACAGCTGGATTTGGATAGACAGTCTTTAGAAATAGAGAGGGAAAGACAGAAAATGGGTTTAGATACCCATGGTGGCAGCAGCAGTATTCCCCATAGTCATCCTGCAAAAGAGCATGATTCCAGGAATCTGCATAAGATAGTTCCCCCTTACAAGGAGGGGGATGACATTAACAAGTGGTTTGCTGCACTTGAGAGGGCCTGTGCTGTACAGGATGTCCCTCAAAGGCAGTGGGCTGCTATCCTATGGCTATCATTTACTGGAAAAGGTAGGGATAGGCTCCTTACTGTAAAAGAAAATGATGCTAACAATTTCCAAGTTCTTAAGAATGCACTCCTGGATGGTTATGGCTTAACCACTGAACAGTACAGGATCAAGTTCAGAGATACCAAAAAGGAGTCTTCACAAGACTGGGTTGATTTCATTGACCAGGCAGTGAAGGCCTTGGAGGGGTGGTTACATGGCAGTAAAGTTACTGATTATGACAGCCTGTATAACTTAATCCTGAGAGAGCATATTCTTAATAATTGTGTGTCTGATTTGTTGCACCAGTACTTGGTGGACTCTGATCTGACCTCTCCCCAAGAATTGGGAAAGAAGGCAGACAAATGGGTCAGAACAAGAGTGAACAGAAAAGTTCATACAGGGGGTGACAAAGATGGCAACAAAAAGAAGGATGGTAAGTCTTCTGACAAGGGTGGGGACAAATCTAAAAATGAGTCTTCATCAGGCCCACAAAAACACTCTGGTGGGGGTGGTGGGCCCAAACCCTCCTCTAATCAGAACAAGGAAAAGAAACCATGGTGCTATTTATGTAAGATAAAAGGCCATTGGACAACAGATCCCAGTTGTCCAAAGAAAGGCACCACAGCTCCTACCACTACAACCCCTACTGCTACACCTAGTGTCCCTACTAATAGCAGTGGTGGTGGGAGCAAACCTACTAATAGCCAATCCAAGGGAGTAGCTGGGCTCACTTTTGGTAATTTAGTTGGGGTTGGTCTGATTAGGGAGACCACAGAGGCTACTTTAGTCTCTGAAGGGGCTATTGACTTAGCCACTTTGGTTGCTTGCCCCCATAACTTGGAGAAGTACAAGCAACTAACCCTAATAAATGGTGTTGAGGTCCAGGCCTACAGGGACACAGGTGCCAGTGTCACAATGGTGATTGAGAAACTGGTGCACCCTGAACAACACATACTTGGACACCAGTACCAAGTAACCGATGCTCACAACATAACACAAAGCCACCCCATGGCTGTTGTAAATCTCAACTGGGGGGGGGTATCTGGTCCAAAGAAAGTTGTGGTAGCTTCAGATTTACCTGTAGACTGTCTATTAGGGAACGATTTGGAGACATCAGCTTGGTCAGATGTGGAGTTGGAGGCCCATGCAGCAATGCTGGGCATCCCAGGGCATATTTCTGCTTTGACAAGGGCTCAGGCCAAAAAGCAAAAAGGACAGGGAAGCTTGGATCCTGGAACAATGGACCAAGTGCTCCCTAAAGCTAGGGCTAGTAGAAGCAAACCACTTCCTACTATCCCTCCCTCTACAGTGGATTCTAATTCGGAGGAAGAAGAATTCCCTCCCTGTGCAGAACCTACACCAGAGGAGCTGGAAGCAGACACTGCTGAGCTTTTGGGTGAAGGGGGGCCTGCCAGAGAGGAGCTGAGTGTGGCACAGCAAACCTGTCCCACATTAGAGGGTCTCAGACAGCAAGCTGTCAAACAGGCTAATGGGGATGTCAGTGACTCACACAGAGTTTACTGGGAGGACAACCTCTTGTACACTGAGCAAAGGGATCCTAAACCTGGAGCTGCCAGGAGATTAGTGATTCCTCAGGAGTACAGAAAGTTCCTCCTAACACTGGCACATGACATTCCCTTAGCTGGGCACCTGGGTCAAATGAAAACTTGGGACAGATTGGTACCACTGTTTCATTGGCCTAGGATGTCTGAGGACACAAAAGATTTTTGTAAGTCCTGTGAAACCTGTCAAGCCAGTGGCAAGACAGGTAGCACTCCAAAGGCACCCCTTATCCCACTGCCTGTGGTTGGGGTTCCCTTTGAAAGGGTAGGGGTTGACATAGTTGGCCCCCTTGACCCTCCTACTGCTTCAGGCAATAGGTTTATCTTAGTGGTAGTGGACCATGCCACAAGGTATCCTGAAGCTATTCCTTTAAGGACCACTACAGCTCCTGCAGTGGCAAAGGCCCTCCTGGGAATATTTTCCAGGGTGGGCTTCCCAAAGGAAGTAGTATCAGACAGAGGAAGCAATTTCATGTCTGCATACTTAAAGGCCATGTGGAAGGAGTGTGGTGTAACTTACAAGTTCACAACACCCTATCATCCACAAACAAATGGACTGGTGGAGAGATTTAATAAAACTCTCAAAGGCATGATTATGGGACTCCCTGAAAAACTCCGCAGGAGATGGGATATCCTTCTACCATGCCTCCTTTTTGCCTACAGGGAGGTACCCCAGAAAGGAGTGGGCTTCAGCCCCTTTGAACTTCTTTTTGGACACCCTGTTAGGGGTCCACTCACACTTGTAAAGGAGGGTTGGGAACAACCTTTAAAAGCTCCTAAGCAGGATATTGTGGACTATGTACTTGGCCTCAGATCAAGGATGGCTGAGTACATGAAAAAGGCCAGTAAAAACCTTCAGGCCAGCCAAGAGCTCCAGAAGCAATGGCATGATCAGAAGGCTGTTTTGGTTCAGTACCAACCAGGGCAGAAAGTGTGGGTCTTGGAGCCTGTGGCCCCAAGAGCACTCCAAGATAAATGGAGTGGTCCACACACAATTGTTGAAAAGAAGGGTGAAGTCACCTACTTGGTTGACTTAGGCACTGCCAGGAGTCCCCTTAGGGTGCTCCATGTCAACCGCCTGAAACCCTACTATGACAGGGCTGATCTCACCCTGCTCATGGCAACAGATGAGGGACAGGAAGAAGACAGTGATCCTCTACCTGATCTCTTCTCTTCCACAGAACAAGATGCTCTTGTGGAAGGGGTAGTTTTGGCTGATTGTCTTACTGCTGAGCAGAAAGATAATTGCATAAATCTCCTAGGACAATTTTCAGAACTCTTCTCCATTGTGCCAGGCACCACTTCTTGGTGTGAGCACACTATAGATACTGGAGACAGTTTACCTGTCAAAAGTAAGATCTATAGGCAGCCTGACCATGTCAGGGACTGCATAAAGCAAGAAGTTCAGAAGATGTTGGAACTAGGAGTGGTTGAGCACTCTGACAGTCCATGGGCTTCTCCTGTGGTACTGGTACCAAAACCCAATTCTAAAGATGGAAAGAAGGAAATGAGGTTTTGTGTAGACTATAGAGGTCTCAACTTGGTAACCAAAACAGATGCTCACCCTATACCCAGGGCAGATGAGCTAATAGATACACTGGCATCTGCCAAGTATCTAAGCACTTTTGATTTGACTGCAGGGTATTGGCAGATCAAAATGTCAGAAGATGCTAAACCTAAGACTGCATTTTCTACCATTGGAGGACATTACCAGTTTACTGTAATGCCTTTTGGTTTGAAAAATGCACCTGCCACTTTTCAGAGGTTGGTGAACACAGTCCTGCAAGGGCTGGAAGCTTTCAGTGCAGCATATTTGGATGATATAGCTGTCTTTAGCTCCAGCTGGGATGATCACCTGGTCCACCTTTGGAAAGTTTTGGAGGCCCTGCAAAAGGCAGGCCTCACTATCAAGGCTTCAAAGTGCCAGATAGGGCAGGGTAAGGTGGTTTATCTGGGACACCTTGTTGGTGGGGAACAGATTGCACCACTTCAGGGGAAAATCCAAACTATTATTGATTGGATTCCCCCTACCACTCAGACTCAGGTGAGAGCCTTCCTAGGCCTCACTGGGTATTACAGGAGGTTCATTAAGAACTATGGCTCCATTGCAGCCCCTCTTAATGACCTCACATCCAAGAAAATGCCTAAAAAGGTATTATGGACAGCAAACTGTCAGAAAGCTTTTGAGGAGCTGAAGCAGGCCATGTGCTCTGCACCTGTCCTGAAAAGCCCTTGTTACTCTAAAAAATTCTATGTCCAAACTGATGCATCTGAATTAGGAGTAGGGGCAGTCCTATCACAACTTAATTCTGAGGGCCAGGATCAACCTGTTGCTTTTATTAGTAGAAGGTTGACCCCTAGAGAAAAGCGTTGGTCTGCCATTGAGAGGGAGGCCTTTGCTGTGGTCTGGGCTCTGAAGAAGTTGAGGCCATACCTGTTTGGCACTCACTTCATTGTTCAGACAGACCACAAACCTCTACTTTGGCTAAAACAAATGAAAGGTGAAAATCCTAAATTGTTGAGGTGGTCCATATCCCTACAGGGAATGGACTATACAGTGGAACATAGACCTGGGAGTAGCCACTCCAATGCAGATGGACTCTCCAGATATTTCCACTTAGACAATGAAGACTCATCAGGTAATGGCTAGTCTTATTGTCCTTCGTTTGGGGGGGGGTTGTGTAGGAAAGTACCATCTTGCCTGGCATGTTACCCCCATTTTTCACTGTATATATGTTGTTTTAGTTGTATGTGTCACTGGGACCCTGGTAACCCCGGGCCCCAGTGCTCATAAGTGTGCCTGTATGTGTTACCTGTGTAGTGACTAACTGTCTCACTGAGGCTCTGCTAATCAGAACCTCAGTGGTTATGCTCTCTCATTGCTTTCCAAATTGTCACTGACAGGCTAGTGACCATTTTTACCAATTTACATTGCCTTACTGGAACACCCTTATAATCCCCTAGTATATGGTACTGAGGTACCCAGGGTATTGGGGTTCCAGGAGATCCCTATGGGCTGCAGCATTTCTTTTGCCACCCATAGGGAGCTCTGACAATTCTTACACAGGCCTGCCACTGCAGCCTGAGTGAAATAACGTCCACGTTATTTCACAGCCATTTTACACTGCACTTAAGTAACTTATAAGTCACCTATATGTCTAACCTTTACCTGGTAAAGGTTAGGTGCAAAGTTACTTAGTGTGAGGGCACCCTGGCACTAGCCAAGGTGCCCCCACATTGTTCAGAGCCAATTCACTGAACTTTGTGAGTGCGGGGACACCATTACACGCGTGCACTACATATAGGTCACTACCTATATGTAGCTTCACCATGGTAACTCCGAATATGGCCATGTAACATGTCTATGATCATGGAATTGCCCCCTCTATGCCATCCTGGCATTGTTGGTACAATTCCATGATCCCAGTGGTCTGTAGCACAGACCCTGGTACTGCCAGACTGCCCTTCCTGGGGTTTCTCTGCAGCTGCTGCTGCTGCCAACCCCTCAGACAGGCATCTGCCCTCCTGGGGTCCAGCCAGGCCTGGCCCAGGATGGCAGAACAAAGAACTTCCTCTGAGAGAGGGTGTGACACCCTCTCCCTTTGGAAAATGGTGTGAAGGCAGGGGAGGAGTAGCCTCCCCCAGCCTCTGGAAATGCTTTGTTGGGCACAGAGGTGCCCAATTCTGCATAAGCCAGTCTACACCGGTTCAGGGACCCCTTAGCCCCTGCTCTGGCGCGAAACTGGACAAAGGAAAGGGGAGTGACCACTCCCCTGACCTGCACCTCCCCTGGGAGGTGTCCAGAGCTCCTCCAGTGTGCTCCAGACCTCTGCCATCTTGGAAACAGAGGTGCTGCTGGCACACTGGACTGCTCTGAGTGGCCAGTGCCACCAGGTGACGTCAGAGACTCCTTGTGATAGGCTCCTTCAGGTGTTAGTAGCCTTTCCTCTCTCCTAGGTAGCCAAACCCTCTTTTCTGGCTATTTAGGGTCTCTGTCTCTGGGGAAACTTGAGATAACGAATGCATGAGCTCAGCCGAGTTCCTCTGCATCTCCCTCTTCACCTTCTGATAAGGAATCGACCGCTGACCGCGCTGGAAGCCTGCAAACCTGCAACATAGTAGCAAAGACGACTACTGCAACTCTGTAACGCTGATCCTGCCGCCTTCTCGACTGTTTTCCTGCTTGTGCATGCTGTGGGGGTAGTCTGCCTCCTCTCTGCACCAGAAGCTCCGAAGAAATCTCCCGTGGGTCGACGGAATCTTCCCCCTGCAACCGCAGGCACCAAAAAGCTGCATCTCCGGTCCCTTGGGTCTCCTCTCAGCACGACGAGCGAGGTCCCTCGAATCCAGCGACACCGTCCAGGTGACCCCCACAGTCCAGTGACTCTTCAGCCCAAGTTTGGTGGAGGTAAGTCCTTGCCTCACCTCGCTGGGCTGCATTGCTGGGAACCGCGACTTTGCAAGCTTCTCCGGCCCCTGTGCACTTCCGGCGGAAATCCTGTGTGCACAGCCAAGCCTAGGTCCACGGCACTCTAACCTGCATTGCACGACTTTCTAAGTTGGTCTCCGGCGACGTGGGACTCCTTTGTGCAACTTCGGCGAGCACCGTTTCACGCATCCTCGTAGTGCCTGTTTCTGGCACTTCTCCGGGTGCTACCTGCTTCAGTGAGGGCTCTTTGTCTTGCTCGACGTCCCCTCTCTCTGCAGGTCCAATTTGCGACCTTCTGGTCCCTCCTGGGCCCCAGCAGCGTCCAAAAACGCCAAACGCACGATTTGCGTGTAGCAAGGCTTGTTGGCGTCCATCCGGCGGGAAAACACTTCTGCACGACTCTCCAAGGCGTGGGGGATCCATCCTCCAAAGGGGAAGTCTCTAGCCCTTGTCGTTCCTGCAGTATTCACAGTTCTTCAGCCTAGTAAGAGCTTCTTTGCACCAACCGCTGGCATTTCTTGGGCATCTGCCCATCTCCGAGCTGCTTGTGACTTTTGGACTTGGTCCCCTTGTTCCACAGGTACCTCCAGACAGGAATCCATCGTTGTTGCATTGCTGATTTGTGTTTTCCTTGCATTCTCCCTCTAACACGACTATTTTGTCCTTAGGGGAACTTTGGTGCACTTTGCACTCACTTGTCAGGGTCTTGGGGAGGGTTATTTTTCTAACTCTCACTATTTTCTAATAGTCCCAGCGACCCTCTACAAGGTCACATAGGTTTGGGGTCCATTCGTGGTTCACATTCCACTTTTGGAGTATATGGTTTGTGTTGCCCCTATCCCTATGTTTCCCCATTGCATCCTATTGTAACTATACATTGTTTGCACTGTTTTCTAAGACTATACTGCATATTTTTGCTATTGTGTATATATATCTTGTGTATATTTCCTATCCTCTTACTGAGGGTACACTCTAAGATACTTTGGCATATTGTCATAAAAATAAAGTACCTTTATTTTTAGTATAACTGTGTATTGTGTTTTCTTATGATATTGTGCATATGACACTAAGTGGTGCTGTAGTAGCTTCACACGTCTCCTAGTTCAGCCTAAGCTGCTCTGCTAAGCTACCATTATCTATCAGCCTAAGCTGCTAGACACCCTATACACTAATAAGGGATAACTGGGCCTGGTGCAAGGTGCAAGTACCCCTTGGTACTCACTACAAGCCAGTCCAGCCTCCTACAGGATGTAAGTTGTTTGGTCAGTTCAAGTTGATCATCAAATTTTTGAGACTGGGCCATGATCGTTGTTGCGATTGAGCCCAGTGTTGCACATATAACTTTCATGATACTAAGAATTGGTTGGTCTAGTGAGAGGTCGTCTCCAATGCCACTTTGTTCGTTGGTTATCTGACCTTCTGGATTTTTACCTTCCTTTCCTCTGTGGCCTATGATTATACTACCTTCCAGGAAGTTTAGATCTTCTGATGTTATGCTGTTTAGTTGAGGGTCTGTGTTGCCAATAACGGAGTTGTCGAGTGAGGACAGCTCCAGACTGAAAGAACTACTGTTGAGTCTGCCCAGCATTGAATTAGTTTTAACAATTTGTCTTCCGCAGTGAAGCTGTGGCGCTGGGGTTTTATGGGTCTGTTTAGATGGTGAGCAGTCTGTTTCTGGACCCATTACATTTTGGAGTGCTGTGAATTCTGCTTGGGCACATTGTGGAGAGGATGTTAGTGAAAAATTCCCGGAGTTCAATAGTCCCGTTTGGGGGTCAGGATAAGGTGAATCGTTGCTTTTTCTTTGCTCTCCCGAAAAGTTGCTCCACTTTGGGGGGTTATTTAACTCCACTTCACCATCCCCAAGAGGATTACTCATTGGGCAGAATAATTGCGATAAACCAGCCGGTTGCTGTTGCTGCTGAAGTGGGCGAGTATCCTGGAGCCTGGTCGCTGGTAGCTCCAGTTCACCCCCCCCCATGTTGTAGCCACCCACTTCCCCCGGTGGCTGTGATCGGAGGCCACTGGCTCTGGGACTTTGCGTTTGTGGGTGTTCTGAGTTCGAGTTCACTTGGTTGTAATAGTTAGTGATAGTGTTTGTTTTTGGTCTAGTTTTCCTTACTCCCGTAGATCCACCCGGGCCCGGGTGTGTCGGTGTATACTTATGTCCCCTGCACAGAGGACTTAGAAGGCCCCCCACAGTTCCGCCTACAGTTTCTCCTGCATTCGGTAGGGCACCCCCTGTATCGTCAGAGTCAGTATGGGCTGGCAAGCAAGGCAGTGTCACCACTTCTAATGTCCCGCCTGACTCTTCTCCTGGCTCGGAATCGCTTTTGTTGGCGGGAGACCCGAATTGGACACCCTCTGCTGTGTCTGCTGTGTCCTCACCTAGGTTTGCGAATCCCCCCTGGGATTGCTGGATGGTTCTGGGGTCCTGGTCCAGGTCCTGGTCCTGGTCCTGATCCTGATCCTGGTTCTGGTCTAACCCTAGACTTTGTAGACTTTTGAGCTCCTGCTCCTGCTCTGGTCTTTGGGAATCCACTAGGTGAGTGAACGCCTTATTGGCCTCCCCAGCCTTCTTTGTTTTTCCTCTTGTCCCAACCATCCTCCGGTTACCGTTCACTGCTCACTGCTCACTACTCACCGTTCACCACCCACCACTCACCGCACCCCTCCCCTTGGCTCCTTGGATCCTTACTGGGTTCCTTCCTTCCTTGCTTGGTCTTTAGAAGAGACCACCAATCAACAACGGCAAGTCCCAGTCCAAATCCCAATCCAAGGCCAAAGGCCAACTAGGGCTATGGCTAGAGCTGTTGCTGTGGCTGTGGCCGTGGCCGTGGCTGGGTAAGGCTGGGTGAGACGACGTGGCGCGGTTGAGTACCGATGCCGGAGCCGAGGGCAGGAGCAGGAGAGGGAGAGGGAGAGGGGTTCAATGGCCGGGATGGTGGACAGGGACCCCCCCCTTCCCACGAAGTCTGCTTACCCGGTCTCTCTTGGTCAGTCCTGGTCTCACCCGGACTGCTCTCCTACTCAGCGTCTTTTTCCAGGAGGGGGCTGTTGGAGGTCACAGGAGGTCCACAGGGGGACGGCCTTCCTTCTGGCTCCCTCTGACTAGTTTAATAATCTCCTTGGCTTCACCTAGTCCATGTGATGGCAGGGCAGGGCAGGGCAGGGGAGCAACTCCAAGCTCCAAGCTCCTCTGGTACCCCTCTAGTGCTCCTCTCGTGCTCTGGGACTCCGGTACTCCTCTGGTGCTCCTTCTGGCTTACTGCCTTCTGGCTTCTGCCTTCTGGCTTACTGGCTTACTGGCTTACTTAGTGACCACGCCGTAGTCCGCACCGTGATGGCGCTGGTGAAAAACAGGCAGCAGCCCTGGTCACACTCGCCTGCTCGCGGAAGCTGCTCCCCCTGCCAGCAGCTTCTGCACCCCGGACCGTGCTCACTCGGCTTCTCAGCTTCCCGGCTTCCCGCGGCTGTTTTCTCCTGTTAACACGGGGAGTGCCCCCAGACCGTGTGCGCTGGACGCCGGATGCCACGCACCTCGCGCTCACACTTGCACTCGCGGTGAGCCAACCGCGACGCGAGCCACCCGGCACCAGCGCCGTACGCCTGAGCTCCTCTCGTCTCTCGTCTCTCTCGTCTCTCGTCTCTCTCGTGTGTTACGAACGTGCACCTGTTTCTGCCTGGAGAAGCACCTCTGTTTCCAAGATGGCAGAGGTCTGGAGCACACTGGAGGAGCTCTGGGCACCTCCCAGGGGAGGTGCAGGTCAGGGGAGTGGTCACTCCCCTTTCCTTTGTCCAGTTTCGCACCAGAGCAGGGCTGGGGGATCCCTGAACCGGTGTAGACTGGCTTATGCAGAGATGGGCACCATCTGTGCCCATCAAAGCATTTCCAGAGGCTGGGGGAGGCTACTCCTCCCCAGCCCTGACACCTTTTTCCAAAGGGAGAGGGTGTAACACCCTCTCTCTAAGGAAGTCCTTTGTTCTGCCTTCCTGGGCCAAGCCTGGCTGGTCCCCAGGAGGGCAGAAACCTGTCTGAGGGGTTGGCAGCAGCAGCAGCTGCAGTGAAACCCCGGGAAAGGTTGTTTGGCAGTACCCGGGTCTGTGCTAGAGACTCGGGGATCATGGAATTGTCTCCCTAATGCCAGAATGGCATTGGGGTGACAATTCCATGATCTTAGACATGTTACATGGCCATGTTCGGAGTTACCATTGTGACGCCATACACATGTTGTGATATATGTATAGTGCACACGTGTAATGGTGTCCCCACACTCACAAAGTCCGGGGAATTTTCCCTGAACAATGTGGGGGCACCTTGGCTAGTGCCAGGGTGCCCACACACTAAGTAACATAGCACCCAACCTTTACCAGGTAAAGGTTAGACATATAGGTCACTTATAAGTTACTTAAGTGCAGTGGTAAATGGCTATGAAGTAACGTGGACGTTATTTCACTCAGGCTGCAGTGGCAGGCCTGTGTAAGAATTGTCAGCGCTCCCTATTGGTGGCAAAAGAAATGCTGCAGCCCATAGGGATCTTCTGGAACCCCAATACGCTGGGTACCTCAGTACCATACACTAGGGAATTATAAGGGTGTTCCAGTATGCCAATGTAAATTGGTGAAATTGGTCACTAGCCTGTTAGTGTCAATTTGGAAAGAAATGATAGAGCAAAACCACTGAGGTTCTGGTTAGCAGAGCCTCAATGAGACAGTTAGTCATAACACAGGTAACACATACAGGGCACACTTATGAGCACTGGGGCCCTGGCTGGCAGGGTCCCAGTGACACATACAACTAAAACAACATATATACAGTGAAATATTGGGGTAACATGCCAGGCAAGATGGTACTTTCCTACAAGGGGTAAAACAACATACATACAGTGAAAAATGGGGGTAATATGCCAGGCAAGATGGTACTTTCCTACAGCTGCCACCCCACAGACAGGGTTCTGCCCTCCTGGGGTCTGGGCAGACCAGTCCCAGGAAGGCAGAACAAAGCATTTCCTCTGAGAGCAGGGTGCTACACCCTCTCTTTTTTTAAATTGATGTTAAAGGCAGGGTAGGGCTGTAGGAGGGTGGCGTGGCTTGTAGTGGGTACCAGTGGTACTTACACCTTGTGCCAGGTCCAGTTATCCCTTATTAGTGTAGAAGAGGTGTTTCTAGCAGCTGAAGCTGATAGAATGTAGCTATGGCATAGCAGCTTAGGCTGAACTAGGAGACATGTAAAGCTACTACTATATCACTGGTGTCATATGCACAATATCATAAGAAAACACAATACACTGAAGTACTAAAAATAAAGGTACTTTATTTTTATGACAATATGCCAAAAGTATATGAGTGAGTACCCTCAGTATGAGGATAAGTTATATACACAAGATATATGTACACAAACCAAACTTAGGTAATTAATAGCAAGAAAAATAATACAAACAGTGTAGAATTACAGTAGATTGCAATAGGAGCACATAGGTATAGGGGCAACGCAAACCATATATTCTAGAAGTGG
This sequence comes from Pleurodeles waltl, assembly GCF_031143425.1. Classification (NCBI taxonomy): domain Eukaryota; kingdom Metazoa; phylum Chordata; class Amphibia; order Caudata; family Salamandridae; genus Pleurodeles; species Pleurodeles waltl. The sequence continues at coordinate 522,534,941 of NC_090446.1, forward strand.
AATGCGAACCACGTATGGACCCCAAACCTATGTGTGCTTGTAGAGGCTCGCTGGGACTGTAAGAAAACAGTGAGGGTTAGAAAAATAGCCCACCCCAAGACCCTGAAAGGTATGTGTAAAGTGCACCTACTACCCCCAGAGAGCACAGAAGTCGTGATAGGGGGATTCTGCAGTAAGAACAAACACCAGCAATGCAACAACAGTGGATTTCCGGACCTGAGTACCTGTAAGACAAGGGGACCAAGTCCAATAGTCACGACAGTGTCGAGAGTGGGCAGGTGTAGGAGGCTGGACTGGCTTGTAGTGAGTACCAAGGGGTACTTGCACCTTGCACCAGGCCCAGTTATCCCTTATTAGTGTATAGGGTATCTAGCAGCTTAGGCTGATAGATAATGGTAGCTTAGCAGAGCAGCTTAGGCTGAACTAGGAGACGTGTGAAGCTACTACAGTACCACTTAGTGTCATATGCACAATATCATAAGAAAACACAATACACAGTTATGCTAAAAATAAAGGTACTTTATTTTTATGACAATATGCCAAAGTATCTTAGAGTGTACCCTCAGTGAGAGGATATGAAATATACACAAGATATATATACACAATAGCAAAAATATGCAGTATAGTCTTAGAAAACAGTGCAAACAATGTATAGTTACAATAGGATGCAATGGGGAAACATAGGGATAGGGGCAACACAAACCATATACTCCAAAAGTGGAATGCGAACCACGAATGGACCCCAAACCTATGTGACCTTGTAGAGGGTCGCTGGGACTATTAGAAAATAGTGAGAGTTAGAAAAATAACCCTCCCCAAGACCCTGAAAAGTGAGTGCAAAGTGCACTAAAGTTCCCCTAAGGATAAAGAAGTCGTGTTAGAGGAATAATGCAGGAAAGACACAAACCAACAATGCAACAACGCTGGATTTCCAATCTGGGGTACCTGTGGAACAAGTGGACCAAGTCCAAAAGTCACAAGCAAGTCGGAGATGGGCAGATGCCCAGGAAATGCCAGCTGCGGGTGCAAAGAAGCTTCTACTGGACAGAAGAAGCTGTGGTTTCTGCAGGAACGCAAAGGGCTAGAGACTTCCCCTTTAGAGGACGGATCCCACTCGCCTTTTAGAGTCGTGCAGAAGTGTTTTCCCGCCGAAAGAACGCCAACAAGCCTTGCTAGCTGCAAATCATGCCGTTAGCGTTTTTGGTTGCTGCTGTGGCCCAGGAGGGACCAGGAGGTCGCAAATTGGACCAGGAGGTAGAGGGGACGTCGTGCAAGACAAGAAGCCCTCTTAGCAGCAGGTAGCTCCCAGAGAAGTGCCAGAAACAGGCACTACGAGGATGCGTGAAACGGTGCTCACCCGAAGTCGCACAAAGAAGTCCCACGTCGCCGGAGAACAACTTAGGAGGTCGTGCAATGCAGGTTAGAGTGCAGTGGACCCAGGCTGGAATGTGCATAAAGGATTTCCGCCGGAAGTGCACGGAGGCCGGAGTAGCTGCAAAAGTCGCGGTTCCCAGCAATGCAGTCTAGCGAGTTGAGGCAAGGACTTACCTCCACCAAACGTGGACTGAAGAGTTACTGGACTGTGGGAGTCACTTGGACAGAGTTGCTGGATTCGAGGGACCTCGTTCGTCGTGCTGAGAGGAGACCCAATGGACCGGTAATGCAGCTTTTTGGTGCCAGCGGTTGCAGGGGGAAGATTCCGTCGACCCACGGGAGATTTCTTCAGAGCTTCTAGTGCAGAGAGGAGGCAGACTACCCCCACAGCATGCACCACCAGGAAAACAGTTGAGAAGGCGGCAGGATCAGCGTTACAGAGTTGCAGTAGTCGTCTTTGCTACTATGTTGCAGGTTTGCAGGCTTCCAGCGCGGTCAGCAGTCGATTCCTTGGCAGAAGGTGAAGAGAGAGATGCAGAGGAACTCGGATGAGCTCTTGCATTCGTTATCTAAAGTTTCCCCAGAGACAGAGACCCTAAATAGCCAGAAAAGAGGGTTTGGCTACCTAGGAGAGAGGATAGGCTAGCAACACCTGAAGGAGCCTATCAGAAGGAGTCTCTGACGTCACCTTTTGGCACTGGCAACTCAGAGCAGTCCAGTGTGCCAGCAGCACCTCTGTTTCCAAGATGGCAGAGGTCTGGAGCACACTGGAGGAGCTCTGGACACCTCCCAGGGGAGGTGCAGGTCAGGGGAGTGGTCACTCCCCTTTCCTTTGTCCAGTTTCGCGCCAGAGCAGGGCTAAGGGGTCCCCTGAACCGGTGTAGACTGGCTTATGCAGAAATTGGCACATCTGTGCCCAAGAAAGCATTTCCAGAGGCTGGGGGAGGCTACTCCTCCCCTGCCTGCACACCATTTTCCAAAGGGAGAGGGTGTCACACCCTCTCTCAGAGGAAGTTCTTTGTTCTGCCATCCTGGGCCAGGCCTGGCTGGACCCCAGGAGGGCAGATGCCTGTCTGAGGGGTTGGCAGCAGCAGCAGCTGCAGTGAAACCCCAGGAAGGGCAGTTTGGCAGTACCAGGGTCTGTGCTACAGACCACTGGGATCATGGGATTGTGCCAACTATGCCAGGATGGCATAGAAGGGGCAATTCCATGATCATAGACATGTTACATGGCCATATTCGGAGTTACCATTGTGAAGCTACATATAGGTAGTGACCTATATGTAGTGCACGCATGTAATGGTGTCCCCGCACTCACAAAGTCCGGGGAATTGGCCCTGAACAATGTGGGGGCACCTTGGCTAGTGCCAGGGTGCCCTCACACTAAGTAACTTTGCACCTAACCTTTACCAGGTAAAGGTTAGACATATAGGTGACTTATAAGTTACTTAAGTGCAGTGTAAAATGGCTGTTAAATAACGTGGACGTTATTTCACTCAGGCTGCAGTGGCAGGCCTGTGTAAGAATTGTCAGAGCTCCCTATGGGTGGCAAAAGAAATGCTGCAGCCCATAGGGATCTCCTGGAACCCCAATACCCTGGGTACCTCAGTACCATATACTAGGGAATTATAAGGGTGTTCCAGTAAGCCAATGTAAATTGGTAAAATTGGTCACTAGCCTGTCAGTGACAATTTGAAATAAATGAGAGAGCATAACCACTGAGGTTCTGGTTAGCAGAGCCTCAGTGAGACAGTTAGGCACCACACAGGGAACACATACATATAGGCCACAAACTTATGAGCACTGGGGTCCTGACTAGCAGGGTCCCAGTGACACATAACAAACATACTGAAAACATGGGGTTTTCACTATGAGCACTGGGCCCTGGCTAGCAGGATCCCAGTGAGACAGTGAAAATACCCTGACATACACTCACAAACAGGCCAAAAGTGGGGGTAACAAGGCTAGAAAGAGGCTACTTTCTCACAGCAGGAGACTAGGAAATGCCAGCTGAGGGTGCAAGGAAGCTGCCAAAGTATGGAAGAAGCTTGGAGTTCTGCAAGAAAGAAGAGAGCTAGGGACTTCTCCTTTGGAAGACTGATGTCCCACGAAACGATGAAGCTTGCAGACGTGTTCCCACGCAGAAAGACTGCAAACAAGCCTTGCTAGCTGCAAGGGTTGATGTAGAGGTTTTTGGGTGCTGCTTTGGGCCAGGAGGGACCAGGATGTCGCTACTTAGAGAAGGAGACAGAGGGTGCACCCAGCAACTCAGGGAGCCCTCACAGAAGCAGGCAGCACCCGCAGAAGTACCTGAACAAGCTCTTGGAAGTAAAGTGAACCAGAGTCCATGCGAAGTCACAAAAGGGACTCCCACGACGCCAGAGTACCACTCAGAAGGTTGTGCACTGCAGGAATGAGTGTCGGGGACCCAGGCTTGGCTGTGCATGAAGGAAATCCTGGAACAGTGCATATGAGCCGGAGCAGCTGCAAATCACGCGGTAATCAGCAATACAGTCTAGCGTGAGGAGGCAAGGACTTACCTCCACCAAACTTGGACTGAAGAGTCACTGGACTGTGGGAGTCACTTGGACAGAGTTGCTGACTTCCAGGGACCACGCTCGTTGGGCTGAGAGGGGACCCAGAGGACCAGTAATGCAGTCTTTTGGTGCCTGCGTTAGCAGGGGGGAGATTCCGTCGACCCACGGGAGATTTCTTCAGAGCTCCTGGTGCAGGCAGGAGGCAGGCTACACCCAGAACATGCACCACCTTGAAACAGTCGAGAAAGCCGGCAGGATGAGGCGATACAAGGTTGCTAGTAGTCGTCTTGTTACTTTGTTGCGGTTTTGCATGCGTCCTGAGCAGTCAGCGGTCGATCCTTTGGCAGAAGGTGAAGAGGGAGATGCAGAGGAACTCTGGTGAGCTCTTACATTCGTTATCTGAAGAATTCCCTAAAGCAGAGACCCTAAATAGCCAGAAAAGGAGGATTGGCTACTAAGGAAGGAGGATTGGCTACCAAGAGAGGTAAGAGCCTATCAGAAGGAGTCTCTGACGTCACCTGCTGGCAATGGCCACTCAGAGCAGTCCAGTGTGTCCCCAGCACCTCTAAATCCAAGATGGCAGAGGTCTGGGACACACTGGAGGAGCTTTGGGCACCTCCCCTGGGAGGTGCAGGTCAGGGGAGTGGTCACTCCCCTTTCCTTTGTCCAGTTTCTTTCCAGAGCAGGGCTGGGGGATCCCTGAACCGGTGTAGACTGGCTTATGCAGAGATGGGCACCATCTGTGCCCATCAAACCATTTCCAGAGGCTGGGGGGGGCTACTCCTCCCCACCCTCACACCTATTTCCAAAGGGACAGGGTGTTACACCCTCTCTCAGAGGAAATCCTTTGTTCTGCCTTCCTGGGCCAGGGCTGCCTGGACCTCAGGAGGGCAGAAACCTATCTGAGGTGTTGGCAGCAGCTGCAGTGGAGACCCCGGAAAGGCAGTTTGGCAGTACCAGGGTACTCTGCTAGAGACCCGGGGGATCATGGAATTGACCCCTCAATGCCAGAATGGTATTAAGGTTGACAATTCCATGATCTTAGACATGTTACATGGCCATGTTCGGAGTTACCAATGGAATGCTATACATAGGTAGTGACCTATGTATAGTGCACGCGTGTAATGGTGTCCCCGCACTCACAAAGTCCGGGGAATTTGCCCTGAACAATGTGGGGGCACCTTAGCTAGTGCCAGGGTGCCCACACACTAACAAACTTTGCACCCAACCTTCACCAGGTGAAGTTTAGACATATAGGTGACTTATAAGTTACTTAAGTGCAGTGGTAAATGGCTGTGAAATATCGTGGACGTTATTTCATGCAGGCTGCAGTGCAGGCCTGTGTAAGAATTGTCAGAGCTCCCTATGGGTGGCAAAAGAAATGCTGCAGCCCATAGGGATCTCCTGGAACCCCAATATGCTGGGTACCTCAGTACTATATACTAGGGAATTATATGGGTGTACCAGTATGCCAATGTGAATTGGTAAATTTAGTCACTAGCCTGTTAGTGACAAATTTGGAAAGCAGAGAGAGCATAACCACTGAGGTTCTGGATAGCAGAGCCTCAGTGAGACAGTTAGGCATCACACAGATAACACATACAGGGCACATACTTATGAGCACTGGGGCCCTGCCTGGCAGGGTCCAAGTGACACATACTAAAACAACATATATGCAGTGAAATATGGGGGTAACATTCTAGGCAAGATGGTACTTTCGTACACAACTCTCAAATCGCACTGTTTTCTAAGACTATACCGCATATTTTTGGTATTGTGTATATATATCTTGTGTATATTTCCTATCCTCTCACTGAGGGTACACTCTAAGATACTTTGGGATATTGTCATAAAAATAAAGTACCTTTATTTTTAGTATAACTGTGTATTGTGTTTTCTTATGATATTGTGCATATGACACTAAGTGGTACTGTAGTAGCTTCACACGTCTCCTAGTTCAGCCTAAGCTGCTCTGCTAAGCTACCAATTTCTATAAGCCTAAGCTGCTAGACACCCTATACACTAATAAGGGATAACTGGGCCTGGTGCAAGGTGCAAGTACCCCTTGGTACTCACTACAAGCCAGTCCAGCCTCCTACAGTGGTGCAATCTGTTCCCCACCAACCAGGTGTCCCAGATAAACCACCTTTGTAGGAAAGTACCATCTTGCCTGGCATGTTACCCCCATTTTTCACTGTATATATGTTGTTTTAGTTGTATGTGTCACTGGGACCCTGGTAACCCAGGGCCCCAGTGCTCATAAGTGTGCCTGAATGTGTTACCTGTGTAGTGACTAACTGTCTCACTGAGGCTCTGCTAATCAGAACCTCAGTGGTTATGCTCTCTCATTTCTTTCCAAATTGTCACTAACAGGCTAGTGACCAATTTTAACAATTTACATTGGCTTACTGGAACACCCTTATAATTCCCTAGTATATGGTACTGAGGTACCCAGGGTATTGGGGTTCCAGGAGATCCCTATGGGCTGCAGCATTTCTTTTGCCACCCATAGGGAGCTCTGACAATTCTTACACAGGCCTGCCACTGCAGCCTGAGTGTCATAACGTCCACGTTATTTCACAGCCATTTTACACTGCACTTAAGTAACTTATAAGTCACCTATATGTCTAACCTTTATCTGGTAAAGGTTAGGTGCAAAGTTACTTAGTGTGAGGGCACCCTGGCACTAGCCAAGGTGCCCCCACATTGTTCAGGGCCAATTCCCCGGACTTTGAGAGTGCGGGGACACCATTACACGCGTGCACTACATATAGGTCACTACCTATATGTAGCTTCACAATGGTAACTCCGAATATGGCCATGTAACATGTCTATGATCATGGAATTGCCCCCTCTATGCCATCCTGGCATAGTTGGCACAATCCCATGATCCCAGTGGTCTGTAGCACAGACCCTGGTACTGCCAAACTGCCTTTCCTGGGGTTTCACTGCAGCTGCTGCTGCTGCCAACCCCTCAGACAGGCATCTGCCCTCCTGGGGTCCAGCCAGGCCTGGCCCAGGATGGCAGAACAAAGAACTTCCTCTGAGAGAGGGTGTTACACCCTCTCCCTTTGGAAAATGGTGTGAAGGCAGGGGAGGAGTAGCCTCCCCCAGCCTCTGGAAATGCTTTCTTGGGCACAGATGTGCCCAATTCTGCATAAGCCAGCCTACACCGGTTCAGGGGACCCCTTAGCCCTGCTCTGGCGCAAAACTGGACAAAGGAAAGGGGAGTGACCACTCCCCTGACCTGCACCTCCCCTGGGAGGTGTCCAGAGCTCCTCCAGTGTGCTCCAGACCTCTGCCATCTTGGAAACAGAGGTGCTGCTGGCACACTGGACTGCTCTGAGTGGCCAGTGCCACCAGGTGACGTCAGAGACTCCTTGTGATAGGCTCCTTCAGGTGTTGCTAGCCTATCCTCTCTCCTAGGTAGCCAAACCCTCTTTTCTGGCTATTTAGGGTCTCTGTCTCTGGGGAAACTTTAGATAACGAATGCAAGAGCTCATCCGAGTTCCTCTGCATCTCTCTCTTCACCTTCTGCCAAGGAATCTACTGCTGACCGCGCTGGAAGCCTGCCACACTGCAACAAAGTAGCAAAGACGACTACTGCAACTCTGTAACGCTGATCCTGCCGCCTTCTCGACTGTTTTCCTGGTGGTGCATGCTGTGGGGGTAGACTGCCTCCTCTCTGCACTAGAAGCTCCGAAGAAATCTCCCGTGGGTCGACGGAATCTTCCACCTGCAACCGCAGGCACCAAAAAGCTCCATTACCGGTCCCTTGGGTCTCCTCTCAGCACGACGAGCGAGGTCCCTCGAATCCAGCAACTCTGTCCAAGTGGCCCCCACAGTCCAGTGACTCTTCAGTCCAAGTTTGGTGGAGGTAAGTCCTTGCCTCACCTCGCTAGACTGCATTGCTGGGAACAGCGACTTTTGCAGCTACTCCGGCCTCCGTGCACTTCCGGCGGAAATCCTTTGTGCACAGTCCAGCCTGGGTCCACGGCACTCTAACCTGCATTGCACGACCTCCTAAGTTGTTCTCCGGCGACGTGGGACTCCTTTGTGTAACTTCGGGTGAGCACCATTTCACGCATCCTCGTAGTGCCTGTTTCTGGCACTTCTCCGGGTGCTACCTGGTGCTAAGAGGGCTCTTTGTCTTGATCGACGTCCCCTCTACCTCCTGGTCCAATTTGAGACCTCCTGGCTCCTCCTGGGCCATAGCAGCGTCCAAAAACGCTAACTGCACAATTTGCAGCTAGCAAGGCTTGTTGGCGTTTTTTTTGGCGGGAAAACACTTCTGCACGACTCTCCACGGCGAGTGGGATACGTCCACCAAAGGGGAAGTCTCTAGCCTTTTTCGTTCCTGCAGAAACCTCAGCTTCTTCTGTCCAGTAGAAGCTTCTTTGCATCCACAGCTGGCATTTCCTGGGCATATGCCCATCTCCGACTTGCTTGTGACTTTTGGACTTGGTCCCCTTGTTCCACAGGTACCCTAGATTGGAAATCCATTGTTGTTGCATTGTTGGTTTGTGTCTTTCCTGCATTATTCCTCTAACACAACTTCTTTATCCTTAGGGGAACTTTAGTGCACTTTGCACTCACTTTTCAGGGTCTTGGGGAGGGTTATTTTTCTAACTCTCACTATTTTCTAATAGTCCCAGCGACCCTCTACAAGGTCACATAGGTTTGGGGTCCATTCGTGGTTCGCATTCCACTTTTGGAGTATATGATTTGTGTTGCCCCTATCCCTATGTGTCCCCATTGCATCCTATTGTAACTATACATTGTTTGCACTGTTTTCTAAGACTATACTGCATATTTTTGCTATTGTGTATATATATCTTGTGTATATTTCCTATCCTCTCACTGAGGGTACACTCTGAGATACTTTGGCATATTGTCATAAAAATAAAGTACCTTTATTTTTACTATAACTGTGTATTGTGTTTTCTTATGATATTGTGCATATGACACTAAGTGGTACTGTAGTAGCTTCACACGTCTCCTAGTTCAGCCTAAGCTGCTCTGCTAAGCTACCATTATCTATCAGCCTAAGCTGCTAGACACCCTATACACTAATAAGGGATAACTGGGCCTGGTGCAAGGTGCAAGTACCCCTTGGTACTCACTACAAGCCAGTCCAGCCTCCTACATTGGTTGTGCAGCGGTGGGATAAGTGCTTTGAGACTACTTACCACTCTTGTCATTGTACTTTTCATAAGAGAAAAATATACAAATCAAGTTCAGTGTATATACACATAGCCAAAAAGTTTTGCATTTCCTCTTTTCACTCTTTTCTAAGTGCTGAAAAGTACTTCTAACTTTCTAAAAAGTTCTAAAAAGTTTTAAAAGTTTTTTTTCTCTGTCTTTCTAAAAGCTCTGATAAACTTTTTTCTCTTTTTCTATCACTTTAACTCTCTCTAAAAATGTATGGCACAGGCCAAAATGTTGATCTGTCCAAACTTGCATATGATCACCTTAGCTGGAAAGGAGCAAGGAGTCTCTGCATAGAGAGAGGTTTGAGTGTAGGGAAGAATCCTTCCTTGGAATTGTTACTTAACATGCTTAGAGAACAAGATAAGGCAAGAAGTGCCCCATCTGTTGAAAAAGTAGCTAATGGTTCCAATCTGATCCAGGGACTCCCCCAGGAAAAGATTCAGGAAAGAAACTTCCTAGCCTGCCCATTACTAGACAGTGTAGCATAGTTGGTAATGATGGAGAGCCACACCATACAAATAGTGTTGTCTCACATCATAGCAAAAGCATTTATTCACACCACAGTGGTACTGATGTTTCTGTTAGCCAAGCTGTTAGGGTGCCCTCTGTAAGGGACAGGTCTCCTTCTGTCCATTCTCACCATACTTCTGTTTCAAGGCATGTCCCTCCCACCCACCCTGATGACAGATTGTTAGAAAGGGAGCTCAATAGATTGAGAGTGGAACAAACCAGACTGAAGCTCAAGAAGCAACAGCTGGATTTGGATAGACAGACTTTAGAAGTAGAAAAGGAGAGACAGAAACTGGGTTTAGAAACCCATGGTGGCAGCAGCAGTATTCCCCATAGTCATCCTGCAAAAGAGCATGATTCCAGGAATCTGCATAAGATAGTTCCCCCTTATAAGGAGGGGGATGACATTAACAAGTGGTTTGCTGCACTTGAGAGGGCCTGTGTTGTACAGGATGTCCCTCAAAGGCAGTGGGCTGATATCCTATGGCTATCATTTAGTGGAAAAGGTAGGGATAGGCTCCTTACTGTGAAAGAAAGTGATGCCAATAATTTTACAGTTCTTAAGAATGCACTCCTGGATGGTTATGGCTTAACCACTGAACAATACAGGATAAAGTTCAGAGAGACCAAAAAGGAGTCTTCACAAGACTGGGTTGATTTCATTGACCATTCAGTGAAGGCCTTGGAGGGGTGGTTACATGGCAGTAAAGTTACTGATTATGACAGCCTGTATAACTTGATCCTGAAAGAGCATATTCTTAATAATTGTGTGTCTGATTTGTTGCACCAGTACTTGGTGGACTCTGATCTGACCTCTCCCCAAGAATTGGGAAAGAAGGCAGACAAATGGGTCAGAACAAGGGTGAACAGAAAAGTTCATACAGGGGGTGACAAAGATGGCAACAAAAAGAAGGATGGTAAATCTTCTGACAAGGGTGGGGACAAATCTAAAAATGAGTCTTCATCAAGCCCACAAAAACACTCTGGTGGGGGTGGTGGGTCCAAATCCTCCTTTAATCAAAACAAAGAAAAGAAACCATGGTGCTATTTATGTAAAGTAAAAGGCCATTGGACAACAGATCCCAGTTGTCCAAAGAAAAGCACCAAGCCTCCTACCACTACAACCCCTACTGCTACCCCTAGTGTCCATACTAATAGCAGTGGTGGTGGGAGCAAACCTACTAATAACCAATCCAAGGGAGTAGCTGGGCTCACTATTTGTAACTTAGTTGGGGTTGGCCTTGTTAGGGAGGCCACAGAGGCTGTGTTAGTCTCTGAGGGGGCTATTGATTTAGCCACCTTAGTTGCTTGTCCCCTTAATATGGATAAGTACAAGCAGATACCCCTAATAAATGGTGTTGAGGTTCAGGCCTACAGGGACACTGGAGCCAGTGTGACTATGGTCATAGAGAAACTGGTCCACCCTGAACAACACCTACTTGGTCACCAGTACCAAGTAACCGATGCTCACAACAACACACTTAGCCACCCCATGGCTGTTGTTAATCTCAACTGGGGGGGGGGGGTTACTGGTCCAAAGAAAGTTGTGGTAGCCACAGATTTACCTGTAGACTGTCTACTAGGAAATTATTTGGAGACATCAGCTTGGTCAGATGTGGAGTTGGAGGCCCATGCAGCAATGCTGGGCATCCCAGGGCATATTTTTGCTTTGACAAGGGCTCAGGCCAAAAAGCAAAAAGGACAGGGAAGCTTGGATCCTGGAACAATGGACCAAGTGCTCCCTAAAGCTAGGGCTAGTAGAAGCAAACCACTTCCTACTATCCCTCCCTCTACAGTGGATTCAACTTCTGAGGAAGAAGAATTCCCTCCCTGTGCAGAACCTACACCAGAGGAGCTTGAAGCAGACACTGCTGAGCTTTTGGGTGAAGGGGGGCCTGCCAGGGAGGAGCTGAGTGTGGCACAGCAAACCTGTCCCACATTAGAGGGTCCAAGACAGCAAGCTGTCAAACAGGCTAATGGGGATGTCAGTGACTCTCACAGAGTTTACTGGGAGGACAACCTCTTGTACACTGAGCATAGGGATCCTAAACCTGGAGCTGCCAGGAGATTAGTGATTCCTCAGGAGTACAGAAAGTTCCTCCTAACTCTAGCCCACGACATTCCCCTAGCTGGGCATCTGGGACAAATGAAAACTTGGGACAGACTTGTTCCCTTGTTTCATTGGCCTAGGATGTCTGAGGACACAAAAGATTTTTGTAAGTCCTGTGAAACCTGTCAAGCCAGTGGCAAGACAGGTGGCACCCCAAAGGCACCCCTTATTCCACTGCCTGTGGTTGGGGTTCCCTTTGAAAGGGTAGGGGTTGACATAGTTGGCCCCCTTGACCCTCCTACTGCTTCAGGCAATAGGTTTATCTTGGTGGTAGTGGACCATGCCACAAGATACCCTGAAGCAATTCCTTTAAGGACCACTACAGCACCTGCAGTGGCAAAGGCCCTCCTGGGAATATTTTCTAAGGTGGGCTTCCCAAAGGAAGTAGTATCAGACAGGGGAAGCAATTTCATGTCTGCATACTTAAAGGCCATGTGGAAGGAGTGTGGTGTAACTTACAAGTTCACAACACCCTATCATCCACAAACAAATGGACTGGTGGAGAGATTTAATAAAACTCTCAAAGGCATGATTATGGGTCTCCCTGAAAAACTCCGCAGGAGATGGGATATCCTTCTACCATGCCTCCTTTTTGCCTACAGGGAGGTACCCCAGAAAGGAGTGGGCTTCAGCCCCTTTGAACTTCTTTTTGGACACCCTGTTAGGGGTCCACTCACACTTGTAAAGGAGGGTTGGGAACAACCTTTAAAAGCTCCTAAGCAGGATATTGTGGTTTATGTACTTGGCCTCAGATCAAGGATGGCTGAGTACATGAAAAAGGCCAGCAAAAACCTTCAGGCCAGCCAAGAGCTCCAGAAGCAATGGCATGATCAGAAGGCTGTTTTGGTTCAGTACCAACCAGGGCAGAAAGTGTGGGTCTTGCAGCCTGTGGCCCCAAGAGCACTCCAAGATAAATGGAGTGGACCCCACACAATTGTTGAAAAGAAGGGAGAAGTCACCTATTTAGTTGACTTAGGCACTGCCAGGAGTCCCCTTAGTGTGCTCCATGTCAACCGCCTGAAACCCTACTATGACAGGGCTGATCTCACCCTGCTCATGGCAACTGATGAGGGACAGGATGAAGACAGTGATCCTCTACCTGATCTCTTCTCTTCCACAGAACAAGATGCTCTTGTGGAAGGTGTAGTTTTGGCTGATTGTCTTACTGCTGAGCAGAAAGACCATTGCATAAATCTCCTAGATCAATTCTCTGAACTCTTCTCTACTGTGCCAGGTACCACTTCTTGGTGTGAGCACACTATAGATACTGGAGACAGTTTACCTGTCAAAAGTAAGATCTATAGGCAGCCTGACCATGTCAGGGACTGCATAAAGCAAGAGGTGCAGAAAATGTTAGAACTAGGAGTGGTTGAGCACTCTGAAAGTCCATGGGCTTCTCCTGTGGTACTTGTACCAAAACCCCATTCCAAAGATAGAAATAAGGAAATGCGGTTTTGTGTAGACTATAGAGGTCTCAACCTAGTAACCAAAACTGATGCTCACCCTATACCCAGGGCAGATGAGCTCATAGATACACTGGCATCTGCCAAGTATCTAAGCACTTTTGATTTGACTGCAGGGTATTGGCAAATCAAATGGTCAGAAGATGCTAAACCTAAAACTGCATTTTCAACCATTGGAGGCCATTACCAGTTTACTGTAATGCCTTTTGGATTGTAAAAATGCACCTGCCACTTTTCAGAGGTTGGTGAACACAGTCCTGCAAGGGCTGGAAGCTTTCAGTGCAGCATATTTGGACGATATAGCTGTCTTTAGCTCCAGCTGGGATGATCACCTGGTCCACCTATGGAAAGTTTTGGAGGCCCTGCAAAAGGCAGGCCTCACTATCAAGGCTTCAAAGTGCCAGATAGGGCAGGGTAAGGTGGTTTATCTGGGACACCTTGTTGGTGGGGAACAGATTGTACTTCAGGGGAAAATCCAAACAATTATTGATTGGGTTCCCCCTACCACTCAGACTCAGGTGAGAGCCTTCCTAGGCCTCATCGGGTATTACAGGAGGTTCATTAAGAACTATGGCTCCATTGCAGCCCCTCTTAATGACCTCACATCCAAGAAAACGCCTAAAAAGGTATTATGGACAGCAAACTGTCAGAAAGCTTTTGAGGAGCTGAAGCAGGCCATGTGCTCTGCACCTCTCCTGAAAAGCCCTTGTTACTCTAAAAAATTCTATGTCCAAACTGATGCATCTGAATTAGGAGTAGGGGCAGTCCTATCACAACTTAATTCTGAGGGCCAGGATCAACCTAAATTATTGAGGTGGTCCATATCCCTACAGGGAATGGACTATACAGTGGAACATAGACCTGGGAGTAGCCACTCCAATGCAGATGGACTCTCCAGATATTTCCACTTAGACAATGAAGACTCATCAGGTAATGGCTAGTCTTATTGTCCTTCGTTTGGGGGGGGGGTTGTGTAGGAAAGTACCATCTTGCCTGGCATGTTACCCCCATTTTTCACTGTATATATGTTGTTTTAGTTGTATGTGTCACTGGGACCCTGGTAACCCAGGGCCCCAGTGCTCATAAGTGTGCCTGAATGTGTTACCTGTGTAGTGACTAACTGTCTCACTGAGGCTCTGCTAATCAGAACCTCAGTGGTTATGCTCTCTCATTTCTTTCCAAATTGTCACTAACAGGCTAGTGACCAATTTTACCAATTTACATTGGCTTACTGGAACACCCTTATAATTCCCTAGTATATGGTACTGAGGTACCCAGGGTATTGGGGTTCCAGGAGCTCCCTATGGGCTGCAGCATTTCTTTTGCCACCCATAGGGAGCTCTGACAATTCTTACACAGGCCTGCCACTGCAGCCTGAGTGACATAACGTCAACGTTATTTCACAGCCATTTTACACTGCACTTAAGTAACTTATAAGTCACCTATATGTCTAACCTTTATCTGGTAAAGGTTAGGTGCAAAGTTACTTAGTGTGAGGGCACCCTGGCACTAGCCAAGGTGCCCCCACATTGTTCAGGGCCAATTCCCCGGACTTTGTGAGTGCGGGGGCACCATTACATGCGTGCACTACATATAGGTCACTACCTATATGTAGCTTCACAATGGTAACTCCGAATATGGCCATGTAACATGTCTATGATCATGGAATTGCCCCCTCTATGCCATCCTGGCATAGTTGGCACAATCCCATGATCCCAGTGGTCTGTAGCACAGACCCTGGTACTGCCAAACTGCCTTTCCTGGGGTTTCACTGCAGCTGCTGTTGCTGCCAACCCCTCAGACAGGCATCTGCCCTCCTGGGGTCCAGCCAGGCCTGGCCCAGGATGGCAGAACAAAGAACTTCCTCTGAGAGAGGGTGTTACACCCTCTCCCTTTGGAAAATGGTGTGAAGGCAGGAGAGGAGTAGCCTCCCCCAGCCTCTGGAAATGCTTTCTTGGGCACAGATGTGCCCAATTCTGCATAAGCCAGCCTACACCGGTTCAGGGGACCCCTTAGCCCTGCTCTGGCGCGAAACTGGACAAAGGAAAGGGGAGTGACCACTCCCCTGACCTGCACCTCCCCTGGGAGGTGTCCAGAGCTCCTCCAGTGTGCTCCAGACCTCTGCCATCTTGGAAACAGAGGTGCTGCTGGCACACTGGACTGCTCTGAGTGGCCAGTGCCACCAGGTGACGTCAGAGACTCCTTGTGATAGGCTCCTTCAGGTGTTGCTAGCCTATCCTCTCTCCTAGGTAGCCAAACCCTCTTTTCTGGCTATTTAGGGTCTCTGTCTCTGGGGAAACTTTAGATAACGAATGCAAGAGCTCATCCGAGTTCCTCTGCATCTCTCTCTTCACCTTCTGGCAAGGAATCGACTGCTGACCGCGCTGGAAGCCTGCAACACTGCAACAAAGTAGCAAAGACGACTACTGCAACTCTGTAACGCTGATCCTGCCGCCTTCTCGACTGTTTTCCTGGTGGTGCATGCTGTGGGGGTAGTCTGCCTCCTCTCTGCACTAGAAGCTCTGAAGAAATCTCGCGTGGGTCGACTGAATCTTCCCCCTGCAACCGCAGGCTGTAGGAGGCTGGACTGGCTTGTAGTGAGTACCAAGGGGTACTTGCACCTTGCACCAGGCCCAGTTATCCCTTATTAGTGTATAGGGTGTCTAGCAGCTTAGGCTGATAGATAATGGTAGCTTAGCAGAGCAGCTTAGGCTGAACTAGGAGACGTGTGAAGCTACTACAGTACCACTTAGTGTCATATGCACAATATCATACGAAAACACAATACACAGTTATACTAAAAATAAAGGTACTTTATTTTTATGACAATATGCCAAAGTATCTGAGAGTGTACCCACAGTGAGAGGATAGGAAATATACACAAGATATATATACACAATAGCAAAAATATGCAGTATAGTCTTAGAAAACAGTGCAAACAATGTATAGTTACAATAGGATGCAATGGGGAAACATAGGGATAGGGGCAACACAAACCATATACTCCAAAAGTGGAATGCGAACCACGAATGGGCCCCAAACCTATGTGAACTTGTAGAGGGTCGCTGGGACTATTAGAAAATAGTGAGAGTTAGAAAAATAACCCTCCCCAAGACCCTGAAAAGTGAGTGCAAAGTGCACTAAAGTTCCCCTAAGGACAAAGAAGTCGTGTTAGAGGAATAATGCAGGAAAGACACAAACCAACAATGCAACAACTGTGGATTTCCAATCTAGGGTACCTGTGGGACAAGGGGACCAAGTCCAAAAGTCACAAGCAAGTCGGAGATGGGCAAATGCCCAGGAAATGCCAGCTGTGGGTGCAAAGAAACTTCTACTGGACAGAAGAAGCTGAGGTTTCTGCAGGAACGAAAAAGGCTAGAGACTTCCCCTTTGGTGGACGGATCCCACTTGCAGTGGAGAGTCGTGCAGAAGTGTTTTCTTGCCGAAAGAATGCCAACAAGCCTTGCTAGCTGCAAGTCGTGTCGTTAGCGTTTTTGGACGCTGCTGAGGCCCAGGAGGGACCAGGAGGTTGCAAATTGGACCAGCCGAGAGAGGGGACGTCGTGCAAGACAAGTAGCCCTCTCTGAAGCCGGTAGCTCCCGGAGAAGTGCCAGAAACAGGCACTACGAGGATGCGTGAAACGGTGCTCGCCGAAGTTGCACAAAGGAGTCCCACGTCGCCGGAGACCAACTTAGAAAGTCGTGCAATGCAGGTTAGAGTGCCGTGGACCCAGGCTTGGCTGTGCACGAAGGATTTCCGCCGGAAGTGCACCGGGGCCGGAGTAGCTGCAAAAGTCACGGTTCCCACCAATGCAGCCCAGCGAGGTGAGGCAAGGACTTACCTCCACCAAACTTGGACTGAAGAGTCACTGGACTGTGGGGGTCACTTGGACAGAGTCGCTGGATTCGAGGGACCTCGCTCGTCGTGCTGAGAGGAGACCCAAGGGACCGGTAATGCAGCTTTTTGGTGCCTGCGGTTGCAGGGGGAAGATTCCGTCGACCCACAGGAGATTTCTTCGGATCTTCTGGTGCAGAGAGGAGGCAGACTACCCCCACAGCATGCACAAGCAGGAAAACAGTCGAGAAGGCGGCAGGATCAGCGTTACAGAGTTGCAGTAGTCGTCTTTGCTACTATGTTGCAGGTTTGCAGGCTTCCAGCGCGGTCAGCAGTCGATTCCTTAGCAGAAGGTGAATAGAGAGATGCAGAGGAACTCGGATGAGCTCTTGCATTCGTTATCTAAAGTTTCCCCAGAGACAGAGACCCTAAATAGCCAGAAAAGAGGGTTTGGCTACCTAGGAGAGAGGATAGGCTAGCAACACCTGAAGGAGCCTATCACAAGGAGTCTCTGATGTCACCTGGTGGCACTGGCCACTCAGAGCAGTCCAGTGTGCCAGCAGCACCTCTGTTTACAAGATGGCAGAGGTCTGGAGCACACTGGAGGAGCTCTGGACACCTCCCAGGGGAGGTGCAGGTCAGGGGAGTGGTCACTCCCCTTTCCTTTGTCCAGTTTCGCGCCAGAGCAGGGCTAAGGGGTCCCCTGAACCGGTGTAGACTGGCTTATGCAGAATTGGGCACATCTGTGCCCAACAAAGCATTTCCAGAGGCTGGGGGAGGCTACTGCTCCCCTGCCTTCACACCATTTTCCAAAGGGAGAGGGTGTCACACCCTCTCTCAGAGGAAGTTCTTTGTTCTGCCATCCTGGGCCAGGCCTGGCTGGACCCCAGGAGGGCAGATGCCTGTCTGAGGGGTTGGCAGCAGCAGCTGCAGTGAAACCCCAGGAAGGGCAGTTTGGCAGTACCAGGGTCTCTGCTACAGACCACTGGGATCATGGGATTGTGCCAACTATGCCAGGATGGCATAGAGGGGGCAATTCCATGATCATAGACATGTTACATGGCCATATTCGGAATTACCATTGTGAAGCTACATATAGGTAGTGACCTATATGTAGTGCACGAGTGTAATGGTGTCCCCGCACTCACAAAGTTCAGGGAATTGGCTCTGAACAATGTGGGGGCACCTTGGCTAGTGCCAGGGTGCCCTCACACTAAGTAACTTTGCACCTAACCTTTACCAGGTAAAGGTTAGACATATAGGTGACGTATAAGTTACTTAAGTGCAGTGTAAAATGGCTGTGAAATAACGTGGACGTTATTTCACTCAGGCTGCAGTGGCAGGCCTGTGTAAGAATTGTCAGAGCTCCCTATGGGTGGCAAAAGAAATGCTGCAGCCCATAGGGATCTCCTGGAACCCCAATACCCTGGGTACCTCAGTACCATATACTAGGGAATTATAAGGGTGTTCCAGTAAGCCAATGTAAATTGGTAAAAATGGTCACTAGTGTGTTAGTGACAATTTGGAAAGAAATGAGAGAGCATAACCACTGAGGTTCTGATTAGCAGAGCCTCAGTGAGACAGTTAGTCACTACACAGGTAACACATTCAGGCACACTTATGAGCACTGGGGCCCTGGGTTACCAGGGTCCCAGTGACACATACAACTAAAACAACATATATACAGTGAAAAATGGGGGTAACATGCCAGGCAAGATGGTACTTTCCTACACAGGCACCAAAAAGCTGCATTACCGGTCCCTTGGGTCTCCTCTCAGCACGACGAGCGAGGTCCCTCGAATCCAGTAACTCTGTCCAAGTGGCCCCCACAGTCCAGTGACTCTTCAGTCCAAGTTTGGTGGAGGTAAGTCCTTGCCTCACCTCGCTAGACTGCATTGCTAGGAACCGCGACTTTTGCAGCTACTCCGGCCTCCGTGCACTTCCGGCGGAAATCCTTTGTGCACATTCCAGCCTGGGTCCACAGCACTCTAACCTGCATTGCACGACCTCCTAAGTTGTTCTCCGGCGACGTGGGACTCCTTTGTGTAACTTCGGGTGAGCACCGTTTCACGCATCCTCATAGTGCCTGTTTCTGGCACTTCTCTGGGTGCTACCTGCTGCTAAGAGGGCTCCTTGTCTTGCTCGACGTCTCCTCTACCACCTGGTCCAATTTGCGACCTCCTAGTCCCTCCTGGGCCACAGCAGCGTCCAAAAACGCTAACCGCACGATTTGCAGCTAGCAAGGCTTGTTGGCATCCTTTCAGCGGGAAAACACTTCTGCTAGACTCTCCACGGCGAGAGGGATCCGTCCACCAAAGGGGAAGTCTCTAGCCTTTTTCGTTCCTGCAGAAACCTCAGCTTCTTCTGTCCAGTAGAAGCTTCTTTGCATCCACAGCTGGCATTTCCTGGGCATATGCCCATCTCTGACTTGCTTGTGACTTTTGGACTTGGTCCCCTTGTTCCACAGGTACCCTAGAATGGAAATCCACAGTTGTTGCATTGTTGGTTTGTGTCTTTCCTGCATTATTCCTCTAACACGACTTCTTTGTCCTTAGGGGAACTTCAGTGCACTTTGCACTCACTTTTCAGGGTCTTGGGGAGGGTTATTTTTCTAACTCTCACTATTTTCTAATAGTCCCAGCGACCCTCTACAAGGTCACATAGGTTTGGGGTCCATTCGTGGTTCGCATTCCACTTTTGGAGTATATGGTTTGTGTTGCCCCTATCCCTATGTGTCCCCATTGCATCCTATTGTAACTATACATTGTTTGCACTGTTTTCTAAGACTATACTGCATATTTTTGCTATTGTGTATATATATCTTGTGTATATTTCCTATCCTCTCACTGAGGGTACACTCTGAGATACTTTGGCATATTGTCATAAAAATAAAGTACCTTTATTTTTAGTATAACTGTGTATTGTGTTTTCTTATGATATTGTGCATATGACACTAAGTGGTACTGTAGTAGCTTCACATGTCTCCTAGTTCAGCCTAAGCTGCTCTGCTAAGCTACCATTATCTATCAGCCTAAGCTGCTAGACACCCTATACACTAATAAGGGATAACTGGGCCTGGTGCAAGGTGCAAGTACCCCTTGGTACTCACTACAAGCCAGTCCAGCCTCCTACAACCTTCCCCTGCCCTATCTGGCACTTTGAAGCCTTGATAGTGAGGCCTGCCTTTTGCAGGGCCTCTAAAACTTTCCATAGGTCGACCAGGTGATCATCCCAACTGGAGCTAAAGACAGCTATATCGTCTAGATATGCTGCACTAAAAGCTTCCAGCCCTTGCAGGACTGTATTCACCAACCTCTGAAAAGTGGCAGGTGCATTTTTCAATCCAAAAGGCATTACTGTGAATTGGTAATGGCCTCCAAAGGTTGAAAATGCAGTTTTTGCTTTTGCATCTTCTGATAATTTGATCTGCCAATACCCCGCAGTCAAGTCAAAAGTGCTTAGATACTTGGCAGATGCCAGTGTATCTATGAGCTCATCTGCCCTGGGTATAGGGTGAGCATCAGTTTTGGTTACCTGGTTGAGACCTCTGTAGTCTACACAAAACCGCATTTCCTTCTTTCCATCTTTGGAATGAGGTTTTGGTACAAGTACCACAGGAGAAGCCCATGGACTTTCAGAGTGCTCAACCACTCCCAGTTCTAACAATTTCTGCACCTCTTGCTTTATGCAGTCTCTGACATGGTCAGGCTGCCTATAGATTTTACTTTTGACAGGCAAGCTGTCTCCAGTATCAATTGTGTGTTCACACCAAGATGTGGTGCCTGGCACAGTTGAAAAGAGTTCAGAAAATTGTCCAAGGAGATTTATGCAGTTGTCTTTCTGTTCTGCAGTCAGACAATCTGCCAAAACTATTCCCTCCACTAAAGCATCATTTTCAGTGGTGGAAAAGAGATCAGGGAGAGGCTCACTCTCTTCTTCCTGTCCCTCATCTGTTGCCATGAGCAGAGTGAGATCAGCCCTGTCATAGTAGGGTTTTAGGCGGTTGACATGAATCACCCTAAGGGGACTCCTGGCAGTGCCCAGGTCTACCCGACAGGTAACCTCACCCTTTTTCTCAACAATTAGATGGGGTCCACTCTATTTGTCCTTGAGTTCTCTTGGGGCCACAGGCTCCAATACCCACACCTTCTGTCCTGGTTGGTACTGAATCAGAACAGCCTTCTGGTCATGCCATTGCTTCTGGAGCTCTTTGCTGGTCTGAAGGTTTTTACTGGACTTTTTCATTTACTCGGCCATTCTGGATCTTAGGCCAAATACATAGTCCACTATGTCCTGTTTGGGAGCTTTTAAAGGTTGTTCCCAACCCTCCTTCACAAGTGTTAGTGGACCTCTTACAGGGAGTCCAAAGAGGAGTTCAAAGGGGCTGAAGCCCACTCCTTTCTGGGGTACCTTCCTGTAAGCAAAAAGGAGGCAAGGTAACAGGACATCCCATCTCCTCATGAGTTTTTCAGGGAGTCCCATTATCATACCTTTGAGAGTTTTATTAAACTTCTCTACCAGTCTATTAGTCTGTGGATGATAAGGAGTTGTGAATTTGTAGGTTACACCACATTCCTTCCACATTGCTTTCAAGTATGCACACATAAAGTTGTTACCCCTGTCTGATACAACCTCTTTGGGGAAACCCACCCTTGAAAGATTCCCAGGAGGGCCTTTGCCACTGCAGGTGCTGTAGTGGTCCTTAGAGGATTTGCTTCAGAATATCTTGTGGCATGGTCCACAACCACCAAGATAAACCTATTGCCTGAAGCAGTAGGAGGGTCAAGGGGGCCAACTATGTCAACCCCTCCCCCAGCCTCTGGAAATGCTTTGATGGGCACAGATGGTGCCCATCTCTGCATAAGTCAGTCTACACCGGTTCAGGGATCCCCCAGCCCTGCTCTGGCATGAAACTGGACAAAGGAAAGGGGAGTGACCACTCCCCTGACCTGAACCTCCCAGGGGAGGTGCCCAGAGCTCCTCCAGTGTACTCCAGACCTCACCTCTGCCATCTTGGAAACAGAGGTGCTGCTGGCACACTGGACTGCTCTGAGTTGCCAGTGCCAGCAGGTGACGTCAGAGACTCCTTCTGATAGGCTCATACCTGTGTTGCTAGCCTATCCTCCTTCCTAGGTAGCCAAACCTCCTTTTCTGGCTATTTATTGTCTCTGCTTTGGGGAATTCTTTAGATAACGAATGCAAGAGCTCATCAGAGTTCCTCTGCATCTCTCTCTTCATCTTCTGCCAAGGAATCGACTGCTGACTGCTCAGGACGCCTGCAAAACCGCAACAAAGTAGCAAAGACGACTACTGCAACCTTGTATCGCTGATACTGCCGCCTTCTCGACTGTTTTCCTGGTGGTGCATGCTGTGGGGGTAGTCTGCCTCCTCTCTGCACTAGAAGCTCCGAAGAAATCTCCCATGGGTCGACGGAATCGCCCCCCTCTGTGTAGGAAAGTACCATCTTGCCTTGCATGTTACCCCCATTTTTCACTGTGTATATGTTGTTTTAGTTGTATGTGTCACTGGGACCCTGCCAGCCAGGGCCCCAGTGCTCATAAGTGTGCCCTGTATGTGTTACCTGTGTTATGACTAACTGTCTCACTGAGGCTCTGCTATTCAGAACCTCAGTGGTTATGCTCTCTCATTTCTTTCAAATTGTCACTAACAGGCTAGTGACCAATTTTACCAATTTACATTGGCATACTGGAACACCCTTATAATTCCCGAGTATATGGTACTGAGGTACCCAGGGTATTGGGGTTCCAGGAGATCCCTATGGGCTGCAGCATTTCTTTTGCCACCCATAGGGAGCTCTGAGAATTCTTACACAGGCCTGCCACTGCAGCCTGAGTGAAATAACGTCCACGTTATTTCACAGCCATTTTACACTGCACTTAAGTAACTTATAAGTCACCTATATGTCTAACCTTTACCTGGTAAAGGTTAGGTGCAAAGTTACTTAGTGTGAGGGCACCCTGGCACTAGCCAAGGTGCCCCCACATTGTTCAGGGCCAATTCCCTGAACTTTGTGAGTGCGGGGACACCATTACACGCGTGCACTACATATAGGTCACTACCTATATGTGGCTTCACAATGGTAACTCCGAATATGGCCATGTAACATGTCTATGATCATGGAATTGCCCCCTCTATGCCATCCTGGCATAGTTGGCACAATCCCATGATCCCAGTGGTCTGTAGCACAGACCCTGGTACTGCCAAACAGCCCTTCCTGGGGTTTCACTGCAGCTGCTGCTGCTGCCAACCCCTCAGACAGGCATCTGCCCTCCTGGGGTCCAGCCAGGCCTGGCCCAGGATGGCAGAACAAAGAACTTCCTCTGAGAGAGGGTGTGACACCCTCTCCCTTTGGAAAATGGTGTGAAGGCAGGGGAGGAGTAGCCTCCCCCAGCCTCTGGAAATGCTTTGTTGGGCACAGATGTGCCCAATTCTGCATAAGCCAGTCTACACCGGTTCAGGGGACCCCTTAGCCCTGCTCTGGCGCGAAACTGGACAAAGGAAAGGGGAGTGACCACTCCCCTGACCTGCACCTCCCCTGGGAGGTGTCCAGAGCTCCTCCAGTGTGCTCCAGACCTCTGCCATCTTGGAAACAGAGGTGCTGCTGGCACACTGGACTGCTCTGAGTGGCCAGTGCCATCAGGTGACGTCAGAGACTCCTTCTGATAGGCTCCTTCATGTGTTGCTAGCCTATCCTCTCTCCTAGGTAGCCAAACCCTCTTTTCTGGCTATTTAGGGTCTCTGTCTCTGGGGAAACTTTATATAATGAATGCAAGAGCTCAGCCGAGTTCCTCTGCATCTCTCTCTTCACCTTCTGATAAGGAATCGACTGCTGACCGCGCTGGAAGCCTGCAAAACTGCAACAAAGTAGCTAAGACGCCTACTGCAACTCTGTAACGCTGATCCTGCCGCCTTCTCGACTGTTTTCCTGCTTGTGCATGCTGTGGGGGTAGTCTGCCTCCTCTCTGCACCAGAAGCTCCGAAGAAATCTCCCGTGGGTCGACTGAATCTTACCCCTGCAACCGCAGACACCAAAAAGCTGCATTACCGGTCCCTTGGGTCTCCTCTCAGCACGACGAGCGACGTCCCTCGAATCCAGCAACTCTGTCCAAGTGGCCCTGTGAGAAGGTAGCCTCTTTGTAGCCTTGTTACCCCCACTTTTGGCCTGTTTGTGAGTGTATGTCAGGGTGTTTGTCACTGTTTTCACTGTCTCACTGGGATCCTGATAGCCAGGCCTCAGTGCTCATAGTGAAAACACTATGTTTTCAGTATGTTTGTTATGTGTCACTGGGATCCTGCTGGTCAGGACCCCAGTGCTCATAAGTTTGTGGCCTATATGTATGTGTCACTGGGACCCTGTCACACAGGGCCCCAGTGCTCATAGGTGTGCATGTATATGTTCCCTGTGTGGTGCCTAACTGTCTCACTGAGGCTCTGCTAACCAGAACCTCAGTGGTTATGCTCTCTCATTACTTCCAAATTGTCACTGACAGGCTAGTGACCATTTTTACCAATTTACATTGGCTTACTGGAACACCCTTATAATTCCCTAGTATATGGTACTGAGGTACCCAGGGTATTGGGGTTCCAGGAGATCCCTATGGGCTGCAGCATTTCTTTTGCCACCCATAGGGAGCTCTGACAATTCTTACACAGGCCTGCCACTGCAGCCTGAGTGAAATAATGTCCACGTTATTTCACAGCCATTTTACACTGCACTTAAGTAACTTATAAGTCACCTATATGTCTAACCTTTACCTGGTAAAGGTTAGGTGCAAAGTTACTTAGTGTGAGGGCACCCTGGCACTAGCCAAGGTGCCCCCACATTGTTCAGAGCCAATTCACTGAACTTTGTGAGAGCGGGGACACCATTACACGCGTGCACTACATATAGGTCACTACCTATATGTAGCTTCACCATGGTAACTCCGAATATGGCCATGTAACATGTCTATGATCATGGAATTGCCCCCTCTATGCCATCCTGGCATTGTTGGTACAATTCCATGATCCCAGTGGTCTGTAGCATAGACCCTGGTACTGCCAGACTGCCCTTCCTGGGGTTTCACTGCAGCTGCTGCTGCTGCCAACCCCTCAGACAGGCAGCTGCCCTCCTGGGGTCCAGCCAGGCCTGGCCCAGGATGGCAGAACAAAGAACTTCCTCTGAGAGAGGGTGTGACACCCTCTCCCTTTGGAAAATGGTGTGAAGGCAGGGGAGGAGTAGCCTCCCCCAGCCTCTGGAAATGCTTTGTTGGGCACAGATGTGCCCAATTCTGCATAAGCCAGTCTACACCGGTTCAGGGACCCCTTAGCCCCTGCTCTGGCGCGAAACTGGACAAAGGAAAGGGGAGTGACCACTCCCCTGACCTGCACCTCCCCTGGGAGGTGTCCAGAGCTCCTCCAGTGTGCTCCAGACCTCTGCCATCTTGGAAACAGAGGTGCTGCTGGCACACTGGACTGCTCTGAGTGGCCAGTGCCACCAGGTGACGTCAGAGACTCCTGCTGATAGGCTCCTTCAGGTGTTAGTAGCTTTTCCTCTCTCCTAGGTAGCCAAACCCTCTTTTCTGGCTATTTAGGGTCTCTGTCTCTGGGGAAACGGTAGATAACGAATGCATGAGCTCAGCCGAGTTCCTCTGCATCTCTCTCTTCACCTTCTGATAAGGAAACGACCGCTGACCGCGCTGGAAGCCTGCAAACCTGCAACATAGTAGCAAAGACGACTACTGCAACTCTGTAACGCTGATCCTGCCGCCTTCTCGACTGTTTTCCTGCTTGTGCATGCTGTGGGGGTAGCCTGCCTCCTCTCTGCACCAGAAGCTCCGAAGAAATCTCCCGTGGGTCGACGGAATCTTCCCCCTGCAACCGCAGGCACCAAAAAGCTGCATTACCGGTCCCTTGGGTCTCCTCTCAGCATGACGAGCGAGGTCCCTCGAATCCAGCGACGCTGTCCAAGTGACCCCCACAGTCCAGTGACTCTTCAGCCCAAGTTTGGTGGAGGTAAGTCCTTGCCTCACCTCGCTGGGCTGCATTATTGGGAACCACGGCTTTGCAGCTACTCCGGCCCCTGTGCACTTCCGGTGGAAATCCTTCGTGCACAGCCAAGCCTGGGTCCACGGCACTCTAACCTGCATTGCACGACTTTCTAAGTTGGTCTCCGGCGACGTGGGACTCCTTTGTGCAACTTCGGCGAGCACTGTTTCATGCATCCTCGTAGTGCCTGTTTCTGGCACTTCTCTGGATGCTACCTGCTTTAGTGAGGGCTCTTTGTCTTGCTCGACGTCCCCTCTCTCTGCAGGTCCAATTTGCGACCTCCTGGTCCCTCCTGGGCCCCAGCAGCGTCCAAAAATGCCAAACGCACGATTTGCGTGTAGCAAGGCTTGTTGGCGTCCTTTCGGCGGGAAAGTACTTCTGCACGACTCTCCAAGGCGAGAGGAATCCATCCACCAAAGGGGAAGTCTCTAGCCCTTTTCGTTCCTGCAGAAACCTCAGCTTCTTCTGTCCAGTCGAAGCTTCTTTGCACCCGCAGCTGGCATTTCCTGGGCATCTGCCCATCTCCGGCTTGCTTGTGACTTTTGGACTTGGTCCCCTTGTTCCACAGGTACCCTAGATTGGAAATCCACAGTTGTTGCATTGCTGGTTTGTGTCTCTCCTGCATTATTCCTCTAACACGACTCTTTTGTCCTTAGGGGAACTTTAGTGCACTTTGCACTCACTTTTCAGGGTCTTGGGGAGGGTTATTTTTCTAACTCTCACTATTTTCTAATAGTCCCAGCGACCCTCTACAAGGTGACATAGGTTTGGGGTCCATTTGTGGTTCGCATTCCACTTTTGGAGTATATGGTTTGTGTTGCCCCTATCCCTATGTGTCTCCATTGCATCCTATTGTAACTATACATTGTTTGCACTGTTTTCTAATACTATTACTGCATATTTTGGTATTGTGTACATATATCTTGTGTATATTTGCTATCCTCATACTGAGGGTACTCACTGAGATACTTTTGGCATATTGTCATAAAAATAAAGGCCCATATTTATACTTTTTGACGCTAAACTGCGCTAACGCAGTTTAGCGTCAAAAAATTTAGCGCCGTCTAACGCCATTCTGAAGCGCCATGCGGGCGCCGTATTTATGGAATGGCGTTAGCCGGCGTTAGCAGACCGGCGCTGCCTGGTGTGCGTGGAAAAAAACCACGTAGACCAGGCAGCGCCGGCGTAGGGGGAAAATGGCGTTAGGGCGTCTTAAAATGGGGCAAGTCAGGTTGAGGCAAAAAAATCGCCTCAACCCGATTTGCGCCATTATTTTCGACGCCCAGACGCCATTTAAATGACTCCTGTCTTAGTAAAGACAGGAGTCATGCCCCCTTGCCCAATGGCCATGCCCAGGGGACTTATGTCCCGTGGGCATGGTCATTGGGCATAGTGGCATGTAGGGGGGCACAAATAAGGCCCCCCTATGCCACCCAAAAAAAAATAAAAAATATAAAAAATTATACTTACCTGAACTTACCTGAATGTCCCTGGGGTGGGTCCCTCCATCCTTGGGTGTCCTCCTGGGGTGGGCAGGGGTAGCAGGGGGGGTCCCTGGGGGCAGGGGAGGGCACCTGTGGGCTCATTTTGAGCCCACAGGCCCCTTAACGCCTACCCTGACCCAGGCGTTAAATAGTGGCGCAAATGCAGGGTTTTTTGACCCGCAACCTCCCGGGCGTGATTTTTGCCCGGGAGTATAAATACGACGCATTTGCGTCGCCGTCATTTTTTTAGACGGGAACGCCTTCCTTGCATCTCATTAACGCAAGGAAGGCGTTCACGCAAAAAAATGACGCTATTTGCCCATACTTTGGCGCTAGACGGGTCTAACGCCAAAGTATAAATAGGGCGTTAGTTTTGCGCCGAATTTGCGTCGAAAAAAACGACGCTAATTCGGCGCAAACGGAGTATAAATACGGGCCAAAGTACCTTTATTTTTAGTATATCTGTGTATTGTGTTTTCTTATGATATTGTGCATATGACACTAAGTGGTACTTTAGGAGCTTCACTCGTCTCCTAGTTCAGCCTAAGCTGCTCTGCTAAGCTACCATTATCTATCAGCCTATGCTGCTAGACACCCTATACATTAATAAGGGATAAGTGGGCCTGGTGCAAGGTGCAAGTACCCCTAGGAACTCACTACAAGCCAGTCCAGCCTCCTACAGCCTCCAATGGTTGAAAATGCTGTTTTTGCTTTTGCATCTTCTGATAATTTGATCTGCCAATACCCTGCAGTCAAGTCAAAAGTGCTTAGATACTTGGCAGATGCCAGTGTATCTATGAGCTCATCTGCCCTGGGTATAGGGTGAGCATCAGTTTTGGTTACCTGGTTGAGACCTCTGTAGTCTACACAAAACCGCATTTCCATCTTTCCATCCTTGGAATTAGGTTTTGGTACAAGTACCACAGGAGAGGCCCATGGACTTTCAGAGTGCTCAACAACTCCCAGTTCTAACATTTTCTGCACCTCTTGCTTTATGCAGTCTCTGACATGGTCAGGATGCCTATAGATTTTACTTTTGACAGGCAAGCTGTCTCCAGTATCTATAGTGTGCTCACACCAAGAAGTGGTACCTAGCACAGTAGAGAAGAGTTCAGAAAACTGACCCAGGAGATTTATGCAATGGTCTTTCTGCTCAGCAGTAAGACAATCAGCCAAAACTACACCTTCCACTAGAGCATCTTGTTCTGTGGAAGAGAAGAGATCAAGGAGAGGGTCACTCTCTTCTTCCTGTCCCTCATCAGTTGCCATGAGCAGGGTGAGATCAGCCCTGTCATAGTAGGGTTTCAGGCGATTGACATGGAGCACCCTAAGGGGACTCCTGGCAGTGCCTAAGTCAACTAAGTAGGTGACTTCACCCTTTTTCTCAACAATTGTGTGGGGTCCACTCCATTTATCTTGGAGTGCTCTTGGGGCCACAGGCTCCAAAACCCACACTTTCTGCCCTGGTTGGTACTGAACCAAAACAGCCTTCTGGTCATGCCATTGCTTTTGGAGCTCTTGGCTGGCCTGAAGGTTTTTACTGGCCTTTTTCATGTACTCAGCCATCCTTGATCTGAGGCCAAGTACATAATCCACTATGTCTTGCTTTGGAGCTTTTAAAGGTTGTTCCCAACCCTCCTTAAAAAGTGTTAGAGGACCTCGTACTGGTGTCCAAAGAGGAGTTCAAAGGGCCTGAAGCCCACTCCTTTCTGGTGTACCTCCCTGTAAGCAAAAATGAGGCATGGTAAAAGGATATCCCATCTCCTTCGGAGTTTTTCAGGGAGTCCCATAATCATGCCTTTGAGATTTTTGTTAAATCTCTCCACCAGTCCATTTGTTTGTGGATGATAGGGTGTAGTGAACTTGTATGTCACACCACACTCCTTCCACATGGCCTTTAAGTAAGTAGACATGAAATTGCTTCCCCTGTCTGATACCACCTCTTTTGGGAAGCCCACCATGGAAAATATTCCCAGGAGGGCCTTTGCCACTGCAGGTGCTGTAGTGGTCCTTAGAGGAATTGCTTCAGGATATCTGGTGGCATGGTCCACTACCACCAAGATAAACCTATTGCCTGAAGCAGTAGGAGGGTCAAGGGGGCCAACTATGTCAACCCCTACCCTTTCAAAGGGAACCACAACCACAGGCAGTGGAATAAGGGGTGCCTTTGGAGTGCCACCTGTTTTGCCACTGGCTTGACAGATTTCACAGGACTTACACAATTCCTTTGTGTCCTCTGACATTCTAGGCCAATGAAACAAGGGAACAAGCCTGTCCCAAGTTTTCATTTGCCCCAAATGTCCAGCTAAGGGAATGTCGTGGGCTAGAGTTAGGAGGAACTTTCTGTACTCTTGAGGAATCACTAACCTCCTGGCAGTTCCAGGTTTAGGATCCCTTGCTTCAGTGTACAAGAGGTTGTCCTCCCAGTAAACTCTGTGAGAGTCACTGACATCCCCATTTGCTTGTTTGACAGCTTGCTGTCTTAGACCCTCTAGTGTGGGACAGGTATGCTGTGCCACACTCAGCTCCTCCCTGGAAGGCCCCCCTTCACCCAAAAGCTCAGCAGTGTCTGCTTCCAGCTCCTCTGGTGTAGGTTCTGCACAGGGTGGAAATTCTTCTTCCTCAGAAGTAGAATCCACTGTAGAGGGAGGGATAGTAGGTAGTGCTTGTGAGAAAGTAGCCTCTTTCTAGCCTTGTTACCCCCACATTTGGCCTGTTTGTGAGTGTATGTCAGGGTGTTTTCACTGTCTCACTGGGATCCTGCTAGCCAGGGCCCAGTGCTCATAGTGAAAACCCTATGTTTTCAGTATGTTTGTTATGTGTCACTGGGACCCTGCTAGTCAGGACCCCAGTGCTCATAAGTTTGTGGCCTATATGTATGTGTTCCCTGTGTAGTGCCTAACTGTCTCACTGAGGCTCTGCTAATCAGAACCTCAGTGGTTATGCTCTCTCATTTCTTACAAATTGTCATTAACAGGCTAGTGACCAATTTTACCAATTTACATTGGCTTACTGGAACACCCTTATAATTCCCTAGTATATGGTACTGAGGTACCCAGGGTATTGGGGTTCCAGGAGATCCATATGGGCTGCAGCATTTCTTTTGCCACCAATAGGGAGCTCTGACAATTCTTACACAGGCCTGCCACAGCAGCCTGAGTGAAATAACGTCCACGTTATTTCACAGCCATTTTACACTGCACTTAAGTAACTTATAAGTCACCTATATGTCTAACCTTTACCTGGTAAAGGTTAGGTGCAAAGTTACTTAGTGTGAGGGCATCCTGGCACTAGCCAAGGTGCCCCCTCATTGTTCAGAGACAATTCCCTGAACTTTGTGAGTGCGGGGACACCATTACACGCGTGCACTACATATAGGTCACTACCTATATGTGGCTTCACAATGGTAACTCCGAATATGGCCATGTAACATGTCTATGATCATGGAATTGCCCCCTCTATGCCATCCTGGCATAGTTGGCACAATCCCATGATCCCAGTGGTCTGTAGCACAGACCCTGGTACTGCCAAACTGCCCTTCCTGGGGTTTCACTGCAGCTGCTGCTGCTGCCAACCCCTCAGACAGGCATCTGCCCTCCTGGGGTCCAGCCAGGCCTGGCCCAGGATGGCAGAACAAAGAACTTCCTCTGAGAGAGGGTGTGACACCCTCTCCCTTTGGAAAATGGTGTGAAGGCATGGGAGGAGTAGCCTCCCCCAGCCTCTGGAAATGCTTTGTTGGGCACAGATGTGCCCAATTCTGCATAAGCCAGTCTACACCGGTTCAGGGGACCCCTTAGCCCTGCTCTGGCGCGAAACTGGACAAAGGAAAGGGGAGTGACCACTCCCCTGACCTGCACCTCCCCTGGGAGGTGTCCAGAGCTCCTCCAGTGTGCTCCAGACCTCTGCCATCTTGGAAACAGAGGTGCTGCTGGCACACTGGACTGCTCTGAGTGGCCAGTGCCACCAGGTGACGTCAGAGACTCCTTCTGATAGGCTCCTTCAGGTGTTGCTAGCCTATCCTCTCTCCTAGGTAGCCAAACCCTCTTTTCTGATGGATACAACTACCTGTGGATTCCTCACCTCATGAATACTCCCATGGCGCCAGCATTCTACGGAAATCTTCTTACTAGTCTCTGCACGTCGACGAGGACGTCACTGTCTCGCACGCGACGCCGTCTGACATCATACAGGCAATAAGAGGTCCTCGACGACGTGCGGACGTCAGTTCCCTTTTTTCCGTGCATTCGAAACGGTTATCTTCGAGGGAGCAACTGTTACTCTTGCGGTTACAGTGTATATCTTGCTGCGTACTCTTTCTCTGTGGAAATAATGTCGCAGAGAAAGTCTGGATTTAAGCCTTGTCGTGAGTGTGGAGGCAAGATGTCGGTGACGGATCCTCATTCCGATTGCCTTTGGTGTTTGAGCTCCGACCACGACGTCTCGACTTGTGATTCGTGTCAGCACATGAATCCGAAGGCCATTAAAGAACGCGAGGCGAAGCTGTTTATGGCCAAGTCAAAGGAGAAGCATCACAAGAAAAAGTCTTCTCCAAGACATCGGCGTCATCGAGACTCCCGGCGCCGTAGAGAATCTCGGCGTCATTCAAGGGAGGCTCGTTCCAGGTCTCCGGATCGGCGGCGGAGGACATGGGAGGTCAGCCCCACGGTGACGCCGCATCCTTCGACGCCGTTGCTCTCTCCGACGTCTCCAACTTCGCCTGGACAGGCGTCGGTGATTGAGGTATTGGAGCCTCAGGTGTTTTCTCCGGCGCAGACGCCGAGGCCGGCGTCGGGGTCGCCTCCGAGTCAGGCACCCCAGTATCCGGCTTTTCCCACCCCTGGAGCCGATAGTTCCGCATTCTTGAATGCGATGTATGCCATCTTCCAACAGATGGCTCCAGGGGGTGCTCCGGCTGGGCCTTTGGCCTTTTCTTTGGGTGATCCTGCGCCTCTTCGGCCGGCACCCTTTATGCCCTTTCTCCCGTTTGGGAACGTGGGCTCGGCGCCAGTGTCGGCGCCGGTGGCCGCTCCGATGGCTTCGGAGGGATTGGCCCCAGGGATTTCCATCCCGTCGACGTCGAGATTTCGGCCTGTGACTCCGGTGGGTCCATCCGTTTCATCTGCTCTTCAGTCGGCGCCGAAGTTACCTGTGGCGCCGGATGCGGCGTCGGTGGCTTCGGAAGATCGGCGCCGATCTCCGACTTCGGCGGAGGTGTTGTCGACTCCGCGGATTGAGCAACGACTGCATTCAAGGAGGCGTGCTCTCCGGGTACTAGAGGAGCAGGAGTACCAACGAGCCCTAGAGGAAGGAGAGCTAGAGGACTCGGGTGATGGGCTGCGTGGACTGGAGTCGGCCAGTGGGCTGGACACTTCCCCTGAGTGGGACCTTTCGTCCCCGGGGGAATATACCGAGGAAGCTGCTTCCTTTCATACAGTGGTACGGAAGGCAGCTAGTTTTTTGGACCTGCCTTTGCCGGTGGTGGAGGCGAAACAAAACCTTTTGACAGAGGTGTTGCATCCGGCCTCAGCCGCGGCGGAGCCTCTATTACCTTTTAATGACGCTCTGCTGGATCCGGTTTTAGAGGTGTGGAAGAAGCCGGCATCTTCCCCAGCAGTTCACAGAGCCGTGGCCAGGAGGTATCGGACGGCTCCAACTGATCCTGGTTTCCTATCTAGGCACCCTACGCCGGAGAGCTTGGTTGTGCAGGCCTCCTGTTCGTCCAAATCAGCGCCTGGTTCTTTCCCGACGGTGCCTGGGGACAGAGACTCAAAAAAGCTAGAGGCGCAGTCGAAGAAGATTTTTTCGTCCTGCAGTCTGGCGTTAAAAGCCACTAATGCGACCTGTATCCTGGGGAGGTATATTCATGCTCTGATGGATGACATCTCCTCTTCGTTTACAGAGCTTCCCCAGGGTCTTTTGGATCTTGTCTCTGATGCCCAGGCTGCTGCGACCCAAATTATCCAGACGGGACTGGATACCACCGACTCGGTAGCCAGAGCAATGGGCACAACTGTGGTGGAAAGGAGACAGGCCTGGCTACGTAACTCGGGCTTTTCGGCAGATGTACAGTCCACATTGTTGGATCTCCCGTTTGATGGGGACAAACTGTTTGGGGCTAAGGCTGATTCGGCCTTGGAACGTTTTAAGGAGAGCAGGGCCACGGCTAAGTCGTTGGGACTCCAAGCTCCTTCTTCCACGGCCTCTTCCAGATTCTTCAGGAGGTTTCGTGGATTTGGGCGTGGCTCTTCCTCCTCTTCCTTTCGGGGAAGATATCAGCAACCTGCCTCTTCCCACCCCTATAGATCTTTTAGGGGGAGGGGTAGGGTCCGCACCAGGGGAGCCTCTCAGCAGCACTCTGCCTCTTCCTCATCCTCTGGCGGGGTGCAGCAGGGGAAGCAGCCTTAGGCTTCCACCATTTCCCACTCACTCCTCTCCTGTAGGGGGAAGATTACAGCATTTTCTCACCAAATGGGAGACTGTTACGTCGGACACTTGGGTTCTCAGTGTTGTGGGAAAAGGCTACACCCTTCCCTTTCGGGAGTTTCCGCCCCTCATCCCGCCCCGCCCTTCGTATTGTTCACAAGAACACCTCCTGTTGCTAGAACAGGAGGTGGAAGTCCTCCTTTTAAAGGGCGCGGTGGAGTTGGTCCCGGAGCAGGAAAGGGGTCAAGGAGTTTACTCAAGGTATTTCCTGATTCCCAAGAAGGATGGTCGTTTGAGACCAATTCTGGACCTGAGGATCTTGAATTGGTTCCTCAAGCAGGAAAAGTTCAAGATGCCGACCCTAGCACAGGTGCTTTTGGCGTTGAACATGGAAGACTGGATGGTGTCTGTCGACTTGCAGGATGCTTACTTTCATATCCCGATACTCAAGTCACACAGGAAGTATCTCCGGTTTGTGGTGGGATCGCAACACTACCAGTTTGCGGTCCTTCCGTTTGGTCTTACTTCAGCACCTCGAGTCTTCACGAAGGTGATGTCGGTGGTTGCGGCAGAGCTCAGAAGGAAGGGGATAGCAGTATTCCCTTACTTGGACGATTGGTTGATCAAAGCCAAGTCCCCGGAGCTTGTGTTGCGTCATCTGCAGTCAACAACCCAGTTGTTGTTCGACCTGGGCTTTTCGGTGAACGAGCCCAAATCTCACCTGGAGCCCTCTCAGCGCCTCCTGTTCATAGGGGCAGTACTGGATACGACATTGGGTCGGGCCTTTCCTCCGCCTCAGCGGATTCAAGATATTCAGGATTTGGTTCCAATGTTTCGAAACGGAGCGGTAGTTCCAGTCCTCAAGGTCCTTCGTCTGCTCGGTCTTTTTGCCTCCTGCATTCTGTTGGTCACGCATGCTCGCTGGCACATGAGGGCTCTTCAGTGGTGCCTCCGAAGGCAGTGGTCTCAACACAGAGGGGATCTAGAGGGTACTGTCAAGATCTCCAGAGATGCTGCTGTGGATTTGAAGTGGTGGATTGCAAGCAACAATCTTTCACAAGGAAAACCGTTCCAGCAGTCGCCACCAGTGGCCACAGTCATAACGGATGCTTCCACTCTAGGGTGGGGAGCTCATCTGGGGGATCTGGAGATCAAAGGTCTTTGGTCTCCAGAGGAACAGATTTTTCACATCAATCTGTTAGAGTTACGGGCTGTACGTCTGGCTCTCAAGGCCTTCCTCCCTTCCCTTCGTGGTCAGTCGGTACAGGTCCTAACGGACAATACTACCACGATGTGGTACATAAACAAGCAGGGAGGAGTGGGGTCGTACCTTCTCTGCAGAGAAGCTCTTCGACTATGGTCCTGGGCAAAGGACCATCGGATTTGCTTGATAGCAAACCATCTGGCCGGAGTCTTGAACGTGCGTGCGGACAGTCTCAGTCGCCACTTCTCGGCAGACCACGAGTGGCGTCTCCATCCAGATCAAGTCCGTTTAATCTTCCAGAAGTGGGGGTTTCCTCGGGTAGATCTGTTCGCCACTCGAGAGAACGCGCATTGTCCGTTGTTCTGCAGCCTTCAGTATCCGATGCAGGAAGCATTGGGGGACGCGTTTCAAATGACCTGGTGCGGCCAGTTGCTTTACGCATTTCCTCCCATACCCTTGATTCCTCGAGTATTGAGGAAGATTCGCCAAGACCGGGCTCTAGTAATCGTAATAGCTCCGGATTGGCCAAGGAGGGTGTGGTACTCCGACCTTCTCCAACTCTCAACGTGCCCGCCGCTCCGTCTCCCTTTCAGGGCAGACCTCCTCTCGCAGTCGCAGGGGCAGGTTCTACACCCCAACCTCCAGAGTCTGCACCTACATGCCTGGAGATTGAACGGGGCAACCTGAGTTCCTTCTCTCTCCCGCCTGAGGTAGTGGATGTTATATTAGCGGCCAGGCGACACTCCACTAAATCTATCTACGCTAATAGGTGGTCTAAATTTGTTGCGTGGTGTGGAGAGAGGCAGATTGATCCTTTACAAGCTCATCTATCGGACGTTTTGTCTTTTGCTCTATCTCTGGCGCAGAAAGGTTGTGCAGTGGCTACCATTAAAGGTTATTTATCGGCCTTGTCAGCCTTCATATGTCTTCCAGACCAACCATCTTTATTTAAATCCCCTATTGTTATCAGATTCTTGAAAGGTCTTCTAAATCAATATCCTCCAAAGCCATTCGTTATGCCGCAATGGGATTTGTCCTTAGTCCTGACTTTCCTTATGGGGTCCCCTTTTGAACCTATGCATTCTTGCCCCTTAAGGTATTTGTTTTTAAAAACAGTCTTCCTGATAGCTATAACATCAGCAAGGAGAGTGAGTGAGTTGCAGGCCTTATCAGTAAAACCCCCTTATACAACTTTTTATGGGGATAAGGTGGTGTTGAGGACCAAGGCTGCTTTCCTCCCGAAGGTTGTTTCACCCTTCCATTTGGCTCAGGCAATTACTTTGTCCACGTTCTATCCTCCGCCTCATCCTTCCAAAGAGGAAGAAAGACTGCACCGTCTGGATCCAAAGAGAGCGTTGAGCTTCTTTATCAATAGAACAAAGGATTTCAGGCTGGAGGATCAGCTGTTTATTGGATACGTGGGCAAGAGGAGAGGAAAGGCAGTCCACAAGAGAACACTATCCAGGTGGGTTGTTCTTTGCATTAAAATATGTTACTCTTTGGCAAAGAAGGATCCTCCTGAGGGCATTAGAGCTCATTCCACCAGAGCTAAGTCGGCCACTTCGGCCTTAGCCAGAGGTGTTCCTGTGGTCGACATCTGCAAGGCCGCAACTTGGTCGTCCCTTCACACTTTTGCAAAACATTACTGTTTAGATTCTGAGGTTAGAAGGGACGGCCATTTTGCACGGTCAGTGCTGCAGGATTTCTTGGTTTGACCATTTAGGCACCCACCGCCGGGCGTGGTACTGCTTTGGGACTCTATTCATGAGGTGAGGAATCCACAGGTAGTTGTATCCATCAGAAGAACGAGTTACTT
The DNA here is from genome assembly GCF_031143425.1 of Pleurodeles waltl. Classification (NCBI taxonomy): domain Eukaryota; kingdom Metazoa; phylum Chordata; class Amphibia; order Caudata; family Salamandridae; genus Pleurodeles; species Pleurodeles waltl. Next base: position 522,571,955 of record NC_090446.1, read on the forward strand.
ACCTTCGGTAACGACTTTTCTGGTGGATACATTAGCTACCTGTGGATTCCTCACGGTCCCACCCGCCTCCATGTTGCCTTTATGGTCTTGCCAAGTAATCCTTGAGTGCGCTCCTCTTGATCTTTGAGGGTGCAATAGATGTGTATATATATAATATATTTATATATATATATGGGTATAGGTGTATATATCTTTATGTATATACTTGGTGTGTGTATATATTTTTAAAAAAAGAAAGAGTTTTATATATATATATATATATATATGTACATAAAAAAGATTTACAGTTATTCATACAATGTGGTGTATTTTTACAATATAATGGATGTTGCTTTGTTCTTTCATTGCATTGCCTGGTTGTTCTCATGCACGTAAAAAATGATTGGTACTGACGTCCGCACGTCGTCGAGGACCTCTTATTGCCTGTATGATGTCAGACGGCGTCGCGTGCGAGACAGTGACGTCCTCGTCGACGTGCAGAGACTAGTAAGAAGATTTCCGTAGAATGCTGGCGCCATGGGAGTATTCATGAGGTGAGGAATCCACAGGTAGCTAATGTATCCACCAGAAAAGTCGTTACCGAAGGTAAGTAACTCGTTCTTCTGGCTATTTAGGGTCTCTGTCTCTGGGGAAACTTTAGATAACGAATGCATGAGCTCAGCCGAGTTCCTCTGCATCTCCCTCTTCACCTTCTGATAAGGAATCGACCGCTGACCGCGCTGGAAGCCTGCAAACCTGCAACATAGTAGCAAAGACGACTACTGCAACTCTGTAACGCTGATCCTGCCGCCTTCTCGACTGTTTTCCTGCTTGTGCATGCTGTGGGGGTAGCCTGCCTCCTCTCTGCACCAGAAGCTCCGAAGAAATCTCCCGTGGGTCGACGGAATCTTCCCCCTGCAACCGCAGGCACCAAAAAGCTGCATTACCGGTCCCTTGGGTCTCCTCTCAGCATGACGAGCGAGGTCCCTCGAATCCAGCGATGCTGTCCAAGTGACCCCCACAGTCCAGTGACTCTTCAGCCCAAGTTTGGTGGAGGTAAGTCCTTGCCTCACCTCGCTGGGCTGCATTGCTGGGAACCGCGACTTTGCAGCTACTCCGGCCCCTGTGCACTTCCGGTGGAAATCCTTCGTGCACAGCCAAGCCTGGGTCCACGGCACTCTAACCTGCATTGCACGACTTTCTAAGTTGGTCTCCGGCGACGTGGGACTCCTTTGTGCAACTTCGGCAAGCACCGTTTCACGCATCCTCGTAGTGCCTGTTTCTGGCACTTCTCCGGGGGCTACCTGCTTCAGTGAGGGTTCTTTGTCTTGCTCGACGTCCCTTCTCTCTGTAGGTCCAATTGGTGACCTCCTGGTCCCTCCTGGGCCCCAGCAGCGTCCAAAAACGCCAAACGCACGATTTGCGTGTAGCAAGGCTTGTTGGCGTCCTTTCGGCGGGAAAACACTTCTGCACGACTCTTCAAGGCAAGAGGGATCCATCCACCAAAGGGGACGTCTCTAGCCCTTTTCGTTCCTGCAGAAACCTCAGCTTCTTCTGTCCAGTCGAAGCTTCTTTGCACCCGCAGCTGGCATTTCCTGGGCATCTGCCCATCTCCGACTTGCTTGTGACTTTTGGACTTGGTCCCCTTGTTCCACAGGTACCCTAGATTGGAAATCCACAGTTGTTGCATTGCTGGTTTGTGTCTCTCCTGCATTATTCCTCTAACACGACTCTTTTGTCCTTAGGGGAACTTTAGTGCACTTTGCACTCACTTTTCAGGGTCTTGGGGAGGGTTATTTTTCTAACTCTCACTATTTTCTAATAGTCCCAGCGACCCTCTACAAGGTCACATAGATTTGGGGTCCATTCGTGGTTCGCATTCCACTTTTGGAGTATATGGTTTGTGTTGCCCCTATCCCTATGTTTCCCCATTGCATCCTATTGTAACTATACATTGTTTGCACTGTTTTCTAAGACTATACTGCATATTTTTGCTAATGTGTATATATATTTTGTGTATATTTCCTATCCTCTCACTGAGGGTACACTATAAGATACTTTGGCATATTGTCATAAAAATAAAGTACCTTTATTTTTAGTATAACTGTGTATTGTGTTTTCTTATGATATTGTGCATATGACACTAAGTGGTACTGTGGTAGCTTCACACGTCTCCTAGTTCAGCCTAAGCTGCTCTGCTAAGCTACCATTATCTATCAGCCTAAGCTGCTAGACACCCTATACACTAATAAGGGATAACTGGGCCTGGTGCAAGGTGCAAGTACCCCTAGGTACTCACTACAAGCCAGTCCAGCCTCCTACATTGGTTGTGCAGTGGTGGGATAAGTGCTTGAGACTACTTACCACTCTTGTCATTGTACTTTTCATAAGAGAAAAATATACAAAACAAGGTCAGTGTATATACACATAGCCAAAAAGTTTTGCATTTCCTCTTTTCACTCTTTTCTAAGTGCTGAAAAGTACTCCTAAACTTTCAAAAAGTTCTTAAAAGTTTAAAAAGTTTTTTTCTGTCTTTCCAAAAAGTTCTGAAAACTTTTTTCTCTTTTTCTATCACTTTAACTCTCTCTAAAAAATGTCTGGCACAGGCAAAAATGTTGAACTGTCCAAACTTGCATATGATCACCTTAGCTGGAAAGGAGCAAGGAGTCTCTGCATAGAGAGAAGTTTGAGTGTAGGGAAGAATCCTTCCTTAGAACTGTTAATTAATATGCTTAGAGTACAGGATAAGGCCATAAGTGCCCAATCTGGTGAAAAAGTAGCTAATGGTTCTCAATCTGATCCAGGGACTCCCCCAGGAAAAGGTTCAGGAAAGAAACTTCTCAGCCTGCCCATTACTAGACAGTCTAGCATAGTTGGTACAGAGGTTGAATCACACCATACTGATGGTGTGCTCTCACATTATACTGGTAGCCAAGCTGTTAGGGTGCCCTCTGTAAGGGACAGGTCTCCTTCTGTACATTCCCATCATACCTCTGTATCTAGAAATGTCCCTCCCACCCACCCTGATGACAGATTGTTAGAAAGGGAGCTCAATAGATTGAGAGTGGAACAAACCAGACTGAAGCTCAAGAAGCAACAGCTGGATTTGGATAGACAGTCTTTAGAATTAGAGAAGGAAAGACAGAAGTTGGGTTTAGATACCCATGGTGGCAGCAGCAGTATTCCCCATAGTCATCCTGCAAAAGAGCATGATTCCAGGAATCTGCACAAGATAGTTCCCCCTTATAAGGAGGGGGATGACATTAACAAGTGGTTTGCTGCACTTGAGAGGGCCTGTGCTGTACAGGATGTCCCTCAAAGGCAGTGGGCTGCTATCCTATGGCTATCATTTAGTGGAAAGGGTAGGGATAGACTCCTTACTGTGAAAGAAAATGATGCCAATAATTTTACAGTTCTTAAGAATGCACTCCTGGATGGTTATGGCTTAACCACTGAACAATACAGGATAAAGTTCAGAGAGACCAAAAAGGAGTCTTCACAAGACTGGGTTGATTTCATTGACCATTCAGTGAAGGCCTTGGAGGGGTGGTTACATGGCAGTAAAGTTACTGATTATGAAAGCCTGTATAACACAATCCTGAGAGAGCATATACTTAATAATTGTGTGTCTGATTTGTTGCACCAGTACCTGGTAGACTCTGATCTGACCTCTCCCCAAGAATTGGGAAAGAAGGCAGACAAATGGGTCAGAACAAGGGTGAACAGAAAAGTTCATACAGGGGGTGACAAAGATGGCAATAAGAAGAAAGATGGTGAAAAATCTCAAGATAAGCATGGGGATAAGGGTAAAACCAAAGATCCCACTTCAAATCTTAAACACTCTTCAGAGGGTGGGGATAAAACAAATTCTTCCTCTTCTTCCCAACCTGCACACATTAAAAAGCCCTGGTGCTTTGTGTGTAAAAACAGAGGCCATAGGCCAGGGGATAAGTCCTGTCCAGGTAAACCCCCTGAGCCTACCACCACTAATACATCAAGCTCTAGTGCCCCTAGCAGTAGTGGTACTAGTGGTGGGACTGCTGGCAACAGTCAAGCAAAGGGTGTAGTTGGGTTCACTTATGGGTCCATAGTGGAAACTGATGTAATCAGTCCCAAGACAGTTTCTGTCACACCTAGTGGCATTGGCCTTGCCACACTGGCTGCTTGCCCCCTTACAATGGATAAGTACAGGCAGACAGTTTCAATAAATGGTGTTGAGGCCTTGGCCTACAGGGACACAGGTGCCAGTTTCACTTTGGTGACTGAAAACCTAGTGCCTCCTGAACAACACATCATTGGACAACAGTATAAGATTATTGATGTCCATAACTCCACTAAGTTTCTTCCCTTAGCTATAATTCAGTTTAGTTGGGGTGGAGTTACTGGCCCTAAGCAGGTGGTGGTATCACCTAGCTTACCTGTAGACTGTCTCTTAGGTAATGACCTAGAGGCCTCAGGTTGGGCTGATGTAGAGTTTTATGCCCATGCAGCCATGCTGGGCATCCCTGAGGAATTGTTCCCTCTCATTTCTACTGAAATGAAAAAGCAAAGGAGAGAAGGCCTGAAAACTCAGGATCCCTCTCCATCAACAGGTAAAAAGGGTATCACAGTATCCCCTAACCACCCTACCATTCAGGATACCATTCCTGTGGTGGGAGAAACCTCTCCTGGGGTGGCACCTGTTCCAAGGGAATCATCAGCTGGCATAGCTGGACTCCCTGAGGTAGAAGTACCTCTCTGTGGGATAACTAACATTGGTTACAAAAAGAGCACCATTTTAGTTAACATGGAGCATCCCTCCAACCCTCCCAGAGAAACTTTAGTGCAGAAACCCTGTACTGCCTCACAACACTTAGGACAGCATCCCTGCCCTAGTGTGGAGCTCATAGGACAGCATCCCTGCCCTGCTCCAACTCAAGAGAAACAGCATCCCTGTTCTCTCTTCCAGCCAAATGGACAAAGATTTTGCCCAGCTATGGCTTTTCGGAGACAGCATCCCTGTCTGGCATTTCCATCACTACAAATAGGTTCAGTGGACAATTCCCACTGCTCTAAACTAAAACTTACTGATAGAAACTCTGAAAATACATCTTCACATTGTTGCTTAGCTAAAAAACTTCAAACAGGGTGGTTTACATCCCCACAGGGAAGTAACCATATAGTGGATGATAAAGGGAGTAACCAGTCTATTGCAGAGCTACTCTCTACTTATCACCACTTAGACAATAAAGTCTCAACTGGCCAAGGTTAGCCTTATTGTCCTTCGTTTGGGGGGGGGTTGTGTGAGAAGGTAGCCTCTTTCTAGCCTTGTTACCCCCACTTTTGGCCTGTTTGTGACTGTATGTCAGGGTGTTTGTCACTGTTTTCACTGTCTCACTGGGATCCTGATAGCCAGGCCTCAGTGCTCATAGTGAAAACACTATGTTTTCAGTATGTTTGTTATGTGTCACTGGGATCCTGCTGGTCAGGACCCCAGTGCTCATAAGTTTGTGGCCTATATGTATGTGTCACTGGGACCCTGTCACACAGGGCCCCAGTGCTCATAGGTGTGCATGTATATGTTCCCTGTGGTGCCTAACTGTCTCACTGAGGCTCTGCTAACCAGAACCTCAGTGGTTATGCTCTCTCATTACTTCCAAATTGTCACTGACAGGCTAGTGACCATTTTTACCAATTTACATTGGCTTACTGGAACACCCTTATAATTCCCTAGTATATGGTACTGAGGTACCCAGGGTATTGGGGTTCCAGGAGATCCCTATGGGCTGCAGCATTTCTTTTGCCACCCATAGGGAGCTCTGACAATTCTTACACAGGCCTGCCACTGCAGCCTGAGTGAAATAACGTCCACGTTATTTCACAGCCATTTTACACTGCACTTAAGTAACTTATAAGTCACCTATATGTCTAACCTTTACCTGGTAAAGGTTAGGTGCAAAGTTACTTAGTGTGAGGGCACCCTGGCACTAGCCAAGGTGCCCCCACATTGTTCAGAGCCAATTCACTGAACTTTGTGAGTGCGGGGACACCATTACACGCGTGCACTACATATAGGTCACTACCTATATGTAGCTTCACCATGGTAACTCCGAATATGGCCATGTAACATGTCTATGATCATGGAATTGCCCCCTCTATGCCATCCTGGCATTGTTGGTACAATTCCATGATCCCAGTGGTCTGTAGCACAGACCCTGGTACTGCCAGACTGCTCTTCCTGGGGTTTCACTGCAGCTGCTGCTGCTGCCAACCCCTCAGACAGGCAGCTGCCCTCCTGGGGTCCAGCCAGGCCTGGCCCAGGATGGCAGAACAAAGAACTTCCTCTGAGAGAGAGTGTGACACCCTCTCCCTTTGGAAAATGGTGTGAAGGCAGGGGAGGAGTAGCCTCCCCCAGCCTCTGGAAATGCTTTGTTGGGCACAGATGTGCCCAATTCTGCATAAGCCAGTCTACACCGGTTCAGGGACCCCTTAGCCCCTGCTCTGGCGCGAAACTGGACAAAGGAAAGGGGAGTGACCACTCCCCATGACCTGCACCTCCCCTGGGAGGTGTCCAGAGCTCCTCCAGTGTGCTCCAGACCTCTGCCATCTTGGAAACAGAGGTGCTGCTGGCACACTGGACTGCTCTGAGTGGCCAGTGCCACCAGGTGACGTCAGAGACTCCTGCTGATAGGCTCCTTCAGGTGTTAGTAGCCTTTCCTCTCTCCTAGGTAGCCAAACCCTCTTTTCTGGCTATTTAGGGTCTCTGTCTCTGTGGAAACTTTAGATAACGAATGCATGAGCTCAGCCGAGTTCCTCTGCATCTCCCTCTTCACCTTCTGATAAGGAATCGACCGCTGACCGCGCTGGAAGCCTGCAAACCTGCAACATAGTAGCAAAGACGACTACTGCAACTCTGTAACGCTGATCCTGCCGCCTTCTCGACTGTTTTCCTGCTTGTGCATGCTGTGGGGGTAGCCTGCCTCCTCTCTGCACCAGAAGCTCCGAAGAAATCTCCCGTGGGTCGACGGAATCTTCCCCCTGCAACCGCAGGCACCAAAAAGCTGCATTACCGGTCCCTTGGGTCTCCTCTCAGCACGACGAGCGAGGTCTCTCGAATCCAGCGACGCTGTCCAAGTGACCCCCACAGTCCAGTGACTCTTCAGCCCAAGTTTGGTGGAGGTAAGTCCTTGCCTCACCTCGCTGGGCTGCATTGCTGGGAACCGCGACTTTGCAGCTACTCCGGCCCCTGTGCAGTTCCGGCGGAAATCCTTCGTGCACAGCAAAGCCTGGGTCCACGGCACTCTAACCTGCATTGCACGACTTTCTAAGTTGGTCTCCAGCGACGTGGGACTCCTTTGTGCAACTTCGGCGAGCACCGTTTCATGCATCCTCGTAGTGCCTGTTTCTGGCACTTCTCCGGGTGCTACCTGCTTCAGTGAGGGTTCCTTGTCTTGCTCGACGTCCCCTCTCTCGGCAGGTCCAATTTGCGACCTCCTGGTCCCTCCTGGGCCCCAGCAGCATCCAAAAACGCCAAACGCACGATTTGCGTGTAGCAAGGCTTGTTGGCGTCCTTTTGGCGGGAAAACACTTCTGCACGACTCTCCAAGGCAAGAGAGATCCGTCCACCAAAGGGGAAGTCTCTAGCCCTTTTTGTTCCTGCAGAAACCTCAGCTTCTTCTGTCCAGTCGAAGCTTCTTTGCACCCGCAGCTGGCATTTCCTGGGCATCTGCCCATCTCCGACTTGCTTGTGACTTTTGGACTTGGTCCCCTTGTTCCACAGGTACCCTAGATTGGAAATCCACAGTTGTTGCATTGCTGGTTTGTGTCTCTCCTGCATTATTCCTCTAACACGACTCTTTTGTCCTTAGGGGAACTTTAGTGCACTTTGCACTCACTTTTCAGGGTCTTGGGGAGGGTTATTTTTCTAACTCTCACTATTTTCTAATAGTCCCAGCGACCCTCTACAAGGTCACATAGGTTTGGGGTCCATTCGTGGTTCGCATTCCACTTTTGGAGTATATGGTTTGTGTTGCCCCTATCCCTATGTTTCCCCATTGCATCCTATTGTAACTATACATTGTTTGCACTGTTTTCTAAGACTATACTGCATATTTTTGCTATTGTGTATATATATCTTGTGTATATTTCCTATCCTCTCACTGAGGGTACACTCTAAGATACTTTGGCATATTGTCATAAAAATAAAGTACCTTTATTTTTAGTATAACTGTGTATTGTGTTTTCTTATGATATTGTGCATATGACACTAAGTGGTACTGTGGTAGCTTCACACGTCTCCTAGTTCAGCCTAAGCTGCTCTGCTAAGCTACCATTATCTATCAGCCTAAGCTGCTAGACACCCTATACACTAATAAGGGATAACTGGGCCTGGTGCAAGGTGCAAGTACCCCTAGGTACTCACTACAAGCCAGTCCAGCCTCCTACAGGCCCCCACAGTCCAGTGACTCTTCAGTCCAAGTTTGGTGGAGGTAAGTCCTTGCCTCACCTCGCTAGACTGCATTGCTGGGAACCAGGACTTTTGCAGCTACTCCGGCCTCCGTGCACTTCCGGCGGAAATCCTTTGTGCACAGTCCAGCCTGGGTCCACGGCACTCTAACCTGCATTGCACGACCTCCTAAGTTGTTCTCCGGCGACGTGGGACTCCTTTGTGCGACTTCGGGTGAGCACCGTTTCACGCATCCTTGTAGTGCCTGTTTCTGGCACTTCTCCGGGTGCTACCTGCTACTGATAGGGCTCCTTGTCTTGCTCCACGTCCCCTCTCTCTCCTGGTCCAATTTGCGACCTCCTGGTTCCTCCAGGGCCACAGCAGCTTCCAAAAACGCTAACTGCACGATTTGCAGCTAGCAAGGCTTGTTGGCGTTCTTTCGGCGGGAAAATACTTCTGCACGACTTTCCACGGCAAGAGGGATCCGTCCACCAAAGGGGAAGTCTCTAGCCCTTTTCGTTCCTACAGAAACCTCAGCATCTTCTGTCCAGTAGAAGCTTCTTTGCACCCGCAGCTGGCATTTCCTGGGCATCTGCCCATCTCCGACTTGCTTGTGACTTTTGGACTTGGTCCCCTTGTTCCACACGTACCCTAGATTGGAAATCCACAGTTGTTGCATTGTTGGTTTGTGTCTTTCCTGCATTATTCCTCTAATACGACTTCTTTGTCCTTAGGCGAACTTTAGTGCACTTTGCACTCACTTTTCAGGGTCTTGGGGAGGGTTATTTTTCTAACTCTCACTATTTTCTAATAGTCCCAGCGACCCTCTACAAGGTCACATAGGTTTGGGGTCCATTCGTGGTTCGCATTCCACTATTGGAGTATATGGTTTGTGTTGCCCCTATCCCTATGTTTCCCCATTGCATCCTATTGTAACTATACATTGTTTGCACTGTTTTCTAAGACTATACTGCATATTTTTGCTATTGTGTATATATATCTTGTGTATATTTCCTATCCTCTCACTGAGGGTACACTCTAAGATACTTTGGCATAATTTCATAAAAATAAAGTACCTTTATTTTTAGTATAACTGTGTATTGTGTTTTCTTATGATATTGTGCATATGACACTAAGTGGTACTGTAGTAGCTTCACACGTCTCCTAGTTCAGCCTAAGCTGCTCTGCTAAGCTACCATTATCTATCAGCCTAAGCTGCTAGACACCCTATACACTAATAAGGGATAACTGGGCCTGGTGCAAGGTGCAAGTACCCCTTGGTACTCACTACAAGCCAGTCCAGCCTCCTACAGTGAGGGCACCCTGGCACTAGCCAAGGTGCCCCCACATTGTTCAGGGCCAATTCCCCGGACTTTGTGAGTGCGGGGACACCATTACACGCGTGCACTACATATAGGCCACTACCTATATGTAGCTTCACAATGGTAACTCCAAATATGGCCATGTAACATGTCTATGATCTTGGAATTGCCCCCTCTATACCATCCTGGCATAGTTGGCACAATCCCATGATCCCAGTGGTCTGTAGCACAGACCCTGGTACTGCCAAACTGCCTTTCCCGGGGTTTCACTGCAGCTGCTGCTGCTGCCAAACCCCCAGACAGGCAGCTGCCCTCCTGGGGTCCAGCCAGGCCTGGCCCAGGATGGCAGAACAAAGGACTTCCTCTGAGAGAGGGTGTTACACCCTCTCCCTTTGGAAAATGGTGTGAAGGCAGGGGAGGAGTAGCCTCCCCCAGCCTCTGGAAATGCTTTCATGGGCACACATGGTGCCCATTTCTGCATAAGCCAGTCTACACCGGTTCAGGGACCCCTTAGCCCTGCTCTGGCGCGAAACTGGACAAAGGAAAGGGGAGTGACCACTCCCCTGACCTGTACCTCCCCTGGGAGGTGCCCAGAGCTCCTCCAGTTTGCTCCAGACCTCTGCTAGCTTGGAAACAGAGGTGCTGCTGGCACACTGGACTGCTCTGAGTGGCCAGTGCCAGCAGGTGACATCAGAGACTCCTTCTGATAGGCTCCTTCAGGTGTTGCTAGCCTATCTTCTCTCCTAAGTAGCCAAACCCTCTTTTCTGGCTATTTAGGGTCTCTGTCTTTGGGGATTCTTTAGATAACGAATACAAGAGCTCATCCGAGTTCCTCTGCATCTCTCTCTTCACCTTCTGCCAAGGAATCGACTGCTGACCGCGCTGGAAGCCTGCAAAACTGCAACAAAGTAGCGAAGACGACTACTGCAACTCTGTAACGCTGATCCTGCCGCCTTCTCGACTGTTTTCCTGGTGGTGCATGCTGTGGGGGTAGTCTGCCTCCTCTCTGTACTAGAAGCTCTGAAGAAATCTCCTGTGGGTCGACGGAATCGTCCCCCTGCAACCGCAGGCACCAAAGAACTGCATCACTGGTACCCTGGGTCTCCTCTCAGCATGATGAGCGAGGTCCCTTGAATCCAGCAACTCTGTCCAAGTGACTCCCACAGTCCAGTGACTCTTCAGTCCAAGTTTGGTGGAGGTAAGTCCTTGCCTCCCCACTCCAGACTGCATTGCTGGGAACCACGACTTTTGCAGCTACTCCGGCCTCCGTGCACTTCCGGCGGAAATCCTTTGTGCACACTCCAGCCTGGGTCCACGGCACTCTAACCTGCATTGCATGACCTCCTAAGTTGTCCTCCGGCGACGTGGGACTCCTTTGTGCAACTTCGGGTGAGCACCGTTTCACTCCCCTTCGTAGTGACTGTTCTGGCACTTCTGCGGGTGCTGCCTGCTTCTGAGAGGGCTCCTTTTCTTGCTTGACGCCCCCTCTGTCCCCAGAAGCAATTGGCGACATCCTGGTTCCTCCAGGGCCACAGCAGCATCCAAAAACCCTAACCGCTTGATTTGCAGCTAGCAAGGCTTGTTGGCAGTCTTTCTGCAGGAAAACACTTCTGCACAACTCTCCATGGCGTGATGGATCTGTCCTCTAAAGGGAAAGTTCCTAGCCCTTGTCGTTCCTGCAGAATCTTCAGCTTCTACTGTCCAGTAGCAGCTTCTTTGCACCCACAGCTGGCATTTCCTGGGCATCTGCCCATCTCCAACTTGCTTGTGACTTTTGGACTTGGTCCCCTTGTTCCACAGGTACCCTCGACTGGAAATCCATCATTGTTGCATAGCTGATTTGTGTCTTTCCTGCAGAATTCCCCTATCACGACTTCTATGTCCTTTGGGGAACTTTAGTGCACTTTGCACTCACTTTTCAGGGTCTTGGGGTGGGCTATTTTTCTAACCCTAACTGTTTTTTTACAGTCCCAGCGACCCTCTACAAGGTCACATAGGTTTGGGGTCAATTCGTGGTTCGCATTCCACTTTTGGAGTATATGGTTTGTGTTGCCCCTATCCCTATGTGTCCCCATTGCATCCTATTGTAAGTATACATTGTTTGCACTGTTTTCTAATACTATTACTGCATATTTTGGTATTGTGTACATATATCTTGTGTATATTTGCTATCCTCATACTGAGGGTACTCACTGAGATACTTTTGGCATATTGTCATAAAAATAAAGTACCTTTATTTTTAGTATATCTGTGTATTGTGTTTTCTTATGATATTGTGCATATGACACTAGTGGTACTGTAGGAGCTTCACTCGTCTCCTAGTTCAGCCTAAGCTGCTCTGCCAAGCTTCCATTATCTATCAGCCTAAGCTGCTAGACACCCTATACACTAATAAGGGATAACTGGGCCTGGTGCAAGGTGCAAGTACCCCTTGGTACTCACTACAAGCCAGTCCAGCCTCCTACATTGGTTGTGCAGCGGTGGGATAAGTGCTGTGAGACTACTTACCACTTTTGTCATTGTACTTTTCATAAGAGAAAAATATACAAAACAAGTTCAGTGTATGTACACCTAACCAAAAAGTTTTGCATTTCTTTTCTCACTTCTTTTCTAAAGTGCTGAAAAGTACTTCTAAACTTTCTAAAAAGTTCTTAAAAGTTAAAAAAGTTTTTTTTCTGTCCTTTCTAAAAGTTCTGACAAACTTTTTATCCTTTTTCTATCACTTTAACTCTTTCTAAAAATGTCTGGCACAGGCCAAAATGTTGATCTGTCCAAACTTGCATATGATCACCTTAGCTGGAAAGGAGCAAGGAGTCTCTGCATAGAAAGAGGTTTGAGTGTAGGGAAGAATCCTTCTTTGGAATTATTGCTTAACATGCTTAGAGAACAAGATAAGGCCAGAAGGGCCCCATCTGTTGAAAAAGTAGCCAATGGTTCCTAATCTGATCCAGGGACTCCCCTAGGAAAAGATTCAGGGAAGAAACTTCCTAGCCTGCCCATTACTAGACAGTCTAGCATAGTTGGTACTGATGTAGAGGTACACCATACAGATAGTGTTATCTCACATCATAGCAAGAGTATTGTTTCTCACCACAGTAGAAGTGATGTTTCTGTTAACCAAGCTGTTAGGGTGCCTTCTTTAAGGGATAGGTCTCCTTCTGTCCATTCTCACCATACTTCTGTTTCAAGGCATGTCCCACCCACCCACCCTGATGACAGACTGTTAGAAAGGGAGCTCAATAGATTGAGAGTGGAACAAACCAGACTGAAGCTCAAGAAGCAACAGCTGGATTTGGATAGATAGTCCTTAGAAGTAGAGAAGGAGAGACAGAAATTGGGTTTAGAAACCCATGGTGGCAGCAGCAGTATTCCCAATAGTCATCCTGCAAAAGAGCATGATTCTAGGAATCTGCACAAGATAGTTCCCCCTTATAAGGAGGGGGATGACATTAACAAGTGGTTTGCTGCACTTGAGAGGGCCTGTGTTGTACAGGATGTCCCTCAAAGGCAGTGGGCTGCTATCCTATGGCTATCATTTAGTGGAAAAGGTAGGGATAGGCTCCTTACTGTGAAAGAAAGTGAAGCCAATGATTTCAAAATTCTTAAGAATGCACTCCTGGATGGTTATGGCTTAACCACTGAACAGTACAGGAGAAAGTTCAGAGAGACCAAAAAGGAGTCTTCACAAGACTGGGTTGATTTCATTGACCATTCAGTGAAGGCATTGGAGGGGTGGTTACATGGCAGTTAAGTTACTGATTATGACAGCCTGTATAACTTGATCCTGAGAGAGCATATTCTTAATAATTGTGTGTCTGATTTGTTGCACCAGTACTTAGTGGACTCTGATCTGACCTCTCCCCAAGAATTGGGAAAGAAGGCAGACAAATGGGTCAGAACAAGGGTGAACAGAAAAGTTCATACAGGGGGTGACAAAGATGGCAACAAGAAGAAGGATGGTAAGTCTTCTGACAAGGGTGGGGACAAATCCAAAAATGAGTCTTAATCAGGCCCACAAAAACACTCTGGTGGGGGTGGTGGGCCCAAATCCTCTTCTAATCAAAACAAAGAAAAGAAACCATGGTGCTATTTATGTAAAATAAAAGGCCATTGGACAACAGATCCCAGTTGTCCAAAGAAAAGCACCAAGCCTCCTACCACTACAACCCCTACTGCTACACCTAGTGTCCCTACTAATAGCAGTGGTGGTGGGAGCAAACCTACTAATAGCAAATCCAAGGGAGTAGCTGGGCTCACTTTTGGTAACTTAGTTGGGGTTGGTCTGATTAGGGAGACCACAGAGGCTGTGTTAGTCTCTGAGGGGGCTATTGATTTAGCCACCTTGGTTGCTTGTCCCCTTAACATGGATAAGTACAACCAACTACCCCTAATAAATGGTGTTGAGGTTCAGGCCTACAGGGACACTGGTGCCAGTGTGACTATGGTCATAGAGAAACTGGTCCACCCTGAACAACACCTACTTGGTCACCAGTACCAAGTAACCGATGCTCACAACAACACACTTAGCTACCCCATGGCTGTTGTAAATCTCAACTGGGGGGGGGTTACTGGTCCAAAGAAAGTTGTGGTAGCCTCAGATTTACCTGTAGACTGTCTACTAGGAAATGATTTGGAGACATCAGCTTGGTCAGATGTGGAGTTGGAGGTCCATGCAGCAATGCTGGGCATCCCAGGGCATATTTTTGCTTTAACGAGGGCTCAGGCCAAAAAGCAAAAAGGACAGGGTAACTTGGATCCTGGAACAATGGACCAAGTGCTCCCTAAAGCTAGGGCTAGTAGAAGTAAAGCACTTCCTACTATCCCTCCCTCTACAGTGGATTCTACTTCTGAGGAAGAAGAATTTCCACCCTGTGCAGAACCTACACCAGAGGAGCTGGAAGCAGACACTGCTGAGCTTTTGGGTGAAGGGGGGCCTGCCAGGGAGGAGCTGAGTGTGGCACAGCATACCTGTCCCACACTAGAGGGTCTAAGACAGCAAGCTGTCAAACAAGCTAATGGGGATGTCAGTGACTCTCACAGAGTTTACTGGGAGGACAACCTCTTGTACACTGAAGCAAGGGATCCTAAACCTGGAACTGCCAGGAGGTTAGTGATTCCTCAAGAGTACAGAAAGTTCCTCCTAACTCTAGCCCACGACATTCCCCTAGCTGGACATCTGGGACAAATGAAAACTTGGGACAGGCTTGTTCCCTTGTTTCATTGGCCTAGAATGTCTGAGGACACAAAAGAGTTTTGTAAGTCCTGTGAAACCTGTCAAGCCAGTGGCAAGACAAGTGGCACCCCAAAGGCACCCCTTATTCCACTGCCTGTGGTTGGGGTTCCCTTTGAAAGGGTAGGGGTTGACATAGTTGGCCCCCTTGACCCTCCTACTGCTTCAGGCAATAGGTTTATCTTGGTGGTAGTGGACCATGCCACAAGATATCCTGAAGCAATTCCTTTAACCCCTTCGCTGCCAGGCCTTTTCCCCCTCCTGTGCCAGGCCTTTTTTTGCCTATTTGGGGCAGATCGCGCTTAGGCCCTCATAGCTTTTTGTCCACATAAGCTAACCAAGCCAAATTTCCGTCCTTTTTTTCCAACATCCTAGGGATTCTAGAGGTACCCAGACTTTGTGGGTTCCCTTGAAGGAGGCCAAGAAATTGGCCAAAATACATTGAAAATTTAGTTTTTTTCAAAAAAATTGGAAAAAGTGGCTGCAGAAGAAGGCTTGTGGTTTTTCCCCTGAAATTGGCATCAACAAAGGGTTTGCGGTGCTAAACTCAGCAGCTTCCCAGCTTTCAGGAACAGGCAGACTTGAATCAGAAAACCCAATTTTTCAACACAATTTTGGCATTTTACTGGGACATACCCCATTTTTGCAATTTTTTGTGCTTTCAGCCTCCTTCCAGTCAGTGACAGAAATGGGCATGAAACCAATGTTGGATCCCAGAAACCTAAACATTTCTGAAAAGTAGACAAAATTCTGAATTCAGCAAGGGGTCATTTGCGTAGATCCTACAAGGGTTTCCTACAAAAAATAACAACTGAAAAAGAAAAATATTGAAATTGAGGTGAAAAAAACATAAATGTTTCTCTACGTTTTACTCTGTAACTTTTCCCTGCAATGTCAGATTATCAAAAGCAATATACCGTTACGTCTGCTGGACTCCTCTGGTTGCGGGGATATATAGGGCTTGTAGGTTCATCAAGAACCCAAGGAACCCAGAGCCAATAAATGAGCTGCACCCTGACGTGCGTTTTCATTCTATACCGGGTATACAGCAATTCATTTGCTGAAATATAAAGAGTAAAAAATTGCTATCAAGAAAACCTTTGTATTTCCAAAAAGGGCACAAGATAAGGTGTTGAGGAGCAGTGGTTATTTGCACATATCTGAATTCCGGGGTGACCAAACTAGCATGTGAATTACAGGGCAAGACAAGGGGCAATAACACTTGTTTTGCTAATCTATGTTCCCCCAAGTCTCCCGATAAAAATGATACCTCACTTGCGTGGGTAGGCCTAGCGCCGGCGACAGGAAACACCCCAAAGTGCAACGTGGACACGTCCAAAATTTTGGAAGAAAACAGAGGTGTTTTTTGCGAAGTGCCTACCTGTAGATTTTGGCCTCTAGCTCAGCCGGCACCTAAGGAAACCTACCAAACCTGTGCATTTCTGAAAACTAGAGACCTAGGGGAATCCAAGATGGGGTGACTTGCGGGGCTCGGACCAGGTTCTGTTACCCAGAATCCTTTGCAAACCTCAAAATTTGGCTAAAAAAACACATGTTCCTCACATTTCTGTGGCAGAAAGTTCTGGAATCGGAGAGGAGCCACAAATTTCCTTCCACCCAGCGTTCCCCCAAGTCTCCCGATAAAAATGATACCTCACTTGCGTGGGTAGGCCTAGCGCCGGCGACAGGAAACACCCCAAAGCGCAACGTGGACACGTCCAAAATTTTGGAAGAAAACAGAGGTGTTTTTTGCGAAGTGCCTACCTGTAGATTTTGGCCTCTAGCTCAGCCGGCACCTAGGGAAACCTACCAAACCTGTGCATTTCTGAAAACTAGAGACCTAGGGGAATCCAAGATGGGGTGACTTGCGGGGTCGGACCAGGTTCTGTTACCCAGAATCCTTTGCAAACCTCAAAATTTGGCTAAAAAAACACATTTTCCTCACATTTCTGTGGCAGAATGTTCTGGAATCTGAGAGGAGCCACAAATTTCCTTCCACCCAGCGTTCCCCCAAGTCTCCCGATAAAAATGATACCTCACTTGCGTGGGTAGGCCTAGCGCCGGCGACAGGAAACACCCCAAAGCGCAACGTGGACACGTCCAAAATTTTGGAAGAAAACAGAGGTGTTTTTTGCGAAGTCCTACCTGTAGATTTTGGCCTCTAGCTCAGCCGGCACCTAGGGAAACCTACCAAACCTGTGCATTTCTGAAAACTAGAGACCTAGGGGAATCCAAGATAGGGTGACTTGCGGGGTCGGACCAGGTTCTGTTACCCAGAATCCTTTGCAAACCTCAAAATTTGGCTAAAAAAACACATGTTCCTCACATTTCTGTGGCAGAATGTTCTGGAATCTGAGAGGAGCCACAAATTTCCTTCCACCCAGCGTTCCCCCAAGTCTCCCGATAAAAATGATACCTCACTTGCGTGGGTAGGCCTGGCGCCGGCGACAGGAAACACCCCAAAGCGCAATGTGGACACGTCCAAAATTTTGGAAGAAAACAGACGTGTTTTTTGCGAAGTGCCTACCTGTAGATTTTGGCCTCTAGCTCAGCCAGCACCTAGGGAAACCTACCAAACCTGTGCATTTCTGAAAACTAGAGACCTAGGGGAATCCAAGATGTGGTGACTTGCGGGGCTCGGACCAGGTTCTGTTACCCAGAATCCTTTGCAAACCTCAAAATTTGGCTAAAAAAACACATGTTCCTCACATTTCTGTGGCAGAAAGTTCTGGAATCTGAGAGGAGCCACAAATTTGGCTCCAGGAGCAATGGCATGATCAGAAGGCTGTTTTGGTTCAGTACCAACCAGGGCAGAAAGTGTGGGTCTTGGAGCCTGTGGCCCCAAGAGCACTCCAAGATAAATGGAGTGGACCCCACACAATTGTTGAAAAGAAGGGAGAAGTCACCTATTTAGTTGACTTAGGCACTGCCAGGAGTCCCCTTAGGGTGCTCCATGTCAACCGCCTGAAACCCTACTATGACAGGGCTGATCTCACCCTGCTCATGGCAACTGATGAGGGACAGGAAGAAGACAGTGATCCTCTACCTGATCTCTTCTCTTCCACAGAACAAGATGCTCTTGTGGAAGGTGTAGTTTTGGCTGATTGTCTTACTGCTGAGCAGAAAGACAATTGCATAAATCTCCTAGATCAATTCTCTGAACTCTTCTCTACTGTGCCAGGTACCACTTCTTGGTGTGAGCACACTATAGATACTGGAGACAGCTTGCCTGTCAAAAGTAAAATCTATAGGCAGCCTGACCATGTCAGGGACTGCATAAAGCAAGAGGTCCAGAAAATGTTAGAACTAGGAGTGGTTGAGCACTCTGACAGTCCATGGGCTTCTCCTGTGGTACTGGTACCAAAACCCCTTTCCAAAGATGGAAAGAAGGAAATGCGGTTTTGTGTAGACTATAGAGGTCTCAACTTGGTAACCAAAACTGATGCTCACCCTATGCCCAGGGCAGATGAGCTCATAGATACACTGGCATCTGCCAAGTATCTAAGCACTTTTGATTTGACTGCAGGGTATTGGCAGATCAAATTGTCAGAAGATGCTAAACCTAAGACTGCATTTTCAACCATTGGAGGACATTACCAGTTTACTGTAATGCCTTTTGGTTTGAAAAATGCACCTGCCACTTTTCAGAGGTTGGTGAACACAGTCCTTCAAGGGCTGGAAGCTTTCAGTGCAGCATATTTGGACGATTTAGCTGTCTTCAGCTCCAGCTGGGATGATCACCTGGTCCACCTATGGAAAGTTTTGGAGGCCCTGCAAAAGGCAGGCCTCACTATCAAGGCTTCAAAGTGCCAGATAGGGCAGGGTAAGGTGGTTTATCTGGGACACCTTGTTGGTGGGGAACAGATTGCACCACTACAGGGGAAAATCCAAACAATTATTGATTGGGTTCCCCCTACTACACAGACTCAGGTGAGAGCCTTCCTAGGCCTCACTGGGTATTACAGGAGGTTCATTAAGAACTATGGCTCCATTGCAGCCCCTCTTAATGACCTCACTTCCAAAAAGATGCCTAAAAAGGTATTATGGACAGCAAACTGTCAGAAAGCTTTTGAGGAGCTGAAGCAGGCCATGTGCTCTGCACCTGTCCTGAAAAGCCCTTGTTACTCTAAAAAATTCTATGTCCAAACTGATGCATCTGAATTAGGAGTAGGGGCAGTCCTATCACAACTTAATTCTGAGGGCCAGGATCAACCTGTTGCTTTTATTAGTAGGAGGTTGACCCCTAGAGAAAAGCGTTGGTCTGCCATTGAGAGGGAGGCCTTTGCTGTGGTCTGGGCTCTGAAGAAGTTGAGGCCATACCTGTTTGGCACTCACTTCATTGTTCAGACAGACCACAAACCTCTACTTTGGCTAAAACAAATGAAAGGTGAAAATCCTAAATTGTTGAGGTGGTCCATATCCCTACAGGGAATGGACTATACAGTGGAACATAGACCTGGGAGTAGCCACTCCAATGCAGATGGACTCTCCAGATATTTCCACTTAGACAATGAAGACTCATCAGGTCATGGCTAGTCTTATTGTCCTTCGTTTGGGGGGGGGGGGTTGTGTAGGAAAGTACCATCTTGCCTGGCATGTTACCCCCATTTTTCACTGTATATATGTTGTTTTAGTTGTATGTGTCACTGGGACCCTGGTAACCCAGGGCCCCAGTGCTCATAAGTGTGCCTGAATGTGTTACCTGTGTAGTGGCTAACTGTCTCACTGAGGCTCTGCTAATCAGAACCTCAGTGGTTATGCTCTCTCATTTCTTTCCAAATTGTCACTAACAGGCTAGTGACCATTTTCCCAATTTACATTGGCTTACTGGAACACCCTTATAATTCCCTAGTATATGGTACTGAGGTACCCAGGGTATTGGGGTTCCAGGAGATCCCTATGGGCTGCAGCATTTCTTTTGCCACCCATAGGGAGCTCTGACAATTCTTACACAGGCCTGCCACTGCAGCCTGAGTGAAATAACGTCCACGTTATTTCACAGCCATTTTACACTGCACTTAAGTAACTTATAAGTCACCTATATGTCTAACCTTTACCTGGTAAAGGTTAGGTGCAAAGTTACTTAGTGTGAGGGCACCCTGGCACTAGCCAAGGTGCCCCCACATTGTTCAGGGCCAATTCCCTGAAACTTTGTGAGTGCGGGGACACCATTACACGCGTGCACTACATATAGGTCACTACCTATATCTGGCTTCACAATGGTAACTCCGAATATGGCCATGTAACATGTCTATGATCATGGAATTGCCCCCTCTATGCCATCCTGGTATAGTTGGCACAATCCCATGATCCCAGTGGTCTGTAGCACAGACCCTGGTACTGCCAAACTGCCCTTCCTGGGGTTTCACTGCAGCTGCTGCTGCTGCCAACCCCTCAGACAGGCATCTGCCCTCCTGGGGTCCAGCCAGGCCTGGCCCAGGATGGCAGAACAAAGAACTTCCTCTGAGAGAGGGTGTTACACCCTCTACCTTTGGAATAAGGTGTTAAGGCAGGAGAGGAGTAGCCTCCCCCAGCCTCTGGAAATGCTTTCATGGGCACAGATGGTGCCCATTTCTGCATAAGCCAGTCTACACCGGTTCAGGGACCCCTCAGCCCTGCTCTGGCGCGAAACTGGACAAAGGAAAGGGGAGTGACCACTCCCCTGACCTGCACCTCCCCTGGGAGGTGCCCAGAGCTCCTCCAGTGTGCTCCAGACCTCTGCCATCTTAGAAACAGAGGTGCTGCTGGCACACTGGACTGCTCTGAGTGGCCAGGGCCAGCAGGTGACGTCAGAGACTCCCTCTGATAGGCTCCTTCAGGTGTTGCTAGCCTATCCTCTCTCCTAAGTAGCCAAACCCTCTTTTCTGGCTATGTAGGGTCTCTGCTTTGGGGAATTCCTTAGATAATGAATGCAAGAGCTCATCAGAGTTCCTCTGCATCTCTCTCTTCAGCTTCTGCCAAGGAATCGACTGCTGACCGCGCTGGAAGCCTGCAAAACTGCAACAAAGTAGCGAAGACGACTACTGAAACTCTGTAACGCTGATCCTGCCGCCCTCTCAACTGTTTTCCTGGTGGTGCATGCTGTGGGGGTAGTCTGGCTCCTCTCTGCACTAGAAGCTCAGAAGAAATCTCCCGTGGGTCGACGGAATCGTCCCCCTGCAACCGCAGGCACCAAAGAACTGCATCACTGGTCCCCTGGGTCTCCTCTCAGCACAACGAGCGAGGTTCCTTGAATCCAGCAACTCTGTCCAAGTGACTCCCACAGTCCAGTGACTCTTCAGTCCAAGTTTGGTGGAGGTAAGTCCTTGCCTCCCCACGCCAGACTGCATTGCTGGGAACCACGTCTTTTGCAGCTACTCCGGCTCCTGTGCACTTTCCGAGGGAATCCTTTGTGCACAGCCAATCCTGGGTCCACGGCACTCTAACCTTCATTGCACGACCTCCTGAGTTGTCCTCCGGCGGCGTGGGACTCCTTTGTGCAACTTCGGGTGAGCACCATTTCACTCCACTTCGTAGTGCCTGTTCCAGCACTTCTGCGGGTGCTGCCTGCTTCTGAGAGGGCTCCTTGTCTTCCTGGGCGCCCCTTCTGTCCCTTGACGCAATTAGCGACATCCTGGTCCCTCCTGGGCCACAGCAGCATCCAATAACCATAACAACACGACTTGCAGCTAGCAAGGCTTGTTTGCGGTCTTTCTTCAGGAAAACACTTCTGCACAACTCTTCACAACGTGGTACATCTATCCTCCAAAGTTGAAGTCTCTAGCCCTTGTCATTCCTGCAGAATCCTCAGCTTCTACTTCCTAGTAGCAGCTTCTTTGCACCCACAGCTGGCATTTCCTGGGCATCTGCCCACTCCCGACTTGATCGTGACTTTTGGACTTGGTCCCCTTGTTCCACAGGTACTCTCGTCTGGAAATCCATTGTTGTTGCATTGCTGGTGTTGGTCTTTCCTGCAGAATTCCCCTATCACGACTTTTGTGCTCTTTGGGGAACTTTAGTGCACTTTGCACTCACTTTTCAGGGTCTTGGGGTGGGCTATTTTTCTAACCCTCACTGTTTTCTTACAGTCCCAGCGACCCTCTACAAGGTCACATAGCTTTGGGGTCCATTCGTGGTTCGCATTCCACTTTTGGAGTATATGGTTTGTGTTGCCCCTATCCCTATGTGTCCCCATGGCATCCTATTGTTACAATACATTGTTTGCACTGTTTTCTAATACTATACTGCATATTTTTGGTATTGTGTACATATATCTTGTGTATATTTGCTATCCTCATACTGAGGGTACTCACTGAGATACTTTTGGCATATTGTCATAAAAATAAAGTACCTTTATTTTTAGTATATCTGTGTATTGTGTTCTCTTATGATAGTGTGCATATGACACTAGTGGTACTGTAGGAGCTTCACTCGTCTCCTAGTTCAGCCTAAGCTGCTCTGCTAAGCTACCATTATCTATCAGCCTAAGCTGCTAGACACCCTATACACTAATAAGGGATACCTGGGCCTGGTGCAAGGTGTAAGTACCCCTTGGTACTCACTACAAGCCAGTCCAGCCTCCTACAACATGTTGTTGACTAATACAAAATTCATATACTCAGATTCATTTGTTTCCCAACTGTCGATTGAAGGTTATGAATATTGGTCAAATAATGTTGATTTGAAAAGTGTTTGGGGAACAAAACATTGGCAGACAATGGGTAGAGATACATTGTTTAGAGCGTGTCTCATACCGGTCCAAATGATTTTTTTAAATGAAACAGTACAACAGACTGGCTGTTTGGGCTTAGTAACGATTAGAGAATTGAACATGTCTAGTATACTTGTCCCTGCAATAATTAATAACTGGCAGAAATACATAAATGCCACCTTTGGTGAGCTTACAGACAGGGTCCAGAATGGTACATTTAATACTTCATTGACACGTCCGGGCGGGTGGTTATTGTAACCTATAGACACCAACGGGTGTCATCAACGTTTTGTCACCTCATCGGGGGGTTTCAGGGCGAGTCAGGAAGACCCTTGCTATATCTCACCAGAACATGCTGACATAATTACTACATATAGTGTGGGAAAATTGTGCCAACAATGGTTGAAATCATCCTCACTAGATGCATTCAAGACACATCTCACTCTCCTGTCTAATAACACCGACTTGCAAGATTTTTTGTCATGCCCGAAGACACCACGTAGGAAGCGTTTCTTGTACAAAGTGTACAATGAAATATGGAAACTTTCCCAACAGGAGGCTGCAGCCCGGTTAAGGCAAATATATCAGGAGAATTTGAAAAAGGCATTAGCTGTTGTGGATAATGGAATTCACACCTTTTCCGACTGAATATATACGATTAACAACACTGTTTCTTCTGCTATAGACATTGTATGATCTGATATGTCTTCTTTATATCATGGACAAAGTCAGACTCAGTCCATTATGCAGTTGGGTTAGACACTTCAGACGTTGAAGGCGCGATCCATGGCAGCACATCAGTGCCAGGGAGATATTTTTTTCCTTTAATTTAACGCGACAGCAACAACAACTAATGGCTAAGAAGGAGGCGACTTATGTCATGCTTAATATTGAAAAATTAGAAAGATTGCCTTTTACCGTGGCCGAGATTCCCTCAGCAGAGTGGTTGATACACGGGGTTATCAATCTGCCTATTTCTGATGAATACAACTACCTGTGGATTCCTCACCTTATGAATTCGTCCTTGCGTCAGCATCCGACGGAAAGTCTTCTTCCTAGCTGATCACGTCGACTAGGACGTCATAATGGCACGGCTCCACGTGACTCCGTCTGACGTCAACGTGCCAATAAGAGGTCCTCGATGCTCTTCATGCCAGAGCATGAATCCGAAAGCTCTAAAGGAGAGTGAGGCGAAGCTCTTCTTGGCAAAAGCGAAGAAGAAGGGCCATAAGAAGGATTCCTCCCGTGCTTCTCCCAAAAGACATAAGAAGCAGCGTCATCATGACTCTCGGCGCCTACATGACTCTCGGCGCCGTTCGGAGCGGAGCCGATTGAGGTCGAGGTCTCGATCTTCTCGACGTCAGAAGACATGGGAGATGAGCCTTACAGTTACGCCTCAGCCCGAGAGTCCGGAGTTGTCACCTGCGGCATCCGTATTTGAGGTTGTTCAGGGTAGCCCTCAGTTTTCGCCGGCGTCGAGGGAGCCTGATGTACAGCAGACCTCGGCTCAACAGTACCCGGCTTTCCCGGCTCCAGGGACGGATCCGGCTGCATTTCTGAATGCCATGTATGCCGTGTTCCAATCCATGGCCCCTGCTGGTGCACCGGCGGGTCCCACGGGGACATTGGTGTTTAATCTGGGTTCTCCGGCGCCGTACAAGGCTGCTCCATTCATGCCCTTCTGCCCTTCAGAGACTGGCGGTTCGGCACCGAGGGTATCCCCTGGCAGGAGTCCTCCTCTGGTGACGGTGGATCCTTCTTCACGTCAGCCGACTCCTTCTCCGCGTCATCCGACGTCGTTCATGTCCCCATCCAGGGCGGCTCCATCACCTTCCTGCCAACCGACTCCGAGAAGGTCATCGGTCGACTCCGTGTCGGCGCCGGCATCGGGTGAGTCTAGGAGTCGTCCATCTCTTCCTGGGCACTTTCGGATTTCGAAGTCATCGGCGTCGATGGATTCTTTGTCGACGCCGGCCTTAGAGACGCATCTTCGATCTCGAAGGAAGGCTTTGAGACTTTTAGAGGAAGAGGAATACAGACAGTTGGAGGAAGGCGAGATTGAGCCTTCGGATGAGTTCCAAGGTCTTGCCACTGCAAGTGGTCTGGATACTTCCCCGGAGTGGGAAATTGCGTCTCTGGGGGAGTTTACAGAAGAGGCTGCTTCCTTCCATTCAGAGGTGAAGAAGGCAGCGGAGTACCTGGATTTACCTTTGACTGTGGCAGAGGTGAAAACTAACCTGCTCACAGAGGTACTACATCCCTCCTCGTCCAGTGCTGACCCTTTGTTGCCTTTCAATGAGGCTTTAACTGAGCCTATTCTAGACTTGTGGAAGAAGCCAGTAACAACTCTGGCTGTGAACAGGGCAGTGGCGAGGAGACATATGGGCGCACCAGGAGATCTATTTTTTCTATCACGACATCCAACTCCGGAAAGCTTAGTAGTGCAAGCGTCATGTTCTGCAAGGTCTGCTCCTGGGACTTTCCCTGGAGTCCCCACTGATAGAGAGTCCAAAAGGATGTAGCAGTCTTCACAAAGATCTTTTCATCTTGTGGTGTGGTGCTTAAGGCTACTAACTCTACCTGTGTGCTGGGCAGATACGTCCACGCCCTTATGGACTCCGCTAAAGAGATGGTGAAAGAACTGCCACAACAGATGCAGAAATCTTTTGGTTCCCTTTTTATGGATGCGCAGGCAGCTACTCAGCAAATAATACGATCTGCCCTGGACACTTCAGATTCCATAGCCAGGGCCATGGGAACATCTGTGGCTACTAGGAGGCATGCATGGTTAAGGTCCTCTGGTTTTTCTTCAGATGTTCAATCCTCCCTAATGGATCTACCATTTGATGGAGAGAAGTTGTTTGGGGACAAGGCGGACTCTGCCCTTGAACAGTTTAAGGACTTTTGGGCGACAGCTAAGTCCTTGGGCTTACAGACTTCTGCTGCAACGCCTTATAGACCTTTTCGTAGGTTTCGGGGGTTCACTCGAGGCTCTGT
This sequence comes from Pleurodeles waltl, assembly GCF_031143425.1. Lineage (NCBI taxonomy): Eukaryota > Metazoa > Chordata > Amphibia > Caudata > Salamandridae > Pleurodeles > Pleurodeles waltl. The sequence continues at coordinate 522,597,598 of NC_090446.1, forward strand.
CTTTCGGAGGTCGCAGTCCTATGCCCAGCAACCTTTCAATCTGCCCTATCGTGCCTTTAGAGGGCGGGGTAGGGGTAGAGCTAGAGGTCCAGCCCAGCAGTTGTCATCTTCTTCATCCTCCTCTGGTGGACAACAGCAGAAGCAGCCCTAGTTTTCCCAACTTTATCAACCATTCTTCTCCTGTAGGGGGAAGATTAAGGCCCTCATTCCAACCCTGGTGGTCATGGACCGCCAGGGTGGAGGGACACGGAAGCACCGCCAACAGGCTGGCGGTGCTTCCAGGGCCATTCTGACCACGGCGGTAAAGCTGCGGTCAGAAAAGGGGATCCGGCGGTTTCCCGCCGGATTTCCCCTGGCCCGGAGAATCCCCATGGGGATTCCGACCCCCTTCCCGCCAGCCTGTTTCTGGCGGTTTACACCGCCAGAAACAGGATGGCGGGAACGGGTGTTGTGGGGCCCCTGGGGGCCCCTGCACTGCCCATGCCACCGGCATGGGCAGTGCAGGGGCCCCCTAACAGGGCCCCATAAAGATTTTCACTGTCTGCTTTGCAGACAGTAAAAAAATCGCGACGGGTGCAACTGCACCTGTCGCACCCCTGCAACTCCGCCGGCTCCATTCGGAGCCGGCTTCATTGTTGCAGGGTCTTTCCCGCTGGGCCGGCGGGCGCCCTTTTGGCGGTCGCCCGCCGGCCCAGCGGGAAAGTCGAAATGACCCCCGCGGTCTTTCGACGGGGTTACTTTGGCGGGCGGCGCCCTAAGTCTTTTTCGGCAGAAATGGAAGTTGATTACAACAGACTCGTGGGTGCTAGGAATTGTGGAAAAGGGCTATGCCCTCCCCTTTCGGGAGTTCCCTCCTCCCTCCCCCCCGTCCCTCCTTTTGTTCAGAAGACCATCTTCTGTTGTTACAACAGGAGGTTGTCACCATGTTGGCAAAAGGTGCTATAGAGTTGGTGCCGTTGCAGGAAAGGGGTCAGGGGTGTTATTCAAGATATTTCCTGATTCCCAAAGTGGACGGTCGTTTACAGCCGATCCTAGACTTGAGGATTTTGAATTTATTCCTCAAGCAGGAAAAATTCAAAATGCTGACCCTAGCGCAGGTTCTTTTGGCGTTGAACGAAGGAGACTGGATGGTGTCTGTCGACTTGCAGGACGCGTACTTTCATGTCCCGATAATCAAGTCGCACAGGAAGTATCTCCGGTTTGTGGTCGGAACGCAACACTACCAGTTTGCTGTCCTTCCGTTTGGACTTACTTCAGCACCTCGGGTTTTCACAAAGGTGATGGCAGTTGTTGCAGCACATCTCAGAAAGAGGGAAGGAGCGGTTTTGACTTACTTGGACGATTGGTTGATCAAAGCCAAGACTCCTGAGCTTGTGTTGTCTCATCTGCGAATGACAACACAGTTGTTGTTAGATCTGGGCTTTTCAGTAAATGTACCAAATCTCACCTGGAGCCCTCTCAACGCCTCCTGTTCAGAGGGGCAGTACTGGACACAGCAATGTTTCGGGCCTTCCCCCCGCCTCAGCGGGTTCGTTACATTCAGGTGCTGATTCCATTGTTTCAGGGTGGAGTGGCAGTTCCAGTCTTCAAGGTCTTATGCCTGCTAGGTCTGTTTGCTTCTTGCATTCTGTTGGTCACTCACGCTCTCTGGCATATGAGGGCTCTTCAGTGGTGCCTCCGCAGGCAGTGGCTCCAGCACAAAGGGGATCTCTGGGATTCAATAAAGATCTCCAAGGACGCTGTAGCGAATCTTCATTGGTGGACAGTGGACAGCAACCTTTCCCAAGGAAAACCGTTTTCACTACTACCTCCTGTGGCCACAGTAATTTCGGATGCTTCCACTCTAGGGTGGGGAGCTCATCTGGGGGACCTGGAGGTCAAGGGTCTTTGGTCTCCAGCGGAACAGATGTTGCATTTCAATCTGTTGGAATTGCGGGCAGTGCGTTTGGCACTCAAGGCCTTCCTCCCTACCCTTTGCGGTCAGTCACTTCAGATCTTGCCGGACAATACTACCACGATGTGGTATATAAACAAGCAGAGAGGAGTGGGGTCGTACCTTCTTTGCAGAGAAGCCCTGCGACTCTGGTCCCGGCCTCAGGACCATCAGATTTGCTTAATAGCGAATCATTTGGCCGGAGTTCTTAATGTACATGCGGACGGTCTTAGTCATCACTTCTCGATAGATCACGAGTGGCGTCTCCATCCAGACCTGGTCCTCCACATCTTCGGGATGTGGGGCACTCCTCAGGTGGATTTATTCGCCACTCAAGAGAACACGCATTGCCCGTTGTTCTGCAGCCTCCAGTATCCGTTGCAAGGAGCATTGGGGGATGCGTTTCAGATATCCTGGAACGGCCAGTTGCTTTACGCGTTTCCCCCCATACCCTTGATTCCTCGGGTTCTGAGGAAGGTTCGTCAAGATCGGGCCCAAGTCATCTTGGTGGCTCCGGACTGGCCGAGAAGGGTATGGTATACAGACCTGCTTCAACTCTCGCAGTGCCCTCCGCTCCGTCTCCCGCTCAGGGCAGACCTCCTCTCACAGTCGCAGGGGCAGGTTCTACACTCCCACCTCCAGAGCCTGCACCTTCATGCCTGGAGATTGAACGGGGCAACCTGAGTTCATTTTCTCTCCCACCGGATGTAGTGGATGTTATTCTATCGTCCAGGCGACACTCCACTAAATCCATTTATTCCGGCAGGTGGGCAAAATGTGTGGTTTGGTGTGGGGAGAATCAAAAAGATCCCTTGAAGGCCCACCTTTCTGATATTCTTTTATTTGCTCTTTGTTTGGCAAAGAAAGGCTGTACAGTGACTACGGTTAAGGGCTATTTGGCGGCTCCGTCGGCGTTTCTTTGCCTTCCGGACCAGCCTTCTTTGTTTAAGTCTCCAATTGTAAATAGGTTTCTTAAAGGTTTAGTGAATAAATTTCCTCCTGTGCCCTTTCACATGCCTCCATGGGACTTGAATCTGGTTTTGACGTTCTTGATGGGTTCGCCTTTCAAGCCCATGCACTCATGTCCGTTGAGATATTTGGTATTAAAGACAGTTTTCTTAGTTGCGATCACTTCTGCTAGGAGAATTGGAGAGCTTCAAGCCCATTTCAGTAAAACCTCCTTTTACCATGTTTTTCCCTGATAAAGTGGTACTGAAAACCAGAGCTGCTTTTCTGCCGAAAGTTGTCACTCCTTTTCATATAGGGCAGTCTATTACCCTATCCTCGTTCTACCCTCCTCCCCACCCTTCTAAAGATGAAGAGAGGCTACATAGGCTGGATCCTAAGAGGGCGCTGAGCTTCTACCTGGAGAGGACTAAAGACTTTCGCCTGGATGACCAGCTGTTTGTTGGGTATGTTGGACAGCGAAAGGGCAGAGCGGTCCAGAAGCGTACACTCTCCAGGTGGGTCATCTTGTGTATTAAGATCGTAGGTATCAGGGCCCATTCTACTAGGGCTAAGTCTGCATCCTCAGCCCTAGCTAGAGGAGTTCCGTTAGTAGATATATGCAAAGCGGCAACTTGGGCGTCCCTCCATACCTTCGTAAAACATTATTGTCTAGTCTCTGAAGTGAGGAGGGACGGTCATTTTGCTCATTTGGTATTGCAAGATTTCTTGGTTTAATCAGGCAGGCACCCACCACCGAGTGCGGTACTGCTTGGGACTCTATTCATAAGGTGAGGAATCCACAGGTAGTTGTATCCATCAGAAGAACAAGTTACTCACCTTCGGTAACGCTTTTTCTGGTGGATACACTAGCTACCTGTGGATTCCTCACAGTATCTCCCGCCTCCCCGTTGCCTGCCTGATTTCACGGTTATCTTGCAGTAATTAGAAATATGTTTCTTTACATATTTGTATATACATGTATTTTTAGGTGACTATGTAAATATATGGGTTTAATGGACACTGTTATTGTGTCTGTATATACTTATATATTTTTATGGTTTTTGATGGGTCGGTATTCACCTGTTCGCCTCAAAGGCACGAAAAAAATGAGGTGAAACTGACGTCAGTACGCCGACGAGGACCTCTTATTGGCACGTTGGCGTCAGACGGAGTCACGTGGAGCCGTGCCATTATGACGTCCTCGTCGACGTGAACAGCTAGGAAGAAGACTTTCCGCGGATGCTGGCGCAAGGACGAATTAATAAGGTGAGGAATCCACAGGTAGCTAGTGTATCCACCAGAAAAAGCGTTACCGAAGGTAAGTAACTTGTTCTTCTACATTACAATTCACTTCTTGTTTGAAACATGTTCCGGTAGGCAGATATAAAAAGTTAGGAGATAGTTACATCCATGAGGTGTGGGAGCTTCCCTTCTTGTACAAATGCCTCAATGGCATGAAAGAGGTCTTTCTTAGTGGCAGTGATTGTGAGACTTCAGTCAGCCATTCGATGATTAGTAAGCAGCTGTCCTTGCATGGGGCATGTAATGCCTCGGTTGCGAATTTGGCTTGCTATCTGAAGGGAGTTCCAGTCCCCTTGATTAAACACACGTTCCAGGTGCTTTCGAACGGCAGCTACGTCCTCCTCAATAGTGAAGACTGTTGTGGCATGCGGGCCGGAATGGTTTACGTTGTTTCGGTCACCAAGGTCGTTACTTGCTGCGGGAATGTGTTGTTTCCCCCCACTAAATTAAGGGAGGTAGCAGATATCTGGCCTCACATTGCTACTTCCAAGGTGAATTTCGACAAGTTAAGTAGGCTAAAGGCTTTATTGTTTCAGAAGCATATGGCCCTTACATCTGCACGCGAGACCTACGCACTTCAGGTGGCAAGGTCATCAGCAGAAGTACAGCCCCTGTTAAATACCAACTTTCTGAGCCACTTTGGTGAACTCGTGGGACGTATATTTAATGCATCCAGCACGGCTGGATTAGAAAAAAAATTCAAAGCCGTTGGTGTTGGTTTCGTTCACACCTTCTCTTCCATATTTGGTTTAACACCTTCGGCTATTCATTCAATTTTCGGAAGCATTTTTGGCGGATTTCCGATAACTTTGGCTTTATTAGCTGGCATTTTGCTGTGGCTATTGTTTTTCCGCAATGGCTGTCCCGCCGCAACAAGGACGAATGTGGGCGCTCCCATCAGCGCAGCTGTGTCGTGACCGCATGATGCAGCACTTTGGAGCAACACTCCTGGAACATTTGGAGTGTAACTGGTCTCTGTCATTCAGACCAGTTTTGGATTGTGTGCAGCCTGTGCTTTGGTGCCGTTGGTGCTATTTTGAACATGCACTAGACGTCTGTCTCTCACAGCAACGCCCCCCAGTGGTTGATGCTGATCTGTTGATGTTCCCGATGAGGGCTCATTCCCAAACATGCGCGCTGCGGTTGCGTTTGCTTTGTGAGGCTGACTACGAGATACCCTTCCTGGAGGAAGTTGATAATAACTCGTTCACGGACTCTGTACGGGATGCCGCCTTGGTTGATACTGGGGCTTTGGAACACACCTGCTCCTTGATAGTCTTTGGCGTGGATTTTACGGTCTTGTCATCTGCCGAAGTGGAGAACTTCCTGCTTTCCATGGCCACTGCTTAAATTGGATCTGGTCTAAATTAACACTGTCACATGTATTTGGCTCTGAACCGCATGCTTATTTCTAAATTGAGGATTAATGTGCTTTGGTGTCCTCTTGACTTGTTGAAATTCTGTAGGGTTTTAATTATTATTTTTTAGCTTAGGGTATTTTTAGCTTCAGCTTAAACCACTTTCCACCGACAAGGTGAGGGTGTAGTGTAGCCATTTTTTTATGTAGCTTTTTGTGCGTTTGCTTAAAGTATTAGGCCTCTGTGCACTTTGCCCTAGATGCATTTTATTTAGCCTCACACTGTTATTTTACAATAACCAGTTTCACGGTATTGTTTATTTTCTTCTATCACACTGTTTAGCTTACTTCAGCACTGAAGTTCTCAAACAATACATTCTTGCTCGCTCTGTGCTTCAGTCAAGGATACAGTCTGGTACATTGCTGATAGACGTGGTAGAAGTTTAGTCTTTAGGGTTCGTAGACACATTCTTACGTAGGGACGTTTCTTAGAACACCGGCGTGTTAGTTATAAAAACACTTCCTAATCCAGGTACACGTAAGAGGGAGATTCCAACCAGGAAACCACAACTAGACGCTGACTGCCCTGTTGCAGATGCTGATCCCGCTCACAGGCCTTTGCTCAGGTATGAGGGTCGATGTCCTCCCGGGGGAACCTGAAAGGCAGGCTTAGAGCTTAATATGCTGTGCTCAAAATAGAACTTAGAAGAGAGAACGTAATCTAGTTGCACTATGATAGCGTTATTCTTATGTTTCACTCTCCTCGTTACTATTTCAATCCTACTGTGTTGTATGGTTCTGGTTATTGCGGCTCACGCCTTGTTATCTAAAATGCAGTCGTTTTATTAAACCAATCTTTAAAACTCGAACTGCCTTTGTCATTTATATATGAGACCACCCTTTGTATGAGAGAACTGGTTGGGATCTGAGTGACCACGACTTCCCTGGGAAGCACTAAGATGTCATGTGCTCGGCTGCCCAATAGTCTCTTTCCTTTGGGACAGATGAGGCACTGATAGTTAGCCGGAGCTCAACCCGGATTTGGGGTGACAAGGGTCCTTCGCCGTGGGTTAGACTTAGTCCCCCACACTGTGAACGATCTTGCCGCCCAAAAATCCAGTAGTCTCATTAGGATAAATAGAGCCTACGTGACAAAGGAATCTGAATAAATTAATTGAGTGTCGGATAGCAGTATTTTCCTTGCTTTCGAATTTGGTAATTTAAAATATTAGGACGCAGAATTTGTAACATCGTGCCCAGAAAAATAAGTGAATTTCTCTACATATGTTTTGGAATGCCCCGTTGGTGGAGCCTGACAAAGTTTTCATTACGTGTAATTAAAGCTACTCTTGTAGTACTAGCTTGATGTAAATAATGGTGTACGTAATAATGGTATCAGCACATTTCCCCATAATTTGCGCTATTCATAAGTACATCTTCACTTTCAAACACAGTATTATATTCACGCTCTTAAAGCATAGAATCAACTGTTTGTACATCCCAATCATCACAAAAAACCCAAGGTGTAATAATATCATGAAAACATATGGAATTGGAATCATTTCACTAGGACCAAATATATCAAAAAGTACTTTATTCCAAACAATCCTATAAGGAACAGGAACAGCAGAAATGTTCACAAGGGGCAAGTCTCTTCGCACTTTGTGTGACGACAAGTAAGGTTTTAAAACCTCATCCGCCAGTTCAGCAGCAGAACGATCAGGAAGATAGTGACCATGAATCAGCAAAAAGAAGGAGATAACGAACCCAGTCCATAGAAGAAAGACAAGCAGTGTCAATATGATCCACAGATCATACCATGGGCAAATCAAATAATTTTGTTTAAGCCAGTTACAAAGCTTATACATACCATGTACTTGTGCAATAGCTGGTGCTGAAGAAAAATCATTAATATTGGTCAAATACCAGGAAGCGGTTTGTGTAAAAACTGGAGCTGGTGCTGGTGAAAGAGAACTGGTTGATGTATCCAAAGGTAGTTCATTACTGTGAGACAAGGCCACTTTTTACTTGATGTTGATGTTTTCTAGAAATTGGTAGTGCCCAGAGCCCCTGCTAAACAGGGTCCCTGGGCCAGAGCTCTTTTCCTAAATCTGTTGTGATGCTTGGCACAATTGGATACACTCTTAAATATCACTGTAAGTCCCTAGTAAATGGGTACCCCAGTACCCAGGGCAAGCAAGAGATATTAAGAGTAGACCCTTGAGGGCAGCAGCACTGATTGTGCCACCCTCAAAGACCCTGCACCCAAATGCACCCAGCACTGCCATTGCAGGCTGAGTGTACTGGGCAAACCTAAAAAGAAAAACTCGACATGACACACTCCCTGTGTGTCCTGTCCATCCTACACATATTATGGGTAAGTCACACCTCTAGCAGGCCTTCCAGCCCTAAGGCAGGGTGTACCATACTATATGCAAGGGCTTACCTGCATGAACAATATGCCCCCACTGTGTCCGTGCCAAACCTAGGACACAGTGTGTGAACAGAGCAGCCATTTTGAAAGCATGTACTGGACACTGGTCAAACACGGGTTTCCCAGTTACATGATGGCTACTCTGCACCCTGGGTTGTTTGGTATCAATCAACTCAGCATGATAAATCCAAACTGGTACCAGTATTGGATTCATCCCTAAATGTACCTATAGGTCACCTTAGAGGTGCCTCCTGCTAAAGCTAACCTAACTGGCATGGTTGCTGACTGGTTCCATCCAGCCTGCCACCTCCAGACATCCAATCCATAAACCTTGAGGGAAAGCCCAGGCTCTCTGGTTTGGGAACAATGCCCTTCCTGGGTGGAGGACCTAACACCTCCTCCCTCAGGAATGTGCAACACTCTAGCAGTGAGCTTCAAAGGGCTACTGCCCTTGAAACTTGATCCCCAAGCCTGCTGCTAGCAGCAGATGGTTTCCCCCTTTGTGAATCCCCACTTTTGATGGGAGCAAAGGCGGGAAACCAGACAAAGGGTAGGAGTAGTGGCCTCACTGAGCATGCACTACCCCTAAGGGCTTGCATGCAAAGTGGACCCTCCATTTAATTTTCCTCCATGTTGGAATGGAGGAAAATAGCCAATAAGGTTTAGGGAAGTGTACGAGGCTGGCCTGGTTTGTAGTGGGTACCTAAGGAACTTACACCTTATACAAGGTCCAGTTATCCCTTATTAGTGAAATGTAGGCAGTGTTCTAGCAGCTTAGGCTGCGGAGAGGTTGCTGTAGCAGAGCAGCTTAGGCTGAAATAGAAGACATGCAAAGCTCCTGCAATGCCACTATAGTTACACAGTACTTATGCACAATAAAAGACAATACTCAGTGTTACCAAAAATAAAGGTACTTTATTTTATTGACACAATGCCAAAAATATCTTAGAGGCAATTCTCCTTCTGAAGGTGAGTATTATACACAATAAATACACTAGTAACCAAAATCAGGTAAGTAATCAGTCATAGAAAAGTGCAAACAGTAGAAAAAACAATAGATTGCAATGGGCCTAGGGGCAAACCAAACCATATACCAAAATAGTGGTATGCTGTAGGAGGCTGGCCTGGCTTGTAGTGGGTACCAGAGGTACTTACACCTATTGCCAGGTTGTAGGAAAGTACCATCTTGCCTGGCATGTTACCCCCATTTTTCACTGTATATATGTTGTTTTAGTTGTATGTGTCACTGGGACCCTGGTAACCCAGGGCCCCAGTGCTCATAAGTGTGCCTGAATGTGTTACCTGTGTAGTGACTAACTGTCTCACTGAGGCTCTGCTAATCAGAACCTCAGTGGTTATGCTCTCTCATTTCTTTCCAAATTGTCACTAACAGGCTAGTGACCAATTTCACCAATTTACATTGGCATACTGGAACACCCTTATAATTCCCTAGTATATGGTACTGAGGGACCAGGGTATTGGGGTTCCAGGAGACCCCTATGGGCTGCAGCATTTCTTTTGCCACCCATAGGGAGCTCTGACAATTCTTACACAGGCCTGCCCTTGCAGCCTGAGTGAAATAACGTCCATGTTATTTCACAGCCATTTACCACTGCACTTAAGTAACTTATAAGTCACCTATATGTCTAACCTTTACCTGGTAAAGGTTGGGTGCTAAGTTACTTAGTGTGTGGGCACCCTGGCACTAGCCATGGTGCTCCCACATTGAGACTGCAATGAGAGCACATAGGTATAGGGGCAACACAAACCATATACTCCAGAAGTGGAATGCGAACCACGAATGGACCCCAAACCTATGTGAGCTTGTAGAGCGTTGCTGGGACTGTAAGAAAACAGTGAGGGTTAGAAAAATAGCCTACCCCAAGCCCCTGAAAAGTAGGTGTAAAGTGCACCTAAGTTCCCCAGAGAGCACAGAAGTCATGATAGGAGAATTCTGCAAGGATGACCAACACCAGCAATGCAACAACGATGGATTTCCGGACGAGAGTACCTGTGGAACAAGGGGACCAAGTCCAAGAGTCACACTCAAGTCGGGAGTGGGCAGATGCCCAGAAAATGCCAGCTGTGGATGCAAAGAAGCTGCCACCGGATGGTAGAAGCTGTGGATTTTGCAAGAACGAAGAGGACTAGGAACTTCCCCTTTGGAGGATAAATGTCCCATGTCGTGAAGAACCTTGCAAAGGTGTTCCCGAGCAGAAAGACCGCAAAAAAGCCTTGCTAGCTGCAAAGGTCGCAGTAAGGGTTTTTGGATGCTGCTGTGGCCCAGGAGGGACCAAGATGTAGCCAATTGCGTGAGGAGACAGAGGGGGCGTCCAGCAAGACAAGGAGCCCACTCAGAAGCAAGCAGCACTCGCAGAAGTGCTGGAACAGGCACTACGAAGAAGAGTGAACCGGAGCTCACCCGAAGTCACAAAAGAAGGTCCCACGATGCCAGAGGACAACTCAGGAGCTCGTGCACTGCAGGTTAGAGTGTCAGGTACCCAGGCTTGGCTGTGCACAAAGGAGATCCTGGAAGAGTGCACAGGAGCTGGAACAGCTGCAAATCACGCCGTACCCAGCTATGCAGTCTAGCGTGGGGAGGCAAGGACTTACCTCCACCAAACTTGGACTGAAGAGTCACTTGACTGTGGGAGTCACTTGGACAGAGTTGCTGAGTTCCAGGGACCACGCTCGTCGTGCTGAGAGGGGACCCAGAGGACCGGTGATGCAGTCTTTTGGTGCCTGCGGTTGCAGGGGGAAGATTCCGTCGACCCACGGGAAATTTCTTCGGAGCTTCTAGTGCAGAGAGGAGGCAGACTACCCCCTCAGCATGCACCACCAGGAAAACAGTCGAGAAGGCGGCAGGATCAGCGATACAAGGTTGCAGTAGTCGTCTTTGCTGCTTTGTTGCGGTTTTGCAGGCTTCCTGAGCTGTCAGCGGTCGATTCCTTGGCAGAATGTGAAGAGAGAGATGCAGAGGAACTCTGATGAGCTCTTGTATTCATTATCTAAAGAATTCCCCAAAGCAGAGACCCTAAATAGCCAGAAAAGGAGGTTTGGCTACTTAGGAAGGAGGATAGGCTAGCAACACAGGTAAGAGCCTATCAGAAGGAGTCTCTGACGTCACCTGCTGGTACTGGCCACTCAGAGCAGTCCAGTGTGCCACAGACACCTCTGTTTCCAAGATGGCAGAGGTCTGGGACACACTGGAGGAGCTCTGGGCACCTCCACTGGGAGGTGCAGGTCAGGGGAGTGGTCACTCCCCTTTCCTTTGTGCAGTTTCGTGCCAGAGCAGGGCTGGGGGATCCCTGAACCGGTGTAGACTGGCTTATGCAGAGATGGGCACCATCTGTGCCCATCAAAGCATTTCCAGATGCTGGGGGAGGCTACTCCTCCCCAGCCTTCAAACCTATTTGCAAAGGGAGAGGGTGTTACACCCTCTCTCAGAGGAAGTCCTTTGTTTTGCCTTCCTGGGCCAGGGTTGCCTGGACCCCAGGAGGGCAGAAACCTGTCTGAGGGGTTGGTAGCAGCAGCAGCTGCAATGGAGACCCCGGAAAGGCAGTTTGGCAGTACCCGGGTAGTATGCTAGAGACCCCGGGGATTATGGAATTGTCCCCCCAATGCCAGTATGGCATTGGGGTGACAATTCCATGATCTTAGACATGTTACATGGTCATGTTCGGAGTTACCATTGTGACACTATACATATGTCGTGACATATGTATAGTGCACGCGTGTAATGGTGTCCCCGCACTCACAAAGTCATGGGAATTTGCCCTGAACGATGTGGGGGCACCTTGGCTAGTGCCAGGGTGCCCACACACTAAGTAACTGTGCACCCAACCTTCACCAAGTGAAGGTTAGACATATATTTGACATATAAGTTACTTAAGTGCAGTGGCAAATGGCTGTGAAATAACGTGGACGTTATTTCACTCAGGCTGCACTGGCAGGCCTGTGTAAGAATTGTCAGAGCTCCCTATGGGTGGCAAAAGAAATGTTGCAGCCCATAGGGATCTCCTGGAACCCCAATACCCTGGGTACCTCAGTACCATATACTAGGGAATTATATGGGTGTACCAGTATGCCAATGTGAATTGGTAAATTTAGTCACCAGCCTGTTAGTGACAAATTTGGAAAGCAGAGAGAGCATAACCACTGAGTTTCTGGTTAGCAGAGCCTCAGTGAGACAGTTAGGCATCACAAAGGGAACACATACAGGGCACATACTTATGAGCACTGGGGCCCTGCCTGGCAGGGTCCCAGTGACACATAGACTAAAACAACATATATATAGTGAAATATGGGGGTAACATGCCAGGCAAGATGGTACTTTCCTTCAAATCCATATCCAGGAAAGTGGCTTTCATTCAACCGATCTACACTTATAAATATCATGTGTAACTTTTCTTATACAAGCAAACTTTGCAGACCAATAAATACTATGCTTGGAGTCTTTCTTAATGAAGTGACATTCACATGTAACAAATATTACATATGATGTCTCTACTCATGCAACTTCCAAAAACCAATTAAGTATACAAAATAATTTTTATCTTTCATTTCTAGAGACCCTTCCGTATCCCAGGACTCTGCAGGAGGTGGAGCTGAAGCTGATTGGTTGGAGGTCATGTAGCTGCATGTATGGTCTCCAAGATCAGCCAGATTTTATCCAGAAGGGGATGGTCTGTGGTAGTGTAAAGAAAGCCACAATCAGTACATGCCTGGTATGCAACCACTGTTTGATATATCATCCAATATACCAACACCATAAATGATATTCTAAAGTTACCAAATGAATCTATTGCCAACCATATATGAGTTTTACATGCTTTTTTTGATATTACTTCAGAAGTAAAACCGTGCTTTGGTATTTTCAGCTGACATTATGACAGTCTGTTGCCTACCATCACAATGCAAACTCAATGCTGCTACACTAGGAGGCTGGCCTGGTTTGTAGTGGGTACCGGAGGTACTTACACCTTGTACCAGGTACAGTTATCCCTTATTAGTGAAATGTAGGCAGTGTTCTAGCAGCTTAGCGTGAGAAAGTAGCCTCTTTCTAGCATGGTTACCCCCGCCTATCATGCCCCTACGGATCGGTAGGGCCATGATAGGCGCGAAACATGTTGACCTGAGTTATTTGCTGTTGGGGAGACCATTCTCTACAACGCTTTCAGCGTGTGAGTGGAGGAACCTTACTCTGCATCCACTCCCTATTTGCCTATTTTTTAATCTTGACCAAGGTCTTCCACCCCAATTAAAATTAGCTTTTGGAGGACCTTGAGCCAATTTTATTCTGGTTTTGGTTTTCTTCTGCTTTTTTAGGGTAGGTTTAGATATATTCCTAACCCTTTTTCACACACACACTCTTGGTAAATACCTCTGGCAGAGTGCCCCCTCTGGGGAGCCCGTCAGACATTGCAGTGCCTGTCTGACGTGGAGCAGGGCCCTATGATGAAGCATGACATCCCATGGATATGTGAGGGCCTGCTTCTTCTAGTACTGGAACTCCCATTGCTGAACCTATGTTTTTATGGTTGCTTTTTAGGAACAGTGTACTCTTTGTGATATGTTCATACCCCCACTTTTGGCCTGTTTGTGAGTGTGTGTCAGTGTGTTTTTACTCTCTCACTGGGATCCTGTTACCCAGGACCCCAGTGCTCATAGTTAAAACCATATTTGTCAGTGTGTTTTGTCTGTCTCACTGGGATCCTGCTAGCCAGGACCCCAGTGCTCATAGTTTGTGGCCTAACGTGTGTGTTGTCAGTAGTGCTTAACTGTGTCACTGAAGTTCTGCTAACCAGAACTCCAGTGCTTATGCTCTCTACACTTCCAAATTAGTCACTATAGTTTAGTGACTTCATATTCCAATTCCAGTTGGCACACTGGACTGCCCTTATAAGTCCCTAGTATATGGTACCTGGTGTTCCAGGGGATCCTTATGGGCTGCAACATTTCTTTTGCCACCCATAAGGAGCTCAGACAAACCTTTCTTCGAGACTGCCATTGAAGCTTGAGTGAAATAGTGCACACACTATTTCACAGTCATTTTCACTGCACTTAAGTAACTTATAAGTCACCTATATGTCTAACCTTCATTTACTGAAGGCTAGGTGCAAAATGAATAAGTGTGAGGTGCACCCACGCTGTCCAGGGCCAATTCCCCGGACTATGTGAGTGCGAGGACACCATTACATGTGTGCACTACATATGGGTCAATACCTATATGTAGCTTCACAATGGTAACTCCAAATATGGTCATGTAACATGGCTAAGATCATGGAATTGTCCCCCCATTACAAATCTGGTATTGAGGGGCCAATCCCATGCATCCTGGGGACTCCACCATGGATCCCCAGTACTGCAAAACCAGCTCTCTGAGGTTGCACTACAGCTGCTGCCACCTCACAGACAGGGTTCTGCCCTCCCAGGGTCTGAACAGCTCAATCACAGGACGGCAGAACAAAGCATTTCCTTTGGGAGGAGGGTGTTACAGCCTCTCCCTTAGGAAATAGTTGTTATAGGCTTGGGAGGGGTAGCCTCTCAGAGCCTCTGGAAATGCTTTGAAGGGCACAAATGGTGCCCTCCTTGCATAAGCCAGTCTACACTGGTTCAGGGACGCCCAGACCCTGCTCTGGCATGAAACTGGACAAAGGAAAGGGGAGTGACCACTCCCCTGTCCATCACCACCCCAGGGGTGGTGCCCAGAGTTCCTCCAGTGTGTCCCTGGTGTTCGCCATCTTGTTTTCCAAAGTGTCGGGACACTCTGGAGATCTCTGAGTGGCCAGTGCCAGCAGGTGACATCAGAGACCCCTCCTGATAGGTCCATACCTGGGTAGGTAGACAATCCCCCTCTCAGGGCTATTTAAGGTCTCTCCTGGAAATACTCTTCAGATTCAGCTTGCAAGTTTCCGCCAGGAATCCTCTGCATCCTCTACTTCAGCTTCTGACCATCAGATCAACCACAGACTGCTCCAGGACCCGCTGTAAATGCAACAAAATATCCAGAAAGGCTACAGTGACCCAGCAACTGCAGCCCCAGCGAGCAACTGCAACAGTTTCCAAGGTGTGCATGCTCTGAGGACTCACTGCCTTCACCCTGCACCAGAAGAACCAAAGGAATCTCCAGTGGAGTGACAGAGTCACTTCCCTGCTCCAGCAGGCACCTTCCAAGATGACGACCGGTTTTCTGGGACTCCTCTCCTGGTGATGAGCGAGCTCCCTTGAACACAGGTGATGGACCCCTTCGACCCAGACTGTCCTAAGGTCCAGCTGTCCAAATTTGACAGAGGTAAGAGCTTGCCTTCCTGGTTCGCAACAGTTTCCCTGTGCACTGCGTCATCTCTAGCTCCTGGGGCCTCTTTTTCCAAGACTCCCTTGTGCTCAGTGTAGCCCCGGTCCCCAGCACTCCATCCTGCGACGCACAACTTGCTGATTTGTTCTCCAGCGGCATGGAACCTTCTTTTGTTGTGCCGCACTAACCTCAATTTGCACATTCTTTGCCCCGTGTCCTGGGATTCCCATGGGTGCTACCTGGTAATCTGTGGTCTCTCCACTGTTGGGAGCCCCCTCTTCCTTCTCAGTCTGAGTTGAGGCCCTCAGGTGCCTCCTGGGTCCAGGCAGCGTCATTTTGATGTGAAAGGCGACCTTGCTTGAACCAAGGCTTGTCGGATGAATCCAGTGCCGCAAACTGCCTGCATCCAACATCTCGACGTGGGACATCTCCTGCACCACGCAGGAAGCCACAGCCATCTTTTTTGGTGCTCTTCTGCAGACTTCTTCCAATAGGAGAATCCTCTTTTGCACCATCGTCTAGGTTGGCAGGGTGTAGGAAGTTGGCTCTGTATATACTATCTCAAAGTGAGAGAAAGTGTGCAGAGAGTCCAAGGGTTCCCCTTAGAGGTTGATACTGGCAAAATTAGATAATAATTGTAGGAGGCTGGCCTGGCTTGTAGTGGGTACCAATGGGTACTTACAATCTGTACCAGGTCCAGTTATCCCTTATTAGTGTAGAAGAGGTGTTTCTAGCAGCTTAGGCTGATAGAAGGTAGCTGTAGCAGAGCAGCTTAGGCTGAACTAGGAGACATGCAAAGCTCCTACTATACCACTGGTGTCATATGCACAATATCATAAGAAAAAAACACAATACACAGATATACTAAAAATAAAGGTACTTTATTTTTATGACAATATGCCAAAAGTATCTCAGTGAGTACCCTCAGTATGAGGATGCCAAATATACACAAGATAGATGTACACAATACCAAAAACATGCAGTAATAGCAAAAGGAAGTAATGCAAGCAGTGTATAGTTACAATAGATTGCAATAGGAGCACATTGGTATAGGGGCAACACAAACCATATACTCCAAAAGTGGAATGTGAATAACGTACGGACCCCAAACCTATGTGAGCTCGTAGAGGGTCGCTGGGACTGTAAGAAAACAGTGAGGGTTAGAAAAATAGCCCACCCCAAGAACCTGAAAAGTAGGTGTAAAGTGCACCTATATTCCCCAGAGAGCACAGAAGTCGTGATAGGGGAATTCTGCAAGGAAGACTGTAGGAGGCTGGACTGGCTTGTAATGAGTACCTAGGGGTACTTACACCTTGCACCAGGCCCAGTTATCCCTCATTAGTGTATAGGGTGTCTAGCAGCTTAGGCTGATAGATAATGGTAGCTTAGCAGAGCAGCTTAGGCTGAACTAGGAGGCGAGTGAAGCTCCTACAGTACCACTAGTGTCATATGCACAATATCATAAGAAAACACAATACACAGATATACTAAAAATAAAGGTACTTTATTTTTATGACAATATGCCAAAAGTATCTCAGTGAGTACCCTCAGTATGAGGATAGCAAATATACACAAGATATATGTACACAATACCAAAATATGCAGTAATAGTATTAGAAAACAGTGCAAACAATGTATAGTTACAATAGGATGCAATAGGAACACATAGGGATAGGGGCAACACAAACCATATACTCCAAAAGTGGAATGCGAACCACGAATGGACCACAAACCTATGTGACCTTGTAGAGGGTCGCTGGGACTGTAAGAAAACAGTGAGGGTTAGAAAAATAGCCCACCCCAAGATCCTGAAAAGTGAGTACAAAGTGCACTAAAGTTCCCCAAAGAGCACAGAAGTCGTGATAGGGGAATTCTGCAGGAAAGACACAAATCAGCAATGCAACAACGATGGATTTCCAAACGAGGGTACCTGTGGAACAAGGGGACCAAGTCCAAAAGTCACAAGCAAGTCGGAGATGGGCAGATGCCCAGGAAATGCCAGCTGTGGGTGCAAAGAAGCCTCTACTGGACAGTAGAAGCTGAGGATTCTGCAGGAACGACAAGGGATAGAAACTTTCCCTTTGGAGGACGGAACCCTCACATTGTGCAGAGTCGTGCAGAGGTGCTTTCCTGAAGAAAGATTGCAAACAAGCCTTGCTAGCTGCAAGTTGTGCGGTTAGGGTTTTTGGATGCTGCTGTGGCCCAGGAGGGACCAGGATGTCGCCAATTGCGTCAGGGAACAGAGGGGGCGTCCAGCAAGACAAAGAGCCCTCTCAGAAGCAGGCAGCACCCGCAGAAGTGCTGGAACAGGCACTACAAAGAGGAGTGAAATGGTGCTCACCCAAAGTTGCACAAAGGAGTCCCACGCCGCCGGAGGACAACTTAGAAAGTCGTGCAATGCAGGTTAGAGTGCCGTGGACCCAGGCTTGGCTGTGCACAAAGGATTTCCGCCGGAAGTGCACAGAGGCCGGAGAAGCTGCAAAAGTCATAGTTCCCAGCAATGCAGTCTGGCGTGGGGAGGCAAGGACTTACCTCCACCAAACTTGGACTGAAGAGTCACTGGACTGTGGGAATCACTTGGACAGAGTTGCTGGATTCAAGTGACCTCGCTCGTCATGCTGAGAGGAGACCCAGGGTACCGGTGATGCAGTTCTTTGGTGCCTGCGGTAGCAGGGGGACGATTCCGTCGACCCACGGGAGTTTTCTTCGGAGCTTCTAGAGCAGAGAGGAGGCAGACTACCCCCACAGCATGCACCACCAGGAAAACAGTTGAGAAGGCGGCAGGATCAGCGTTACGGAGTTGCAGTAGTCATCTTCGCTACTATGTTGCAGTTTTGCAGTCTTCCAGCGCGGTCAGCAGTCGATTCCTTGGCAGAAGGTGAAGAGAGAGATGCAGAGGAACTCGGATGAGCTCATGCATTCGTTATCTAAGGAATTCCCCAAAGCAGATACCCTAAATAGCCAGAAAAGAGGGTTTGGCTACCTAGGAGAGAAGATAGGCTAGCAACACCTGAAGGAGCCTATCAGAAGGAGTCTCTTACGTCACCTGCTGGCACTGGCCACTCAGAGCAGTCCAGTGTGCCAGCAGCACCTCTGTTTCCAAGATGGCAGAGGTCTGGAGCACCCTGGAGGAGCTCTGGGCACCTCCCAGGGGACGTGCAGGTCAAGGGAGTGGTCACTCCCCTTTCCTTTGTCCAGTTTCGCGCCAGAGCAGGGCTAAGGGGTCCCTGAACCGGTGTAGACTGGCTTATGCAGAAATGGGCACCAAATGTGCCCATGAAAGCATTTCCAGAGGCTGGGGGAGGCTACTCCTCCCCTGGCTTCACACCATTTTCCAAAGGGAGAGGGTGTAACACCCTCTCTCTGAGGAAGTCCTTTGTTCTGCCATCCTGGGCCAAGCCTGGCTGGACCCCAGGAGGGCAGAAACCTGTCTGAGGGGTTGGCAGCAGCAGCAGCTGCAGTGAAACCCCGGGAAAGGCAGTTTGGCAGTACCAGGGTCTGTGCTACAGACCACTGGGATCATGGGATTGTGCCAACCATGCCAGGATGGTATAGAGGGGGCAATTCCATGATCATAGACATATTACATGGCCATATTCGGAGTTACCATTGTGAAGCTACATATAGGTAGTGACCTATATGTAGTGCACGCGTGTAATGGTGTCCCCGCACTCACAAAGTCCGGGGAATTGGCCCTGAACAATGTGGGGGCACCTTGGCTAATGCCAGGGTGCCCACACACTAAGTAACTTAGCACCCAACCTTTACCAGGTAAAGGATAGACATATAGGTGACTTATAAGTTATTTAAGTGCAGTGTAAAATGGCTGTGAAATAACGTGGATGTTATTTCACTCAGGCTGCAGTGGCAGGCCTGTGTAAGAATTGTCAGAGCTCCCTATGGGTGGCAAAAGAAATGCTGCAGCCCATAGGGATCTCCTGGAACCCCAATACCCTGGGTACCTCAGTACCATATACTAGGGAATTATAAGGGTGTTCCAGTAAGCCAATGTAAATTGGTAAAAATGGTCACTAGCCTGTTAGTGACAATTTGGAAAGAAATGAGAGAGCATAACCACTGAGGTTCTGATTAGCAGAGCCTCAGTGAGACAGTTAGTCACTACACAGGTAACACATTCAGGGGCAGGTCTCCTTCTGTTCATTCCCATCATAGCTCTGTTTCTAGAAATGTCCCTCGTACCAACCCTGATGACAGAATGTTAGAGAGGGAACTCAATAAGTTGAGGGTGGAACAAACGAGACTGAAGCTTAAAAAGCAACAGCTGGATTTGGATAGACAGTCTTTTGAATTAGAGAAGGAAAGACAGAAGTTGGGTTTAGATACCCATGGTGGCAGCAGCAGTATTCCCCATAGTCATCCTGCAAAAGAGCATGATTCCAGGAATCTGCACAAGATAGTTCCCCCTTATAAGGAGGGGGATGACATTAACAAGTGGTTTTCTGCACTTGAGAGGGCCTGTGTTGTACAGGATGTCCCTCAAAGGCAGTGGGCTGCTATCCTATGGCTATCATTTAGTGGAAAAGGTAGGGATAGGCTCCTTACTGTGAAAGAAAATGATGCTAATAATTTCCAAGTTCTTAAGAATGCACTCCTGGATGGTTATGGCTTAACCACTGAACAGTACAGGATAAAGTTCAGAGAGACCAAAAAGGAGTCTTCACAAGACTGGGTTGATTTCATTGACCATTCAGTGAAGGCCTTGGAGGGGTGGTTACATGGCAGTAAAGTTACTGATTATGACAGCCTGTATAACTTAATCCTGAGAGAGCATATTCTTAATAATTGTGTGTCTGATTTGTTGCACCAGTACTTGGTGGACTCTGATCTGACCTCTCCCCAAGAATTGGGAAAGAAGGCAGACAAATGGGTCAGAACAAGAGTGAACAGAAAAGTTCATACAGGGGGTGACAAAGATGGCAACAAAAAGAAGGATGGTAAGTCTTCTGACAAGGGTGGGGACAAATCTAAAAATGAGTCTTCATCAGGCCCACAAAAACACTCTGGTGGGGGTGGTGGGTCCAAATCCTCCTTTAATCAGAACAAGGAAAAGAAACCATGGTGCTATTTATGTAAAATAAAAGGCCATTGGACAACAGATCCCAGTTGTCCAAAGAAAGGAACCACAGCTCCTACCACTACAACCCCTACTGCTACACCTAGTGTCCCTACTAATAGCAGTGGTGGTGGGAGCAAACCTACTAATAGCCAATCCAAGGGAGTAGCTGGGCTCACTTTTGGTAATTTAGTTGGGGTTGGTCTAATTAGGGAGACCACAGAGGCTACTTTAGTTTCTGAAGGGGCTATTGACTTAGCCACTTTGGTTGCTTGCCCCCATAACTTGGAGAAGTACTAGCAACTAACCCTAATAAATGGTGTTGAGGTCCAGGCCTACAGGGACACAGGTGCCAGTGTCACAATGGTGATTGAGAAACTGGTGCACCCTGAACAACACATACTTGGACACCAGTACCAAGTAACCGATGCTCACAACATAACACAAAGCCACCCCATGGCTGTTGTAAATCTCAACTGGGGGGGGGGTAACTGGTCCAAAGAAAGTTGTGGTAGCTTCAGATTTACCTGTAGACTGTCTATTAGGGAATGATTTGGAGACATCAGCTTGGTCAGATGTGGAGTTGGAGGCCCATGCAGCAATGCTGGGCATCCCAGGGCATATTTTTGCTTTGACAAGGGCTCAGGCCAAAAAGCAAAAAGGACAGGGTAGGTTGGATCCTGGAACAATGGACCAAGTGCTCCCTAAAGCTAGGGCTAGTAGAAGCAAACCACTTCCTACTATCCCTCCCTCTACAGTGGATTCTACTTCTGAGGAAGAAGAATTCCCTCCCTGTGCAGAACCTACACCAGAGGAGCTGGAAGCAGACACTGCTGAGCTTTTGGGTGAAGGGGGGCCTGCCAGAGAGGAGCTGAGTGTGGCACAGCAAACCTGTCCCACATTAGAGGGTCTCAGACAGCAAGCTGTCAAACAGGCTAATGGGGATGTCAGTGACTCTCACAGAGTTTACTGGGAGGACAACCTCTTGTACACTGAGCATAGGGATCCTAAACCTGGAGCTGCCAGGAGATTAGTGATTCCTCAGGAGTACAGAAAGTTCCTCCTAACACTGGCACATGACATTCCCCTAGCTGGGCACCTGGGTCAAATGAAAACTTGGGACAGATTGGTTCCATTGTTTCATTGGCCTAGGATGTCTGAGGACACAAAGGAATTTTGTAAGTCCTGTGAAACCTGTCAAGCCAGTGGCAAAACAGGTGGCACTCCAAAGGCACCCCTTATCCCACTGCCTGTGGTTGGGGTTCCCTTTGAAAGGGTAGGGGTTGACATAGTTGGCCCCCTTGACCATCCTACTGCTTCAGGCAATAGGTTTATCTTGGTGGTAGTGGACCATGCCACAAGATATCCTGAAGCAATTCCTTTAAGGACCACTACAGCTCCTGCAGTGGCAAAGGCCCTCCTGGGAATATTTTCCAGGGTGGGCTTCCCAAAGGAAGTAGTATCAGACAGAGGAAGCAATTTCATGTCTGCATACTTAAAGGCCATGTGGAAGGAGTGTGGTGTAACTTACAAGTTCACAACACCCTATCATCCACAAACAAATGGACTGGTGGTGAGATTTAATAAAACTCTCAAAGGCATGATTATGGGTCTCCCTGAAAAACTCTGCAGGAGATGGGATATCCTTCTACCATGCCTCCTTTTTGCCTACAGGGAGGTACCCCAGAAAGGAGTGGGCTTCGGCCCCTTTGAACTTCTTTTTGGACACCCTGTTAGGGGTCCACTCACACTTGTAAAGGAGGGTTGGGAACAACCTTTAAAAGCTCCTAAGCAGGATATTGTGGATTATGTACTTGGCCTCAGATCAAGGATGGCTGAGTACATGAAAAAGGCCAGTAAAAACCTTCAGGCCAGCCAAGAGCTCCAGAAGCAATGGCATGATCAGAAGGCTGTTTTGGTTCAGTACCAACCAGGGCAGAAAGTGTGGGTCTTGGAGCCTGTGGCCCCAAGAGCACTCCAAGATAAATGGAGTGGTCCCCACACAATTGTTGAAAAGAAGGGTGAAGTCACCTACTTGGTTGACTTAGGCACTGCCAGGAGTCCCCTTAGGGTGCTCCATGTCAACCGCCTGAAACCCTACTATGACAGGGCTGATCTCACCCTGCTCATGGCAACAGATGAGGGACAGGAAGAAGACAGTGATCCTCTACCTGATCTCTTCTCTTCCACAGATCAAGATGCTCTTGTGGAAGGTGTAGTTTTGGCTGATTGTCTTACTGCTGAGCAGAAAGACAATTGCATAAATCTCCTAGGACAATTTTCAGAACTCTTCTCTACTGTGCCAGGCACCACTTCTTGGTGTGAGCACACTATAGATACTGGAGACAGTTTACCTGTCAAAAGTAAGATCTATAGGCAGCCTGACCATGTCAGGGACTGCATAAAGCAAGAAGTTCAGAAAATGTTGGAACTAGGAGTGGTTGAGCACTCTGACAGTCCATGGGCTTCTCCTGTGGTACTGGTACCAAAACCCAATTCTAAAGATGGAAAGAAAGAAATGCGGTTTTGTGTAGACTATAGAGGTCTCAACTTGGTAACCAAAACTGATGCTCACCCTATACCCAGGGCAGATGAGCTCATAGATACACTGGCATCTGCCAAGTATCTAAGCACTTTTGATTTGACTGCAGGGTATTGGCAGATCAAATTGTCAGAAGATGCTAAACCTAAGACTGCATTTTCTACCATTGGAGGACATTACCAGTTTACTGTAATGCCTTTTGGTTTGAAAAATGCACCTGCCACTTTTCAGAGGTTGGTGAACACAGTCCTGCAAGGGCTGGAAGCTTTCAGTGCAGCATATTTGGACGATATAGCTGTCTTTAGCTCCAGCTGGGATGATCACCTGGTCCACCTATGGAAAGTTTTGGAGGCCCTGCAAAAGGCAGGCCTCACTATCAAGGCTTCAAAGTGCCAGATAGGTCAGGGTAAGGTGGTTTATCTGGGACACCTTGTTGGTGGGGAACAGATTGCACCACTTCAGGGGAAAATCCAAACTATTATTGATTGGGTTCCCCCTACCACTCAGACTCAGGTGAGAGCCTTCCTAGGCCTCACTGGGTATTACAGGAGGTTCATTAAGAACTATGGCTCCATTGCAGCCCCTCTTAATGACCTCACATCCAAGAAAATGCCTAAAAAGGTATTATGGACAGCAAACTGTCAGAAAGCTTTTGAGGAGCTGAAGCAGGCCATGTGCTCTGCACCTGTCCTGAAAAGCCCTTGTTACTCTAAAAAATTCTATGTCCAAACTGATGCATCTGAATTAGGAGTAGGGGCAGTCCTATCACAACTTAATTCTGAGGGCCAGGATCAACCTGTTGCTTTTATTAGTAGGAGGTTGACCCCTAGAGAAAAGCGTTGGTCTGCCATTGAGAGGGAGGCCTTTGCTGTGGTCTGGGCTCTGAAGAAGTTGAGGCCATACCTGTTTGGCACTCACTTCATTGTTCAGACAGACCACAAACCTCTACTTTGGCTAAAACAAAAGAAAGGTGAAAATCCTAAATTGTTGAGGTGGTCCATATCCCTACAGGGAATGGACTATACAGTGGAACATAGACCTGGGAGTAGCCACTCCAATGCAGATGGACTCTCCAGATATTTCCACTTAGACAATGAAGACTCATCAGGTCATGGCTAGTCTTATTGTCCTTCATTTGGGGGGGGTTGTGTAGGAAAGTACCATCTTGCCTGGCATGTTACCCCCATTTTTCACTGTATATATGTTGTTTTAGTTGTATGTGTCACTGGGACCCTGGTAACCCAGGGCCCCAGTGCTCATAAGTGTGCCTGAATGTGTTACCTGTGTAGTGACTAACTGTCTCACTGAGGCTCTGCTAATCAGAACCTCAGTGGTTATGCTCTCTCATTTCTTTCCAAATTGTCACTAACAGGCTAGTGACCATTTTTACCAATTTACATTGGCTTACTGGAACACCCTTATAATTCCCTAGTATATGGTACTGAGGTACCCAGGGTATTGGGGTTCCAGGAGATCCCTATGGGCTGCAGCATTTCTTTTGCCACCCATAGGGAGCTGTGACAATTCTTACACAGGCCTGCCACTGCAGCCTGAGTGAAATAACGTCCACGTTATTTCACAGCCATTTTACACTACACTTAAGTAACTTATAAGTCACCTATATGTCTAACCTTTACCTGGTAAAGGTTAGGTGCAAAGTTACTTAGTGTGAGGGCACCCTGGCACTAGCCAAGGTGCCCCCACATTGTTCAGAGCCAATTCCCTGAACTTTGTGAGTGCGGGGACACCATTACACGCGTGCACTACATATAGGTCACTACCTATATGTAGCTTCACCATGGTAACTCCGAATATGGCCATGTAACATGTCTATGATCATGGAATTGCCCCCTCTATACCACCCTGGCATAGTTGGCACAATCCCATTATCCCAGTGGTCTGTAGCACAGACCCTGGTACTGCCAAACTGCCCTTCCTGGGGTTTCACTGCAGCTGCTGCTGCTGCCAACCCCTCAGACAGGCAGCTGCCCTCCTGGGGTCCAGCCAGGCCTGGCCCAGGATGGCAGAACAAAGAACTTCCTCTGAGAGAGGGTGTGACACCCTCTCCCTTTGGAAAATGATGTGAAGGCAGGGGAGGAGTAGCCTCCCCCAGCCTCTGGAAATGCTTTGTTGGGCACAGATGTGCCCAATTCTGCATAAGCCAGTCTACACCGGTTCAGGGACCCCTTAGCCCCTGCTCTGGCGCGAAACTGGACAAAGGAAAGGGGAGTGACCACTCCCCTGACCTGCACCTCCCCTGGGAGGTGTCCAGAGCTCCTCCAGTGTGCTCCAGACCTCTGCCATCTTGGAAACAGAGGTGCTGCTGGCACACTGGACTGCTCTGAGTGGCCAGTGCCACCAGGTTACGTCAGAGACTCCTGCTGATAGGCTACTTCAGGTGTTAGTAGCCTTTCCTCTCTCCTAGGTAGCCAAACCCTCTTTTCTGGCTATTTAGGGTCTCTGTCTCTGGGGAAACTTTAGATAACGAATGCATGAGCTCAGCCGAGTTCCTCTGCATCTCTCTCTTCACCTTCTGATAAGGAAACGACCGCGCTGGAAGCCTGTAAACCTGCAACATAGTAGCAAAGACGACTACTGCAACTCTGTAACGCTGATCCTGCCGCCTTCTCGACTGTTTTCCTGCTTGTGCATGCTGTGGGGGTAGCCTGCCTCCTCTCTGCACCAGAAGCTCCGAAGAAATCTCCCGTGGGTCGACGGAATCTTCCCTCTGCAACCGCAGGCACCAAAAAGCTGCATCACCGGTCCCTTGGGTCTCCTCTCAGCACGACGAGCGAGGTCCCTCGAATCCAGCGACGGTGTCCAAGTGACCCCCACAGTCCAGTGACTCTTCAGCCCAAGTTTGGTGGAGGTAAGTCCTTGCCTCACCTCGCTGGGCTGCATTGCTGGGAACCGCGACTTTGCAGCTACTCCGGCCCCTGTGCACTTCCGGCGGAAATCCTTCGTGCACAGCCAAGCCTGGGTCCACGGCACTCTAACCTGCATTGCACGACTTTCTAAGTTGGTCTCCGGCGACGTGGGACTCCTTTGTGCAACTTCGGCGAGCACCGTTTCACGCATCCTCGTAGTGCCTGTTTCTGGCACTTCTCCGGGAGCTACCTGCTTCAGTGAGGGCTCATTGTCTTGCTCGCCATCCCCTCTCTCTGCAGGTCTAATTTGCGACCTCCTGGTCCCTCCTGGGCCCCAGCAGCGTCCAAAAACGCTAAACGCACGATTTGCGTGTAGCAAGGCTTGTTGGCGTCCTTCCGGCGGGAAAGTAGTGAGTACCAAGTGGTACTTGCACCTTACACCAGGCCCAGGTATCACTTATTAGTGTATAGGGTGTCTAGCAGCTTAGGCTGATAGATAATGGTAGCTTAGCAGAGCAGCTTAGGCTGAACTAGGAGACGTGTGAAGCTACTACAGTACCACTCAGTGTCATATGCACAATATCATAAGAAAACACAATACACAGTTATACTAAAAATAAAGGTACTTTATTTTTATGACAATATGCCAAAGTATCTTAGAGTGTACCCTCAGTGAGAGGATAGGAAATATACACAAGATATATATACACAATAGCAAAAATATGCAGTATAGTCTTAGAAAACAGTGCAAACAATGTAAAGTTACAATAGGATGCAATGGGGAAACATAGGGATAGGGGCAACACAAACCATATACTCCAAAAGTGGAATGCGAACCACGAATGGACCCCAAACCTATGTGACCTTGTAGAGGGTCGCTGGGACTATTAGAAAATAGTGAGAGTAAGACAAATAACCCTCCCCAAGACCCTGAAAAGTGAGTGCAAAGTCCACTAAAGTTCCCCTAAGGACAAATAAGTCGTGTTAGAGGAATAATGCAGGAAAGACACAAACCAACAATGCAACAACTGTGGATTTCCAATCTAGGGTACCTGTGGAACAAGGGGACCAAGTCCAAAAGTCACAAGCAAGTCGGAGATGGGCAGATGCCCAGGAAATGCCAGCTGCGGGTGCAAAGAAGCTTCTACTGGACAGAAGAAGCTGAGGTTTCTGCAGGAACAAAAAGGGCTAGAGACTTCCCCTTTGGTCGACGGATCCTTCTCGCCGTGGAGAGTTGTGCAGAAGTGTTTTCCCACCGAAAGAACGCCAACAAGCCTTGCTAGCTGCAAATCATGCAGTTAGTGTTTTTGGACGCTGCTGTGGCCCTGAAGGGACCAGGAGGTCGCAAATTGGACCAGGAGAGAGAGGGGACGTCGGGCAAGACAAGGAGCCCTCTCAGCAGCAGGTAGCACCCAGACAAGTGCCAGAAACAGGCACTACGAGGATGCGTGAAACGGTGCTCACCCGAAGTCGCACAAAGGAGTCCCACGTCGCCGGAGACCAACTTAGAATGTCGTGAAATGCAGGTTAGAGTGCCGTGGACCCAGGCTTGGCTGTGCACAAAGGATTTCCGCTGGAAGTGCACAGGGGCCGGAGTAGCTGCAAAAGTCACGGTTCCCAGCAATGCAGCCCAGCGAGGTGAGGCAAGGACTTACCTCCACTAAACTTGGACTGAAGAGTCACTGGACTGTGGGGGTCACTTGAACAGAGTCGCTGGATTCGAGGGACCTCGCTCGTCGTACTGAGAGGAGACCCAAGGGACCGGTAATGCAGCTTTTTGGTGCCTGCGGTTGCAGGGGGAAGATTCCTCTGGCTAGTGCCAGGGTGCCCTCACACTAAGTAACTTTGCACCTAACCTTTACTAGGTAAAGGTTAGACATATAGGTGACTTATAAGTTACTTAAGTGCAGTGTAAAATGGCTGTGAAATAACGTGGATGTTATTTCACTCAGGCTGCAGTGGCAGGCCTGTGTAAGAATTGTCAGAGCTCCCTATGGGTGGCAAAAGAAATGCTGCAGCCCATAGGGATCTCCTGGAACCCCAATACCCTGGGTACCTCAGTACCATATACCAGGGAATTATAAGGGTGTTCCAGTAAGCCAATGTAAATTGGTAAAAATGGTCACTAGCCTGTTAGTGACAATTTGGAAAGAAATGAGAGAGCATAACCACTGAGGTTCTGATTAGCAGAGCCTCAGTGAGACAGTTAGTCACTACACAGGGAACACATTCAGGCACACTTATGAGCACTGGGGCCCTGGGTTACCAGGGTCCCAGTGACACATAGAACTAAAACAACATATATACAGTGAAAAATGGGGGTAACATGCCAGGCAAGATCGTACTTTCCTACACAACCCCCCCCCCCCAAACGAAGGACAATAAGACTAGCCAGGACCTGATGAGTCTTCATTGTCTAAGTGGAAATATCTGGAGAGTCCATCTGCATTGGAGTGGCTACTCCCAGGTCTATGTTCCACTGTATAGTCCATTCCCTGTAGGGATATGGACCACCTCAACAATTTAGGATTTTCACCTTTCATTTGTTTTAGCCAAAGTAGAGGTTTGTGGTCTGTCTGAACAATGAAGTGAGTGCCAAACAGGTATGGCCTCAACTTCTTCAGAGCCCAGACCACAGCAAAGGCCTCCCTCTCAATGGCAGACCAACGCTTTTCTCTAGGGGTCAACCTCCTACTAATAAAAGCAACAGTTTGATCCTGGCCCTCAGAATTAAGTTGTGATAGGACTGCCCCTACTCCTAATTCAGATGCATCAGTTTGGACATAGAATTTCTTAGAGTAACAAGGGCTTTTCAGGACAGGTGCAGAGCACATGGCCTGCTTCAGCTCCTCAAAAGCTTTCTGACAGTTTGCTGTCCATAATACCTTTTTAGGCATCTTTTTGGAAGTGAGGTCATTAA
This sequence comes from Pleurodeles waltl, assembly GCF_031143425.1. Lineage (NCBI taxonomy): Eukaryota > Metazoa > Chordata > Amphibia > Caudata > Salamandridae > Pleurodeles > Pleurodeles waltl. Next base: position 522,626,272 of record NC_090446.1, read on the forward strand.
GAGGGGCTGCAATGGAGCCATAGTTCTTAATGAACCTTCTGTAATACCCAGTGAGGCCTAGGAAGGCTCTCACCTGAGTCTGTGTGGTAGGGGGAATCCAATCAATAATTGTTTGGATTTTCCCCTGTAGTGGTGCAATCTATTCCCCACCAACAAGGTGTCCCAGATAAACCACCTTACCCTGCCCTATCTGGCACTTTGAAGCCTTGATAGTGAGGCCTGCCTTTTGCAGGGCCTCCAAAACTTTCCATAGGTGGACCAGGTGATCATCCCAGCTGGAGCTAAAGACAGCTATATCGTCCAAATATGCTGCACTGAAAGCTTCCAGCCCTTGCAGGACTGTGTTCACCAACCTTTGAAAAGTGGCAGGTGCATTTTTCAAACCAAAAGGCATTACAGTAAACTGGTAATGTCCTCCAATGGTAGAAAATGCAGTCTTAGGTTTAGCATCTTCTGACAATTTGATCTGCCAATACCCTGCAGTCAAATCAAAAGTGCTTAGATACTTGGCAGATGCCAGTGTATCTATGAGCTCATCTGCCCTGGGTATAGGGTGAGCATCAGTTTTGGTTACCAAGTTGAGACCTCTATAGTCTACACAAAACCGCATTTCCTTCTTTCCATCTTTGGAATGGGGTTTTGGTACCAGTACCACAGGAGAAGCCCATGGACTGTCAGAGTGCTCAACCACTCCTAGTTCTAACATTTTCTGGACCTCTTGCTTTATGCAGTCCCTGACATGGTCAGGCTGCCTATAGATCTTACTTTTGACAGGTAAACTGTCTCCAGTATCTATAGTGTGCTCACACCAAGAAGTGGTACCTGGCACAGTAGAGAAGAGTTCAGAGAATTGATCTAGGAGGTTTATGCAATTGTCTTTCTGCTCAGCAGTAAGACAATCAGCCAAAACTACACCTTCCACAAGAGCATCTTGTTCTGTGGAAGAGAAGAGATCAGGTAGAGGATCACTGTCTTCTTCCTGTCCCTCATCTGTTGCCATGAGCAGGGTGAGATCAGCCCTGTCATAGTAGGGTTTCAGGCGGTTTACATGGAGTACCCTAAGGGGACTCCTTGCAGTGCCTAAGTCAACTAAATAGGTGACTTCACCCTTTTTCTCAACAATTGTTGGGGACCACTCCATTTATCTTGGAGTGCTCTTGGGGCCACAGGCTCCAAGACCCACACTTTCTGCCCTGGTTGGTACTGAACCAAAACAGCCTTCTGATCATGCCATTGCTTCTGGAGCTCTTGGCTGGCCTGAAGGTTTTTGCTGGCCTTTTTCATGTACTCAGCCATCCTTGATCTGAGGCCAAGTACATAATCCACAATATCCTGCTTAGGAGCTTTGAAAGGTTGTTCCCAACCCTCCTTTACAAGTGTGAGTGGACCCCTAACAGGGTGTCCAAAAAGAAGTTCAAAGGGGCTGAAGCCCACTCCTTTCTGGGGTACCTCCCTGTAGGCAAAAAGGAGGCATGGTAGAAGGATATCCCATCTCCTGCAGAGTTTTTCAGGGAGACCCATAATCATGCCTTTGAGAGTTTTATTAAATCTCTCCACCAGTCCATTTGTTTGTGGATGATAGGGTGTTGTGAACTTGTACGTTACACCACACTCCTTCCACATGGCCTTTAAGTATGCAGACATGAAATTGCTTCCCCTGTCTGATACCACTTCCTTTGGGAAGACCACCCTGGAAAATATTCCCAGGAGGGCCTTTGCCACTGCACGTGCTGTAGTGGTCCTTAAAGGAATAGCTTCAGGATATCTTGTGGCATGGTCCACTACCACCAAGATAAACCTATTGCCTGAAGCAGTAGGAGGGTCAAGGGGGCCAACTATGTCAACCCCTACCCTTTCAAAGGGAACCCCAACCACAGGCAGTGGGATAAGGGGTGCCTTTGGGGTGCCACCTGTCTTGCCACTGGCTTGACAGGTTTCACAGGACTTACAAAATTCCTTTGTGTCCTCAGACATTCTAGGCCAATGAAACAGGGGAACAAGCCTGTCCCAAGTTTTCATTTGTCCTAGATTCCCAGCTTGGGGAATGTCATGTGGCAGTGTTAGGAGGAACTTTCTGTACTCCTGAGGAATCACTAATCTCCTGGCAGCTCCAGGTTTAGGATCCCTATGCTCAGTGTACAAGAGGTTGTCTTCCCAGTAAACTCTGTGAGAGTCACTGACATCCCCATTAGCCAGTTTGACAGCTTCCTGTCTGAGACCCTCTAATGTGGGACAGGTTTGCTGTGCCACACTCAGCTCCTGTCTGGCAGGCCCCCCTTCACCCAAAAGCTCAGCAGTGTCTGCTTCCAGCTCCTCTGGTGTAGGTTCTGCACAGGGAGGGAATTCTTCTTCCTCAGAAGTTGAATCCACTGTAGAGGGAGGGATAGTAGGAAGTGGTTTGCTTCTACTAGCCCTAGCTTTAGGGAGCACTTGGTCCATTGTTCCAGGATCCAAGCTTCCCTGTCCTTTTTGCTTTTTGGCCTGAGCCCTTGTCAAAGCAAAAATATGCCCTGGGATGCCCAGCATTGCTGCATGGGCCTCCAACTCCACATCTGACCAAGCTGATGTCTCCAAATCATTCCCTAATAGACAGTCTACAGGTAAATCTGAAGCTACCACAACTTTCTTTGGACCAGTAACCCCCCCCCAGTTGAGATTTACAACAGCCATGGCGTGGCTAAGTGTGTTGTTGTGAGCATCGGTTACTTGGTACTGGTGACCAAGTAGGTGTTGTTCAGGGTGGACCAGTTTCTCTATGACCATAGTCACACTGGCTCCAGTGTCCCTGTAGGCCTGAACCTCAACACCATTTATTAGGGGTAGCTGCTTGTACTTATCCATATTAAGGGGACAAGCAACTAAGGTGGCTAAATCAATAGCCCCCTCAGAGACTAACACAGCCTCTGTGGCCTCCCTAACAAGGCCAACCCCAACTAAGTTACCAATAGTGAGCCCAGCTACTCCCTTGGATTGGCTATTAGTAGGTTTGCTCCCACCACCACTGCTATTAGTAGGGACACTAGGGGTAGCAGTAGGGGTTGTAGTGGTAGGAGCATTGGTGCTTTTCTTTGGACAACTGGGATCTGTTGTCCAATGGCCTTTTATTTTACATAAATAGCACCATGGTTTCTTTTCCTTGTTCTGATTAAAAGAGGATTTGGGCCCACCACCCCCACCAGAGTGTTTTTGTGGGCCTGATGAAGACTCATTTTTAGATTTGTCCCCACCCTTGTCAGAAGACTTACCATCCTTCTTCTTGTTGCCATCTTTGTCACCCCCTGTATGAACTTTTCTGTTCACCCTTGTTCTGACCCATTTGTCTGCCTTCTTTCCCAATTCTTGGGGAGAGGTCAGATCAGAGTCCACCAAGTACTGGTGCAACAAATCAGACACAAAATTATTAAGAATATGCTCTCTCAGGATCAAGTTATACAGGCTGTCATAATCAGTAACTTTACTGCCATGTAACCACCCCTCCAAGGCCTTCACTGAATGGTCAATGAAATCAACCCAGTCTTGTGAAGACTCCTTTTTGGTCTCTCTGAACTTTATCCTGTATTGTTCAGTGGTTAAGCCATAACCGTCCAGGAGTGCATTCTTAAGAACTTGGAAATTATTAGCATCATTTTCTTTCACAGTAAGGAGCCTATCCCTACCTTTTCCACTAAATGATAGCCATAGGATAGCAACCCACTGCCTTTGAGGGATATCCTGTACAACACAGGCCCTCTCAAGTGCAGCAAACCACTTGTTAATTTCATCCCCCTCCTTATAAGGGGGAACTATCTTATGCAGATTCCTGGAATCATGCTCTTTTGCAGGATGACTATGGGGAATACTGCTGCTGCCACCATGGGTATCTAAACCCAACTTCTGTCTTTCTTTCTCTAGTTCAAAAGACTGTCTATCCAAATCCAGCTGTTGCTTTTTAAGCTTCAGTCTGGTTTGTTCCACTCTCAACTTATTGAGTTCCCTCTCTAACATTCTGTCATCAGGGTTGGTGGGAGGGACATTCTTAGACACAGAAGAATGAACCGAAGGAGACCTGTCCCTTACAGAAGCCACCCTAACAGCTTGGCTAACAGAAACATCTCTACCTGTATGGTGAGAATAAATGCTTTTGCTATGATGTGAGACAACACTATTTCTATGGTGAGGCTCTCCATCATTACCAACTATGCTAGACTGTCTAGTAATGGGCAGGCTAGGAAGTTTCTTTCCTGAATCTTTTCCTGGGGGAGTCCCTGGATCAGATTGGGAACCATTTGCTACTATTTCCACAGATGTGGCCCCTATGGCCTTATCTTGTTCTCTAAGCATGTTAAGCAATAATTCCAAAGAAGGATTCTTCCCTACACTCAAACCTCTCTCTACACAGAGACTCCTTGCTCCTTTCAAGCTAAGGTGGTCATATGCAAGTTTGGAGAGATCAACATTTTGGCCTGTGCCAGACATTTTTAGAGAGAGTTAAAGTGATAGTAAAAGATAAAAAGTTTGTCAGAGCTTTTAGAAAGACAGAGAAAAAAAACTTTTTAAACTTTTTAGAACTTTTTAGAAAGTTTAGAAGTACTTTTCAGCACTTAGAAAAGAGTGAAAAGAGGAAATGCAAAACTTTTTGGCTATGTGTATATACACTGACCTTGTTTTGTATATTTTTCTCTTATGAAAAGTACAATGACAAGAGTGGTAAGTAGTCTCAAAGCACTTATCCCACCGCTGCACAACCAATGTAGGAGGCTGGGCTGGCTTGTAGTGAGTACCAAGGGGTACTTGCACCTTGCACCAGGCCCAGGTATCCCTTATTAGTGTATAGGGTGTCTAGCAGCTTAGGCTGATAGATAATGGTAGCTTAGCAGAGCAGCTTAGGCTGAACTAGGAGACGTGTGAAGCTACTATAGTACCACTCAGTGTCATATGCACAATATCATAAGAAAACACAATACACAGTTATACTAAAAATAAAGGTACTTTATTTTTATGACAATATGCCAAAGTATCTTAGAGTGTACCCTCAGTGAGAGGATAGGAAATATACACAAGATATATATACACAATAGCAAAAATATGCAGTATAGTCTTAGAAAACAGTGCAAACAATGTATAGTTACAATAGGATGCAATGGGGAAACATAGGGATAGGGTCAACACAAACCATATACTCCAAAAGTGGAATGCGAACCACGAATGGACCCCAAACCTATGTGACCTTGTAGAGGGTCGCTGGGACTATTAGAAAATAGTGAGAGTTAGACAAATAACCCTCCCCAAGACCCTGAAAAGTGAGTGCAAAGTGCACTAAAGTTCCCCTGAGGACAAAGAAGTCGTGTTAGAGGAATAATGCAGGAAAGACACAAACCAACAATGCAACAACTGTGGATTTCCAATCTAGGGTACCTGTGGAACAAGGGGACCAAGTCCAAAAGTCACAAGCAAGTCGGAGATGGGCAGATGCCCAGGAAATGCCAGCTGCGGGTGCAAAGAAGCTTCTACTGGACAGAAGAAGCTGAGGTTTCTGGAGGAACGAAAAGGGCTAGAGACTTCCCCTTTGGTGGACGGATCCCACTCGCCGTTGAGAGTCGTGCAGAAGTGTTTTCCCGCCGATAGAACGCAAATAAGCCTTGCTAGCTGCAAATCGTGCGGTTAGCGTTTTTGGACGCTGCTGTGGACGTGGAGGGACCAGGAGGTCGCAAATTGGACCAGGAGAGAGAGGGGACAGCGAGCAAGACAAGGAGTCCTGTCAGTAGCAGGTAGCACCCGGAGAAGTGCCAGAAACAGGCACTACGAGGATGCGTGAAACGGTGCTCACCCGAAGTCGCACAAAGGAGTCCCACGTCGCCGGAGACCAACTTAGAACGTCGTGCAATGCAGGTTAGAGTGTCGTGGACCCAGGCTTGGCTGTGCACAAAGGATTTCCGCCGTAAGTGCACAGGGGCCGGAGTAGCTGCAAAAGTCACGTTTCCCAGCAATGCAGCCCAGCGAGGTGAGGCAAGGACTTACCTCCACCAAACTTGGACTGAAGAGTCACTGGACTGTGGGGGTCACTTGGACAGAGTCGCTGGATTCAAGGGACCTCGCTCGTCGTGCTGAGAGGAGACCCAAGGGACCGGTAATGCAGCTTTTTGGTGCCTGCGGTTGCAGGGGGAAGATTCCGTCGACCCACGGGAGATTTCTTCGGAGCTTCTGGTGCAGAGAGGAGGCAGACTACCCCCACAGCATGCACAAGCAGGAAAACAGTTGAGAAGGCGGCATGATCAGCGTTACAGAGTTGCAGTAGTCGTCTTAGCTACTTTGTTGCAGTTTTGCAGGCTTCCAGCGCGGTCAGCAGTCGATTCCTTATCAGAAGGTGAAGAGAGAGATGCAGAGGAACTCGGCTGAGCTCTTGCATTCGTTATCTAAAGTTTCCCCAGAGACAGAGACCCTAAATAGCCAGAAAAGAGGGGTTGGCTACCTAGGAGAGAGGATAGGCTAGCAACACCTGAAGGAGCCTATCACAAGGAGTCTCTGACGTCACCTGGTGGCACTGGCCACTCAGAGCAGTCCAGTGTGCCAGCAGCACCTCTGTTTCCAAGATGGCAGAGGTCTGGAGCACACTGGAGGAGCTCTGGACACCTCCCAGGGGAGGTGCAGGTCAGGGGAGTGGTCACTCCCCTTTCCTTTGTCCAGTTTCACGCCAGAGCAGGGCTAAGGGGTCCCCTGAACCGGTGTAGACTGGCTCATGCAGAATTGGGCACCTCTGTGCCCAACAAAGCATTTCCAGAGGCTGGGTGAGGCTACTCCTCCCCTGCCTTCACACCATTTTCCAAAGGGAGAGGGTGTCACACCCTCTCTCAGAGGAAGTTCTTTGTTCTGCCATCCTGGGCCAGGCCTGGCTGGACCCCAGGAGGGCAGATGCCTGTCTGAGGGGTTGGCAGCAGCAGCAGCTGCAGTGAAACCCCAGGAAGGGCAGTTTGGCAGTACCAGGGTCTGTGCTACAGACCACTGGGATCATGGGATTGTGCCAACTATGCCAGGATGGCATAGAGGGGGCAATTCCATGATCATAGACATGTTACATGGCCATATTCGGAGTTACCATTGTGAAGCTACATATAGGTAGTGACCTATATGTAGTGCACGCGTGTAATGGTGTCCCCGCACTCACAAAGTTCAGTGAATTGGCTCTGAACAATGTGGGGGCACCTTGGCTAGTGCCAGGGTGCCCTCACACTAAGTAACTTTGCACCTAACCTTTACTAGGTAAAGGTTAGACATATAGGTGACTTATAAGTTACTTAAGTGCAGTGTAAATTGGCTGTGAAATAACGTGGACGTTATTTCACTCAGGCTGCAGTGGCAGGCCTGTGTAAGAATTGTCAGAGCTCCCTATGGGTGGCAAAAGAAATGCTGCAGCCCATAGGGATCTCCTGGAACCCCAATACCCTGGGTACCTCAGTACCATATACCAGGGAATTATAAGGGTGTTCCAGTAAGCCAATGTAAATTGGTAAAAATGGTCACTAGCCTGTTAGTGACAATTTGGAAAGAAATGAGAGAGCATAACCACTGAGGTTCTGATTAGCAGAGCCTCAGTGAGACAGTTAGTCACTACACAGGTAACACATTCAGGCACACTTATGAGCACTGGAGCCCTGGGTTACCAGGGTCCCAGTGACACATACAACTAAAACAACATATATACAGTGAAAAATGGGGGTAACATGCCAGGCAAGATGGTACTTTCCTACAGTAGCTGCTTGTACTTATCCATATTAAGGGGACAAGCAACTAAGGTGGCTAAATCAATAGCCCCCTCAGAGACTAACACAGCCTCTGTTGCCTCCCTAACAAGGCCAACCCCAACTAAGTTACCAATAGTGAGCCCAGCTACTCCCTTGGATTGGCTATTAGTAGGTTTGCTCCCACCACCACTGCTATTAGTAGGGACACTAGGGGTAGCAGTAGGGTTTGTAGTGGTAGGAGCATTGGTGCTTTTCTTTGGACAACTGGGATCTGTTGTCCAATGGCCTTTTATTTTACATAAATAGCACCATGGTTTCTTTTCCTTGTTCTGATTAAAAGAGGATTTGGGCCCACCACCCCCACCAGAGTGTTTTTGTGGGCCTGATGAAGACTCAGTTTTAGATTTGTCCCCACCCTTGTCAGAAGATTTACCATCCTTCTTTTTGTTGCCATCTTTGTCACCCCCTGTATGAACTTTTCTGTTCACCCTTGTTCTGACCCATTTGTCTGCCTTCTTTCCCAATTCTTGGGGAGAGGTCAGATCAGAGTCCACCAAGTACTGGTGCAACAAATCAGACACACAATTATTAAGAATATTTTCTCTCAGGATCAAGTTATACAGGCTGTCATAATCAGTAACTTTACTGCCATGTAACCACCCCTCCAAGGCCTTCACTGAATGGTCAATGAAATCAACCCAGTCTTGTGAAGACTCCTTTTTGGTCTCTCTGAACTTTATCCTGTATTGTTCAGTGGTTAAGCCATAACCATCCAGGAGTGCATTCTTAAGAACTTGGAAATTATTAGCATCATTTTCTTTCACAGTAAGGAGCCTATCCCTACCTTTTCCACTAAATGATAGCCATAGGATAGCAGCCCACTGCCTTTGAGGGACATCCTGTACAACACAGGCCCTCTCAAGTGCAGCAAACCACTTGTTAATGTCATCCCCCTCCTTATAAGGGGGAACTATCTTGTGCAGATTCCTGGAATCATGCTCTTTTGCAGGATGACTATGGGGATACTGCTGCTGCCACCATGGGTTTCTAAACCCAACTTCTGTCTTTCCTTCTCTAGTTCAAAAGACTGTCTATCCAAATCCAGCTGTTGCTTTTTAAGCTTCAGTCTGGTTTGTTCCACCCTCAACTTATTGAGTTCCCTCTCTAACAATCTGTCATCAGGGTTGGTGGGAGGGACATTTCTAGATACAGAGGTATGATGGGAATGAACAGAAGGAGACCTGTCCCTTACAGAAGTCACCCTAACAGCTTGGCTAACAGAAACATTACTACCTGTATGGTGAGAATAAATGCTTTGCTATGATGTGAGACAACACTATTTGTATGGTGTGGCTCATCATCATTACCAACTATGCTAGACTGTCTAGTAATGGGCAGGCTAGGAAGTTTCTTTCCTGAATCTTTTCCTGGGGGAGTCCCTGAATCAGATTGGGAACTATGAGGTACTTTTTCAACAGATGGGGCACCTATAGCCTTATCTTGTTCTCTAAGCATGTTAAGTAACAGTTCCAAGGAAGGATTCTTCCCTACACTCAAACCTCTCTCTATGCAGAGACACCTTGCTCCTTTCCAGCTAAGGTGATCATATGCAAGTTTGGACAGATCAACATTTTGGCCTGTGCCAGACATTTTTAGAGAGAGTTAAAGTGTTAGGAAAAAGAGAAAGAAGTTTTCAGAACTTTTTAGAAAGACAGAAAAAAAAACTTATTAAACTTTTAAGAACTTTTTGAAAGTTTAGAAGTACTTTTCAGCACTTAGAAAAGAGTGAAAAGAGGAAATGCAAAACTTTTTGGTTATGTGTATATACACTGACCTTGTTTTGTATATTTTTCTCTTATGAAAAGTACAATGACAAGAGTGGTAAGTAGTCTCAAAGCACTTATCCCACCACTGCTCAACCAATGTAGGAGGCTGGACTGGCTTGTAGTGAGTGCCAAGGGGTAATTGCACCTTGCACCAGGCCCAGTTATCCCTTATTAGTGTATAGGGTGTCTAGCAGCTTAGGCTGATAGATAATGGTAGCTTAGCAGAGCAGCTTAGGCTGAACTAGGAGACGTGTGAAGCTACTACAGTACCACTTAGTGTCATATGCACAATATCATAAGAAAACACAATACACAGTTATACTAAAAATAAAGGTACTTTATTTTTATGACAATATGCCAAAGTATCTTAGAGTGTACCCTCAGTGAGAGGATAGTGTAGGAAAGTACCATCTTGCCTGGCATGTTACCCCCATTTTTCACTGTATATATGTTGTTTTAGTTGTATGTGTCACTGGGACCCTGGTAACCCAGGGCCCCAGTGCTCATAAGTGTGCCTGAATGTGTTACCTGTGTAGTGACTAACTGTCTCACTGAGGCTCTGCTAATCAGAACCTCAGTGGTTATGCTCTCTCATTTCTTTCTAAATTGTCACTAACAGGCTAGTGACCATTTTTACCAATTTACATTGGCTTACTGGAACACCCTTATAATTCCCTAGTATATGGTACTGAGGTACCCAGGGTATTGGGGTTCCAGGAGATCCCTATGGGCTGCAGCATTTCTTTTGCCACCCATAGGGAGCTCTGACAATTCTTACACAGGCCTGCCACTGCAGCCTGAGTGAAATAACGTCCACGTTATTTCACAGCCATTTTACACTGCACTTAAGTAACTTATAAGTCACCTATATGTCTAACCTTTACCTGGTAAAGGTTAGGTGCAAAGTTACTTAGTGTGAGGGCACCCTGGCACTAGCCAAGGTGCCCCCACATTGTTCAGAGCCAATTCACTGAACTTTGTGAGTGCGGGGACACCATTACACGCGTGCACTACATATAGGTCACTACCTATATGTAGCTTCACCATGGTAACTCCGAATATGGCCATGTAACATGTCTATGATCATGGAATTGCCCCCTCTATGCCATCCTGGCATTGTTGGTACAATTCCATGATCCCAGTGGTCTGTAGCACAGACCCTGGTACTGCCAGACTGCCCTTCCTGGGGTTTCTCTGCAGCTGCTGCTGCTGCCAACCCCTCAGACAGGCAGCTGCCCTTCTGGGGTCCAGCCAGGCCTGGCCCAGGATGGCAGAACAAAGAACTTCCTCTGAGAGAGGGTGTGACACCCTCTCCCTTTGGAAAATGGTGTGAAGGCAGGGGAGGAGTAGCCTCCCCCAGCCTCTGGAAATGCTTTGTTGGGCACAGATGTGCCCAATTCTGCATAAGCCAGTCTACACCGGTTCAGGGACCCCTTAGCCCCTGCTCTGGCGCGAAACTGGACAAAGGAAAGGGGAGTGACCACTCCCCTGACCTGCACCTCCCCTGGGAGGTGTCCAGAGCTCCTCCAGTGTGCTCCAGACCTCTGCCATCTTGGAAACAGAGGTGCTGCTGGCACACTGGACTGCTCTGAGTGGCCAGTGCCACCAGGTGACGTCAGAGACTCCTGCTGATAGGCTCCTTCAGGTGTTAGTAGCCTTTCCTCTCTCCTAGGTAGCCAAACCCTCTTTTCTGGCTATTTAGGGTCTCTGTCTCTGGGGAAACTTTAGATAACGAATGCATGAGCTCAGCCGAGTTCCTCTGCATCTCCCTCTTCACCTTCTGATAAGGAATCGACCGCTGACCGCGCTGGAAGCCTGCAAACCTGCAACATAGTAGCAAAGACGACTACTGCAACTCTGTAACGCTGATCCTGCCGCCTTCTCGACTGTTTTCCTGCTTGTGCATGCTGTGGGGGTAGTCTGCCTCCTCTCTGCACCAGAAGCTCCGAAGAAATCTCCCGTGGGTCGACGGAATCTTCCCCCTGCAACCGCAGGCACCAAAAAGCTGCATTTCCGGTCCCTTGGGTCTCCTCTCAGCACGACGAGCAAGGTCCCTCGAATCCAGCGAGACCGTCCAAGTGACCCCCACAGTCCAGTGACTCTTCAGCCCAAGTTTGGTGGAGGTAAGTCCTTGCCTCACCTCGCTGGGCTGCATTGCTGGGGACCGCGACTTTGCAAGCTACTCCGGCCCCTGTGCACTTCCGGCGGAAATCCTTCATGCACAGCCAAGCCTGGGTCCACGGCACTCTAACCTGCATTGCACGACTTTCTAAGTTGGTCTCCGGCGACGTGGGACTCCTTTGTGCAACTTCGGCGAGCACCGTTTCACGCATCCTCGTAGTGCCTGTTTCTGGCACTTCTCCGGGTGCTACCTGCTTCAGTGAGGGCTCTTTGTCTTGCTCGACGTCCCCTCTCTCTGCAGGTCCAATTTGCGACCTCCTGGTCCCTCCTGGGCCCCAGCAGCGTCCAAAAACGCCAAACGCACGATTTGCGTGTAGCAAGGCTTGTTGGCATCCATCCGGCGGGAAAACAATTCTGCACGACTCTCAAAGGCGTGGGGGATCCATCCTCCAAAGGGGAAGTCTCTAGCCCTTGTCGTTCCTGCAGTATTCACAGTTCTTCAGCCTAGTAAGAGCTTCTTTGCACCAACCGCTGGCATTTCTTGGGCATCTGCCCATCTCCGAGCTGCTTGTGACTTTTGGACTTGGTCCCCTTGTTCCACAGGTACCCTCAGACAGGAATCCATCGTTGTTGCATTTCTGATTTGTGTTTTCCTTGCATTCTCCCTCTAACACGACTATTTTGTCCTTAGGGGAACTTTAGTGCACTTTGCACTCACTTTTCAGGGTCTTGGGGAGGGTTATTTTTCTAACTCTCACTATTTTCTAATAGTCCCAGCGACCCTCTACAAGGTCACATAGGTTTGGGGTCCATTCGTGGTTCGCATTCCACTTCTGGAGTATATGGTTTGTGTTGCCCCTATCCCTATGTTTCCCCATTGCATCCTATTGTAACTATACATTGTTTGCACTGTTTTCTAAGACTATACTGCATATTTTTGCTATTGTGTATATATATCTTGTGTATATTTCCTATCCTCTCACTGAGGGTACACTCTAAGATACTTTGGCATATTGTCATAAAAATAAAGTACCTTTATTTTTAGTATAACTGTGTATTGTGTTTTCTTATGATATTGTGCATATGACACTAAGTGGTACTGTAGTAGCTTCACACGTCTCCTAGTTCAGCCTAAGCTGCTCTGCTAAGCTACCATTATCTATCAGCCTAAGCTGCTAGACACCCTATACACTAATAAGGGATAACTGGGCCTGGTGCAAGGTGCAAGTACCCCTTGGTACTCACTACAAGCCAGTCCAGCCTCCTACATTGGTTGTGCAGCGGTGGGATAAGTGCTTTGAGACTACTTACCACTCTTGTCATTGTACTTTTCATAAGAGAAAAATATACAAAACAAGGTCAGTGTATATACACATAGCCAAAAAGTTGTGCATTTCCTCTTTTCACTCTTTTCTAAGTGCTGAAAAGTACTTCTAAACTTTCAAAAAAGTTCTTAAAAGTTTAAAAAGTTTTTTTTCTGTCTTTCCAAAAAGTTCTGAAAACTTTTTTATCTTTGTCTATCACTTTAACTCTCTCTAAAAATGTCTGGCACAGGCCAAAAAGTTGAACTGTCCAAACTTGCATATGATCACCTTAGCTGGAAAGGAGCAAGGAGTCTCTGCATAGAGAGAGGTTTGAGTGTAGGGAAGAATCCTTCCTTAGAACTGTTAATTAATATGCTTAGAGTACAGGATAAGGCCATAAGTGCCCAATCTGTAGAAAAAGTAGCTAATGGTTCTCAATCTGATCCAGGGACTCCCCCAGGAAAAGGTTCAGGAAAGAAACTTCTCAGCCTGCCCATTACTAGACAGTCTAGCATAGTTGGTACAGAGGTTGAATCACATCATACTGATGATGTGCTCTCACATTTTACTGGTAGCCAAGCTGTTAGGGTGCCCTCTGTAAGGGACAGGTCTCCTTCTGTTCATTCCCATCATACCTCTGTATCTAGAAATGTCCCTCCCACCCACCCTGATGACAGATTGTTAGAAAGGGAGCTCAATAGATTGAGAGTGGAACAAACCAGACTGAAGCTCAAGAAGCAACAGCTGGATTTGGATAGACAGTCTTTAGAAGTAGAGAGGGAAAGACAGAAGTTGGGTTTAGATACCCATGGTGGCAGCAGCAGTATTCCCCATAGTCATCCTGCAAAAGAGCATGATTCCAGGAATCTGCACAAGATAGTTCCCCCTTATAAGGAGGGGGATGACATTAACAAGTGGTTTGCTGCACTTGAGAGGGCCTGTGTTGTACAGGATGTCCCTCAAAGGCAGTGGGCTGCTATCCTATGGCTATCATTTAGTGGAAAGGGTAGGGATAGGCTCCTTACTGTAAAAGAAAGTGATGCCAATAATTTTGCAGTTCTTAAGAATGCACTCCTAGATGGTTATGGCTTAACCACTGAACAGTACAGGATGAAGTTCAGAGAAACCAAAAAGGAGTCTTCACAAGACTGGGTAGACTTTGTTGACCATTCAGTGAAGGCCTTGGAGGGGTGGTTACATGGCAGTAAAGTTACTGATTATGACAGCCTGTATAACTTGATCCTGAGAGAGCATATTCTTAATAATTGTTTGTCTGATTTGTTGCACCAGTACTTGGTGGACTCTGATCTGACCTCTCCCCAAGAATTGGGAAAGAAGGCAGACAAATGGGTCAGAACAAGAGTGAACAGAAAAGTTCATACAGGGGGTGACAAAGATGGCAACAAAAAGAAGGATGGTAAGTCTTCTGACAAGGGTGGGGACAAATCTAAAAATGAGTCTTCATCAGGCCCACAAAAACACTCTGGTGGGGGTGGTGGGCCCAAATCCTCCTTTAATCAGAACAAGGAAAAGAAACCATGGTGCTATTTATGTAAAATAAAAGGCCATTGGACAACAGATCCCAGTTGTCCAAAGAAAGGCACCACAGCTCCTACCACTACAACCCCTACTGCTAAACCTAGTGTCCCTACTAATAGCAGTGGTGGTGGGAGCAAACCTACTAATAGCCAATCCAAGGGAGTAGCTGGGCTCACTTTTGGTAATTTAGTTGGGGTTGGTCTGATTAGGGAGACCACAGAGGCTACTTTAGTCTCTGAAGGGGCTATTGACTTAGCCACTTTGGTTGCTTGCCCCCATAACTTGGAGAAGTACAAGCAACTAACCCTAATAAATGGTGTTGAGGTCCAGGCCTACAGGGACACAGGTGCCAGTGTCACAATGGTGATTGAGAAACTGGTGCACCCTGAACAACACATACTTGGACACCAGTACCAAGTAACCGATGCTCACAACATAACACAAAGCCACCCCATGGCTGTTGTAAATCTCAACTGGGGGGGGGTATCTGGTCCAAAGAAAGTTGTGGTAGCTTCAGATTTACCTGTAGACTGTCTATTAGGGAATGATTTGGAGACATCAGCTTGGTCAGATGTGGAGTTGGAGGCCCATGCAGCAATGCTGGGCATCCCAGGGCATATTTTTGCTTTGACAAGGGCTCAGGCCAAAAAGCAAAAAGGACAGGGAAGCTTGGATCCTGGAACAATGGACCAAGTGCTCCCTAAAGCTAGGGTTAGTAGAAGCAAACCACTTCCTACTATCCCTCCATCTACAGTGGATTCAACTTCTGAGGAAGAAGAATTCCCTCCCTGTGCAGAACCTACACCAGAGGAGCTGGAAGCAGACACTGCTGAGCTTTTGGGTGAAGGGGGGCCTGCCAGAGAGGAGCTGAGTGTGGCACAGCAAACCTGTCCCACATTAGAGGGTCTCAGACAGCAAGCTGTCAAACAGGCTAATGGGGATGTCAGTGACTCACACAGAGTTTACTGGGAGGACAACCTCTTGTACACTGAGCATAGGGATCCTAAACCTGGAGCTGCCAGGAGATTAGTGATTCCTCAGGAGTACAGAAAGTTCCTCCTAACACTGGCACATGACATTCCCTTAGCTGGGCACCTGGGTCAAATGAAAACTTGGGACAGATTGGTACCACTGTTTCATTGGCCTAGGATGTCTGAGGACACAAAAGAATTTTGTAAGTCCTGTGAAACCTGTCAAGCCAGTGGCAAGACAGGTGGCACTCCAAAGGCACCCCTTATCCCACTGCCTGTGGTTGGGGTTCCCTTTGAAAGGGTAGGGGTTGACATAGTTGGCCCCCTTGACCCTCCTACTGCTTCAGGCAATAGGTTTATCTTGGTGGTAGTGGACCATGCCACAAGATATCCTGAAGCTATTCCTTTAAGGACCACTACATCTCCTGCAGTGGCAAAGGCCCTCCTGGGAATATTTTCCAGGGTGGGCTTCCCAAAGGAAGTAGTATCAGACAGGGGAAGCAATTTCATGTCTGCATACTTAAAGGCCATGTGGAAGGAGTGTGGTGTAACTTACAAGTTCACAACACCCTATCATCCACAAACAAATGGACTGGTGGAGAGATTTAATAAAACTCTCAAAGGCATGATTATGGGACTCCCTGAAAAACTCCGCAGGAGATGGGATATCCTTCTACCATGCCTCCTTTTTGCCTACAGGGAGGTACCCCAGAAAGGAGTGGGCTTCAGCCCCTTTGAACTTCTTTTTGGACACCCTGTTAGGGGTCCACTCACACTTGTAAAGGAGGGTTGGGAACAACCTTTAAAAGCTCCTAAACAGGATATTGTGGATTATGTACTTGGCCTCAGATCAAGGATGGCTGAGTACATGAAAAAGGCCAGTAAAAACCTTCAGGCCAGCCAAGAGCTCCAGAAGCAATGGCATGATCAGAAGGCTGTTTTGGTTCAGTACCAACCAGGGCAGAAAGTGTGGGTCTTGGAGCCTGTGGCCCCAAGAGCACTCCAAGATAAATGGAGTGGACCCCACACAATTGTTGAAAAGAAGGGTGAAGTCACCTACTTGGTTGACTTAGGCACTGCCAGGAGTCCCCTTAGGGTGCTCCATGTCAACCGCCTGAAACCCTACTATGACAGGGCTGATCTCACCCTGCTCATGGCAACAGATGAGGGACAGGAAGAAGACAGTGATCCTCTACCTGATCTCTTCTCTTCCACAGAACAAGATGCTCTTGTGGAAGGTGTAGTTTTGGCTGATTGTCTTACTGCTGAGCAGAAAGATAATTGCATAAATCTCCTAGGACAATTTGCAGAACTCTTCTCCATTGTGCCAGGCACCACTTCTTGGTGTGAGCACACTATAGATACTGGAGACAGTTTACCTGTCAAAAGTAAGATCTATAGGCAGCCTGACCATGTCAGGGACTGCATAAAGCAAGAAGTTCAGAAGATGTTGGAACTAGGAGTGGTTGAGCACTCTGACAGTCCATGGGCTTCTCCTGTGGTACTGGTACCAAAACCCAATTCTAAAGATGGAAAGAAGGAAATGAGGTTTTGTGTAGACTATAGAGGTCTCAACTTGGTAACCAAAACTGATGCTCACCCTATACCCAGGGCAGATGAGCTAATAGATACACTGGCATCTGCCAAGTATCTAAGCACTTTTGATTTGACTGCAGGGTATTGGCAGATCAAAATGTCAGAAGATGCTAAACCTAAGACTGCATTTTCTACCATTGGAGGACATTACCAGTTTACTGTAATGCCTTTTGGTTTGAAAAATGCACCTGCCACTTTTCAGAGGTTGGTGAACACAGTCCTGCAAGGGCTGGAAGCTTTCAGTGCAGCATATTTGGATGATATAGCTGTCTTTAGCTCCAGCTGGGATGATCACCTGGTCCACCTATGGAAAGTTTTGGAGGCCCTGCAAAAGGCAGGCCTCACTATCAAGGCGTCAAAGTGCCAGATAGGGCAGGGTAAGGTGGTTTATCTGGGACACCTTGTTGGTGGGGAACAGATTGCACCACTTCAGGGGAAAATACAAACTATTATTGATTGGGTTCCCCCTACCACTCAGACTCAGGTGAGAGCCTTCCTAGGCCTCACTGGGTATTACAGGAGCTTCATTAAGAACTATGGCTCCATTGCAGCCCCTCTTAATGACCTCACATCCAAGAAAATGCCTAAAAAGGTATTATGGACAGCAAACTGTCAGAAAGCTTTTGAGGAGCTGAAGCAGGCCATGTGCTCTGCACCTGTCCTGAAAAGCCCTTGTTACTCTAAAAAATTCTATGTCCAAACTGATGCATCTGAATTAGGAGTAGGGGCAGTCCTATCACAACTTAATTCTGAGGGCCAGGATCAACCTGTTGCTTTTATTAGTAGGAGGTTGACCCCTAGAGAAAAGCGTTGGTCTGCCATTGAGAGGGAGGCCTTTGCTGTGGTCTGGGCTCTGAAGAAGTTGAGGCCATACTTGTTTGGCACTCACTTCATTGTTCAGACAGACCACAAACCTCTACTTTGGCTAAAACAAATGAAAGGTGAAAATCCTAAATTGTTGAGGTGGTCCATATCCCTACAGGGAATGGACTATACAGTGGAACATAGACCTGGGAGTAGCCACTCCAATGCAGATGGACTCTCCAGATATTTCCACTTAGACAATGAAGACTCATCAGGTAATGGCTAGTCTTATTGTCCTTCGTTTGGGGGGGGGTTGTGTAGGAAAGTACCATCTTGCCTGGCATGTTACCCCCATTTTTCACTGTATATATGTTGTTTTAGTTGTATGTGTCACTGGGACCCTGGTAACCCAGGGCCCCAGTGCTCATAAGTGTGCCTGAATGTGTTACCTGTGTAGTGACTAACTGTCTCACTGAGGCTCTGCTAATCAGAACCTCAGTGGTTATGCTCTCTCATTTCTTTCTAAATTGTCACTAACAGGCTAGTGACCATTTTTACCAATTTACATTGGCTTACTGGAACACCCTTATAATTCCCTAGTATATGGTACTGAGGTACCCAGGGTATTGGGGTTCCAGGAGATCCCTATGGGCTGCAGCATTTCTTTTGCCACCCATAGGGAGCTCTGACAATTCTTACACAGGCCTGCCACTGCAGCCTGAGTGAAATAACGTCCACGTTATTTCACAGCCATTTTACACTGCACTTAAGTAACTTATAAGTCACCTATATGTCTAACCTTTACCTGGTAAAGGTTAGGTGCAAAGTTACTTAGTGTGAGGGCACCCTGGCACTAGCCAAGGTGCCCCCACATTGTTCAGAGCCAATTCACTGAACTTTGTGAGTGCGGGGACACCATTACACGCGTGCACTACATATAGGTCACTACCTATATGTAGCTTCACCATGGTAACTCCGAATATGGCCATGTAACATGTCTATGATCATGGAATTGCCCCCTCTATGCCATCCTGGCATTGTTGGTACAATTCCATGATCCCAGTGGTCTGTAGCACAGACCCTGGTACTGCCAGACTGCCCTTCCTGGGGTTTCACTGCAGCTGCTGCTGCTGCCAACCCCTCAGACAGGCAGCTGCCCTCCTGGGGTCCAGCCAGGCCTGGCCCAGGATGGCAGAACAAAGAACTTCCTCTGAGAGAGGGTGTGACACCCTCTCCCTTTGGAAAATGGTGTGAAGGCAGGGGAGGAGTAGCCTCCCCCAGCCTCTGGAAATGCTTTGTTGGGCACAGATGTGCCCAATTCTGCATAAGCCAGTCTACACCGGTTCAGGGACCCCTTAGCCCCTGCTCTGGCGCGAAACTGGACAAAGGAAAGGGGAGTGACCACTCCCCTGACCTGCACCTCCCCTGGGAGGTGTCCAGAGCTCCTCCAGTGTGCTCCAGACATCTGCCATCTTGGAAACAGAGGTGCTGCTGGCACACTGGACTGCTCTGAGTGGCCAGTGCCACCAGGTGACGTCAGAGACTCCTGCTGATAGGCTCCTTCAGGTGTTAGTAGCCTTTCCTCTCTCCTAGGTAGCCAAACCCTCTTTTCTGGCTATTTAGGGTCTCTGTCTCTGGGGAAACTTTAGATAACGAATGCATGAGCTCAGCCGAGTTCCTCTGCATCTCCCTCTTCACCTTCTGATAAGGAATCGACCGCTGACCGCGCTGGAAGCCTGCAAACCTGCAACATAGTAGCAAAGACGACTACTGCAACTCTGTAACGCTGATCCTGCCGCCTTCTCGACTGTTTTCCTGCTTGTGCATGCTGTGGGGGTAGTCTGCCTCCTCTCTGCACCAGAAGCTCCGAAGAAATCTCCCGTGGGTCGACGGAATCTTCCCCCTGCAACCGCAGGCACCAAAAAGCTGCATTACCGGTCCCTTGGGTCTCCTCTCAGCACGACGAGCGAGATCCCTCGAATCCAGCGATGCTGTCCAAGTGACCCCCACAGTGCAGTGACTCTTCAGCCCAAGTTTGGTGGAGGTAAGTCCTTGCCTCACCTCGCTGGGCTGCATTGCTGGGAACCGTGACTTTGCAGCTACTCCGGCCCCTGTGCACTTCCGGCGGAAATCCTTCGTGCACAGCCAAGCCTGGGTCCACGGCACTCTAACCTGCATTGCACGACTTTCTAAGTTGGTCTCCGGCGACGTGGGACTCCTTTGTGCAACTTCGGCGAGCACCGTTTCACGCATCCTCGTAGTGCCTGTTTCTGGCACTTGTCTGGGTGCTATCTGCTTCAGTGAGGGCTCTTTGTCTTGCTCGACGTCCCCTCTCTCTGCAGGTCCAATTTGCGACCTTCTGGTCCCTCCTGGGCCCCAGCAGCGTCCAAAAACGCCAAATGCACGATTTGCGTGTAGCAAGGCTTGTTGGTGTCCTTCCGGCGGGAAAACACTTCTGCACGACTCTCCAAGGCAAGTGGAATCCGTCCACCAAAGGGGAAGTCTCTAGCCCTTTTCGTTCCTGCAGAAACCTCAGCTTCTTCTGTCCAGTCGAAGCTTCTTTGCACCCGCAGCTGGCATTTCCTGGGCATCTGCCCATCTCCGACTTGCTTGTGACTTTTGGACTTGGTCCCCTTGTTCCACAGGTACCCTCGATTGGAAATCCACAGTTGTTGCATTGCTGGTTTGTGTCTTTCCTGCATTATTCCTCTAACACAACTCTTTTGTCCTTAGGGGAACTTTAGTGCACTTTGCACTCACTTTTCAGGGTCTTGGGGAGGGTTATTTTTCTAACTCTCACTATTTTCTAATAGTCCCAGCGACCCTCTACAGGGTCACATAGGTTTGGGGTCCATTCGTGGTTCACATTCCACTTTTGGAGTATATGGTTTGTGTTGCCCCTATCCCTATGTTTCCCCATTGCATCCTATTGTAACTATACATTGTTTGCACTGTTTTCTAAGACTATACTGCATATTTTTGCTATTGTGTATATATATCTTGTGTATATTTCCTATCCTCTCACTGAGGGTACACTCTAAGATACTTTGGCATATTGTCATAAAAATAAAGTACCTTTATTTTTAGTATAACTGTGTATTGTGTTTTCTTATGATATTGTGCATATGACACTAAGTGGTACTGTAGTAGCTTCACACGTCTCCTAGTTCAGCCTAAGCTGCTCTGCTAAGCTACCATTATCTATCAGCCTAAGCTGCTAGACACCCTATACACTAATAAGGGTTAACTGGGCCTGGTGCAAGGTGCAAGTACCCCTTGGTACTCACTACAAGCCAGTCCAGCCTCCTACAGATAGGAAATATACACAAGATATATATACACAATAGCAAAAATATGCAGTATAGTCTTAGAAAACAGTGCAAACAATGTATAGTTACAATAGGATGCAATGGGGAAACATAGGGATAGGGGCAACACAAACCATATACTCCAAAAGTGGAATGCGAACCACGAATGTACCCCAAACCTATGTGACCTTGTAGAGGGTCGCTGGGACTATTAGAAAATAGTGAGAGTTAGAAAAATAACCCTCCCCAAGACCCTGAAAAGTGAGTGCAAAGTGCACTAAAGTTCCCCTAAGGACAAAGAAGTCGTGTTAGAGGAATAATGCAGGAAAGACACAAACCAACAATGCAACAACTGTGGATTTCCAATCTAGGGTACCTGTGGAACAAGGGGACCAAGTCCAAAAGTCACAAGCAAGTCGGAGATGGGCAGATGCCCAGGAAATGCCAGCTGCGGGAGCAAAGAAGCTTCTACTGGACAGAAGAAGCTGCGGTTTCTGCAGGAACGAAAAGGGCTAGAGACTTCCCGTTTGGCGAACGGATCCCGCTCGCCGTGGAGAGTTGTGCAGAAGTGTTTTCCCGCCGAAAAAACGCCAACATGCTTTGCTAGCTGCAAATCGTGCGGTTAGAGTTTTTGGACGCTGCTGTGGCCCTGGAGTGACCAGGAGGTCGCAAATTGGACCAGGAGAGAGAGGGGACGTCGAGCAAGACAAGGAGCCCTCTCAGCAGCAGGTAGCACCCGGAGAAATGCCAGAGACAGGCACTACGAGGATGCGTGAAACGGTGCTCACCCGAAGTTGCACAAAGAAGTCCCACATCGCCGGAGAACAACTTAGGAGGTCGTGCAATGCAGGTTAGAGTGCTGTGGACCCAGGCTGGACTGTGCACAAAGGATTTCCGCCGGAAGTGCACGGAGGCCGGAGTAGCTGCAAATGTCGCGGTTCCCAGCAATGCAGTCTAGCGAGGTGAGGCAAGGACTTACCTCCACCAAACTTGGACTGAAGAGTCACTGGACTGTGGGGGCCACTTGGACAGAGTTGCTGGATTCGAGGGACCTCGCTCGTCGTGCTGAGAGGAGACCCAAGGGACCGGTAATGCAGCTTTTTGGTGCCTTCGGTTGCAGGGGGAAGATTCCGTCGACCTATGGGAGATTTCTTCAGAGCTTCTGGTGCAGAGAGGAGGCAGACTACCCCCACAGCATGCACAAACAGGAAAACAGTCGAGAAGGCGGCAGGATCAGCGTTACAGAGTTGCAGTAGTCGTCTTTGCTACTTTGTTGCAGTGTTGCAGGCTTCCAGCGCGGTCAGCAGTCGATTCCTTGGCAGAAGGTGAAGAGAGAGATGCAGAGGAACTCGGCTGAGCTCTTGCATTCGTTATCTAAAGTTTCCCCAGAGACAGAGACCCTATATAGCCAGAAAAGAGGGTTTGGCTACCTAGGACAGAGGATAGGCTAGCAACACCTGAAGGAGCCTATCACAAGGAGTCTCTGACGTCACCTGGTGGCACTGGCCACTCAGAGCAGTCCAGTGTGCCAGCAGCACCTCTGTTTCCAAGATGGCAGAGGTCTGGAGCACACTGGAGGAGCTCTGGACACCTCCCAGGGGAGGTGCAGGTCAGGGGAGTGGTCACTCCCCTTTCCTTTGTCCAGTTTCGCGCCAGAGCAGGGCTAAGGGGTCCCCTGAACCGGTGTAGACTGGCTTATGCAGAATTGGGCACATCTGTGCCCAACAAAGCATTTCCAGAGGCTGGGGGAGGCTACTCCTCCCCTGCCTTCACACCATTTTCCAAAGGGAGAGGGTGTCACACCCTCTCTCAGAGGAAGTTCTTTGTTCTGCCATCCTGGGCCAGGCCTGGCTGGACCCCAGGAGGGCAGATGCCTGTCTGAGGGGTTGGCAGCAGCAGCAGCTGCAGTGAAACCCCAGGAAGGGCAGTTTGGCAGTACCAGGGTCTGTGCTACAGACCACTGGGATCATGGGATTGTGCCAACTATGCCAGGATGGCATAGAGGGGGCAATTCCATGATCATAGACATGTTACATGGCCATATTCGGAGTTACCATTGTGAAGCTACATATAGGTAGTGACCTATATGTAGTGCACGCGTGTAATGGTGTCCCCGTACTCACAAAGTTCAGGGAATTGGCTCTGAACAATGTGGGGGCACCTTGGCTAGTGCCAGGGTGCCCTCACACTAAGTAACTTTGCACCTAACCTTTACCAGGTAAAGGTTAGACATATAGGTGACTTATAAGTTACTTAAGTGCAGTGTAAAATGGCTGTGAAATAACGTGGACGTTATTTCACCCAGGCTGCAGTGGCAGGCCTGTGTAAGAATTGTCAGATCTCCCTATGGGTGGCAAAGGAAATGCTGCAGCCCATAGGGATCTCCTGGAACCCCAATACCCTGGGTACCTCAGTACCATATACTAGGGAATTATAAGGGTGTTCCAGTAAGCCAATGTAAATAGGTAAAAATGGTCACTAGCCTGTTAGTGACAATTTGGAAAGAAATGAGAGAGCATAACCACTGAGGTTCTGATTAGCAGAGCCTCAGTGAGACAGTTAGTCACTACACAGGTAACACATTCAGGCACACTTATGAGCACTGGGGCCCTGGGTTACCAGGGTCCCAGTGACACATACAACTAAAACAACATATATACAGTGAAAAATGGGGGTAACATGCCAGGCAAGATGGTACTTTCCTACACCCACCCTGGAAAATATTCCCAGGAGGGCCTTTGCCACTGCAGGTGCTGTAGTGGTCCTTAAAGGAATTGCTTCAGGATATCTTGTGGCATGGTCCACTACCACCAAGATAAACCTATTGCCTGAAGCAGTAGGAGGGTCAAGGGGGCCAACTATGTCAACCCCTACCCTTTCAAAGGGAACCCCAACCACAGGCAGTGGAATAAGGGGTGCCTTTGGAGTGCCACCTGTCTTGCCACTGGCTTGACAGGTTTCACAAGACTTACAAAACTCTTTTGTGTCCTCAGACATTCTAGGCCAATGAAACAAGGGAACAAGCCTGTCCCAAGTTTTCATTTTTTCCTAGATGCCCAGCTAGGGGAATGTCGTGGGCTAGAGTTAGGAGGAACTTTCTGTACTCCTGAGGAATCACTAACCTCCTGGCAGTTCCAGGTTTAGGATCCCTTGCTTCAGTGTACAAGAGGTTGTCCTCCCAGTAAACTCTGTGAGAGTCACTGACATCCCCATTAGCCTGTTTGACAGCTTGCTGTCATAGACCCTCTAGTGTGGGACAGGTATGCTGTGCCACACTCAGCTCCTCCCTGGCAGGCCCCCCTTCACCCAAAAGCTCAGCAGTGTCTGCTTCCAGCTCCTCTGGTGTAGGTTCTGCACAGGGTGGAAATTCTTCTTCCTCAGAAGTAGAATCCACTGTAGAGGGAGGGATAGTAGGAAGTGTTTTACTTCTACTAGCCCTAGCTTTAGGGAGCACTTGGTCCATTGTTCCAGGATCCAAGCTTCCCTGTCCTTTTTGCTTTTTGGCCTGAGCCCTTGTTAAAGCAAAAATATGCTCTGGGATGCCCAGCATTGCTGCATGGGCCTCCAACTCCACATCTGACCAAGCTGATGTCTCCAAATCATTCCCTAATAGACAGTCTACAGGTAAATCTGAAGCTACCACAACTTTCTTTGGACCAGTAACCCCCCCCCCAAGTTGAGATTTACAACAGCCATGGGGTGGCTAAGTGTGTTGTTGTGAGCATCGGTTACTTGGTACTGGTGACCAAGTAGGTGTTGTTCAGGGTGGACCAGTTTCTCTATGACCATAGTCACACTGGTTCCAGTGTCCCTGTAGGCCTGAACCTCAACACCATTTATTAGGGGTAGTTGCTTGTACTTATCCATGTTAAGGGGACAAGCAACCAAGTTGGCTAAATCAATAGCCCCCTCAGAGACTAACACAGCCTCTGTGGTCTCCCTAATCACACCAACCCCAACTAAATTACCAAAAGTGAGCCCAGCTACTCCCTTGTATTGGCTATTAGTAGGTTTGCTCCCACCACCACTGCTATTAGTAGGGACACTAGGTGTAGCAGTAGGGGTTGTAGTGGTAGGAGGCTTGGTGCTTTTCTTTGGACAACTGGGATCTGTTGTCCAATGGCCTTTTATTTTACATAAATAGCACCATGGTTTCTTTTCTTTGTTTTGATTTGAAGAGGATTTGGGCCCACCACCCCCACCAGAGTGTTTTTGTGGGCCTGATGAAGACTCATTTTTAGATTTGTCCCCACCCTTGTCAGAAGACTTACCATCCTTCTTCTTGTTGCCATCTTTGTCACCCCCTGTATGAACTTTTCTGTTCACCCTTGTTCTGACCCATTTGTCTGCCTTCTTTCCCAATTCTTGGGGAGAGGTCAGATCAGAGTCCACCAAGTACTGGTGCAACAAATCAGACACACAATTATTAAGAATATGCTCTCTCAGGATCAAGTTATACAGGCTGTCATAATCAGTAACTTTACTGCCATGTAACCACCCCTCCAAGGCCTTCACTGAATGGTCAATGAAATCAACCCAGTCTTGTGAAGACTCCTTTTTGGTCTCTCTGAACTTTATCCTGTATTGTTCAGTGGTTAAGCCATAACCATCCAGGAGTGCATTCTTAAGAACTGTAAAATTATTGGCATCACTTTCTTTCACAGTAAGGAGCCTATCCTTACCCTTTCCACTAAATGATAGCCATAGGATAGCAGCCCACTGCCTTTGAGGGACATCCTGTACAACACAGGCCCTCTCAAGTGCAGCAAACCACTTGTTAATGTCATCCCCCTCCTTATAAGGGGGAACTATCTTGTGCAGATTCCTAGAATCATGCTCTTTTGGAGGATGACTATTGGGAATACTGCTGCTGCCACCATGGGTTTCTAAACCCAGTTTCTGTCTCTCCTTCTCTACTTCTAAGGACTGTCTATCCAAATCCAGCTGTTGCTTCTTGAGCTTCAGTCTGGTTTGTTCCACTCTCAATCTATTGAGCTCCCTTTCTAACAATCTGTCATCAGGGTGGGTGGGAGGGACATTCCTAGACACAGAAGTATGGTGAGAATGGACAGAAGGAGACCTGTCCCTTACAGAAGGCACCCTAACAGCTTGGCTAACAGTGTAATGTGAGAGCACACCTTCTGTATGATGTGACCCAGCATCTGTACCAACTATGCTAGACTGTCTAGTAATGGGCAGTCTAGGAAGTTTCTTTCCTGAATCTTTTCCTGGGGGAGTCCCTGGATCAGATTGGGAACCATTTGCTACTTTTTCAACAGATGTGGCCCCTATGGGCTTATCTTGTTCTCTAAGCATATTAAGCAATAATTCCAAAGTAGGATTCTTTCCTACAATCAAACCTATTTCTACACAGAGACTCCTTGTAGGAGGCTGGACTGGCTTGTAGTGAGTACCAAGGGGTACTTGCACCTTGCACCAGGCCCAGTTATCCCTTATTAGTGTATAGGGTGTCTAGCAGCTTAGGCTGATAGATAATGGTAGCTTAGCAAAGCAGCTCAGGCTGAACTAGGAGACGTGTGAAGCTACTACAGTACCACTTAGTGTCATATGCACAATATCATAAGAAAACACAATACACAGTTATACTAAAAATAAAGGTACTTTATTTTTATGACAATATGCCAAAGTATCTTAGAGTGTACCCTCAGTGAGAGGATAGGAAATATACACAAGATATATATACACAATAGCAAAAATATGCAGTATAGTCTTAGAAAACAGTGCAAACAGTGTATAGTTACAATAGGATGCAATGGGGAAACATAGGGATAGGGGCAACACAAACCATATACTCCAGAAGTGGAATGCGAACCACGAATGGACCCCAAACCTATGTGACCTTGTAGAGGGTCGCTGGGACTATTAGAAAATAGTGAGAGTTAGAAAAATAACCCTCCCCAAGACCCTGAAAAGTGAGTGCAAAGTGCACTAAAGTTCCCCTAAGGACAAAATAGTCGTGTTAGAGGGAGAATGCAAGGAAAACACAAATCAGCAATGCAACAACGATGGATTCCTGTCTGAGGGTACCTGTGGAACAAGGGGACCAAGTCCAAAAGTCACAAGCAGCTCGTAGCTGGGCAGATGCCCAAGAAATGCCAGCGGTTGGTGCAAAGAAGCTCTTACTAGGCTGAAGAACTGTGAATACTGCAGGAACAACAAGGGCTAGAGACTTCCTCTTTGGAGGATGGATCCCCCACGCCTTGGAGAGTCGTGCAGAAGTGTTTTCCCGCCGGATGGACGCCAACAAGCCTTGCTACACGCAAATCGTGCGTTTGGCGTTTTTGGACGCTGCTGGGGCCCAGGAGGGACCAGGAGGTCGCAAATTGGGCCTGCAGAGAGAGGGGACGTCGAGCAAGACAAGGAGCCCTCACTGAAGCAGGTAGCACCCGGAGAAGTGCCAGAAACAGGCACTACGAGGATGCGTGAAATGGTGCTCGCCGAAGTTGCACAAAGGAGTCCCACGTCGCCGGAGACCAACTTAGAAAGTCGTGCAATGCAGGTTAGAGTGAAGTGGACCCAGGCTTGGCTGTGCACACAGGATTTCCGCCGGAAGTGCACAGGGGCCGGAGAAGCTTGCAAAGTCGCGGTTCCCAGCAATGCAGCCCAGCGAGGTGAAGCAAGGACTTACCTCCACCAAACTTGGGCTGAAGAGTCACTGGACTGTGGGGGTCACTTGGACGGTGTCGCTGGATTCGAGGGACCTCGCTCGTCGTGCTGAGAGGAGACCCAAAGGACCGGCAATGCAGCTTTTTGGTGCCTGCGGTTGCAGGGGGAAGATTCCGTCGACCCACGGGAGATTTCTTCGGAGCATCTGGTGCAGAGAGGAGGCAGACTACCCCCACAGCATGCACAAGCAGGAAAACAGTCGAGAAGGCGGCAGGATCAGCGTTACAGAGTTGCAGTAGTCGTCTTTGCTACTATGTTGCAGGTTTGCAGGCTTCCAGCGCGGTCAGCGGTCGATTCCTTATCAGAAGGTGAAGAGGGAGATGCAGAGGAACTCGGCTGAGCTCATGCATTCGTTATCTAAAGTTTCCTCAGAGACAGAGACCCTAAATAGCCAGAAAAGAGGGTTTGGCTACCTAGGAGAGAGGAAAGGCTACTAACACCTGAAGGAGCCTATCACAAGGAGTCTCTGACGTCACCTGGTGGCACTGGCCACTCAGAGCAGTTCAGTGTGCCAGCAGCACCTCTGTTTCCAAGATGGCAGAGGTCTGGAGCACACTGGAGGAGCTCTGGACACCTCCCAGGGGAGGTGCAGGTCAGGGGAGTGGTCACTCCCCTTTCCTTTGTCCAGTTTCGCGCCAGAGCAGGGGCTAAGGGGTCCCTGAACCGGTGTAGACTGGCTTATGCAGAATTGGGCACCTCTGTGCCCAACAAAGCATTTCCAGAGGCTGGGGGAGGCTACTCCTCCCCTGCCTTCACACCATTTTCCAAAGGGAGAGGGTGTCACACCCTCTCTCAGAGGAAGTTCTTTGTTCTGCCATCCTGGGCCAGGCCTGGCTGGACCCCAGGAGGGCAGATGCCTGTCTGAGGGGTTGGCAGCAGCAGCAGCTGCAGTGAAACCCCAGGAAGGGCAGTTTGGCAGTACCAGGGTCTGTGCTATAGACCACTGGGATCATGGAATTGTACCAACAATGCCAGGATGGCATAGAGGGGGCAATTCCATGATCATAGACATGTTACATGGCCATATTCGGAGTTACCATGGTGAAGCTACATATAGGTAGTGACCTATATGTAGTGCACGCGTGTAATGGTGTCCCCGCACTCACAAAGTTCAGGGAATTGGCTCTGAACAATGTGGGGGCACCTTGGCTAGTGCCAGGGTGCCCTCACACTAAGTAACTTTGCACCTAACCTTTACCAGGTAAAGGTTAGACATATAGGTGACTTATAAGTTACTTAAGTGCAGTGTAAAATGGCTGTGAAATAACGTGGACGTTATTTCACTCAGGCTGCAGTGGCAGGCCTGTGTAAGAATTGTCAGAGCTCCCTATGGGTGGCAAAAGAAATGCTGCAGCCCATAGGGATCTCCTGGAACCCCAATACCCTGGGTACCTCAGTACCATATACTAGGGAATTATAAGGGTGTTCCAGTAAGCCAATGTAAATTGGTAAAAATGGTCACTAGCCTGTCAGTGACAATTTGGAAAGAAATGAGAGAGCATAACCACTGAGGTTCTGATTAGCAGAGCCTCAGTGAGACAGTTAGTCACTACACAGGTAACACATTCAGGCACACTTATGAGCACTGGGGCCCTGGGTTACCAGGGTCCCAGTGACACATACAACTAAAACAACATATATACAGTGAAAAATGGGGGTAACATGCCAGGCAAGATGGTACTTTCCTACACAACCCCCCCCCAAACGAAGGACAATAAGACTAGCCATTACCTGATGAGTCTTCATTGTCTAAGTGGAAATATCTGGAGAGTCCATCTGCATTGGAGTGGCTACTCCCAGGTCTATGTTCCACTGTATAGTCCATTCCCTGTAGGGATATGGACCACCTCAACAATTTAGGATTTTCACCTTTCATTTGTTTTAGCCAAAGTAGAGGTTTGTGGTCTGTCTGAACAATGAAGTGAGTGCCAAACAGGTATGGCCTCAACTTCTTCAGAGCCCAGACCACAGCAAAGGCCTCCCTCTCAATGGCAGACCAACGCTTTTCTCTAGGGGTCAACCTTCTACTAATAAAAGCAACAGGTTGATCCTGGCCCTCAGAATTAAGTTGTGATAGGACTGCCCCTACTCCTAATTCAGATGCATCAGTTTGGACATAGAATTTTTTAGAGTAACAAGGGCTTTTCAGGACAGGTGCAGAGCACATGGCCTGCTTCAGCTCCTCAAAAGCTTTCTGACAGTTTGCTGTCCATAATACCTTTTTAGGCATTTTCTTGGATGTGAGGTCATTAAGAGGGGCTGCAATGGAGCCATAGTTCTTAATGAACCTCCTGTAATACCCAGTGAGGCCTAGGAAGGCTCTCACCTGAGTCTGAGTGGTAGGGGGAATCCAATCAATAATAGTTTGGATTTTCCCCTGAAGTGGTGCAATCTGTTCCCCACCAACAAGGTGTCCCTGATAAACCACCTTACCCTGCCCTATCTGGCACTTTGAAGCCTTGATAGTGAGGCCTGCCTTTTGCAGGGCCTCCAAAATTTTCCAAAGGTGGACCAGGTGATCATCCCAGCTGGAGCTAAAGACAGCTATATCGTCCAAATATGCTGCACTGAAAGCTTCCAGCCCTTGCAGGACTGTGTTCACCAACCTCTGAAAAGTGGCAGGTGCATTTTTCAAACCAAAAGGCATTACAGTAAACTGGTAATGTCCTCCAATGGTAGAAAATGCAGTCTTAGGTTTAGCATCTTCTGACATTTTGATCTGCCAATACCCTGCAGTCAAATCAAAAGTGCTTAGATTCTTGGCAGATGCCAGTGTATCTATTAGCTCATCTGCCCTGGGTATAGGGTGAGCATCAGTTTTGGTTACCAAGTTGAGACCTCTATAGTCTACACAAAACCTCATTTCCTTCTTTCCATCTTTAGAATTGGGTTTTGGTACCAGTACCACAGGAGAAGCCCATGGACTGTCAGAGTGCTCAACCACTCCTAGTTCCAACATCTTCTGAACTTCTTGCTTTATGCAGTCCCTGACATGGTCAGGCTGCCTATAGATCTTACTTTTGACAGGTAAACTGTCTCCAGTATCTATAGTGTGCTCACACCAAGAAGTGGTGCCTGGCACAATGGAGAAGAGTTCTGAAAATTGTCCTAGGAGATTTATGCAATTATCTTTCTGCTCAGCAGTAAGACAATCAGCCAAAACTACACCTTCCACAAGAGCATCTTGTTCTGTGGAAGAGAAGAGATCAGGTAGAGGATCACTGTCTTCTTCCTGTCCCTCATCTGTTGCCATGAGCAGGGTGAGATCAGCCCTGTCATAGTAGGGTTTCAGGCGGTTGACATGGAGCACCCTAAGGGGACTCCTGGCAGTGCCTAAGTCAACCAAGTAGGTGACTTCACCCTTCTTTTCAACAATTGTGTGGGGTCCACTCCATTTATCTTGGAGTGCTCTTGGGGCCACAGGCTCCAAGACCCACACTTTCTGCCCTGGTTGGTACTGAACCAAAACAGCCTTCTGATCATGCCATTGCTTCTGGAGCTCTTGGCTGGCCTGAAGGTTTTTACTGGCCTTTTTCATGTACTCAGCCATCCTTGATCTGAGGCCAAGTACATAATCCACAATATCCTGCTTAGGAGCTTTTAAAGGTTGTTCCCAACCCTCCTTTACAAGTGTGAGTGGACCCCTAACAGGGTGTCCAAAAAGAAGTTCAAAGGGGCTGAAGCCCACTCCTTTCTGGGGTACCTCCCTGTAGGCAAAAAGGAGGCATGGTAGAAGGATATCCCATCTCCTGCGGAGTTTTTCAGGGAGTCCCATAATCATGCCTTTGAGAGTTTTATTAAATCTCTCCACCAGTCCATTTGTTTGTGGATGATAGGGTGTTGTGAACTTGTAAGTTACACCACACTCCTTCCACATGGCCTTTAAGTATGCAGACATGAAATTGCTTCCCCTGTCTGATACTACTTCCTTTGGGAAGCCCACCCTGGAAAATATTCCCAGGAGGGCCTTTGCCACTGCAGGAGCTGTAGTGGTCCTTAAAGGAATAGCTTCAGGATATCTTGTGGCATGGTCCACTACCACTAAGATAAACCTATTGCCTGAAGCAGTAGGAGGGTCAAGGGGGCCAACTATGTCAACCCCTACCCTTTCAAAGGGAACCCCAACCACAGGCAGTGGGATAAGGGGTGCCTTTGGAGTGCCACCTGTCTTGCCAATGGCTTGACAGGTTTCACAGGACTTACAAAATTCTTTTGTGTCCTCTGACATCCTAGGCCAATGAAACAGTGGTAGCAATCTGTCCCAAGTTTTCATTTGACCCAGGTGCCCAGCTAAGGGAATGTCATGTGCCAGTGTTAGGAGGAACTTTCTGTACTCCTGAGGAATCACTAATCTCCTGGCAGCTCCAGGTTTAGGATCCCTATGCTCAGTGTACAAGAGGTTGTCCTCCCAGTAAACTCTGTGTGAGTCACTGACATCCCCATTAGCCTGTTTGACAGCTTGCTGTCTGAGACCCTCTAATGTGGGACAGGTTTGCTGTGCCACACTCAGCTCCTCTCTGGCAGGCCCCCCTTCACCCAAAAGCTCAGCAGTGTCTGCTTCCAGCTCCTCTGGTGTAGGTTCTGCACAGGGAGGGAATTCTTCTTCCTCAGAAGTAGAATCCACTGTAGAGGGAGGGATAGTAGGAAGTGGTTTGCTTCTACTAGCCCTAGCTTTAGGGAGCACTTGGTCCATTGTTCCAGGATCCAAGCTTCCCTGTCCTTTTTGCTTTTTGGCCTGAGCCCTTGTCAAAGCAAAAACATGCCCTGGGATGCCCAGCATTGCTGCATGGGCCTCCAACTCCACATCTGACCAAGCTGATGTCTCCAAATCATTCCCTAATAGACAGTCTACAGGTAAATCTGAAACTACCACAACTTTCTTTGGACCAGATACCCCCCCCCAGTTGAGATTTACAACAGCCATGGGGTGGCTTTGTGTTATGTTGTGAGCATCGGTTACTTGGTACTGGTGTCCAAGTATGTGTTGTTCAGGGTGCACCAGTTTCTCAATCACCATTGTGACACTGGCACCTGTGTCCCTGTAGGCCTGGACCTCAACACCATTTATTAGGGTTAGTTGCTTGTACTTCTCCAAGTTATGGGGGCAAGCAACCAAAGTGGCTAAGTCAATAGCCCCTTCAGAGACTAAAGTGGCCTCTGTGGTCTCCCTAATCAGACCAACCCCAACTAAATTACCAAAAGTGAGCCCAGCTACCCCCTTGGATTGGCTATTAGTAGTTTTGCTCCCACCACCACTGCTATTAGTAGGGACACTAGGTTTAGCAGTAGGGGTTGTAGTGGTAGGAGCTGTGGTGCCTTTCTTTGGACAACTGGGATCTGTTGTCCAATGGCCTTTTATTTTACATAAATAGCACCATGGTTTCTTTTCCTTGTTCTGATTAAAGGAGGATTTGGGCCCACCACCCCCACCAGAGTGTTTTTGTGGGCCTGATGAAGACTCATTTTTAGATTTGTCCCCACCCTTGTCAGAAGACTTACCATCCTTCTTTTTGTTGCCATCTTTGTCACCCCCTGTATGAACTTTTCTGT
Source organism: Pleurodeles waltl (assembly GCF_031143425.1). Lineage (NCBI taxonomy): Eukaryota > Metazoa > Chordata > Amphibia > Caudata > Salamandridae > Pleurodeles > Pleurodeles waltl. The sequence goes on from NC_090446.1 coordinate 522,659,696, forward strand.
TCACTCTTGTTCTGACCCATTTGTCTGCCTTCTTTCCCAATTCTTGGGGAGAGGTCAGATCAGAGTCCACCAAGTACTGGTGCAACAAATCAGACACACAATTATTAAGAATATGCTCTCTCAGGATCAAGTTATACAGGCTGTCATAATCAGTAACTTTACTGCCATGTAACCACCCCTCCAAGGCCTTCACTGCCTGGTCAATGAAATCAACCCAGTCTTGTGAAGACTCCTTTTTGGTATCTCTGAACTTTATCCTGTACTGTTCAGTGGTTAAGCCATAACCATCCAGGAGTGCATTCTTAAGAACTTGGAAATTGTTAGCATCATTTTCTTTTACAGTAAGGAGCCTATCCCTACCTTTTCCAGTAAATGATAGCCATAGGATAGCAGCCCACTGCTTTTGAGGGACATCCTGTACAGCACAGGCCCTCTCAAGTGCAGCAAACCACTTGTTAATGTCATCCCCCTCCTTGTAAGGGGGAACTATCTTATGCAGATTCCTGGAATCATGCTCTTTTGCAGGATGACTATGGGGAATACTGCTGCTGCCACCATGGGTATCTAAACCCATCTTCTGTCTTTCCCTCTCTATTTCTAAAGACTGTCTATCCAAATCCAGCTGTTGCTTCTTGAGCTTCAGTCTGGTTTGCTCCACTCTCAATCTATTGAGCTCCCTTTCTAACAATCTGTCATCAGGGTGGGTGGGAGGGACATTTCTAGATACAGAGGTATGATGGGAATGAACAGAAGGAGACCTGTCCCTTACAGAGGGCACCCTAACAGCTTGGCTATCAGTATAATGTGAGAGCACATCATCAGTATGATGTGATTCAACCTCTGTACCAACTATGCTAGACTGTCTAGTAATGGGCAGGCTGAGAAGTTTCTTTCCTGAACCTTTTCCTGGGGGAGTCCCTGGATCAGATTGAGAACCATTAGCTACTTTTTCTACAGATTGGGCACTTATGGCCTTATCCTGTACTCTAAGCATATTAATTAACAGTTCTAAGGAAGGATTCTTCCCTACACTCAAACCTCTCTCTATGCAGAGACTCCTTGCTCCTTTCCAGCTAAGGTGATCATATGCAAGTTTGGACAGTTCAACTTTTCGGCCTGTGCCAGACATTTTTTAGAGAGAGTTAAAGTGATAGACAAAGAGAAAAAAGTTTTCAGAACTTTTTGGAAAGACAGAAAAAAACTTTTTAAACTTTTAAGAACTTTTTGAAAGTTTAGAAGTACTTTTCAGCACTTAGAAAAGAGTGAAAAGAGGAAATGCAAAACTTTTTGGCTATGTGTATATACACTGACCTTGTTTTGTATATTTTTCTCTTATGAAAAGTACAATGACAAGAGTGGTAAGTAGTCTCAAAGCACTTATCCCACCGCTGCACAACCAATGTAGGAGGCTGGACTGGCTTGTAGTGAGTACCAAGGGGTACTTGCACCTTGCACCAGGCCCAGTTATCCCTTATTAGTGTATAGGGTGTCTAGCAGCTTAGGCTGATAGATAATGGTAGCTTAGCAAAGCAGCTCAGGCTGAACTAGGAGACGTGTGAAGCTACTACAGTACCACTTAGTGTCATATGCACAATATCATAAGAAAACACAATACACAGTTATACTAAAAATAAAGGTACTTTATTTTTATGACAATATGCCAAAGTATCTTAGAGTGTACCCTCAGTGAGAGGATAGGAAATATACACAAGATATATATACACAATAGCAAAAATATGCAGTATAGTCTTAGAAAACAGTGCAAACAGTGTATAGTTACAATAGGATGCAATGGGGAAACATAGGGATAGGGGCAACACAAACCATATACTCCAGAAGTGGAATGCGAACCACGAATGGACCCCAAACCTATGTGACCTTGTAGAGGGTCGCTGGGACTATTAGAAAATAGTGAGAGTTAGAAAAATAACCCTCCCCAAGACCCTGAAAAGTGAGTGCAAAGTGCACTAAAGTTCCCCTAAGGACAAAATAGTCGTGTTAGAGGGAGAATGCAAGGAAAACACAAATCAGCAATGCAACAATGATGGATTCCTGTCTGAGGGTACCTGTGGAACAAGGGGACCAAGTCCAAAAGTCACAAGCAGCTCGTAGCTGGGCAGATGCCCAAGAAATGCCAGCGGTTGGTGCAAAGAAGCTCTTACTAGGCTGAAGAACTGTGAATACTGCAGGAACGACAAGGGCTAGAGACTTCCCCTTTGGAGGATGGATCCCCCACGCCTTGGAGAGTCGTGCAGAAGTGTTTTCCCGCCGGATCGATGCCAACAAGCCTTGCTACACGCAAATCGTGCGTTTGGCGTTTTTGGACGCTGCTGGGGCCCAGGAGGGACCAGGAGGTCGCAAATTGGGCCTGCAGAGAGAGGGGACATCGAGCAAGACAAGGAGCCCTCACTGAAGCAGGTAGCACCCGGAGAAGTGCCAGAAACAGGCACTACGAGGATGCGTGAAACAGTGCTCGCCGAAGTTGCACAAAGGAGTCCCACGTCGCCGGAGACCAACTTAGAAAGTCGTGCAATGCAGGTTAGAGTGCCGTGGACCCAGGCTTGGCTGTGCACACAGGATTTCCGCCGGAAGTGCACAGGGGCCGGAGAAGCTTGCAAAGTCGCGGTTCCCAGCAATGCAGCCCAGCGAGGTGAGGCAAGGACTTACCTCCACCAAACTTGGGCTGAAGAGTCACTGGACTGTGGGGGTCACTTGGACGGTGTCGCTGGATTCGAGGGACCTCGCTCGTCGTGCTGAGAGGAGACCCAAGGGACCGATAATGCAGCTTTTTGGTGCCTGCGGTTGCAGGGGGAAGATTCCGTCGACCCACGGGAGATTTCTTCGGAGCTTCTGGTGCAGAGAGGAGGCAGACTACCCCCACAGCATGCACAAGCAGGAAAACAGTCGAGAAGGCGGCAGGATCAGCGTTACAGAGTTGCAGTAGTCGTCTTTGCTACTATGTTGCAGGTTTGCAGGCTTCCAGCGCGGTCAGCGGTCGATTCCTTATCAGAAGGTGAAGAGGGAGATGCAGAGGAACTCGGCTGAGCTCATGCATTCGTTATCTAAAGTTTCCTCAGAGACAGAGACCCTAAATAGCCAGAAAAGAGGGTTTGGCTACCTAGGAGAGAGGAAAGGCTACTAACACCTGAAGGAGCCTATCACAAGGAGTCTCTGACGTCACCTGGTGGCACTGGCCACTCAGAGCAGTCCAGTGTGCCAGCAGCACCTCTGTTTCCAAGATGGCAGAGGTCTGGAGCACACTGGAGGAGCTCTGGACACCTCCCAGGGGAGGTGCAGGTCAGGGGAGTGGTCACTCCCCTTTCCTTTGTCCAGTTTCGCGCCAGAGCAGGGGCTAAGGGGTCCCTGAACCGGTGTAGACTGGCTTATGCAGAATTGGGCACCTCTGTGCCCAACAAAGCATTTCCAGAGGCTGGGGGAGGCTACTCCTCCCCTGCCTTCACACCATTTTCCAAAGGGAGAGGGTGTCACACCCTCTCTCAGAGGAAGTTCTTTGTTCTGCCATCCTGGGCCAGGCCTGGCTGGACCCCAGGAGGGCAGATGCCTGTCTGAGGGGTTGGCAGCAGCAGCAGCTGCAGTGAAACCCCAGGAAGGGCAGTTTGGCAGTACCAGGGTCTGTGCTATAGACCACTGGGATCATGGAATTGTACCAACAATGCCAGGATGGCATAGAGGGGGCAATTCCATGATCATAGACATGTTACATGGCCATATTCGGAGTTACCATGGTGAAGCTACATATAGGTAGTGACCTATATGTAGTGCACGCGTGTAATGGTGTCCCCGCACTCACAAAGTTCAGGGAATTGGCTCTGAACAATGTGGGGGCACCTTGGCTAGTGCCAGGGTGCCCTCACACTAAGTAACTTTGCACCTAACCTTTACCAGGTAAAGGTTAGACATATAGGTGACTTATAAGTTACTTAAGTGCATTGTAAAATGGCTGTGAAATAACGTGGACGTTATTTCACTCAGGCTGCAGTGGCAGGCCTGTGTAAGAATTGTCAGAGCTCCCTATGGGTGGCAAAAGAAATGCTGCAGCCCATAGGGATCTCCTGGAACCCCAATACCCTGGGTACCTCAGTACCATATACTAGGGAATTATAAGGGTGTTCCAGTAAGCCAATGTAAATTGGTAAAAATGGTCACTAGCCTGTCAGTGACAATTTGGAAAGAAATGAGAGAGCATAACCACTGAGGTTCTGATTAGCAGAGCCTCAGTGAGACAGTTAGTCACTACACAGGTAACACATTCAGGCACACTTATGAGCACTGGGGCCCTGGGTTACCAGGGTCCCAGTGACACATACAACTAAAACAACATATATACAGTGAAAAATGGGGGTAACATGCCAGGCAAGATGGTACTTTCCTACACTCCTTGCTCCTTTCCAGCTAAGGTGGTCATATGCAAGTTTGGACAGATCAACATTTTGGCCTGTGCCAGACATTTTAGAAAGAGTTTAAGTGACAGAAAAAGTGAGAAAAAGTTTTTAGAGCTTTTGAGAAAGACAGAAAAAAAAACTTTAAAAACTTTTTAGAACTTTTTGAAAGTTTAGAAGTACTTTTCAGCACTTTAGAAAAGAGTGAAAAGAGGAAATGCAAAACTTTTTAGTTATGTGTACATACACTGAACTTGTTTTGTATATTTTTCTCTTATGAAAAGTACAATGACAAGAGTGGTAAGTAGTCTCAAAGCACTTATCCCACCGCTGCACAACCAATGTAGGAGGCTGGACTGGCTTGTAGTGAGTACCTAGGGGTACTTGCACCTTGCACCCGGCCCAGTTATCCCTTATTAGTGTATAGGGTGTCTAGCAGCATAGGCTGATAGATAATGGTAGCTTAGCAGAGCAGCTTAGGCTGAACTAGGAGACGAGTGAAGCTCCTACAGTACCACTTAGTGTCATATGCACAATATCATAAGAAAACACAATACACAGATATACTAAAAATAAAGGTACTTTATTTTTATCACAATATGCCAAAAGTATCTCAGTGAGTACCCTCAGTATGAGGATAGCAAATATACACAAGATATATGTACACAATACCAAAATATGCAGTAATAGTATTAGAAAACAGTGCAAACAATGTATAGTTACAATAGGATGCAATGGAGACACATAGGGATAGGGGCAACACAAACCATATACTCCAAAAGTGGAATGCGAACCACGAATGGACCCCAAACCTATGTGACCTTGTAGAGGGTCGCGGGGACTATTAGAAAATAGTAAGGGTTAGAAAAATAGCCCACCCCAAGACCCTGAAAAGTGAGTGCAAAGTGCACTAAAGTTCCCCAAAGGACATAGAAGTCGTGATAGGGGAATTCTGCAGGAAAGACACAAACCAACAATGCAACAACGCTGGATTTCCAATCTGGGGTACCTGTGGAACAAGGGAACCAAGTCCAAAAGTCACAAGCAAGTCGGAGATGGGCAGATGCCCAGGAATTGCCAGCTGTGGGTGCAAAGATGCTGCTACTGGACAGTTGAAGCATAGGTTTCTGCAAGAACGAAAAGGGCTAGAGACTTCCCCTTTGGAATACGGATCCCTCTCGCCGTGGAGAGTCGTGCAGAAGTATTTTCACGCCGAAAGACCGCCATCAAGCCTTGCTAGATGCAAATCGTGCCGTAAGGGTTTTTGGATGCTGCTGTGGCTCAGGAGGGAACAGGATGTCGCAAATTGCGTCAGGGGACAGAGGGGATGTCGAGCAAGAAAAGGAGCCCTCTCAGCAGCAGGCAGCATCTGGAGAAGTGCCAGAAACAGGCACTACGAGGATGCGTGAAATGGTGCTCACCCAAAGTCGCACAAAGGAGTCCCACGTCGCCGGAGAACAACTTAGGAGGTCGTGCAATGCAGGTTAGAGTGCCGTGGAACCAGGCTGGACTGTGCACAAAGGATTTCCGCCGGAAGTGCACGGAGACCGAAGTAGCTGCAAAAGTCGCGGTTCCCAGCAATGCAGTCTGGCGTGGGGAGGCAAGAACTTACCTCCACCAAACTTGGACTGAAGAGTCACTGGACTGTGGGAGTCACTTGGACAGGGTTGCTGGAATCAAGGGACCTCGCTCGTCGTGCTGAGAGGAGACCCAGGGTACCGGTGATGCAGTTCTTTGGTGCCTGCGGTTGCAGGTGGACGATTCCGTCGACCCACAGGAGATTTCTTCGGAGCTTCTAGTGCAGAGAGGAGGCAGACTACCCCCACAGCATGCACCACCAGGAAAACAGTCGAGAAGGCGGCAGGATCAGCGTTACAGAGTTGCAGTAGTCGTCTTCGCTACTTTGTTGCAGTTTTGCAGGCTTCCAGCGCGGTCAGCAGTCGATTCCTTGGCAGAAGGTGAAGAGAGAGATGCAGAGGAACTCTGATGAGCTCTTGCATTCGTTATCTAAGGAATCCCCAGAGACAAAGACCCTAAATAGCCAGAAAAGAGGGTTTGGCTACCTAGGAGAGAGGATAGGCTAGCAACACCTGAAGGAGCCTATCAGAAGGAGTCTCTGACGTCACCTGCTGGCCCTGGCCACTCAGAGCAGTCCAGTGTGCAAGCAGCACCTCTGTTTCCAAGATGGCAGAGGTCTGGAGCACACTGGAGGAGCTCTGGACACCTCCCAGGGGAGGTGCAGGTCATAGGAGTGGTCACTCCCCTTTCCTTTGTCCAGTTTCGCGCCAGAGCAGGGCTCAGGGGTCCCTGAACCGGTGTAGACTGGATTATGCAGAAATGGGCACCATGTGTGCCCATGAAAGCATTTCCAGAGGCAGGGGGAGGCTACTCCTCCCCTGCCTTCACAGCATTTTCCAAAGGGAGAGGGTGTAACACCCTCTCTCAGAGGAAGTCCTTTGTTCTGCCATCCTGGGACAAGCCTGGCTGGACCCCAGGAGGGCAGAAACCTGTCTGAGGGGTTGGCAGCAGCAGCAGCTGCAGTGAAACCCCTGAAAAGGCAGTTTGGCAGTACCAGGGTCTGTGCTACAGACCACTGGGATCATGGAATTGTGCCAACTATGCCAGGATGGCATAGAGGGGGCAATTCCATGATCATAGACATGTTACATGGCCATATTCGGAGTTACCATTGTGAAGCTACACATAGGTAGTGACCTATATGTAGTGCACGCGTGTAATGGTGTCCCCGCACTCACAAAGTCCGGGGAATTGGCCCTGAACAATGTGGGGGCACCTTGGCTAGTGCCAGGGTGCCCTCACACTAAGTAACTTTGCACCTAACCTTTACCAGGTAAAGGTTAGACATATAGGTGACTTATAAGTTACTTAAGTGCAGTGTAAAATGGCTGTGAAATAACGTGGACGTTATTTCACTCAGGCTGCAGTGGCAGGCCTGTGTAAGAATTGTCAGAGCTCCCTATGGGTGGCAAAAGAAATGCTGCAGCCCATAGGGATCTCCTGGAACCCCAATACCCTGGGTACCTCAGTACCATATACTAGGGAATTATAAGGGTGTTCCAGTAAGCCAATGTAAATTGGTAAAATTGGTCACTAGCCTGTTAGTGACAATTTGAAAGAAATGAGAGAGCATAACCACTGAGGTTCTTATTAGCAGAGCCTCAGTGAGACAGTTAGTCATAACACAGGTAACACATCCAGGCACACTTATGAGCACTGGGGTCCTGACTAGCAGGGTCCCAGTGACACATAACAAACATACTGAAAACATAGGGTTTTCACTATGAGCACTGGGCCCTGGCTAGCAGGATCCCAGTGAGACAGTGAAACACCCTGACATACACTCACAAACAGGCCAAACGTGGGGGTAACAAGGCTAGAAAGAGGCTACTTTCTCACACAAGGCTTGTTTGCGGTCTTTCTGCGGGAAAAGACTTCTGCACGACTCTTCACGACGTGGGACATCCATCCTCCAAAGAGGAAGTTTCTAGCCCTTGTCGTTCGTGCAGAATCCTCAGCTTCTACCATCCGGTGGCAGCTCCTTTTCACCCACAGCTGGCATTTCCTGGGCATCTGCCCACTCCCGACTTGATCGTGACTTTTGGACTTGGCCCCCTTGTTCCACAGGTACTCTCGTCTGGAAATCCATCGTTGTTGCATTGCTGGTGTTGGTCTTTCCTGCAGAATTCCCCTATCACGACATCTGTGCTCTTTGGGGAACTTAGGTGCACTTTGCACCCACTTTTCAGGGTCTTGGGGTGGGCTATTTTTCTAACCCTCACTGTTTCCTTACAGTCCCAGCGACCCTCTACGAGGTCACATAGGTTTGGGGTCCATTCGTGGTTCGCATTCCACTTCTAGAGTATATGGTTTGTGTTGCCCCTATCCCTATGTGCCCCCATTGCATTCTATTGTGACTATACATTGTTTGCACTGTTTTCTATTGCTATTACTGCATATTTTGGTATTGTGTACATATATCTTGTGTATATTTGCTATCCTCATACTGAGGGTACTCACTGAGATACTTTTGGCATATTGTCATAAAAATAAAGTACCTTTATTTTTAGTATATCTGTGTATTGTGTTTTTTTATGATATTGTGCATATTACACTAGTGGTACTGTAGGAGCTTCACTCGTCTCCTAGTTCAGCCTAAGTTGCTCTGCTAAGCTACCATTATCTATCAGCCTAAGCTGCTAGACACCCCCCTACACTAATAAGGGATACCTGGGCCTGGTGCAAGGTGTAAGTACCCCTTGGTACTCACTACAAGCCAGTCTAGCCTCCTACCATAGCTACCTTCTATCAGCCTAAGCTGCTAGAAACACCTCTTCTACACTAAGAAGGGATGAATGGACCTGGTAGAAGGTGTAAGTACCTCTGGTACCCACTACAAGCCCGGCGAGCCTCCTACAGAGTCCAGTCTATTACTCTCACAGGTGCATTGCCCAAATGGGCATAGGAAGTGGAGCTGGGGCAGTTTAAGGATGGACAGGGTGACAAAGTGGGACAGAAGGATGACATTCAGGGTGGTCTCATTTCTTGGCTGGGGTCTTGGCATCGTTCTCCGTCTTTGTCCTGGATCTCAGGGACCGTTTGCGGGGTGGTTCTCCCTCTGCAGGGGGTGGGGTGCTGGTGTGGTGGTCCTGTGGAGGTGCCTCCTGTCCACTAGCGCCGGCGGAGGTTGTGGGCAGTTCATCATCCATGCTAGTGTCAGGGGCCCCTTGTTGTGCCACAGTGTCCCTCCTGGTGTTGAGTACTTCCTTCAGCACCCCTACGATGGTGCCCAGGGTGGAATTGATGGTTCTGAGTTCCTCCCTGAAGCCCAAATACTGTTCCTCCTGCAGGCGCTGGGTCTCCTGAAACTTGCCCAGTACCGTTGCCATCGTCTCCTGGGAGTGGTGGTAGGCTCCTATGATGGGGGAGATGGCCTCGTGGAGAGTGGGTTCCTTGGTCCTGTCCTCCCCCTGTCGCACAGCAGCCCTCCCAGTTCCCCTGTGTTCCTGGGCCTCCGTCCCCTGGACCATGTGCCCACTGCCACAGCCCCCAGGTCACTGTTGTTGTTGGGGTGGTGGGTCAGCCTGGGTTCCCTGTAGTGGTGGACACACTGCTGATTGACGTGTCCTGGGGACAGAGGTATGGGCCTGCTGGGTGGGTGCTGTGCTGGTGTTTCCAGAGGGGGGAAGCTCTGTAGTGGCCTGTGACTGTGTGATGGGAACCGACTGTCCCGAGGTCCCCGATGGGCCGGGCTGGTCATCTAGTTCCAGTTGGACAGAGCTGCTGTCATCACTGTGGGACTCTTCTGTTGGTGGTGTGGACATGTGTGGACCCTCCTGTCCGATGACGTTGGGTAGGGGTTCTGCAGGGGTATAAAGGGATGTTTAGTACATCTGTGTGTGCCATGGTGTGCAATGGGTGGGTGACCGTGTACCCCAGTGCTTGCATTCCTGTGTGGGACCTTGTGTGATGATGGTTTAGGGGGGTATATGGGTATGTGCAGTGGGCATGCTTTGGTGGTGGGTGTCCATGCTTTGGTGTTGCATGCAGGGCTTGGTGTTGGGATGTGTGATTTGTGATGTTGGAACATTTGTGAGGAGTTGGAGTGACGGGGGTGAGGGTGAGGGTGGGGGTATGTGATGGCATGCAGGCAGGGTGGGGGATGTAATAGTTAAGATTTGACTTACCAGAGTCCATTCCGCCATCTACTCCTGAGAGGCCCTCAGGATGCAGAATCGGAAAAAACCTGCTCCTCCCATGTTGTTAGTTGTGGAGGAGGAGGTGGGGGTCCGCCGCCAGTCCGCTGAACCACAAGGTGGTGTCTTGAGACCACGGAACGCACCTTCCCCCGTAGGTCGTTCCACCTCTTCCTGATGTCATCCCTATTTCTTGGGTGCTGTCCCACTGTGTTGACCCTGTCCACTATTCTTCGCCATAGCTCCATCTTCCTTGCAATGGAGGTGTGCTGCACCTGTGATCCGAATAGCTGTGGCTCTACCCGGACGATTTCCTCCACCATGACCCTGAGCTCCTCCTCCGAGAACCTGGGGTGTCTTTGCTGTGCCATGGGGTGGTGTGGGTGATGTGTGGGGTGGTGTGTGTGGTGATAAGTGTGCTGATATGTAGTGGTGTGTTGTGTGAGGTGCGTGGAAGTTATGTGGGTGATGGTCTGGTGTGCCTGTGGATGCTAGTATTGTTGATGGTGGTGTCTCTCTCTGGCCTTCTCTCACTAATTGTGGTCGTAGGGGTTTGTGGGTGATGTGGGTGTGTGTTTTATATTGTACTGGGTGTGTGGGAGTGGTGTGTGTATGTGTATCAGGTGTGTGTATTTTGAATTTCCCAATGTGGCTGAGATTTGTAAAAGTGTGTGTATTTTGAGCGCGGCGGTGTGTACCGCCAATGGAATACCGCGGTTGAAAGACCGCCGCGTGGATTCGTGTGTTGTGATAGTGTGGGCATATTTATGTTGGCGTGACGGTGGAGGTTTTGTTTTCGTCAGTTTGACCTTTGGTGTGGCGGAATTGTGTGGGTGTCCGAATTTTGGCAGATTCCGTGCTGTGGGTCATAATAGCTATGGTGGATTTCTGAGGCCGCTGCATTGTGTTGGCGGTCTTCTGCACGGCGATAAGCGGCTTTTACCGCCAATGTTGTAATGAGGGCCTTAGTCTTTTTCTCCCCACCAGCACACACAAGCTGTGAGGCAGTGTTCATGTGCTGAGTGAGGGGTCCCCAGGTTGGCATAAAACATGCTGCAGTCCTTAGAGAACTTCCCTGGCCACAGGGCCCTTGGTAACAGGGGTACCATTTACAAGGGACTTATCTGTGTGCCAGGGCTGTGCCAAATGTGGGGAAAAAGATACAGTTTAGGGAAAGAACACTGGTGCTGGGGCCTGGTTAGTAGGGTCCCAGCACACTTTCAATCATAACTGGCATCAACTAAAAGCAAAAAGTTAGGGGGTAACCGTGCCAAGGAAGGCATTTCTTTACACAAGGGCTACTGTCCTTCCTGGAATTTTCTGCGACTTTTGGACTTGGTTTCCTCTCTTCACAGGTCTTCAGGTCCAGTAAACCACCATTGGTGCTTGCAGCCTTGCTTGGTTCTTGCAATAACTTTTATCACAACTTGTAGTGTGTCCTGAGGAAACTTGCAGTACTTTACTCCTACTTTCTTGGGCTCTGGGGTAGGATATTTTACTTACCTTTTGTGTTTTCTTACACTCCTAAGCTGCTAGAACACTGATTACCTTTCACTAATAAGGGATAACTGGACCTGGTATAAGGTGTAAGTACCTAGGGCACCCACTACAAACCAGGCAGCCTCCTACACGTAGGCTGTCTGGAGGTAGCTTGAGCAGAGAAACTTAAGCTGAACCAGGAGACATGCAAAGCTCCTGCAATACCACTATAGTTACACAGTACTTATACACAATAAAAGACAATACTCAGTGTTACCAAAAATAAAGTTACTTTATTTTAGAGACACAAGGCCAAAAATATCTTAGAGACAATACTCCTTCTGCAGGTAAGTAATATACACAATATGTATACTAGTAACCAAATCAGGTAAGTACACAGTCATAGAATAGTGTAAACAATAGAAAATACAATAGATTGCAATGGGCCTAGGGGCGAATGTCGAATTCCCCCCTGGGAAGTGTAGTGTAGAGGGGCGCTGTGAGTGTAGGAAAACAACAAAGGTGAGTAAATTACCTGTAGGAAAGTACCATCTTCCGTGGCATGTTACCCCCATTATTGCCTGTATGTAAGTATGTTTTTGCCTGTCTCAATGGGATCCTGCTGGTCAGGACCCCAGTGCTCATAGTTTATGTTGGAAGGTAGCCTCTTTCTAGCCTTGTTACCCCCACTTTTGGCCTGTTTGTGAGTATGTCAGGGTATTTTTACTGTCTCACTGGGATCCTGCTAGCCAGGGCCCAATGCTCATAGTGAAAACCCTTTGTTGTCAGTGTGTTTGATATGTGTCACTGGGATTCTGCTAGCCAGGACCCCAGTGCTCATATGTTTGAGCCCTGTATGTGTTCCCTGTGTGGTGCCTAACTGTCTCACTTAGGCTCTGCTAACCATAACCTCAGTGTTTATGCTCTCTCTGCTTTCTAAAATTGTCACTGCAGGCTAGTGACTAATTTTACCAATTCTCATTGGCACACTGATACACCCATATAATTCCCTTGTATATGGTACCTACGTACCCAGGGTATTGGGGTTCCAGGAGATCCCTATGGGCTGCAGCATTTCTTTTGCCACCCATAGGGAGCTCAGGCAATTCTTACACAGGCCTGCCACTGCAGCCTGAGTGAAATAACGTCCACGTTATTTCAGAGCCATTTTTCACTGCACATGAGTAACTTATAAGTCACCTATATGTCTAACCCTCACTTGGTGAAGGTTAGGTGCCAAGTTACTTAGTGTGTGGGAACCCTGGCACTAGCCAAGGTGCCCCCACATTGTTCAGGGCAAATTCCCTAAACTTTGTGAGTGCGGGGACACCATTACATGCGTGCACTATACATAGGTCACTGCCTATGTATAGCGTCACAATGGTAACTCCGAACATGGCCATGTAAAATGTCTAAGATCATGAAATTGTCCCCCCAATAACATTCTGGGATTGGGGGGATGTAGGAAAGTACCATCTTGCCTGGCATGTTACCCCCATATTTCACTGTATATATGTTGTTTTAGTCTATGTGTCACTGGGACCCTGCCAGGCAGGGCCCCAGTGCTCATACGTATGTGCCCTGTATGTGTTCCCTGTGTTATGACTGTCTCACTGAGGCTCTGCTATCCAGAACCTCAGTGGTTATGCTCTCTCATTTCTTTCCAAATTGTCACTAACAGGCTAGTGACCAATTTCACCAATTTACATTGGCATACTGGAACACCCTTATAATTCCCTAGTATATGGTACTGAGGTACCCAGGGTATTGGGGTTCCAGGAGATCCCTATGGGCTGCAGCATTTCTTTTGCCACCCATAGGGAGCTCTGACAAATCTTACACAGGCCTGCCACTGCAGCCTGAGTGAAATAACGTCCACGTTATTTCACAGCCATTTACCACTGCACTAAAGTAACTTAGAAGTCACCTATACGTCTAACCTTTACCTGGTAAAGGTTGGGTGCTAAGTTACTTAGTGTGTGGGCACCCTGGCACTAGCCAAGGTGCCCCCACATTGTTCAGGGCAAATTCCCCGGACTTTGTGAGTGCGGGGACACCATTACACACGCGTTCACTACACATAGGTCACTACCTATGTGTAACTTCACAATGGTAACTCCGAATATGGCCATGTAACATGTCTATGATCATGGAATTGCCCCCTCTATGCCATCCTGGCATTGTTGGCACAATCCCATGATCCCACGGGTCTCTAGCACAGACCCGGGTACTGCCAAACTGCCTTTTCAGGGGTTTCACTGCAGCTGCTGCAGCTGCCAACCCCTCAGACAGGTTTCTGCCCTCCTGGGGTCCAGCCAGGCTTGGCCCAGGAAGGCAGAACAAAGGACTTCCTCAGAGAGAGGGTGTTACACCCTCTCCCTTTGGAAAAAGGTGTTAATGCAGGGGAGGAGTAGCCTCCCCCAGCCTCTGGAAATGCTTTCATGGGCACAGATGGTGCCCATTATTGCATAAGCCAGTCTACACCGGTTCAGGGACCCCTCAGCCCTGCTCTGGCGCGAAACTGGACAAAGGAAAGGGGAGTGACCACTCCCCTGACCTGCACCTCCCCTGGGAGGTGCCCAGAGCTCCTCCATTGTGCTACAGACCTCTGCCATCTTGGAAACAGAGGTGCTGCTGGCACACTGGACTGCTCTGAGTGGCCAGGGCCAGCAGGTGACGTCAGAGACTCCTTCTGATAGGCTCCTTCAGGTGTTGCTAGCCTATCCTCTCTCCTAAGTAGCCAAACCCTCTTTTCTGATATTTAGTGTAGGAGGCTGGACTGGCTTGTAGTGAGTACCAAGGGGTACTTGCACCTTGCACCAGGCCCAGTTATCCCTTATTAGTGTATAGGGTGTCTAGCAGCTTAGGCTGATAGATAATGGTAGCTTAGCAGAGCAGCTTAGGCTGAACTAGGAGACGTGTGAAGCTACTACAGTACAACTTAGTGTCATATGCACAATATCATAAGAAAACACAATACACAGTTATACTAAAAATAAAGGTACTTTATTTTTATGACAATATGCCAAAGTATCTTAGAGTGTACCCTCAGTGAGAGGATAGGAAATATACACAAGATATATATACACAATAGCAAAAATATGCAGTATAGTCTTAGAAAACAGTGCAAACAATGTATAGTTACAATAGGATGCAATGGGAAACATAGGGATAGGGGCAACACAAACCATATACTCCAAAAGTGGAATGCGAACCACGAATGGACCCCAAACCTATGTGACCTTGTAGAGGGTCGCTGGGACTATTAGAAAATAGTGAGAGTTAGAAAAATAACCCTCCCCAAGACCCTGAAAAGTGAGTGCAAAGTGCACCTAAGTTCCCCTAAGGACAAAGAAGTCGTGTTAGAGGAATAATGCAGGAAAGACACAAACCAACAATGCAACAACTGTGGATTTCCAATCTAGGGTACCTGTGGAACAAGGGGACCAAGTCCAAAAGTCACAAGCAAGTCGGAGATGGGCAGATGCCCAGGAAATGCCAGCTGCGGGTGCAAAGAAGCTTCTACTGGACAGAGGAAGCTGTGGTTTCTGCAAGAACGCAAAGGGCTAGAGACTTCCCCTTTGGAGGACTGATTCGTATCGTGTTGTAGAGTTGTGCAGTAGTGTTTTCCCGCCAAAAGAATGCCAACAAGCCTTGCTAACTGCAAATCGTGCGGTTAGCGTTTTTGGATGCTGCTGTGACCCAGGAGAGACCAGGAGATCGCAAATTGGACCAGGAGAGAGAGGGGACGTGGAGCAAGAAAAGGAGCCCTCTTAGCAGCAGGTACCGCCTGGAGAAGTGCCAGAAACAGGCACTAAGAGGATGCGTGAAACGGTGCTCACCCGAAGTCGCACAAAGAAGTCCCACGTCGCCGGAGGACAACTTAGGAGGTCGTGCAATGCAGGTTAGAGTGCCGTGGACCAAGGCTGGACTGTGCACAAAGGATTTCCGCCGGAAGTGCACGGAGGCCGGAGTAGCTGCAAAAGTCGCGGTTCCCAGCAATGCAGTCTAGCGAGGTGAGGCAGGGACTTACCTTCACCAAACTTGGACTGAAGAGTCACTGGACTGTGGGAGTCACTTGGACAGAGTTGCTGGATTCGAGGGACCTCGCTCGTTGTGCTGAGAGGAGACCCAAGGGACCGGTAATGCAGCTTTTTGGTGCCTGCGGTTGCAGGGGGAAGATTCCGTCGACCCACGGGAGATTTCTTTGGAGCTTCTAGTGCAGAGAGGAGGCAGACTACCCCCACAGCATGCACCACCAGGAAAACAGTCGAGAAGGCGGCAGGATCAGCGTTACAGAGTTGCAGTAGTCGTCTTTGCTACTATGTTGCAGTTTTGCAGGCTTCCAGCGCGGTCAGCAGTCGATTCCTTGGCAGAAGGTGAAGAGAGAGATGCAGAGGAACTCGGCTGAGCTCTTGCATTCGTTATCTAAGGAATCCCAAGAGACAGAGACCCTAAATAGCCAGAAAAGAGGGTTTGGCTACCTAGGAGAGAGGATAGGCTAGCAACACCTGAAGGAGCCTATCACAAGGAGTCTCTGACGTCACCTGGTGGCACTGGCCACTCAGAGCAGTCCAGTGTGCCAGCAGCACCTCTGTTTCCAAGATGGCAGAGGTCTGGAGCACACTGGAGGAGCTCTGGGCACCTCCCAGGGGAGGTACAGGTCAGGGGAGTGGTCACTCCCCTTTCCTTTGTCCAGTTTCGCGCCAGAGCAGGGCTAAGGGGTCCCTGAACCGGTGTAGACTGGCTTATGCAGAAATGGGCACCAAAAGTGCCCATGAAAGCATTTCCAGAGGCTGGGGGAGGCTACTCCTCCCCTGCCTTCACACCATTTTCCAAAGGGAGAGGGTGTAACACCCTCTCTCAGAGGAAGTCCTTTGTTCTGCCATCCTGGGCCAGGCCTGGCTGGACCCCAGGAGGGCAGATGCCTGTCTGAGGGGTTGGCAGCAGCAGCAGCTGCAGTGAAACCCCGGGAAAGGCAGTTTGGCAGTACCAGGGTCTGTGCTACAGACCACTGGGATCATGGGATTGTGCCAACTATGCCAGGATGGTATAGAGGGGGCAATTCCATGATCATAGACATATTACATGGCCATATTCGGAGTTACCATTGTGAAGCTACATATAGGTAGTGACCTATATGTAGTGCACGCGTGTAATGGTGTCCCCGCACTCACAAAGTCCGGGGAATTGGCCCTGAACAATGTGGGGGCACCTTGGCTAGTGCCAGGGTGCCCTCACACTAAGTAACTTAGCACCCAACCTTTACCAGGTAAAGGTTAGACATATAGGTGACTTATAAGTTACTTAAGTGCAGTGTAAAATGGCTGTGAAATAACGTGGACGTTATTTCACTCAGGCTGCAGTGGCAGGCCTGTGTAAGAATTGTCAGAGCTCCCTATGGGTGGCAAAAGAAATGCTGCAGCCCATAGGGATCTCCTGGAACCCCAATACCCTGGGTACCTCAGTACCATATACTAGGGAATTATAAGGGTGTTCCAGTAAGCCAATGTAAATTGGTAAAATTGGTCACTAGTCTGTTAGTGACAATTTGTAAAGAGAGAGCATAACCACTGAGGTTCTGGTTAGCAGAGCCTCAGTGAGACAGTTAGGCATCACACAGGGAACACATACCTTTAGGTCACAACCTTATGAGCACTGGGGTCCTGACTAGCAGGGTCCCAGTGACACATAACAAACATACTGAAAACATAGGGTCTTCACTATGAGCACTGGGCCCTGGCAAGCAGGATCCCAGTGAGACAGTGAAAACACCCTGACATACACTCACAAACAGGCCCAAAGTGGGGGTAACAAGGCTAGAAAGAGGCTACTTTCTCACACAACCCCCCCCAAACGAAGGACAATAAGGCTAACCTTGGCCAGTTGAGACTTTATTGTCTAAGTGGTGATAAGTAGAGAGTAGCTCTGCAATAGACTGGTTACTCCCTTTATCATCCACTATATGGTTACTTCCCTGTGGGGATGTAAACCACCCTGTTTGAAGTTTTTTAGCTAAGCAACAATGTGAAGATGTATTTTCAGAGTTTCTATCAGTAGGTTTTAGTTTAGAGCAGTGGGAATTGTCCACTGAACCCATTTGTAGTGATGGAAATGCCAGACAGGGATGCTGTCTCAGAAAAGCCATAGTTGGGCAAAAACTTTGTCCATATGGCTGGAAGAGAGAACAGGGATGCTGTTTCTCTTGGGTTGGAGCAGGGCAGGGATGCTGTCCTATCAGCTCCACACTAGGGCAGGGATGCTGTCCTAAGTGTTGTGAGGCAGTGCAGAGTTTCTGCACTAAAGTTTCTCTGGGAGGGTTGGAGGGATGCTCCATGTTAACTAAAATGGTGCTCTTTTTCTCACCAATGTTAGTTATCCCACAGAGAGGTACTTCTACCTCAGGGAGTACAGCTTTGCCAGCTGATGCTTCCCTTGGAACAGGTGCCACCCCAGGAGAGGTTTCTCCCACCACAGGAATGGTATCCTGAATGGCAGGGTGGTTAGGGGATACTGTGATACCCTTTTTACCTGTTGATGGAGAGGGATCCTGAGTTTTCAGGCCTTCTCTCCTTTGCTTTTTCATTTCAGTAGAAATGAGAGGGAACAATTCCTCAGGGAAGCCCAGCATGGCTGCATGGGCATAAAACTCTACATCAGCCCAACCTGAGGCCTCTAGGTCATTACCTAAGAACAGTCTACAGGTAAGCTAGGTGATACCACCACCTGCTTAGGGCCAGTAACTCCACCCCAACTAAACTGAATTATAGCTAAGGGAAGAAACTTAGTGGAGTTATGGACATCAATAATTTATACTGTTGTCCAATGATGTGTTGTTTAGGATGCACTAGGTTTTCAGTCACCAAAGTGATACTGGCACCTGTGTCCCTGTAGGCCAAGGCCTCAACACCATTTATTGAAACTGTCTGCCTGTACTTATCCATTGTAAGGGGACAAGCAGCCAGTGTGGCAAGGCCAATGCCACTAGGTGTGACAGAAACTGTCTTGGGACTGACTACCCCAATTTCTATTATGGACCCATAAGTGAACCCAATTACACCCTTAACTTGACTGTTGCCAGCAGTCCCACCACTAGTACCACTACTGCTAGGGGCACTAGAGCTTGATGTATTAGTGGTGGTAGGCTCAGGGGGTTTACCTGGACAGGACTTATCCCCTGGCCTATGGCCTCTGTTTTTACACTCAAAGCACCAAGGCTTTTTAAATTGTGTAGGTTGAGAAGAAGAGGAAGAATTAGTTTTATCCCCACCCCCTGAAGAGTGTTTAAGATTTGAAGTGGGATCTTTGGTTTTACCCTTATCCCCATGCTTATCTTGAGATTTTTCACCATCTTTCTTCTTGTTGTTCTCCTTGTCACCCCCTGTATGAACTTTTCTGTTCACCCTTGTTCTGATCCATTTGTCTGCCTTCTTTCCCAATTCTTGGGGAGAGGTCAGATCAGAGTCCACCAAGTACTGGTGCAACAAATCAGACACACAATTATTAAGAATATGCTCTCTCAGGATCAAGTTATACAGGCTGTCATAATCAGTAACTTTACTGCCATGTAACCACCCCTCCAAGGCCTTCACTGAATGGTCAATGAAATCAACCCAGTCTTGTGAAGACTCCTTTTTGGTCTCTCTGAACTTTATCCTGTATTGTTCAGTGGTTAAGCCATAACCATCCAGGAGTGCATTCTTAAGAACTTTGTAATCATTAGCTTCATTTTCTTTTACAGTAAGGAGCCTATCCCTACCTTTTCCACTAAATGATAGCCATAGGATAGCAGCCCACTGCCTTTGAGGGACATCTTGTACAGCACAGGCCCTCTCAAGTGCAGCAAACCACTTGTTAATGTCATCCCCCTCCTTATAAGGGGGAACTATCTTGTGCAGATTCCTGGAATCATGCTCTTTTGCAGGATGACTATGGGGAATACTGCTGCTGCCACCATGGGTTTCTAAACCCAGTTTCTGTCTCTCCTTCTCTACTTCTAAAGTCTGTCTATCCAAATCCAGCTGTTGCTTCTTGAGCTTCAGTCTGGTTTGTTCCACTCTCAATCTATTGAGTTCCCTTTCTAACAATCTGTCATCAGGGTGGGTGGGAGGGACATTCCTTGAAACAGAAGTATGGTGAGAATGGACAGAAGGAGACCTGTCCCTTACAGAGGGCACCCTAACAGCTTGGCTAACAGTATAATGTGAGAGCACACCATCAATATGGTGTGATTCAACCTCTGTACCAACTATACTAGACTGTCTAGTAATGGACAGGCTGAGAAGTTTCTTTCCTGAATCTTTTTCTGGGGGAGTCCCTGGATCAGATTGGGAACCATTAGCTACTTTTTCAACAGATGGGGCACTTTTAGCCTTATCTTGTTCTCTAAGCATGTTAAGTAACAATTCCAAGGAAGGATTCTTCCCTACACTCAAACCTCTCTCTATGCAGAGACTCATTGCTCCTTTCCAGCTAAGGTGATCATATGCAAGTTTGGACAGATCAACATTTTGGCCTGTGCCAGACATTTTTAGAGAGAGTTAAAGTGATAGAAAAAGAGAAAAAAGTTTGTCAGAGCTTTTAGAAAGACAGAGAAAAAAACGTTTTAATTTTTTTAGAAATTTTTAGAAAGTTAGAAGTACTTTTCAGCACTTAGAAAAGAGTGAAAAGAGGAAATGCAAAACTATTTGGCTATGTGTATATACACTGACCTTGTTTTGTATATTTTTCTCTTATGAAAAGTACAATGACAAGAGTGGTAAGTAGTCTCAAAGCACTTATCCCACCGCTGCACAACCAATGTAGGAGGCTGGACTGGCTTGTAGTGAGTACCAAGGGGTACTTGCACCTTGCACCAGGCCCAGTTATCCCTTATTAGTGTATAGGGTGTCTAGCAGCTTAGGCTGATAGATAATGGTAGCTTAGCAGAGCAGCTTAGGCTGAACTAGGAGACGTGTGAAGCTACTACAGTACCACTTAGTGTCATATGCACAATATCATAAGAAAACACAATACACAGTTATACTAAAAATAAAGGTACTTTATTTTTATGACAATATGCCAAAGTATCTTAGAGTGTCCCCTCAGTGAGAGGATAGGAAATATACACAAGATATATATACACAATAGCAAAAATATGCAGTATAGTCTTAGAAAACAGTGCAAACAATGTATAGTTACAATAGGATGCAATGGGGAAACATAGGGATAGGGGCAACACAAACCATATACTCCAAAAGTGGAATGCGAACCACGAATGGACCCCAAACCTATGTGACCTTGTAGAGGGTCGCTGGGACTATTAGAAAATAGTGAGAGTTAGAAAAATAACCCTCCCCAAGACCCTGAAAAGTGAGTGCAAAGTGCACTAAAGTTCCCCTAAGGACAAAGAAGTCGTGTTAGAGGAATAATGCAGGAAAGACACAAACCAACAATGCAACAACTGTGGATTTCCAATCTAGGGTATCTGTGGAACAAGGGGACCAAGTCCAAAAGTCACAAGTAAGTCGGAGATGGGCAGATGCCCAGGAAATGCCAGCTGCGGGTGCAAAGAAGCTTCTACTGGACAGAGGAAGCTGTGGTTTCTGCAAGAACGCAAAGGGTTAGAGATTTCCCCTTTGGAGGACGGATCCCTCTCGCCTTGTAGAGTTGTGCAAAAGTGTTTTTCCACCGAAAGAACACCAACAAGCCTTGCTAGCTGCAAATCGTGTGGTTAGCGTTTTTGGATGCTGCTGTGGCCCAGGAGGGACCAGGAGGTCGCAAATTGGACCAGGAGAGAGAAGGGACGTCGAGCAAAACAAGGAGCCCTCTTAAAAGCAGGTACCACCCGGAGAAGTGCCAGAAACAGGCACTACAAGGATGCATGAAATGGTGCTCACCCAAAGTCGCACAAAGAAGTCCCACGTCGCCGGAGAACAACTTAGGAGGTCGTGCTATGCAGGTTAGAGTGCCGTGGACACAGGCTGGACTGGGCACAAAGGATTTCCGCCGGAAGTGCACGGAGGCCGGAGTAGCTGCAAAAGTCGCGGTTCCCAGCAATGCAGTCTAGCGAGGTGAGGCAAGGACTTACCTCCACCAAACTTGGACTGAAGAGTCACTGGACTGTGGGAGTCACTTGGACAGAGTTGCTGGATTCGAGGGACCTCGCTCGTCGTGCTGAGAGGAGACCCAAGGGACCGGTAATGCAGCTTTTTGGTGCCTGCGGTTGCAGGTGGAAGATTCTGTCGACCCACGGGAGATTTCTTTGGAGCTTCTAGTGCAGAGAGGAGGCAGACTACCCCCACAGCATGCACCACCAGGAAAACAGTTGAGAAGGCGGCAGGATCAGCGTTACAGAGTTGCA
The DNA here is from genome assembly GCF_031143425.1 of Pleurodeles waltl. Lineage (NCBI taxonomy): Eukaryota > Metazoa > Chordata > Amphibia > Caudata > Salamandridae > Pleurodeles > Pleurodeles waltl. The sequence continues at coordinate 522,681,631 of NC_090446.1, forward strand.
GTAGTCGTCTTTGCTACTATGTTGCAGTTTTGCAGGCTTCCAGCGCGGTCAGCAGTCGATTCCTTGGCAGAAGGTGAAGAGAGAGATGCAGAGGAACTCGGCTGAGCTCTTGCATTCGTTATCTAAGGAATCCCAAGAGACAGAGACCCTAAATAGCCAGAAAAGAGGTTTGGCTACCTAGGAGAGAGGATAGGCTAGCAACACCTGAAGGAGCCTATCACAAGGAGTCTCTGACGTCACCTGGTGGCACTGGCCACTCAGAGCAGTCCAGTGTGCCAGCAGCACCTCTGTTTCCAAGATGGCAGAGGTCTGGAGCACACTGGAGGAGCTCTGGGCACCTCCCAGGGGAGGTACAGGTCAGGGGAGTGGTCACTCCCCTTTCCTTTGTCCAGTTTCGCGCCAGAGCAGGGCTAAGGGGTCCCTGAAGCGGTGTAGACTGGCTTATGCAGAAATGGGCACCAAAAGTGCCCATGAAAGCATTTCCAGAGGCTGGGGGAGGCTACTCCTCCCCTGCCTTCACACCATTTTCCAAAGGGAGAGGGTGTAACACCCTCTCTCAGAGGAAGTCCTTTGTTCTGCCATCCTGGGCCAGGCCTGGCTGGACCCCAGGAGGGCAGATGCCTGTCTGAGGGGTTGGCAGCAGCAGCAGCTGCAGTGAAACCCCGGGAAAGGCAGTTTGGCAGTACCAGGGTCTGTGCTACAGACCACTGGGATCATGGGATTGTGCCAACTATGCCAGGATGGTATAGAGGGGGCAATTCCATGATCATAGACATATTACATGGCCATATTCGGAGTTACCATTGTGAAGCTACATATAGGTAGTGACCTATATGTAGTGCACACGTGTAATGTTGTCCCCGCACTCACAAAGTCCGGGGAATTTGCCCTGAACTATGTGGGGGCACCTTGGCTTGTGCCAGGGGCCCCACACACTAAGTAACTTAGCACCCAACCTTTACCAGGTAAAGGTTAGACATATAGGTGACTTATAATTTACTTAAGTGCAGTGGTAAATGGCTGTGAAATAACGTGGACGTTATTTCACTCAGGCTGCAGTGGCAGGCCTGTGTAAGAATTGTCAGAGCTCCCTATGGGTGGCAAAAGAAATGCTGCAGCCCATAGGGATCTCCTGGAACCCCAATACCCTGGGTACCTCAGTACCATATACTAGGGAATTATAAGGGTGTTCCAGTATGCCAATGTAAATTGGTGAAGTTGGTCACTAGCCTGTTAGTGACAATTTGGATAGAAATGAGAGAGCATAACCACTGAGGTTCTGGATAGCAGAGCCTCAGTGAGACAGTTAGTCATAACACAGGTAACACATTCAGGGCACACTTATGAGCACTGGGGCCCTGGCTGGCAGGGTCCCAGTGACACATACAACTAAAACAACATATATACTGTGAAAAATGGGGGTAACATGCCAGGCAAGATGGTACTTTCCTACAGGGTCCCAGTGACACATACAACTAAAACAACATATATACAGTGAAATATGGGGGTAACATGCCAGGCAAGATGGTACTTTCCTACAGTATGTCATCAGAATGACCCATGAAAGCATGGCTCTCTAACATCCTCCAGTTCACAGTTTTATTGGCGAGGGTACGGTGAAGAGGTATCTAGGAGCCTTTGTCTTTTTCCTTTGACTCCTGGCCCAATCGTCCTTTTTTTAAGTCTCTCAGTGTGTTAAGGTTTTTTGAAGGTCTGACTGACATATTTGCTTCCACTCTGAGTATTATGCCCCCGTGGGATATATGTTTTTACTAACCTTTTTAATAGGGTCTCTGTTTGAGCCCTTACAGGGCTGCTTTCCTTTCTTAGTTGGTGATACCTTCCATTTGGGTCAGTCCTTGTCCTTACGTTCCTTTTTGCCCCCATCTCCTCCCATTAAGTAGAAATAGAGGTTGCATAGGCTGGATCTGAACTTGGTGGTGAGTCTGATGTCATTCCCATCCTGCTGTATCGGCAGTATGGGAAAAGGTATGTGAAACCGACGTTGTTTAGATGGTGTGGGGGCTTTGTGGCTCCTGTGATGCCACATACAGCACTTCAGGTGTTGATACAGAGCTAGCACCCCTTACCATTGGGGAAGAGCTGTGGAAGAAGATTTTCCAGACCAATCTGGTGCCCGGAGGATTATTCAATCGGTGAGGAATCTACAGGTTGATATAGAATCCACCTGAAGTATCATTATTGAAGGTCAGTGAGTTTTTTTCACCATTCAGGCCAATCTCTGCCATCCATGCGTGTTCTGTACTAATGTCCCATTCATTATTTCTATTTCCAGGGTGATATCGGGAGGCCGCTTGTCTGCCATGAGGATGGGGCCTGGTTCTTAGCAGGAATAGCCACCTTCAGTTCAGGACCAGACAAGCCAGCGGTGTTCACCGAGGTTTCAGCCTATGCTAAATGGATCCAAGAAAAGGTTTCTGGGGTGTACTTTGCCAACCAGACAATCCAAGTTTCAAGTGACGTGGATAGTGAGGATTGTGCAAATGTTGCCCAACCAGCAGGTAAGAGCATGTGAATATGTCCACATCCAACTCACTTAGGTGTGGGAGGGCTATTGTGTTTTCGTGAAGGATGACTCGTGTTTATTTTTAACATTTTGTGTACGTTTTGGCAGTGCTAATGTTCTATTCGGTCACAGATTGGCACTGAGCAAGAGAGAGAAAAACACAGAAAAGGAAAGAAAATAATCAGAAAAATAGTGACAAAAAAAGAACGCAAGGATTAATAAGAACCCGAAAGACTGAGATAAAGGAGCAGGGAGTGTTTGGTGGTGGATTACAGAGGCGTGATGTGGAAATGAGACTACAAGGCCTTGATATTTTACAACCCTACGTTCGATACGATGGGCTTTTGAGCAAAACTGTGGGCACTGGCACTTGTTCTTTTACAAATAAAGCACTGAGGATTAGTCTAATTAAATAGCTAGCAGCAAAGGGGCTCATCAAAATAAATATTCACCTTTGTGGAAATATCTTGGCCCAGCATAGGAAGTTGTTTCCCTAATGCTGACCAGTAATAGAATTAGAAATTAAAGAGTGTCATCCCTCCTTTAAACAGGGGCAGTTGGAGGAAGTGGATAGTATTCCTTAGTATCTATAAGAGCAGATAAGTTATAAAATAGAGAGTTCTCCCTGAACAAAAAAGTCTGAGGTATATAAACAGGTAGGGCCTAAGTCATGTAAATTATATCTGGAAACAAAACTATTTTATCAGATTTAACCGGCCCAGCAGAGTCAGTGGTAGGCGTTCACATTTCTTATGCATCGGATTGCATCCCGATTAACCTCATATTTTAGGCCTTAGATTATCATAGCTCTTGGTGAGCCACAATCCAAGAAACGTCAATTGATTTGCTAGATCAGCGATCATTAACCTTTTGACTTCTTTGGACCCCTACTAAATCACTACTAGAAACCTGGGACACGAAAATAAAGAAACATTTGTACATTAAGTTATGAAGTATGAAGGTTTTACTTAATTCAAAAATCGAAATTTTAATTTTACGTGGAAAATGTAGGGGCATATTTACAAGAAAGTAGTGCATCAGCTACAATGCGCCACTTTTCTTGTGCCCCCAGCACCCCCTTAACGTCACTATGACAGTGCCATATTTACAATACAGCGCACCATGGCACACGTTAGCACAATAGCATACCATTTTTTTATGCTAATGTGGTACATTGGTTGACTAGCGCCAAACATTATGGCGCTAGTCCTGCAATGCGTGGGACGGCCCATTGAAAACAATGGGAACTTCACTTTACCGCCTGTCTTGGGCAGGCGTTAAAAATGACAGGAAAAACGGCCCAGTGAAATCTCATAAATTTCACTGCAGCATTCTTCTGGGCCTCCTAACGGGGGAATGCCCCCCCTTGCATACATTATGCTTGGCACAGGCATAATGTGGCCAAAGGGGATACAAAGTGGTGCAATGCTTGCATTGCACCACTTTGTAAATCTGGTGCAGGAAAAAGTCCTACTGACGACACCTTATTGTAAAAAAAATGATGCTAGGGAGGCGCCAGGAGCCACTAGTGGCTTGTAAATATGCCCTGTAATTTTATTTCTAAGAGACAAAGTGAAATGCTGCACATCTTTTCTCTTATTTGTTCCAGATGCATGCCCTTTGTTTAATTGGTGTTTCCCAGTGTTTCAACTGGGGCCACAAATCATCCATACTAGATTTCGTTTGCTGTACTTGTACTGCTCCCATAAATCAAGATAATGATACCAACTTAATTTCTTCCCTCCAGTTTCAATTATTGTCTCACAAAGGATTTTAAAGTGTTGATTTATTATGTGTGTATGCTTCCTTAATCTGCTAATATTATTTGACTTTCTAACTAATTTCAGACCCCCTGAGTAGATATTGCGGATCCCTGGGGTTCAAAAGACCACAGGTTAAGAATCAATCTACTAAACAGTACTCTCGAGACCCCTTGGAAACCTCCTAAAAATTTGATTATTTTCTATAAATAATTTATGACTAGATTCTAAAACAAAATCAGCAGCAGTGCCCTCCTTTGTGGATACTGTGTTAAGTGGATTAGTGTCCTTATCATGGTGGGCTTTTCTGACTCAGCTCAGAGCCCTGGGCCTGTTTTATGTGTCTGCAGTGTGTAAAGTGAATTAATCTAGCCCGATATTTCTCTAAATTAGTGCCTTATTTTCAGCTAGTACAGCATGGAGACAGCAAGCAAGGATTGTTTCATTCTGTTTCTAGTCTTGTTATTTGAAACTAAAGCACTAACTCACAAAAACATAAGGTTAAGTAAATTCAGTTTACGCACACAGGCATATAATATGTTCGGATTACTTACTGTAATCTTCATTACTCCGATTCTAGCCTCGTTGTCCAAGTAATTACATAATAAAGATTACCAGTACATAATTCGAGGATTGTCTCCTCATCCCATTGCATACATAGTGACGATCTGCCCAAGTTCAGGCCTTTTTATCACATCTCAAGAAAGGAAGAACAAGAACACACCATAAGCATATGTACTCAGTTTTATCTGAAAAGAAACAACCCAGTGTATTACTGTAGGAAAGTACCATCTTCCTTGGCATGTTTACCCCCATTTTTACCTGTATGTCAGTATGTGTTTGCCTGTCTCACTGGGATCCTGCTGGTCAGGACCCCAGTGCTCATAGTTTATGGCCTAATGTGTGTGTCTGTAAAGTGTTTAACTGTGTCCCTGAGGCTCTGCTAATCAGAACCTCAGTGCTTATGCTCTCTCTGCTTTTAAATTTGTCACTGTAGGCTAAAGACTTCACTTACCAATTTCAATTGGCATACTGGACCCCCCCTTATAAGTCCCTAGTATATGGTACCGAGATACCCAGGGCAATGGGGTTCCAGGAGATCCTTATGGGCTGCAGCATTTCTTTTGCCACCCATAGGGAGCTCAGACAAACCTTTGCACAGGCCTGCCATTGCAGCCTGCGTGAAATTACATACGTTATTTCACTGCCATTTTCACTGCACTTAAGTAACTTTAAGTCACCTATATGTCTAACCTTCACTTGCTGAAGGTTAGGTGCAAAGTTACTAAGTGTGAGGACACCCGTGCACTAACAAAGGTGCCCCCACATAGCTCAGGGCCATTTCTCGGGACCTTGTGAGTGTGGAGACGCCATTACACGAGTGCACTCCATATAGGTCAATACCTATATGTAGCTTCACAATGGTAACTCAGAATATGGCCATGTAACATGTCTAAGATCATGGGGTTGTCCCCCCATTCCAAATCTGGTATTGGGGAGCCAATTCCATGAATCCTGGAGGCTCCACTATGGACCCCCAGTACTGCCAAACCAGCTATCTGAGGCTTGCACTGCAGCTACAGCTGTTGCCACCTCACAGACAGGGTTCTGCCCTCTTGGGGTCTGAGCAGCTCAGTTCCAGGAAGGCAGATTAAAGCATTTCCACTTACAGCGGGGTGTTACACCCTCTCCCTTTGGAAATAAGTGTTGCAGGCTGGGGAGGGGTAGCCTCCCACAGCCTCTGGAAATGCTTCTGTGCCCTCCTTTCATAAGCCAGTCTACACCGGTTCAGGGACCCCTTGTCTCCTGCTCTGGGGCAAAACTGGACAAAGGAAAGGGGAGTGACCACTCCCCTGTTCATCACCACCCTAGGGGTTGTGTCCAGAGCTCCTCCAGTGTGTCCCAGACTTCAGCCATCTTGCTTTGCAAGGTGTGGGGGCACTCTAGAGGGCTCTGAGTGGCCAGTGCCAGCAGGTGATGTCAGAGACCCCTCCTGATAGGTCCTTACCTGTTAAGTTAGCCAATCTCCCTCTCAGGGCTATTTAGGGTCTCTCCTGTGGGTTCTCTTCAGATTCTGCTTGCAAGTTTCCTTCAGGAATCCTCTGCAACTACTACTTCATTCTCTGACCTCGGATCAATCGCAGCCTGTTCCAGGAACCACTGTAACAGCAACAAAGTATCCACAAGGGATACTTTTCTTCTGCAAATTTAGCTCCAGCCAGCAACTGCAATAGTTTCCATGGTGTGCACACTCTGGGGACTCCCCGTCTTCAAGCTGCACCAGAAGGACCGAAGAAATCTCCCATGGGATGACGGAGTCACTCCCCTGCTCACGCAGGCACCTTCTAAGACAACGACCGTACCCTTGGACTCCTCTCACAGCAACGAGCATGCTCCTAAGGCCACAGAGGGTGGACCTCATTGACATAGACTGTCCTAAGGTCCTGCTGACGCAATTTGGAGGAGGTAAGACCTTGCCTTCACTGGAAGCGACAGTACCCCTGTGTACTGCATCTTCTTCACCTCCTGAGGCCTCTGTGCATTATTTACAAAATTCCTTTGTGCCCAACCTGGCCCAGGTCCAAAGCACTCCATCCTGCGATGCTCAACTTGCTGAGTTGTTCTCCAGCAGTGTGGGATGTTCCTTTGTTGTGCTGCACCAACTGTGTTTTGCTCTTCCGTTGTCCCCATGTCCTGGGACTCCTGCGGGTGCTATCTGGCAACCTGATGGGCTCTCTAAAGTGCTGAGACCCCCTCTTCCTCCTCACACAGAGTTGAGGCCCCCAGGTCCCTCCTGGGACCAGCCAGCGCCATTTTGGTGCAAAACGCACATTTGATGTAACCAAGGCTTGTTGGTGACTTCCACCACAAAATCACATCTGCATCCATCTTCAGGTCGTGGGACATCCTTTACATCATGCAGGAACACTCAGGCATCTTTCTAGGGTGCATTCCTGCAGTCTTCGTCCAAATGGGGACTCTTCTTTTGCACCCTTTTCTGGGTTGATAGGGGCTCCTACCCTTCCTGGAACTTCTTTTGACTTCTGTACTTGATCCCCCTTCTTTTTCACATCTTCAAGTCCAGGAATCCAGCAGTTGTTGTTTGCAGACTTGGTTGGTTACTGCAATATCCCAATCACGAAGTGTGGTGTGTCCTAAGGAAACTTGCAGTACTTTGCTCCTGCTTTTCTGGGCTCTGGGGTGGGGTAATTTACTTACCTTTACTGTATTCTTACTCTCCCAGCGATTCTGCACACACTACACTTATCTAGGGGGGAATTTGTGATTCTCATTCCACTTTCTTAGTACATGCTTTGTGTTGTTCCTAGACCTATTTTCTCCCATTGCATTCTATAGCATTTCCTATTGTTTGCACTATCCTATGTCTAATCACTTACCTTATTTTGGTGTCTAATGTATATATTGTGTATAATACTTAACTCCAGAAGGAGTATTTCGTCTAAGATATTTTTGGTACTGTGTCACCCAAATAAAGTACCTTTATTTTTGGTAACACTGAGTATTGTCTTTACTTGTGTATAACTACTGTGTAACTATAAGTGGTATTGCATGAGCTTTGCATGTCTCCTAGTTCAGCCTAAGCTGCTCGGCTATAGCTACCTCTATCAGCCTAAGCTGCTACAACACTACTACTTCACTAATAAGGGATAACTGGACCTGGTATAAGGTGTAAGTACCCAAGGTACCCACTACAAACCAGGCCAGCCTCCTACAATTACAAAAATAAGTAAAAGTAGAAAAACACCCAAAATGCAATTACAAAAACTGCCCCTAATTACAAAGAAGTCTGGGAGACAGCTTTACAAAGAGTTCCAGAGCTAAAATCCAACTCATTGCCTTGAGCTAAAATGAGCCTATAATTGGACACAAAAGTGAATGGAGAGTCCCATGTCATAACAGAACAAACATCTGCTCTTGAGACCCCTGCCCATTCAGCCCAAGACGCAGCCATGACCCTAACTGAATAAGCCAACACCCTGCCTGGAAAATCCCTGCTTGCACTTTTATAGGCCAACAAAATCCCTGATATGGTCCATCTCACCAAGGTTGATTTTAAGGACTTAAGGCCTCTATTTGCATTGCCAACTTTAAAAAACAGGAAATCTGACTTCCTAAATACAAAGGTTCTCATAAGATAGATAGTAAACACCCTCATGACACCCAAAGATAACACCAAGGAGTTGTAGGAGGCTGACCTGGCTTGTATTGGGTACCAAGGGGTACTTACACCATGTGCCAGGTCCAGATATCCCTTATTAGTGTAGAAGAGGTGTTTCTAGCAGCTTAGGCTGATAGAAGGTAGCTATGGCAAAGCAGCTTAGGCTGAACTAGGAGACATGTAAAGCTCCTACTATACCACTTGTGTCATATGCACAATATCATAAGAAAACACAATACACAGATATACTAAAAATAAAGGTACTTTATTTTTATGACAATATGCCAAAAGTATCTCAGTGAGTACCCTCAGTATGAGGAGGAGAAATATACACAAGATATATGTACACAAACCAAAATTATGCAGATAATAGCAAAAGGAAGCAATGCAAGCAGTGTAAAGTTACAGTAGATTGCAATAGGAGCACACAGGTATAGGGGCAACACAAACCATATACTCCAAAAGTGGAATGCGAACCACGAATGGACCCCAAACCTGTGTGAGCTTGTAGAGGGTCGCTGGGACTGTAAGAAAACAGTGAGGGTTAGAAAAATAGCCCACCCCAAGACCCTGAAAGGTAGGTGTATAGTGCACCTACTACCCCCAGAGAGCACAGAAGTCGTGATAGGGGGATTCTGCAGGAAGAACAAACAACAGCAATGCAACAACAGTGGATTTCCGGACCTGAGTACCTGTAAGACAAGGGGACCAAGTCCAAGAGTCGTGACAGTGTTGAGAGTGGGCAGGAGCCCAAGAAATGCCATCTGAGGGTGCAAGGAAGCTGCCACCTGTTGGAAGAACCTTGGTGTTCTGCAAGAACGAAGAGTACTAGGAACTTCCCCTTTGGAGGATGGATGTCCCACATCGTGAAGAAGCTTGCAGAGGTGTTCCCATGCAGAAAGACAGCAAACAAGCCTTGCTAATTGCAAGGGTTACAGTAAGAGTTTTTGGATGCTGCTGTGGCCCAGGAGGGACCAGGATGTTGCCACTTGGATGAGGAGAGTCAGGAAGCCCTCACAGAGCAGGCAGCACCCGCAGAAGTATCTGAACAGGTACTTAGAAAAGTGAACTGGAGTCCACCTGAAGTCACAAAAGGGAGTCCCACGACGCCGGAGGACAACTCAGAAGGTTGTGCACTGCAGGTTAGAGTGTCAGGGACCCTGGCTTGGCTGTGCATGAAGGAAATCCTGGAAGAGTGCACAGGAGCCGGAGCAGCTGCAAATCATGCGGTACCCAGCAATGAAGTCTAGCATGGGGAGGCAGGGACTTACCTCCACCAAACTTGGACTGAAGAGTCACTGGACTGTGGGAGTCACTTGGACAGAGTTGCTGAGTTCCAGGGACCACGCTCGTCGTGCTGAGAAGGGACCCAGAGGACCGGTGATGCAGTCTTTTGGTGCCTGCGTGTAGGAGGCTAGACTGGCTTGTAGTGAGTACCTAGGGGTACTTGCACCTTGCACCAGGCCCAGTTATCCCTTATTAGTGTATAGGGTGTCTAGCAGCATAGGCTGATAGATAATGGTAGCTTAGCAGAGCAGCTTAGGCTGAACTAGGAGACTAGTGAAGCTCCTACAGTACCACTTAGTGTCATATGCACAATATCATAAGAAAACACAATACACAGATATACTAAAAATAAAGGTACTTTATTTTTATGACAATATGCCAAAAGTATCTCAGTGAGTACTCTCAGTATGAGGATAGCAAATATACACAAGATATATGTACACAATACCAAAATATGCAGTAATAGTATTAGAAAACAGTGCAAACAATGTATAGTTACAATAGGATGCAATGGAGACACATAGGGATAGGGGCAACACAAACCATATACTCCAAAAGTGGAATGCGAACCACGAATGGACCCCAAACCTATGTGACCTTGTAGAGGGTCGCTGGGACTATTAGAAAATAGTGAGGGTTAGAAAAATAGCCCACCCCAAGACCCTGAAAAGTGAGTGCAAAGTGCACTAAAGTTCCCCAAAGGACACAGAAGTCGTGATAGGGGAATTCTGCAGGAAAGACACAAACCAACAATGCAACAACGATGGATTTCCAGTCGAGGGTACCTGTGGAACAAGGGCACCAAGTCCAAAAGTCACAAGCAAGTCGGAGATGGGCAGATGCCCAGGAAATGCCAGCTGTGGATGCAAAGAAGCTGCTACTGGACAGTAGAAGCATAGGTTTCTGCAAGAACAACAAGGGCTAGAGACTTCCTCTTTGGAGGACGGATCCCGCACGCCGTGGAGAGTCGTGCAGAAGTGTTTTTCCGCCGAAAGATTGCCAACAAGCCTTGCTAGCTGCAAATCGTGCGGTAAGGGTTTTTGGATGCTGCTGTGGCCCAGGAGGGACCAGGATTTCGCAAATTGCGTCAGGGGACAGAGGGGACGTCGAGCAAGACAAGGAGCCCTCTCAGCAGCAGGCAGCACCCGGAGAAGTGCCAGAAACAGGCACTACGAGGATGCGTGAAACGGTGCTCACCCGAAGTTGCACAAAGGAGTCCCACGTCGCCGGAGAACAACTTAGGAGGTCGTGCAATGCAGGTTAGAGTGCAGTGGACCCAGGCTGGACTGTGCACAAAGGATTTCCGCCGGAAGTGCACGGAGGCTGGAGTAGCTGCAAAAGTCGCGGTTTCCAACAATGCAGTCTGGCGTGGGGAGGCAAGGACTTACCTCCACCAAACTTGGACTGAAGAGTCACTGGACTGTGGGAGTCACTTGGACAGAGTTGCTGGATTCAAGAGACCTCGCTCGTCGTGCTGAGAGGAGAACCAAGGTACCGGTGATGCAGTTCTTTGGTGCCTGCGGTTGCAGGGGGACGATTCCGTCGGCCCATGGGAGATTTCTTCAGGGCTTCTAGTGCAGAGAGGAGGCAGACTACCCCCACAGCATGCACCACCAGGAAAACAGTCGAGAAGGCGGCAGGATCAGCGTTACAGAGTTGCAGTAGTTGTCTTTGCTACTATGTTGCAGTTTTGCAGGCTTCCAGCGCGGTCAGCAGTCGATTCCTTGGCAGAAGGTGAAGAGAGAGATGCAGAGGAACTCCGATGAGCTCTTGCATTCGTTATCTAAGGAATCCCAAGAGACATAGGGGGTGATTCTGAGACTGGCGGGCGGCGGAGGCCGCCCGCCAGTCTTCCCCCGACAAAATACCGCTCCGCGGTCGCAAGACCGCTGAGGGTATTTTGAGATTTGCCCTGGGCTGGCGGGCGGCCGCCCGCCAGCCCAGGGCAAATCTACCTTCCCACGAGGACGCCGGCGTAGTGGGAAGGTGCGACGGGTGCAGTTGCACCCGTCGCGTATTTCAGTGTCTGCTTTGCAGACACTGAAATACTTTGTGGGGCCCTCTTACGGGGGCCCCTGCAGTGCCCATGCCATTGGAGACCCGCCAGGAACAGGATGGCGGTAGGGGGTGTCAGAATCCCCATGGCGGCGGAGCGCGCTCCGCTGCCATGGAGGATTCTCCCGAGCAGCGGAAAGTCGGCGGGAGACCGCCGACTTTCCGTTTCTGACCACGGCTGAACTGCCGCGGTCAGAATGCTCGACGGAGCACCGCCAGCCTGTTGGCGGTGCTCCCGTGGTCAGTGACCCTGGCGGTCACCGACCGCCAGGGTCAGAATGACCCCCATAGACCCTAAATAGCCAGAAAAGAGGGTTTGGATACCTAGGAGAGAGGATAGGCTAGCAACACCTGAAGGAGCCTATCAGGAGGAGTCTCTGACGTCACCTGATGGCACTAGCCACTCAGAGCAGTCCAGTGTGCCAGCAGCACCTCTGTTTCCAAGATGGCAGAGGTCTGGAGCACACTGGAGGAGCTCTGGGCACCTCCCAGGGGAGGTACAGGTCAGGGGAGTGGTCACTCCCCTTTCCTTTTTCCAGTTTCATGCCAGAGCAGGGCTAAGGGGTCCCTGAACCGGTGTAGACTGGCTTATGCAGAAGTGGGCACCAAATGTGCCCATGAAAGCATTTCCAGAGGCTGGGGGAGGCTACTCCTCCCCTGCCTTCACACAATTTTCCAAAGGGAGAGGGTGTAACACCCTCTCTCAGAGGAAGTCCTTTGTTCTGCCATCCTGGGCCAGGCCTGGCTGGACCCCAGGAGGGTAGGTGCCTGTCTGAGGGGTGGCAGCAGCAGCAGCTGCAGTGAAACCCCGGGAAAGGCAGTTTGGCAGTACCAGGGTCTGTGCTACAGGCCACTGGGATCGTGGGATTGTGCCAACTATGCCAGGATGGTATAGAGGGGGCAATTCCATGATCATAGACATATTACATGGCCATATTCGGAGTTACCATTGTGAAGCTACATATAGGTAGTGACCTATATGTAGTGCACACGTGTAATGGTGTCCCCGCACTCACAAAGTCCGGGGAATTGGCCCTGAACAATGTGGGGGTACCTTGGCTAGTGCCAGGGTGCCCTCACACTAAGTAACTTAGCACCCAACCTTTACCAGGTAAAGGTTAGACATATAGGTGACTTATAAGTTACTTAAGTGCAGTGGTAAATGGCTGTGAAATAACGTGGACGTCATTTCACTCAGGCTGCAGTGGCAGGCCTGTGTAAGAATTGTCAGAGCTCCCTATGGGTGGCAAAAGAAATGCTGCAGCCCATAGGGATCTCCTGGAACCCCAATACCCTGGGTACCTCAGTACCATATACTAGGGAATTATAAGGGTGTTCCAGTAAGCCAATGTAAATTGGTAAAATTGGTCACTAGGTGTTAGTGACAATTTGAAAGTAATGAGAGAGCATAACCACTGAGGTTCTGGTTAGCAGAGCCTCAGTGAGACAGTTAGTCATAACACAGGTAACATATTCAGGCACACTTATGAGCACTGGGGCCCTGACTAGCAGGGTCCCAGTGACACATACAACTAAAACAACATATATACAGTGAAAAATGGGGGTAACATGCCAGGCAAGATGGTACTTTCCTACACAACCCCCCCCCAAACGAAGGACAACAAGACTAGCCATGACCTGATGAGTCTTCATTGTCTAAGTGGAAATATCTGGAGAGTCCATCTGCATTGGAGTGGCTACTCCCAGGTCTATGTTCCACTGTATAGTCCATTCCCTGTAGGGATATGGACCACCTCAATAATTTAGGATTTTCACCTTTCATTTGTTTTAGCCAAAGTAGAGGTTTGTGGTCTGTCTGAACAATGAAGTGAGTGCCAAACAAGTATGGCCTCAACTTCTTCAGTGCCCAGACCACAGCAAAGGCCTCCCTCTCAATGGCAGACCAACGCTTTTCTCTAGGGGTCAACCTCCTACTAATAAAAGCAACAGGTTGATCCTGGCCCTCAGAATTAAGATGTGATAGGACTGCCCTTACTCCTAATTCAGATGCATCAGTTTGGACATAGAATTTTTTAGAGTAACAAGGGCTTTTCAGGACAGGTGCAGAGCACATGGCCTGCTTCAGCTCCTCAAAAGCTTTCTGACAGCTAGCTGTCCACAATACCTTTTTAGGCATCTTTTTGGATGTGAGGTCATTAAGAGGGGCTGCAATGGAGCCATAGTTCTTAATGAACCTCCTGTAATACCCAGTGAGGCCTAGGAAGGCTCTCACCTGAGTCTGAGTAGTAGGGGGAACCCAATCTATAATAGTTTGGATTTTCCCCTGTAGTGGTGCAATCTGTTCCCCACCAACAAGGTGTCCCAGATAAACCACCTTCCCCTGCCCTACCTGGCACTTTGAAGCCTTGATAGTGAGGCCTGCCTTTTGCAGGGCCTCTAAAACTTTCCATAGGTGGACCAGGTGATCATCCCAACTGGAGCTAAAGACAGCTATATCGTCCAAATATGCTGCACTAAAAGCTTCCAGCCCTTGCAGGACTGTGTTCACCAACCTTTGAAAAGTGGCAGGTGCATTTTTCAATCCAAAAGGCATTACTGTGAATTGGTAATGGCCTCCAATGGTTGAAAATGCAGTTTTAGGTTTAGCATCTTCTGATAATTTGATCTGCCAATACCCTGCAGTCAAATCAAAAGTGCTTAGATACTTGGCAGATGCCAGTGTATCTATGAGCTCATCTGCCCTGGGTATAGGGTGAGCATCAGTTTTGGTTACCTGGTTGAGACCTCTATACTCCTTGGAATGAGGTTTTGGTACAAGTACCACAGGAGAGGCCCATGGACTTTCAGAGTGCTCAACCACTCCTAGTTCCAACATTTTCTGAACTTCTTGCTTTATGCAGTCCCTGACATGGTCAGGCTGCCTATAGATCTTACTTTTGACAGGCAAGCTGTCTCCAGTATCTATAGTGTGCTCACACCAAGAAGTGGTACCTGGCACAGTAGAGAAGAGTTCAGAAAACTGACCCAGGAGATTTATGCAATGGTCTTTCTGCTCAGCAGTAAGACTATCAGCCAAAACTACACCTTCCACAAGAGCATCTTGTTCTGTGGAAGAGAAGAGATCAGGTAGACGATCACTGTCTTCTTCCTGTCCCTCATCAGTTGCCATGAGCAGGGTGAGATCAGCCCTGTCATAGTAGGGTTTCAGGCGATTGACATGGAGCACCCTAAGGGGACTCCTGGCAGTGCCTAAGTCAACTAAGTAGGTGACTTCACCCTTTTTCTCAACAATTATGTGGGGTCCACTCCATTTATCTTGGAGTGCTCTTGGGTCCACAGGCTCCAAGACCCACACTTTCTGCCCTGGTTGGTACTGAACCAAAACAGCCTTCTGGTCATGCCATTGCTTTTGGAGCTCTTGGCTGGCCTGAAGGTTTTTACTGGCCTTTTTCATGTACTCAGCCATCCTTGATCTGAGGCCAAGTACATAATCCACAATATCTTGCTTTGGAGCTTTTAAAGGTTGTTCCCAACCCTCCTTGACAAGTGTTAGAGGACCTATCACAGGGTGACCAAATAGGAGTTCAAAGGGGCTGAAGCCCACTCCTTTCTGGGGTACCTCCTTGTAAGCAAAAAGGAGGCATGGTAAAAGGATATCCCATCTCCTGCTGAGTTTTTCAGGGAGTCCCATAATCATGCCTTTGAGAGTTTTGTTAAATCTCTCTACCAGTTCATTAGTTTGTGGATGATAGGGTGTAGTGAACATGTAAGTCACACCACACTCCTTCCACATGGCCTTTAAGTAAGCAGACATGAAATTGCTTCCTCTGTCTGATACTACTTCCTTTGGGAAGCCCACCCTGGAAAATATTCCCAGGAGGGCCTTTGCCACTGCAGGTGCTGTAGTGGTCCTTAAAGGAATTGCTTCAGGATATCTTGTGGCATGGTCCACTACCACCAAGATAAACCTATTGCCTGAAGCAGTAGGAGGGTCAAGGGGGCCAACTATGTCAACCCCTACCCTTTCAAAGGGAACCCCAACCACAGGCAGTGGAATAAGGGGTGCCTTTGGGGTGCCACCTGTCTTGCCACTGGCTTGACAGGTTTCACAGGACTTACAAAATTATTTTGTTTCCTCAGACATTCTAGGCCAATGAAACAAGGGAACAAGCCTGTCCCAAGTTTTCATTTGTCCTAGATGTCCAGCTAGGGGAATGTCGTGGGATAGAGTTAGGAGGAACTTTCTGTACTCCTGAGGAATCACTAACCTCCTGGCAGTTCCAGGTTTAGGATCCCTTGCTTCAGTGTACAAGAGGTTGTCCTCCCAGTAAACTCTGTGAGAGTCACTGACATCCCCAGTAGTCTGTTTGACAGCTTGCTGTCTTAGACCCTCTAGTGTGGGACAGGTCTGCTGTGCCACACTCAGCTCCTCCCTGGCATGCCCCCCTTCACCCAAAAGCTCAGCAGTGTCTGCTTCAAGCTCCTCTGGTGTAGGTTCTGCACAGGGTGGAAATTCTTCTTCCTCAGAAGTAGAATCCACTGTAGAGGGAGGGATAGTAGGAAGGGCTTTACTTCTACTAGCCCTAACTTTAGGGAGCATTTGGTCCATTGTTCCAGGATCCAGGCTTCCCTGTCCTTTTTGCTTTTTGGCCTGAGCCCTTGTTAAAGCAAAAATATGCCCTGGGATGCCCAGCATTGCTGCATGGGCCTCCAACTCCACATCTGACCAAGCTGATGTCTCCAAATCATTTCCTAATAGACAGCCTACAGGTAAATCTGAAGCTACCACAACTTTCTTTGGACCAGTAACCCCCCCCCCCCAGTTGAGATTTACAACAGCCATGGGGTGGCTAAGTGTGTTGTTGTGAGCATCGGTTACTTGGTACTGGTGACTAAGTAGGTGTTGTTCAGGGTGGACCAGTTTCTCTATGACCATAGTTACACTGGCTCCAGTGTCCCTGTAGGCCTGAACCTCAACACCATTTATTAGGGGTAGTTGCTTGTACTTTTCCATGTTAAGGGGACAAGCAACCAAGGTGGCTAAATCAATAGCCCCCTCAGAGACTAACACAGCCTCTGTGGTCTCCCTAATCAGACCAACCCCAACTAAATTACCAAAAGTGAGCCCAGCTACTCCCTTGGATTGGCTATTAGTAGGTTTGCTCCCACCACCACTGCTATTAGTAGGGACACTAGGTGTAGCAGTAGGGGTTGTAGTGGTAGGAGGCTTGGTACTTTTCTTTGGACAACTGGGATCTGTTGTCCAATGGCCTTTTATTTTACATAAATAGCACCATGGTTTCTTTTCTTTGTTTTGATTAGAAGAGGATTTGGGCCCACCACCTCCACCAGAGTGTTTTCGTTGGCCTGATGAAGACTCATTTTTAGATTTGTCCCCACCCTTGTCAGAAGACTTACCATCCTTCTTCTTGTTGCCATCTTTGTCACCCCCTGTATGAACTTTTCTGTTCACCCTTGTTCTGACCCATTTGTCTGCCTTCTTTCCCAATTCTTGGGGAGAGGTCAGATCAGAGTCCACCAAGTACTGGTGCAACAAATCAGACACACAATTTGTAGGAAAGTACCATCTTGCCTGGCATGTTACCCCCATTTTTCACTGTATATATGTTGTTTTAGTTGTATGTGTCACTGGGACCCTGGTAACCCAGGGCCCCAGTGCTCATAAGTGTGCCTGAATGTGTTACCTGTGTAGTGACTAACTGTCTCACTGAGGCTCTTCTAATCAGAACCTCAGTGGTTATGCTCTCTCATTTCTTTCCAAATTGTCACTAACAGGCTAGTGACCATTTTTACCAATTTATATTGGCTTACTGGAACACCCTTATAATTCCCTAGTATATGGTACTGAGGTACCCAGGGTATTGGGGTTCCAGGAGATCCCTATGGGCTGCAGCATTTCTTTTGCCACCCATAGGGAGCTCTGACAATTCTTACACAGGCCTGCCACTGCAGCCTGAGTGAAATAACGTCCACGTTATTTCACAGCCATTTTACACTGCACTTAAGTAACTTATAAGTCACCTATATGTCTAACCTTTACCTGGTAAAGGTTAGGTGCAAAGTTACTTAGTGTGAGGGCACCCTGGCACTAGCCAAGGTGCCCCCACATTGTTCAGAGCCAATTCCCTGAACTTTGTGAGTGCGGGGACACCATTACACGCGTGCACTACATATAGGTCACTACCTATATGTAGCTTCACAATGGTAACTCCGAATATGGCCATGTAACATGTCTATGATCATGGAATTGCCCCCTCTATGCCATCCTGGCATAGTTGGCACAATCCCATGATCCCAGTGGTCTGTAGCACAGACCCTGGTACTGCCAAACTGCCTTTCCTGGGGTTTCACTGCAGCTGCTGCTGCTGCCAACCCCTCAGACAGGCATCTGCCCTCCTGGGGTCCAGCCAGGCCTGGCCCAGGATGGCAGAACAAAGAACTTCCTCTGAGAGAGGGTGTGACACCCTCTCCCTTTGGAAAATGGTGTGAAGGCAGGTGAGGAGTAGCCTCCCCCAGCCTCTGGAAATGCTTTGTTGGGCACAGAGGTGCCCAATTCTGCATAAGCCAGTCTACACCGGTTCAGGGGACCCCTTAGCCCTGCTCTGGCGCGAAACTGGACAAAGGAAAGGGGAGTGACCACTCCCCTGACCTGCACCTCCCCTGGGAGGTGTCCAGAGCTCCTCCAGTGTGCTCCAGACCTCTGCCATCTTGGAAACAGAGGTGCTGCTGGCACACTGGACTGCTCTGAGTGGCCAGTGCCACCAGGTGACGTCAGAGACTCCTTGTGATAGGCTCCTTCAGGTGTTGCTAGCCTATCCTCTCTCCTAGGTAGCCAAACCCTCTTTTCTGGCTATTTAGGGTCTCTGTCTCTGGGGAAACTTTAGATAACGAATGCAAGAGCTCCTCCGAGTTCCTCTGCATCTCTCTCTTCACCTTCTGCCAAGGAATCGACTGCTGACCGTGCTGGAAGCCTGCAACACTGCAACAAAGTAGCAAAGACGACTACTGCAACTCTGTAACGCTGATCCTGCCGCCTTCTCGACTGTTTTCCTGTTTGTGCATGCTGTGGGGGTAGTCTGCCTCCTCTCTGCACTAGAAGCTCCGAAGAAATCTACCGTGGGTCGACGGAATCTTCCCCCTGCAACCGCAGGCACCAAAAAGCTGCATTACCGGTCCCTTGGGTCTCCTCTCAGCACGACGAGCGAGATCCCTCGAATCCAGCAACTCTGTCCAAGTGGCCCCCACAGTCCAGTGACTCTTCAGTCCAAGTTTGGTGGAAGTAAGTCCTTGCCTCACCTCGCTAGACTGCATTGCTGGGAACCGCGACTTTTGCAGCTACTCCGGCCTCCGTGCACTTCCGGCAGAAATCCTTTGTGCACAGTCCAGCCTGGGTCCACGGCACTCTAACCTGCATTGCACGACCTCCTAAGTTGTTCTCCGGCGACGTGGGACTTCTTTGTGCGACTTCGGGTGAGCACCATTTCACGCATCATCGTAGTGCCTGTTTCTGGCACTTCTCTGGGTGCTACCTGCTGCTGAGAGGGCTCTTTGTCTTGCTCGATGTCCCTTCTCTGTCCTGGTCCAATTTGAGACCTCCTGGTCCCTCCAGGGCCACAGCAGCGTCCAAAAACGCTAACCGCATGATTTGCAACTAGCAAGGCTTGTTGGCGTTCTTTCGGCGGGAAAACAAACCTGCACAACTCTCCATGGCAAGAGGGATCTGTCCACCAAAGGAGAAGTCTCTAGCCCTTTTCGTTCCTGCAGAAACCTCAGCTTCTTCTGTCCAGTAGAAGCTTCTTTGCACCCGCAGCTGGCATTTCCTGGGCATCTGCCCATCTCCGACTTGCTTGTGACTTTTGGACTTGGTCCCCTTGTTCCACAGGTACCCTAGATTGGAAATCCACAGTTGTTGCATTGTTGATTTGTGTCTTTCCTGCATTATTCCTCTAACACGTCTTCTTTGTCCTTAGGGGAACTTTAGTGCACTTTGCACTCACTTTTCAGGGTCTTGGGGAGGGTTATTTTTCTAACTCTCACTATTTTCTAATAGTCCCAGCGACCCTCTACAAGGTCACATAGGTTTGGGGTACATTCGTGGTTCGCATTCCACTTTTGGAGTATATGGTTTGTGTTGCCCCTATCCCTATGTTTCCCCATTGCATCCTATTGTAACTATACATTGTTTGCACTGTTTTCTAAGACTATACTGCATATTTTTGCTATTGTGTATATATATCTTGTGTATATTTCCTATCCTCTCACTGAGGGTACACTCTAAGATACTTTGGCATATTGTCATAAAAATAAAGTACCTTTATTTTTAGTATAACTATGTATTGTGTTTTCTTATGATATTGTGCATATGACACTAAGTGGTACTGTAGTAGCTTCACACGTCTCCTAGTTCAGCCTAAGCTGCTCTGCTAAGCTACCATTATCTATCAGCCTAAGCTGCTAGACACCCTATACACTAATAAGGGATAACTGGGCCTAGTGCAAGGTGCAAATACCCCTTGGTACTCACTACAAGCCAGTCCAGCCTCCTACATTGGTTGTGCAGCGGTGGGATAAGTGCTTTGAGACTACTTACCACTCTTGTCATTGTACTTTTCATAACAGAAAAATATTCAAAACAAGGTCAGTGTATATACACATAGCCAAAAAGTTTTTGCATTTCCTCTTTTCACTCTTTTCTAAGTGCTGAAAAGTACTTCTAAACTTTCAAAAAGTTCTTAAAAGTTTAAAAAGTTTTTTTCTGTCTTTCTAAAAAGTTCTGAAAACTTTTTTCTCTTTTTCTATCACTTTAACTCTCTCTAAAAATGTCTGGCACAGGCCAAAATGTTGATCTGTCCAAACTTGCATATGATCACCTTAGCTGGAAAGGAGCAAGGAGTCTCTGCATAGAGAGAGGTTTGAGTGTAGGGAAGAATCCTTCCTTGGAACTGTTACTTAACATGCTTAGAGAACAAGATAAGGCTATAGGTGCCCCAACTGTTGAAAAAGTACCTAATAGTTCCCAATCTGATTCAGGGACTCCCCCAGGAAAAGATTCAGGAAAGAAACTTCCTAGCCTGCCCATTACTAGACAGTCTAGCATAGTTGGTAATGATGATGAGCCACACCATGCAAATAGTGTTGTCTCACATCATAGCAAAAGCATTTATTCTCACCATACTGGTAGTAATGTTTCTGTTTGCCAAGCTGTTAGGGTGGCTTCTGTAAGGGACAGGTCTCCTTCTGTTCATTCCCATCATACCTCTGTATCTAGGAATGTCCCTCCCACCAACCCTGAAGACAGAATGTTAGAGAGGGAACTCAATAAGTTGAGGGTGGAACAAACCAGACTGAAGCTTAAAAAGCAACAGCTGGATTTGGATAGACAGTCTTTTGAACTAGAGAAGGAAAGACAGAAGTTGGGTTTAGAAACCCATGGTGGCAGCAGCAGTATTCCCCATAGTCATCCTGCAAAAGAGCATGATTCCAGGAATCTGCACAAGATAGTTCCCCCTTATAAGGAGGGGGATGACATTAACAAGTGGTTTGCTGCACTTGAGAGGGCCTGTGTTGTACAGGATGTCCCTCAAAGGCAGTGGGCTGCTATCCTATGGCTATCATTTAGTGGAAAAGGTAGGGATAGGCTCCTTACTGTGAAAGAAAAAGATGCTAATAATTTTCAAGTTCTTAAGAATGCACTCCTGGATGGTTATGGCTTAACCACTGAACAATACAGGATAAAGTTCAGAGAGACCAAAAAGGAGTCTTCACAAGACTGGGTTGATTTCATTGACCATTCAGTGAAGGCCTTGGAGGGGTGGTTACATGGCAGTAAAGTTACTGATTATGACAGCCTGTATAACTTGATCCTGAGAGAGCATATTCTTAATAATTGTGTGTCTGATTTGTTGCACCAGTACTTGGTGGACTCTGATCTGACCTCTCCCCAAGAATTGGGAAAGAAGGCAGACAAATGGGTCAGAACAAGGGTGAACAGAAAAGTTCATACAGGGGGTGACAAAGATGGCAACAAGAAGAAGGATGGTAAGTCTTCTGACAAGGGTGGGGACAAATCTAAAAATGAGTCGTCATCAGGCCCACAAAAATACTCTGGTGGAGGTGGTGGGCCCAAATCCTCTTCTAATCAAAACAAAGAAAATAAACCATGGTGCTATTTATGTAAAATAAAAGGCCATTGGACAACAGATCCCAGTTGTCCAAAGAAAAGCACCAAGCCTCCTACCACTACAACCCCTACTGCTACACCTAGTGTCCCTACTAATAGCAGTGGTGGTGGGAGCAAACCTACTAATAGCCAATCCAAGGGAGTAGCTGGGCTCACTTTTGGTAATTTAGTTGGGGTTGGTCTGATTAGGGAGACCACAGAGGCTGTGTTAGTCTCTGAGGGGGCTATTGATTTAGCCACCTTAGTTGCTTGTCCCCTTAATATGGATAAGTACAAGCAGCTACCCCTAATAAATGGTGTTGTGGTTCAGGCCTACAGGGACACTGGTGCCAGTGTGACTATGGTCATAGAGAAACTGGTCCACCCTGAACAACACCTTCTTGGTCACCAGTACCAAGTAACCGATGCTCACAACAACACACTTAGCCACCCCATGGCTGTTGTTAATCTCAACTGGGGGGGGTTACTGGTCCAAAGAAAGTTGTGGTAGCTTCAGATTTACCTGTAGACTGTCTATTAGGGAATGATTTGGAGACATCAGCTTGGTCAGATGTGGAGTTGGAGGCCCATGCAGCAATGCTGGGCATCCCAGGGCATATTTTTGCTTTGACAAGGGCTCAGGCCAAAAAGCAAAAAGGACAGGGAAGCTTGGATCCTGGAACAATGGACCAAGTGCTCCCTAAAGTTAGGGCTAGTAGAAGTAAAGCCCTTCCTACTATCCCTCCCTCTACAGTGGATTCAACTTCTGAGGAAGAAGAATTCCCTCCCTGTGCAGAACCTACACCAGAGGAGCTGGAAGCAGACACTGCTGAGCTTTTGGGTGAAGGGGGGCCTGCCAGGGAGGAGCTGAGTGGGCCACAGCAAACCTGTCCCACATTAGAGGGTCTCAGACAGCAAGCTGTCAAACAGGCTAATGGGGATGTCAGTGACTCTCACAGAGTTTACTGGGAGGACAACCTCTTGTACACTGAGCATAGGGATCCTAAACCTGGAGCTGCCAGGAGATTAGTGATTCCTCAGGAGTACAGAAAGTTCCTCCTAACACTGGCACATGACATTCCCCTAGCTGGGCATCTAGGACAAATGAAAACTTGGGACAGGCTTGTTTCCCTGTTTCATTGGCCTAGAATGTCTGAGGACACAAAGGAATTTTGTAAGTCCTGTGAAACCTGTCAAGCCAGTGGCAAGACAGGTGGCACCCCAAAGGCACCCCTTATTCCACTGCCTGTGGTTGGGGTTCCCTTTGAAAGGATAGGGGTTGACATAACTGGCCCCCTTGACCCTCCTACTGCTTCAGGCAATAGGTTTATCTTGGTGGTAGTGGACCATGCCACAAGATATCCTGAAGCTATTCCTTTAAGGACCACTACAGCACCTGCAGTGGCAAAGGCCCTCCTGGGAATATTTTCTAGGGTGGGCTTCCCAAAGGAAGTAGTATCAGACAGGGGAAGCAATTTCATGTCTGCATACTTAAAGGCCATGTGGAAGGAGTGTGGTGTAACTTACAAGTTCACTACACCCTATCATCCACAAACAAATGGACTGGTGGAGAGATTTAATAAAACTCTCAAAGGCATGATTATGGGTCTCCCTGAAAAACTCCGCAGGAGATGGGATATCCTTCTACCATGCCTCCCTTTTGCCTACAGGGAGGTACCCCAGAAAGGAGTGGGCTTCAGCCCCTTTGAACTTCTTTTTGGACACCCTGTTAGGGGTCCACTCACACTTGTAAAGGAGGGTTGGGAACAACCTTTAAAAGCTCCTAAGCAGGATATTGTGGATTATGTACATGGCCTCAGATCAAGAATGGCTGAGTACATGAAAAAGGCCAGTAAAAACCTTCAGGCCAGCCAAGAGCTCCAGAAGCAATGGCATGATCAGAAGGCTGTTTTGGTTCAGTACCAACCAGGGCAGAAAGTGTGGGTCTTGGAGCCTGTGGCCCCAAGAGCACTCCAAGATAAATGGAGTGGTCCCCACACAATTGTTGAGAAAAAGGGTGAAGTCACCTATTTAGTTGACTTAGGCACTGCAAGGAGTCCCCTTAGGGTACTCCATGTAAACCGCCTGAAACCCTACTATGACAGGGCTGATCTCACCCTGCTCATGGCAACAGATGAGGGACAGGAAGAAGACAGTGATCCTCTACCTGATCTCTTCTCTTCCACAGAACAAGATGCTCTTGTGGAAGGTGTAGTTTTGGCTGATTGTCTTACTGCTGAGCAGAAAGACCATTGCATAAATCTCCTAGATCAATTCCCTGAACTCTTCTCTACTGTGCCAGGTACCACTTCTTGGTGTGAGCACACTATAGATACTGGAGACAGTTTACCTGTCAAAAGTAAGATCTATAGGCAGCCTGACCATGTCAGGGACTGCATAAAGCAAGAGGTCCAGAATATGTTAGAACTAGGAGTGGTTGAGCACTCTGAAAGTCCATGGGCTTCTCCTGTGGTACTTGTACCAAAACCCCATTCCAAAGATGGAAAGAAGGAAATGCGGTTTTGTGTAGACTATAGAGGTCTCAACTTGGTAACTAAAACTGATGCTCACCCTATACCCAGGGCAGATGAGCTCATAGATACACTGGCATCTGCCAAGTATCTAAGCACTTTTGATTTGACTGCAGGGTATTGGCAGATCAAATTGTCAGAAGATGCTAAACCTAAGACTGCATTTTCAACCATTGGAGGACATTACCAGTTTACTGTAATGCCTTTTGGTTTGAAAAATGCACCTGCCACATTTCAGAGGTTGGTGAACACAGTCCTGCAAGGGCTGGAAGCTTTCAGTGCAGCATATTTGGACGATATAGCTGTCTTTAGCTCCAGCTGGGATGATCACCTGGTCCACCTATGGAAAGTTTTGGAGGCCCTGCAAAAGGCAGGCCTCACTATCAAGACTTCAAAGTGCCAGATAGGGCAGGGTAAGGTGGTTTATCTGGGACACCTTGTTGGTGGGGAACAGATTGCACCACTACAGGGGAAAATCCAAACAATTATTGATTGGATTCCCCCTACCACTCAGACTCAGGTGAGAGCCTTCCTAGGCCTCACTGGGTATTACAGGAGGTTCATTAAGAACTATGGCTCCATTGCAGCCCCTCTTAATGACCTCACATCCAAGAAAATGCCTAAAAAGGTATTATGGACAGCAAACTGTCAGAAAGCTTTTGAGGAGCTGAAGCAGGCCATGTGCTCTGCACCTGTCCTGAAAAGCCCTTGTTACTCTAAAAAGTTCTATGTCCAAAATGATGCATCTGAATTAGGAGTAGGGGCAGTCCTATCACAACTTAATTCTGAGGGCCAGGATCAACCTGTTGCTTTTATTAGTAGGAGGTTGACCCCTAGAGAAAAGCGTTGGTCTGCCATTGAGAGGGAGGCCTTTGCTGTGGTCTGGGCTCTGAAGAAGTTGAGGCCATACCTGTTTGGCACTCACTTCATTGTTCAGACAGACCACAAACCTCTACTTTGGCTAAAACAAATGAAAGGTGAAAATCCTAAATTGTTGAGGTGGTCCATATCCCTACAGGGAATGGACTATACAGTGGAACATAGACCTGGGAGTAGCCACTCCAATGCAGATGGACTCTCCAGATATTTCCACTTAGACAATGAAGACTCATCAGGTCATGGCTAGTCTTATTGTCCTTCGTTTGGGGGGGGGGTTGTGTAGGAAAGTACCATCTTGCCTGGCATGTTACCCCCATTTTTCACTGTATATATGTTGTTTTAGTTGTATGTGTCACTGGGACCCTGGTAACCCAGGGCCCCAGTGCTCATAAGTGTGCCTGAATGTGTTACCTGTGTAGTGACTAAGGGGGTGATTCTAACCCTGGTGGTCGGTGTTAAAGCGGCGGCCAACCCGCCAACAGGCTGGCGGTAAAAAAAATGGGATTCTGAGCCTGGCGGGAACCGCCAACACAGACAGCCACCTTAACACTCCGACCGCCACAGCAGTACAAACAAACAGCGCGGCGGTCACCGCCAACAGACAGGCGGCAGACAATGTACCGCCCACACTATTCCAACTCACCAATACGCCACCTTTTCCGGGGCGGGAGCACCGCCGATAAAAACACGGCGGAAACAGACTACGGACGGGAAAACGCTCACCACTACGCACTTCAGGAGGAAGGAGGACAGCATGGAACCCGAATTAAACATCCTACCTGCTCTCGTCTACCTTCTCATCTACCACGAGTACGAAGTCCGGCGCAGACGACAACGGTGAGTACTGCACCTACGACACACGGGAGGGGGAGGACGAAAGGTTACGGGCACACACATATGCGACCCCCCCCCCCCCAACTATGTACTCACCAATGCAGAGCACCAAGTCACAGTGACACCACCCAAACACCCCTGAAAAATGCTAGGACATAATCATATTTGGAATAAATATTTATGTACCAAAAAGCTCCAGAAAATTATCGTACAACCATGAAAGATATTCACAACAAAACTAATGACATACACATCAGTGTATAACTGAAGTAACAAGTCCTGCACATCCTACGAATTCATCATGTCCGTGGGCCAAAGTTTTGAGAAACAAGGGCAAAGCCCACACAGGAGACCTGAGTCCTTTGGAGAGAACACTGCAGGGGCATCAGATGTAAAAACTACAGGCACCTCAGGGGGAAGGGAAGGGGGGGGCACCACAGCCACATGAGTCCACGACGCCAGATCCACGAGGAGCCACCATGCCCACTGGACCATCCTGGGGAGTGCAAAGCCACAGTCTCTCAATGTCTCTACAGTGGGTGGGCTGCCCACTGGACCATCCTGGGGAGTGCAAAGCCACAGTCTCTTAATATCTCTACAGTGGGTGGGCTGCCCACTGGACCATCCTGGGGAGTGCAAAGCCACAGTCCATCAGGTGGATGACAGTCTCCACTGGTCAAGGAGGAGGCATGGTGGGCACAGTGAACCATAAACGGTGCTTGAGACGGCAGTGCCAAGCGGAGCGGTGCTTGAGAGGAAGGGCCCAGCGGAGCGGTGCTTGAGAGGAAGGGCCCAGCGGAGTGGTGCTTGAGACGCCGGTGCCCAGCGGAGCGGTGCTTGAGAGGAAGGGCCCAGCGGAGCGGTGCTTGAGACGCCGGTGCCCAGCGGAGCGGTGCTTGAGAGGAAGGGCCCAGCGGAGCGGTGCTTGAGACGGCGGTGCCCAGCGGAGCGGTGCTTGAGAGGAAGGGCCCAGCGGAGCGGTGCTTGAGAGGAAGGGCCCAGCAGAGCGGTGCTTGAGACGGCGGTGCCCAGCGGAGCGGTGCTTGAGACGGCGGTGCCCAGCGGAGCGGTGCTTGAGACGGCGGTGCCCAGTGGAGCGGTGCTTGAGAGGAAGGGCCCAGCGGAGCGGTGCTTGAGAGGAAGGGCCCAGCGGAGCGGTGCTTGAGACGGCGGGGCCCTGTTCAGCGGTGCTCTTCTGCACCGCGGGCCCTGTTCAGCGGTGCTCTTCTCCACGGCGGGGCCCTGTTCAGCGGTGCCTATCTCCACGGCGGTCCCTGTTCAGCAGTGCTCTTCTGCACGGCGGGGCCCTGTTCAGCGGTGCCTATCTCCACGGCGGGCCCTGTTCAGCGGTGCTTTTCTCCACGGCGGGCCCTGTTCAGCGGTGCCTATCTCCACGGCGGGCCCTGTTCAGCGGTGCTCTTCTGCACCGCGGGCCCTGTTCAGCGGTGCTCTTCTGCACAGCGGGCCCTGTTCAGCGGTGCTCTCCTCCACGGCGGGGCCCTGTTCAGCGGTGCTCTTCTGCACCGCGGGCCCTGTTCAGCGGTGCTCATCCAGCAGGTCAAGGGAGCCAGACCTGGCCTGGACCCCCTGCTCAGTCGCCCTCGGACCGTGACGTTTCTGGACCCTTCGGGGACGGACTCCTGGCCTCCTTAGTGTCCTCCTTCCCAGCTGGGATGTGGCATGTGGGGTCCACCTTCTCCGCGCTCCTGCTGCCCTTCCGCTCCTTTGATGGGGCTCTCGGGCCCTTGCCTCCCCTACATGGTGTGGGTGGTGAAGTGGCCGCACATTGCTCCTTGGGGGCAGCCCTGTCGGTCCTCGCACGGCGGCCCTTGTTTTTGCGGGTCCTCTTGCCGGGGGGGGGGGCTGGACGTGTCCTTGCTGCTGATCGATGTGTCACTGCTGGCAAAGGGTGGGCTCCAGAACCCAGGCACAACAGTGACACCCGAAGCTGGGCTGGTGGTGGCTGCGGTGCTCTTGGGACTCTTTGAAGATGGATGGGGGAGCTCATCGGGGGGAAAGAGGTTAAGGTTAGCCAGGAAAAGTTTTTTAGGGCCAAGGTAAAGGGTAGGAGAAGTGGAGATGGAAGTGGAGGTAGAGGAGGTGGTTGTAGGAGAGTCAGGTGTGCTGTCATTGGGTGAAGGTGCTGGTGGATGGCTGTTGGGTGGGTGTCTGCCTGCGTTTGTGTGTCTTGGAAGAGGGGGTGACAGACACAGTGGGAGAGGACACAGGGGACGTGTAAATGGCAGTGGAGGTGGTGACTGCACGAGTGTGGACTGTCCTGGAGGGTGAGGTGGTGATGGAAGCACTGGCTGATGTTGGGGTGCATGCAGGTGTGAGTGTAGACGTCACAGGGAGGGAGGAGGGAGACGAGGAGGAGGGGGACACAGGGGTGGCAGTGGCTGTTGGCATGTCTGCATCTGGGTGTTGCTTGGGTGAGTGTTTGTGGGATCTGTGGTGCTTGTGTTTGGATGAGCTGCTCTTGGGTGTTGAGGTGTGTGCAGGCTGGTCTGATGGTGTGGATGGGATAGGCTGAGGAACAGGAGACAGAGAAAGGCTGGAGGCAGTAAGAAGAGGGAGGCTGGAAACAGGGACAATGGCTGCCGTCAGTGCTGAGGCCAGAGCAGTGAACGCTCGTTGATGGGCAGCCTGACCCGAATGAATGCCCTCCAGGTACACATTGCTCTGTTGCACCTCCCTTTGCACACCCTGGATGGCATTCAAAAGGGTCGTCTGCCCAACAATGAGCGTCCTTACCAGGTCAATGAGCTCCGAACTGAGGGCAGCAGGGGCAACAGGGGCAGGGGCTGAGGTGCCTGGGGCGAAGGAGACGTGCGCCTTCCTGGGCGAACCGGCACGGAGCGAAGACTGAGGGGCTGCTGGGAGGGCGGGGCTGGTGCGCTGGGTGGCGGCTGTACCTGTAGAGGCGGGGGCATGGATGTTGCCGCCACCCCTAGGGAGCTCCCATCCGAGGACGTGTCGCTTTCGCTGCTCTCACCAGCGGTCCCCGTCGTGGTGCTCCCCTCGCCGTCCGGATCACTGGTGCCCTCGGTGTCTGTTCCTGGGCCCACCGGGGCCTTGTGTCCTGCAGCTCCCTCGTGCTCCGATGCCAAATCTCCTCCGCCTGATGATGCTAATGCACACATGCACAAGAAGATGAAGAGAAAGGGTGGGGGGAGTGTAGGAAAGTACCATCTTGCCTGGCATGTTACCCCCATTTTTCACTGTATATATGTTGTTTTAGTTGTATGTGTCACTGGGACCCTGGTAACCCAGGGCCCCAGTGCTCATAAGTGTGCCTGAATGTGTTACCTGTGTAGTGACTAACTGTCTCACTGAGGCTCTGCTAATCAGAACCTCAGTGGTTATGCTCTCTCATTTCTTTCCAAATTGTCACTGACAGGCTAGTGACCATTTTTACCAATTTACATTGGCTTACTGGAACACCCTTATAATTCCCTAGTATATGGTACTGAGGTACCCAGGGTATTGGGGTTCCAGGAGATCCCTATGGGCTGCAGCATTTCTTTTGCCACCCATAGGGAGCTCTGACAATTCTTACACAGGCCTGCCACTGCAGCCTGAGTGAAATAACGTCCACGTTATTTCACAGCCATTTTACACTGCACTTAAGTAACTTATAAGTCACCTATATGTCTAACCTTTACCTGGTAAAGGTTAGGTGCAAAGTTACTTAGTGTGAGGGCACCCTGGCACTAGCCAAGGTGCCCCCACATTGTTCAGAGCCAATTCCCTGAACTTTGTGAGTGCGGGGACACCATTACACGCGTGCACTACATATAGGTCACTACCTATATGTAGCTTCACCATGGTAACTCCGAATATGGCCATGTAACATGTCTATGATCATGGAATTGCCCCCTCTATGCCATCCTGGCATTGTTGGTACAATTCCATGATCCCAGTGGTCTGTAGCACAGACCCTGGTACTGCCAAACTGCCCTTCCTGGGGTTTCACTGCAGCTGCTGCTGCTGCCAACCCCTCAGACAGGCATCTGCCCTCCTGGGGTCCAGCCAGGCCTGGCCCAGGATGGCAGAACAAAGGACTTCCTCTGAGAGAGGGTGTTACACCCTCTCCCTTTGGAAAATGGTGTGAAGGCAGGGGAGGAGTAACCTCCCCCAGCCTCTGGAAATGCTTTCATGGGCACATTTGGTGCCCATTTCTGCATAAGCCAGTCTACACCGGTTCAGGGAACCCTTAGCCCCTGCTCTGGCGCGAAACTGGACAAAGGAAAGGGGAGTGACCACTCCCCTGACCTGCACCTCCCCTGGGAGGTGTCCAGAGCTCCTCCAGTGCGCTCCAGACCTCTGCCATCTTGGAAACAGAGGTGCTGCTGGCACACTGGACTGCTCTGAGTGGCCAGTGCCACCAGGTGACGTCAGAGACTCCTGCTGATAGGCTCCTTCAGGTGTTAGTAGCCTATCCTCTCTCCTAGGTAGCCAAACCCTCTTTTCTGGCTATTTAGGGTCTCTGTCTCTGGGGAAACTTTAGATAACGAATGCATGAGCTCAGCCGAGTTCCTCTGCATCTCTCTCTTCACCTTCTGATAAGGAAACGACCGCTGACCGCGCTGGAAGCCTGCAAACCTGCAACATAGTAGCAAAGACGACTACTGTAACTCTGTAACGCTGATCCTGCCGCCTTCTCGACTGTTTTCCTGCTTGTGCATGCTGTGGGGGTAGCCTGCCTCCTCTCTGCACCAGAAGCTCCGAAGAAATCTCCCGTGGGTCGACGGAATCTTTCCCCTGCAACCGCAGGCACCAAAAAGCTGCATTACCGGTCCCTTGGGTCTCCTCTCAGCACGACGAGCGAGGTCCCTCAAATCCAGCGACTCTGTCCAAGTGACCCCCACAGTCCAGTGACTCTTCAGTCCAAGTTTGGTGGAGGTAAGTCCTTGCCTCACCTCGCTGGGCTGCATTGCTGGGAACCGCGACTTTGCAGCTACTCCGGCCCCTGTGCACTTCCGGCGGAAATCCTTCGTGCACAGCCAAGCCTGGGTCCACGGCACTCTAACCTGCATTGCACGACTTTCTAAGTTGGTCTCCGGCGACGTGGGACTCCTTTGTGCAACTTCGGCGAGCACCGTTTCACGCATCCTTGTAGTGCCTGTTTCTGGCACTTCTCCGGGTGCTACCTGCTTCAGTGAGAGCTCTTTGTCTTGCTCGACGTCCCCTCTCTCTTCAGGTCCAATTTGCGACCTCCTGGTCCCTCCTGGGCCCCAGCAGCGTCCACAAACGCACAATTTGCAACTAGCAAAGCTTGTTGGCGTCCTTCCGGCGGGAAAACACTTCTGCACGACTCTCCAAGGCGAGAGGGATCCGTCCACCAAAGGGGAAGTCTCTAGCCCTTTTCGTTCCTGCAGAAACCTCAGCTTCTTCTGTCCAGTAGAAGCTTCTTTGCACCCGCAGCTGGCATTTCCTGGGCATCTGCCAATCTCCGACTTGCTTGTGACTTTTGGACTTGGTCCCCTTGTTCCACAGGTACCCTAGATTGGAAATCCACAGTTGTTGCATTGCTGGTTTGTGTCTTTCTTGCATTATTCCTCTAACACGACTACTTTGTCCTTAGGGGAACTTTAGTGCACTTTGCACTCACTTTTCAGGGTCTTGGGGAGGGTTATTTTTCTAACTCTCACTATTTTCTAATAGTCCCAGCGACCCTCTACAAGGTCACATAGGTTTGGGGTCCATTCGTGGTTCGCATTCCACTTTTGGAGTATATGGTTTGTGTTGCCCCTATCCCTATGTTTCCCCATTGCATCCTATTGTAACTATACATTGTTTGCACTGTTTTCTAAGACTATACTGCATATTTTTGCTATTGTGTATATATATCTTGTGTATATTTCCTATCCTCTCACTGAGGGTACACTCTAAGATACTTTGGCATATTGTCATAAAAATAAAGTACCTTTATTTTTAGTATAACTGTGTATTGTGTTTTCTTATGATATTGTGCATATGACACTAAGTGGTACTGTAGTAGCTTCACACGTCTCCTAGTTCAGCCTAAGCTGCTCTGCTAAGCTACCATTATCTATCAGCCTAAGCTGCTAGACACCCTATACACTAATAAGGGATAACTGGGCCTGGTACAAGGTGCAAGTACCCCTTGGTACTCACTACAAGCCAGTCCAGTCTCCTACATTGGTTGTGCAGTGGTGGGATAAGTGCTTGAGACTACTTACCACTCTTGTCATTGTACTTTTCATAAGAGAAAAATATACAAAACAAGGTCAGTGTATATACACATAGCCAAAAAGTTTTGCATTTCCTCTTTTCACTCTTTTCTGAGTGCTGAAAAGTACTCCTAAACTTTTAAAAAGTTCTTAAAAGTTTAAAAAGTTTTTTTCTGTCTTTCCAAAAAGTTCTGAAAACTTTTTTCTCTTTTTCAATCACTTTAACTCTCTCTAAAAAAATGTCTGGCACAGGCCAAAGTGTTGATCTGTCCAAACTTGCATATGACAACCTTAGCTGGAAAAGAGCAAGGAGTCTCTGTATAGAGAGAGGTTTGAGTGTAGGGAAGAATCCTTCCTTGGAACTGTTACTTAACATGCTTAGAGAACAGGATAAGGCCATAGGTGCCCCATCTGTTGAAAAAGTACATAATAGTTCCCAATCTGATTCAGGGACTCCCCCAGGAAAAGATTCAGGAAAGAAACTTCCTAGCCTGCCCATTACTAGACAATCTAGCATAGATGGTAATGATGATGAGCCACACCAAATAAATAGTGTTGTCTCACGTCATAGC
Organism: Pleurodeles waltl; assembly: GCF_031143425.1. Classification (NCBI taxonomy): domain Eukaryota; kingdom Metazoa; phylum Chordata; class Amphibia; order Caudata; family Salamandridae; genus Pleurodeles; species Pleurodeles waltl. The sequence goes on from NC_090446.1 coordinate 522,714,594, forward strand.
AAAAGCATTTATTCTCACCATACTGGTAGTAATGTTTCTGTAAACCAAGCTGTTAGGTTGGCTTCTGTAAGGGACAGGTCTCCTTCTGTTCATTCCCATCATAGCTCTGTTTCTAGAAATGTCCCTCCCACCAACCCTGATGACAGAATGTTAGAGAGGGAACTCAATAAGTTGAGGGTGGAACAAACCAGACTGAAGCTTAAAAAGCAACAGCTGGATTTGGATAGACAGTCTTTTGAATTAGAGAAGGAAAGACAGAAGTTGGGTTTAGATACCCATGGTGGCAGCAGCAGTATTCCCCATAGTCATCCTGCAAAAGAGCATGATTCCAGGAATCTGCACAAGATAGTTCCCCCTTATAAGGAGGGGGATGACATTAACAAGTGGTTTGCTGCACTTGAGAGGGCCTGTGTTGTACAGGATGTCCCTCAAAGGCAGTGGGCTGCTATCCTATGGCTATCATTTAGTGGAAAAGGTAGGGATAGGCTCCTTACTGTGAAAGAAAATGATGCTAATAATTTCCAAGTTCTTAAGAATGCACTCCTGGATGGTTATGGCTTAACCACTGAACAGTACAGGATAAAGTTCAGAGAGACCAAAAAGGAGTCTTCACAAGACTGGGTTGATTTTATTGACCATTCAGTGAAGGCCTTGGAGGGGTGGTTACATGGCAGTAAAGTTACTGATTATGACAGCCTGTATAACTTGATCCTGAGAGAGCATATTCTTAATAATTGTGTGTCTGATTTGTTGCACCAGTACTTGGTGGACTCTGATCTGACCTCTCCCCAAGAATTGGGAAAGAAGGCAGACAAATGGGTCAGAACAAGAGTGAACAGAAAAGTTCATACAGGGGGTGACAAAGATGGCAACAAAAAGAAGGATGGTAAGTCTTCTGACAAGGGTGGGGACAAATCTAAAAATGAGTCTTCATCAGGTCCACAAAAACACTCTGGTGGGGGTGGTGGGTCCAAATCCTCCTTTAATCAGAACAAGGAAAAGAAACCATGGTGCTATTTATGTAAAATAAAAGGCCATTGGACAACAGATCCCAGTTGTCAAAAGAAAGGCACCACAGCTCCTACCACTACAACCCCTACTGCTACACCTAGTGTCCCTACTAATAGCAGTGGTGGTGGGAGCAAACCTACTAATAGCCAATCCAAGGGAGTAGCTGGGCTCACTTTTGGTAATTTAGTTGGGGGTGGTCTAATTAGGGAGACCACAGAGGCTACTTTAGTCTCTGAAGGGGCTATTGATTTAGCCACTTTGGTTGCTTGCCCCCATAACTTGGAGAAGTACAAACAACTAACCCTAATAAATGGTGTTGAGGTCCAGGCCTACAGGGACACAGGTGCCAGTGTCACAATGGTGATTGAGAAACTGGTGCACCCTGAACAACACATACTTGGACACCAGTACCAAGTAACCGATGCTCACAACATAACACAAAGCCACCCCATGGCTGTTGTAAATCTCAACTGGGGGGGGTAACTGGTCCAAAGAAAGTTGTGGTAGCTTCAGATTTACCTGTAGACTGTCTATTAGGGAATGATTTGGAGACATCAGCTTGGTCAGATGTGGAGTTGGAGGCCCATGCAGCAATGCTGGGCATCCCAGGGCATATTTTTGCTTTGACAAAGGCTCAGGCCAAAAAGCAAAAAGGACAGGGAAGCTTGGATCCTGGAACAATGGACCAAGTGCTCCCTAAAGCTAGGGCTAGTAGAAGCAAACCACTTTCTACTATCCCTCCCTCTACAGTGGATTCTAATTCTGAGGAAGAAGAATTCCCTCCCTGTGCAGAACCTACACCAGAGGAGCTGGAAGCAGACACTGCTGAGCTTTTGGGTGAAGGGGGGCCTGCCAGAGAGGAGCTGAGTGTGGCACAGCAAACCTGTCCCACATTAGAGGTTCTCAGACAGCAAGCTGTCAAACAGGCTAATGGGGATGTCAGTGACTCTCACAGAGTTTACTGGGAGGACAACCTCTTGTACACTGAGCATAGGGATCCTAAACCTGGAGCTGCCAGGAGATTAGTGATTCCTCAGGAGTACAGAAAGTTCCTCCTAACACTGGCACATGACATTCCCTTAGCTGGGCATCTAGGACAAATGAAAACTTGGGACAGACTTGTTCCCCTGTTTCATTGGCCTAGGATGTCTGAGGACACAAAGGAATTTTGTAAGTCCTGTGAAACCTGTCAAGCCAGTGGCAAGACAGGTGGCACTCCAAAGGCACTCCTTATCCCACTGCCTGTGGTTGGGGTTCCCTTTGAAAGGGTAGGGGTTGACATAGTTGGCCCCCTTGACCCTCCTATTGCTTCAGGCAATAGGTTTATCTTAGTGGTAGTGGACCATGCCACAAGATATCCTGAAGCAATTCCTTTAACCACTTCGCTGCCAGGCCTTTTCCCCCTCCTGTGCCAGGCCTTTTTTTGCCTATTTGGGGCAGTTCGCGCTTAGGCCCTCATAACTTTTTGTCCACATAAGCTAACCAAGCCAAATTTGCGTCCTTTTTTTCCAATATCCTAGCGATTCTAAAGGTACCCAGACTTTGTGGGTTCCCCTGAAGGAGGCCAAGAAATTGGCCAAAATACAGTGAAAATTTCGTTTTTTTCAAAAAAATTGGAAAAAGGGGCTGCAGAAGAAGGCTTGTGGTTTTTCCCCTGAAAATGGCATCAACAAAGGGTTTGCGGTGCTAAACTCAGCAGCTTCCCAGCTTTCAGGAACAGGCAGACTTGAATCCGAAAACCCAATTTTTCCACACAATTTTGGCATTTTACTGGGGCATACCCCATTTGTGCAATTTTTGGTGCTTTCAGCCTCCTTCCAGTCAGTGACCGGAATGGTCATGAAACCAATGCTGGATCCCAGAAACCTAAACATTTCTGAAAAGTAGACAAAATTCTGAATTCAGCAAGGGGTCATTTGTGTAGATCCTACAAGGGTTTCCTACAGAAAATAACAGCTGAAGAAGAAAAATATTGAAATTGAGGTGAAAAAAACATCAATTTTTCTCTACTTTTTACTCTGTAACTTTTCCCTGCAATGTCAGATTATCAAAAGCAATATACCGTTACGTCTGCTGGACTCCTCTGGTTGCGGGGATATATAGGGTTTGTAGGTTCATCAAGAACCCGAGGAACCCAGAGCCAATAAATGAGCTGCACCCTGCAGTGCGTTTTCATTCTATACCGGGTATACAGTAATTCATTTGCTGAAATATAAGGAGTAAAAAATAGCTATCAAGAAAACCTTTGCATTTCCAAAAAGGGCACAAGATAAGGTGTTGAGGAGCAGTGGTTATTTGCACATCTCTGAATTCCGGGGTGACCATAGTAGCACGTGAATTACATGGAATTTCTCAAATAGATGTCTTTTTTACACACACCCCTATATTTGGAAGGAATAAATGTAGAGAAAGACAAGGGGCAATAACACTTGTTTTGCTATTCTATGTTCCCCCAAGTCTCCCGATAAAAATGATACCTCACTTGTTTGGGTAGGCCTAGCGCCCGCGACAGGATATGCCCCAAAACACAACGTGGACACATCACAGAAAACAGAGCTGTTTTTAGCAAAGTGACTACCTGTAGATTTTGGCCTCTAGCTCAGCCAGCACCTAGGGAAACTTACCAAACCTGTGCATTTCTGAAAACTAGAGACCTAGGGGAATCCAAGGAGGGGTGACTTGTGTGGCTCGGACCAGGTTCTGTTACCCAGAATCCTTTGCAAACCTCAAAATTTGGCTAAAAAAACACATGTTCCTCACATTTCTGTGGCAGAAAGTTCTGGAATCTGAGAGGAGCGACAAATTTCCTTCCACCCAGCATTCCCCCATGTCTCCCGATAAAAATGATACCTCACTTGTGTGGGTAGGCCTAGCGCCCGCGACAGGATATGCCCCAAAACACAACCTGGACACATCACAGAAAACAGAGCTGTTTTTAGCATAGTGACTACCTGTAGATTTTGGCCTCTAGCTCAGCCGCCACCTAGGGAAACCTACCAAACCTGTGCATTTCTGAAAACTAGAGACCTAGGGGAATCCAAGGAGGGGTGACTTGTGTGGCTCGGACCAGGTTCGGTTACCCAGAATCCTTTTCAAACCTCAAAATTTGGCTCAAAAAACACATGTTCCTCACATTTCTGTGGCAGAAAGTTCTGGAATCTGAGAGGAGCCACAAATTTCCTTCCACCTAGCGTTCCCCCACGTATCCTGATAAAAATGATACCTCACTTGTGTGGGTAGGCCTAGCGCCCGCGACAGGATATGCCCCAAAACACAACGTGGACATATCACAGAAAACAGAGCTGTTTTTAGCAAAGTGACTACCTGTAGATTTTGGCCTCTAGCTCAGCCGCCACCTAGGGAAACCTACCAAACCTGTGCATTTCTGAAAACTAGAGACCTAGGGGGATCCAAGGAGGGGTGACTTGCGGGGCTCGGACCAGGTTCTGTTACCCAGAATCCTTTGCAAACCTCAAAATTTGGCTAAAAAAACACATGTTCCTCACATTTCTGTGGCAGAAAGTTCTGGAATCTGAGAGGAGCCACAAATTTCCTTCCACCCAGCGTTCCCCCACGTCTCCCGATAAAAATGATACCTCACTTGTGTGGGTAGGCCTAGCGCCCGCGACAGGATATGCCCCAAAACACAACGTGGACATATCACAGAAAACAGAGCTGTTTTTAGCAAAGTGACTACCTGTAGATTTTGGCCTCTAGCTCAGCCGCCACCTAGGGAAACCTACCAAACCTATGCATTTCTGAAAACTAGAGACCTAGGGGAATCCAAGGAGGGGTGACTTGTGTGGCTCGGACGAGGTTCTGTTACCCAGAATCCTTTGCAAACCTCAAAATTTGGCTAAAAAAACACATGTTCCTCACATTTCTGTGGCAGAAAGTTCTGGAATCTGAGAGGAGCGACAAATTTCCTTCCACCCAGCATTCCCCCATGTCTCCCGATAAAAATGATACCTCACTTGTGTGGGTAGGCCTAGCGCCCGCGACAGGATATGCCCCAAAACACAACCTGGACACATCACAGAAAACAGAGCTGTTTTTAGCATAGTGACTACCTGTAGATTTTGGCCTCTAGCTCAGCCGCCACCTAGGGAAACCTACCAAACCTGTGCATTTCTGAAAACTAGAGACCTAGGGGAATCCAAGGAGGGGTGACTTGTGTGGCTCGGACCAGGTTCGGTTACCCAGAATCCTTTGCAAACCTCAAAATTTGGCTAAAAAAACACATGTTCCTCACATTTCTGTGGCAGAAAGTTCTGGAATCTGAGAGGAGCCACAAATTTCCTTCCACCCAGCGTTCCCCCACGTCTCCCGATAAAAATGATACCTCACTTGTGTGGGTAGGCCTAGCGCCCGCGACAGGATATGCCCCAAAACACAACGTGGACATATCACAGAAAACAGAGCTGTTTTTAGCAAAGTGACTACCTATAGATTTTGGCCTCTAGCTCAGCCGCCACCTAGGGAAACCTACCAAACCTATGCATTTCTGAAAACTAGAGACCTAGGGGAATCCAAGGAGGGGTGACTTGTGTGGCTCGGACGAGGTTCTGTTACCCAGAATCCTTTGCAAACCTCAAAATTTGGCTAAAAAAACACATGTTCCTCACATTTCTGTGGCAGAAAGTTCTGGAATCTGAGAGGAGCTACAAATTTCCTTCCACCCAGTGTTCCCCCAAGTCTCCCGATAAAAATGATACCTCACTTGCGTGGGTAGGCCTAGCGCCGGCGACAGGAAACACCCCAAAGCGCAACGTGGACACATCCTAAATTTTGGAAAAAAACAGAGGTGTTTTTTGCGAAGTGCCTACCTGTAGATTTTGGCCTCTAGCTCAGCTGGCACCTAGGGAAACCTACCAAACCTGTGCATTTCTGAAAACTAGAGACCTAGGGGAATCCAAGGAGGGGTGACTTGCGGGCCTCGGACCAGGTTCTGTTACCCAGAATCCTTTGCAAACCTCAAAATTTGGCTAAAAAAACACATGTTCCTCACATTTCTGTGGCAGAAAGTTCTGGAATCTGAGAGGAGCTACAAATTTCCTTCCACCCAGCGTTCCCCCACGTCTCCCGATAAAAATGATACCTCACTTGTGTGGGTAGGCCTAGCGCCCGCGACAGGATATGCCCCAAAACACAACGTGGACATATCACAGAAAACAGAGCTGTTTTTAGCAAAGTGACTACCTGTAGATTTTGGCCTCTAGCTCAGCCGCCACCTAGGGAAACCTACCAAACCTGTGCATTTCTGAAAACTAGAGACCTAGGGGGATCCAAGGAGGGGTGACTTGCGGGGCTCGGACCAGGTTCTGTTACCCAGAATCCTTTGCAAACCTCAAAATTTGGCTAAAAAAACACATGTTCCTCACATTTCTGTGGCAGAAAGTTCTGGAATCTGAGAGGAGCTACAAATTTCCTTCCACCCAGCGTTCCCCCACGTCTCCCGATAACAATGATACCTCACTTGTGTGGGTAGGCCTAGCGCCCGCGACAGGATATGCCCCAAAACACAACGTGGACATATCACAGAAAACAGAGCTATTTTTAGCAAAGTGACTACCTGTAGATTTTGGCCTCTAGCTCAGCCGCCACCTAGGGAAACCTACCAAACCTATGCATTTCTGAAAACTAGAGACCTAGGGGAATCCAAGGAGGGGTGACTTGTGTGGCTCGGACGAGGTTCTGTTACCCAGAATCCTTTGCAAACCTCAATATTTGGCTAAAAAAACACATGTTCCTCACATTTCTGTGGCAGAAAGTTCTGGAATCTGAGAGGAGCTACAAATTTCCTTCCACCCAGTGTTCCCCCAAGTCTCCCGATAAAAATGATACCTCACTTGCGTGGGTAGGCCTAGCGCCGGCGACAGGAAACACCCCAAAGCGCAACGTGGACACATCCTAAATTTTGGAAAAAAACAGAGGTGTTTTTTGCGAAGTGCCTACCTGTAGATTTTGGCCTCTAGCTCAACCGGCACCTAGGGAAACCTACCAAACCTGTGCATTTCTGAAAACTAGAGACCTAGGGAAATCCAAGGAGGGGTGACTTGCGGGCCTCGGACCAGGTTCTGTTACCCAGAATCCTTTGCAAACCTCAAAATTTGGCTAAAAAAACACATGTTCCTCACAATTCTGTGGCAGAAAGTTCTGGAATCTGAGAGGAGCTACAAATTTCCTTCCACCCAGCGTTCCCCCACGTCTCCCGATAAAAATGATACCTCACTTGTGTGGGTAGGCCTAGCGCCCGCGACAGGATATGCCCCAAAACACAACGTGGACATATCACAGAAAACAGAGCTGTTTTTAGCAAAGTGACTACCTGTAGATTTTGGCCTCTAGCTCAGCCGCCACCTAGGGAAACCTACCAAACCTGTGCATTTCTGAAAACTAGAGACCTAGGGGGATCCAAGGAGGGGTGACTTGCGGGGCTCGGACCAGGTTCTGTTACCCAGAATCCTTTGCAAACCTCAAAATTTGGCTAAAAAAACACATGTTCCTCACATTTCTGTGGCAGAAAGTTCTGGAATCTGAGAGGAGCTACAAATTTCCTTCCACCCAGCGTTCCCCCACGTCTCCCGATAAAAATGATACCTCACTTGTGTGGGTAGGCCTAGCGCCCGCGACAGGATATGCCCCAAAACACAACGTGGACATATCACAGAAAACAGAGCTGTTTTTAGCAAAGTGACTACCTGTAGATTTTGGCCTCTAGCTCAGCCACCACCTAGGGAAACCTACCAAACCTGTGCATTTCTGAAAACTAGAGACCTAGGGGGATCCAAGGAGGGGTGACTTGCGGGGCTCGGACCAGGTTCTGTTACCCAGAATCCTTTGCAAACCTCAAAATTTGGCTAAAAAAACACATGTTCCTCACATTTCTGTGGCAGAAAGTTCTGGAATCTGAGAGGAGCTACAAATTTCCTTCCACCCAGCGTTCCCCCACGTCTCCCGATAAAAATGATACCTCACTTGTGTGGGTAGGCCTAGCGCCCGCGACAGGATATGCCCCAAAACACAACGTGGACATATCACAGAAAACAGAGCTGTTTTTAGCAAAGTGACTACCTGTAGATTTTGGCCTCTAGCTCAGCCGCCACCTAGGGAAACCTACCAAACCTGTGCATTTCTGAAAACTAGAGACCTAGGGGGATCCAAGGAGGGGTGACTTGCGGGGCTCGGACCAGGTTCTGTTACCCAGAATCCTTTGCAAACCTCAAAATTTGGCTAAAAAAACACATGTTCCTCACATTTCTGTGGCAGAAAGTTCTGGAATCTGAGAGGAGCTACAAATTTCCTTCCACCCAGCGTTCCCCCAAGTCTCCCGATAAAAATGATACCTCACTTGTGTGGGTGGCCCAGGTGCCTGCAACATAATAAGGCCCAAAACCTGAAGGGATAGAAGGGATAGCACAGCAAGTTTATAAGGGCATATTCTTTTATACATCTTTAGACGGACTCTGCTTTGGGGACCCACATAAGTGAGGTGTCATTTTACTTGGGAGACTGAGGGGAAAACTGGGGAGTAGGAATTTTGTGCTGGAGCGGTGATCCTACTAAGAAAAATCAGGAAAATATGCTTTTTTATGCAAATTGTGAGGTTTACAGAGGAGTCTGGGTAAGAAAATGTTGGGGGAGCCACACAAGCCACACCTCCCTAGACTCCTTGGGGTGCCTAGTTTTAAAAAGTTTCTGGGTTTTGTAGGTTTCCCTACATGACGGCCGCACCCAGGACCAAAAACATAGGTGGGCCCTCCCCCCCAAACACAGGTATTTTTGGAATATATCACTTTGATGTGTGCACATACGTCCGTGATGTGCCAAACACTAAAATTGTGAAAAGAAACACACTTAGGTTATGTGAAGAAGACCCCTCACCCACCAACCAAGTTGGTGGCATGCTTCATCATCGGGGTCCCACCTGAGGCACCTAGCGTGTCTCAAGTGTGCTGCGACGCCTGATTACAGCGGAGCAGGTTTTGTCATTTGTACCACACATACTGGTTGGATTTGGCACGAGGGTGAGTGATGGTTCAGTAGATCAAATTTTATTAATAAGAGATTTCACAAAAGTGAAATGCACTGGTAATAACTGAAAGGCCAAAAAACTGAACCAATGACTCACAGCTCGTGAGCTGTAAAGCCACGACAAGGCACCAACCGCTTTACAGTCCATTCACACACCTTTCATACATGACATGCACTAGACCATTCACGCCGCCAGCCACGGGCCCAGCACATTACAAGACTCGCATCCACAGACAGCGCCAGTCAAGGGCCCATCACTTTCATACGCCCACATGCCTGATACAGAAATCACACCAGCTGATGAGTGTGTGGACTGGCGTTTGGCCGGCACTGCCAGCCAAGCGCCACCCCACCCACACCACCAGCCAAGCGCCACCCCACACACACCGCCAGCCCAGCGCCACCCCACACACACCGCCAGCCAAGCGCCACCCCACACACACCGCCAGCCAAGCGCCACCCCACACACACCGCCAGCCAAGCGCCACCACACCCACGCCGCCAGCCAAGCGCCACTCTACACATGCCATCCCCTTTTTTTTGTTTTTAAACAACAAAGAAACCACTAATCATAAATTAGTACAAAACTACAAACACAAAAGCTCTAACTGAATACATGACTAATGCCAACCGTGAAACCGAACATATAAAAATATAAAACACCAGTTTACGCTCACGGAATTTCCCAATAATTCTTCTGTGTGTGGTAGCTCCTGAAACAGCCACCCACACACAGCCCAGGCTTTGAAGGACAATCAGGGCAGTACATCCTAGTCTCCTTCCTGATACCTCTTCGAGCACAGACTCTACATCTCTTAGCAGGAAAGTTTTTTTTGGCCGTGGGAGGAATGTGCTCAGCAAAGTGACGATCTTTCAATCTAGCCACATCCTCCACCACTGCTTCTCTAGGAACTCTTGCCTGTTCCAGCACAACAAGGCTAGCTATGATAGACTCCTGAAATTTCACAAATGTCATCCTTGACTCTGGAGAACTATCCTTAAACACAACAAAAGCATTAAAAGTTGCCAAGTGGAACAAGTGAAGCGCTAATTTCTTATACCACACATAAGACTTACGAGCAGCAGTGTAAGGTTCTAACCTCTGATCTACTCTATCAACACCACCCATGTGCTTATTATAGTCTAAGATGCACACAGGTTTGCGCACTTCGGCAACCTGACCCCAAACAGCCACAGGTGAAGTACTCTCATCATGGATGGTGCTTAGCATGTATACATCCCTCTTGTCTACAAATTTCAGAGCTAGCAGCTCATCATTCCGCAAGGCACTGCACTGTCCCTTCTCAAGTTTTTTACAGACAAGCTCTTTTGGATAGCCTTTCCGATTAGAGCGGATTGTGCCACAAGCAACAGTGTCCACTCTGAACAACTCCTTGAACAACCGAACTCCAGTGTAGAAGTTATCTACATATAAATGGTGACCTTTGTTAAACAGTTGTCTACCAAGTTCCCACACAATTTTCTCACTAACTCCAAAAGTGGGAGGACAACCAGGGGGGTCAATATTGGAATCCCTACCAGTGTAGACCCGGAAATTATAAACATATCCTGTACTACTTTCTGACAGCATATACAATTTAATTCCATACCGTGCCCTCTTGCTAGGAATGTACTGCCTAAAAACCAAACGACCCTTGAACAGGACCAAAGACTCATCTACAGATATTTCTTTCCCTGGAACATAGATCTCTGAAAACCGATCTACCAAATGATCAAGGACAGGTCTAATCTTAAAAAGACGGTCAGAATCAGGATGATCTCGTGGCAAGGCTAAAGCATTATCTACAAAATGCAACATCCGAAGAAGAAGCTCATACCGGTTACGACTCATGATGGCAGGAAATATAGCAGTTGCCATCAAGGGACTAGTAGACCAATATGAAGACAGCGACGGCTTCCTTATCAGCCCCATCAAAAAAGTTAAACCCAAGAACTTTTTCAACTCTTCCAGATTTGTGGGAATCCACCGGCTAGCTCTAGAGTGTGGCCTAAGTCTGGCAGCGTTGTCCCTCAAAAACTGCTCTGCATACAAATTAGTCTGCTCAACAATCTCTTCCAAAAATATATCGTCCATAAACAACTCAAAAAAGTTGACGGGCAAAAAGTTTTCCGTATTAACTCGACACCCTGGAAAACCAGTAAACACAGGCAACTGTGGCTGCTCCATGTTTGGTGCAACCCATGCGTCAGGTCTTCCAATGGGAAGCCTTTCAGCCGCTGGCTCCTGCACCATTGGCACATCACTGTCCTCTTCTAAAACAGGCCCTTCATCAGCACTGAGAGTGGCTTCATCATCAGATGATTCATCTCTGACAGAAAATTCACTTCCAGAATCCTGCACTTCCTCCTCTGCCTCAGATGCAGAGTCAGTCTCATATTCATGGTCAGAAGATGACTCAAAAAGCACACTAACAACCTGCTGAGCGGTCATCCTACGGCTGGCCATGATCCTTCCTACTAAAATTAACTGGACAAATACACCACCAACAACCAGCACTGTGTAAGATAAGTAACAAAGTATAGGTTTATCACTAAGAATTATAAACTCAAAAACTATACTGCTCACTTGCCTGAAAAAGCTTGACTCACCAGCAACTACTCTGCACAGCCACAGCAATCACCAACGATATCCCACTAAAAAGAGAAAAAAAAAAGCAAATTAGACATAAGACAACACAATAATCATTGTGCATAACTCTAAGGACAATTTCACACACAATCCTGCATTCAGTACACCACCTACAAACATGTCATTCATGCATTGCAACAATACTCACTTGGAGTAAATTCATTTACTTACCTAAAACATGCAACTACGCAAACCGCAGGACAACTACTGCCAAAACTGCAACAAGCCACAGCAAAGTCAGCAAAAGCTTTGAACTAAAACAAAAAGGAGAAAAACTGTTATTATCATAAAAGTAAATACTTCGCCAGTTGACAAACACTCCGCCACTAACCATTTTTTCATTTTCCCGTGTCTAGTCTTCTCTGCTTGGGGGAAGATGGGCCTAAAAAAAAATAGGCCAATCTACCCCCAAGGGGAGGGGGCAGAAATCGCCCAGATTACATTGCACCCTTTGGGGGGGGCGACCCTTGCCCAAGGTGCCACACCCCCACACAAAGCACACACACACATACATAGTATCCCTGGCGCTATGGGGATTCTGCCCCCCTTGGGGACAGAAAGGCCTAAAAAATAGGCAGAACTGCCCAAAAATACATGTGGGCCCCTGGGGGCGACCCTTGCCCAAGGGGCCACCCCCCAACACAAAAAATAAAAATCAACAATAAAATCCCTGGTGTCTAGTGGCATTCTGCCCCCCTTGGGGGCAGATCGGCCTAAAAATAGGGCCAATCTGCCCCCAAGGGGGGCAGAAACGACAATAAATACATTGCGCCCCTGGGGGGAGCGACCCTTGCCCAAGGGGCCACCCCCCAACACAAAGCACACATACATACATACTATTTCTGGCGCTATTGGGATTCTGCCCCCCTTGGGGGCAGAAAGGCCTAAAAAAAATAGGCCTCTCTGCCCCCAAGGGGGGCAGAACTGCCCAAAAATACATGAGGGCCCCTGGGGGCGACCCTTGCCCAAGGGGCCGCCCCCCAACACAAAAAATACACATCAACAATAAAATCCCTGGTGTCTAGTGGCTTTCTGCCCCCCTTGGGGGCAGATCGGCCTAAAAATAGGGCCAATCTGCCCCCAGGGGGGGCAGAAACGACGTAAAATACATTTGCCCCCAAAGGGGAGCGACCCTTGCCCAAGGGGCCGCCCCCCAACACAAAAAATACACAGCAACAATAAAATCCCTGGTGTCTAGTGGCTTTCTGCCCCCCTTGGGGGCAGATCGGCCTAAAAATAGGGCCAATCTGCCCCCAGGGGGGGCAGAAACGACGTAAAATGCATGTGCCCCCAAAGGGGAGCAACCCTTGCCCAAGGGGTCGCTCCCCTACACTAATATTCACACACACACACACACACATACAGAAATCCCTGGTGTCTAGTGGGCATTCCTGCTGCCCGATCGCATCGCGATCGGGCAGCAGGAATGCTCAAAGAGACATCGAGGGAAAGGAAAACCCTTTCCTTTCCCTCGATGCCTCTCTGAGAGCACCCCCACCCCGCAGGAAGGTGAAATACTCACCTTCTCCCTTGACGCGCTGGAAGCAAATGGCTTCCAGCGCGTCATTCCCCCTTTCCATGAAATCAGCGCGCGCTGCCATGGACGTAACCATTACGTCCGTGGCGGGGAAGGGGTTAAGGACCCCTACAGCTCCTGCAGTGGCAAAGGCCCTCCTGGGAATATTTTCCAGGGTGGGCTTCCCAAAGGAAGTAGTATCAGACAGGGGAAGCAATTTCATGTCTGCATCCTTAAAGGCCATGTGGAAGGAGTGTGGTGTAACATACAAGTTCACAACACCCTATCATCCAGAAACAAATGGACTGGTGGAGAGATTTAATAAAACTCTCAAAGGCATGATTATGGGTCTCCCTGAAAAACTCCGCAGGAGATGGAATATCCTTCTACCATGCCTCCTTTTTGCCTACAGGGAGGTACCCCAGAAAGGAGTGGGCTTCAGCCCCTTTGAACTTCTTTTTGGACACCCTGTTAGGGGTCCACTCACACTTGTAAAGGAGGGTTGGGAACAACCTTTAAAAGCTCCTAAACAGGATATTGTGGATTATGTACTTGGCCTCAGATCAAGGATGGCTGAGTACATGAAAAAGGCCAGTAAAAACCTTCAGGCCAGCCAAGAGCTCCAGAAGCAATGGCATGATCAGAAGGCTGTTTTGGTTCAGTACCAACCAGGGCAGAAAGTGTGGGTCTTGGAGCCTGTGGCCCCAAGAGCACTCCAAGATAAATGGAGTGGACCCCACACAATTGTTGAAAAGAAGGGTGAAGTCACCTACTTGGTTGACTTAGGCACTGCCAGGAGTCCCCTTAGGGTGCTCCATGTCAACCGCCTGAAACCCTACTATGACAGGGCTGATCTCACCCTGCTCATGGCAACAGATGAGGGACAGGAAGAAGATAGTGATCCTCTACCTGATCTCTTCTCTTCCACAGATCAAGATGCTCTTGTGGAAGGTGTAGTTTTGGCTGATTGTCTTACTGCTGAGCAGAAAGACAATTGCATAAATCTCCTAGGACAATTTTCAGAACTCTTCTCTTCTGTGCCAGGTACCACTTCTTGGTGTGAGCACACTATAGATACTGGAGACAGTTTACCTGTCAAAAGTAAGATCTATAGGCAGCCTGACCATGTCAGGGACTGCATAAAGCAAGAAGTTCAGAAAATGTTGGAACTAGGAGTGGTTGAGCACTCTGACAGTCCATGGGCTTCTCCTGTGGTACTGGTACCAAAACCCAATTCTAAAGATGGAAAGAAAGAAATGCGGTTTTGTGTAGACTATAGAGGTCTCAACTTGGTAACCAAAACTGATGCTCACCCTATACCCAGGGCAGATGAGCTTATAGATACACTGGCATCTGCCAAGTATCTAAGCACTTTTGATTTGACTGCAGGGTATTGGCAGATCAAATTGTCAGAAGATGCTAAACCTAAGACTGCATTTTCTACCATTGGAGGACATTACCAGTTTACTGTAATGCCTTTTGGTTTGAAAAATGCACCTGCCACTTTTCAGAGGTTGGTGAACACAGTCCTGCAAGGGCTGGAAGCTTTCAGTGCAGCATATTTGGACGATATAGCTGTCTTTAGCTCCAGCTGGGATGATCACCTGGTCCACCTATGGAAAGTTTTGGAGGCCCTGCAAAAGGCAGGCCTCACTATCAAGGCTTCAAAGTGCCAGATAGGGCAGGGTAAGGTGGTTTATCTGGGACACCTTGTTGGTGGGGAACAGATTGCACCACTTCAGGGGAAAATCCAAACTATTATTGATTGGGTTCCCCCTACCACTCAGACTCAGGTGAGAGCCTTCCTAGGCCTCACTGGGTATTACAGGAGGTTCATTAAGAACTATGGCTCCATTGCAGCCCCTCTTAATGACCTCACATCCAAGAAAATGCCTAAAAAGGTATTATGGACAGCAAACTGTCAGAAAGCTTTTGAGGAGCTGAAGCAGGCCATGTGCTCTGCACCTGTCCTGAAAAGCCCTTGTTACTCTAAACAATTCTATGTCCAAACTGATGCATCTGAATTAGGAGTAGGGGCAGTCCTATCACAACTTAATTCTGAGGGCCAGGATCAACCTGTTGCTTTTATTAGTAGGAGGTTGACCCCTAGAGAAAAGCGTTGGTCTGCCATTGAGAGGGAGGCCTTTGCTGTGGTCTGGGCTTTGAAGAAGTTGAGGCCATACCTGTTTGGCACTCACTTCATTGTTCAGACAGACCACAAACCTCTACTTTGGCTAAAACAAATGAAAGGTGAAAATCCTAAATTGTTGAGGTGGTCCATATCCCTACAGGGAATGGACTATACAGTGGAACATAGACCTGGGAGTAGCCACTCCAATGCAGATGGACTCTCCAGATATTTCCACTTAGACAATGAAGACTCATCAGGTCATGGCTAGTCTTATTGTCCTTCGTTTGGGGGGGGTTGTGTAGGAAAGTACCATCTTGCCTGGCATGTTACCCCCATTTTTCACTGTATATATGTTGTTTTAGTTGTATGTGTCACTGGGACCCTGGTAACCCAGGGCCCCAGTGCTCATAAGTGTGCCTGAATGTGTTACCTGTGTAGTGACTAACTGTCTCACTGAGGCTCTGCTAATCAGAACCTCAGTGGTTATGCTCTCTCATTTCTTTCCAAATTGTCACTGACAGGCTAGTGACCATTTTTACCAATTTACATTGGCTTACTGGAACACCCTTATAATTCCCTAGTATATGGTACTGAGGTACCCAGGGTATTGGGGTTCCAGGAGATCCCTATGGGCTGCAGCATTTCTTTTGCCACCCATAGGGAGCTCTGACAATTCTTACACAGGCCTGCCACTGCAGCCTGAGTGAAATAACGTCCACGTTATTTCACAGCCATTTTACACTGCACTTAAGTAACTTAGAAGTCACCTATATGTACAACCTTTAACTGGTAAAGGTTAGGTGCAAAGTTACTTAGTGTGAGGGCACCCTGGCACTAGCCAAGGTGCCCCCACATTGTTCAGAGCCAATTCCCTGAACTTTGTGAGTGCGGGGACACCATTACACGCGTGCACTACATATAGGTCACTACCTATATGTAGCTTCACCATGGTAACTCCGAATATGGCCATGTAACATGTCTATGATCATGGAATTGCCCCCTCTATGCCATCCTGGCATTGTTGGTACAATTCCATGATCCCAGTGGTCTGTAGCACAGACCCTGGTACTGCCAAACTGCCCTTCCTGGGGTTTCACTGCAGCTGCTGCTGCTGCCAACCCCTCAGACAGGCATCTGCCCTCCTGGGGTCCAGCCAGGCCTGGCCCAGGATGGCAGAACAAAGAACTTCCTCTGAGAGAGGGTGTGACACCCTCTCCCTTTGGAAAATGGTGTGAAGGCAGGGGAGGAGTAGCCTCCCCCAGCCTCTGGAAATGCTTTCTTGGGCACAGATGTGCCCAATTCTGCATAAGCCAGTCTACACCGGTTCAGGGACCCCTTAGCCCCTGCTCTGGCGCGAAACTGGACAAAGGAAAGGGGAGTGACCACTCCCCTGACCTGCACCTCCCCTGGGAGGTGTCCAGAGCTCCTCCAGTGCGCTCCAGACCTCTGCCATCTTGGAAACAGAGGTGCTGCTGGCACACTGGACTGCTCTGAGTGGCCAGTGCCACCAGGTGACGTCAGAGACTCCTGCTGATAGGCTCCTTCAGGTGTTAGTAGCCTATCCTCTCTCCTAGGTAGCCAAACCCTCTTTTCTGGCTATTTAGGGTCTCTGTCTCTGGGGAAACTTTAGATAACGAATGCATGAGCTCAGCCGAGTTCCTCTGCATCTCTCTCTTCACCTTCTGATAAGGAAACGACCGCTGACCGCGCTGGAAGCCTGCAAACCTGCAACATAGTAGCAAAGACGACTACTGCAACTCTGTAACGCTGATCCTGCCGCCTTCTCGACTGTTTTCCTGCTTGTGCATGCTGTGGGGGTAGCCTGCCTCCTCTCTGCACCAGAAGCTCCGAAGAAATCTCCCGTGGGTCGACGGAATCTTCCCCCAGGCACCAAAAAGCTGCATTACCGGTCCCTTGGGTCTCCTCTCAGCACGACGAGCGAGGTCCCTCAAATCCAGCGACTCTGTCCAAGTGACCCCCACAGTCCAGTGACTCTTCAGTCCAAGTTTGGTGGAGGTAAGTCCTTGCCTCACCTCGCTGGGCTGCATTGCTGGGAACCGCGACTTTGCAGCTACTCCGGCCCCTGTGCACTTCCGGCGGAAATCCTTCGTTCACATCCAAGCCTGGGTCCACGGCACTCTAACCTGCATTGCACGACTTTCTAAGTTGGTCTCCGGCGACGTGGGACTCCTTTGTGCAACTTCGGCGAGCACCGTTTCACGCATCCTCGTAGTGCCTGTTTCTGGCACTTCTCCGGGGCTACCTGCTTCAGTGAGGGCTCTTTGTCTTGCTCGACGTCCCCTCTCTCTTCAGGTCCAATTTGCGACCTCCTGGTCCCTCCTGGGCCCCAGCAGCGTCCAAAAACGCCAAACACACGATTTGCAACTAGCAAAGCTTGTTGGCATCCTTCCGGCGGGAAAACACTTCTGCACAACTCTCCAAGGCGAGAGGGATCTGTCCACCAAAGGGGAAGTCTCTAGCCCTTTTCGTTCCTGCAGAAACCTCAGCTTCTTCTGTCCAGTAGAAGCTTCTTTGCACCCGCAGCTGGCATTTCCTGGGCATCTGCCCATCTCCGACTTGCTTGTGACTTTTGGACTTGGTCCCCTTGTTCCACAGGTACCCCAGATTGGAAATCCACAGTTGTTGCATTGCTGGTTTGTGTCTTTCCTGCATTATTCCTCTAACACGACTACTTTGTCCTTAGGGGAACTTTAGTGCACTTTGCACTCACTTTTCAGGGTCTTGGGGAGGGTTATTTTTCTAACTCTCACTATTTTCTAATAGTCCCAGCGACCCTCTACAAGGTCACATAGGTTTGGGGTCCATTCGTGGTTCGCATTCCACTTTTGGAGTATATGGTTTGTGTTGCCCCTATCCCTATGTTTCCCCATTGCATCCTATTGTAACTATACATTGTTTGCACTGTTTTCTAAGACTATACTGCATATTTTTGCTATTGTGTATATATATCTTGTGTATATTTCCTATCCTCTCACTGAGGGTACACTCTAAGATACTTTGGCATATTGTCATAAAAATAAAGTACCTTTATTTTTAGTATAACTGTGTATTGTGTTTTCTTATGATATTGTGCATATGACACTAAGTGGTACTGTAGTAGCTTCACACGTCTCCTAGTTCAGCCTAAGCTGCTCTGCTAAGCTACCATTATCTATCAGCCTAAGCTGCTAGACACCCTATACACTAATAAGGGATAACTGGGCCTGGTGCAAGGTGCAAGTACCCCTTGGTACTCACTACAAGCCAGTCCAGCCTCCTACAGGGAGTAAAAAGAAGACCAGGTTGAGTGCATGCAATGTCAACACCGTTGGCGGAGAGGACAGACACAGGTGCCTAATGCACTAAGCCGCGCATTCGGGGGTACACTACTCAGTACTACTGACTACGACAACAGGCCAAGAGACGTCAAACGCGCACATGGGAGATGCTGGACCTTCAATGGCTGTACTTGTCACCCTACCGAGGTGGGGGCCGGGGGCACAGGGCCATGCCTAAGGGAGAGGACTACACTACAGAAAGCGCCCTGGCCTAATGTCACCCACAGCCCTCCTCCCCCACCCAGACGCCTCCACTGCACAGAAAGATAGGAGAATGTGCTGATACTCACCCCCTTGTGTCTGCTGTGATGTCTTAAAGCGCCCATCCAATTCAGGGTAGGCCACCGCCAGGATCCGGGACATCAGGGGGGTCATGGTGCGACTGGCACCCCTCCTAGGTTGGGAGGCCATCCCCAGCAGTGTTTCTGCGGTCTTCCTTGTTCCGCGGCGGATGTCCTCCCACCTCTTGCGGCAGTGGGTGCCCCGTCTGTTGTGGACCCCCAAGTTCCGGACTTCCTTGGCGATGGCACGCCAAATCTCGATCTTCTGATGGGCGCTGACCTATTTGACATGTACAGGGTGGAAAGGAGGAAATCATGAATGACCTGCATGTTAGATGTAATTGGCCCCCCCACCCACTTTGCCATATGGCACATGCTCTCATCTGTCGGGCGTTGCACTCCTCATTCGCCCCACACCCCACAAACTTACATCCACCCCAATCCACACAGGCATAGCCCATTCCATGTGCACCCGGTGTACTCACTTGTTGGTCTGGAGGACCGTAGAGTGGCGCATACTGGGGGAGGACCCCATCCACGAGCTTCTCCAACTCTTCAGACGTGAAGGCAGGGGCCCTTTCCCCAGTCGCAGCAGCCATTGTATCTTCCAGACCGAGGTCACAGCAGCACTTGCAGTATAGGTCCTCTCCTGTGGATGATCAGGTCTCGAGTGATTAAGCAGATAGAAAATGGCGGTCACGCCCGCGGCGGTGCGTACCGCGGCGGTGCGTACCGCGACCGCCGGCGCACTTCGTCATTGGCTCCTGAGACCCATAGGCTTCAATGTTAACCAATGCGGCTTTGCGCCGCGGTCTTCGACCGCCTACCGCCACGGTGTGCCCCGCCAGCGCATTGACCTCACATCCCATTGTCCCACTTCACAGGTCAGGCAGCCGCCATTTCAAGGGCCTACATGGCTTAATTTTGACTGCGACACGCAGGCCTAGGCCTTGCATTGCCACACATACACGCCTTTCAATCCATTGCCATTCTTTAACTGTGCAAGCTGTCTGTACGTACCTGTGGTTTGGCTGACTCTGTGCTCCATGTTGTCCTTCCTAGGCACCGTCCGCTGGGACTTGCGATGAGAAGGAGGAATCCTCGCGTGTACCGACCGCTGGTGGACCTGTCGACAATGGAAGAACGCCATAGAATACTTCGATACAGACTTGACCGTGCCACTATCCATGAACTGTGTGCCCAGCTGGAGCCAGCCCTGATGTCCCCCATCCGCCAACCCACAGGGATTCCCCCTCTGGTGCAGGTTTTGTCAGTCCTCCATTTTTTGGCCAGTGGGTCATTCCAGACCACAGTGGCCATGTCATCTGGAATGTCTCAGCCTATGTTTTCTAAGATTTTGAGCAGAGTGTTGTCTGCCCTGATGAAACTCATGCGGAGCTACATCATTTTCCCCGAGGAGGGTGACTTGCCTACAGTGAAGGGTGATTTCTATGCCCTTGGACATATCCCCAACATCATTGGTGCCATTGATGGGACCCATGTGGCTTTGGTACCCCCAAAAGACGATGAGCAGGTGTACCGAAACAGAAAAAATTATCATTCGATGAATGTCCAGGTGGTCTGTTTGGCTGACCAGTACATCTCCCATGTAAATGCCAAGTTCTCAGGGTCAGTGCATGACGCGTATGTGATGCGAAATAGCAGCATCCCCTATGTGATGGAGCAGCTACAGAGACAACGTGTGTGGCTAATAGGTGACTCTGGTTACCCCAACCTGCCGTAGCTACTGACCCCAGTGAGGAATCCCCGGACAAGGGCAGAGGAACGCTACAATGAGGCCCATGGGCGTACTAGGAGGGTGATTGAGCGAACCTTTGGCCTCCTGAAGGCCAGGTTTAGGTGCCTGCATATGACAGGTGGATCCCTAATGTACTCACCAAAGAAGGTGTGCCATATCATCGTGGCGTGCTGTATGCTTCACAACCTGGCTTTGCGACGCCAGGTGCCTTTCCTGCAGGAGGATGGTCCAGATGGTGGTGTTGTAGAAGCCGTGGAGCCTGTGGAGAGTGAAGAGGAGGAAGACTCAGAGGACGACACAGACAATAGGGACAGAGTGATACAACAGTATTTCCAGTAACACCCAGGTAAGAATCACCCACGCCATTTCCCAATTGCTTCTAGCCTCCTGCATCTGTACTTTCTGTAGTTCCCACCAGATATTTTTGGGTAATTTGTGATTTTCCCTTCCCTTCTCAGTGCTGTATGACGCAGTGCCTGACTTCTGCTTGGTTTGCCCATGAACTACAGCGTATTGACATTGGTATGTTGTCATCACTAATTGACAGAACAGATATTGAACAGTAATATGTAATACATTTGCTAATAATACAGCATGACTCCAAAATGATTTGTGTGCAATATGTGATTTATTTACAGGGCTAGATATTGGTACATGTGATTCTAAGGGTGATGGGTGGGGGTGGAGTAATGTCCATGGCAGAGTCCAGTTCTCAGTCTCACAGGTGCATTGTCCTTTTGCCTGTGGAAGGATGGAGCAGAGGCAGTTCATGGTTGGACAGGGTGGCAATGTGGGACAGTGGGAAGAGTTCAGGGGGTATGTCCTGCTGGCGGGGGTCTTGACATCCTACTCTGTCTTTTTTTTGGATCTCAGGCTCCTCTTACGGGGTGGTTGTTCTTCAGCAGGAGGTGGGGTTCTGGTGGCCTGCCGTGGTGTTGGGGCCTCCTGTCCACTAGCGCCGGCGGAGGTGGTAGGCTGTTCCTGGTCCGGGCTAGTGACAGGGGCCCTGTGTGGTGCCACATGGTCCCGCAACGCGTCTTCTATCCTGTTGAGGGCCAGGACGATGGTCCCCATTGCGGTCCCGATGATTCTCAGCTCCTCCCTGAACCCCATGTAGCGTTCCTCCTGCTGTGCCTGGATCTCCGTGAACCTGGCCAGTACCGTCGCCATCGTCTCTTGGGAGTGGTGGTAGGCCCCCATGATGGTGGTGAGGGCCTCTTGGAGAGTGGGTTCCCTGGGCCTCTCCTCCCCCCCCTGTCGCACAGCAGCCCTCCGAGCTGCCCGGTTTCCCCCGGCCTCTGTCCCCTGGACGGTGTGCCCGCTACCACTGCCCCCAGGTCCCTGTTGTTGTTGGGGTGTTGGGTTAGCCTGGGTGCCCTGTAGTGGCAGACACACCGCTGATTGAGCTGTCCTAGAGACAGAGGCATGGGCCCGCTGGGTGGGAGCTGTGCTGGTGTTGGCAGCGTGGGTCGGGTCTGGTGTGGCCTGTGGCTGCCTGAGGGGAACCGACTGCCCAGAGGTCCCCGATGGTCCGGGCTGGTCATCAGGTTCACTGTCGACAGAGCTGCTATCCTCAGTGTGGGCCTGTTCCGGTGGTGGGATGGACACTTCTGGACCCTCCTGGCTGGTGTGTTGTCGTTCGGGTCCTGCATGGGGTAAGAGAGTTTGGTTATTGTTTCTGTGTGTGCAATAGCGTGCGTGTTATGGGTGCCCTTGTCCCCCAGTGCAGGCATTCCCTTGAGGGAGGTGTTGTGAGGGTAGTTAGTGGGGGGGGGTTAGTGCAGTGGTCATGCTTAGGTGATGGGTGCCCATGATTTGTGTTGGCATGCAGGAGTTGGTGTTGGGATGGGTGGGTTGTGCTGGTGAGACATTGTCAGGGAGGATGTGTGCTGGGGGGTTGGGGGTGAGGGTGGGGGTGTGGGTTGGCATGCTGGTGGGGTGGGGGGGATATAGTAGTTGAGATGGGACTTACCAGAGTCCATTCCTCCGGCTACTCCAGCGAGGCCCTGAGGATGCAGGATGTTCAAGACCTCTTGCTCCCACGATGTAAATTCGGGAGGGGTGGGTGGGGGTCCGCCACCAGTCTTCTGGACCGCGATGTTGTGCCTGGAGACCATCGATCGGACCTTCCCCCGTAGGTCGTTCCATCTTTTGCGGATGTCCTCCCTATTCCTGGGATGCTGTCCCACCGCGTTGACCCTGTCCACGATCCGCTGCCATAGCTCCGCCTTCCTGGCTATACTGGTGTGCTGCACCTGCGAGCCGAAGAGCTGGGGTTCCACTCTTAGGATTTCCTCCACCATGACCCGGAGTTCTTGGTCCGAAAAGCGTGGGTGCCTTTGGGGTGCCATGGGGTGGTGTGGGTGAGGTGTGGGGTGGTGTATGTGATGAGGAGTATGTTGGTGAGTGGTGCTTTGTGCTACTATGTGGTGTGTGTGATGGTGTAGTGTGCCTCAGTGTGTCTTGCTATGGATTGTCTGCTGTGTCTCTCTCTCCTTCTCTCAGTAATTATGGTCGCAGGGGTTTGTGGGTGATGTGGGTGTGTGTTTTATAGTTGGTTGATTGTGTGGGAGTGGTGTGTGTATGTGTATCAGGTGTGTGTATTTCAAATTGTCCAATGTGGCTGTGTTTTGGTGATGTGTGTGTATTCTGACCGCGGTGGTGTGTAGCGCCAATGGAATACCGCGTTTGAATGACCGCCGTGTGGATTCGTGGGTCGTAATGGCATGGGCGTATTTCTGTTGGCGTGACGGTGGAGGTTTGGTCATCTCCAGTTTATCGCTGCCCGCAGATGTGGCGGGCTGCAGTGGAGGACGGGTTTTTGGAGGTTTGGCCGTTGTGGGTCAGAATGACCGTGGCGGTTGACCGCGGCCGCGGCGGTGTTATGGCGGTCTTATGACCGGCGGTAAGGGCATTTTACCGCCGAGGTCAGAATGACCCCCTAACTGTCTCACTGAGGCTCTGCTAATCAGAACCTCAGTGGTTATGCTCTCTCATTTCTTTCCAAATTGTCACTAACAGGCTAGTGACCATTTTTACCAATTTATATTGGCTTACTGGAACACCCTTATAATTCCCTAGTATATGGTACTGAGGTACCCAGGGTATTGGGGTTCCAGGAGATCCGTATGGGCTGCAGCATTTCTTTTGCCACCCATAGGGAGCTCTGACAATTCTTACACAGGCCTGCCACTGCAGCCTGAGTGAAATAACGTCCACGTTATTTCACAGCCATTTTACACTGCACTTAAGTAACTTATACGTCACCTATATGTCTAACCTTTACCTGGTAAAGGTTAGGTGCAAAGTTACTTAGTGTGAGGGCACCCTGGCACTAGCCAAGGTGCCCCCACATTGTTCAGAGCCAATTCCCTGAACTTTGTGAGTGCGGGGACACCATTACACGCGTGCACTACATATAGGTCACTACCTATATGTAGCTTCACAATGGTAACTCCGAATATGGCCATGTAACATGTCTATGATCATGGAATTGCCCCCTCTATGCCATCCTGGCATAGTTGGCACAATCCCATGATCCCAGTGGTCTGTAGCACAGACCCTGGTACTGCCAAACTGCCCTTCCTGGGGTTTCACTGCAGCTGCTGCTGCTGCCAACCCCTCAGACAGGCATCTGCCCTCCTGGGGTCCAGCCAGGCCTGGCCCAGGATGGCAGAACAAAGAACTTCCTCTGAGAGAGGGTGTGACACCCTCTCCCTTTGGAAAATGGTGTGAAGGCAGGGGAGGAGTAGGCTCCCCCAGCCTCTGGAAATGCTTTGTTGGGCACAGAGGTGCCCAATTCTGCATAAGCCAGTCTACACCGGTTCAGGGGACCCCTTAGCCCTGCTCTGGCGCAAAACTGGACAAAGGAAAGGGGAGTGACCACTCCCCTGACCTGCACCTCCCCTGGGAGGTGTCCAGAGCTCCTCCAGTGTGCTCCAGACCTCTGCCATCTTGGAAACAGAGGTGCTGCTGGCACACTGGACTGCTCTGAGTGGCCAGTGCCACCAGGTGACGTCAGAGACTCCTTGTGATAGGCTCCTTCAGGTGTTGCTAGCCTATCCTCTCTCCTAGGTAGCCAAACCCTCTTTTCTGGCTATTTAGGGTCTCTGTCTCTGGGGAAACTTTAGATAACGAATGTAAGAGCTCAGCCGAGTTCCTCTGCATCTCTCTCTTCACCTTCTGCCAAGGAATCGACTGCTGACCGTGCTGGAAGCCTGCAACACTGCAACAAAGTAGCAAAGACGACTACTGCAACTCTGTAACGCTGATCCTGCCGCCTTCTCGAATGTTTTCCTGTTTGTGCATGCTGTGGGGGTAGTCTGCCTCCTCTCTGCACCAGAAGCTCCGAAGAAATCTCCCGTGGGTCGACGGAATCTTCCCCCTGCAACCGCAGGCACCAAAAAGCTGCATTACCGGTCCCTTGGGTCTCCTCTCAGCACGACGAGCGAGGTCCCTCGAATCCAGCAACTCTGTCCAAGTGGCCCCCACAGTCCAATGACTCTTCAATCCAAGTTTGGTGGAGGTAAGTCCTTGCCTCACCTCGCTAGACTGCATTGCTGGGAACCGCGACTTTTGCAGCTACTCCGGCCTCTGTGCACTTCCGGTGGAAATCCTTTGTGCACAGTCCAGCCTGGGTCCACGGCACTCTAACCTGCATTGCACGACCTCCTAAGTTGTTCTCCGGCGACGTGGGACTTCTTTGTGCGACTTCGGGTGAGCACTGTTTCACGCATCCTTGTAGTGCCTGTTTCTGGCACTTCTCCGGGTGCTACCTGCTGTTGAGAGGGCTCCTTGTTTTGCTCGACATCCCCTCTCTCTCGTGGTCCAATTTGCGACCTCCTGGTCCCTCCAGGGCCACAGCAGCGTCCAAAAATGCTAACCGCACGATTTGCAACTAGCAAGGCTTGTTGGCGTTCTTTTGGCAGGAAAACACTTTTGCACGACTCTCCACGGCGATAAGGATCCATCCACCAAAGGGAAAGTCTCTAGCCCTTTTCGTTCCTGCAGAAACCTCAGCTTCTTCTGTCCAGTAGAAGCTTCTTTGCACCCACAGCTGGCATTTCCTGGGCATCTGCCCATCTCCGACTTGCTTGTGACTTTTGGACTTGGTCCCCTTGTTCCACAGGTATCCTAGATTGGAAATCCACAGTTGTTGCATTGCTGGTTTGTGTCTTTCCTGCATTATTCCTCTAACACGACTTCTTTGTCCTTAGGGGAACTTTAGTGCACTTTGCACTCACTTTTCAGGGTCTTGGGGAGGGTTATTTTTCTAACTCTCACTATTTTCTAATAGTCCCAGCGACCCTCTACAAGGTCACATAGGTTTGGGGTCTATTCGTGGTTCGCATTCCACTTTTGGAGTATATGGTTTGTGTTGCCCCTATCCCTATGTTTCCCCATTGCATCCTATTGTAACTATACATTGTTTGCACTGTTTTCTAAGACTATACTGCATATTTTTGCTATTGTGTATATATATCTTGTGTATATTTCCTATCCTCTCACTGAGGGTACACTCTAAGATACTTTGGCATATTGTCATAAAAATAAAGTACCTTTATTTTTAGTATAACTGTGTATTGTGTTTTCTTATGATATTGTGCAAGTGACACTTGTGGTACTGTAGTACCTTCACACGTCTCCTAGTTCAGCCTAAGCTGCTCTGCTAAGCTACCATTATCTATCAGCCTAAGCTGCTAGACACCCTATACACTAATAAGGGATAACTGGGCCTGGTGCAAGGTGCAAGTACCCCTTGGTACTCACTACAAGCCAGTCCAGCCTCCTACATTGGTTGTGCAGCGGTGGGATAAGTGCTTTGAGACTACTTACCACTCTTGTCATTGTACTTTTCATAAGAGAAAAATATACAAAACAAGGTCAGTGTATATACACATAGCCAAAAAGTTTTGCATTTCCTCTTTTCACTCTTTTCTAGGTGCTGAAAAGTACTTCTAAACTTTCAAAAAGTTCTTAAAAGTTTAAAAAGTTTTTTTCTGTCTTTCTAAAAAGTTCCGAAAACTTTTTTCTCTTTTTCTATCACTTTAACTCTCTCTAAAAATGTCTGGCACAGGCCAAAATGTTGATCTGTCCAAACTTGCATATGACCACCTTAGCTGGAAAGGAGCAAGGAGTCTCTGTGTAGAGAGAGGTTTGAGTGTAGGGAAGAATCCTTCTTTGGAATTATTGCTTAACATGCTTAGAGAACAAGATAAGGCCATAGGGGCCACATCTGTTGAAAAAGTAGCAAATGGTTCCCAATCTGATCCAGGGACTCCCCCAGGAAAATATTCAGGAAAGAAACTTCCTAGCCTGCCCATTACTAGACAGTCTAGCATAGTTGGTAATGATGGAGAGCCTCACCATAGAAATAGTGTTGTCTCACATCATAGCAAAAGCATTTATTCTCACCATACTGGTAGTGATGTTTCTGTTAGCCAAGCTGTTAGGGTGGCTTCTGTAAGGGACAGGTCTCCTTCTGTTCATTCTTCTGTGTCTAAGAATGTCCCTCCCACCAACCCTGATGACAGAATGTTAGAGAGGGAACTCAATAAGTTGAGAGTGGAACAAACCAGACTGAAGCTTAAAAAGCAACAGCTGGATTTGGATAGACAGTCTTTTGAACTAGAGAAAGAAAGACAGAAGTTGGGTTTAGATACCCATGGTGGCAGCAGCAGTATTCCCCATAGTCATCCTGCAAAAGAGCATGATTCCAGGAATCTGCATAAGATAGTTCCCCCTTATAAGGAGGGGGATGACATTAACAAGTGGTTTGCTGCACTTGAGAGGGCCTGTGTTGTACAGGATGTCCCTCAAAGGCAGTGGGCTGCTATCCTATGGCTATCATTTAGTGGAAAAGGTAGGGATAGGCTCCTTACTGTGAAAGAAAGTGATGCCAATAATTTTACAGTTCTTAAGAATGCACTCCTGGATGGTTATGGCTTAACCACTGAACAATACAGGATAAAGTTCAGAGAGACCAAAAAGGTGTCTTCACAAGACTGGGTTGATTTCATTGACCATTCAGTGAAGGCCTTGGAGGGGTGGTTACATGGCAGTAAAGTTACTGATTATGAAAGCCTGTATAACACAATCCTGAGAGAGCATATACTTAATAATTGTGTGTCTGATTTGTTGCACCAGTACCTGGTAGACTCTGATCTGACCTCTCCCCAAGAATTGGGAAAGAAGGCAGACAAATGGGTCAGAACAAGGGTGAACAGAAAAGTTCATACAGGGGGTGACAAATATGGCAATAAGAAGAAAGATGGTGAAAAATCTCAAGATAAGCATGGGGATAAGGGTAAAACCAAAGATCCCACTTCAAATCTTAAACACTCTTCAGAGGGTGGGGATAAAACAAATTCTTCCTCTTCTTCCCAACCTGCACACATTAAAAAGCCTTGGTGCTTTGTGTGTAAAAACAGAGGCCATAGGCCAGGGGATAAGTCCTGTCCAGGTAAACCCCCTGAGCCTACCACCACTAATACATCAAGCTCTAGTGCCCCTAACAGTAGTGGTACTAGTGGTGGGACTGCTGGCAACAGTCAAGCAAAGGGTGTAGTTGGGTTCACTTATGGGTCCATCATAGAAACTGGGGTAGTCAGTCCCAAGACAGTTTCTGTCACACCTAGTGGCATTGGCCTTGCCACACTGGCTGCTTGTCCCCTTACAATGGATAAGTACAGGCAGACAGTTTCAATAAATGGTGTTGAGGCCTTGGCCTACAGGGACACGGGTGCCAGTATCACTTTGGTGACTGAAAACCTAGTGCACCCTGATCAACACATCATTGGACAACAGTATAAGATTATTGATGTCCATAACTCCACTAGGTTTCTTCCCTTAGCTATCATTCAGTTTAGTTGGGGTGGAGTTACTGGCCCTAAGCAGGTGGTGGTATCACCTAGCTTACCTGTAGACTGTCTCTTAGGTAATGACCTAGAGGCCTCAGGTTGGGCTGATGTAGAGTTTTATGCCCATGCAGCCATGCTGGGCATCCCTGAGGAATTGTTCCCTCTCATTTCTACTGAAATGAAAAAGCAAAGGAGAGAAGGCCTGAAAACTCAGGAACCCTCTCCATCAACAGGTAAAAAGGGTATCACAGTATCCCCTAACCACCCTACCATTCAGGATACCATTCCTGTGGTGGGAGAAACCTCTCCTGGGGTGGCACCTTTTCCAAGGGAATCATCAGCTGGCAAAGCTGGACTCCCTGAGGTAGAAGTACCTCTCTGTGGGATAACTAACATTGGTGAGAAAAAGAGCAAAATTTTAGTTAACATGGAGCATCCTGTAGGAGGCTGGACTGGCTTGTAGTGAGTACCAAGGGGTACTTGCACCTTGCACCAGGCCCAGTTATCCCTTATTAGTGTATAGGGTGTCTAGCAGCTTAGGCTGATAGATAATGGTAGCTTAGCAGAGCAGCTTAGGCTGAACTAGGAGACGTGTGAAGCTACTACAGTACCACCTAGTGTCATATGCACAATATCATAAGAAAACACAATACACAGTTATACTAAAAATAAAGGTACTTTATTTTTATGACAATATGCCAAAGTATCTTAGAGTGTACCCTCAGTGAGAGGATAGGAAATATACACAAGATATATATACACAATAGCAAAAATATGCAGTATAGTCTTAGAAAACAGTGCAAACAATGTATAGTTACAATAGGATGCAATGGGGAAACATAGGGATAGGGGCAACACAAACCATATACTCCAAAAGTGGAATGTGAACCACGAATGGACCCCAAACCTATGTGACCTTGTAGAGGGTCGCTGGGACTATTAGAAAATAGTGAGAGTTAGCAAAATAACCCCCCCCAAGACCCTGAAAAGTGAGTGCAAAGTGCACTAAAGTTCCCCTAAGGACAAAATAGTCGTGTTAGAGGGAGAATGCAAGGAAAACACAAATCAGCAATGCAACAACGATGGATTCCTGTCTGAAGGTACCTGTGGAACAAGGGGACCAAGTCCAAAAGTCACAAGCAGCTCGGAGATGGGCAGATGCCCAAGAAATGCCAGCGGTTGGTGCAAAGAAGCTCTTACTAGGCTGAAGAACTGTGAATACTGCAGGAACGACAAGGGCTAGAGACTTCCCCTTTGGAGGATGGATCCCCTACGCCTTGGAGAGTCGTGCAGAAGTGTTTTCCCGCCGGATGGACGCCAACAAGCCTTGCTACACGCAAATCGTGCGTTTGGCGTTTTTGGTCGCTGCTGGGGCCCAGGAGGGACCAGAAGGTCGCAAATTGGACCTGCAGAGAGAGGGGACGTCGAGCAAGACAAGGAGCCCTCAATGAAGCAGGTAGCACCCGGAGAAGTGCCAGAAACAGGCACTACGAGGATGCGTGAAACGGTGCTCGCCGAAGTTGCACAAAGGAGTCCCACGTCGCCGGAGACCAACTTAGAAAGTCGTGCAATGCAGGTTAGAGTGCCGTGGACCCAGGCTTGGCTGTGCACACAGGATTTCCGCCGGAAGTGCACAGGGGCCGGAGAAGCTTGCAAAGTCGCGGTTCCCAGCAATGCAGCCCAGCGAGGTGAGGCAAGAACTTACCTCCACCAAACTTGGGCTGAAGAGTCACTGGACTGTGTGGGTCACTTGGACGGTGTCGCTGGATTCGAGGGACCTCGCTCGTCGTGCTGAGAGGAGACCCAAGGGACCGGAGATGCAGCTTTTTGGTGCCTGCGGTTGCAGGGGGAAGATTCCGTCGACCCACGGGAGATTTCTTCGGATCTTCTGGTGCAGAGAGGAGGCAGACTACCCCCACAGCATGCACAAGCAGGAAAACAGTCGAGAAGGCGGCAGGATCAGCGTTACAGAGTTGCAGTAGTCGTCTTTGCTACTATGTTGCAGGTTTGCAGGCTTCCAGCGCGGTCAGCGGTCGATTCCTTATCAGAAGGTGAAGAGGGAGATGCAGAGGAACTCGGCTGAGCTCATGCATTCGTTATCTAAAGTTTCCCCAGAGACAGAGACCCTAAATAGCCAGAAAAGAGGGTTTGGCTACCTAGGAGAGAGGAAAGGCTACTAACACCTGAAGGAGCCTATCAGCAGGAGTCTCTGATGTCACCTGGTGGCACTGGCCACTCAGAGCAGTCCAGTGTGCCAGCAGCACCTCTGTTTCCAAGATGGCAGAGGTCTGGAGCACACTGGAGGAGTTCTGGACACCTCCCAGGGGAGGTGCAGGTCAGGGGAGTGGTCACTCCCCTTTCCTTTGTCCAGTTTCGCGCCAGAGCAGGGGCTAAGGGGTCCCTGAACCGGTGTAGACTGGCTTATGCAGAATTGGGCACATCTGTGCCCAACAAAGCATTTCCAGAGGCTGGGGGAGGCTACTCCTCCCCTGCCTTCACACCATTTTCCAAAGGGAGAGGGTGTCACACCCTCTCTCAGAGGAAGTTCTTTGTTCTGCCATCCTGGGCCAGGCCTGGCTGGACCCCAGGAGGGCAGCTGCCTGTCTGAGGGGTTGGCAGCAGCAGCAGCTGCAGAGAAACCCCAGGAAGGGCAGTCTGGCAGTACCAGGGTCTGTGCTACAGACCACTGGGATCATGGAATTGTCCCAACAATGCCAGGATGGCATAGAGGGGGCAATTCCATGATCATAGACATGTTACATGGCCATATTCGGAGTTACCATGGTGAAGCTACATATAGGTAGTGACCTATATGTAGTGCACGCGTGTAATGGTGTCCCCGCACTCACAAAGTTCAGTGAATTGGCTCTGAACAATGTGGGGGCACCTTGGCTAGTGCCAGGGTGCCCTCACACTAAGTAACTTTGCACCTAACCTTTACCAGGTAAAGGTTAGACATATAGGTGACTTATAAGTTACTTAAGTGCAGTGTAAAATGGCTGTGAAATAACGTGGACGTTATTTCACTCAGGCTGCAGTGGCAGGCCTGTGTAAGAATTGTCAGAGCTCTCTATGGGTGGCAAAAGAAATGCTGCAGCCCATAGGGATCTCCTGGAACCCCAATACCCTGGGTACCTCAGTACCATATACTAGGGAATTATAAGGGTGTTCCAGTAAGCCAATGTAAATTGGTAAAATTGGTCACTAGCCTGTTAGTGACAATTTGAAAGTAATGAGAGAGCATAACCACTGAGGTTCTGGTTAGCAGAGCCTCAGTGAGACAGTTAGGCACCACACAGGGAACATATACATGCACACCTATGAGCACTGGGGCCCTGTGTGACAGGGTCCCAGTGACACATACATATAGGCCACAAACCTATGAGCACTGGGGTCCTGACCAGCAGGATCCCAGTGACACATAACAACCATACTGAAAACATAGTGTTTTCACTATGAGCACTGAGGCCTGGCTATCAGGATCCCAGTGAGACAGTGAAAACAGTGACAAACATCCTGACATACACTCACAAACAGGCCAAAAGTGGGGGTAACAAGGCTAGAAAGAGGCTACCTTCTCACACAACCCCCCCCCAAACGAAGGACAATAAGGCTAACCTTGGCCAGTTGAGACTTTATTGTCTAAGTGGTGATAAGTAGAGAGTAGCTCTGCAATAGACTGGTTACTCCCTTTATCATCCACTATATGGTTACTTCCCTGTGGGGATGTAAACCACGCTGTTTGAAGTTTTTTAGCTAACCAACAATGTGAAGATGTATTTTCAGAGTTTCTATCAGTAAGTTTTAGTTTAGAGCAGTGGGAATTATCCACTGAACCTATTTGTAATGATGGAAATGCCAGACAGGGATGCTGTCTCAGTAAAGCCATAGCTGGACAAAAACTTTGTCCATTTGGCTGGAAGAGAGAACAGGGATGCTGTTTCTCTTGAGTTGGAGCAGGGCAGGGATGCTGTCCTATGAGCTCCACACTAGGGCAGGGATGCTGTCCTAAGTGTTGTGAGGCAGTACAGGGTTTCTGCACTAAAGTTTCTCTGGGAGGGTTTGCGTCCATGTTAACTAAAATGGTGCTCTTTTTGTCACCAATGTTAGTTATCCCACAGAGAGGTACTTCTACCTCAGGGAGTCCAGCTATGCCAGCTGATGATTCCCTTGGAACAGGTGCCACCCCAGGAGAGGTTTCTCCCACCACAGGAATAGTATCCTGAATGGTAGGGTGGTTAGGGGATACTGTGATACCCTTTTTACCTGTTGATGGAGAGGGATCCCTGAGTTTTCAGGCCTTCTCTCCTTTGCTTTTTCATTTCACTTGAAATGAGAGGGAACAATTCCTCAGGGATGCCCAGCATGGCTGCATGGGCATAAAACTCTACATCAGCCCAACCTGAGGCCTCTAGGTCATTACCTAAGAGACAGTCTACAGGCAAGCTAGGTGATACCACCACCTGCTTAGGGCCAGTAACTCCACCCCAACTAAACTGAATTATAGCTAAGGGAAGAAACTTAGTGGAGTTATGGACATCAATAATCTTATACTGTTGTCCAATGATGTGTTGTTCAGGAGGCACTAGGTTTTCAGTCACCAAAGTGAAACTGGCACCTGTGTCCCTGTAGGCCCAGGCCTCAACACCATTTATTGAAACTGTCTGCCTGTACTTATCCATTGTAAGGGGACAAGCAGCCAGTGTGGCAAGGCCAATGCCACTAGGTGTGACAGAAACTGTCTTGGGACTGATTACATCAGTTTCCACTATGGACCCATAAGTGAACCCAACTACACCCTTTGCTTGACTGTTGCCAGCAGTCCCACCACTAGTACCACTACTGCTAGGGGCACTAGAGCTTGATGTATTAGTGGTGGTAGGCTCAGGGGGTTTACCTGGACAGGACTTATCCCCTGGCCTATGGCCTCTGTTTTTACACACAAAGCACCAAGGCTTTTTAATGTGTGCAGGTTGGGAAGAAGAGGAAGAATTTGTTTTATCCCCACCCTCTGAAGAGTGTTTAAGATTTGAAGTGGGATCTTTGGTTTTACCCTTATCCCCATGCTTATCTTGAGATTTTTCACCATCTTTCTTCTTATTGCCATCTTTGTCACCCCCTGTATGAACTTTTCTGTTCACCCTTGTTCTGACCCATTTGTCTGCCTTCTTTCCCAATTCTTGGGGAGAGGTCAGATCAGAGTCTACTAGGTACTGGTGCAACAAATCAGACACACAATTATTAAGTATATGCTCTCTCAGGATTGTGTTATACAGGCTTTCATAATCAGTAACTTTACTGCCATGTAACCACCCCTCCAAGGCCTTCACTGAATGGTCAATGAAATCAACCCAGTCTTGTGAAGACTCCTTTTTGGTCTCTCTGAACTTTATCCTGTACTGTTCAGTGGTTAAGCCATAACCATCCAGGAGTGCATTCTTAAGAACTGTAAAATTATTGGCATCATTTTCTTTCACTGTAAGGAGCCTATCCCTACCTTTTCCACTAAATGATAGCCATAGGATAGCAGCCCACTGCCTTTGAGGGACATCCTGTACAACACAGGCCCTCTCAAGTGCAGCAAACCACTTGTTAATGTCATCCCCCTCCTTATAAGGGGGAACTATCTTGTGCAGATTCCTGGAATCATGCTCTTTTGCAGGATGACTATGGGGAATACTGCTGCTGCCACCATGGGTTTCTAAACCCAACTTCTGTCTTTCCCTCTCTATTTCTAAAGACTGTCTATCCAAATCCAGCTGTTGCTTCTTGAGCTTCAGTCTGGTTTGCTCCACTCTCAATCTATTGAGCTCCCTTTCCAACAATCTGTCATCAGGGTGGGTGGGAGGGACATTTCTAGATACAGAGGTATGATGGGAATGAACAGAAGGAGACCTGTCCCTTACAGAGGGCACCCTAACAGCTTGGCTACCAGTATAATGTGAGAGCACATCATCAGTATGATGTGATTCAACCTCTGTACCAACTATGCTAGACTGTCTAGTAATGGGCAGGCTAAGAAGTTTCTTTCCTGAACCTTTTCCTGGGGGAGTCCCTGGATCAGATTGAGAACCATTAGCTACTTTTTCCACAGATTGGGCACTTATGGCCTTATCCTGTACTCTAAGCATATTAATTAACAGTTCTAAGGAAGGATTCTTCCCTACACTCAAACCTCTCTCTATGCAGAGACTCCTTGCTCCTTTCCAGCTAGGTGATCATATGCAAGTTTGGACAGTTCAACTTTTTGGCCTGTGCCAGACATTTTTAGAGAGAGTTAAAGTGATAGACAAAGCGAAAAAAAAGTTTTCAGAACTTTTTGGAAAGACAGAAAAAAAACTTTTTAAACTTTTAAGAACTTTTTGAAAGTTTAGAAGTACTTTTCAGCACTTAGAAAAGAGTGAAAAGAGGAAATGCAAAACTTTTTGGCTATGTGTATATACACTGACCTTGTTTTGTATATTTTTCTCTTATGAAAAGTACAATGACAAGAGTGGTAAGTAGTCTCAAAGCACTTATCCCACCACTGCACAACCAATGTAGGAGGCTGGACTGGCTTGTAGTGAGTACCAAGGGGTACTTGCACCTTGCACCAGGCCCAGTTATCCCTTATTAGTGTATAGGGTGTCTAGCAGCTTAGGCTGATAGATAATGGTAGCTTAGCAGAGCAGCTTAGGCTGAACTAGGAGACGTGTGAAGCTACTACAGTACCACCTAGTGTCATATGCACATAAGAAAACACAATACACAGTTATACTAAAAATAAAGGTACTTTATTTTTATGACAATATGCCAAAGTATCTTAGAGTGTACCCTCAGTGAGAGGATAGGAAATATACACAAGATATATATACACAATAGCAAAAATATGCAGTATAGTCTTAGAAAACAGTGCAAACAATGTATAGTTACAATAGGATGCAATGGGGAAACATAGGGATAGGGGCAACACAAACCATATACTCCAAAAGTGGAATGTGAACCACGAATGGGACCCCCAAACCTATGTGACCTTGTAGAGGGTCGCTGGGACTATTAGAAAATAGTGAGAGTTAGCAAAATAACCCCCCCCCAAGACCCTGAAAAGTGAGTGCAAAGTGCACTAAAGTTCCCCTAAGGACAAAATAGTCGTGTTAGAGGGAGAATGCAAGGAAAACACAAATCAGCAATGCAACAACGATGGATTCCTGTCTGAAGGTACCTGTGGAACAAGGGGACCAAGTCCAAAAGTCACAAGCAGCTCGGAGATGGGCAGATGCCCAAGAAATGCCAGCGGTTGGTGCAAAGAAGCTCTTACTAGGCTGAAGAACTGTGAATACTGCAGGAACGACAAGGGCTAGAGACTTCCCCTTTGGAGGATGGATCCCCCACGCCTTGGAGAGTCGTGCAGAAGTGTTTTCCCCGCCGGATGGACGCCAACAAGCCTTGCTACACGCAAATCGTGCGTTTGGCGTTTTTGGACGCTGCTGGGGCCAGGAGGGACCAGAAGGTCGCAAATT
This sequence comes from Pleurodeles waltl, assembly GCF_031143425.1. NCBI lineage: Eukaryota > Metazoa > Chordata > Amphibia > Caudata > Salamandridae > Pleurodeles > Pleurodeles waltl. The sequence goes on from NC_090446.1 coordinate 522,750,672, forward strand.
GGACCTGCAGAGAGAGGGGACGTCGAGCAAGACAAGGAGCCCTCAATGAAGCAGGTAGCACCCGGAGAAGTGCCAGAAACAGGCACTACGAGGATGCGTGAAACGGTGCTTGCCGAAGTTGCACAAAGGAGTCCCACGTCGCCGGAGACCAACTTAGAAAGTCGTGCAATGCAGGTTAGAGTGGCCGTGGACCCAGGCTTGGCTGTGCACACAGGATTTCCGCCGGAAGTGCACAGGGGCCGGAGAAGCTTGCAAGTCGCGGTTTCCCAGCAATGCAGCCCAGCGAGGTGAGGCAAGAACTTACCTCCACCAAACTTGGGCTGAAGAGTCACTGGACTGTGGGGGTCACTTGGACGGTGTCGCTGGATTCGAGGGACCTCGCTCGTCGTGCTGAGAGGAGACCCAAGGGACCGGAGATGCAGCTTTTTGGTGCCTGCGGTTGCAGGGGGAAGATTCCGTCGACCCACGGGAGATTTCTTCGGATCTTCTGGTGCAGAGAGGGAGGCAGACTACCCCCACAGCATGCACAAGCAGGAAAACAGTCGAGAAGGCGGCAGGATCAGCGTTACAGAGTTGCAGTAGTCGTCTTTGCTACTATGTTGCAGGTTTGCAGGCTTCCAGCGCGGTCAGCGGTCGATTCCTTATCAGAAGGTGAAGAGGGAGATGCAGAGGAACTCGGGCTGAGCTCATGCATTCGTTATCTAAAGTTTCCCCAGAGACAGAGACCCTAAATAGCCAGAAAAGAGGGTTTGGCTACCTAGGAGAGAGGAAAGGCTACTAACACCTGAAGGAGCCTATCAGCAGGAGTCTCTGACGTCACCTGGTGGCACTGGCCACTCAGAGCAGTCCAGTGTGCCAGCAGCACCTCTGTTTCCAAGATGGCAGAGGTCTGGAGCACACTGGAGGAGTTCTGGACACCTCCCAGGGGAGGTGCAGGTCAGGGAGTGGTCACTCCCCTTTTCCTTTGTCCAGTTTCGCGCCAGAGCAGGGGCTAAGGGGTCCCTGAACCGGTGTAGACTGGCTTATGCAGAATGGGCACATCTGTGCCCAACAAAGCATTTCCAGAGGCTGGGGGAGGCTACTCCTCCCCTGCCTTCACACCATTTTCCAAAGGGAGAGGGTGTCACACCCTCTCTCAGAGGAAGTTCTTTGTTCTGCCATCCTGGGCCAGGCCTGGCTGGGACCCCAGGAGGGCAGCTGCCTGTCTGAGGGGTTGGCAGCAGCAGCAGCTGCAGAGAAACCCCAGGAAGGGCAGTCTGGCAGTACCAGGGTCTGTGCTACAGACCACTGGGATCATGGAATTGTCCCAACAATGCCAGGATGGCATAGAGGGGGCAATTCCATGATCATAGACATGTTACATGGCCATATTCGGAGTTACCATGGTGAAGCTACATATAGGTAGTGACCTATATGTAGTGCACGCGTGTAATGGTGTCCCCGCACTCACAAAGTTCAGTGAATTGGCTCTGAACAATGTGGGGGCACCTTGGCTAGTGCCAGGGTGCCCTCACACTAAGTAACTTTGCACCTAACCTTTACCAGGTAAAGGTTAGACATATAGGTGACTTATAAGTTACTTAAGTGCAGTGTAAAATGGCTGTGAAATAACGTGGACGTTATTTCACTCAGGCTGCAGTGGCAGGCCTGTGTAAGAATTGTCAGAGCTCTCTATGGGTGGCAAAAGAAATGCTGCAGCCCATAGGGATCTCCTGGAACCCCAATACCCTGGGTACCTCAGTACCATATACTAGGGAATTATAAGGGTGTTCCAGTAAGCCAATGTAAATTGGTAAAATTGGTCACTAGCCTGTTAGTGACAATTTGAAAGTAATGAGAGAGCATAACCACTGAGGTTCTGGTTAGCAGAGCCTCAGTGAGACAGTTAGGCACCACACAGGGAACATATACATGCACACCTATGAGCACTGGGGCCCTGTGTGACAGGGTCCCAGTGACACATACATATAGGCCACAAACCTATGAGCACTGGGGTCCTGACCAGCAGGATCCCAGTGACACATAACAACCATACTGAAAACATAGTGTTTTCACTATGAGCACTGAGGCCTGGCTATCAGGATCCCAGTGAGACAGTGAAAACAGTGACAAACATCCTGACATACACTCACAAACAGGCCAAAAGTGGGGGTAACAAGGCTAGAAAGAGGCTACCTTCTCACACATCCCTCCAACCCTCCCAGAGAAACTTTAGTGCAGAAACCCTGCACTGCCTGACAACACTTAGGACAGCATCCCTGCCCTAGTGTGGAGCTCATAGGACAGCATCCCTGCCCTGCTCCAACTCAAGAGAAACAGCATCCCTGTTCTCTCTTCCAGCCATATGGACAAAGTTTTTGCCCAGCTATGGCTTTTCTGAGACAGCATCCCTGTCTGGCATTTCCATCACTACAAATAGGTTCAGTGGACAATTCCCACTGCTCTAAACTAAAACTTACTGATAGAAACTCTGAAAATACATCTTCACATTGTTGCTTAGCTAAAAAACTTCAAACAGGGTGGTTTACATCCCCACAGGGAATTAACCATATAGTGGATGATAAAGGGAGTAACCAGTCTATTGCAGAGCTACTCTCTACTTATCACCACTTAAACAATAAAGTCTCAACTGGCCAAGGTTAGCCTTATTGTCCTTCGTTTGGGGGGGGGGGTTTTGTGAGAAAGTAGCCTCTTTCTAGCCTTGATACCCCCACTTTGGGCCTGTTTGTGAGCGTATGTCAGGGTGTTTTCACTGTCTCACTGGTATCCTGCTTGCCAGGGCCCAGTGCTCATAGTGAAAACCCTATGTTTTCAGTATGTTTGTTATGTGTCACTGGGACCCTGCTAGTCAGGACCCCAGTGCTCATAAGTTTGTGACCTATAGGTATGTGTTCCCTGTGTTATGCCTAACTGTCTCACTGAGGCTCTGCTAACCAGAACATCAGTGGTTATGCTCTCTCTTTACAAATTGTCACTAACAGGCTAGTGACCAATTTTACCAATTTACATTGGCTTACTGGAACACCCTTATAATTCCCTAGTATATGGTACTGAGGTACCCAGGGTATTGGGGTTCCAGGAGATCCCTATGGGCTGCAGCATTTCTTTTGCCACCCATAGGGAGCTCTGACAATTCTTACACAGGCCTGCCACTGCAGCCTGAGTGAAATAACGTCCACGTTACTTCACAGCCATTTTACACTGCACTTAAGTAACTTATAAGTCACCTATATGTCTAACCTTTACCTGGTAAAGGTTAGGTGCAAAGTTACTTAGTGTGAGGGCACCCTGGCACTAGCCAAGGTGCCCCCACATTGTTCAGAGCCAATTCCCTGAACTTTGTGAGTGCGGGGACACCATTACACGCGTGCACTACATATAGGTCACTACCTATATGTAGCTTCACAATGGTAACTCCGAATATGGCCATGTAACATGTCTATGATCATGGAATTGCCCCCTCTATGCCATCCTGGCATAGTTGGCACAATCCCATGATCCCAGTGGTCTGTAGCACAGACCCTGGTAATGCCAAACTGCCCTTCCTGGGGTTTCACTGCAGCTGCTGCTGCTGCCAACCCCTCAGACAGGCATCTGCCCTCCTGGGGTCCAGCCAGGCCTGGCCCAGGATGGCAGAACAAAGAACTTCCTCTGAGAGAGGGTGTGACACCCTCTCCCTTTGGAAAATGGTGTGAAGGCAGGGGAGGAGTAGCCTCCCCCAGCCTCTGGAAATGCTTTGTTGGGCACAGATGTGCCCAATTCTGCATAAGCCAGTCTACACCAGTTCAGGGGACCCCTTAGCCCTGCTCTGGCGCGCAACTGGACAAAGGAAAGGGGAGTGACCACTCCCCTGACCTGCACCTCCCCTGGGAGGTGTCCAGAGCTCCTCCAGTGTGCTCCAGACCTCTGCCATCTTGGAAACAGAGGTGCTGCTGGCACACTGGACTGCTCTGAGTGGCCAGTGCCACCAGGTGACGTCAGAGACTCCTTGTGATAGGCTCCTTCAGGTGTTGCTAGCCTATCCTCTCTCCTAGGTAGCCAAACCCTCTTTTCTGGCTATTTAGGGTCTCTGTCTCTGGGGAAACTTTAGATAACGAATGCAAGAGCTCATCCGAGTTCCTCTGCATCTCTCTCTTCACCTTCTGCCAAGGAATCGACTGCTGACTGCGCTGGAAGCCTGCAAACCTGCAACATAGTAGCAAAGACGACTACTGCAACTCTGTAACGCTGATCCTGCCGCCTTCTCGACTGTTTTCCTGCTTGTGCATGCTGTGGGGGTAGTCTGCCTCCTCTCTGCACCAGAAGCTCCGAAGAAATCTCCCGTGGGTCGACGGAATCTTCCCCCTGCAACCGCAGGCACCAAAAAGCTGCATTACCGGTCCCTTGGGTCTCCTCTCAGCACGACGAGCGAGGTCCCTCGAATCCAGCAACTCTGTCCAAGTGACCCACACAGTCCAGTGACTCTTCAGTCCAAGTTTGGTGGAGGTAAGTCCTTGCCTCACCTCGCTGGGCTGCATTGCTGGGAACCGCGACTTTTGCAGCTACTCCGGCCCCTGTGCATTTCCGGCAGAAATCCTTTGTGCACAGCCAAGCCTGCGTCCACGGCACTCTAACCTACATTGCACGACTTTCTAAGTTGGTCTCCGGCGACGTGGGACTCCTTTGTGCAACTTCGGCGAGCACCGTTTTTCGCATCCTCGTAGTGCCTGTTTCTGGCACTTCTCCGGGTGCTACCTGCTTCAGAGAGGGCTCCTTGTCTTGCTCGACGTCCCCTCTCTCTGCTGTTCCAATTTGCGACCTCCTGGTCCCTCCAGGGCCACATCAGCAACCAAAAACGCTAACCGCAAGATTTGCAGCTAGCAAGGCTTTTTGGAGTTCTTTCGGCGAGAAAACACTTCTGCACAACTCCCACGGCGAGATAGATCCGTCCACCAAAGGGGAAATCTCTAGCCCTTTTCGTTCCTGCAGAAACCTCAGCTTCTTCTGTCCAGTAGAAGCTTCTTTGCTCCCGCAGCTGGCATTTCCTGGGCATCTGCCCATCTCCGTCTTGCTTGTGACTTTTGGACTTGGTCCCCTTGTTCCACAGGTATCCTAGATTGGAAATCCACAGTTGTTGCATTGCTGGTTTGTCTTTCCTGCATTATTCCTCTAACACGACTTCTTTGTCCTTAGGGGAACTTTAGTGCACTTTGCACTCACTTTTCAGGGTCTTGGGGAGGGTTATTTTTCTAACTCTCACTATTTTCTAATAGTCCCAGCGACCCTCTACAAGGTCACATAGGTTTGGGGTCCATTCGTGGTTCGCATTCCACTTTTGGAGTATATGGTTTGTGTTGCCCCTATCCCTATGTTTCCCCATTGCATCCTATTGTAACTATACATTGTTTGCACTGTTTTCTAAGACTATACTGCATATTTTTGCTATTGTGTATATATATCTTGTGTATATTTCCTATCCTCTCACTGAGGGTACACTCTAAGATACTTTGGCATATTGTCATAAAAATAAAGTACCTTTATTTTTAGTATAACTGTGTATTGTGTTTTCTTATGATATTGTGCAAGTGACATTTGTGGTACTGTAGTAGCTTCACACGTCTCCTAGTTCAGCCTAAGCTGCTCTGCTAAGCTACCATTATCTATCAGCCTAAGCTGCTAGACACCCTATACACTAATAAGGGATAACTGGGCCTGGTGCAAGGTGCAAGTACCCCTTGGTACTCACTACAAGCCAGTCCAGCCTCCTACAGGGAGTCCAGCAAGACAAGGAGCCCTCTCATAAGCAAGCAGCACCCGGACAAGTGCTGGAACAGGCACTACGAAGTGGAGTGAAACAGTGCTCACCCGAAGTTGCACAAGAGAGTCCCACGCCGCCGGAGGACAACCCAGGAGGTCGTGCAATGCAGGTTAGAGTGCCGTGGACCCAGGCTTGGCTGTGCACAAAGGAAATCCTGGAAAAGTGCACAGGAGCCGGAGTAGCTGCAAAACACGTGGTTCCCAGCAATGCAGTCTGGCGTGGGGAGGCAAGGACTTACCTCCACCAAACTTGGACTGAAGAGTCACTGGACTGTGGGAGTCACTTGGACAGAGTTGCTGGATTCGAGGGACCTCACTCGTCGTGCTGAGAGGAGACCCAAGGGACCAGTAATGCAGCTTTTTGGTGCCTGCGGTTGCAGGGGGAAGATTCCGTCGACCCACGGGAGATTTCTTCGGAGCTTCTAGTGCAGAGAGGAGGCAGACTACCCCCACAGCATGTACCACCAGGAAAACAGTCGAGAAGGCGGCAGGATCAGCGTTACAGAGTTGCAGTAGTCGTCTTTGCTACTATGTTGCAGGTTTGCAGGCTTCCAGCGCGGTCAGCAGTCGATTCCTTGGCAGAAGGTGAAGAGAGAGATGCAGAGGCACTCGGATGAGCTCTTGCATTCGTTATCTAAAGTTTCCCCAGAGACAGAGACCCTAAATAGCCAGAAAAGAGGGTTTGGCTACCTAGGAGAGAGGATAGGCTAGCAACACCTGAAGGAGCCTATCACAAGGAGTCTCTGACGTCACCTGGTGGCACTGGCCACTCAGAGCAGTCCAGTGTGCCAGCAGTACCTCTGTTTCCAAGATGGCAGAGGTCTGGAGCACACTGGAGGAGCTCTGGACACCTCCCAGGGGAGGTGCAGGTCAGGGGAGTGGTCACTCCCCTTTCCTTTGTCCAGTTTCGCGCCAGAGCAGGGCTAAGGGGTCCCCTGAACCGGTGTAGACTGGCTTATGCAGAATTGGGCACATCTGTGCCCAAGAAAGCATTTCCAGAGGCTGGGGGAGGCTACTCCTCCCCTGCCTTCACACCATTTTCCAAAGGGAGAGGGTGTAACACCCTCTCTCAGAGAAAGTTCTTTGTTCTGCCATCCTGGGCCAGGCCTGGCTGGACCCCAGGAGGGCAGATGCCTGTCTGAGGGGTTGGCAGCAGCAGCAGCTTCAGTGAAACCCCAGGAAAGGCAGTTTGGCAGTACCAGGGTCTGTGCTACAGACCACTGGGATCATGGGATTGTGCCAACTATGCCAGGATGGCATAGAGGGGGCAATTCCATGATCATAGGCATGTTACATGGCCATATTCGGAGTTATCATTGTGAAGCTACATATAGGTAGTGACCTATATGTAGTGCACGCGTGTAATGGTGTCCCCGCACTCACAAAGTCAGGGAAATTGGCCCTGAACAATGTGGGGGCACCTTGGCTAGTGCCAGGGTGCCCTCACACTAAGTAACTTTGCACCCAACCTTTACCAGGTAAAGGTTAGACATATAGGTGACTTATAAGTTACTTAAGTGCAGTGTAAAATGGCTGTGAAATAACGTGGACGTTATTTCACTCAGGCTGCAGTGGCAGGCCTGTGTAAGAATTGTCAGAGCTCCCTATGGGTGGCAAAAGAAATGCTGCAGCCCATAGGGATCTCCTGGAACCCCAATACCCTGGGTACCTCAGTACCATATACTAGGGAATTATAAGGGTGTTCCAGTAAGCCAATGTAAATTGGTAAAATTGGTCACTAGCCTGTTAGTGACAATTTGAAAGAAATGAGAGAGCATAACCACTGAGGTTCTGGTTAGCAGAGCCTCAGTGAGACAGTTAGGCATCACACAGGGAACACATACCTACAGTATAGGTCACAAACTTATGAGCACTGGGGTCCTGACTAGCAGGGTCCCAGTGACACATAACAAACATACTGAAAACATAGGGTTTTCACTATGAGCACTGGGCCCTGGCAAGCAGGATACCAGTGAGACAGTGAAAACACCCTGACATACACTCACAAACAGGCCCAAAGTGGGGGTAACAAGGCTAGAAAGAGGCTACTTTCTCACATCAGCGGATGGAAGAAGCTGTGGATTCTGCAAGAACGAAGAGGGCTAGAAACTTCCCCTTTGGAGGATGGATGCCCCACGTCTTGAAGAAGCTTGCAGAGGTGTTCCCACGCAGAAAGACCGCAAAGAAGCCTTGCTAGCTGCAAGGGTCGCGGTTAGGGTTTTTGGATGCTGCTGTGGCCCAGGAGGGACCAGGATGTCGCCAATTGGGTGAGAAGACAGAGGGGGCACCCAGCAAGATAGGGAGCCCTCACAGAAGCAGGCAGCACCCGCAGGAGTACCGGAACAGGCACTTCAAAGAGGAGTGAACCGGAGTCTGCCCGAAGACACAAAAGGGAGTCCCACAATGCCGGAGGACAACTCAGAAGGTTGTGCACTGCAGGTTAGAGTGTTGGTGTAGGAAAGTACCATCTTGCCTGGCATGTTACCCCCATTTTTCACTGTATATATGTTGTTTTAGTTGTATGTGTCACTGGGATCCTGGTAACCCAGGGCCCCAGTGCTCATAAGTGTGCCTGAATGTGTTACCTGTGTAGTGACTAACTGTCTCACTGAGGCTCTGCTAATCAGAACCTCAGTGGTTATGCTCTCTCATTTCTTTCCAAATTGTCACTAAACAGGCTAGTGACCATTTTTACCAATTTACATTGGCTTACTGGAACACCCTTATAATTCCCTAGTATATGGTACTCAGGTACCCAGGGTATTGGGGTTCCAGGAGATCCCTATGGGCTGCAGCATGTCTTTTGCCACCCATAGGGAGCTCTGACAATTCTTACAGAGGCCTGCCACTGCAGCCTGAGTGAAATAACGTCCACGTTATTTCACAGCCATTTTACACTGCACTTAAGTAACTTATAAGTCACCTATATGTCTAACCTTTACCTGGTAAAGGTTAGGTGCAAAGTTACTTAGTGTGAGGGCACCCTGGCACTAGCCAAGGTGCCCCCACATTGTTCAGGGCCAATTCCCCGGACTTTGTGAGTGCGGGGACACCATTACACGCGTGCACTACATATAGGTCACTACCTATATGTAGCTTCACCATGGTAACTCCGAATATGGCCATGTAACATGTCTATGATAATGGAATTGCCCCCTCTATACCATCCTGGCATAGTTGGCACAATCCCATGATCCCAGTGGTCTGTAGCACAGACCCTGGTACTGCCAAACTGCCCTTCCTGGGGTTTCACTGCAGCTGCTGCTGCTGCCAACCCCTCAGACAGGCAGCTGCCCTCCTGGGGTCCAGCCAGGCCTGGCCCACGATGGCAGAACAAAGGACTTCCTCTGAGAGAAGGTGTTACACCCTCTCCCTTTGGAAAATGGTGTGAAGGCAGGGGAGGAGTAGCCTCCCCCAGCCTCTGGAAATGCTTTCTTGGGCACAGATGTGCCCAATTCTGCATATGCCAGTCTACACAGGTTCATGGGACCCCTTAGCCCTGCTCTGGCGCGAAACTGGACAAAGGAAAGGGGAGTGACCACTCCCCTGACCTGTACCTCCCCTGGGAGGTGCCCAGAGCTCCTCCAGTGTGCTCCAGACCTCTGCCATCTTGGAAACAGAGGTGCTGCTGGCACACTGGACTGCTCTGAGTGGCCAGTGCCACCAGGTGACGTCAGAGACTCCTTGTGATAGGCTCCTTCAGGTGTTGCTAGCCTATCCTCTCTCCTAGGTAGCCAAACCCTCTTTTCTGGCTATTTAGGGTCTCTGTCTCTTGGGATTCTTTAGATAACGAATGCAAGAGCTCATCCGAGTTCCTCTGCATCTCTCTCTTCACCTTCTGCCAAGGAATCGACTGCTGACCGCGCTGGAAGCCTGCAAAACTGCAACATAGTAGCAAAGACGACTACTGCAACTCTGTAACGCTGATCCTGCCGCCTTCTCGACTGTTTTCCTGGTGGTGCATGCTGTGGGGGTAGTCTGCCTCCTCTCTGCACTAGAAGCTCCGAAGAAATCTCCCGTGGGTCGACGGAATCTTCCCCCTGCAACGGCAGGCACCAAAAAGCTGCATTACCGGTCCCTTAGGTCTCCTCTCAGCACAACGAGCGAGGTCCCTCGAATCCAGCATCTCTGTCCAAGTGGCGCCCACAGACCAGTGACTCTTCAGTCCAAGTTTGGTGGAGGTAAGTCCTTGCCTCACCTTGCTAGACTGCATTGCTGGGAACCGCGACTTTTGCAGCTACTCCGGCCTCCGTGCACTTCCGGTGGAAATCCTTTGGGCACAGTCCAGCCTGGGTCCACGGCACTCTAACCTGCATTGCACGACCTCCTAAGTTGTTCTCCGGCGACGTGGGACTTCTTTGTGCGACTTCGGGTGAGCACTGTTTCACGCATCATTGTAGTGCCTGTTTCTGGCACTTCTCTAGATGCTACCTGCTGCTGAGAGGTTTCCTTGTCTTGCTCGACGTCCCTTCTCTCTTCTGGTCCAATTTGCGACCTCCTGGTCCCTCCAGGGCCACAGCAGCATCCAAAAACGCTAACTGCACGATTTGCAGCTAGCAAGGCTTGTTGGCGTTCTTTCGGCGGGAAAACACTTCTGCACAACTCTACAAGGCGAGCGGGATGCGTCCTCCAAAGGGGAAGTCTCTAGCCCTTTGCGTTCCTGCAGAAACCGCAGCTTCTTCTGTCCAGTAGAAGCTGCTTTGCACCCGCAGCTGGCATTTCCTGGGCATCTGCCCATCTCCGACTTGCTTGTGACTTTTGGACTTGGTCCCCTTGTTCCACAGGTACCCCAGATTGGAAATCCAGCGTTGTTGCATTGTTGGTGTGTGTCTTTCCTGCATTATTCCTCTAACACGACTTCTTTATCCTTAGGGGAACTTTAGTGCACTTTGCACTCACTTTTCAGGGTCTTGGGGAGGGTTATTTTTCTAACTCTCACTATTTTCTAATAGTCCCAGCGACCCTCTACAAGGTCACATAGGGTTGGGGTCCATTCGTGGTTCGCATTCCACTTTTGGAGTATATGGTTTGTGTTGCCCCTATCCCTATGTTTCCCCATGCATCCTATTGTAACTATACATTGTTTGCACTGTTTTCTAAGACTATACTGCATATTTTTGCTATTGTGTATATATATCTTGTGTATATTTCTTATCCTCTCACTGAGGGTACACTCTAAGATACTTTGGCATATTGTCATAAAAATAAAGTACCTTTATTTTTAGTATAACTGTGTATTGTGTTTTCTTATGATATTGTGCAAGTGACACTTGTGGTACTGTAGTAGCTTCACACGTCTCCTAGTTCAGCCTAAGCTGCTCTGCTAAGCTACCATTATCTATCAGCCTAAGCTGCTAGACACCCTATACACTAATAAGGGATAACTGGGCCTGGTGCAAGGTGCAAGTACCCCTTGGTACTCACTACAAGCCAGTCCAGCCTCCTACATTGGTTGTGCAGCGGTGGGATAAGTGCTTTGAGACTACTTACCACTCTTGTCATTGTACTTTTCATAAGAGAAAAATATACAAAACAAGGTCAGTGTATATACACATAGCCAAAAGGTTTTGCATTTCCTCTTTTCACTCTTTTCTAAGTGCTGAAAAGTACTTCTAAACTTTCTAAAAAGTTCTAAAAAGTTAAAAAAGTTTTTTTTCTCTGTCTTTCTAAAAGCTCTGACAAACTTTTTTCTCTTTTTCTATCACATTAACTCTCTCTAAAAATGTCTGGCACAGGCCAAAATGTTGATCTGTCCAAACTTGCATATGATCACCTTAGCTGGAAAGGAGCAAGGAGTCTCTGCATAGAGAGAGGTTTGAGTGTAGGGAAGAATCCTTCCTTGGAATTGTTACTTAACATGCTTAGAGATCAAGATAATGCAAGAAGTGCCCCATCTGTTGAAAAAGTAGCTAATGGTTCCCAATCTGATCCAGGGACTCCCCCAGGAAAAGATTCAGGAAAGAAACTTACTAGCCTGCCCATTACTAGACAGTCTAGCATAGTTGGTAATGATGTTGAGTCACACCATACAAATAGTGTTGTCTCACATCATAGCAAAAGCATTTATTCTCACCACAGTGGTACTGATGTTTCTGTTAGCCAAGCTGTTAGGGTGCCCTCTGTAAGGGACAGGTCTCCTTCTGTCCATTCTCACCATACTTCTGTTTCAAGGCATGTCCCTCCCACCCACCCTGATGACAGATTGTTAGAAAGGGAGCTCAATAGATTGAGAGTGGAACAAACCAGACTGAAGCTCAAGAAGCAACAGCTGGATTTGGATAGACAGACTTTAGAAGTAGGGAAGGAGAGACAGAAACTGGGTTTAGAAACCCATGGTGGCAGCAGCAGTATTCCTCATAGTCATCCTGCAAAAGAGCATGATTCCAGGAATCTGCACAAGATAGTTCCCCCTTATAAGGAGGGGGATGAAATTAACAAGTGGTTTGCTGCACTTGAGAGGGCCTGTGCTGTACAGGATGTCCCTCAAAGGCAGTGGGCTGCTATCCTATGGCTATCATTTAGTGGAAAAGGTAGGGATAGGCTCCTTACTGTAAAAGAAAATGAAGCTAATGATTACAAAGTTCTTAAGAATGCACTCCTGGATGGTTATGGCTTAACCACTGAACAATACAGGATAAAGTTCAGAGAGACCAAAAAGGAGTCTTCACAAGACTGGGTTGATTTCATTGACCATTCAGTGAAGGCCTTGGAGGGGTGGTTACATGGCAGTAAAGTTACTGATTATGACAGCCTGTATAACTTGATCCTGAGAGAGCATATTCTTAATAATTGTGTGTCTGATTTGTTGCACCAGTACTTGGTGGACTCTGATCTGACCTCTCCCCAAGAATTGGGAAAGAAGGCAGACAAATGGGTCAGAACAAGGGTGAACAGAAAAGTTCATACAGGGAGTGACAAAGATGGCAACAAGAAGAAGGATGGTAAGTCTTCTGACAAGGGTGGGGACAAATCTAAAAATGAGTCTTCATCAGGCCCACAAAAACACTCTGGTGGGGGTGGTGGGCCCAAATCCTCTTCTAATCAAAACAAAGAAAAGAAACCATGGTGCTATTTATGTAAAATAAAAGGCCATTGGACAACAGATCCCAGTTGTCCAAAGAAAAGCACCAAGCCTCCTACCACTACAACCCCTGCTGCTACACCTAGTGCCCCTAGTAATAGCAGTGGTGGTGGGAGCAAACCTACTAATAGCCAATCCAAGGGAGTTGCTGGGATCACTTTTGGTAACTTAGTTGGGGTTGGTCTTCTTAGGGAGACCACAGAGACTGTGTTAGTCTCTGAGGGGGCTATTGACTTAGCCACCTTGGTTGCTTGTCCCCTTAACATGGATAAGTACAAGCAACTACCCCTAATAAATGGTGTTGAGGTTCAGGCCTACAGGGACACTGGTGCCAGTGTGACTATGGTCATAGAGAAACTGGTCCACCCTGAACAACACCTACTTGGTCACCAGTACCAAGTAACCGATGCTCACAACAACACACTTAGCCACCCCATGGCTGTTGTTAATCTCAACTGGGGGGGGGTTACTGGTCCAAAGAAAGTTGTGGTAGCCACAGATTTACCTGTAGACTGTCTACTAGGAAATGATTTGGAGACATCAGCTTGGTCAGATGTGGAGTTGGAGGCCCATGCAGCAATGCTGGGCATCCCAGGGCATATTTGTGCTTTGACAAGGGCTCAGGCCAAAAAGCAAAAAGGACAGGGAAGCTTGGATCCTGGAACAATGGACCAAGTGCTCCCTAAAGCTAGGGCTAGTAGAAGCAAACCACTTCCTACTATCCCTCCCTCTACAGTGGATTCAACTTCTGAGGAAGAAGAATTCCCTCCCTGTGCAGAACCTACACCAGAGGAGCTGGAAGCAGACACTGCTGAGCTTTTGGGTGAAGGGGGCCTGCCAGGGAGGAGCTGAGTGTGGCACAGCAAACCTGTCCCACATTAGAGGGTCTAAGACAGCAAGCTGTCAAACAGGCTAATGGGGATGTCAGTGACTCTCACAGAGTTTACTGGGAGGACAACCTCTTGTACACTGAGCATAGGGATCCTAAACCTGGAGCTGCCAGGAGATTAGTGATTCCTCAGGAGTAATTAAAGTTCCTCCTAACTCTTGCCCACGACATTCCCCTAGCTGGGCACCTGGGTCAAATGAAAACTTGGGACAGACTTGTTCCCTTGTTTCATTGGCCTAGGATGTCTGAGGACACAAAAGATTTTTGTAAGTCCTGTGAAACCTGTCAAGCCAGTGGCAAAACAGGTGGCACACCAAAGGCACCCCTTATTCCACTGCCTGTGGTTGGGGTTCCATTTGAAAGGGTAGGGGTTGACATAGTTGGCCCCCTTGACCCTCCTACTGCTTCAGGCAATAGGTTTATCTTGGTGGTAGTGGACCATGCCACAAGATACCCTGAAGCAATTCCTTTAAGGACCACTACAGCACCTGCAGTGGCAAAGGCCCTCCTGGGAATATTTTCTAGGGTGGGCTTCCCAAAGGAAGTAGTATCAGACAGGGGAAGCAATTTCATGTCTGCATACTTAAAGGCCATGTGGAAGGAGTGTGGTGTAACTTACAAGTTCACAACACCCTATCATCCACAAACAAATGGACTGGTGGAGAGATTTAATAAAACTCTCAAAGGCATGATTATGGGTCTCCCTAAAAAACTCCGCAGGAGATGGGATATCCTTCTACCATGCCTCCTTTTTGCCTACAGGGATGTACCCCAGAAAGGAGTGGGCTTCAGCCCCTTTGAACTTCTTTTTGGACACCCTGTTAGGGGTCCACTCACACTTGTAAAGGAGGGTTGGGAACAACCTTTAAAAACTTCTAAGCAGGATATTGTGGATTATGTACTTGGCCTCAGATCAAGGATGGCTGAGTACCTGAAAAAGTCCAGCAAAAACCTTCAGGCCAGCCAAGAGCTCCAGAAGCAATGGCATGATCAGAAGGCTGTTTTGGTTCAGTACCAACCAGGGCAGAAAGTGTGGGTCTTGGAGCCTGTGGCCCCAAGAGCACTCCAAGATAAATGGAGTGGACCCCACACAATTGTTGAAAAGAAGGGAGAAGTCACCTATTTAGTTGACTTAGGCACTGCCAGGAGTCCCCTTAGGGTGCTCCATGTCAACCGCCTGAAACCCTACTATGACAGGGCTGATCTCACCCTGCTCATGGCAACTGATGAGGGACAGGAAGAAGACAGTGATCCTCTACCTGATCTCTTCTCTTCTACAGAACAAGATGCTCTTGTGGAAGGTGTAGTTTTGGCTGATTGTCTTACTGCTGAGCAGAAAGACCATTGCATAAATCTCCTAGATCAATTCTCGGAACTCTTCTCTACTGTGCCAGGTACCACTTCTTGGTGTGAGCACACTATAGATACTTGTAGGAGGCTGGACTGGCTTGTAGTGAGTACAAAGGGGTACTTGCACCTTGCACCAGGCCCAGTTATCCCTTATTAGTGTATAGGGTGTCTAGCAGCTTAGGCTGATAGATAATGGTAGCTTAGCAGAGCAGCTTAGGCTGAACTAGGAGACGTGTGAAGCTACTACAGTACCACTTAGTGTCATATGCACAATATCATAAGAAAACACAATACACAGTTATACTAAAAATAAAGGTATTTTATTTTTATGACAATATGCCAAAGTATCTTAGAGTGTACCCTCAGTGAGAGGATAGGAAATATACACAAGATATATATACACAATAGCAAAAATATGCAGTATAGTCTTAGAAAACAGTGCAAACAATGTATAGTTACAATAGTATGCAATGGGGAAACATAGGGATAGGGGCAACACAAACCATATACTCCAAAAGTGGAATGCGAACCACGAATGGACCCCAAACCTATGTGACCTTGTAGAGGGTCGCTGGGACTATTAGAAAATAGTGAGACTTAGAAAAATAACCCTCCCCAAGACCCTGAAAAGTGAGTGCAAAGTGCACTAAAGTTCCCCTAAGGACAAAGAAGTCGTGTTAGAGGAATAATGCAGGAAAGACACAAACCAACAATGCAACAACTGTGGATTTCCAATCTAGGGTACCTGTGGAACAAGGGGACCAAGTCCAAAAGTCACAAGCAAGTCGGAGATGGGCAGATGCCCAGGAAATGCCAGCTGCGGGTGCAAAGAAGCTTCTACTGGACAGAAGAAGCTGAGGTTTCTGCAGGAACGAAAAGGGCTAGAGACTTCCCCTTTGGTGGACGGATCCCTCTTGCCGTGTAGAGTCATGCAGAAGTGCTTTCCCACCGAAAAAACGCCAACAAGCCTTGCTAGCTGCAAATTCTGCGGTTAGCGTTTTTGGATGCTGCTGTGGCCCTGGAGGGACCAGGAGGTCGCAAATTGGACCAGGAGAGAGAGGGGACGTCGAGCAAGACAAGAAGCCCTCTCAGCAGCAGGTAGCACCCGGAGAAGTGCCAGAAACAGGCACTATGAGGATGCGTGAAACAGTGCTCACCTGAAGTTGCACAAAGGAGTCCCACGTCGCTGGAGACCAACTTAGAACGTCGTGCAATGCAGGTTAGAGTGCCGTGGACCCAGGCTTGGCTGTGCACAAAGGATTTCCGCCGGAAGTGCACAGGGGCCGGAGTAGCTGCAAAAGTCGCGGTTCCCAGCAATGCAGCCCAGCGAGGTGAGGCAAGGACTTACCTCCACCAAACTTGGACTGAAGAGTCACTTGACTGTGGGGGTCACTTGACAGAGTCGCTGGATTCGAGGGACCTCGCTCGTCGTGCTGAGAGGAGACCCAAAGGACCGGTAATGCAGCTTTTTGGTGCCTGCGGTTGCAGGGGGAAGATTCCGTCGACCCACGGGAGATTTCTTCGGAGCTTCTGGTGCAGAGAGGAGGCAGACTACCCCCACAGCATGCACAAGCAGGAAAACAGTCGAGAAGGCGGCAGGATCAGCGTTACAGAGTTGCAGTAGTCGTCTTAGCTACTTTGTTGCAGGTTTGCAGGCTTCCAGCACGGTCAGCAGTCGATTCCTTGGCAGAAGGTGAAGAGAGAGATGCAGAGGAACTCGGCTGAGCTCTTACTTTCGTTATCTAAAGTTTCCCCAGAGACAGAGACCCTAAATAGCCAGAAAAGAGGGTTTGGCTACCTAGGAGAGAGGATAGGCTAGCAACACCTGAAGGAGCCTATCAGCAGGAGTCTCTGACGTCACCTGGTGGCACTGGCCACTCAGAGCAGTCCAGTGTGCCAGCAGCACCTCTGTTTCCAAGATGGCAGAGGTCTGGAGCACACTGGAGGAGCTCTGGACACCTCCAGGGGAGGTGCAGGTCAGGGGAGTGGTCACTCCCCTTTCCTTTGTCCAGTTTCGCACCAGAGCAGGGCTAAGGGGTCCCTGAACCGGTGTAGACTGGCTTATGCAGAATTGGGCACCTCTGTGCCCAACAAAGCATTTCCAGAGGCTGGGGGAGGCTACTCCTCCCCTGCCTTCACACCATTTTCCAAAGGGAGAGGGTGTCACACCCTCTCTCAGAGGAAGTTCTTTGTTCTGCCATCCTGGGCCAGGCCTGGCTGGACCCCAGGAGGGCAGCTGCCTGTCTGAGGGGTTGGCAGCAGCAGCAGCTGCAGTGAAACCCCAGGAAGGGCAGTTTGGCAGTACCAGGGTCTGTGCTACAGACCACTGGGATCATGGGATTGTGCCAACTATGCCAGGATGGCATAGAGGGGGCAATTCCATGATCATAGACATGTTACATGGCCATATTCGGAGTTACCATTGTGAAGCTACATATAGGTAGTGACCTATATGTAGTGCACGCGTGTAATGGTGTCCCCGCACTCACAAAGTTCAGGGAATTGGCTCTGAACAATGTGGGGGCACCTTGGCTAGTGCCAGGGTGCCCTCACACTAAGTAACTTTGCACCTAACCTTTACCAGGTAAAGGTTAGACATATAGGTGACTTATAAGTTACTTAAGTGCAGTGTAAAATGGCTGTGAAATAACGTGGACGTTATTTCACTCAGGCTGCAGTGGCAGGCCTGTGTAAGAATTGTCAGAGCTCCCTATGGGTGGCAAAAGAAATGCTGCAGCCCATAGGGATCTCCTGGAACCCCAATACCCTGGGTACCTCAGTACCATATACTAGGGAATTATAAGGGTGTTCCAGTAAGCCAATGTAAATTGGTAAAAATGGTCACTAGCCTGTCAGTGACAATTTGGAAAGAAATGAGAGAGCATAACCACTGAGGTTCTGATTAGCAGAGCCTCAGTGAGACAGTTAGTCACTACACAGGTAACACATTCAGGCACACTTATGAGCACTGGGGCCCTGGGTTACCAGGGTCCCAGTGACACATACAACTAAAACAACATATATACAGTGAAAATGGGGGTAACATGCCAGGCAAGATGGTACTTTCCTACACAACCCCCCCCAAACGAAGGACAATAAGACTAGCCATGACCTGATGAGTCTTCATTGTCTAAGTGGAAATATCTGGAGAGTCCATCTGCATTGGAGTGGCTACTCCCAGGTCTATGTTCCACTGTATAGTCCATTCCCTGTAGGGATATGGACCACCTCAACAATTTAGGATTTTCACCTTTCATTTGTTTTAGCCAAAGTAGAGGTTTGTGGTCTGTCTGAACAATGAAGTGAGTGCCAAACAGGTATGGCCTCAACTTCTTCAGAGCCCAGACCACAGCAAAGGCCTCCCTCTCAATGGCAGACCAACGCTTTTCTCTAGGGGTCAACCTCCTACTAATAAAAGCAACAGATTGATCCTGGCCCTCAGAATTAAGTTGTGATAGGACTGCCCCTACTCCTAATTCAGATGCATCAGTTTGGACATAGAATTTTTTAGAGTAACAAGGGCTTTTCAGGACAGGTGCAGAGCACATGGCCTGCTTCAGCTCCTCAAAAGCTTTCTGACAGTTTGCTGTCCATAATACCTTTTTAGGCATTTTCTTTGATGTCAGCTCATTAAGAGGGGCTGCAATGGAGCCATAGTTCTTAATGAACCTCCTGTAATACCCAGTGAGGCCTAGGAAGGCTCTCACCTGAGTCTGAGTGGTAGGGGGAACCCAATCAATAATAGTTTGGATTTTCCCCTGAAGTGGTGCAATCTGTTCCCCACCAACAAGGTGTCCCAGATAAACCACCTTACCCTGCCCTATCTGGCACTTTGAAGCCTTGATAGTGAGGCCTGCCTTTTGCAGGGCCTCCAAAACTTTCCATAGGTGGACCAGGTGATCATCCCAGCTGGAGCTAAAGACAGCTATATCGTCCAAATATGCTGCACTGAAAGCTTCCAGCCCTTGCAGGACTGTGTTCACCAGCCTCTGAAAAGTGGCAGGTGCATTTTTCAAACCAAAAGGCATTACAGTAAACTGGTAATGTCCTCCAATGGTTGAAAATGCAGTCTTAGGTTTAGCATCTTCTGACAATTTGATCTGCCAATACCCTGCAGTCAAATCAAAAGTGCTTAGATACTTGGCAGATGCCAGTGTATCTTTAAGCTCATCTGCCCTGGGTATAGGGTGAGCATCAGTTTTGGTTAACAAGTTGAGACCTCTATAGTCTACACAAAACCGCATTTCCTTCTTTCCATCTTTAGAATTGGGTTTTGGTACCAGTACCACAGGAGAAGCCCATGGACTGTCAGAGTGCTCAACCACTCCTAGTTCCAACATTTTCTGAACTTCTTGCTTTATGCAGTCCCTGACATGGTCAGGCTGCCTATAGATCTTACTTTTGACAGGTAAACTGTCTCCAGTATCTATAGTGTGCTCACACCAAGAAGTGGTGCCTGGCACAGTAGAGAAGAGTTCTGAAAATTGTCCTAGGAGATTTATGCAATTGTCTTTCTGCTCAGCAGTAAGACAATCAGCCAAAACTACACCTTCCACAAGAGCATCTTGATCTGTGGAAGAGAAGAGATCAGGTAGAGGATCACTGTCTTCTTCCTGTCCCTCATCTGTTGCCATGAGCAGGGTGAGATCAGCCCTGTCATAGTAGGGTTTCAGGCGGTTGACATGGAGCACCTTAAGGGGACTCCTGGCAGTGCCTAAGTCAACCAAGTAGGTGACTTCACCCTTCTTTTCAACAATTGTGTGGGGTCCACTCCATTTATCTTGGAGTGCTCTTGGGGCCACAGGCTCCAAGACCCACACTTTCTGCCCTGGTTGGTACTGAACCAAAACAGCCTTCTGATCATGCCATTGCTTCTGGAGCTCTTGGCTGGCCTGAAGGTTTTTACTGGCCTTTTTCATGTACTCAGCCATCCTTGATCTGAGGCCAAGTACATAATCCACAATATCCTGCTTAGGAGCTTTTAAAGGTTGTTCCCAACCCTCCTTTACAAGTGTGAGTGGAACCCTAACAGGGTGTCCAAAAAGAAGTTCAAAGGGGCTGAAGCCCACTCCTTTCTGGGGTACCTCCCTGTAGGCAAAAAGGAGGCATGGTAGAAGGATATCCCATCTCCTGCGGAGTTTTTCAGGGAGACCCATAATCATGCCTTTGAGAGTTTTATTAAATCTCTCCACCAGTCCATTTGTTTGTGGATGATAGGGTGTTGTGAACTTGTACGTTACACCACACTCCTTCCACATGGCCTTTAAGTATGCAGACATGAAATTGCTTCCTCTGTCTGATACTACTTCCTTTGGGAAGCCCACCCTGGAAAATATTCCCAGGAGGGCCTTTGCCACTGCAGGATCTGTAGTGGTCCTTAAAGGAATTGCTTCAGGATATCTTGTGGCATGGTCCACTACCACCAAGATAAACCTATTGCCTGAAGCAGTAGGAGGGTCAAGGGGGCCAACTATGTCAACCCCTACCCTTTCAAAGGGAACCCCAACCACAGGCAGTGGGATAAGGGGTGCCTTTGGGGTGCCACCTGTCTTGCCACTGGCTTGACAGGTTTCACAGGACTTACAAAATTCCTTTGTGTCCTCAGACATCCTAGGCCAATGAAACAGGGGAACAAGCCTGTCCCAAGTTTTCATTTGTCCTAGATGCCCAGCTAAGGGAATGTCATGTGCCAGTGTTAGGAGGAACTTTCTGTACTCTTGAGGAATCACTAATCTCCTGGCAGCTCCAGGTTTAGGATCCCTATGCTCAGTGTACAAGAGGTTGTCCTCCCAGTAAACTCTGTGAGAGTCACTGACATCCCCATTAGCCTGTTTGACAGCTTGCTGTCTGAGAACCTCTAATGTGGGACAGGTTTGCTGTGCCACACTCAGCTCCTCTCTGGCAGGCCCCCCTTCACCCAAAAGCTCAGCAGTGTCTGCTTCCAGCTCCTCTGGTGTAGGTTCTGCACAGGGAGGGAATTCTTCTTCCTCAGAAGTAGAATCCACTGTAGAGGGAGGGATAGTAGGAAGTGGTTTGCTTCTACTAGCCCTAGCTTTAGGGAGCACTTGGTCCATTGTTCCAGGATCCAAGCTTCCCTGTCCTTTTTGCTTTTTGGCCTGAGCCCTTGTCAAAGCAAAAATATGCCCTGGGATGCCCAGCATTGCTGCATGGGCCTCCAACTCCACATCTGACCAAGCTGATGTCTCCAAATCATTCCCTAATAGACAGTCTACAGGTAAATCTGAAGCTACCACAACTTTCTTTGGACCCGTTACCCCCCCCAGTTGAGATTTACAACAGCCATGGGGTGGCTTTGTGTTATGTTGTGAGCATCGGTTACTTGGTACTGGTGTCCAAGTATGTGTTGTTCAGGGTGCACCAGTTTCTCAATCACCATTGTGACACTGGCACCTGTGTCCCTGTAGGCCTGGACCTCAACACCATTTATTAGGGTTAGTTGCTTGTACTTCTCCAAGTTATGGGGGCAAGCAACCAAAGTGGCTAAATCAATAGCCCCTTCAGAGACTAAAGTAGCCTCTGTGGTCTCCCTAATCAGACCAACCCCAACTAAATTACCAAAAGTGAGCCCAGCTACTCCGTTAGATTGGCTATTAGTAGGTTTGCTCCCACCACCACTGCTATTAGTAGGGACACTAGGTGTAGCAGTAGGGGTTGTAGTGGTAGGAGCAGTGGTGCCTTTCTTTGGACAACTGGGATCTGTTGTCCAATGGCCTTTTATTTTACATAAATAGAACCATGGTTTATTTTCCTTGTTCTGATTAAAGGAGGATTTGGACCCACCACCCCCACCAGAGTGTTTTTGTGGGCCTGATGAAGACTCATTTTTAGATTTGTCCCCACCCTTGTCTGAAGACTTACCATCCTTCTTTTTGTTGCCATCTTTGTCACCCCCTGTATGAACTTTTCTGTTCACTCTTGTTCTGACCCATTTGTCTGCCTTCTTTCCCAATTCTTGGGGAGAGGTCAGATCAGAGTCCACCAAGTACTGGTGCAACAAATCAGACACACAATTATTAAGAATATGCTCTCTCAGGATCAAGTTATACAGGCTGTCATAATCAGTAACTTTACTGCCATGTAACCACCCCTCCAAGGCCTTCACTGAATGGTCAATAAAATCAACCCAGTCTTGTGAAGACTCCTTTTTGGTCTCTCTGAACTTTATCCTGTACTGTTCAGTGGTTAAGCCATAACCATCCAGGAGTGCATTCTTAAGAACTTGGAAATTATTAGCATCATTTTCTTTCACAGTAAGGAGCCTATCCCTACCTTTTCCACTAAATGATAGCAATAGGATAGCACCCCACTGCCTTTGAGGGACATCCTGTACAGCACAGGCCCTCTCAAGTGCAGCAAACCACTTGTTAATGTCATCCCCCTCCTTATAAGGGGGAACTATCTTGTGCAGATTCCTGGAATCATGCTCTTTTGCAGGATGACTATGGGGAATACTGCTGCTGCCACCATGGGTATCTAAACCCAACTTCTGTCTTTCCTTCTCTAATTCAAAAGATTGTCTATCCAAATCCAGCTGTTGCTTTTTAAGCTTCAGTCTGGTTTGTTCCACCCTCAACTTATTGAGTTCCCTCTCTAACATTCTGTCATCAGGGTTGGTGGGAGGGACATTTCTAGAAACAGAGCTATGATGGGAATGAACAGAAGGAGACCTGTCCCTTACAGAAGCCACCCTAACAGCTTTGTTTACAGAAACATTACTACCAGTATGGTGAGAATAAATGCTTTTGCTATGATGTGAGACAACACTATTTATTTGGTGTGGCTCATCATCATTACCATCTATGCTAGATTGTCTAGTAATGGGCAGGCTAGGAAGTTTCTTTCCTGAATCTTTTCCTGGGGGAGTCCCTGAATCAGATTGGGAACTATTAGGTACTTTTCCAACAGATGGGGCACCTATGGCCTTATCCTGTTCTCTAAGCATGTTAAGTAACAGTTCCAAGGAAGGATTCTTCCCTACACTCAAACCTCTCTCTATACAGAGACTCCTTGCTCTTTTCCAGCTAAGGTTGTCATATGCAAGTTTGGACAGATCAACACTTTGGCCTGTGCCAGACATTTTTTAGAGAGAGTTAAAAGTGATAGAAAAAGAGGAAAAAGTTTTCAGAACTTTTTGGAAAGACAGAAAAAAACTTTTTAAACTTTTAAGAACTTTTTGAAAGTTTAGAAGTACTTTTCAGCACTTAGAAAAGAGTGAAAAGAGGAAATGCAAAACTTTTTGGCTATGTGTATATACACTGACCTTGTTTTGTATATTTTTCTCTTATGAAAAGTACAATGATAAGAGTGGTAAGTAGTCTCAAGCACTTATCCCACCACTGCACAACCAATGTAGGAGGCTGGACTGGCTTGTAGTGAGTACCAAGGGGTACTTGCACCTTGCACCAGGCCCAGTTATCCCTTATCAGTGTATAGGGTGTCCAGCAGCTTAGGCTGATAGATAATGGTAGCTTAGCAGAGCAGCTTAGGCTGAACTAGGAGACGTGTGAAGCTACTACAGTACCACCTAGTGTCATATGCACAATATCATAAGAAAACACAATACACAGTTATACTAAAAATAAAGGTACTTTATTTTTATGACAATATGCCAAAGTATCTTAGAGTGTACCCTCAGTGAGAGGATAGGAAATATACACAAGATATATATACACAATAGCAAAAATATGCAGTATAGTCTTAGAAAACAGTGCAAACAATGTATAGTTACAATAGGATGCAATGGGGAAACATAGGGATAGGGGCAACACAAACCATATACTCCAAAAGTGGAATGCGAACCACGAATGGACCCCAAACCTATGTGACCTTGTAGAGGGTCGCTGGGACTATTAGAAAATAGTGAGAGTTAGCAAAATAACCCTCCCCAAGACCCTGAAAAGTGAGTGCAAAGTGCACTAAAGTTCCCCTAAGGACAAAGTAGTTGTGTTAGAGGAATAATGCAGGAAAGACACAAACCAGCAATGCAACAACTGTGGATTTCCAATCTAGGGTACCTGTGGAACAAGGGGACCAAGTCCAAAAGTCACAAGCAAGTCGGAGATGGGCAGATGCCCAGGAAATGCCAGCTGCGGGTGCAAAGAAGCTTCGACTGGACAGAAGAAGCTGAGGTTTCTGCAGGAACGAAAAGGACTAGAGACTTCCCCTTTGGTGGACGGATCCCTCTTGCCTTGGGAAGTCGTGCAGAAGTGTTTTCCCGCCAGAAGGACGCCAACAAGCCTTGCTAGTTGCAAATTGTGCGTTTGGCGTTTTTGGACGCTGCCGGGGCCCAGGAGGGACCAGGAGGTCGCAAATTGGACCTGAAGAGAGACGGGACGTCGAGCAAGATAAAGAACCCTCACTGAAGCAGGTATCTCCCGGGGAAGTGCCAGAAACAGGCACTACAAGGATGCGTGAAACAGTGCTCGCCGAAGTTGCACAAAGGAGTCCCACGTCGCCGGAGACCAACTTAGAAAGTCGTGCAATGCAGGTTAGAGTGCCGTGGACCCAGGCTTGGCTGTGCACAAAGGATTTCCGCCGGAAGTGCACAGGGGCCGGAGTAGCTGCAAAGTCGCGGTTCCCACCAATGCAGCCCAGCGAGGTGAGGCAAGGACTTACCTCCACCAAACTTGGGCTGAATAGTCACTGGACTGTGGGGGTCACTTGGACAGAGTCGCTGGATTCGAGGGACCTCGCTCGTCGTGCTGAGAGGAGACCCAAGGGAACGGTAATGAAGCTTTTTGGTGCCTGCGGTTGCAGGGGGAAGATTCCGTCGACCCACGGGAGATTTCTTCGGAGCTTCTGGTGCAGAGAGGAGGCAGACTACCCCCACAGCATGCACAAGCAGGAAAACAGTCGAGAAGGCGGCAGGATCAGCGTTACAGAGTTGCAGTAGTCGTCTTTGCTACTATGTTGCAGGTTTGCAGGCTTCCAGCGCGGTCAGCAGTCGATTCCTTATCAGAAGGTGAAGAGAGAGATGCAGAGGAACTCGGATGAGCTCTTGCATTCGTTATCTAAAGTTTCCCCAGAGACAGAGACCCTAAATAGCCAGAAAAGAGGGTTTGGCTACCTAGGAGAGAGGATAGGCTACTAACACCTGAAGGAGCCTATCAGCAGGAGTCTCTGACGTCACCTGGTGGCACTGGCCACTCAGAGCAGTCCAGTGTGCCAGCAGCACCTCTGTTTCCAAGATGGCAGAGGTCTGGAGCACACTGGAGGAGCTCTGGACACCTCCCAGGGGAGGTGCAGGTCAGGGGAGTGGTCACTCCCCTTTCCTTTGTCCAGTTTCACGCCAGAGCAGGGGCTAAGGGGTCCCTGAACCGGTGTAGACTGGCTTATGCAGAATTGGGCACCTCTGTGCCCAACAAAGCATTTCCAGAGGCTGGGGGAGGCTACTCCTCCCCTGCCTTCACACCATTTTCCAAAGGGAGAGGGTGTCACACCCTCTCTCAGAGGAAGTTCTTTGTTCTGCCATCCTGGGCCGGGCCTGGCTGGACCCCATGAGGGCAGCTGCCTGTCTGAGGGGTTGGCAGCAGCTGCAGTGAAACCCCAGGAAGGGCAGTTTGGCAGTAACAGGGTCTGTGCTACAGACCACTGGGATCATGGGATTGTGCCAACTATGCCAGGATGGCATAGAGGGGGCAATTCCATGATCATAGACATGTTACATGGCCATATTCGGAGTTACCATTGTGAAGCTACATATAGGTAGTGACCTATATGTAGTGCACGCGTGTAATGGTGTCCCCGCACTCACAAAGTTCAGGGAATTGGCTCTGAACAATGTGGGGGCACCTTGGCTAGTGCCAGGGTGCCCTCACACTAAGTAACTTTGCACCTAACCTTTACCAGGTAAAGGTTAGACATATAGGTGACTTATAAGTTACTTAAGTGCAGTGTAAAATGGCTGTGAAATAACGTGGACGTTATTTCACTCAGGCTGCAGTGGCAGGCCTGTGTAAGAATTGTCAGAGCTCCCTATGGGTGGCAAAAGAAATGCTGCAGCCCATAGGGATCTCCTGGAACCCCAATACCCTGGGTACCTCAGTACCATATACTAGGGAATTATAAGGGTGTTCCAGTAAGCCAATGTAAATTGGTAAAAATGGTCACTAGCCTGTCAGTGACAATTTGGAAAGAAATGAGAGAGCATAACCACTGAGGTTCTGATTAGCAGAGCCTCAGTGAGACAGTTAGTCACTACACAGGTAACACATTCAGGCACACTTATGAGCACTGGGGCCCTGGGTTACCAGGGTCCCAGTGACACATTCAACTAAAACAACATATATACAGTGAAAATGGGGGTAACATGCCAGGCAAGATGGTACTTTCCTACACCGAGGTGGAGCTAAAGACAGCTATATCATCTAGATATGCTGCACTAAAAGCCTCCAACCCTTGCAGGACTGTATTCACCAACCTCTGAAAAGTGGCAGGTGCATTTTTCAAACCAAAGGGCATTACTGTGAATTGGTAATGCCCTCCAATAGTCGAAAATGCAGTTTTTGCTTTAGCATCCTCTGATAACTTGATCTGCCAATACCCTGCAGTCAAATCAAAGGTGCTTAGATACTTGGCAGATGCCATTGTATCTATTAGCTCATCTGCCCTGGGTATAGGGTGAGCATCAGTTTTGGTTACCTGGTTGAGACCTCTGTAGTCTACACAAAATCTAATTTCCCTTTTCCCATCTTTGGAATGAGGCTTTGGTACTAGAACCACAGGAGAGGCCCATGGACTTTCAGAGTGCTCAACCACTCCCAGTTCAAGCATTTTCTGAACTTCTTGTTTTATGCAGTCTCTGACATGGTCAGGCTTCCTATAGATCTTACTTTTGACAGGCAAGCTGTCTCCAGTATATATAGTGTGCTCACACCAAGAAGTGGTGCCGGCACAGTAGAAAAGAGTTAAGAAAACTGACCCAGGAGATTTATGCAGTGGTCTTTCTGCTCAGCAGCAAGACAATCTGCCAAAACTACACCTTCCTCTAGAGCATCTTGTTCTGTGGAAGAGAAGAGATCAGGGAGAGGGTCACTCTCTTCTTCCTGTCCTTCATCTGTTGTCATGAGCAGGGTGAGATCAGCCCTGTCATAGTAGGGTTTCAGGTGATTGACATGGAGCACCCTAAGGGGACTCCTGGCAGTGCCTAAGTCAACCAAGTAGGTGACTTCACCCTTTTTCTCAACAATAATGTGGGGAACACTCCATTTATCTTGGAGTGCTCTTGGGGCCACAGGCTCCAAGACCCACACTTTCTGCCCTGGTTGGTACTGAATCAGAACAGCCTTCTGGTCATGCCATTGCTTTTGGAGCTCTTGGCTGGCCTGAAGGTTTTTACTGGCCTTTTTCATGTACTCAGCCATTCTGGATCTTAGGCCAAGTACATAGTCCACTATGTCTTGCTTAGGAGCTTTTATAGGTTGTTCCCAACCCTCCTTCACAAGTGTTAGAGGACCTCTTACAGGATTTCCAAATAGGAGTTCAAAGGGGCTGAAGCCCACACCTTTCTGGGGTACCTCCCTGTAAGCAAAAAGGAGGCAAGGTAACAGGACATCCCATCTCCACCGGAGTTTTTCAGGGAGTCCCATTATCATTCCTTTGAGAGTTTTGTTAAACCTCTCAACCAGTCCATTTGTTTGTGGATGATAGGGTGTGGTGAACTTGTATGTTACACCACATTCCTTCCACATGGCCTTGAAGTAAGCAGACATAAAGTTGCTTCCCCTGTCTGATACCACCTCTTTTGGGAAGCCCACCCTGGAAAAGATACCCAGGAGGGCCTTTGCCACTGCAGGAGCTGTAGTGGTCCTTAGAGGAATTGCTTCAGGATATCTGGTGGCATGGTCCACTACCACCAAAATAAACCTATTGCCTGAAGCAGTAGGGGGGTCAAGGGGGCCAACTATGTCAACCCCTACCCTTTCAAAGGAAACCCCAACCATAGGTAGTGGAATAAGGGGTGCCTTTGGGGTGCCACCTGTTTTGCCACTGACTTGACAGGTGACACAGGACTTACAAAATTCCTTTGTGTCCTCTGACATTCTAGGCGAATGAAACAAGGGAACAAGCCTGTCCCATGTTTTCATTTGTCCCAAATGTCCAGCCAAGGGAATGCCGTGGGCTAGAGTTTGGAGGAACTCTCTGTATTGCAAGGGAATAACCAATCTCCTGGCAGCTCCATGTTGTGGGTCCCTTGCCTCTGCATACAAGAGGTTGTCCTTCCAGTAAACTCTGTGAGAGTCACTGACATCCCCATTTTGCTGTTTGACAGCTTGCTGTCTTAGACCCTCTAGTGTGGGACAGGTCTGCTGTGCCACACTCAGCTCCTCCCTGGCAGGCCCCCCTCCACCCAAAAGCTCAGCAGTGTCTGCTTCCAGCTCCCCATGTGTAGGTTCTACACAGGGTGGAAATTCTTCTTCCTCAGAAGTTGAATCCACTGTAGAGGGAGGGATAGTAGGCAGTGTTTTACCTTTACTAACCCTAGCTTTAGGGAGCACTTGGTCCATTGTTCCAGGATCCAAGTCACCCTGTCCTTTTTGCTTTTTGGCCTGAGCCCTTGTCATAGCAAAAATATGCCCAGGGATGCCCAGCATTGCTGCATTAGCCTCCAACTCCACTTCTGCCCAAGCTGATGTCTCTAAATCGTTCCCTAGTAGACAGTCTACCGGTAAATCTGAGGCAACCACAACTTTCTTTGAACCAGTAACCCCCCCCCCCCAGTTGAGATTCACAACAGCCATGGAGTGGCTAAGAGTGTTGTTATGAGCATCAGTCACTTGGTACTGGTGACCAAGTAGGTGTTGTTCAGGGTGGACCAGTTTCTCTATTACCATGGTAACACTGGCACCTGTGTCCCTGTAGGCCTGAACCTCAACACCATTTATTAGGGGAAGTTGCTTGTACTTATCCATATTAAGGGGACAAGCAACAAAGGTGGCCAAATCAATGGCACCTTCAGAGACTAACACAGCCTCTGTGGTCTCCCTAACAAGACCAACCCCAACTAAATTACCAAAAGTGAGCCCAGCTACTCCCTTGGATTGGCTATTAGTAGGTTTGCTCCCACCACCACTGCTATTACTAGGGACACTAGGTGTAGCAGTAGGGGTTGTGGTCGTGGGAGGCTTGGTGCTTTTCTTTGGACAACTGGCATCAGTTGTCCAATGGCCTTTTACTTTACATAAATAGCACCATGGTTTCTTTACTTGATTAGAAGAGGATTTGGACCCACCACCCCCACCAGAGTCTTTTTGTGGGCCTGATGAAGACTCATTTTTAGATTTGTCCCCACCCTTGTCTGAAGACTTACCATCCTTCTTCTTGCCATCCTTGTCACCCCCTGTATGAACTTTTCTGTTCACTCTTGTTCTGACCCATTTGTCTGCCTTCTTTCCCAATTCTTGGGGAGAGGTCAGATATGAGTCCACTAGATATTGGTGCAACAAATCAGACACTCAGTTATTAAGAATATGCTCTCTCAGGATTAAGTTATACAGGCTTTCATAGTCAGAAACTTTACTGCCATGTAACCACCCCTCCAAGGCCTTCACTGAATGGTCAACAAAGTCTACCCAGTCTTGTGAAGACTCCTTTTTGGTTTCTCTGAACATGATCCTGTACTGTTCAGTGGTTAAGCCATAACAATCTAGGAGTGCATTCTTAAGAACTGTAAAATTATTGGCATCGCTTTCCTTCACAGTAAGGAGCCTATGCCTACCCTTTCCATTGAAATATAGCCATAGGATAGCAGCCCACTGACTTTGAGGGACCCCCTGTACAACACAGGCCCTCTCAAGTGCAGCAAACCACTTGTTAATGTCATCCCACTCCTTGTAAGGGGGAACTATCTTGTGCAGATTCCTAGAATCATGCTCTTTTACAGGATTACTATCTGTAATACTGCTGCTGCCACCATGAGGTCCAACCCCCAACCTCTGCCTTTCTTTTTCTAAGTCAAATGCTTCCCTGTCTAGATCCAGCTGTTGCTTTTTAAGCTTCAGCCTGGACTCTTCCACCATCAATCTATTGAGTTCCCTTTCTAACACTCTGTCATCAGACTCGGTGGGTTGGGCATGCTTAGACACAGAAAAATGGTGTGAATGAACAGAGGGAGACCTGTCCCTAACAGATGGCTCTCTAACAACCTGGCCTAAAGGAGTGACATCCCTACTGTGATGCTAGCTCACATCAGTACCAGCCCTGCTAGGTGGCCTGCTAAGGGGCAGGTTGGGAAGGTTCCCATCTAACACTTTTGCTGGGGCTACCCCAGAATCAGAGTGTGAACCATCAGCTAATCTATCACCTGATGTGCCAGTTATGGCCTTATCATTTTCAATGAGCATATTAACCAACAATTCTCTAGAGGGATTCTTCCCTACCCCTAAACCTCTATCAATGCAGAGACTCCTTACACCTTTCCAGTTAAGGTGGTAATAAGCTGTGCTGGCCAGATCCAGAGTTTGACTTGTACCAGACATGATAGGAAAAGGTTTAAGGGACAGAAAAAGAAAGAAAAAGTTTTAGAACTTTTTAAGGAACAGAAAAAAAAACTTTTTCAACTTTTAAGAAACTTTTTTAATGTTTAGAGGTACTTTTCAGCACTTAGCAATAGAGTAAGAGAAGAAAAGCAAAACTTTTTGGTTAGGTGTACATACACTAAACTTGTTTTGTATATTTTTCTCTTATGAAAAGTACAAAATGACAAAGTGGTAAGTAGTTACAAGTACTTATCCCACCGCTGCACAACCAATGTAGGAGGCTGGCCTGGTTTGTAGTGGTACCAAGGGGTACTTACACTCTGCACCAGGTCCAGTTATCCCTTATTAGTGTAGAAGAGGTGTCTAGCAGCTTAGGCTGATAGAAAAGGTAGCTTAGCAGAGCAGCTTAGGCTGAACTAGGAGACGTGTAAAGCTCCTACTATACCACTAGTGTCATATGCACAATATCATAAGAAAACACAATACACAGATATACTAAAAATAAAGGTACTTTATTTTTATGACAATATGCCAAAAGTATCTCAATGAGTACCCTCAGTATGAGGATAGCAAATATACACAAGATATATGTACACAATACCAAAATTATGCAGTAATAGCAATAGAAAGCAATGCAAGCAATGTACAGTCACAATAGATTGCAATGAGAGCACATAGGTATAGGGGCAACACAAACCATATACTCTAGAAGTGGTATGCGAACCACGAATGGACCCCAAACCTATGTGAGCTTGTAGAGGGTCGCTGGGACTGTAAGAAAACAGTGAGGGTTAGAAAAATAGCCCACCCCAAGACCCTGAAAAGTAGGTGTAAAGTGCACCTAAGTTCCCCAGAGAGCACAGAAGTCGTGATAGGGGAATTCTGCAAGGAAGACCAACACCAGCAATGCAACAATGATGGATTTCCGGACGAGAGTACCTGTGGAACAAGGGGACCAAGTCCAAGAGTCACACTCAAGTCAGGAGTGGGCAGATGCCCAAGAAATGACAGCTGAGGTTGCAAAGAAGCTGCCACCGGATGGTAGAAGCTGTGGTTTCTGCAAGAACGAAGAGGACTAGGAACTTCCCCTTTGGAGGATGGATGTCCCACGTCGTGAAGAGGCTTGCAGAGGTGTTCTCACGCAGAAAGACCGCAAAGAAACCTTGCAAGCTGCAAGGGTCGCGGTTAGGATTTTTGGATGCTGCTGAGGCCCAAGAGGGACCAGGATGTCGCCAATTGCGTGAGGAGACAGAGGGGGCCCCCAGCAAGACAAGGAGCCCTCTCAGAAGCAAGCAGCACCCGCAGAAGTGCCGGAACAGGCACTACGAAGAAGAGTGAACCGGGCTCCCCCGAAGTCACAAAAGAAGGTCCCACTACACCGGAGGACAACTCAGTAGGTCGTGCACTGCAGGTTAGAGTGTCGGGGACCCAGGCTTGGCTGTGCACAAAAGAAATCCTGGAAGAGTGCACAGGAGCCGGAGCAGCTGCAAATCACGCGGTACCCAGCAATGCAGTCTAGCGTGGGGAGGCAAGGACTTACCTCCACCAAACTTGGACTGAAGAGTCACTGGACTGTGGGAGTCACTTGGACAGAGTTGCTGAGTTCCAGGGACCACGCTCGTCGTGCTGAGGGGGGACCCAGAGGACCGGTGATGCAGTCTTTTGGTGCCTGCGGTTGCAGGGGGAGGATTCCGTCGTCCCACGGGAGATTTCTTCGGAGCTTCTAGTGCAGAGAGGAGGCAGACTACCCCCACAGCATGCACCACCAGGAAAACAGTCAAGAAGGCCGCAGGATCAGCGATACAAGGTTGCAGTAGTCGTCTTTGCTACTTTGTTTCGGTTTTGCAGGCGTCCAAAGCAGTCAGCGGTCGATTCCTTGGCAGAAGGTGAAGAGAGAGATGCAGAGGAACTCTGATGAGCTCTTGCATTCGTTATTTAAAGAATTCCCCAAAGCAGAGACCCTAAATAGCCAGAAAAGGAGGTTTGGCTACTTAGGAAGGAGGATAGGCTAGCAACACAGGTAAGAGCCTATCAGAAGGAGTCTCTGACGTCACCTGCTGGCACTGGCCACTCAGAGCAGTCCAGTGTGCCAGCAGCACCTCTGATTCCAAGTTGGCAGAGGTCTGGAGCACACTGGAGGAGCTCTGGGCACCTCCCAGGGGAGGTGCAGGTCAGGGGAGTGGTCACTCCCCTTTCCTTTGTCCAGTTTCACGCCAGAGCAGGGCTGGGGGATCCCTGAACCGGTGTAGACTGGCTTATGCAGAGATGGGCACCATCTGTGCCCATCAAAGCATTTCCAGAGGCTGGGGGAGGCTACTCCTCCCCAGCCCTGACACCTTTTACCAAAGCGAGAGGGTGTAACACCCTCTCTCTGAGGAATTCCTTTGTTCTGCCTTCCTGGGCCAGGCTTGGCTGGACTCCAGGAGGGCAGAAACCTGTCTGAGGGGTTGGCAGCAGCAGCAGCTGCAGTGAAACCCCGGGAAAGGTAGTTTGTCAGTACCCGGGTCTGTGCTAGAGAATGGCATTGGGGTGACAATTCCATGATCTTAGACATGTTACATGGCCATGTTCAGAGTTACCATTGTGACGCTATACATAGGTAGTGACCTATGTATAGTGCACGCGTGTAATGTTGTCCCCGCACTCACAAAGTCCGGGGAATTTGCCCTGAACGATGCGGGGGCACCGTGGCTAGTGCCAGAGTGCCCACACACTAAGTAACTTAGCACCCAAACTTTACCAGGTAAAGGTTAGACATATAGGTGCCTTATAAGTTACTTAAGTGTAGTGGTAAATGGCTGTGAAATAACGTGGACGTTATTTCTCTCAGGCTGCAGTGGCAGGCCTGTGTAAGAATTGTCAGAGCTCCCTATGGATGGCAAAAGAAATGCTGCAGCCCATAGGAATCTCCTGGAACCCCAATACCCTGGGTACCTCAGTACCATATACTAGGGAATTAAAAGGGTGTTCCAGTATGCCAATGTGAATTGGCGAAATTGGTCACTAGCCTGTTAGTGACAATTTGGAAAGCAAAGAGAGAGCATAACCACTGAGGTTCTGGTTAGCAGATCCTCAGTGAGACAGTTAGTCATCACACAGGGAACACATACAGGGCACACTTATGAGCACTGGGGCCCTGGCTGGCAGGGTCCCAGTGACACTTACAACTAAAACAACATATATACAGTGAAATATGGGGGTAACATGCCAGGCAAGATAGTACTTTCCTACACAGTACCAGTGCCAGGTCCAGTTATCCCTTATTAGAAGAATAGAGGTGTTTCCAGCAGCTTAGTCTGATAGAAGGTAGCTATGGCAAAGCAGCTTAGGCTGAACTAGGAGACATGCAAAGCTCCTACTATGCCACTTATATCATATGCACAATATCATAAGAAAACACAATACTCAGAGTTACTAAAAATAAAGGTACTTTATTTTTATGACAATATGCCACAAGTATCTCAGTGAGTACCCTCAGTAAGAAGGTAAGTAATATACACAAGTTATATGTACACAAACCCAAAACAGGTAAGTAAGAGTCAGAAAAGTAATGCAAACAGTGTAGGATTACAGTAGGATGCAATAGGCAAACATAGGTCTAGGGGCAACACAAACCATATACTCCAAAAGTGGAATTCGAATCACGAACGGACCCCAGACCTATGGGAGCTTGTAGAGGGTCACTGGGACTGTAAGAAATCAGTCAGGGTGTCCAAGATACCCCACCCCAAGACCCTGAATAGTAGGAGTAAAGTACACTTACTACCCCAAAAGGACACAATAGCCGTGATAGTGGGATTCTGCAAGAACCACAAACACCAGCAAAGCACTGAAGACGGATTCCTGGACCTGAGGACCTGCAAGGCAAGGGGACCAAGTCCAAGAGTCGCGATAGTGTCCAGGGGGGCAGGAGCCCAGAAAACCCCAGATGAAGGTGCAAGGAAGCTGCCTCCGGATGGAAGAAGCTTAGGATTCTGCAGTGGCGAAGAGGACTAGGAACTTCTCCTTTGGATGGAAGATGTCCCACGTCGTGCTGAAGGTTGCAGAAGTGTTCCCATGCAGAAATACCGCAAACAAGCCTTGTTAGCTGCAAGGGTCGCGGCAGAGGTTTTTTGTGCTGCTGGCAACCAGGAAGGACCAGGATGTCGACCCTTGGAGGAGGAGACAGAGGGGGCGCTCAGCAACTCAGAGAGCCCCAACAGAAGCAGGCAGCACCCGCAGAAGTACCGGAGCAGGCACTTAGAAATTTGTGAACGGAGCTGGCTCAGAGTCACAAAGGAGAGTCCCATGACGTCGGAGGCCAACTCAGAGGGTTGAGCACTGCAGGACGGAGTGCTGGGGACCCAGGCTAGGCTGTGCACAAAGGGAATCCTGGAAGAGTGCACAGGTGCAGTCTAGCGTGGGGAGGCAAGGACTTACCTCCACCAAACTTGGACTGACGGATCACTGGACTGTGGGAGTCACTTGGATAGAGTTCCTGTGTTCCAGGGACCACGCTTGTCAGGATGAGAGTGGACCCCGAGGACCGGTGATGCAGTCTTTTGGTGCGTGCGTTAGCAGGGGGAAGATTCCGTCGACCCACAGGAGATTTCTTCTTGGCTTCCAGTGCACGGTGAAGGCAGATGACCCCCAGAGCATGCACCACCAGGAAACAGTTGAGAAAGTTGTCAGGATGAGGCACTACAATGTTGTTAGTAGTCGTCTTGCTACTTTGTTGAGGCTTTGCAGGCGACCTGGAGCAGTCAGCGGTCAATCCTTGGCAGAAGTCGAAGAGGGAGATGCAGAGGAACTCTGGGGAGCTCTTGCGATCATTATCTGAAGAATTCCCCAGAGGAGAGACCCTAAATAGCCAGAAAAGGATGCTTGGCTACCAACAAAGGAGGATTGGCTACCAAGAGAGGTAAGAGCCTATCAGAGGGGTCTCTGACATCACCTGTGTTATTTCACGCAGGCTGCAATGGCAGGCATGTGCAAGGGTTTGTCTGAGCTCCCTATGGGTGGCAAAAGAATTTCTGCAGCCCATATGGATCTCCTGGAACCCCAATGCCCTGGGTACCTAGGTACCCAGTACTAGGGACTTTTAGGGGGGGTCCAGTGTGCCAATTGAAATTGGTAAATGAAGTCACTAACCTACAGTGACAAATGTAAAAGCAGAGAGAGCATAAGCACTGAGGTTCTGGTTAGCAGAGCCTCAGTGACACAGTTAGGCACTACACAGGCACACACATTAGGTCACAAACTATGAGCACTGGGGTCCTGACTGGCAGGATCCCAGTGAGACAGGCAAAACACACTCACATATAGGTTATTATCTATGAGCACTGGGGTCCTGGCTAGCAGGATCCCAGTGACACAGTAAAAGCACACAGACATACACTCACAAACAGGCCAAAAGTGGGGGTAACTATGCTAGAAAGAGGCTACTTTCTCACACAGGGCAGGGGTGGTTGGTGCTTGGGGGGTATTGTTGACTTACCAGAGTCGAGATTTCCACTGATGCCAGTCAGGCCCTCGGTTCCATGATGTCCAGGTCCTTCTCCTCCCAGGATGTCAAATCAGGTGGAGGAGGTGGGGGCCCACCACCAGTCTTGTTGCTGGCTATCTGATGCCTGGAGGCCATGGAACGGACCTTCCCCCTGAGATTCTTCCACCTCTTCCTGATGTCCTCCCTTGTGCGTGGGTAGGTACCAACTGCGTTGGCACTGTTGACTATCCTCTGCAATAACTCAGTTTTCCTGCATATCAATGTTTGCCGTAGCTGGACTCCCATGAGCTGTGGCTCTACTCTGATGATCTCGTCCACCGTGACCAGCAACTCATTGTTGGTGAACCGTGGGTGCTTCTGGCGTTACATGTTGTGGGGTGGGTATGTGGTGTGCGTGTCTGGTGCAGTGCGGGGTGTGTGGTGATGTTGGGGTGTTTGGCTGTGGGTGCTGGTGGGCTGTGGTGGTAATGTCTACAATGTTTACTGTGTGATTGTGTGACTGTTGTTTTCTGACACCCCAAAAAGATGGAGTCCTTCGCCCCTAGTTTGATCTGTGCTCTCTGAGCTTCTCACCCCGGAAGGACAAGATCAAGATGCTCACCCTGGCCTAGATTCTGTCTTGACTTAATTAAGGAAACTGGATGAAAGTGCTGGACTTTCAGGACACATATTTTCACATTCCCATACTGCAGTACCACAGATGTTACCTGCAGTTTTAGGTAGGCAAGGATTCATTTCAGTTGTCCGTGCTCCCATTTGGTCTTACCAGTGTACCTCAGGTGTTTGCCAAAGTGATGGTAATGGCTGCAGCCCATCTGTGGAAGTTGGGAATACCAGTCTTTCCATACCTCGATGACTGTCTACTGAAGGGGTGCTTGCCTCAAACTGTCGGCAATCACCTGCACACAACAGAAGAACTGTTGACATCATTGAGTTTCTCCATCAATTTGCCAGTCACATCTGACTTCTTCACAACAGCTCTTCTTCTTCTGAGCCACCCTGGATGCAGTGCTCTTCCAAGCCTTTCTTCTATCTTAATGAGTGTGGGACATTCAGGCTATGATTCTGGTTTTCCAACCATTAACCTGGGTGTCAGTGAGAGCGGCTCTGAAACCTTTCAGCCCTTTGACCTCTTGCATCCTGCTTTTGGACCAGCCAGAGTCCTTACAGGTATCAAAGGAGACTGCAAAAGACCTGCAGTGGTAGTTGCTCAAGTACAATTGGATTGGTTGCAGACCCCTTTCCCTACCCTACCCAGAACTAACAGTTGTGATGAATGATTTGTTGCTGGGCTTGGGAGATCATTTAGGAGAGGTGGATATCAGAGGACTCTTGTGTCTGGAAGATGCTAACCTTCACATCCATCTGCTGGAGTTGTGAGCAATTTGCTCGGCACTGAAAGTGTTCCTCCCAATCATCAAGGAGGAACTGCTGGCACAGGTTTTCATGGACAACATGACTACCATGTGGTACTACATCAGATAGGGTACTACATCCCGACGGGAAGCGCGGACCCGGGTAGGTTACTCGCCGCCTGGAGCACCCACAACTAATAAATTGTGAACCTGATGACTGGTCCGAGTTGTCCCATGTAGCACGTTCCTTAAACGGGGATGGGCGACTGATAGGAATAGTATTTCCTCTACATACTAGTGTAAGTGACTGGATACTCTTGTACTGACAATGACAGTGTTTAATTACCCATAGTATTTAAGATTTGGAGATACATTTAGCTAATTGGTCCTGAAGAAGCGCCTGTAGGAGGCTGGACTGGCTTGTAGTGAGTACCAAGGGGTACTTGCACCTTGCACCAGGCCCAGTTATCCCTTATTAGTGTATAGGGTGTCTAGCAGCTTAGGCTGATAGATAATGGTAGCTTAGCAGAGCAGCTCAGGCTGAACTAGGAGACGTGTGAAGCTACTACAGTACCACTTAGTGTCATATGCACAATATCATAAGAAAACACAATACACAGTTATACTAAAAATAAAGGTACTTTATTTTTATGACAATATGCCAAAGTATCTTAGAGTGTACCCTCAGTGAGAGGATAGGAAATATACACAAGATATATATACACAATAGCAAAAATATGCAGTATAGTCTTAGAAAACAGTGCAAACAATGTATAGTTACAATAGGATGCAATGGGGAAACATAGGGATGGGGGCAACACAAACCATATACTCCAAAAGTGGAATGCGAACCACGAATGGACCCCAAACCTATGTGACCTTGTAGAGGGTCGCTGGGACTATTAGAAAATAGTGAGAGTTAGAAAAATAACCCTCCCCAAGACCCTGAAAAGTGAGTGCAAAGTGCACTAAAGTTCCCCTAAGGACAAAATAGTCGTGTTAGAGGGAAAATGCAAGGAAAACACAAATCAGCAATGCAACAACGATGGATTCCTGACTGAGGGTACCTGTGGAACAAGGGGACCAAGTCCAAAAGTCACAAGCAGCTCGGAGATGGGCAGATGCCCAAGAAATACCAGCGGTTGGTGCAAAGAAGCTCTTACTAGGCTGAAGAACTGTGAATACTGCAGGAACGACAAGGGCTAGAGACTTCCCCTTTAGAGGATGGATCCCCCACGCCTTGGAGAGTCGTGCAGAAGTGTTTTCCCGCCGGATGGACGCCAACAAGCCTTGCTACACGCAAATCGTGCGTTTGGTGTTTTTGGACGCTGCTGGGGCCCAGGAGGGACCAGGAGGTCGCAAATTGGACCTGCAGAGAGAAGGGACGTCGAGCAAGACAAAGAGCCCTCACTGAAGCAGGTAGCACCCGGAGAAGTGCCAGAAACAGGCACTACGAGGATACGTGAAACGGTGCTCGCCGAAGTTGCACAAAGGAGTCCCACGTCGCCGGAGACCAACTTAGAAAGTCGTGCAATGCAGGTTAGAGTGCCGTGGACCCAGGCTTGGCTGTGCACGAAGGATTTCCGCCGGAAGTGCACAGGGGCCGGAGTAGCTTGCAAAGTCGCGGTTCCCAGCAATGCAGCCCAGCGAGGTGAGGCAAGGACTTACCTCCACCAAACTTGGGCTGAAGAGTCACTGGACTGTGGGGGTCACTTGGACGGTGTCGCTGGATTCGAGGGACCTCGCTCGTCGTGCTGAGAGGAGACCCAAGGGACCGGTAATGCAGCTTTTTGGTGCCTGCGGTTGCAGGGGGAAGATTCCGTCGACCCACGGGAGATTTCTTCGGAGCTTCTGGTGCAGAGAGGAGGCAGACTACCCCCACAGCATGCACAAGCAGGAAAACAGTCGAGAAGGCGGCAGGATCAGCGTTACAGAGTTGCAGTAGTCGTCTTTGCTACTATGTTGCAGGTTTGCAGGCTTCCAGCGCGGTCAGCGGTCGATTCCTTATCAGAAGGTGAAGAGGGAGATGCAGAGGAACTCGGCTGAGCTCATGCATTCGTTATCTAAAGTTTCCCCAGAGACAGAGACCCTAAATAGCCAGAAAAGAGGGTTTGGCTACCTAGGAGAGAGGAAAGGCTACTAACACCTGAAGGAGCCTATCAGCAGGAGTCTCTGACGTCACCTGGTGGCACTGGCCACTCAGAGCAGTCCAGTGTGCCAGCAGCACCTCTGTTTCCAAGATGGCAGAGGTCTGGAGCACACTGGAGGAGCTCTGGACACCTCCCAGGGGAGGTGCAGGTCAGGGGAGTGGTCACTCCCCTTTCCTTTGTCCAGTTTCGCGCCAGAGCAGGGGCTAAGGGGTCCCTGAACCGGTGTAGACTGGCTTATGCAGAATTGGGCACATCTGTGCCCAACAAAGCATTTCCAGAGGCTGGGGGAGGCTACTCCTCCCCTGCCTTCACACCATTTTCCAAAGGGAGAGGGTGTCACACCCTCTCTCAGAGGAAGTTCTTTGTTCTGCCATCCTGGGCCAGGCCTGGCTGGACCCCAGGAGGGCAGCTGCCTGTCTGAGGGGTTGGCAGCAGCAGCAGCTGCAGTGAAACCCCAGGAAGGGCAGTTTGGCAGTACCAGGGTCTGTGCTACAGACCACTGGGATCATGGAATTGTACCAACAATGCCAGGATGGCATAGAGGGGGAAATTCCATGATCATAGACATGTTACATGGCCATATTCGGAGTTACCATGGTGAAGCTACATATAGGTAGTGACCTATATGTAGTGCACGCGTGTAATGGTGTCCCCGCACTCACAAAGTTCAGTGAATTGGCTCTGAACAATGTGGGGGCACCTTGGCTAGTGCCAGGGTGCCCTCACACTAAGTAACTTTGCACCTAACCTTTACCAGGTAAAGGTTAGACATATAGGTGACTTATAAGTTACTTAAGTGCAGTGTAAAATGGCTGTGAAATAACGTGGACGTTATTTCACTCAGGCTGCAGTGGCAGGCCTGTGTAAGAATTGTCAGAGCTCCCTATGGGTGGCAAAAGAAATGCTGCAGCCCATAGGGATCTCCTGGAACCCCAATACCCTGGGTACCTCAGTACCATATACTAGGGAATTATAAGGGTGTTCCAGTAAGCCAATGTAAATTGGTAAAAATGGTCACTAGCCTGTTAGTGACAATTTGAAAGTAATGAGAGAGCATAACCACTGAGGTTCTGGTTAGCAGAGCCTCAGTGAGACAGTTAGGCACCACACAGGGAACATATACATGCACACCTATGAGCACTGGGGCCCTGTGTGACAGGGTCCCAGTGACACATACATATAGGCCACAAACCTATGAGCACTGGGGTCCTGACCAGCATGATCCCAGTGACACATAACAACCATACTGAAAACATAGTGTTTTCACTATGAGCACTGAG
This sequence comes from Pleurodeles waltl, assembly GCF_031143425.1. NCBI lineage: Eukaryota > Metazoa > Chordata > Amphibia > Caudata > Salamandridae > Pleurodeles > Pleurodeles waltl. The sequence goes on from NC_090446.1 coordinate 522,791,555, forward strand.
GCCTGGCTATCAGGATCCCAGTGAGACAGTGAAAACAGTGACAAACATCCTGACATACACTCACAAACAGGCCAAAAGTGGGGGTAACAAGGCTAGAAAGAGGCTACCTTCTCACAGCGCCACCGGACCCAGCTGGGCCACCAGCGACGCGAAACATGTTGACCCTGATGAGGGATGGCTTGTTAATTCCCCGCCCTCGCTTTTTCTTCTTTTTTATCACAGAGTGATTGACCATTGCCTCTGTTTCACTCTCATTATTTTTAACATTGGCCTCTGACTTCTAGACAGATTATTAAATAGATCACCCATTCTGATTTCAGAGAGTCAATTTTAAACTGTTATCCACCTCTTTTTGATCTCCTCACCTCTCACTCTTATATAGGGTGGTGGCATCATCTATTAAGATCTCCGGCAAAGAGCCCCCCCTTTGGGGTGGTGCCCGTCAGACATTGCAGTGCCAGTCTGACGAGGAGCAACTCCGATGATGAAGTATGACACCCTCCTGGGTGTGTGAGGTTTTTGCTCCTAAAGATTAGGACTCCCTACCTAGTATCCTTTCCTTCATTAACTGGAACAGTGTATTATTTGTATTTATTGATCTTTTAGTAGCCAGAGCGGATGAACACCGCCATCATTGCTTGGTGGATCACAAGTAGTGGTTACACTCAGAGGTAGCACAACACACCTTCTACCTATGTAGAGAACCCTAGCTTGATCTAGTTGACACCATGGAGAACATGCACCACTCAAACCTTTGCACGTTTGCGTTCCCAGGGCAGTTCTCTCTCGGAGATGCCCTCCGCCGTCATTGGGGGTTGAGAATCCTGCAAGCCTTCCCACCCCTCCCCAGAGTGCTGAAAAGGATCAAGAGAGACCAGGTCCAAATCAATCTAGAGGCTCCGGACCATGCAAGCAGAGTGTGGTACCCAGAATTTCTAGATATGAGCACATATTCTCCAATTCCACTGTCCTTTCAGGAAGCCATCCTATCAGAGGATCAAGGCCGAATTTTGCACCGGAGCCTGCACAACCTGCACCTCCTGTAGATTGAGCTGCAGCAGTTGAGGTCTTTCTATCTCTCTCTCTCAAGGTAGCTAGTTTCATCCTAGCAGCCAGATGTCTATCTACTAAAGTGGTTTACCCATGACACTGGGAAAAGTTTGCTGTTTGGTGTTTTTTCTGTTATATTCGACCACTGAATGTAGTTTTTGGATGTTCTTCTGTTTTTTTTTTATCTTTAGCATGGCACCGCCTTGCTGTGACAATAGTTAAAGCTTGCCTTTTCGCCCTTTCCACCTTCTTACGAGGACCAGATCAGTCATCCCTCTTCAAGTAACCCATTGTGATGCATCTTTTGAAGGCATTGACTCACATGTTCCATCTAACACCTTTTGTGGTGTCGTAGTGGGGTCTGCTAACTGTCAAGACTGCATTCCTCCTCACCATAACTGCAGCCAGGCAATTAATGGAACTCCAGGGCTGTCTGTGACATCAACATACACTTTGTTCTTCACAGACAAACTAGTCCTCCGGACGAAAGCATCATTACTGCTCAAGGTAGTCATGCCCTTCCACGTATTACCTTGCTGCCTTTCTGTACACTGCCTCACTCCTCTAAGAAGGAAGAATGGCTTGCACTGCCTTGACCCTAAGAGGGCTCTCAGCTTGTATGTTGATCGTACCAGGGAGTTCCGACAGAAAGACTAGCTTTTTAACAGCTTCTCTGGAGTGAAAAAAGGTAAAGCGGTGGAAAAGAGAACCACCTTCAGATGTATTGTATTATGCATCACGATCTGGTATGGGTTAGCCAAGAAGTAGCCCCCCGAAGGTTTACACTCTCATTCCACCAGAGGGAATGGTGCTACTATGGCGTAGGTGTGCAATGTACCAATTCTGGACATATACCAGGCAGCTACATGGACGTCTTGCTCCTGTTCACAAACCACTACTGCCTGGAAAGCCAGATCCAGTGGGATGGGCATTTTGTACAGTCAGCCTTCTAGGACTTCCTGGTCTGAACCATTCCACCGACCAACAACCAAAGGAGTTACTGGTTTGGTATCTGTTCACAATGTGAGGATTCTGCAGTTAGAGGTCTCTCAGGGGAGCAAGTTACTTACCTTTCATATTGCCTTTTTTGGTAAAGACTGCCTAACTGCAGATTCCTCAACAACGCACCCTCCTCCCTGGTATGGAGAACAGACTCTTACAGTCCAATAATACGATTTCAGTCTGAAAGTGTGCATACTGCCACAGATTTCAGGGGCCCTGCATCCCTTGGCATGGACAGAGATCAGAAAAAAAAACTGATGTCAGTGTCTAGAGATGGCGCATGCACAGGTAAACTTTCCTCATACAATCTGCCACCTGGGGAATATTCACAAGGTGTAGAATCTGTGGTTAGGTAGAGTCGTTACCAGAATATGTGTAGCTAAGATAAGTACATTTTTCTTTACCACTGGTTAGCAGGAGTAAAGTGCACAGCATTTTATAGCCAACAAAAATATGGTTCAGCAAAGGGCAAAAACAATCTGTGGTGACTTTGCAGAAAGGGCAAATTTCTAACAGTCCCCAAAGTGGATCAAACATTTATATTTAGGTCCAATTTTGCTTGCAACAAGTTTCTGGGAAGAGCATTATTCCCAAATTATAAAAGATTAAGTAAATATATTGTGACAACATGTAATTTCCAAAGAAGATGGACTAAAAATAGCATCTCATTGCCTTCTTCAGAAGAAAGACCAGCCTGTACTCTGCTAAAAAAAAGAGTTCAGAATTGAGAGTTCAGTGCAATGAGATGCAAACAGATTGCACATTTTCAAAGGTGTAAGATAAAATTAAACAAGCAGAGAGGTTAAAGATGCCCAAGCTTCGGCCTCACTAACCTCAGCAGCAATGTTTTACAATTTAGTGGTATTTTGGAGAATGGTAGCCACACTAATCTGTTACCTAATACAAAAAAGCAGATGTCTGTCTCAAAAAAGATCTGTAACAATAGATATCTCTGTTTTTATTTTTCAAATGGAATCAATGAAGGTGAAATTACTTCATGCACTGTTTTCTCCACCTTCTGCTTTAACAGTTGTAAAAATTATAAAAGGTATAAGACTATCTAAAGCCCAGGACCTGGGAGTGTGGCCAAGATGGCGGCGTGAGTGGACGTGTTGGTCCAAGCTCCGCCGCCTGGGCCCTTAATTAGCTATGTGGCTGCGGGGCTGGCCGGCTGGTGGTGCCCCGCCGTGACGCCTGGGACCGGAGGAGGCATTGGGGGCTCTGTGCGAGCCCAAAGATTGAGAGGCTGGTGCGGCCGAGGGTGAGGCTCCGGGAGCTCCGGGTCGGCGCCTGAGGCTGGAGGCCGCGGAGGGCTGCGGTCTCGCCCGCGTGGTAAGCCCTGGCCTGATAGACCGCTGGTTGGGCGTCGGGGGATCGGTGGCGTCCTTGGAGAGAGCTGCGCCCCGCGGAGAGGTGCGGCCCGCTCTGGAGGCCTGGTGGAGGACTGGAGCCGGGGCGCTGGTGACGCCCGGAGCATCCCCGCTGGGCCTTCCGGGGGGTACCCCAAAGAGGAGAAAGAGGAGAAACAGGTAACCAGGGGGCCTGGCGGTCGATTGGAGCTGGTGCTGAGGTCCCTGAGAGGCGCAGTGGAGCAGTGCTGCAGTCTATCGTTGCGGGCAGCACGCGAGGGCCTTACCCAATGCAGAGGTGAGCGGGGCTGCGAGGAGGCCCACGGACTGTCCCGCGACAAAAGGCTGGTGACCCCGGTGACGGTCTGAGGCCTGGAAGATGTGGCCTACAGTGACACTGCGTAAAAGGCCAGTCTGGGATATTCGACCACCTGCAGTTAATGGGCAGAGGGGATGGCGACCTCCAAGCCCAAGCGGGACCGGACGGTGCGAGATATGCTGACCGGGGGGCGCCAGGTGCCAGGAGGGGCTCCGGAGGAGCCGCCGACCACGAGGACCCCGGAGACAAGAAGGGAGATGACAGGAGACGAGGCAGCTCCAGTTACTAAGGACTTTCTTACCTCCTTGTTCAAATCACTCAGGAGCGACCTCCAGGAACTCCGCAAAGACATATCTCATGAGGTGAAGGAGTTGAGAGTTGAACTTTCATCCTTGGGTGAGCGGATGACGCAGGTCGAGGATGGTGAAATTGCCCGCTGCGAGGAGGTGGCGGACCTGCAACAGGAGGTTATACGCCTGCGGGAGCAGCAGGGTCTCCTACAAATGACGGTGGAGGACCTGGAGAACCGGTCCCGCAAACATAACATCCGTATCAGAGGATTGCCGAGCGGGGCTGAGAAGGAGGACATTGGAGGCTTTGTGGTGGCATTGTTTCGCTCGGTTCTGGAGCTTGAGGATTCCCAAGAGATCACCCTCGACAGAGTCCACCCCGTGGGCCGCCCTGGAGGAGCTGGGGATCGCCCGCCAGACATACTGGCATTGGTCCATAATTTCGGGCTGAAAGAAAGCATACTGCAAAAGGCGCGCAATCTTCCACAGGTCCATTTTAGAGGACATCAGCTTCACCTATACCAGGATCTTTCGGTTCGGACTTTGCAAAGGCGGTGGGAGTTTAAACCCATCACAGAGCACCTGCGTGAGCGGGCGGTGTACTACTCGTGGGGCCACCCGTTCAGCCTTGTTTTTCGCTGGGAGGATCAGCTGCGCCAAGTGAAGTCAATATCGGAGGCTAACCGGATCCTGGGCTTGGAGGAAGATGCCCCGGTTTCGGGTTCGAAGCAGGGACCGACCGGCAGGGACCGCCCGCGTTTGCGGAGGAAGGAAAAAAGAAAGAAACAGCCATGCCCAACTGGGTTGAAGCAGATTTCGGAGCGCCAGTCGGCAGTGAGCAGTGTGGCAGCTGGGACAAGTGCCTAAATTAAGAGTGGTGAGGGCCCGCTGGTTGGCTGCAGGCCGCTTGTCTTGGTCCTGTGGCTGAGTGAAGAGGGTCTGGGCGGCTGAGCTGGTGGATGAATATGTGTGGTTCTACGGCCCAGTGGAGACCTTTACCTCTTAGGATGTGTGAGAGAGGACTTTTTTGGTATGAGCACCCATTGTGCCTTTTAGTTATATGTTTGAATGCTTCCCTGCGAGCTCGGTCACGGATGGTTTCGGAGGTTTGGCTATGTGAGTTGGAGCGGCAGAGGAGCTGCTCGGGATCCAGGCCCCTCCGTAGAACTCCTCCCCACCTGAACAACTGTTTTCCCGAGCTGTATGACGGTTAGGTATCTTAGTTTAAATGTCTGTGGGCTGAATAACCCGACCAAGCGATTAGTGATTCTGTCAGGTCTGGAGAAATCTGGGTGTCATATATGTTTATTGCAGGAGACACATTTATTGCATAAGGACACATTCCGCATGCGCTCAAGGTGGTTTCCCAGGCAGTTTTGGTCCTCAGCAACTACAAAGCATGCAGGGTTGGCGATATTGCTTTCCAGGACCTTCTCTGGGGAGATAGTGGGGAGGATACATGAAGTACAGGGCAGGTTCCTAGCCATTAGAATAAGACTTGGGGCTTTCTCTTTTACTATCGCTTCTCTTTATGCTCCGAATGCCCAACAGGAGGCTTTCCTGAGACAGGCGATCTCCCCAACACTTAGCTCACCAGATAGTGCTATTTTGGTAGGAGGGGATTTTAACTTGGTGATGGATAACGAGCTTGACCGCTCAGGCCAACGCTTTGGACAATCGGGGGCCTTATCGGAGGCGGGACGTCAGTGGCTGGTTGATTGTGGGCTGGAGGATGTGTGGAGAAAGTTGCATCCTACTCTCAGGGATTACTCCTTTTACTCGGCGGCAACCAAGACTTACGCTCAGCTTGATCTTTTCCTGGCCTCGCAGGAATTTGCCTCCCGGGTCAGGGAGGCCACGATTGAACCCAGAGCCTTGGCCGATCATGCCCCAATTACGGTGGAGGTTTCTGTGGGGGTGGGACGGGTGGGCACCCTGAGCTGGCGCTTTAGGGATTCCCTGCTTCAGAGTGAGACAACGGTAGAGTCGCTTCGACGTGCAATCGCAGACTACCTTAGCTTTAATGATGATGGTAGCACCTCAATGGAGACAGTTTGGGAGGCTATGAAGGCAGTGGTGCGGGGCGAGGTGATGGCACTGTCCGCGAGAGATAATAAGGCAAGGAGGGAGTGTAGGAGGCTGGACTGGCTTGTAGTGAGTACCAAGGGGTACTTGCACCTTGCACCAGGCCCAGTTATCCCTTATTAGTGTATAGGGTGTCTAGCAGCTTAGGCTGATAGATAATGGTAGCTTAGCAGAGCAGCTTAGGCTGAACTAGGAGACGTGTGAAGCTACTACAGTACCACTTAGTGTCATATGCACAATATCATAAGAAAACACAATACACAGTTATACTAAAAATAAAGGTACTTTATTTTTATGACAATATGCCAAAGTATCTTAGAGTGTACCCTCAGTGAGAGGATAGCAAAGATACACAAGATATATATACACAATAGCAAAAATATGCAGTATAGTCTTAGAAAACAGTGCAAACAATGTATAGTTACAATAGGATGCAATGGGGAAACATAGGGATAGGGGCAACACAAACCATATACTCCAAAAGTGGAATGCGAACCACGAATGGACCCCAAACCTATGTGACCTTGTAGAGGGTCGCTGGGACTATTAGAAAATAGTGAGAGTTAGAAAAATAACCCTCCCCAAGACCCTGAAAAGTAAGTGCAAAGTGCACTAAAGTTCCCCTAAGGACAAAGAAGTCGTGTTAGAGGAATAATGCAGGAAAGACACAAACCAACAATGCAACAACTGTGGATTTCCAATCTAGGGTACCTGTGGAACAAGGGGACCAAGTCCAAAAGTCACAAGCAAGTCGGAGATGGGCATATGCCCAGGAAATGCCAGCTGTGGATGCAAAGAAGCTTCTACTGGACAGAAGAAGCTGAGGTTTCTGCAGGAACGAAATGGGCTAGAGACTTCCCCTTTGGTGGACGGATCCCTCTTGCCGAGGAGAGTCGTGCAAAAGTGCTTTCCCGCCGAAAGAACGCCAACAAGCCTTGCTAGCTGCAAATCTTTCAGTTAACGTTTTTGGACGCTGCTGTGGCCCTAGAGGGACCAGGAGGTCGCAAATTGGACCAGGAGAGAGAGGGGACGTGGAGCAAGACAAGGAGCCCTCTCAGCAGCAGGTAGCACACGGAGAAGTGCCAGAAACAGGCACTACGAGGATGTGTGAAACAGTGCTCAACCTAAGTCGCACAAAGGAGTCCCACGTCGCCGGAGACCAACTTAGAAAGTCGTGCAATGCAGGTTAGAGTGCCGTGGACCCAGGCTTGGCTGTGCACAAAGGATTTCTGCCGGAAGTGCACAGGGCCCGGAGTAGCTGCAAAAGTCGCGGTTCCCAGCAATGCAGCCCAGCGAGGTGAGGCAAGGACTTACCTCCACCAAACTTGGACTGAAGAGTCACTGGACTGTGGGGGTCACTTGGACAGAGTCGCTGGATTCGAGGGACCTCGCTCGTCGTGCTGAGAGGAGACCCAAGGGACCGGTAATGCAGCTTTTTGGTGCCTGCGGTTGCAGGGGGAAGATTCCGTCGACCCACGGGAGATTTCTTCGGAGCTTCTGGTGCAGAGAGGAGGCAGACTACCCCCACAGCATGCACAAGCAGGAAAACAGTCGAGAAGGCGGCAGGATCAGCGTTACAGAGTTGCAGTAGTCGTCTTTGCTACTATGTTGCAGGTTTGCAGGCTTCCAGCGCGGTCAGCAGTCGATTCCTTGGCAGAAGGTGAAGAGAGAGATGCAGAGGAACTCGGATGAGCTCTTGCATTCGTTATCTAAAGTTTCCCCAGAGACAGAGACCCTAAATAGCCATAAAAGAGGGTTTGGCTACCTAGGAGAGAGGATAGGCTAGCAACACCTGAAGGAGCCTATCACAAGGAGTCTCTGACGTCACCTGGTGGCACTGGCCACTCAGAGCAGTCCAGTGTGCCAGCAGCACCTCTGTTTCCAAGATGGCAGAGGTCTGGAGCACACTGGAGGAGCTCTGGACACCTCCCAGGGGAGGTGCAGGTCAGGGGAGTGGTCACTCCCCTTTCCTTTGTCCAGTTTCGCGCCAGAGCAGGGCTAAGGGGTCCCCTGAACCGGTGTATACTGGCTTATGCAGAATTGGGCACATCTGTGCCCAACAAAGCATTTCCAGAGGCTGGGGGAGGCTACTCCTCCCCTGCCTTCACACCATTTTGCAAAGGGAGAGGGTGTCACACCCTCTCTCAGAGGAAGTTCTTTGTTCTGCCATCCTGGGCCAGGCCTGGCTGGACCCCAGGAGGGCAGATGCCTGTCTGAGGGGTTGGCAGCAGCTGCAGTGAAACCCCAGGAAGGGCAGTTTGGCAGTACCAGGGTCTGTGCTACAGACCACTGGGATCATGGGATTGTGCCAACTATGCCAGGATGGCATAGAGGGGGCAATTCCATGATCATAGACATGTTACATGGCCATATTCGGAGTTACCATTGTGAAGCTACATATAGGTAGTGACCAATATGTAGTGCACGCGTGTAATGGTGTCCCCGCACTCACAAAGTTCAGGGAATTGGCTCTGAACAATGTGGGGGCACCTTGGCTAGTGCCAGGGTGCCCTCACACTAAGTAACTTTGCACCTAACCCTTACCAGGTAAAGGTTAGACATATAGGTGACTTATAAGTTACTTAAGTGCAGTGTAAAATGGCTGTGAAATAACGTGGACGTTATTTCACTCAGGCTGCAGTGGCAGGCCTGTGTAAGAATTGTCAGAGCTCCCTATGGGTGGCAAAAGAAATGCTGCAGCCCATAGGGATCTCCTGGAACCCCAATACCCTGGGTACCTCAGTACCATATACTAGGGAATTATAAGGGTGTTCCAGTAAGCCAATGTAAATTGGTAAAAATGGTCACTAGCCTGTTAGTGACAATTTGGAAAGAAATGAGAGAGCATAACCACTGAGGTTCTGATTAGCAGAGCCTCAGTGAGACAGTTAGTCACTACACAGGTAACACATTCAGGCACACTTATGAGCACTGGGGCCCTGGGTTACCAGGGTCCCAGTGACACATACAACTAAAACAACATATATACAGTGAAAAATGGGGGTAACATGCCAGGCAAGATGGTACTTTCCTACACAACCCCCCCCCAAACGAAGGACAATAAGACTAGCCATGACCTGATGAGTCTTCATTGTCTAAGTGGAAATATCTGGAGAGTCCATCTGCATTTGAGTGGCTACTCCCAGGTCTATGTTCCACTGTATAGTCCATTCCCTGTAGGGATATGGACCACCTCAACAATTTTGGATTTTCACCTTTCATTTGTTCTAGCCAAAGTAGAGGTTTGTGGTCTGTCTGAACAATGAAGTGAGTGCCAAACAGGTATGGCCTCAACTTCTTCAGAGCCCAGACCACAGCAAAGGCCTCCCTCTCAATGGCAGACCAACGCTTTTCTCTAGGGGTAAACCTCCTACTAATAAAAGCAACAGGTTGATCCTGGCCCTCAGAATTAAGTTGTGATAGGACTGCCCCTACTCCTAATTCAGATGCATCAGTTTGGACATAGAATTTTTTAGAGTAACAAGGGCTTTTCAGGACAGGTGCAGAGCACATGGCCTGCTTCAGCTCCTCAAAAGCTTTCTGACAGTTTGCTGTCCATAATACCTTTTTAGGCATTTTCTTGGATGTGAGGTCATTAAGAGGGGCTGCAATGGAGCCATAGTTCTTAATGAACCTCCTGTAATACCCAGTGAGGCCTAGGAAGGCTCTCACCTGAGTCTGAGTGGTAGGGGGAACCCAATCAATAATTGTTTGGATATTCCCCTGTAGTGGTGCAATCTGTTCCCCACCAACAAGGTGTCCCAGATAAACCACCTTACCCTGCCCTATCTGGCACTTTGAAGCCTTGATAGTGAGGCCTGCCTTTTGCAGGGCCTCCAAAACTTTCCATAGGTGGACCAGGTGATCATCCCAGCTGGAGCTAAAGACAGCTATATCGTCCAAATATGCTGCACTGAAAGCTTCCAGCCCTTGCAGGACTGTGTTCACCAACCTCTGAAAAGTGGCAGGTGCATTTTTCAAACCAAAAGGCATTACAGTAAACTGGTAATGTCCTCCAATGGTTGAAAATGCAGTCTTAGGTTTAGCATCTTCTGACAATTTGATCTGCCAATACCCTGCAGTCAAGTCAAAAGTGCTTAGATACTTGGCAGATGCCAGTGTATCTATGAGCTCATCTGCCCTGGGTATAGGGTGAGCATCAGTTTTGGTTACCAAGTTGAGACCTCTATAGTCTACACAAAACCGCATTTCCTTCTTTCCATCTTTGGAATGGGGTTTTGGTACCAGTACCACAGGAGAATCCCATGGACTGTCAGAGTGCTCAACCACTCCTAGTTCTAACATTTTCTGGACCTCTTGCTTTATGCAGTCCCTGACATGGTCAGGCTGCCTATAGATCTTACTTTTGACTGGCAAGCTGTCTCCAGTATCTATAGTGTGCTCACACCAAGAAGTGGTACCTGGCACAGTAGAGAAGAGTTCAGAGAATTGATCTAGGAGATTTATGCAATTGTCTTTCTGCTCAGCAGTAAGACAATCAGCCAAAACTACACCTTCCACCAGAGCATCTTGTTCTGTGGAAGAGAAGAGATCAGGTAGAGGATCACTGTCTTCTTCCTGTCCCTCATCTGTTGCCATGAGCAGAGTGAGATCAGCCCTGTCATAGTAGGGTTTCAGGCGGTTGACATGGAGCACCCTAAGGGGGCTCCTGGCAGTGCCTAAGTCAACTAAATAGGTGACTTCTCCCTTCTTTTCAACAATTGTGTGGGGTCCACTCCATATATCTTGGAGTGCTCTTGGGGCCACAGGCTCCAAGACCCACACTTTCTGCCCTGGTTGGTACTGAACCAAAACAGCCTTCTGGTCATGCCATTGCTTCTGGAGCTCTTGGCTGGCCTGAAGGTTTTTGCTGGCCTTTTTCATGTACTCAGCCATCCTTGATCTGAGGCCAAGTACATAATCCACAATATCCTGCTTAGGAGCTTTTAAAGGTTGTTCCCAACCCTCCTTTACAAGTGTGAGTGGACCCCTAACAGGGTGTCCAAAAAGAAGTTCAAAGGGGCTGAAGCCCACTCCTTTCTGGGGTACCTCTCTGTAGGCAAAAAGGAGGCATGGTAGAAGGATATCCCATCTCCTGCGGAGTTTTTCAGGGAGACCCATAATCATGCCTTTGAGAGTTTTATTAAATCTCTCCACCAGTCCATTTGTTTGTGGATGATAGGGTGTTGTGAACTTGTAAGTTACACCACACTCCTTCCACATGGCCTTTAAGTATGCAGACATGAAATTGCTTCCCCTGTCTGATACTACTTCCTTTGGGAAGCCCACCCTAGAAAATATTCCCAGGAGGGCCTTTGCCACTGCAGGTGCTGTAGTGGTCCTTAAAGGAATTGCTTCAGGATATCTTGTGGCATGGTCCACTACCACCAAGATAAATCTATTGCCTGAAGCAGTAGGAGGGTCAAGGGGGCCAACTATGTCAACCCCTACCCTTTCAAAGGGAACCCCAACCACAGGCAGTGGAATAAGGGGTGCCTTTGGGGTGCCACCTGTCTTGCCACTGGCTTGACAGGTTTCACAGGACTTACAAAATTCCTTTGCGTCCTCAGACATTCTAGGCCAATGAAACAGGGGAACAAGCCTGTCCCAAATTTTCATTTGTCCTAGATGCCCAGCTAGGGGAATGTCATGTGCCAGGGTTAGGAGGAACTTTCTCTACTCCTGAGGAATCACTAATCTCCTGGCAGCTCCAGGTTTAGGATCCCTATGCTCAGTGTACAAGAGGTTGTCCTCCCAGTAAACTCTGTGAGAGTCACTGACATCCCCATTAGCCTGTTTGACAGCTTGCTGTCTGAGACCCTCTAATGTGGGACAGGTTTGCTGTGCCACACTCAGCTCCTCTCTGGCAGGCCCCCCTTCACCCAAAAGCTCAGCAGTGTCTGCTTCCAGCTCCTCTGGTGTAGGTTCTGCACAGGGAGGGAATTCTTCTTCCTCAGAAGTTGAATCCACTGTAGAGGGAGGGATAGTAGGAAGTGGTTTGCTTCTACTAGCCCTAGCTTTAGGGAGCACTTGGTCCATTGTTCCAGGATCCAAGCTTCCCTGTCCTTTTTGCTTTTTGGCCTGAGCCCTTGTCAAAGCAAAAATATGCCCTGGGATGCCCAGCATTGCTGCATGGGCCTCCAACCCCACATCTGACCAAGCTGATGTCTCCAAATCATTCCCTAGTAGACAGTCTACAGGTAAATCTGAAGCTACCACAACTTTCTTTGGACCAGTAACCCCCCCCAGTTGAGATTAACAACAGCTTTGGGGTGGCTAAGTGTGTTGTTGTGAGCATCGGTTAGTTGGTACTGGTGACATAGTAGGTGTTGTTCAGTGTGGACCAGTTTCTCTATGACCATAGTCACACTGGCTCCAGTGTCCCTGTAGGCCTGAACCTCAACACCATTTATTAGGGGTAGCTGCTTGTACTTATCCATATTAAGGGGACAAGCAACTAAGGTGGGTAAATCAATAGCCCCCTCAGAGACTAACACAGCCTCTGTGGCCTCCCTAACAAGGCCAACCCCAACTAAGTTACCAATAGTGAGCCCAGCTACTCCCTTGGATTGGCTATTAGTAGGTTTGCTCCCACCACCACTGCTATTAGTAGGGACACTAGGGGTAGCAGTAGGGGTTGTAGTGGTAGGAGCATTGGTGCTTTTCTTTGGACAACTGGGATCTGTTGTCCAATGGCCTTTTATTTTACATAAATAGCACCATGGTTTCTTTTCCTTGTTCTGATTAAAAGAGGATTTGGGCCCACCACCCCCACCAGAGTGTTTTTGTGGGCCTGATGAAGACTCATTTTTAGATTTGTCCCCACCCTTGTCAGAAGACTTACCATCCTTCTTTTTGTTGCCATCTTTGTCACCCCCTGTATGAACTTTTCTGTTCACCCTTGTTCTGACCCATTTGTCTGCCTTCTTTCCCAATTCTTGGGGAGAGGTCAGATCAGAGTCCACCAAGTACTGGTGCAACAAATCAGACACACAATTATTAAGAATATGCTCTCTCAGGATCAAGTTATACAGGCTGTCATAATCAGTAACTTTACAGCCATGTAACCACCCCTCCAAGGCCTTCACTGAATGGTCAATGAAATCAATCCAGTCTTGTGAAGACTCCTTTTTGGTCTCTCTGAACTTTATCCTGTATTGTTCAGTGGTTAAGCCATAACCATCCAGGAGTGCATTCTTAAGAACTTGGAATTTATTAGCATCATTTTCTTTCACAGTAAGGAGCCTATCCCTACCTTTTCCACTAAATGATAGCCATAGGATAGCAGCCCACTGCCTTTGAGGGACATCCTGTACAACACAGGCCCTCTCAAGTGCAGCAAACCACGTGTTAATGTCATCCCCCTCCTTATAAGGGGGAACTATCTTGTGCAGATTCCTGGAATCATGCTCTTTTGCAGGATGACTATGGGGAATACTGCTGCTGCCACCATGGGTTTCTAAACCCAACTTCTGTCTTTCCTTCTCTAGTTCAAGAGACTGTCTATCCAAATCCAGCTGTTGCTTTTTAAGCTTCAGTCTGGTTTGTTGCACCCTCAACTTATTGAGTTCCGTCTCTAACATTCTGTCATCAGGGTTGGTGGGAGGGACATTCCTAGATACAGAGGTATGATGGGATTGAACAGAAGGAGACCTGTCCCTTACAGAAGTCACCCTAACAGCTTGGCTAACAGAAACATCACTACCAGTATGGTGAGAATAAATGCTTTTGCTATAATGTGAGACAACACTATTTGTATGGTGTGGCTCATCATCATAACCAACTATGCTAGACTGTCTAGTAATGGGCAGGCTAGGAAGTTTCTTTCCAGAATCTTTTCCTGGGGGAGTCCCTGGATCAGATTGAGAAACATTAGCTACTTTTTCAACAGATGGGGCACTTTTAGCCTTATCTTGTTCTCTAAGCATGTTAATTAACAGTTCTAAGGAGGGATTCTTCCCTACACTCAAACCTCTCTTTATGCAGAGACTCCTTGCTCCTTTCCAGCTAAGGTGATCATATGCAAGTTTGGACAGATCAACATTTTGGCCTGTGCCAGACATTTTTAGAGAGAGTTAAAAGTGATAGAAAAAGAGAAAAAATGTTCAGAACTTTTTAGAAAGACAGAAAAAAAACTTTTTAAACTTTTAAGAACTTTTTGAAAGTTTAGAAGTACTTTTCAGCACTTAGAAAAGAGTGAAAAGGGGAAATGCAAAACTTTTTGGCTATGTGTATATACACTGACCTTGTTTTGTATATTTTTCTCTTATGAAAAGTACAATGACAAGAGTGGTAAGTAGTCTCAAAGCACTTATCCCACCGCTGCACAACCAATGTAGGAGGCTGGACTGGCTTGTATTGAGTACCAAGGGGTACTTGCACCTTGCACCAGGCCCAGTTATCCCTTATTAGTGTATAGGGTGTCTAGCAGCTTAGGCTGATAGATAATGGTAGCTTAGCAGAGCAGCTTAGGCTGAACTAGGAGACGTGTGAAGCTACTACAGTACCACTTAGTGTCATATGCACAATATCATAAGAAAACACAATACACAGTTATACTAAAAATAAAGGTACTTTATTTTTATGACAATATGCCAAAGTATCTTAGAGTGTACCCTCAGTGAGAGGATAGCAAAGATACACAAGATATATATACACAATAACAAAAATATGCAGTATAGTCTTAGAAAACAGTGCAAACAATGTATAGTTACAATAGGATGCAATGGGGAAACATAGGGATAGGGGGAACACAAACCATATACTCCAAAAGTGGAATGCGAACCACGAATGGACCCCAAACCTATGTGACCTTGTAGAGGGTCGCTGGGACTATTAGAAAATAGTGAGAGTTAGAAAAATAACCCTCCCCAAGACCCTGAAAAGTGAGTGTAAAGTGCACTAAAGTTCCCCTAAGGACAAAGAAGTCGTGTTAGAGGAATAATGCAGGAAAGACACAAACCAACAATGCAACAACTATGGATTTCCAATCTAGGGTACCTGTGGAACAAGGGGACCAAGTCCAAAAGTCACAAGCAAGTCGGAGATGGGCATATGCCCAGGAAATGCCAGCTGTGGATGCAAAGAAGCTTCTACTGGACAGAAGAAGCTGAGGTTTCTGCAGGAACGAAAAGGGCTAGAGACTTCCCCTTTGGTGGACGGATTTCTCTCACCGTGGAGAGTCGTGCAGAAATGTTTTCCCGCCGAAAGAACGCCAACAAGCCTTGCTAGCTGCAAATCGTGCAGTTAGCGTTTTTGGACGCTGCTGTGGCGCTGGAGGGACCAGGAGGTCGCAAATTGGACCAGGAAAGAGAGGTGATGTCGAGCAAGACAAAGAGCCCTCTCAGCAGCAGGTAGCATCCAGAGAAGTGCCAGAAACAGGCACTACGAGGATGCGTGAAACGGTGCTCACCCAAAGTCGCACAAAGGAGTCCCACGTCGCCGGAGACCAACTTAGAAAGTCGTGCAATGCAGGTTAGAGTGCCGTGGACCCAGGCTTGGCTGTGCACAAAGGATTTCTGCCGGAAGTGCACAGGGGCCGGAGTAGCTGCAAAAGTCGCAGTTCCCAGCAATGCAGCCCAGCGAGGTGAGGCAAGGACTTACCTCCACCAAACTTGGACTGAAGAGTCACTGGACTGTGGGGGTCACTTGGACAGAGTCGCTGGATTCGAGGGACCTCGCTCGTCGTGCTGAGAGGAGACCCAAGGGACCGGTAATGCAGCTTTTTGGTGCCTGCGGTTGCAGGGGGAAGATTCCGTCGACCCACGGGAGATTTCTTCGGAGCTTCTGGTGCAGAGGAGGCAGACTACCCCCACAGCATGCACAAGCAGGAAAACAGTCGAGAAGGCGGCAGGATCAGCGTTACAGAGTTGCAGTAGTCGTCTTTGCTACTATGTTGCAGGCTTCCAGCGAGGTCAGCAGTCGATTCCTTGGCAGAAGGTGAAGAGAGAGATGCAGAGGAACTCGGATGAGCTCTTGCATTCGTTATCTAAAGTTTCCCCAGAGACAGAGACCCTAAATAGCCAGAAAAGACGGTTTGGCTACCTAGGAGAGAGGATAGGCTAGCAACACCTGAAGGAGCCTATCACAAGGAGTCTCTGACGTCACCTGGTGGCACTGGCCACTCAGAGCAGTCCAGTGTGCCAGCAGCACCTCTGTTTCCAAGATGGCAGAGGTCTGGAGCACACTGGAGGAGCTCTGGACACCTCCCAGGGGAGGTGCAGGTCAGGGGAGTGGTCACTCCCCTTTCCTTTGTCCAGTTTCGCGCCAGAGCAGGGCTAAGGGGTCCCCTGAACCGGTGTAGACTGGCTTATGCAGAATTGGGCACCTCTGTGCCCAACAAAGCATTTCCAGAGGCTGGGGGAGGCTACTCCTCCCCTGCCTTCACACCATTTTGCAAAGGGAGAGGGTGTCACACCCTCTCTCAGAGGAAGTTCTTTGTTCTGCCATCCTGGGCCAGGCCTGGCTGGACCCCAGGAGGGCAGATGCCTGTCTGAGGGGTTGGCAGCAGCAGCAGCTGCAGTGAAACCCCAGGAAGGGCAGTTTGGCAGTACCAGGGTCTGTGCTACAGACCACTGGGATCATGGGATTGTGCCAACTATGCCAGGATGGCATAGAGGGGGCAATTCCATGATCATAGACATGTTACATGGCCATATTCGGAGTTACCATTGTGAAGCTACATATAGGTAGTGACCTATATGTAGTGCACGCGTGTAATGGTGTCCCCGCACTCACAAAGTTCAGGGAATTGGCTCTGAACAATGTGGGGGCACCTTGGCTAGTGCCAGGGTGCCCTCACACTAAGTAACTTTGCACCTAACCCTTACCAGGTAAAGGTTAGACATATAGGTGACTTATAAGTTACTTAAGTGCAGTGTAAAATGGCTGTGAAATAACGTGGACGTTATTTGACTCAGGCTGCAGTGGCAGGCCTGTGTAAGAATTGTCAGAGCTCCCTATAGGTGGCAAAAGAAATGATGCAGCCCATAGGGATCTCCTGGAACCCCAATACCCTGGGTACCTCAGTACCATATACTAGGGAATTATAAGGGTTTTCCAGTAAGCCAATGTAAATTGGTAAAAATGGTCACTAGCCTGTTAGTGACAATTTGGAAAGAAATGAGAGAGCATAACCACTGAGGTTCTGATTAGCAGAGCCTCAGTGAGACAGTTAGTCACTACACAGGTAACACATTTTAGGCACACTTATGAGCACTGGGGCCCTGGGTTACCAGGGTCCCAGTGACACATACAACTAAAACAACATATATACAGTGAAAAATGGGGGTAACATGCCAGGAAAGATGGTACTTTCCTACAGGGAGATAAGGGAGGAGCTGGAGCAGAGGGTGGCGGTGCTGGACCGTTCCCACAAGTCAACGGGCGCACCTCGAATATGGTGGGAATTGGAGAAGTTGAGGCAACAGCTGAAGAGGCTGGATTGGGATAGAGCGGAGTATGCGATAGTGAGACTTAAGCACAAATTCTACATTGGGAGTAATAGGTGCGGGAAGCTATTGGCGCACCGGATGCGAGCGCAGCGCGCAGCATCCGCGATAAAATTTATCCATTCCCCTTCTGGAGTGGAGGCGTGTACGAGCAATCAGATTGCATAGGTGTAGGAAAGTGCCATCTTGCCTGGCATGTTACCCCCATTTTTCACTGTATATATGTTGCTTTAGTTGTATGTGTCACTGGGACCCTGCTAGTCAGGGCTCCAGTGCTCATAAGTGTGCCTGAATGTGTTACCTGTGTTATGCCTAACTGTCTCACTGAGGCTCTGCTAATCAGAACCTCAGTGGTTATGCTCTCTCATTTCTTTCAAATTATCACTAACAGGCTAGTGACCAATTTTACCAATTTACATTGGCTTACTGGAACACCCTTATAATTCCCTAGTATATGGTACTGAGATACCCAGGGTATTGGGGTTCCAGGAGATCCCTATGGGCTGCAGCATTTCTTTTGCCACCAATAGGGAGCTCTGACAATTCTTACACAGGCCTGCCACTGCAGCCTGAGTGAAAACACGTCCACGTTATTTCACAGCCATTTTACACTGCACTTAAGTAACTTATAAGTCACCTATATGTCTAACCTTTACCTGGTAAAGGTTGGGTGCTAAGTTACTTAGTGTGTGGGCAACCTGGCACTAGCCAAGGTGCCCCCACATTGTTCAGGGCCAATTCCCCGGACTTTGTGAGTGCGGGGACACCATTACACACGTGCGCTACATATAGGTCACTACCTATATGTAGCTTCACAATGGTAACTCCGAATATGGCCATGTAATATGTCTATGATCATGGAATTGCCCCCTCTATGCCATCCTGGCATAGTTAGCACAATCCCATGATCCCAGTGGTCTGTAGCACATACCCTGGTACTGCCAAACTGCCTTTCCCGGGGTTTCACTGCAGCTGCTGCTGCTGCCAACCCCTGAGACCGGCTTCTGCCCTCCTGGGGTCCAGCCAGGCCTGGCCCAGGATGGCAGAACAAAGGACTTCCTCTGAGAGAGGGTGTTACACCCTCTCCCTTTGGAAAATGGTGTGAAGGCAGGGGAGGAGTAGCCTCCCCCAGCCTCTGGAAATGCTTTCATGGGCACACATGGTGCCCATTTCTGCATAAGCCAGTCTACAACGGTTCAGGGACCCCTTAGCCCTGCTCTGGCGCGAAACTGGACAAAGGGAAAGGGAGTGACCACTCCCCTGACCTGTACCTCCCCTGGGAGGTGCCCAGAGCTCCTCCAGTGTGCTCCAGACCTCTGCCATCTTGGAAACAGAGGTGCTGCTGGCACACTGGACTGCTCTGAGTGGCCAGTGCCATCAGGTGACATCAGAGACTCCTTCTGATAGGCTCCTTCAGGTGTTGCTAGCCTATCCTCTCTCCTAGGTAGCCAAACCCTCTTTTCTGGCTATTTAGGGTCTCTGTCTCTTGGGATTCCTTAGATAACGAATGCAAGAGCTCATCTGAGTTCCTCTGCATCTCTCTCTTCACCTTCTGCCATGGAATCGACTGCTGACCGCGCTGGAAGCCTGCAAAACTGCAACATAGTAGCGAAGACGACTACTGCAACTCTGTAACGCTGATCCTGCCGCCTTCTCAACTGTTTTCCTGGTGGTGCATGCTGTGGGGGTAGTCTGCCTCCTCTCTGCACTAGAAGCTCCGAAGAAATCTCCCGTGGGTCGACGGAATCGTCCCCCTGCAACCGCAGGCACCAAAGAACTGCATCACCGGTACCCTGGGTCTCCTCTCAGCACGACGAGCGAGGTCCCTGGAATCCAGCAACTCTGTCCAAGTGACTCCCACAGTCCAGTGACTCTTCAGACCAAGTTTGGTGGAGGTAAGTCCTTGCCTCCCCACGCCAGACTGCATTACTGGGAACCGCGACTTTTGCAGCTACTCCGGCCTCCGTGCACTTTTACGGAAATCCTTTGTGCACAGTCCATCCTGGGTCCACGGCACTCTAACCTGCATTGCACGACCTTCTAAATTGTTCTCCGGCGACGTGGGACTCCTTTGTGCGACTTCAGGTGAGCACCGTTTCACGCATCCTCGTAGTGCCTATTTCTGGCACTTCTGCGGGTGTTGCCTGCTGCTGAGAGGGCTCCTTGTCTTGCTCGACGCCCCCTCTGTCCCCTGACGCAATTGCCGACATCCTGGTCCCTCCTGGGCCACAGCAGCATCCAAAAACACTAACCGCATGATTTGCAGCTAGCAAGGCTTGTTGGCGGTCTTTCGACGGGAAAATACTTCTGCATGACTCTCCACGGTGTGAAGGATCCGTCCTCCAAAGGGAAGTCTCTAGCCCTTGTCGTTCCTGCAGAAACCTAAGCTTCTACTGTCCTGTAGCAGCTCCTTTGCACCCACAGCTGGCATTTCCGGGGCATCTGCCCATCTCCGACTTGCTTGTGACTTTTGGACTTGGTCCCCTTGTTCCACAGGTACCCTCGACTGGAAATCCATTGTTGTTGCATTGTTGGTTTGTGTCTTTCCTGCAGAATTCCCCTATCACGACTTCTATGTCCTTTGGGGAACTTTAGTGCACTTTGCACTCACTTTTCAGGGTCTTGGGGTGGGCTATTTTTCTAACCCTTAATATTTTCTAATAGTCTCAGCGACCCTCTACAAGGTCACATAGGTTTGGGGTCCATTCGTGGTTCGCATTCCACTTTTGGAGTATATGGTTTGTGTTGCCCCTATCCCTGTGTGTCCCCATTGCATCCTATTGTAACTATACATTGTTTGCACTGTTTTCTAATACTATTACTGCATATTTTGGTATTGTGTACATATATCTTGTGTATATTTGCTATCCTCATACTGAGGGTACTCACTGAGATACTTTTGGCATATTGTCATAAAAATAAAGTACCTTTATTTTTTGTATATCTGTGTATTGTGTTTTCTTATGATATTGTGCATATGGCACTAGTGGTACTGTAGGAGCTTCACTCGTCTCCTAGTTCAGCCTAAGCTGCTCTGCTAAGCTACCATTATCTATCAGCCTATGCTGCTAGACACCCTATACACTAATAAGGGATAACTGGGTCTGGTGCAAGGTGCAAGTACCCCTTGGTACTCACTACAAGCCAGTCCAGCCTCCTACAAGAGGCTTTTGCGGAGTTCTACCGGGGTTTGTACGCGGCTGATGCGGGGGATAACGAGGCATCGGATTTATTCTTAGAGGATATAGCAATTATGCCCCTTGGTGAGAAGGAGGTGTCTCTGTTGGACCAGCCGATACGGTTGGAAGAGGTCATACCGGCAATTTCTCGACTAAAAGTTGGGAAGTCTCCTGGCCCTGATGGGTTTACGGCCTTATTCTATAAGACTTTCTGCGTGGAACTTGCTCCGCTTCTGGTGCCGCTCTTTAACTCTTTTCGGACGTCAGGAGCCCTGACACCTAGCATGTTGGACGCTACTATTGCAGTTATACATAAACCGGGTAAAGACCCAGAGGAGTGTGCCTCATATAGGCCGATCTCGCTTCTGAATATTGATGCCAAGTTGCTCACTGGCATACTTGCCTGCCGCCTTAATTTCTATATGCCGGTTCTTATTGACCCGGATCAATCAGGTTTTATACCAAACTGACAATGCAGTGACAATACGAAGCGGCTCCTGCACCTGTTGGATAAAATGGATCGTTCCCGCAGGGAGGAGCTTTTCCTCTCTATCGATGCTGAAAAAGCATTCGATAGGGTTCATTGGCCCTATCTCTTTAAGGTACTGGAGCGATTTGGACTGGGCCCCCTCTTCAGGTCCTGGATCAGTTGTGTTTATCAGTGTAGGAGGCTGGCCTGGCTTGTGGTGGGTACCAAGGGGTACTTACACCTTGCACCAGGTCCAGGTATCCCTTATTAGTGTAGAGGGGTGTCTAGCAGCTTAGGCTGATAGAAAAGGTAGCTTAGCAGAGCAGCTTAGGCTGAACTAGGAGACGAGTGAAGCTCCTACAGTACCACTAGTGTCATATGCACATTATCATAAGAAAACACAACACATAGATATACTAAAAATAAAGGTACTTTATTTTTATGACAATATGCCAAAGTATCTCAGTGAGTACCCTCAGTATGATAATAGCAAATATACACAAGATATATGTACACAATACCAAAATATGCAGTAATAGCAATAGAAAACCGTGCAAACAATGTATAGTCACAATAGAATGTAATGGGGCCACATAGGGAGGGGCAACACAAACCATATACTCTAGAAGTGGAATGCGAACCACGAATGGACCCCAAACCTATGTGACCTTGTAGAGGGTCGCTGGGACTGTAAGAAAACAGTGAGGGTTAGAAAAATAGCCCACCCCAAGACCCTGAAAAGTGGGTGCAAAGTGCACCTAAGTTCCCCAGAGAGCACAGAAGTAGTGATAGGGGAATTCTGCAAGGAAGACCAACACCAGCAATGCAACAACAATGGATTTCCTGACGAGAGTACCTGTGGAACAAGGGGACCAAGTCCAAGAGTCACGATCAAGTCGGGAGTGGGCTGATGCCCAGGAAATGCCAGCTGTGGGTGCAAAGAAGCTGCCACCGGATGGTAGAAGCTGTAGATTTTGCAAGAACGATAAGGGCTAGAAACATCCCCTTTGGAGGATGGATGCCCCACGTCGTGAAGATACTTGAAGAGGTATTTCCGTGCAGAAAGACCGCAAACAAGCCTTGCTAGCTGCAAAGGTCGCGGTTAGGGTTTTTGGATGCTGCTGTGGCCCAGGAGGGACCAGGATGTCGCCAATTGTGTGAGGAGACAGAGGGGGTGTCCAGCAAGGCAAAGAGCCCACTCAGAAGCAAGCATCACTCGCAGAAGTGCCAGAACAGGCACTACAAAGTGGAGTGAACCAGAGCTCACCCGAAGTCACAAAGGAAGGTCCCACGACGCCGGAGGACAACTCAGGAGGTCGTGCACTGCAGGTAAGAATGCCGGGGACCCAGGCTTGGCTGTGCACAAAGGAAAATCTGGAAGAGTGCATGTAGGAGGCTGGACTGGCTTGTAGTGAGTACCAAGGGGTACTCGCACCTTGCACCAGGCCCAGTTATCCCTTATTAGTGTATAGGGTGTCTAGCAGCTTAGGCTGATAGATAATGGTAGCTTAGCAGAGCAGCTTAGGCTGAACTAGGAGACGTGTGAAGCTACTACAGTACCACTTAGTGTCATATGCACAATATCATAAGAAAACACAATACACAGTTATACTAAAAATAAAGGTACTTTATTTTTATGACAATATGCCAAAGTATCTTAGAGTGTACCCTCAGTGAGAGGATAGGAAATATACACAAGATATATATACACAATAGCAAAAATATGCAGTATAGTCTTAGAAAACAGTGCAAACAATGTATAGTTACAATAGGATGCAATGGGGAAACATAGGGATAGGGGCAACACAAACCATATACTCCAAAAGTGGAATGCGAACCACGAATGGACCCCAAACCTATGTGACCTTGTAGAGGGTCGCTGGGACTATTAGAAAATAGTGAGAGTTAGAAAAATAACCCTCCCGAAGACCCTGAAAAGTGAGTGCAAAGTGCACTAAAGTTCCCCTAAGGACAAAGAAGTCGTGTTAGAGGAATAATGCATGAAAGACACAAACCAGCAATGCAACAACTGTGGATTTCCAATCTAGGGTACCTGTGGAACAAGGGGACCAAGTCCAACAGTCACAAGCAAGTCGGAGATGGGCAGATGCCCAGGAAATGCCAGCTGCGGGTGCAAAGAAGCTTCTACTGGACAGAAGAAGCTGAGGTTTCTGCAGGAACAAAAAGGGCTAGAGACTTTCCCTTTGGTGGAAGGATCCATCTCGCCTTGGAGAGTCGTGCAGAAGTGTTTTCCCGCCGGAAGGACGCCAACAAGCCTTGCTAGTTGCAAATCGTGTGTTTGGCATTTTTGGACGCTGCTGGGGCCCAGGAGGGACCAAGAGGTCGAAAATTGGACCTGAAGAGAGAGGGGACAACGTGCAAGACAAAGAGCCCTCACTAAAGCAGGTAGCACCCAGAGAAATGCCAGAAACAGGGCCTACAATGATGCGTGAAACGGTGCTCGCCGAAGTTGCACAAAGGAGTCCCACGTCGCCGGAGACCAACTTAGAAAGTCGTGCAATGCAGGTTAGAGTGCCGTGGACCCAGGCTTGGCTGTGCACAAAGGATTTCCGCCGGAAGTGCACAGGGGCCGGAGTAGCTGCAAAGTCGCGGTTCCCAGCAATGCAGCCCAGCGAGGTGAGGCAAGGACTTACCTCCACCAAACTTGGACTGAAGAGTCACTGGACTGTGGGGGTCACTTGGACAGAGTCGCTGGATTCGAGGGACCTCGCTCGTCGTGCTGAGAGGAGACCCAAGGGACCAGTAATGCAGCTTTTTGGTGCCTGCGGTTGCAGGGGGAAGATTCCGTCGACCCACTGGAGATTTCTTCGGAGCTTCTGGTGCAGAGAGGAGGCAGACTACCCCCACAGCATGCACAAGCAGGAAAACAGTCGAGAAGGCGGCAGGATCAGCGTTACAGAGTTGCAGTAGTCGTCTTTGCTACTATGTCGCAGATTTGCAGGCTTCCAGCGCGGTCAGCAGTCGATTCCTCATCAGAAGGTGAAGAGAGAGATGCAGAGGAACTCGGCTGAGCTCATGCATTCGTTATCTAAAGTTTCCCCAGAGGCAGAGACCCTAAATAGCCAGAAAAGAGGGTTTGGCTACCTAGGAGAGAGGATAGGCTAGCAACACCTGAAGGAGCCTATCACAAGGAGTCTCTGACGTCACCTGGTGGCACTGGCCAGTCAGAGCAGTCCAGTGTGCCAGCAGCACCTCTGTTTCCAAGATGGCAGAGGTCTGGAGCACAATGGAGGAGCTCTGGACACCTCCCAGGGGAGGTGCAGGTCAGGGGAGTGGTCACTCCCCTTTCCTTTGTCCAGTTTCGCGCCAGAGCAGGGGCTAAGGGGTCCCTGAACCGGTGTAGACTGGCTTATGCAGAATTGGGCACATCTGTGCCCAACAAAGCATTTCCAGAGGCTGGGGGAGGCTACTCCTCCCCTGCCTTCACACCATTTTCCAAAGGGAGAGGGTGTCACACCCTCTCTCAGAGGAAGTTCTTTGTTCTGCCATCCTGGGCCAGGCCTGGCTGGACCCCAGGAGGGCAGCTGCCTGTCTGAGGGGTTGGCAGCAGCAGCAGCTGCAGTGAAACCCCAGGAAGGGCAGTTTGGCAGTACCAGGGTCTGTGCTACAGACCACTGGGATCATGGGATTGTGCCAACTATGCCAGGATGGCATAGAGGGGGCAATTCCATGATCATAGACATGTTACATGGCCATATTCGGAGTTACCATTGTGAAGCTACATATAGGTAGTGACCTATATGTAGTGCATGCGTGTAATGGTGTCCCCGCAATCACAAAGTTCAGGGAATTGGCTCTGAACAATGTGGGGGCACCTTGGCTAGTGCCAGGGTGCCCTCACACTAAGTAACTTTGCACCTAACCTTTACCAGGTAAAGGTTAGACAAATAGGTGACTTATAAGTTACTTAAGTGCAGTGTAAAATGGCTATGAAATAACGTGGACGTTATTTCACTCAGGCTGCAGTGGCAGGCCTGTGTAAGAATTGTCAGAGCTCCCTATGGGTGGCAAAAGAAATGCTGCAGCCCATAGGGATCTCCTGGAACCCCAATACCCTGGGTACCTCAGTACCATATACTAGGGAATTATAAGGGTGTTCCAGTAAGCCAATGTGAATTGGTAAAAATGGTCACTAGCCTGTCAGTGACAATTTGGAAAGAAATGAGAGAGCATAACCACTGAGGTTCTGGTTAGCAGAGCCTCAGTGAGACAGTTAGTCACTACACAGGTAACACATTCAGGCACACTTATGAGCACTGGGGCCCTGGGTTACCAGGGTCCCAGTGACACATACAACTAAAACAACATATATACAGTGAAAAATGGGGGTAACATGCCAGGCAAGATGGTACTTTCCTACACAACCCCCCCCCAAACGAAGGACAATAAGACTAGCCATGACCTGATGAGTCTTCATTGTCTAAGTGGAAATATCTGGAGAGTCCATCTGCATTGGAGTGGCTACTCCCAGGTCTATGTTCCACTGTATAGTCCATTCCCTGTAGGGATATGGACCACCTCAACAATTTAGGATTTTCACCTTTCATTTGTTTTAGCCAAAGTAGAGGTTTGTGGTCTGTCTGAACAATGAAGTGAGTGCCAAACAGGTATGGCCTCAACTTCTTCAGAGCCCAGACCACAGCAAAGGCCTCCCTCTCAATGGCAGACCAACGCTTTTCTCTAGGGGTCAACCTCCTACTAATAAAAGCAACAGGTTGATCCTGGCCCTCAGAATTAAGTTGTGATAGGACTGCCCCTACTCCTAAATCAGATGCATCAGTTTGGACATAGAATTTTTTAGAGTAACAAGGGCTTTTCAGGACAGGTGCAGAGCACATGGCCTGCTTCAGCTCCTCAAAAGCTTTCTGACAGTTTGCTGTCCATAATACCTTTTTAGGCATTTTCTTGGATGTGAGGTCATTAAGAGGGGCTGCAATGGAGCCATAGTTCTTAATGAACCTCCTGTAATACCCAGTGAGGCCTAGGAAGGCTCTCACCTGAGTCTGAGTGGTAGGGGGAACCCAATCAATAATAGTTTGGATTTTCCCCTGAAGTGGTGCAATCTGTTCCCCACCAACAAGGTGTCCCTGATAAACCACCTTACCCTGCCCTATCTGGCACTTTGAAGCCTTGATAGTGAGGCCTGCCTTTTGCAGAGCCTCCAAAACTTTCCATAGGTGGACCAGTTGATCATCCCAGCTGGAGCTAAAGACAGCTATATCGTCCAAATATGCTGCACTGAAAGCTTCCAGCCCTTGCAGGACTGTGTTCACCAACCTCTGAAAAGTGGCAGGTGCATTTTTCAAACCAAAAGGCATTACAGTAAACTGGTAATGTCCTCCAATGGTAGAAAATGCAGTCTTAGGTTTAGCATCTTCTGACAATTTGATCTGCCAATACCCTGCAGTCAAATCAAAAGTGCTTAGATACATGGCAGATGCCAGTGTATCTATGAGCTCATCTGCCCTGGGTATAGGGTGAGCATCAGTTTTGGTTACCAAGTTGAGACCTCTATAGTCTACACAAAACCGCATTTCCTTCTTTCCATCTTTGGAATGGGGTTTTGGTACCAGTACCACAGGAGAAGCCCATAGACTGTCAGAGTGCTCAACCACTCCTAGTTCTAACATTTTCTGGACCTCTTGCTTTATGCAGTCCCTGACATGGTCAGGCTGCCTATAGATCTTACTTTTGACAGGTAAACTGTCTCCAGTATCTATAGTGTGCTCACACCAAGAAGTGGTACCTGGCACAGTAGAGAAGAGTTCAGAGAATTGATCTAGGAGATTTATGCAATTATCTTTCTGCTCAGCAGTAAGACAATCAGCCAAAACTACACCTTCCACAAGAGCATCTTGTTCTGTGGAAGAGAAGAGATCAGGTAGAGGATCACTGTCTTCTTCCTGTCCCTCTTCAGTTGCCATGAGCAGGGTGAGATCAGCCCTGTCATAGTAGGGTTTCAGGCGGTTGACATGGAGCACCCTAAGGGGACTCCTGGCAGTGCCTAAGTCAACTAAATAGGTGACTTCTCCCTTCTTTTCAACAATTGTGTGGGGACCACTCCATTTATCTTGGAGTGCTCTTGGGGCCACAGGCTCCAAGACCCACACTTTCTGCCCTGGTTGGTACTGAACCAAAACAGCCTTCTGATCATGCCATTGCTTCTGGAGCTCTTGGCTGGCCTGAAGGTTTTTACTGGCCTTTTTCATGTACTCAGCCATCCTTGATCTGAGGCCAAGTACATAATCCACAATATCCTGCTTAGGAGCTTTTAAAGGTTGTTCCCAACCCTCCTTTACAAGTGTGAGTGGACCCCTAACAGGGTGTCCAAAAAGAAGTTCAGAGGGGCTGAAGCCCACTCCTTTCTGGGGTACCTCCCTGTAGGCAAAAAGGAGGCATGGTAGAAGGATATCCCATCTCCTGCGGAGTTTTTCAGGGAGACCCATAATCATGCCTTTGAGAGTTTTATTAAATCTCTCCACCAGTCCATTTGTTTGTGGATGATAGGGTGTTGTGAACTTGTACGTTACACCACACTCCTTCCACATGGCCTTTAAGTATGCAGACATGAAATTGCTTCCTCTGTCTGATACCACTTCCTTTGGGAAGCCCACCCTGGAAAATATTCCCAGGAGGGCCTTTGCCACTGCAGGTGCTGTAGTGGTCCTTAAAGGAATAGCTTCAGGATATCTTGTGGCATGGTCCACTACCACTAAGATAAACCTATTGCCTGAAGCAGTAGGAGGGTCAAGGGGGCCAACTATGTCAACCCCTACCCTTTCAAAGGGAACCCCAACCACAGGCAGTGGGATAAGGGGTGCCTTTGGGGTGCCACCTGTCTTGCCACTGGCTTGACAGGTTTCACAGGACTTACAAAATTCCTTTGTGTCCTCAGACATCCTAGGCCAATGAAACAGGGGAACAAGCCTGTCCCAAGTTTTCATTTGTCCTAGGTGCCCAGCTAAGGGAATGTCATGTGCCAGTGTTAGGAGGAACTTTCTGTACTCCTGAGGAATCACTAATCTCCTGGCAGCTCCAGGTTTAGGATCCCTATGCTCAGTGTACAAGAGGTTGTCCTCCCAGTAAACTCTGTGAGAGTCACTGACATCCCCATTAGCCTGTTTGACAGCTTGCTGTCTGAGACCCTCTAATGTGGGACAGGTTTGCTGTGCCACACTCAGCTCCTCTCTGGCAGGCCCCCCTTCACCCAAAAGCTCAGCAGTGTCTGCTTCCAGCTCCTCTGGTGTAGGTTCTGCACAGGGAGGGAATTCTTCTTCCTCAGAAGTAGAATCCACTGTAGAGGGAGGGATAGTAGGAAGTGGTTTGCTTCTACCAGCCCTAGCTTTAGGGAGCACTTGGTCCATTGTTCCAGGATCCAAGCTTCCCTGTCCTTTTTGCTTTTTGGCCTGAGCTCTTGTCAAAGCAAAAATATGCCCTGGGATGCCCAGCATTGCTGCATGGGCCTCCAACTCCACATCTGACCAAGCTGATGTCTCCAAATCATTCCCTAATAGACAGTCTACAGGTAAATCTGAAGCTACCACAACTTTCTTTGGACCAGTAACCCCCCCCCCAGTTGAGATTTACAACAGCCATGGGGTGGCTAAGTGTGTTGTTGTGAGCATCGGTTACTTGGTACTGGTGACCAAGTAGGTGTTGTTCAGGGTGGACCAGTTTCTCTATGACCATAGTCACACTGGCACCAGTGTCCCTGTAGGCCTGAACCTCAACACCATTTATTAGGGGTAGCTGCTTGTAGTTATCCATATTAAGGGGACAAGCAACTAAGGTGGCTAAATCAATAGCCCCCTCAGAGACTAACACAGCCTCTGTGGCCTCCCTAACAAGGCCAACCCCAACTAAATTACCAAAAGTGAGCCCAGCTACTCCCTTGGATTGGCTATTAGTAGGTTTGCTCCCACCACCACTGCTATTAGTAGGGACACTAGGTGTAGCAGTAGGGGATGTAGTGGTAGGAGCAGTGGTGCCTTTCTTTGGACAACTGGGATCTGTTGTCCAATTGTGAGAAGGTAGCCTCTTTCTAGCCTTGTTACCCCCACTTTTGGCCTGTTTGTGAGTGTATGTCAGGGTGTTTGTCACTGTTTTCACTGTCTCACTGGGATCCTGATAGCCAGGCCTCAGTGCTCATAGTGAAAACACCATGTTTTCAGTATGGTTGTTATGTGTCACTGGGATCCTGCTAGTCAGGACCCCAGTGCTCATAGGTTTGTGGCCTATATGTATGTGTCACTGGGACCCTGTCACACAGGGCCCCAGTGCTCATAGGTGTGCATGTATATGTTCCCTGTGTGGTGCCTAACTGTCTCACTGAGGCTCTGCTAACCAGAACCTCAGTGGTTATGCTCTCTCATTACTTTCAAATTGTCACTGACAGGCTAGTGACCATTTTTACCAATTTACATTGGCTTACTGGAACACCCTTATAATTCCCTAGTATATGGTACTGAGGTACCCAGGGTATTGGGGTTCCAGGAGATCCCTATGGGCTGCAGCATTTCTTTTGCCACCCATAGGGAGCTCTGACAATTCTTACACAGGCCTGCCACTGCAGCCTGAGTGAAATAACGTCCACGTTATTTCACAGCCATTTTTCACTGCACTTAAGTAACTTATAAGTCACCTATATGTCTAACCTTTACCTGGTAAAGGTTAGGTGCAAAGTTACTTAGTGTGAGGGCACCCTGGCACTAGCCAAGGTGCCCCCACATTGTTCAGAGCCAATTCACTGAACTTTGTGAGTGCGGGGACACCATTACACGCGTGCACTACATATAGGTCACTACCTATATGTAGCTTCACCATGGTAACTCCGAATATGGCCATGTAACATGTCTATGATCATGGAATTGCCCCCTCTATGCCATCCTGGCATTGTTGGTACAATTCCATGATCCCAGTGGTCTGTAGCACAGACCCTGGTACTGCCAGACTGACCTTCCTGGGGTTTCACTGCAGCTGCTGCTGCTGCCAACCCCTCAGACAGGCAGCTGCCCTCCTGGGGTCCAGCCAGGCCTGGCCCAGGATGGCAGAACAAAGAACTTCCTCTGAGAGAGGGTGTGACACCCTCTCCCTTTGGAAAATGGTGTGAAGGCAGGGGAGGAGTAGCCTCCCCCAGCCTCTGGAAATGCTTTGTTGGGCACAGATGTGCCCAATTCTGCATAAGCCAGTCTACACCGGTTCAGGGACCCCTTAGCCCCTGCTCTGGCGCGAAACTGGACAAAGGAAAGGGGAGTGACCACTCCCCTGACCTGCACCTCCCCTGGGAGGTGTCCAGAGCTCCTCCAGTGTGCTCCAGACCTCTGCCATCTTGGAAACAGAGGTGCTGCTGGCACACTGGACTGCTCTGAGTGGCCAGTGCCACCAGGTGACGTCAGAGACTCCTGCTGATAGGCTCCTTCAGGTGTTAGTAGCCTTTCCTCTCTCCTAGGTAGCCAAACCCTCTTTTCTGGCTATTTAGGGTCTCTGTCTCTGGGGAAACTTCAGATAACGAATGCATGAGCTCAGCCGAGTTCCTCTGCATCTCCCTCTTCACCTTCTGATAAGGAATCGACCGCTGACCGCGCTGGAAGCCTGCAAACCTGCAACATAGTAGCAAAGACGACTACTGCAACTCTGTAACGCTGATCCTGCCACCTTCTCGACTGTTTTCCTGCTTGTGCATGCTGTGGGGGTAGTCTGCCTCCTCTCTGCACCAGAAGCTCCGAAGAAATCTCCCGTGGGTCGACGGAATCTTCCCCCTGCAACCGCAGGCACCAAAAAGCTGCATCTCCGGTCCCTTGGGTCTCCTCTCAGCACGACGAGCGAGGTCCCTCGAATCCAGCAACACCGTCCAAGTGACCCCCACAGTCCAGTGACTCTTCAGCCCAAGTTTGGTGGAGCTAAGTCCTTGCCTCACCTCGCTGGGCTGCATTGCTGGGAACCGCGACTTTGCAAGCTACTCCGGCCCCTGTGCACTTCCGGCGGAAATCCTTCGTGCACAGCCAAGCCTGGGTCCACGGCACTCTAACCTGCATTGCACGACTTTCTAAGTTGGTCTCCGGCGACGTGGGACTCCTTTGTGCAACTTCGGCGAGCACCATTTCACGCATCCTCGTAGTGCCTGTTTCTGGCACTTCTCCGGGTGCTACCTGCTTCAGTGAGGGCTCTTTGTCTTGCTCGACGTCCCCTCTCTCTGCAGGTCCAATTTGCGACCTCCTGGTCCCTCCTGGGCCCCAGCAGCGTCCAAAAACGCCAAACGCACGATTTGCGTGTAGCAAGGCTTATTGGCGTTCATCCGGCGGGAAAACACTTCTGCACGACTCTCCAAGGCGTTGGGGATCCATCCTCCAAAGGGGAAGTCTCTAGCCCTTGTCGTTCCTGCAGTATTCACAGTTCTTCAGCCTAGTAAGAGCTTCTTTGCACCAACCGCTGGCATTTCTTGGGCATCTGCCCATCTCCGAGCTGCTTGTGACTTTTGGACTTGGTCCCCTTGTTCCACAGGTACCTTCAGACAGGAATCCATCGCTGTTGCATTGCTGATTTGTGTTTTCCTTGCATTCTCCCTCTAACACGACTATTTTGTCCTTAGGGGAACTTTGGTGCACTTTGCACTCACTTTTCAGGGTCTTGGGGAGGGTTATTTTTCTAACTCTCACTATTTTCTAATAGTCCCAGCGACCCTCTACAAGGTCACATAGGTTTGGGGTCCATTCGTGGTTCGCATTCCACTTCTGGAGTATATGGTTTGTGTTGCCCCTATCCCTATGTTTCCCCATTGCATCCTATTGTAACTATACGTTGTTTGCACTGTTTTCTAAGACTATACTGCTTATTTTTGCTATTGTGTATATATATCTTGTGTATATTTCCTATCCTCTCACTGAGGGTACACTCTAAGATACTTTGGCATATTGTCATAAAAATAAAGTACCTTTATTTTTAATATAATTGTGTATTGTGTTTTCTTATGATATTGTGCATATGACACTAAGTGGTACTGTAGTAGCTTCACACGTCTCCTAGTTCAGCCTAAGCTGCTCTGCTAAGCTACCATTATCTATCAGCCTAAGCTGCTAGACACCCTATACACTAATAAGGGATAACTGGGCCTGGTACAAGGTGCAAGTACCCCTTGGTACTCACTACAAGCCAGTCCAGCCTCCTACATTGGTTGTGCAGTGGTGGGATAAGTGCTTTGAGACTACTTACCACTCTTGTCATTGTACTTTTCATAAGAGAAAAATATACAAAACAAGGTCAGTGTATATACACATAGCCAAAAAGTTTTGCATTTCCTCTTTTCACTCTTTTCTAAGTGCTGAAAAGTACTTCTAAACTTTCAAAAAGTTCTTAAAAGTTTAAAAAGTTTTTTCTGTCTTTCCAAAAAGTTCTGAAAACTTTTTTCTCTTTGTCTATCACTTTAACTCTCTCTAAAAATGTCTGGCACAGGCCAAAATGTTGAACTGTCCAAACTTGCATATGATCACCTTAGCTGGAAAGGAGCAAGGAGTCTCTGCATAGAGAGAGGTTTGAGTGTAGGGAAGAATCCTTCCTTAGAACTGTTAATTAACATGCTTAGAGTCCAGGATAAGGCCATAAGTGCCCAATCTGGTGAAAAAGTAGCTAATGGTTCTCAATCTGATCCAGGGACTCCCCCAGGAAAAGGTTCAGGAAAGAAACTTCTCAGCCTGCCCATTACTAGACAGTCTAGCATAGTTGGTACAGAGGTTGAATCACACCATACTGATGGTGTGCTCTCACATTATACTGGTAGCCAAGCTGTTAGGGTGCCCTCTGTAAGAGACAGGTCTCCTTCTGTTCATTCCCATCATACCTCTGTATCTAGAAATGTCCCTCCCACCCACCCTGATGACAGATTGTTAGAAAGGGAGCTCAATAGATTGAGAGTGGAACAAACCAGACTGAAGCTCAAGAAGCAACAGCTGGATTTGGATAGACAGTCTTTAGAATTAGAGAAGGAAAGACAGAAGTTGGGTTTAGATACCCATGGTGGCAGCAGCAGTATTCCCCATAGTCATCCTGCAAAAGAGCATGATTCCAGGAATCTGCACAAGATAGTTCCCCCTTATAAGGAGGGGGATGACATTAACAAGTGGTTTGCTGCACTTGAGAGGGCCTGTGCTGTACAGGATGTCCCTCAAAAGCAGTGGGCTGCTATCCTATGGCTATCATTTAGTGGAAAGGGTAGGGATAGGCTCCTTACTGTGAAAGAAAGTGATGCCAATAATTTTACAGTTCTTAAGAATGCACTCCTGGATGGTTATGGCTTAACCACTGAACAGTACAGGATAAAGTTCAGAGAGACCAAAAAGGAGTCTTCACAAGACTGGGTTGATTTCATTGACCAGGCAGTGAAGGCCTTGGAGGGGTGGTTACATGGCAGTAAAGTTACTGATTATGAAAGCCTGTATAACACAATCCTGAGAGAGCATATACTTAATAATTGTGTGTCTGATTTGTTGCACCAGTACCTGGTAGACTCTGATCTGACCTCTCCCCAAGAATTGGGAAAGAAGGCAGACAAATGGGTCAGAACAAGGGTGAACAGAAAAGTTCATACAGGGGGTGACAAAGATGGCAATAAGAAGAAAGATGGTGAAAAATCTCAAGATAAGCATGGGGATAAGGGTAAAACCAAAGATCCCACTTCAAATCTTAAACACTCTTCAGAGGGTGGGGATAAAACAAATTCTTCCTCTTCTTCCCAACCTGCACACATTAAAAAGCCTTGGTGCTTTGTGTGTAAAAATAGAGGCCATAGGCCAGGGGATAAGTCCTGTCCAGGTAAACCCCCTGAGCCTACCACCACTAATACATCAAGCTCTAGTGCCCCTAGCAGTAGTGGTACTAGTGGTGGGACTGCTGGCAACAGTCAAGCAAAGGGTGTAGTTGGGTTCACTTATGGGTCCATAGTGGAAACTGATGTCATCAGTCCCAAGACAGTTTCTGTCACACCTAGTGGCATTGGCCTTGCCACACTGGCTGCTTGTCCCCTTACAATGGATAAGTACAGGCAGACAGTTTCAATAAATGGTGTTGAGGCCTTGGCCTACAGGGACACAGGTGCCAGTTTCACTTTGGTGACTGAAAACCGAGTGCCTCCTGAACAACACATCATTGGACAACAGTATAAGATTATTGATGTCCATAACTCCACTAAGTTTCTTCCCTTAGCTATAATTCAGTTTAGTTGGGGTGGAGTTACTGGCCCTAAGCAGGTGGTGGTATCACCTAGCTTACCTGTAGACTGTCTCTTAGGTAATGACCTAGAGGCCTCAGGTTGGGCTGATGTAGAGTTTTATGCCCATGCAGCCATGCTGGGCATCCCTGAGGAATTGTTCCCTCTCATTTCAAGTGAAATGAAAAAGCAAAGGAGAGAAGGCCTGAAAACTCAGGATCCCTCTCCATCAACAGGTAAAAAGGGTATCACAGTATCCCCTAACCACCCTACCATTCAGGATACCATTCCTGTGGTGGGAGAAACCTCTCCTGGGGTGGTACCTGTTCCAAGGGAATCATCAGCTGGCAAAGCTGGACTCCCTGAGGTGGAAGTACCTCTCTGTGGGATAACTAACATTGGTGAGAAAAAGAGCACCATTTTAGTTAACATGGAGCATCCCTCCAACCCTCCCAGAGAAACTTTAGTGCAGAAACCCTGCACTGCCTCACAACACTTAGGACAGCATCCCTGCCCTAGTGTGGAGCTCATAGGACAGCATCCCTGCCCTGCTCCAACCCAAGAGAAACAGCATCCCTGTTCTCTCTTCCAGCCACATGGACAAAGTTTTTGCCCAGCTATGGCTTTTCTGAGACAGCATCCCTGTCTGGCATTTCCATCACTACAAATAGGTTCAGTGGACAATTCCCACTGCTCTAAACTAAAACTTACTGATAGAAACTCTGAAAATACATCTTCACATTGTTGCTTAGCTAAAAAACTTCAAACAGGGTGGTATACATCCCCACAGGGAAGTAACCATATAGTGGATGATAAAGGGAGTAACCAGTCTATTGCAGAGCTACTCTCTACTTATCACCACTTAGACAATAAAGTCTCAACTGGCCAAGGTTAGCCTTATTGTCCTTCGTTTGGGGGGGGGTTGTGTGAGAAGGTAGCCTCTTTCTAGCCTTGTTACCCCCACTTTTGGCCTGTTTGTGAGTGTATGTCAGGGTGTTTGTCACTGTTTTCACTGTCTCACTGGGATCCTGATAGCCAGGCCTCCGTGCTCATAGTGAAAACACCATGTTTTCAGTATGGTTGTTATGTGTCACTGGGATCCTGCTAGTCAGGACCCCAGTGCTCATAGGTTTGTGGCCTATATGTATGTGTCACTGGGACCCTGTCACACAGGGCCCCAGTGCTCATAGGTGTGCATGTATATGTTCCCTGTGTGGTGCCTAACTGTCTCACTGAGGCTCTGCTAACCAGAACCTCAGTGGTTATGCTCTCTCATTACTTTCAAATTGTCACTGACAGGCTAGTGACCATTTTTACCAATTTACATTGGCTTACTGGAACACCCTTATAATTCCCTAGTATATGGTACTGAGGTACCCAGGGTATTGGGGTTCCAGGAGATCCCTATGGGCTGCAGCATTTCTTTTGCCACCCATAGGGAGCTCTGACAATTCTTACACAGGCCTGCCACTGCAGCCTGAGTGAAATAACGTCCACGTTATTTCACAGCCATTTTTCACTGCACTTAAGTAACTTATAAGTCACCTATATGTCTAACCTTTACCTGGTAAAGGTTAGGTGCAAAGTTACTTAGTGTGAGGGCACCCTGGCACTAGCCAAGGTGCCCCCACATTGTTCAGAGCCAATTCACTGAACTTTGTGAGTGCGGGGACACCATTACACGCGTGCACTACATATAGGTCACTACCTATATGTAGCTTCACCATGGTAACTCCGAATATGGCCATGTAACATGTCTATGATCATGGAATTGCCCCCTCTATGCCATCCTGGCATTGTTGGTACAATTCCATGATCCCAGTGGTCTGTAGCACAGACCCTGGTACTGCCAGACTGACCTTCCTGGGGTTTCACTGCAGCTGCTGCTGCTGCCAACCCCTCAG
Source organism: Pleurodeles waltl (assembly GCF_031143425.1). Classification (NCBI taxonomy): domain Eukaryota; kingdom Metazoa; phylum Chordata; class Amphibia; order Caudata; family Salamandridae; genus Pleurodeles; species Pleurodeles waltl. The sequence goes on from NC_090446.1 coordinate 522,827,871, forward strand.
ACAGGCAGCTGCCCTCCTGGGGTCCAGCCAGGCCTGGCCCAGGATGGCAGAACAAAGAACTTCCTCTGAGAGAGGGTGTGACACCCTCTCCCTTTGGAAAATGGTGTGAAGGCAGGGGAGGAGTAGCCTCCCCCAGCCTCTGGAAATGCTTTGTTGGGCACAGATGTGCCCAATTCTGCATAAGCCAGTCTACACCGGTTCAGGGACCCCTTAGCCCCTGCTCTGGCGCGAAACTGGACAAAGGAAAGGGGAGTGACCACTCCCCTGACCTGCACCTCCCCTGGGAGGTGTCCAGAGCTCCTCCAGTGTGCTCCAGACCTCTGCCATCTTGGAAACAGAGGTGCTGCTGGCACACTGGACTGCTCTGAGTGGCCAGTGCCACCAGGTGACGTCAGAGACTCCTGCTGATAGGCTCCTTCAGGTGTTAGTAGCCTTTCCTCTCTCCTAGGTAGCCAAACCCTCTTTTCTGGCTATTTAGGGTCTCTGTCTCTGGGGAAACTTCAGATAATGAATGCATGAGCTCAGCCGAGTTCCTCTGCATCTCCCTCTTCACCTTCTGATAAGGAATCGACCGCTGACCGCGCTGGAAGCCTGCAAACCTGCAACATAGTAGCAAAGACGACTACTGCAACTCTGTAACGCTGATCCTGCCGCCTTCTCGACTGTTTTCCTGCTTGTGCATGCTGTGGGGGTAGTCTGCCTCCTCTCTGCACCAGAAGCTCCGAAGAAATCTCCCGTGGGTCGACGGAATCTTCCCCCTGCAACCGCAGGCACCAAAAAGCTGCATCTCCGGTCCCTTGGGTCTCCTCTCAGCACGACGAGCGAGGTCCCTCGAATCCAGCAACACCGTCCAAGTGACCCCCACAGTCCAGTGACTCTTCAGCCCAAGTTTGGTGGAGGTAAGTCCTTGCCTCACCTCGCTGGGCTGCATTGCTGGGAACCGCGACTTTGCAAGCTACTCCGGCCCCTGTGCACTTCCGGCGGAAATCCTTCGTGCACAGCCAAGCCTGGGTCCACGGCACTCTAACCTGCATTGCACGACTTTCTAAGTTGGTCTCCGGCGACGTGGGACTCCTTTGTGCAACTTCGGCGAGCACCATTTCACGCATCCTCGTAGTGCCTGTTTCTGGCACTTCTCCGGGAGCTACCTGCTTCAGTGAGGGCTCTTTGTCTTGCTCGACGTCCCCTCTCTCTGCAGGTCCAATTTGCGACCTCCTGGTCCCTCCTGGGCCCCAGCAGCGTCCAAAAACGCCAAACGCACGATTTGCGTGTAGCAAGGCTTGTTGGCGTTCATCCGGCGGGAAAACACTTCTGCACGACTCTCCAAGGCGTGGGGGATCCATCCTCCAAAGGGGAAGTCTCTAGCCCTTGTCGTTCCTGCAGTATTCACAGTTCTTCAGCCTAGTAAGAGCTTATTTGCACCAACCGCTGGCATTTCTTGGGCATCTGCCCATCTCCGAGCTGCTTGTGACTTTTGGACTTGGTCCCCTTGTTCCACAGGTACCTTCAGACAGGAATCCATCGTTGTTGCATTGCTGATTTGTGTTTTCCTTGCATTCTCCCTCTAACACGACTATTTTGTCCTTAGGGGAACTTTGGTGCACTTTGCACTCACTTTTCAGGGTCTTGGGGAGGGTTATTTTTCTAACTCTCACTATTTTCTAATAGTCCCAGCGACCCTCTACAAGGTCACATAGGTTTGGGGTCCATTCGTGGTTCGCATTCCACTTCTGGAGTATATGGTTTGTGTTGCCCCTATCCCTATGTTTCCCCATTGCATCCTATTGTAACTATACGTTGTTTGCACTGTTTTCTAAGACTATACTGCATATTTTTGCTATTGTGTATATATATCTTGTGTATATTTCCTATCCTCTCACTGAGGGTACACTCTAAGATACTTTGGCATATTGTCATAAAAATAAAGTACCTTTATTTTTAATATAATTGTGTATTGTGTTTTCTTATGATATTGTGCATATGACACTAAGTGGTACTGTAGTAGCTTCACACGTCTCCTAGTTCAGCCTAAGCTGCTCTGCTAAGCTACCATTATCTATCAGCCTAAGCTGCTAGACACCCTATACACTAATAAGGGATAACTGGGCCTGGTACAAGGTGCAAGTACCCCTTGGTACTCACTACAAGCCAGTCCAGCCTCCTACACCAATGGCCTTTTATTTTACATAAATAGCACCATGGTTTATTTTCCTTGTTCTGATTAAAGGAGGATTTTGACACACCACCCCCACCAGAGTGTTTTTGTGGGCCTGACGAAGACTCATTTTTAGATTTGTTCCCACCCTTGTCTGAAGACTTACCATCCTTCTTTTTGTTGCCATCTTTGTCACCCCCTGTATGAACTTTTCTGTTCACTCTTGTTCTGACCCATTTGTCTGCCTTCTTTCCCAATTCTTGGGGAGAGGTCAGATCAGAGTCCACCAAGTACTGGTGCAACAAATCAGACACACAATTATTAAGAATATGCTCTCTCAGGATTAAGTTATACAGGCTGTCATAATCAGTAACTTTACTGCCATGTAACCACCCCTCCAAGGCCTTCACTGAATGGTCAATGAAATCAACCCAGTCTTGTGAAGACTCCTATTTGGTCTCTCCGAACTTTATCCTGTACTGTTCAGTGGTTAAGCCATAACCATCCAGGAGTGCATTCTTAAGAACTTGGAAATTATTAGCATCATTTTCTTTCACAGTAAGGAGCCTATCCCTACCTTTTCCACTAAATGATAGCAATAGGATAGCAGCCCACTGCCTTTGAGGGACATCCTGTACAACACAGGCCCTCTCAAGTGCAGCAAACCACTTGTTAATGTCATCCCCCTCCTTATAAGGGGGAACTATCTTGTGCAGATTCCTGGAATCATGCTCTTTTGCAGGATGACTATGGGGAATACTGCTGCTGCCACCATGGGTTTCTAAACCCAACTTCTGTCTTTCCTTCTCTAGTTCAAAAGACTGTCTATCCAAATCCAGCTGTTGCTTTTTAAGCTTCAGTCTGGTTTGTTCCACCCTCAACTTATTGAGTTCCCTCTCTAACATTCTGTCATCAGGGTTGGTGGGAGGGACATTCCTAGATACAGAGGTATGATGGGAATGAACAGAAGGAGACCTGTCCCTTACAGAAGCCACCCTAACAGCTTGGTTAACAGAAACATTACTACCAGTATGGTGAGAATAAATGCTTTTGCTATTATGTGAGACAACACTATTTGTATGGTGTGGCTCATCATCATTACCAACTATGCTAGACTGTCTAGTAATGGGCAGGCTAGGAAGTTTCTTTCCTGAATCTTTTCCTGGGGGAGTCCCTGAATCAGATTGAGAACTATTAGGTACTTTTTCAACAGATGAGGCACCTATGGCCTTATCCTGTTCTCTAAGCATGTTAAGTAACAGTTCCAAGGAAGGATTCTTCCCTACACTCAAACCTCTCTCTATACAGAGACTCCTTGCTCTTTTCCAGCTAAGGTTGTCATATGCAAGTTAGGACAGATCAACATTTTGGCCTGTGCCAGACATTTTTAGAGAGAGTAAAAGTGATAGTGAAAGAAAAAAATTTGTCAGAGCTTTTAGAAAGACAGAGAAAAAAACTTTTTAAACTTTTTAGAACTTTTTAGAAAGTTAGAAGTACTTTTCAGCACTTAGAAAAGAGTGAAAAGAGGAAATGCAAAACTTTTTGGCTATGTGTATATACACTGACCTTGTTTTGTATATTTTTCTCTTATTAAAAGTACAATGACAAGAGTGGTAAGTAGTCTCAAGCACTTATCCCACCACTGCACAACCAATGTAGGAGGCTGGACTGGCTTGTAGTGAGTACCAAGGGGTACTTGCACCTTGCACCAGGCCCAGTTATCCCTTATTACTGTATAGGGTGTCTAGCAGCTTAGGCTGATAGATAATGGTAGCTTAGCAGAGCAGCTTAGGCTGAACTAGGAGACGTGTGAAGCTACTACAGTACCACTTAGTGTCATATGCACAATATCATAAGAAAACACAATACACAGTTATACTAAAAATAAAGGTACTTTATTTTTATGACAATATGCCAAAGTATCTTAGAGTGTACCCTCAGTGAGAGGATAGGAAATATACACAAGATATATATACACAATAGCAAAAATATGTAGTATAGTCTTAGAAAACAGTGCAAACAATGTATAGTTACAATAGGATGCAAGGGGGAAACATAGGGATAGGGGCAACACAAACCATATACTCCAAAAGTGGAATGCGAACCACGAATGGACCCCAAACCTATGTGACCTTGTAGAGGGTCGCTGGGACTATTAGAAAATAGTGAGAGTTAGAAAAATAACCCTCCCCAAGACCCTGAAAAGTGAGTGCAAAGTGCACTAAAGTTCCCCTAAGGACAAAGAAGTCGTGTTAGAGGAATAATGCAGGAAAGACACAAACCAGCAATGCAACAACTGTGGATTTCCAATCTAGGGTACCTGTGGAACAAGGGGACCAAGTCCAAAAGTCACAAGCAAGTCGGAGATGGGCAGATGCCCAGGAAATGCCAGCTGCGGGTGCAAAGAAGCTTCTACTGGACAGAAGAAGCTGAGGTTTCTGCAAGAACAAAAAGGGGTAGAGACTTCCACTTTGGTGGACAGATCCCCCTTGCCTTGGAGAGTCGTGCAGAAGTGTTTTCTCACCAGAAGGACGCCAACAAGCCTTGCTAGTTGCAAATCCTGCATTTGGCGTTTTTGGACGCTGCTGGGGCCCAGGAGGGACCAGGAGGTCGCAAATTGGACTTAAAGAGAGAGGGGACGTCGAGCAAGACACCGAGCCCTCACTGAAGCAGGTAGCTCCCGGAGAAGTGCCAGAAACAGGCACTACGAGGATGCGTGAAATGGTGCTCGCCGAAGTTGCACAAAGGAGTCCCACGTCGCCGGAGACCAACTTAGAAAGTCGTGCAATGCAGGTTAGAGTGCCGTGGACCCAGGCTTGGCTGTGCACAAAGGATTTCCGCCGGAAGTGCACAGGGGCCGGAGTAGCTGCAAAGTCGCGGTTCCCAGCAATGCAGCCCAGCGAGGTGAGGCAAGGACTTACCTCCACCAAACTTGGACTGAAGAGTCACTGGACTGTGGGGGTCACTTGGACAGAGTCGCTGGATTCGAGGGACCTCGCTCGTCGTGCTGAGAGGAGACCCAAGGGACCGGTAATGCAGCTTTTTGGTGCCTGCGGTTGCAGGGGGAAGATTCCGTCGACCCACGGGAGATTTCTTCGGAGCTTCTGGTGCAGAGAGGAGGCAGGCTACCCCCACAGCATGCACAAGCAGGAAAACAGTCGAGAAGGCGGCAGGATCAGTGTTACAGAGTTGCAGTAGTCGTCTTTGCTACTATGTTGCAGGTTTGCAGGCTTCCAGCGCGGTCAGCAGTCGATTCCTTATCAGAAGGTGAAGAGAGAGATGCAGAGGAACTCGGATGAGCTCTTGCATTCGTTATCTAAAGTTTCCCCAGAGACAGAGACCCTAAATAGCCAGAAAAGAGGGTTTGGCTACTTAGGAGAGAGGATAGGCTACTAACACCTGAAGGAGCCTATCAGCAGGAGTCTCTGACGTCACCTGGTGGCACTGGCCACTCAGAGCAGTCCAGTGTGCCAGCAGCACCTCTGTTTCCAAGATGGCAGAGGTCTGGAGCACACTGGAGGAGCTCTGGACACCTCCCAGGGGAGGTGCAGGTCAGGGGAGTGGTCACTCCCCTTTCCTTTGTCCAGTTTCGCGCCAGAGCAGGGGCTAAGGGGTCCCTGAACCGGTGTAGACTGGCTTATGCAGAATTGGGCACATCTGTGCCCAACAAAGCATTTCCAGAGGCTGGGGGAGGCTACTCCTCCCCTGCCTTCACACCATTTTCCAAAGGGAGAGGGTGTCACACCCTCTCTCAGAGGAAGTTCTTTGTTCTGCCATCCTGGGCCAGGCCTGGCTGGGCCCCAGGAGGGCAGCTGCCTGTCTGAGGGGTTGGCAGCAGCTGCAGTGAAACCCCAGGAAGGGCAGTTTGGCAGTACCAGGGTCTGTGCTACAGACCACTGGGATCATGGGATTGTGCCAACTATGCCAGGATGGCATAGAGGGGGCAATTCCATGATCATAGACATGTTACATGGCCATATTCGGAGTTACTATTGTGAAGCTACATATAGGTAGTGACCTGTATGTAGTGCACGCGTGTAATGGTGTCTCCGCACTCACAAAGTTCAGGGAATTGGCTCTGAACAATGTGGGGGCACCTTGGCTAGTGCCAGGGTGCCCTCACACTAAGTAACTTTGCACCTAACCTTTACCAGGTAAAGGTTAGACATATAGGTGACTTATAAGTTACTTAAGTGCAGTGTAAAATGGCTGTGAAATAACGTGGACGTTATTTCACTCAGGCTGCAGTGGCAGGCCTGTGTAAGAATTGTCAGAGCTCCCTATGGGTGGCAAAAGAAATGCTGCAGCCCATAGGGATCTCCTGGAACCCCAATACCCTGGGTACCTCAGTACCATATACTAGGGAATTATAAGGGTGTTCCAGTAAGCCAATGTGAATTGGTAAAAATGGTCACTAGCCTGTCAGTGACAATTTGGAAAGAAATGAGAGAGCATAACCACTGAGGTTCTGGTTAGCAGAGCCTCAGTGAGACAGTTAGTCACTACACAGGTAACACATTCAGGCACACTTATGAGCACTGGGGCCCTGGGTTACCAGGGTCCCAGTGACACATACAACTAAAACAACATATATACAGTGAAAAATGGGGGTAACATGCCAGGCAAGATGGTACTTTCCTACAGTGCACAGGAGCTGGAGTAGCTGCAAAACACGTGGTTCCCAACAATGCAGTCTAGCGTGGGGAGGCAAGGACTTACGTCCACCAAACCTGGACTGAAGAGTCACTGGACTGTGGGAGTCACTTGGACAGAGTTGCAGAGTTCAAGGGACCTCGCTCGTCATGCTGAGAGGAGACCCAGACGACAGGTGTTGCAGTTCTTTGGTGCCTGCGGTTGCAGGGGTAAGATTCCGTCGACCCACAGGAGATTTCTTCGGAGCTTCTAGTGCAGAGAGGAGGCAGACTACCCCCACAGCATGCACCACCAGGAAAACAGTCGAGAAGGCAGCCGGATCAGCGTTACAAGGTCGTAGTAGTCGTCTTTGCTACTTTGTTGCAGTTTTGCAGGCTTCCAGAGCAGTCAGCGGTCGATTCCTTGGCAGAAGGTGAAGAGAGAGATGCAGAGGAACTCTGATGAGCTCTTGCATTCTTTATCTAAAGAATTCCCCAAAGCAGAGACCCTAAATAGCCAGAAAATGAGGTTTGGCTACTTAGGAGAGAGGATAGGCTAGCAACACCTGGAGGAGCCTATCAGAAGGAGTCTCTGACGTCACCTGCTGGCACTGGCCACTCAGAGCAGTCCAGTGTGCCAGCAGCACCTCTGTTTCCAAGATGGCAGAGGTCTGGAGCACACTGGAGGAGCTCTGGGCACCTCCCAGGGGAGGTGCAGGTCAGGGGAGTGGTCACTCCCCTTTCCTTTGTCCAGTTTCGGGCCAGAGCAGGGCTGGGGGACCCCTGAACAGGTGTAGACTGGCTTATGCAGAAATGGGCGCCATCTGTGCCCATGAAAGCATTTCCAGAGGCTGGGGGAGGCTACTCCTCCCCAGCCCTAACACCTTTTTCCAAAGGGAGAGGGTGTAACACCCTCTCTCTGAGAAAGTCCTTTGTTCTGCCTTCCTGGGCCAAGCCTGGCTAGACCCCAGGAGGGCAGAAACCTGTCTGAGGGGTTGGAAGCAGCAGCAGCTGCAGTGAAACCCCGGGAAAGGCAGTTTGGCAGTACCCGGGTCTGAGCTAGAGACTCGGGGGATCATGGAATTGTCTCCCCAATGCCAGAATGGCATTGGGGTGACAATTCCATGATCTTAGACATGTTACATGGCCATGTTCGGGGTTACCATTGAGACGCTATACATATGTCGTGACATATGTATAGTGCACGCGTGTAATGGTGTCACCGCACTCACAAAGTCTGGGGAATTTGCCCTGAACAATGTGGGAGCACCTTGGCTAGTGCCAGGGTGCCCAAACACTAAGTAACATAGCACCCAACCTTTACCAGGTAAAGGTTAGACATATAGGTGACTTATAAGTTACTTAAGTGCAGTGGTATGGCTGTGAAATAACGTGGACGTTATTTCACTGAGCCTGCAAGGGCAGGCCTGTGTAAGAATTGTCAGAGCTCCCTATGGGTGGCAAAAGAAATGCTGCAGCCCATAGGGATCTCCTGGAACCCCAATACCCTGGGTACCTCAGTACCATATACTAGGGAATTATAAGGGTATTCCAGTATGCCAATGTAAATTGGTAAAATTGGTCACTAGCCTGTTAGTGACAATTTGGAAAGAAATGAGAGAGCATAACCACTGAGGTTCTGGATAGCAGAGCCTCAGTGAGACAGTTAGTCATAACACAGGTAACACATACAGGGCACACTTATGAGCACTGGGGCCCTGGCTGGCAGGGTCCCAGTGACACATTGTAGGAGGCTGGACTGGCTTGTAGTGAGTACCTAGGGGTACTTGCACCTTGCACCAGGCCCAGTTATCCCTTATTAGTGTATAGGGTGTCTAGCAGCATAGGCTGATGGATAATGGTAGCTTAGCAGAGCAGCTTAGGCTGAACTAGGAGACGAGTGAAGCTCCTACAGTACCACTTAGTGTCATATGCACAATATCATAAGAAAACACAATACACAGATATACTAAAAATAAAGGTACTTTATTTTTATGACAATATGCCAAAAGTATCTCAGTGAGTACCCTCAGTATGAGGATAGCAAATATACACAAGATATATGTACACAATACCAAAATATGCAGTAATAGTATTAGAAAACAGTGCAAACAATGTATAGTTACAATAGGATGCAATGGAGACACATAGGGATAGGGGCAACACAAACCATATACTCCAAAAGTGGAATGCGAACCACGAATGGACCCCAAACCTATGTGACCTTGTAGAGGGCCGCTGGGACTATTAGAAAATATTAAGGGTTAGAAAAATAGCCCACCCCAAGACCCTGAATGTGACTGCAAAGTGCACTAAAGTTCCCCAAAGGACATAGAAGTCGTGATAGGGGAATTCTGCAGGAAAGACACAAACCAACAATGCAACAACAATGGATTTCCAGCCGAGGGTACCTGTGGAACAAGGGGACCAAGTCCAAAAGTCACAAGCAAGTCGGAGATGGGCAGAAGCCCAGGAAATGCCAGCTGTGGGTGCAAAGATGCTGCTACTGGACAGTAGAAGCGTAGGTTTCTGAAAGAACGACAAGGGCTAGAGACTTCCCCTTTGGAGGACGGATCCCTCACGCTGTGGAGAGTCGTGCAGAAGTGTTTTCCCGCCGAAAGACCGCCAACAAGCCTTGCTAGCTGCAAATCGTGCTGTAAGGGTTTTTGGACGCTGCTGTGGCCCAGGAGGGACCAGGATGTCGCAAATTGCATCAGGAGACAGAGGGGACGTCGAGCAAGCAAAAACAACAAGTGATGGACGGAATGCTGAACATTGTCAAACACTCACCCCCAGTCATAGATCTGGGTTTAATCCATCGTTCTTTTGCTCACCATGCCACCCCAGTTTGGACCCAGCCATATGCAAATCAGTCTTGACCCTGTTCCTCATGGGAACAGTCCAGACCGAACTGCCAAGCCAGGTCCTCACTGGACCGGAAACAAGCATCCTGGGACCGGTTTCGGGGTTTCACCCCTCATCAGCCAGGCTAGCTTGAATCCAGTGGCATGGGAAGCACGGGACCCACGTCTGGGCATACCCTTCCCACTTAGGGCGACAAAGCAAAAACAACAAATGATGGACGGAATGCTGAACATTGTCAAACACTCACCCCCAGTCATAGATCTGGGTTTAATCCATCGTTCTTTTGCTCACCATGCCACCCCAGTTTGGACCCAGCCATATGCAAATCAGTCTTGACCCTGTTCCAGGCTAGCTTGAATCCAGTGGCATGGGAAGCACGGGACCCACGTCTGGGCATACCCTTCCCACTTAGGGCGACAAAGCAAAAACAACAAGTGATGGACAGAATGCTGAACATTGTCAAACACTCACCCCCAGTCATTGATCTGGGTTTAATCCATCGTTCTTTTGTTCACCATGCCACCCCAGTTTGGACCCAGCCATATGCAAATCAGTCTTGACCGTGTTCCTCATGGGAACAGTCCAGACCGAACTGCCAAGCCAGGTCCTCACTGGACCGGAAACAAGCATCCTGGGACCGGTTTCGGGGTTTCACCCCTTATCAGCCAGGCTAGCTTGAATCCAGTGGCATGGGAAGCACGGGACCCACGTCTGGGCATACCCTTCCCACTTAGGGCGACAAAGCAAAAACAACAAGTGATGGACGGAATGCTGAACATTGTCAAACACTCACCCCCAGTCATAGATCTGGGTTTAATCCATCGTTCTTTTGCTCACCATGCCACCCCAGTTTGGACCCAGCCATATGCAAATCAGTCTTGACCCTGTTCCTCATGGGAACAGTCCAGACCGAACTGCCAAGCCAGACCGAACTGCCAAGCCAGGTCCTCACTGGACCGGAAACAAGCATCCTGGGACCGGTTTCGGGGTTTCACCCCTCATCAGCCAGGCTAGCTTGAATCCAGTGGCATGGGAAGCACGGGACCCACGTCTGGGCATACCCTTCCCACTTAGGGCGACAAAGCAAAAACAACAAGTGATGGACGGAATGCTGAACATTGTCAAACACTCACCCCCAGTCATAGATCTGGTTTTAATCCATCGTTCTTTTGCTCTCCATGCCACCCCAGTTTGGACCCAGCCATATGCAAATCAGTCTTGACCCTGTTCCTCATGGGAACAGTCCAGACCGAACTGCCAAGCCAGGTCCTCACTGGACCGGAAACAAGCATCCTGGGACCGGTTTCGGGGTTTCACCCCTCATCAGCCAGGCTAGCTTAAATCCAGTGGCATGGGAAGCACGGGACCCACGTCTGGGCATACCCTTCCCACTTAGGGCGACAAAGCAAAAACAACAAGTGATGGACGGAATGCTGAACATTGTCAAACACTCATCCCCAGTCATAGATCTGGTTTAATCCATCGTTCTTTTGCTCACCATGCTACCCCAAATTGGACCCAGCCATATGCAAATCAGTCTTGACCCTGTTCCTCATGGGAACAGTCCAGACCGAACTGCCAAGCCAGGTCCTCACTGGACCGGAAACAAGCATCCTGGGACCGGTTTCGGGGTTTCAGCCCTCATCAGCCAGGCTAGCTTGAATCCAGCGACAAAGCAAAAACAACAAGTGATGGACGGAATGCTGAACATTGTCAAACACTCACCCCCAGTCATAGATCTGGGTTTAATCCATCGTTCTTTTGCTCACCATGCCACCCCAGTTTGGACCCAGCCATATGCAAATCAGTCTTGACCCTGTTCCTCATGGGAACAGTCTAGACCGAACTGCCAAGCCAGGTCTCACTGGACCGGAAACAAGCATCCTGGGCACGGGACCCACGTCTGGGCATACCCTTCCCACTTAGGGCGACACAGCAAAAACAACAAGTGATGGACAGAATGCTGAACATTGTCAAACACTCACCCCCAGTCATAGATCTGGGTTTAATCCATCGTTCTTTTGCTCACCATGCCACCCCAGTTGGGACCGGTTTCGGGGTTTCACCCCTCATCAGCCAGGCTAGCTTGAATCCAGTGGCATGGGAAGCACGGGACCCACGTCTGGGCATACCCTTCCCACTTAGGGTGACAAAGCAAAAACAACAAGTGATGGACGGAATGCTGAACATTGTCAAACACTCACCCCCAGTCATAGATCTGGGTTTAATCCATCGTTCTTTTGCTCACCATGCTACCCCAAATTGGACCCAGCCATATGCAAATCAGTCTTGACCCTGTTCCTCATGGGAACAGTCCAGACCGAACTGCCAAGCCAGGTCCTCACTGGACCGGAAACAAGCATCCTGGGACCGGTTTCGGGGTTTCAGCCCTCATCAGCCAGGCTAGCTTGAATCCAGTGGTATGGGAAGCACGGGACCCACGTCTGGGCATACCCTTCCCACTTAGGGCGACAAAGCAAAAACAACAAGTGATGGACGGAATGCTGAACATTGTCAAACACTCACCCCCAGTCATAGATCTGGGTTTAATCCATCGTTCTTTTGCTCACCATGCCACCCCAGTTTAGACCCAGCCATATGCAAATCAGTCTTGACCCTGTTCCTCATGGGAACAGTCTAGACCGAACTGCCAAGCCAGGTCCTCACTGGACCGGAAACAAGCATCCTGGGACCGGTTTTGGGGTTTCACCCCTCATCAGCCAGGCTAGCTTGAATCCAGTGGCATGGGAAGCACGGGACCCACGTCTGGGCATACCCTTCCCACTTAGGACGACACAGCAAAAACAACAAGTGATGGACGGAATGCTGAACATTGTCAAACACTCACCCCCAGTCATAGATCTGGGTTTAATCCATCGTTCTTTTGCTCACCATGCCACCCCAGTTTGGACCCAGCCATATGCAAATCAGTCTTGACCCTGTTCCTCATGGGAACAGTCCAGACCGAACTGCCAAGCCAGGTCCTCACTGTACCGGAAACAAGCATCCTGGGACCGGTTTTGGGGTTTCACCCCTCATCAGCCAGGCTAGCTTGAATCCAGTGGCATGGGAAGCACGGGACCCACGTCTGGGCATACCCTGATGGACGGAATGCTGAACATTGTCAAACACTCACCCCCAGTCATAGATCTGGGTTTAATCCATCGTTCTTTTGCTCACCATGCTACCCCAGTTTGGACCCAGCCATATGCAAATCAGTCTTGACCCTGTTTCTCATGGGAACAGTCCAGACCAAACTGCCAAGCCAGGTCCTCACTTGACCGGAAACAAGCATCCTGGGACCGGTTTCGGGGTTTCAGCCCTCATCAGCCAGGCTAGCTTGAATCCAGTGGCATGGGAAGCACGGGACCGACGTCTGGGCATACCCTTCCCACTTAGGGCGACAAAGCAAAAACAACAAGTGATGGACGGAATGCTGAACATTGTCAAACACTCACCCCCAGTCATAGATCTGGGTTTAATCCATCGTTCTTTTGCTCACCATGCCACCCCAGTTTGGACCCAGCCATATGCAAATCAGTCTTGACCCTGTTCCTCATGGGAACAGTCTAGACCGAACTGCCAAGCCAGGTCCTCACTGGACCGGAAACAAGCATCCTGGGACCGGTTTCGGGGTTTCACCCCTCATCAGCCAGGCTAGCTTGAATCCAGTGGCATGGGAAGCACGGGACCCACGTCTGGGCATACCCTTCCCACTTAGGGCGACAAAGCAAAAACAACAAGTGATGGACGGAATGCTGAACATTGTCAAACACTCACCCCCAGTCATAGATCTGGGTTTAATCCATCGTTCTTTTGCTCACCATGCCACCCCAGTTTGGACCCAGTGTAGGAGGCTGGACAGGCTTGTAGTGAGTACCAAGGGGTACTTGCACCTTGCACCAGGCCCAGTTATCCCTTATTAGTGTATAGGGTGTCTAGCAGCTTAGGCTGATAGATAATGGTAGCTTAGCAGAGCAGCTTAGGCTGAACTAGGAGACTTGTGAAGCTACTACAGTACCACTTAGTGTCATATGCACAATATCATAAGAAAACACAAGACACAGTTATACTAAAAATAAAGGTACTTTATTTTTATGACAATATGCCAAAGTATCTTAGAGTGTACCCTCAGTGAGAGGATAGGAAATATACACAAGATATATATACACAATAGCAAAAATATGCAGTATAGTTTTAGAAAACAGCACAAACAATGTATAGTTACAATAGGATCCAATGGGGAAACATAGGGATTGGGGCAACACAAACCATATACTCCAAAAGTGGAATGCGAACCACGAATGGACCCCAAACCTATGTGACCTTGTAGAGGGTCGCTGGGACTATTAGAAAATAGTGAGAGTTAGAAAAATAACCCTCCCCAAGACCCTGAAAAGTGAGTGCAAAGTGCACTAAAGTTCCCCTAAGGACAAAGAAGTCGTGTTAGAGGAATAATGCAGGAAAGACACAAACCAGCAATGCAACAACTGTGGATTTCCAATCTAGGGTACCTGTGGAACAAGGGGACCAAGTCCAAAAGTCACAAGCAAGTCGGAGATGGGCAGATGCCCAGGAAATGCCAGCTGCAGGTGCAAAGAAGCTTCTACTGGACAGAAGAAGCTGAGGTTTCTGCAGGAACGAAAAGGGCTAGAGACTTCCCCTTTGGTGGACGGATCCCACTTGCCTTGGAGAGTTGTGCAGATGTGTTTTCCCGCCCAAAAGGACGCCAACAAGCCTTGCTAGTTGCAAATCATGCGTTTGGCGTTTTTGGACGCTGCCGGGGCCCAGGAGAGACCAGGAGGTCGCAAATTGGACCTGAAGAGAGAGGGGACGTAGTGCAAGACAAAGAGCCCTCACTGAAGCAGGTAGCACCCGGAGAAGTGCCAGAAACAGGCACAACAAGGATGCGTGAAACGGTGCTCGCCGAAGTTGCACAAAGGAGTCCCACGTCGCCGGAGACCAACTTAGAAAGTCATGCAATGCAGGTTAGAGTGCCGTGGACACAGATTTGGCTGTGCACGAAGGATTTCCACCGGAAGTGCACAGGGGCCGGAGTACCTGCAAAGTCGCGGTTCCCAGCAATGCAGCCCAGCGAGGTGAGGCAAGGACTTACCTCCACCAAACTTGGACTGAAGAGTCACTGGACTGTGGGGGTCACTGGGACAGAGTTGCTGGATTCGAGGGACCTCGCTCGTTGTGCTGAGAGGAGACCCAAGGGACCGGTAATGCAGCTTTTTGGTGCCTGCGGTTGCAGGGGGAAGATTCCGTCGACCCACGGGAGATTTCTTCGGAGCTTCTGGTGCAGAGAGGAGGCAGACTACCCCCACAGCATGCACAAGCAGGAAAACAGTCGAGAAGGCGGCAGGATCAGCGTTACAGAGTTGCAGTATTCGTCTTTGCTACTATGTTGCAGGTTTGCAGGCTTCCAGCGCGGTCAGCAGTCGATTCCTTATCAGAAGGTGAAGAGAGAGATGCAGAGGAACTCGGCTGAGCTCATGCATTCGTTATCTAAAGTTTCCCCAGAGGCAGAGACCCTAAATAGCCAGAAAAGAGGGTTTGGCTACCTAGGAGAGAGGATAGGCTAGCAACACCTGAAGGAGCCTATCACAAGGAGTCTCTGACGTCACCTGGTGGCACTGGCCACTCAGAGCAGTCCAGTGTGCCAGCAGCACCTCTGTTTCCAAGATGGCAGAGGTCTGGAGCACACTGGAGGAGCTCTGGACACCTCCCAGGGGAGGTGCAGGTCAGGGGAGTGGTCACTCCCCTTTCCTTTGTCCAGTTTCGCGCCAGAGCAGGGCTAAGGGGTCCCCTGAACCGGTGTAGACTGGCTTATGCAGAATTGGGCACATCTGTGCCCAACAAAGCATTTCCAGAGGCTGGGGGAGGTTACTCCTCCCCTGCCTTCACACCATTTTCCAAAGGGAGAGGGTGTCACACCCTCTCTCAGAGGAAGTTCTTTGTTCTGCCATCCTGGGCCAGGCCTGGCTGGACCCCAGGAGGGCAGCTGCCTGTCTGAGGTGTTGGCAGCAGCAGCAGCTGCAGTGAAACCCCAGGAAGGGCAGTTTGGCAGTACCAGGGTCTGTGCTACAGACCACTGGGATCATGGGATTGTGCCAACTATGCCAGGATGGCATAGAGGGGGCAATTCCATGATCATAGACATGTTACATGGCCATATTCGGAGTTACCATTGTGAAGCTACATATAGGTAGTGACCTATATGTAGTGCACGCGTGTAATGGTGTCCCCGCACTCACAAAGTTCAGGGAATTGGCTCTGAACAATGTGGGGGCACCTTGGCTAGTGCCAAGGTGCCCTCACACTAAGTAACTTTGCACCTAACCTTTACCAGGTAAAGGTTAGACATATAGGTGACTTATAAATTACTTAAGTGCAGTGTAAAATGGCTGTGAAATAACGTGGACGTTATTTCACTCAGGCTGCAGTGGCAGACCTGTGTAAGAATTGTCAGAGCTCCCTATGGGTGGCAAAAGAAATGCTGCAGCCCATAGGGATCTCCTGGAACCCCAATACCCTGGGTACCTCAGTACCATATACTAGGGAATTATAAGGGTGTTCCAGTAAGCCAATGTAAATTGGTAAAAATGGTCACTAGCCTGTCAGTGACAATTTGGAAAGAAATGAGAGAGCATAACCACTGAGGTTCTGGTTAGCAGAGCCTCAGTGAGACAGTTAGTCACTACACAGGTAACACATTCAGGCACACTTATGAGCACTGGGGCCCTGGGTTACCAGGGTCCCAGTGACACATACAACTAAAACAACATATATACAGTGAAAAATGGGGGTAACATGCCAGGCAAGATGGTACTTTCCTACACAACCCCCCCCCAAACGAAGGACAATAAGACTAGCCATGACCTGATGAGTCTTCATTGTCTAAGTGGAAATATCTGGAGAGTCCATCTGCATTGGAGTGGCTACTCCCAGGTCTATGTTCCACTGTATAGTCCATTCCCTGTAGGGATATGGACCACCTCAACAATTTAGGATTTTCACCTTTCATTTGTTTTAGCCAAAGTAGAGGTTTGTGGTCTGTCTGAACAATGAAGTGAGTGCCAAACAGGTATGGCCTCAACTTCTTCAGAGCCCAGACCACAGCAAAGGCCTCCCTCTCAATGGCAGACCAACGCTTTTCTCTAGGGGTCAACCTCCTACTAATAAAAGCAACAGGTTGATCCTGGCCCTCAGAATTAAGTTGTGATAGGACTGCCCCTACTCCTAATTCAGATGCATCAGTCTGGACATAGAATTTTTTAGAGTAACAAGGGCTTTTCAGGACAGGTGCAGAGCACATGGCCTGCTTCAGCTCCTCAAAAGCTTTCTGACAGTTTGCTGTCCATAATACCTTTTTAGGCATTTTCTTGGATGTGAGGTCATTAAGAGGGGCTGCAATGGAGCCATAGTTCTTAATGAACCTCCTGTAATACCCAGTGAGGCCTAGGAAGGCTCTCACCTGAGTCTGAGTGGTAGGGGGAACCCAATCAATAATAGTTTGGATTTTCCCCTGAAGTGGTGCAATCTGTTCCCCACCAACAAGGTGTCCCAGATAAACCACCTTACCCTGCCCTATCTGGCACTTTGAAGCCTTGATAGTGAGGCCTGCCTTTTGCAGAGCCTCCAAAACTTTCCATAGGTGGACCAGGTGATCATCCCAGCTGGAGCTAAAGACAGCTATATCGTCCAAATATGCTGCACTGAAAGCTTCCAGCCCTTGCAGGACTGTGTTCACCAACCTCTGAAAAGTGGCAGGTGCATTTTTCAAACCAAAAGACATTACAGTAAACTGGTAATGTCCTCCAATGGTAGAAAATGCAGTCTTAGGTTTAGCATCTTCTGACAATTTGATCTGCCAATACCCTGCAGTCAAATCAAAAGTGCTTAGATACTTGGCAGATGCCAGTGTATCTATGAGCTCATCTGCCCTGGGTATAGGGTGAGCATCAGTTTTGGTTACCAAGTTGAGACCTCCATAGTCTACACAAAACCGCATTTCCTTCTTTCCATCTTTGGAATGGGGTTTTGGTACCAGTACCACAGGAGAAGCCCATGGACTGTCAGAGTGCTCAACCACTCCTAGTTCTAACATTTTCTGGACCTCTTGCTTTATGCAGTCCCTGACATGGTCAGGCTGCCTATAGATCTTACTTTTGACAGGTAAACTGTCTCCAGTATCTATAGTGTGCTCACACCAAGAAGTGGTACCTGGCACAGTAGAGAAGAGTTCAGAGAATTGATCTAGGAGATTTATGCAATTATCTTTCTGCTCAGCAGTAAGACAATCAGCCAAAACTACACCTTCCACAAGAGCATCTTTTTCTGTGGAAGAGAAGAGATCAGGTAGAGGATCACTGTCTTCTTCCTGTCCCTCATCAGTTGCCATGAGTAGGGTGAGATCAGCCCTGTCATAGTAGGGTTTTAGGCGGTTGACATGGAGCACCCTAAGGGGACTCCTGGCAGTGCCTAAGTCAACTAAATAGGTGACTTCTCCCTTTTTTTCAACAATTGTGTGGGGACCACTCCATTTATCTTGGAGTGCTCTTGGGGCCACAGGCTCCAAGACCCACACTTTCTGCCCTGGTTGGTACTGAACCAAAACAGCCTTCTGATCATGCCATTGCTTCTGGAGCTCTTGGCTGGCCTGAAGGTTTTTACTGGCCTTTTTCATGCACTCAGCCATCCTTGATCTGAGGCCAAGTACATAATCCACAATATCCTGCTTAGGAGCTTTTAAAGGTTGTTCCCAACCCTCCTTTACAAGTGTGAGTGGACCCCTAACAGGGTGTCCAAAAAGAAGTTCAAAGGGGCTGAAGCCCACTCCTTTCTGGGGTACCTCCCTGTAGGCAAAAAGGAGGCATGGTAGAAGGATATCCCATCTCCTGCGGAGTTTTTCAGGGAGACCCATAATCATGCCTTTGAGAGTTTTATTAAATCTCTCCACCAGTCCATTTGTTTGTGGATGATAGGGTGTTGTGAACTTGTACGTTACACCACACTCCTTCCACATGGCCTTTAAGTATGCAGACATGAAATTGCTTCCTCTGTCTGATACTACTTCCTTTGGGAAGCCCACCCTGGAAAATATTCCCAGGAGGGCCTTTGCCACTGCAGGAGCTGTAGTGGTCCTTAAAGGAATAGCTTCAGGATATCTTGTGGCATGGTCCACTACCACTAAGATAAACCTATTGCCTGAAGCAGTAGGAGGGTCAAGGGGGCCAACTATGTCAACCCCTACCCTTTCAAAGGGAACCCCAACCACAGGCAGTGGGATAAGGGGTGCCTTTGGAGTGCCACCTGTCTTGCCACTGGCTTGACAGGTTTCACAGGACTTACAAAATTCCTTTGTGTCCTCAGACATCCTAGGCCAATGAAACAGGGGAACAAGCCTGTCCCAAGTTTTCATTTGTCCTAGATGCCCAGCTAAGGGAATGTCATGTGCCAGTGTTAGGAGGAACTTTCTGTACTCCTGAGGAATCACTAATCTCCTGGCAGCTCCAGGTTTAGGATCCCTATGCTCAGTGTACAAGAGGTTGTCCTCCCAGTAAACTCTGTGAGAGTCATTGACATCCCCATTAGCCTGTTTGACAGCTTGCTGTCTGAGACCCTCTAATGTGGGACAGGTTTGCTGTGCCACACTCAGCTCCTCTCTGGCAGGCCCCCCTTCACCCAAAAGCTCAGCAGTGTCTGCTTCCAGCTCCTCTTGTGTAGGTTCTGCACAGGGAGGGAATTCTTCTTCCTCAGAAGTAGAATCCACTGTAGAGGGAGGGATAGTAGGAAGTGGTTTGCTTCTACTAGCCCTAGCTTTAGGGAGCACTTGGTCCATTATTCCAGGATCCAAGCTTCCCTGTCCTTTTTGCTTTTTGGCCTGAGCCCTTGTCAAAGCAAAAATATGCCCTGGGATGCCCAGCATTGCTGCATGGGCCTCCAACTCCACATCTGACCAAGCTGATGTCTCCAAATCATTCCCTAATAGACAGTCTACAGGTAAATCTGAAGCTACCACAACTTTCTTCGGACCAGTAACCCCCCGCAGTTGAGATTTACAACAGCCATGGGGTGGCTAAGTGTGTTGTTGTGAGCATCGGTTACTTGGTACTGGTGACCAAGTAGGTGTTGTTCAGGGTGGACCAGTTTCTCTATGACCATAGTCACACTGGCACCAGTGTCCCTGTAGGCCTGAACCTCAACACCATTTATTAGGGGTAGCTGCTTGTACTTATCCATATTAAGGGGACAAGCAACTAAGGTGGCTAAATCAATAGCCCCCTCAGAGACTAACACAGCCTCTGTGGCCTCCCTAACAAGGCCAACCCCAACTAAATTACCAAAAGTGAGCCCAGCTACTCCCTTGGATTGGCTATTAGTAGGTTTGCTCCCACCACCACTGCTATTAGTAGGGACACTAGGTGTAGCAGTAGGGGTTGTAGTGGTAGGACCAGTGGTGCCTTTCTTTGGACAACTGGGATCTGTTGTCCAATGGCCTTTTATTTTACATAAATAGCACCATGGTTTCTTTTCCTTGTTCTGATTAAAGGAGGATTTGGACCCACCACCCCCACCAGAGTGTTTTTGTGGTCCTGATGAAGACTCATTTTTAGATCTGTCCCCACCCTTGTCTGAAGACTTACCATCCTTCTTTTTGTTGCCATCTTTGTCACCCCCTGTATGAACTTTTCTGTTCACTCTTGTTCTGACCCATTTGTCTGCCTTCTTTCCCAATTCTTGGGGAGAGGTCATATCAGAGTCCACCAAGTACGGGTGCAACAAATCAGACACACAATTATTAAGAATATGCTCTCTCAGGATTAGGTTATACAGGCTGTCATAATCAGTAACTTTACTGCCATGTAACCACCCCTCCAAGGCCTTCACTGAATGGTCAATGAAATAAACCCAGTCTTGTGAAGACTCCTTTTTGGTCTCTCTGAACTTTATCCTGTACTGTTCAGTGGTTAAGCCATAACCATCCAGGAGTGCATTCTTAAGAACTTGGAAATTATTAGCATCATTTTCTTTCACAGTAAGGAGCCTATCCCTACCTTTTCCACTAAATGATAGCCATAGGATAGCAGCCCACTGCCTTTGAGGGACATCCTGTACAACACAGGCCCTCTCAAGTGCAGCAAACCACTTGTTAATGTCATCCCCCTCCTTATAAGGGGGAACTATCTTGTGCAGATTCCTGGAATCATGTTTTTTTGCAGGATGACTATGGGGAATACTGCTGCTGCCACCATGGGTTTCTAAACCCAACTTCTGTCTTTCCTTCTCTAGTTCAAAAGACTGTCTATCCAAATCCAGCTGTTGCTTTTTAAGCTTCAGTCTGGTTTGTTCCACCCTCAACTTATTGAGTTCCCTCTCTAACATTCTGTCATCAGGGTTGGTGGGAGGGACATTCCTAGATACAGAGGTATGATGGGAATGAACAGAAGGAGACCTGTCCCTTACAGAAGCCACCCTAACAGCTTGGTTAACAGAAACATTACTACCAGTATGGTGAGAATAAATGCTTTTGCTATGATGTGAGACAACACTATTTGTATGATGTGGCTCATCATCATTACCACCTATGCTAGACTGTCTAGTAATGGACAGGCTAGGAAGTTTCTTTCCTGAATCTTTTCCTGGGGGAGTCCCTGAATCAGATTGAGAACTATTAGGTACTTTTTCAACAGATGAGGCACCTATGGCCTTATCCTGTTCTCTAAGCATGTTAAGTAACAGTTCCAAGGAAGGATTCTTCCCTACACTCAAACCTCTCTCTATACAGAGACTCCTTGCTCTTTTCCAGCTAAGGTTGTCATATGCAAGTTTGGACAGATCAACATTTTGGCCTGTGCCAGACATTTTTAGAGAGAGTAAAAGTGATAGTAAAAGATAAAAAGTTTGTCAGAGCTTTTAGAAAGACAGAGAAAAAAACTTTTTAAACTTTTTAGAACTTTTTAGAAAGTTAGAAGTACTTTTCAGCACTTAGAAAAGAGTGAAAAGAGGAAATGCAAAACTTTTTGGCTATGTGTATATACACTGACCTTGTTTTGTATATTTTTCTCTTATGAAAAGTACAATGACAAGAGTGGTAAGTAGTCTCAAGCACTTATCCCACCACTGCACAACCAATGTAGGAGGCTGGACTGTCTTGTAGTGAGTACCAAGGGGTACTTGCACCTTGCACCAGGCCCAGGTATCACTTATTAGTGTATAGGGTGTCTAGCAGCTTAGGCTGATAGATAATGGTAGCTTAGCAGAGCAGCTTAGGCTGAACTAGGAGACGTGTGAAGCTACTACAGTACCACTTAGTGTCATATGCACAATATCATAAGAAAACACAATACACAGTTATACTAAAAATAAAGGTACTTTATTTTTATGACAATATGCCAAAGTATCTTAGAGTGTACCCTCAGTGAGAGGATAGGAAATATACACAAGATATATATACACAATAGCAAAAATATGCAGTATAGTTTTAGAAAACAGTGCAAACAATGTATAGTTACAGTAGGATCCAATGGGGAAACATAGGGATAGGGGCAACACAAACCATATACTCCAAAAGTGGAATGCGAACCACGAATGGACCCCAAACCTATGTGACCTTGTAGAGGGTCGCTGGGACTATTAGAAAATAGTGAGAGTTAGAAAAATAACCCTCCCCAAGACCCTGAAAAGTGAGTGCAAAGTGCACTAAAGTTCCCCTAAGGACAAAGAAGTCGTGTTAGAGGAATAATGCAGGAAAGACACAAACCAGCAATGCAACAACTGTGGATTTCCAATCTAGGGTACCTGTGGAACAAGGGGACCAAGTCCAAAAGTCACAAGCAAGTCGGAGATGGGCAGATGCCCAGGAAATGCCAGCTGCGGGTGCAAAGAAGCTTCTACTGGACAGAAGAAGCTGAGGTTTCTGCAGGAACGAAAAGGGCTAGAGACTTTCCCTTTGGTGGAAGGATCCCGATCTCCTTGGAGAGTCGTGCAGAAGTGTTTTCCCGCCGGAAGGACGCCAACAAGCCTTGCTAGTTGCAAATCGTGCGTTTTGCGTTTTTGGACGCTGCCGGGGCCCAGGAGGGACCAGGAGGTCGCAAATTGGACCTGAAGAGAGAGGGAACGTCGAGCAAGACAAAGAGCCCTCACTGAAGCAGGTAGCACCCGGAGAAGTGCCAGAAACAGGCACTATGAGGATGCGTGAAACAGTGCTTGCCGAAGTTGCACAAAGGAGTCCCACGTCGCCGGAGACCAACTTAGAAAGTCGTGCAATGCAGGTTAGAGTGCCGTGGACCCAGGCTTGGCTGTGCATGAAGGATTTCCGCCGGAAGTGCACAGGAGCCGGAGTAGCTGCAAAGTCGCGGTTACCAGCAATGCAGCCCAGCGAGGTGAGGCAAGGACTTACCTCCACCAAACTTGGACTGAAGAGTCACTGGACTGTGGGGGTCACTTGGACAGAGTTGCTGGATTCGAGGGACCTCGCTCGTCGTGCTGAGAGGAGACCCAAGGGACCGGTAATGCAGCTTTTTGGTGCCTGCGGTTGCAGGGGGAAGATTCCGTCGACCCACGGGAGATTTCTTCGGAGCTTCTGGTGCAGAGAGGAGGCAGACTACCCCCACAGCATGCACAAGCAGGAAAACAGTCGAGAAGGCGGCAGGATCAGCGTTACACAGTTGCAGTAGTCGTCTTTGCTACTATGTTGCAGGTTTGCAGGCTTCCAGCGCGGTCAGCAGTCGATTCCTTATCAGAAGGTGAAGAGAGAGATGCAGAGGAACTCGGCTGAGCTCATGCATTTGTTATCTAAAGTTTCCCCAGAGGCAGAGACCCTAAATAGCCAGAAAAGAGGGTTTGGCTACCTAGGAGAGAGGATAGGCTAGCAACACCTGAAGGAGCCTATCACAAGGAGTCTCTGACGTCACCTGGTGGCACTGGCCACTCAGAGCAGTCCAGTGTGCCAGCAGCACCTCTGTTTCCAAGATGGCAGAGGTCTGGAGCACACTGGAGGAGCTCTGGACACCTCCCAGGGGAGGTGCAGGTCAGGGGAGTGGTCACTCCCCTTTCCTTTGTCCAGTTTCGCGCCAGAGCAGGGCTAAGGGGTGCCCTGAACCGGTGTAGACTGGCTTATGCAGAATTGGGCACATCTGTGCCCAACAAAGCATTTCCAGAGGCTGGGGGAGGCTACTCCTCCCCTGCCTTCACACCATTTTCCAAAGGGAGAGGGTGTCACACCCTCTCTCAGAGGAAGTTCTTTGTTCTGCCATCCTGGGCCAGGCCTGGCTGGACCCCAGGAGGGCAGCTGCCTGTCTGAGGGGTTGGCAGCAGCAGCAGCTGCAGTGAAACCCCAGGAAGGGCAGTTTGGCAGTACCAGGGTCTGTGCTACAGACCACTGGGATCATGGGATTGTGCCAACTATGCCAGGATGGCATAGAGGGGGCAGTTCCATGATCATAGACATGTTACATGGCCATATTCGGAGTTACCATTGTGAAGCTACATATAGGTAGTGACCTATATGTAGTGCACGCGTGTAATGGTGTCCCCGCACTCACAAAGTTCAGGGAATTGGCTCTGAACAATGTGGGGGCACCTTGGCTAGTGCCAGGGTGCCCTCACACTAAGTAACTTTGCACCTAACCTTTACCAGGTAAAGGTTAGACATATAGGTGACTTATAACTTTCTTAAGTGCAGTGTAAAATGGCTGTGAAATAACGTGGACGTTATTTCACTCAGGCTGCAGTGGCAGACCTGTGTAAGAATTGTCAGAGCTCCCTATGGGTGGCAAAAGAAATGCTGCAGCCCATAGGGATCTCCTGGAACCCCAATACCCTGGGTACCTCAGTACCATAGACTAGGGAATTATGAGGGTGTTCCAGTAAGCCAATGTAAATTGGTAAAAATGGTCACTAGCCTGTCAGTGACAATTTGGAAAGAAATGAGAGAGCATAACCACTGAGGTTCTGGTTAGCAGAGCCTCAGTGAGACAGTTAGTCACTACACAGGTAACACATTCAGGCACACTTATGAGCACTGGGGCCCTGGGTTACCAGGGTCCCAGTGACACATACAACTAAAACAACATATATACAGTGAAAAATGGGGGTAACATGCCAGGCAAGATGGTACTTTCCTACACAACCCCCCCCCCAAACGAAGGACAATAAGACTAGCCATGACCTGATGAGTCTTCATTGTCTAAGTGGAAATATCTGGAGAGTCCATCTGCATTGGAGTGGCTACTCCCAGGTCTATGTTCCACTGTATAGTCCATTCCCTGTAGGGATATGGACCACCTCAACAATTTAGGATTTTCACCTTTCATTTGTTTTAGCCAAAGTAGAGGTTTGTGGTCTGTCTGAACAATGAAGTGAGTGCCAAACAGGTATGGCCTCAACTTCTTCAGAGCCCAGACCACAGCAAAGGCCTCCCTCTCAATGGCAGACCAACGCTTTTCTCTAGGGGTCAACCTCCTACTAATAAAAGCAACAGGTTGATCCTGGCCCTCAGAATTAAGTTGTGATAGGACTGCCCCTACTCCTAATTCAGATGCATCAGTCTGGACATAGAATTTTTTAGAGTAACAAGGGCTTTTCAGGACAGGTGCAGAGCACATGGCCTGCTTCAGCTCCTCAAAAGCTTTCTGACAGTTTGCTGTCCATAATACCTTTTTAGGCATTTTCTTGGATGTGAGGTCATTAAGAGGGGCTGCAATGGAGCCATAGTTCTTAATGAACCTCCTGTAATACCCAGTGAGGCCTAGGAAGGCTCTCACCTGAGTCTGAGTGGTAGGGGGAACCCAATCAATAATAGTTTGGATTTTCCCCTGAAGTGGTGCAATCTGTTCCCCACCAACAAGGTGTCCCAGATAAACCACCTTACCCTGCCCTATCTGGCACTTTGAAGCCTTGATAGTGAGGCCTGCCTTTTGCAGAGCCTCCAAAACTTTCCATAGGTGGACCAGGTGATCATCCCAGCTGGAGCTAAAGACAGCTATATCGTCCAAATATGCTGCACTGAAAGCTTCCAGCCCTTGCAGGACTGTGTTCACCAACCTCTGAAAAGTGGCAGGTGCATTTTTCAAACCAAAAGGCATTACAGTAAACTGGTAATGTCCTCCAATGGTAGAAAATGCAGTCTTAGGTTTAGCATCTTCTGACAATTTGATCTGCCAATACCCTGCAGTCAAATCAAAAGTGCTTAGATACTTGGCAGATGCCAGTGTATCTATGAGCTCATCTGCCCTGGGTATAGGGTGAGCATCAGTTTTGGTTACCAAGTTGAGACCTCCATAGTCTACACAAAACCGCATTTCCTTCTTTCCATCTTTGGAATGGGGTTTTGGTACCAGTACCACAGGAGAAGCCCATGGACTGTCAGAGTGCTCAACCACTCCTAGTTCTAACATTTTCTGGACCTCTTGCTTTATGCAGTCCCTGACATGGTCAGGCTGCCTATAGATCTTACTTTTGACAGGTAAACTGTCTCCAGTATCTATAGTGTGCTCACACCAAGAAGTGGTACCTGGCACAGTAGAGAAGAGTTCAGAGAATTGATCTAGGAGATTTATGCAATTGTCTTTCTGCTCAGCAGTAAGACAATCAGCCAAAACTACACCTTCCACAAGAGCATCTTTTTCTGTGGAAGAGAAGAGATCAGGTAGAGGATCACTGTCTTCTTCCTGTCCCTCATCAGTTGCCATGAGCAGGGTGAGATCAGCCCTGTCATAGTAGGGTTTTAGGCGGTTGACATGGAGCACCCTAAGGGGACTCCTGGCAGTGCCTAAGTCAACTAAATAGGTGACTTCTCCCTTTTTTTCAACAATTGTGTGGGGACCACTCCATTTATCTTGGAGTGCTCTTGGGGCCACAGGCTCCAAGACCCACACTTTCTGCCCTGGTTGGTACTGAACCAAAACAGCCTTCTGATCATGCCATTGCTTCTGGAGCTCTTGGCTGGCCTGAAGGTTTTTACTGGCCTTTTTCATGCACTCAGCCATCCTTGATCTGAGGCCAAGTACATAATCCACAATATCCTGCTTAGGAGCTTTTAAAGGTTGTTCCCAACCCTCCTTTACAAGTGTGAGTGGACCCCTAACAGGGTGTCCAAAAAGAAGTTCAAAGGGGCTGAAGCCCACTCCTTTCTGGGGTACCTCCCTGTAGGCAAAAAGGAGGCATGGTAGAAGGATATCCCATCTCCTGCGGAGTTTTTCAGGGAGACCCATAATCATGCCTTTGAGAGTTTTATTAAATCTCTCCACCAGTCCATTTGTTTGTGGATGATAGGGTGTTGTGAACTTGTACGTTACACCACACTCCTTCCACATGGCCTTTAAGAATGCAGACATGAAATTGCTTCCTCTGTCTGATACTACTTCCTTTGGGAAGCCCACCCTGGAAAATATTCCCAGGAGGGCCTTTGCCACTGCAGGAGCTGTAGTGGTCCTTAAAGGAATAGCTTCAGGATATCTTGTGGCATGGTCCACTACCACTAAGATAAACCTAATGCCTGAAGCAGTAGGAGGGTCAAGGGGGCCAACTATGTCAACCCCTACCCTTTCAAAGGGAACCCCAACCACAGGCAGTGGGATAAGGGGTGCCTTTGGAGTGCCACCTGTCTTGCCACTGGCTTGACAGGTTTCACAGGACTTACAAAATTCCTTTGTGTCCTCAGACATCCTAGGCCAATGAAACAGGGGAACAAGCCTGTCCCAAGTTTTCATTTGTCCTAGATGCCCAGCTAAGGGAATGTCATGTGCCAGTGTTAGGAGGAACTTTCTGTACTCCTGAGGAATCACTAATCTCCTGGCAGCTCCAGGTTTAGGATCCCTATGCTCAGTGTACAAGAGGTTGTCCTCCCAGTAAACTCTGTGAGAGTCATTGACATCCCCATTAGCCTGTTTGACAGCTTGCTGTCTGAGACCCTCTAATGTGGGACAGGTTTGCTGTGCCACACTCAGCTCCTCTCTGGCAGGCCCCCCTTCACCCAAAAGCTCAGCAGTGTCTGCTTCCAGCTCCTCTTGTGTAGGTTCTGCACAGGGAGGGAATTCTTCTTCCTCAGAAGTAGAATCCACTGTAGAGGGAGGGATAGTAGGAAGTGGTTTGCTTCTACTAGCCCTAGCTTTAGGGAGCACTTGGTCCATTATTCCAGGATCCAAGCTTCCCTGTCCTTTTTGCTTTTTGGCCTGAGCCCTTGTCAAAGCAAAAATATGCCCTGGGATGCCCAGCATTGCTGCATGGGCCTCCAACTCCACATCTGACCAAGCTGATGTCTCCAAATCATTCCCTAATAGACAGTCTACAGGTAAATCTGAAGCTACCACAACTTTCTTCGGACCAGTAACCCCCCCGCAGTTGAGATTTACAACAGCCATGGGGTGGCTAAGTGTGTTGTTGTGAGCATCGGTTACTTGGTACTGGTGACCAAGTAGGTGTTGTTCAGGGTGGACCAGTTTCTCTATGACCATAGTCACACTGGCACCAGTGTCCCTGTAGGCCTGAACCTCAACACCATTTATTAGGGGTAGCTGCTTGTACTTATCCATATTAAGGGGACAAGCAACTAAGGTGGCTAAATCAATAGCCCCCTCAGAGACTAACACAGCCTCTGTGGCCTCCCTAACAAGGCCAATCCCAACTAAATTACCAAAAGTGAGCCCAGCTACTCCCTTGGATTGGCTATTAGTAGGTTTGCTCCCACCACCACTGCTATTAGTAGGGACACTAGGTGTAGCAGTAGTGGTTGTAGTGGTAGGAGCAGTGGAGCCTTTCTTTGGACAACTGGGATCTGTTGTCCAATGGCCTTTTATTTTACATAAATAGCACCATGGTTTCTTTTCCTTGTTCTGATTAAAGGAGGATTTGGACCCACCACCCCCACCAGAGTGTTGTTGTGGTCCTGATGAAGACTCATTTTTAGATCTGTCCCCACCCTTGTCTGAAGACTTACCATCCTTCTTTTTGTTGCCATCTTTGTCACCCCCTGTATGAACTTTTCTGTTCACTCTTGTTCTGACCCATTTGTCTGCCTTCTTTCCCAATTCTTGGGGCGAGGTCAGATCAGAGTCCACCAAGTACTGGTGCAACAAATCAGACACACAATTATTAAGAATATGCTCTCTCAGGATTAGGTTATACAGGCTGTCATAATCAGTAACTTTACTGCCATGTAACCACCCCTCCAAGGCCTTCACTGAATGGTCAATGAAATCAACCCAGTCTTGTGAAGACTCCTTTTTAGTCTCTCTGAACTTTATCCTGTACTGTTCAGTGGTTAAGCCATAACCATCCAGGAGTGCATTCTTAAGAACTTGGAAATTATTAGCATCATTTTCTTTCACAGTAAGGAGCCTATCCCTACCTTTTCCACTAAATGATAGCCATAGGATAGCAGCCCACTGCCTTTGAGGGACATCCTGTACAACACAGGCCCTCTCAAGTGCAGCAAACCACTTGTTAATGTCATCCCCCTCCTTATAAGGGGGAACTATCTTGTGCAGATTCCTGGAATCATGCTCTTTTGCAGGATGACTATGGGGAATACTGCTGCTGCCACCATGGGTTTCTAAACCCAACTTCTGTCTTTCCTTCTCTAGTTCAAAAGACTGTCTATCCAAATCCAGCTGTTGCTTTTTAAGCTTCAGTCTGATTTGTTCCACCCTCAACTTATTGAGTTCCCTCTCTAACATTCTGTCATCAGGGTTGGTGGGAGGGACATTCCTAGATACAGAGGTATGATGGGAATGAACAGAAGGAGACCTGTCCCTTACAGAAGCCACCCTAACAGCTTGATTAACAGAAACATTACTACCAGTATGGTGAGAATAAATGCTTTTGCTATGATGTGAGACAACACTATTTGTATGGTGTGGCTCATCATCATTACCACCTATGCTAGACTGTCTAGTAATGGACAGGCTAGGAAGTTTCTTTCCTGAATCTTTTCCTGGGGGAGTCCCTGAATCAGATTGAGAACTATTAGGTACTTTTTCAACAGATGAGGCACCTATGGCCTTATCCTGTTCTCTAAGCATGTTAAGTAACAGTTCCAAGGAAGGATTCTTCCCTACACTCAAACCTCTCTCTATACAGAGACTCCTTGCTCTTTTCCAGCTAAGGTTGTCATATGCAAGTTTGGACAGATCAACATTTTGGCCTGTGCCAGACATTTTTAGAGAGAGTAAAAGTGATAGTAAAAGATAAAAAGTTTGTCAGAGCTTTTAGAAAGACAGAGAAAAAAACATTTTAAACTTTTTAGAACTTTTTAGAAAGTTAGAAGTACTTTTCAGCACTTAGAAAAGAGTGAAAAGAGGAAATGCAAAACTTTTTGGCTATGTGTATATACACTGACCTTGTTTTGTATATTTTTCTCTTATGAAAAGTACAATGACAAGAGTGGTAAGTAGTCTCAAGCACTTATCCCACCACTGCACAACCAATGTAGGAGGCTGGACTGGCTTGTAGTGAGTACCAAGGGGTACTTGCACCTTGCACCAGGCCCAGTTATCCCTTATTAGTGTATAGGGTGTCTAGCAGCTTAGGCTGATAGATAATGGCAGCTTAGCAGAGCAGCTTAGGCTGAACTAGGAGACGTGTGAAGCTACTACAGTACCACTTAGTGTCATATGCACAATATCATAAGAAAACACAATACACAGTTATACTAAAAATAAAGGTACTTTATTTTTATGACAATATGCCAAAGTATCTTAGAGTGTACCCTCAGTGAGAGGATAGGAAATATACACAAGATATATATACACAATAGCAAAAATATGCAGTATAGTTTTAGAAAACAGTGCAAACAATGTATAGTTACAGTAGGATCCAATGGGGAAACATAGGGATAGGGGCAACACAAACCATATACTCCAAAAGTGGAATGCGAACCACGAATGGACCCCAAACCTATGTGACCTTGTAGAGGGTCGCTGGGACTATTAGAAAATAGTGAGAGTTAGAAAAATAACCCTCCCCAAGACCCTGAAAAGTGAGTGCAAAGTGCACTAAAGTTCCCCTAAGGACAAAGAAGTCGTGTTAGAGGAATAATGCAGGAAAGACACAAACCAGCAATGCAACAACTGTGGATTTCCAATCTAGGGTACCTGTGGAACAAGGGGACCAAGTCCAAAAGTCACAAGCAAGTCGGAGATGGGCAGATGCCCAGGAAATGCCAGCTGCGGGTGCAAATAAGCTTCTACTGGACAGAAGAAGCTGAGGTTTCTGCAGGAACGAAAAAGGTTAGAGACTTTCCCTTTGGTGGAAGGATCCAGCTCTCCTTGGAGAGTCGTGCAGAAGTGTTTTCCCGCCGGAAGGACGCTAACAAGCCTTGCTAGTTGCAAATCGTGCGTTTTGCGTTTTTGGATGCTGCCGGGGCCCAGGAGGGACCAGGAGGTCGCAAATTGGACCTGAAGAGAGAGGGAACGTCGAGCAAGACAAAGAGCCCTCACTGAAGCAGGTAGCACCCGGAGAAGTGCCAGAAATAGGCACTACGAAGATGCGTGAAACAGTGCTTGCCGAAGTTGCACAAAGGAGTCCCACGTCGCCGGAGACCAACTTAGAAAGTCGTGCAATGCAGGTTAGAGTGCCGTGGACCCAGGCTTGGCTGTGCACGAAGGATTTCCGCCGGAAGTGCACAGGAGCCGGAGTAGCTGCAAAGTCGCGGTTCCCAGCAATGCAGCCCAGCGAGGTGAGGCAAGGACTTACCTCCACCAAACTTGGACTGAAGAGTCACTGGACTGTGGGGGTCACTTGGACAGAGTTGCTGGATTCGAGGGACCTCGCTCGTCGTGCTGAGAGGAGACCCAAGGGACCGGTAATGCAGCTTTTTGGTGCCTGCGGTTGCAGGGGGAAGATTCCGTCGACCCACGGGAGATTTCTTCGGAGCTTCTGGTGCAGAGAGGAGGCAGACTACCCCCACAGCATGCACAAGCAGGAAAACAGTCGAGAAGGCGGCAGGATCAGCGTTACAGAGTTGCAGTAGTCGTCTTTGCTACTATGTTGCAGGTTTGCAGGCTTCCAGCGCGGTCAGCAGTCGATTCCTTATCAGAAGGTGAAGAGAGAGATGCAGAGGAACTCGGCTGAGCTCATGCATTTGTTATCTAAAGTTTCCCCAGAGGCAGAGACCCTAAATAGCCAGAAAAGAGGGTTTGGCTACCTAGGAGAGAGGATAGGCTAGCAACACCTGAAGGAGCCTATCACAAGGAGTCTCTGACGTCACCTGGTGGCACTGGCCACTCAGAGCAGTCCAGTGTGCCAGCAGCACCTCTGTTTCCAAGATGGCAGAGGTCTGGAGCACACTGGAGGAGCTCTGGACACCTCCCAGGGGAGGTGCAGGTCAGGGGAGTGGTCACTCCCCTTTCCTTTGTCCAGTTTCGCGCCAGAGCAGGGCTAAGGGGTGCCCTGAACCGGTGTAGACTGGCTTATGCAGAACTGGGCACATCTGTGCCCAACAAAGCATTTCCAGAGGCTGGGGGAGGCTACTCCTCCCCTGCCTTCACACCATTTTCCAAAGGGAGAGGGTGTCACACCCTCTCTCAGAGGAAGTTCTTTGTTCTGCCATCCTGGGCCAGGCCTGGCTGGACCCCAGGAGGGCAGCTGCCTGTCTGAGGGGTTGGCAGCAGCAGCAGCTGCAGTGAAACCCCAGGAAGGGCAGTTTGGCAGTACCAGGGTCTGTGCTACAGACCACTGGGATCATGGGATTGTGCCAACTATGCCAGGATGGCATAGAGGGGGCAGTTCCATGATCATAGACATGTTACATGGCCATATTCGGAGTTACCATTGTGAAGCTACATATAGGTAGTGACCTATATGTAGTGCACGCGTGTAATGGTGTCCCCACACTCACAAAGTTCAGGGAATTGGCTCTGAACAATGTGGGGGCACCTTGGCTAGTGCCAGGGTGCCCTCACACTAAGTAACTTTGCACCTAACCTTTACCAGGTAAAGGTTAGACATATAGGTGACTTATAACTTTCTTAAGTGCAGTGTAAAATGGCTGTGAAATAACGTGGACGTTATTTCACTCAGGCTGCAGTGGCAGACCTGTGTAAGAATTGTCAGAGCTCCCTATGGGTGGCAAAAAAAATGCTGCAGCCCATAGGGATCTCCTGGAACCCCAATACCCTGGGTACCTCAGTACCATAGACTAGAGAATTATAAGGGTGTTCCAGTAAGCCAATGTAAATTGGTAAAAATGGTCACTAGCCTGTCAGTGACAATTTGGAAAGAAATGAGAGAGCATAACCACTGAGGTTCTGGTTAGCAGAGCCTCAGTGAGACAGTTAGTCACTACACAGGTAACACATTCAGGCACACTTATGAGCACTGGGGCCCTGGGTTACCAGGGTCCCAGTGACACATACAACTAAAACAACATATATACAGTGAAAAATGGGGGTAACATGCCAGGCAAGATGGTACTTTCCTACACCCAGCCATATGCAAATCAATCTTGACCCTGTTCCTCATGGGAACAGTCCAGACCGAACTGCCAAGCCAGGTCCTCACTGGACCGAAAACAAGCATCCTGGGACCGGTTTCGGGGTTTCACCCCTCATCAGCCAGGCTAGCTTGAATCCAGTGGCATGGGAAGCACGGGACCCACGTCTGGGCATACCCTTCCCACTTAGGGCGACAAAGCAAAAACAACAAGTGATGGACGGAATGCTGAACATTGTCAAACACTCACCCCCAGTCATAGATCTGGGTTTAATCCATCGTTCTTTTGCTCACCATGCCACCCCAGTTTGGACCCAGCCATATGCAAATCAGTCTTGACCCTGTTCCTCATGGGAACAGTCCAGACCGAACTGCCAAGCCAGGTCCTCACTGGACCAACAACAAGTGATGGACGGAATGCTGAACATTGTCAAACACTCACCCCCAGTCAAAGATCTGGGTTTAATCCATTGTTCTTTTGCTCACCATGCCACCCCAGTTTGGACCCAGCCATATGCAAATCAGTCTTGACCCTGTTCCTCATGGGAACAGTCCAGACCGAACTGCCAAGCCAGGTCCTCACTGGACCGAAAACAAGCATCCTGGGACCGGTTTCGGGGTTTCACCCCTCATCAGCCAGGCTAGCTTGAATCCAGTGGCAACAACAAGTGATGGACGGAATGCTGAACATTGTCAAACACTCACCCCCAGTCATAGATCTGGGTTTAATCCATCGTTCTTTTGCTCACCATGCCACCCCAGTTTGGACCCAGCCATATGCAAATCAGTCTTGACCCTGTTCCTCATGGGAACAGTCCAGACCGAACTGCCAAGCCAGGTCCTCACTGGACCGGAAACAAGCATCCTGGGACCGGTTTCGGGGCAGCCAGGCTAGCTTGAATCCAGTGGCATGGGAAGCACGGGACCCACGTCTGGGCATACCCTTCCCACTTAGGGCGACAAAGCAAAAACAACAAGTGATGGAGGGAATGCTGAACATTGTCAAACACTCACCCCCAGTCATAGATCTGGGTTTAATCCATCGTTCTTTTGCTCACCATGCCACCCCAGTTTGGACCCAGCCATATGCAAATCAGTCTTGACCCTGTTACTCATGGGAACAGTCCAGACCGAACTGCCAAGCCGTTCCTCACTGGACCGGAAACAAGCATCCTGGGACCGGTTTCGGGGTTTCACCCCTCATCAGCCAGGCTAGCTTGAATTCAGTGGCATGGGACCCACGTCTGGGCATACCCTTTCCACTTAGGGTGACAAAGCAAAAACAAGTGATGCACGGAATGCTGAACATTATCAAACACTCACCCCCAGTCGTAGATCTGGGTTTAATCCATCGTTCTTTTGCTCACCATGCCACCTCAGTTTGGACCCAGCCGTATGCAAATCAGCCTTGACCCTGTTCCTCATGGGAACAGTCCAGACTGAACTGCCAAGCCAGGTCCTCACTGGACCGGAAACAAGCATCCTGGGACCGGTTTCGGGGTTTCACCCCTCATCAGCCAGGCTAGCTTGAATCCAGTGGCATGGGAAGCACGGGACCCACTTCTGGGCATACCCTTCCCACTTAGGGCGACAAAGCAAAAACAACAAGTGATGGACGGAATGCTGAACATTGTCAAACACTCACCCACAGTCATAGATCTGGGTTTAATCCATCATTCTTTTGCTCACCATGCTACCCCAGTTTGGACCCAGCCATATGCAAATCAGTCTTGACCCTGTTTCTCATGGGAACAGTCCAGACCGAATTGCCAAGCCAGGTCCTCACTGGACCGGAAACAAGCATCCTGGGACCGGTTTCGGGGTTTCACCCCTCATCAGCCAGGCTAGCTTGAATCCAGTGGCATGGGAAGCACGGGACTTAGGGCGACAAAGCAAAAACAACAAGTGATGGACGGAATGCTGAACATTGTCAAACACTCACCCCCAGTCATAGATCTGGGTTTAATCCATTGTTCTTTTGCTCACCATGCCACCCCAGTTTGGACCCAGCCATATGCAAATCAGTCTTGACCCTGTTCCTCATGGCAACAGTCCAGACCGAACTGCCAAGCCAGGTCCTCACTGGACCGGAAACAAGCATCCTGGGACCGGTTTCGGGGTTTCACCCCTCATCAGCCAGGCTAGCTTGAATCCAGTGGCATGGGAAGCACGGGACCCACGTCTGGGCATACCCTTCCCACTTAGGGCGACAAAGCAAAAACAACAAGTGATGGACGGAATGCTGAACATTGTCAAACACTCACCCCCAGTCATAGATCTGGGTTTAATCCATCGTTCTTTTGCTCACCATGCCACCCCAGTTTGGACCCAGCCATATGCAAATCAGTCTTGACCCTGTTCCTCATGGGAACAGTCCAGACCGAACTGCCAAGCCAGGTCCTCACTGGACCGAAAACAAGCATCCTGGGACCGGTTTCGGGGTTTCACCCCTCATCAGCCAGGCTAGCTTGAATCCAGTGGCATGGGAAGCACGGGACCCACGTCTGGGCATACCCTTCCCACTTAGGGCGACAAAGCAAAAACAAAATGCTGAACATTGTCAAACACTCACCCCCAGTCATAGATCTGGTTTTAATCCATCGTTCTTTTGCTCACC
Organism: Pleurodeles waltl; assembly: GCF_031143425.1. NCBI lineage: Eukaryota > Metazoa > Chordata > Amphibia > Caudata > Salamandridae > Pleurodeles > Pleurodeles waltl. Next base: position 522,863,578 of record NC_090446.1, read on the forward strand.
ATGCCACCCCAGTTTGGACATAGCCATATGCAAATCAGTCTTGACCCTGTTCCTCATGGGAACAGTCCAGACCGAACTGCTAAGCCAGGTCCTCACTGGACCGGAAACAAGCATCCTGGGACCGGTTTCGGGGTTTCACCCCTCATCAGCCAGGCTAGCTTGAATCCAGTGGCATGGGAAGCACGGGACCCACGTCTGGGCATACCCTTCCCACTTAGGGCGACAAAGCAAAAACAACAAGTGATGGACGGAATGCTGAACATTGTCAAACACTCACCCCCAGTCATAGATCTGGGTTTAATCCATCGTTCTTTTGCTCACCATGCCACCCCAGTTTGGACCCAGCCATATGCAAATCAGTCTTGACCCTGTTCCTCATGGGAACAGTCCAGACCAAACTGCCAGCCAGGTCCTCACTGGACCGGAAACAAGCATCCTGGGACTGGTTTCGGGGTTTCACCCCTCATCAGCCAGGCTAGCTTGAATCCAGTGGCATGGGATTCACCCCTCATCAGCCAGGCTAGCTTGAATCCAGTGGCATGGGAAGCACGGGACCCACGTCTGGGCATACCCTTCCCACTTAGGGCGACAAAGCAAAAACAACAAGTGATGGACAGAATGCTGAACATTGTCAAACACTCACCCCCAGTCTTAGATCTGGGTTTAATCCATCGTTCTTTTGCTCACCATGCCACCCCAGTTTGGACCCAGCCATATGCAAATCAGTCTTGACCCTGTTCCTCATGGGAACAGTCCAGACCGAACTGACAAGCCAGGTCCTCACTGGACCGGAAACAAGCATCCTGGGACCGGTTTCGGGGTTTCACCCCTCATCAGCCAGGCTAGCTTGAATCCAGTGGCATGGGAAGCACGGGACCCACGTCTGGGCATACCCTTCCCACTTAGGGCGACAAAGCAAAAACAACAAGTGATGGACGGAATGCTGAACATTGTCAATCACTCACCCCCAGTCATAGATCTGGGTTTAATCCATCGTTCTTTTGCTCACCATGCCACCACAGTTTGGACCCAGCCATATGCAAATCAGTCTTGACCCTGTTCCTCCATTTTTTCACTGTATATATGTTGTTTTAGTTGTATGTGTCACTGGGACCCTGGTAACCCAGGGCCCCAGTGCTCATAAGTGTGCCTGAATGTGTTACCTGTGTAGTGACTAACTGTCTCACTGAGGCTCTGCTAATCAGAACCTCAGTGGTTATGCTCTCTCATTTCTTTCCAAATTGTCACTAACAGGCAAGTGACTAATTTTACCAATTTACATTGGCTTACTGGAACACCCTTATAATTCCCTAGTATATGGTACTGAGGTACCCAGGGTATTGGGGTTCCAGGAGATCCCTATGGGCTGCAGCATTTCTTTTGCCACCCATAGGGAGCTCTGACAATTCTTACACAGGCCTGTCCACGTTATTTCACAGCCATTTTACACTGCACTTAAGTAACTTATAAGTCACCTATATGTCTAACCTTTACCTGGTAAAGGTTAGGTGCAAAGTTACTTAGTGTGAGGGCACCCTGGCACTAGCCAAGGTGCCCCCACATTGTTCAGAGCCAATTCCCTGAACTTTGTGAGTGGGGGGACACCATTACACGCATGCACTACATATAGGTCACTACCTCTATGTAGCTTCACAATGGTAACTCCGAATATGGCCATGTAACATGTCTATGATCATGGAATTGCCCCCGCTATGCCATCCTGGCATAATTGGCACAATCCCATGATCCCAGTGGTCTGTAGCACAGACCCTGGCACTGCCAAACTGTCCTTCCTGGGGTTTCACTGCAGCAGCTGCTGCTGCCAACCCCTCAGACAGGCATCTGCCCTCCTGGGGTCCAGCCAGGCCTGGCCCAGGATGGCAGAACAAAGAACTTCCTCTGAGAGAGGGTGTGACACCCTCTCCCTTTGGAAAATGGTGTGAAGGCAGGGGAGGAGTAGCCTCCCCCAGCCTCTGGAAATGCTTTGTTGGGCACAGATGTGCCCAATTCTGCATAAGCCAGTCTACACCGGTTCAAGGGACCCCTTAGCCCTGCTCTGGCGCGAAACTGGACAAAGGAAAGGGGAGTGACCACTCCCCTGACCTGCACCTCCCCTGGGAGGTGTCCAGAGCTCCTCCAGTGTGCTCCAGACCTCTGCCATCTTGGAAACAGAGGTGCTGCTGGCACACTGGACTGCTCTGAGTGGCCAGTGCCACCAGTGTAGGAGGCTGGACTGGCTTGTAGTGAGTACCAAGGGGTACTTGCACCTTGCACCAGGCCCAGTTATCCCTTATTTGTGTATAGGGTGTCTAGTAGCTTAGGCTGATAGATAATGGTAGCTTAGCAGAGAAGCTTAGGCTGAACTAGGAGACGTGTGAAGCTACTACAGTACCACTTAGTGTCATATGCACAATATCATAAGAAAACACAATACACAGTTATACTAAAAATAAAGGTACATTATTTTTATGACAATATGCCAAAGTATCTTAGAGTGTACCCTCAGTGAGAGGATAGGAAATATACACAAGATATATATACACAATAGCAAAAATATGCAGTATAGTCTTAGAAAACAGTGCAAACAATGTATAGTTACAATAGGATGCAATGGGGAAACATAGGGATAGGGGCAACACAAACCATATACTCCAAAAGTGGAATGCGAACCACGAATGGACCCCAAACCTATGTGACCTTGTAGAGGGTCGCTGGGACTATTAGAAAATAGTGAGAGTTAGAAAAATAACCCTCCCCAAGACCCTGAAAAGTGAGTGCAAAGTGCACTAAAGTTCCCCTAAGGACAAAGAAGTTGTGTTAGAGGAATAATGCAGGAAAGACACAAACCAGCAATGCAACAACTGTGGATTTCCAATCTAGGGTACCTGTGGAACAAGGGGACCAAGTCCAAAAGTCACAAGCAAGTCGGAGATGGGCAGATGCCCAGGAAATGCCAGCTGCGGGTGCAAAGAAGCTTCTACTGGACAGAAGAAGCTGAGGTTTCTGCAGGAACGAAAAGGGCTAGAGACTTCCCCTTTGGTGGACGGATCCGGCTCGCCTTGGAGAATCGTGCAGAAGTGTTTTCCTGCCGGAAGGACGCCAGCAAGCCTTGCTAGTCGCAAATCGTGCGTTTGGCGTTTTTGGACGCTGCTGGGGCACAAGAGGGACCAGGAGGTCGCAAATTGGACCTGAAGAGAGAGGGGACGTCGAGCATCACAAAGAGCCCTCACTGAAGCAGGTAGCACCCGGAGAAGTGCCAGAAACAGGCACTACTAGGATGCGTGAAACGGTGCTCGCCGAAGTTGCACAAAGGAGTCCCACGTCGCCGGAGACCAACTTAGAAAGTCGTGCAATGCAGGTTAGAGTGCCGTGGAACCAGGCTTGGCTGTGCACAAAGGATTTCCGCCGGAAGTGCACAGGGGCCGGAGTAGCTGCAAAGTCGCGGTTCCCAGCAATGCAGCCCAGCGAGGTGAGGCAAGGACTTACCTCCACCAAACTTGGGCTGAAGAGTCACTGGACTGTGGGGGTCACTTGGACAGAGTCGCTGGATTCGAGGGACCTCGCTCGTCGTGCTGAGAGGAGACCCAAGGGACCGGTAATGCAGCTTTTTGGTGCCTGTGGTTGCAGGGGGAAGATTCCGTCGACCCACGGGAGATTTCTTCGGAGCTTCTGGTGCAGAGAGGAGGCAGGCTACCCCCACAGCATGCACAAGCAGGAAAACAGTTGAGAAGGCGGCAGGATCAGCGTTACAGAGTTGCAGTAGTCGTCTTTGCTACTATGTTGCAGGTTTGCAGGCTTCCAGCGCGGTCAGCAGTCGTTTCCTTATCAGAAGGTGAAGAGAGAGATGCAGAGGAACTCGGATGAGCTCTTGCATTCGTTATCTAAAGTTTCCCCAGAGACAGAGACCCTAAATAGCCAGAAAAGATGGTTTGGCTACCTAGGAGAGAGGAAAGGCTACTAACACCTGAAGGAGCCTATCAGCAGGAGTCTCTGACGTCACCTGGTGGCACTGGCCACTCAGAGCAGTCCAGTGTGCCAGCAGCACCTCTGTTTCCAAGATGGCAGAGGTCTGGAGCACACTGGAGGAGCTCTGGACACCTCCCAGGGGAGGTGCAGGTCAGGGGAGTGGTCACTCCCCTTTCCTTTGTCCAGTTTCGCGCCAGAGCAGGGGCTAAGGGGTCCCTGAACCGGTGTAGACTGGCTTATGCAGAATTGGGCACATCTGTGCCCAACAAAGCATTTCCAGAGGCTGGGGGAGGCTACTCCTCCCCTGCCTTCACACCATTTTCCAAAGGGAGAGGGTGTCTCACCCTCTCTCAGAGGAAGTTCTTTGTTCTGCCATCCTGGGCCAGGCCTGGCTGGACCCCAGGAGGGCAGCTGCCTGTCTGAGGGGTTGGCAGCAGCAGCAGCTGCAGTGAAACCCCAGGAAGGGGAGTCTGGCAGTACCAGGGTCTGTGCTACAGACCACTGGGATCATGGAATTGTACCAACAATGCCAGGATGGCATAGAGGGGGCAATTCCATGATCATAGACATGTTACATGGCCATATTCAGAGTTACCAAGGTGAAGCTACATATAGGTAGTGACCTATATGTAGTGCACGCGTGTAATGGTGTCCCCTCACTCACAAAGTTCAGTGAATTGGCTCTGAACAATGTGGGGGCACCTTGGCTAGTGCCAGGGTGCCCTCACACTAAGTAACTTTGCACCTAACCTTTACCAGGTAAAGGTTAGACATATAGGTGACTTATAAGTTACTTAAGTGCAGTGTAAAATGGCTGTGAAATAACGTGGACGTTATTTCACTCAGGCTGCAGTGGCAGGCCTGTGTAAGAATTGTCAGAGCTCCCTATGGGTGGCAAAAGAAATGCTGCAGCCCATAGGGATCTCCTGGAACCCCAATACCCTGGGTACCTCAGTACCATATACTAGGGAATTATAAGGGTGTTCCAGTAAGCCAATGTAAATTGGTAAAAATGGTCACTAGCCTGTCAGTGACAATTTGGGAAGAAATGAGGGAGCATAACCACTGAGGTTCTGATTAGCAGAGCCTCAGTGAGACAGTTAGTCACTACACAGGTAACACATTCAGGCACACTTATGAGCACTGGGGCCCTGGGTTACCAGGGTCCCAGTGACACATACAACTAAAACAACATATATACAGTGAAAAATGGGGGTAACATGCCAGGCAAGATGGTACTTTCCTACACAACCCCCCCCCCAAACGAAGGACAATAAGACTAGCCATTACCTGATGAGTCTTCATTGTCTAAGTGGAAATATCTGGAGAGTCCATCTGCATTGGAGTGGCTACTCCCAGGTCTATGTTCCACTGTATAGTCCATTCCCTGTAGGGATATGGACCACCTCAACAATTTAGGATTTTCACCTTTCATTTGTTTTAGCCAAAGTAGAGGTTTGTGGTCTGTCTGAACAATGAAGTGAGTGCCAAACAGGTATGGCCTCAACTTCTTCAGAGCCCAGACCACAGCAAAGGCCTCCCTCTCAATGGCAGACCAACGCTTTTCTCTAGGGGTCAACCTCCTACTAATAAAAGCAACAGGTTGATCCTGGCCCTCAGAATTAAGTTGTGATAGGACTGCCCCTACTCCTAATTCAGATGCATCAGTTTGGACATAGAATTTTTTTAGAGTAACAAGGGCTTTTCAGGACAGGTGCAGAGCACATGGCCTGCTTCAGCTCCTCAAAAGCTTTCTGACAGCTTGCTGTCCATAATACCTTTTTAGGCATTTTCTTGGATGTGAGGTCATTAAGAGGGGCTGCAATTGAGCCATAGTTCTTAATGAACCTCCTGTAATACCCAGTGAGGCCTAGGAAGGCTCTCACCTGAGTCTGAGTGGTAGGGGGAACCCAATCAATAATTGTTTGGATTTTCCCCTGAAGTGGTGCAATCTGTTCCCCACCAACAAGGTGTCCCAGATAAACCACCTTACCCTGCCCTATCTGGCACTTTGAAGCCTTGATAGTGAGGCCTGCCTTTTGCAGAGCCTCCAAAACTTTCCATAGGTGGACCAGGTGATCATCCCAGCTGGAGCTAAAGACAGCTATATCGTCCAAATATGCTGCACTGAAAGCTTCCAGCCCTTGCAGGACTGTGTTCACCAACCTCTGAAAAGTGGCAGGTGCATTTTTCAAACCAAAAGGCATTACAGTAAACTGGTAATGTCCTCCAATGGTAGAAAATGCAGTCTTAGGTTTAGCATCTTCTGACAATTTGATCTGCCAATACCCTGCAGTCAAATCAAAAGTGCTTAGATACTTGGCAGATGCCAGTGTATCTATGAGCTCATCTGCCCTGGGTATAGGGTGAGCATCAGTTTTGGTTACCAAGTTGAGACCTCTATAGTCTACACAAAACCGCATTTCCTTCTTTCCATCTTTAGAATTGGGTTTTGGTACCAGTACCACAGGAGAAGCCCATGGACTGTCAGAGTGCTCAACTACTCCTAGTTCCAACATTTTCTGAACTTCTTGCTTTATGCAGTCCCTGACATGGTCAGGCTGCCTATAGATCTTACTTTTGACAGGTAAACTGTCTCCAGTATCTATAGTGTGCTCACACCAAGAAGTGGTGCCTGGCACAGTAGAGAAGAGTTCTGAAAATTGTCCTAGGAGATTTATGCAATTATCTTTCTGCTCAGCAGTAAGACAATCAGCCAAAACTACACCTTCCACAAGAGCATCTTGTTCTGTGGAAGAGAAGAGATCAGGTAGAGGATCACTGTCTTCTTCCTGTCCCTCATCAGTTGCCATGGGCAGGGTGAGATCAGCCCTGTCATAGTAGGGTTTCAGGCGGTTGACATGGAGCACCCTAAGGGGACTTCTGGCAGTGCCTAAGTTAACAAAGTAGGTGACTTCACCCTTCTTTTCAACAATTGTGTGGGGTCCACTCCATTTATCTTGGAGTGCTCTTGGGGCCACAGGCTCCAAGACCCACACTTTCTGCCCTGGTTGGTACTGAACCAAAACAGCCTTCTGATCATGCCATTGCTTCTGGAGCTCTTGGCTGGCCTGAAGGTTTTTACTGGCCTTTTTCATGTACTCAGCCATCCTTGATCTGAGGCCAAGTACATAATCCACAATATCCTGCTTAGGAGCTTTTAAAGGTTGTTCCCAACCCTCCTTTACAAGTGTGAGTGGACCCCTAACAGGGTGTCCAAAAAGAAGTTCAAAGGGGCTGAAGCCCACTCCTTTCTGGGGTACCTCCCTGTAGGCAAAAAGGAGGCATGGTAGAAGGATATCCCATCTCCTGCGGAGTTTTTCAGGGAGTCCCATAATCATGCCTTTGAGAGTTTTATTAAATCTCTCCACCAGTCCATTTGTTTGTGGATGATAGGGTGTTGTGAACTTGTACGTTACACCACACTCCTTCCACATGGCCTTTAAGTATGCAGACATGAAATTGCTTCCTCTGTCTGATACTACTTCCTTTGGGAAGCCCACCCTAGAAAATATTCCCAGGAGGGCTTTTGCCACTGCAGGTGCTGTAGTGGTCCTTAAAGGAATTGCTTCAGGATATCTTGTGGCATGGTCCACTACCACTAAGATAAACCTATTGCCTGAAGCAGTAGGAGGGTCAAGGGGGCCAACTATGTCAACCCCTACCCTTTCAAAGGGAACCCCAACCACAGGCAGTGGGATAAGCGGTGCCTTTGGAGTGCCACCTGTCTTGCCACTGGCTTGACAGGTTTCACAGGACTTACAAAATTCCTTTGTGTCCTCAGACATCCTAGGCCAATGAAACAGGGGAACAAGCCTGTCCCAAGTTTTCATTTGTCCTAGATGCCCAGCTAAGGGAATGTCATGTGCCAGTGTTAGGAGGAACTTTCTGTACTCCTGAGGAATCACTAATCTCCTGGCAGCTCCAGGTTTAGGATCCCTATGCTCAGTGTACAAGAGGTTGTCCTCCCAGTAAACTCTGTGAGAGTCACTGACATCCCCATTAGCCTGTTTGACAGCTTGCTGTCTGAGACCCTCTAATGTGGGACAGGTTTGCTGTGCCACACTCAGCTCCTCCCTGGCAGGCCCCCCTTCACCCAAAAGCTCAGCAGTGTCTGCTTCCAGCTCCTCTGGTGTAGGTTCTGCACAGGGAGGGAATTCTTCTTCCTCAGAAGTAGAATCCACTGTAGAGGGAGGGATAGTAGGAAGTGGTTTGCTTCTACTAGCCCTAGCTTTAGGGAGCACTTGGTCCATTGTTCCAGGATCCAAGCTTCCCTGTCCTTTTTGCTTTTTGGCCTCAGCCCTTGTCAAAGCAAAAATATGCCCTGGGATGCCCAGCATTGCTGCATGGGCCTCCAACTCCACATCTGACCAAGCTGATGTCTCCAAATAATTCCCTAATAGACAGTCTACAGGTAAATCTGAAGCTACCACAACTTTCTTTGGACCAGTTACCCCCTCCCAGTTGAGATTTACAACAGCCATGGGGTGGCTTTGTGTTATGTTGTGAGCATCGGTTACTTGGTACTGGTGTCCAAGTATGTGTTGTTCAGGGTGCACCAGTTTCTCAATCACCATTGTGACACTGGCACCTGTGTCCCTGTAGGCCTGGACCTCAACACCATTTATTAGGGTTAGTTGCTTGTACTTCTCCAAGTTATGGGGGCAAGCAACCAAAGTGGCTAAATCAATAGCCCCTTCAGAGACTAAAGTAGCCTCTGTGGTCTCCCTAATCAGACCAACCCCAACTAAATTACCAAAAGTGAGCCCAGCTACTCCCTTGGATTGGCTATTAGTAGGTTTGCTCCCACCACCACTGCTATTAGTAGGGACACTAGGTGTAGCAGTAGGGGTTGTAGTGGTAGGAGCTGTGGTGCCTTTCTTTGGACAACTGGGATCTGTTGTCCAATGGCCTTTTATTTTACATAAATAGCACCATGGTTTCTTTTCCTTGTTCTGATTAAAGGAGGATTTGGACCCACCACCCCCACCAGAGTGTTTTTGTGGGCCTGATGAAGACTCATTTTTAGATTTGTCCCCACCCTTGTCAGAAGACTTACCATCTTTCTTTTTGTTGCCATCTTTGTCACCCCCTGTATGAACTTTTCTGTTCACTCTTGTTCTGACCCATTTGTCTGCCTTCTTTCCCAATTCTTGGGGAGAGGTCAGATCAGAGTCCACTAAGTACTGGTGCAACAAATCAGACACACAATTATTAAGAATATGCTCTCTCAGGATTAAGTTATACAGGCTGTCATAATCAGTAACTTTACTGCCATGTAACCACCCCTCCAAGGCCTTCACTGAATGGTCAATAAAATCAACCCAGTCTTGTGAAGACTCCTTTTTGGTCTCTCTGAACTTTATCCTGTACTGTTCAGTGGTTAAGCCATAACCATCCAGGAGTGCATTCTTAAGAACTTGGAAATTATTAGCATCATTTTCTTTCACAGTAAGGAGCCTATCCCTACCTTTTCCACTAAATGATAGCCATAGGATAGCAGCCCACTGCCTTTGAGGGACATCCTGTACAACACAGGCCCTCTCAAGTGCAGCAAACCACTTGTTAATGTCATCCCCCTCCTTATAAGGGGGAACTATCTTGTGCAGATTCCTGGAATCATGCTCTTTTGCAGGATGACTATGGGGAATACTGCTGCTGCCACCATGGGTATCTAAACCCAACTTCTGTCTTTCCTTCTCTAATTCAAAAGACTGTCTATCCAAATCCAGCTGTTGCTTTTTAAGCTTCAGTCTGGTTTGTTCCACCCTCAACTTATTGAGTTCCCTCTCTAACATTCTGTCATCAGGGTTGGTGGGAGGGACATTTCTAGAAACAGAGCTATGATGGGAATGAACAGAAGGAGACCTGTCCCTTACAGAAGCCAACTTAACAGCTTGGTTAACAGAAACGTTACTACCAGTATGGTGAGAATAAATGCTTTTGCTATGATGTGAGACAACACTATTTCTATGGTGTGGCTCATCATCATTACCATCTATGCTAGATTGTCTAGTAATGGGCAGGCTAGGAAGTTTCTTTCCTGAATCTTTTCCTGGGGGAGTCCCTGAATCAGATTGGGAACTATTAGGTACTTTTTCAACAGATGGGGCACCTATGGCCTTATCCTGTTCTCTAAGCATGTTAATTAACAGTTCCAAGGCAGGATTCTTCCCTACACTCAAACCTCTCTCTATACAGAGACTCCTTGCTCTTTTCCAGCTAAGGTTGTCATATGCAAGTTTGGACAGATCAACACTTTGGCCTGTGCCAGACATTTTTTAGAGAGAGTTAAAGTGATAGAGAAAGAGACAGAAGTTTTCAGAACTTTTTGGAAAGACAGAAAAAAACTTTTTAAACTTTTAAGAACTTTTTGAAAGTTTAGAAGTACTTTTCAGCACTTAGAAAAGAGTGAAAAGAGGAAATGCAAAACTTTTTGGCTATGTGTATATACACTGACCTTGTTTTGTATATTTTTCTCTTATGAAAAGTACAATGACAAGAGTGGTAAGTAGTCTCAAGCACTTATCCCACCACTGCACAACCAATGTAGGAGGCTGGACTGGCTTGTAGTGAGTACCAAGGGGTACTTGCACCTTGCACCAGGCCCAGTTATCCCTTATTAGTGTATAGGGTGTCTAGCAGCTTAGGCTGATAGATAATGGTAGCTTAGCAGAGCAGCTTAGGCTGAACTAGGAGACGTGTGAAGCTACTACAGTACCACTTAGTGTCATATGCACAATATCATAAGAAAACACAATACACAGTTATACTAAAAATAAAGGTACATTATTTTTATGACAATATGCCAAAGTATCTTAGAGTGTACCCTCAGTGAGAGGATAGGAAATATACACAAGATATATATACACAATAGCAAAAATATGCAGTATAGTCTTAGAAAACAGTGCAAACAATGTATAGTTACAATAGGATGCAATGGGGAAACATAGGGATAGGGGCAACACAAACCATATACTCCAAAAGTGGAATGCGAACCACGAATGGACCCCAAACCTATGTGACCTTGTAGAGGGTCGCTGGGACTATTAGAAAATAGTGAGAGTTAGAAAAATAACCCTCCCCAAGACCCTGAAAAGTGAGTGCAAAGTGCACTAAAGTTCCCCTAAGGACAAAGAAGTTGTGTTAGAGGAATAATGCAGGAAAGACACAAACCAGCAATGCAACAACTGTGGATTTCCAATCTAGGGTACCTGTGGAACAAGGGGACCAAGTCCAAAAGTCACAAGCAAGTCGGAGATGGGCAGATGCCCAGGAAATGCCAGCTGCGGGTGCAAAGAAGCTTCTACTGGACAGAAGAAGCTGAGGTTTCTGCAGGAACGAAAAGGGCTAGAGACTTCCCCTTTGGTGGACGGATCCCTCTCGCCTTGGAGAGTCGTGCAGAAGTGTTTTCCCGCCGGAAGGACGCCAACAAGCCTTGCTAGTTGCAAATCGTGCGTTTGGCGTTTTTGGAATGCTGCTGGGGCCCAGGAGGGACCAGGAGGTCGCAAATTGGACCTGAAGAGAGAGGGGACGTCGAGCAAGACAAAGAGCCCTCACTGAAGCAGGTAGCACCCGGAGAAGTGCCAGAAACAGGCACTACGAGGATGCGTGAAACGGTGCTCGCCGAAGTTGCACAAAGGAGTCCCACGTCGCCGGAGACCAACTTAGAAAGTCGTGCAATGCAGGTTAGAGTGCCGTGGACCCAGGCTTGGCTGTGCACAAAGGATTTCCGCCGGAAGTGCACAGGGGCCGGAGTAGCTGCAAAGTCGCTGTTCCCAGCAATGCAGCCCACCGAGGTGAGGCAAGGACTTACCTCCACCAAACTTGGGCTGAAGAGTCACTGGACTGTGGGGGTCACTTGGACAGAGTCGCTGGATTCGAGGGACCTCGCTCGTCGTGCTGAGAGGAGACCCAAGGGACCGGTAATGCAGCTTTTTGGTGCCTGTGGTTGCAGGGGGAAGATTCCGTCGACCCACGGGAGATTTCTTCGGAGCTTCTGGTGCAGAGAGGAGGCAGGCTACCCCCACAGCATGCACAAGCAGGAAAACAGTCGAGAAGGCGGCAGGATCAGCGTTACAGAGTTGCAGTAGACGTCTTTGCTACTATGTTGCAGGTTTGCAGGCTTCCAGCGCGGTCAGCAGTCGTTTCCTTATCAGAAGGTGAAGAGAGAGATGCAGAGGAACTCGGATGAGCTCTTGCATTCGTTATCTAAAGTTTCCCCAGAGACAGAGACCCTAAATAGCCAGAAAAGATGGTTTGGCTACCTAGGAGAGAGGAAAGGCTACTAACACCTGAAGGAGCCTATCAGCAGGAGTCTCTGACGTCACCTGGTGGCACTGGCCACTCAGAGCAGTCCAGTGTGCCAGCAGCACCTCTGTTTCCAAGATGGCAGAGGCCTGGAGCACACTGGAGGAGCTCTGGACACCTCCCAGGGGAGGTGCAGGTCAGGGGAGTGGTCACTCCCCTTTCCTTTGTCCAGTTTCGCGCCAGAGCAGGGGCTAAGGGGTCCCTGAACCGGTGTAGACTGGCTTATGCAGAATTGGGCACATCTGTGCCCAACAAAGCATTTCCAGAGGCTGGGGGAGGCTACTCCTCCCCTGCCTTCACACCATTTTCCAAAGGGAGAGGGTGTCACACCCTCTCTCAGAGGAAGTTCTTTGTTCTGCCATCCTGGGCCAGGCCTGGCTGGACCCCAGGAGGGCAGATGCCTGTCTGAGGGGTTGGCAGCAGCAGCAGCTGCAGTGAAACCCCAGGAAGGGCAGTCTGGCAGTACCAGGGTCTGTGCTACAGACCACTGGGATCATGGAATTGTACCAACAATGCCAGGATGGCATAGAGGGGGCAATTCCATGATCATAGACATGTTACATGGCCATATTCGGAGTTACCATGGTGAAGCTACATATAGGTAGTGACCTATATGTAGTGCACGCGTGTAATGGTGTCCCCGCACTCACAAAGTTCAGTGAATTGGCTCTGAACAATGTGGGGGCACCTTGGCTAGTGCCAGGGTGCCCTCACACTAAGTAACTTTGCACCTAACCTTTACCAGGTAAAGGTTAGACATATAGGTGACTTATAAGTTACTTAAGTGCAGTGTAAAATGGCTGTGAAATAACGTGGACGTTATTTCACTCAGGCTGCAGTGGCAGGCCTGTGTAAGAATTGTCAGAGCTCCCTATGGGTGGCAAAAGAAATGCTGCAGCCCATAGGGATCTCCTGGAACCCCAATACCCTGGGTACCTCAGTACCATATACTAGGGAATTATAAGGGTGTTCCAGTAAGCCAATGTAAATTGGTAAAAATGGTCACTAGCCTGTCAGTGACAATTTGGGAAGAAATGAGAGAGCATAACCACTGAGGTTCTGATTAGCAGAGCCTCAGTGAGACAGTTAGTCACTACACAGGTAACACATTCAGGCACACTTATGAGCACTGGGGCCCTGGGTTACCAGGGTCCCAGTGACACATACAACTAAAACAACATATATACAGTGAAAAATGGGGGTAACATGCCAGGCAAGATGGTACTTTCCTACAACCAGGTGACGTCAGAGACTCCTTCTGACAGGCTCCTTCAGGTGTTGCTAGCCTATCCTCTCTCCTAGGTAGCCAAACCCTCTTTTCTGGCTATTTAGGGTCTCTGTCTCTGGGGAAACTTTAGATAACGAATGCAAGAGCTCAGCCGAGTTCCTCTGCATCTCTCTCTTCACCTTCTGATAAGGAATCGAATGCTGACCGCGCTGGAAGCCTGCAAAACTGCAACAAAGTAGCTAAGACGACTACTGCAACTCTGTAACGCTGATCCTGCCGCCTTCTCAACTGTTTTCCTGCTTGTGCATGCTGTGGGGGTAGTCTGCCTCCTCTCTGCACCAGAAGCTCCGAAGAAATCTCCCGTGGGTCGACGGAATCTTCCCCCTGCAACCGCAGGCACCAAAATGCTGCATTACCGGTCCCTTGGGTCTCCTCTCAGCACGACGAGCGAGGTCCCTCGAATCCAGCAACTCTGTCCAAGTGGCCCCCACAGACCAGTGACTCTTCAGTCCAAGTTTGGTGGAGGTAAGTCCTTGCCTCACCTCGCTAGACTGCATTGCTGGGAACAGTGACTTTTGCAGCTACTCCAGCCTCCGTGCACTTCCGGCGGAAATCCTTTGTGCACAGTCCAGCCTGGGTCCACGGCACTCTAACCTGCATTGCACGACCTCCTAAGTTATTCTCCGGCGACGTGGGTCTTCTTTGTGCGACTTCGGGTGAGCAACATTTCACGCATCCTCTTAGTGCCTGTTTCTGGCACTTCTCCGGGTGCTACCTGCTGCTGAGAGGGCTCCTTGTCTTGCTCGACGTCCCCTCTCTCTCCTGGTCCAATTTGCGACCCCCTGGTCCCTCTAGGGCCACAGCAGCGTCCAAAAACGCTAACCACACGATTTGCAGCTAGCAAGGCTTGTTGGCGTTCTTTTGGCGGGAAAACACTTCTGCACGACTCTCCACGGCGAGAGGGATACGTCCACCAAAAGGGAAGTCTCTAACCCTTTTCGTTCCTGCAGAAACCGCAGCTTCTTCTGTCCAGTAGAAGCTTCTTTGCACCCGCAGCTGGCATTTCCTGGGCATCTGCCCATCTCCGACTTGCTTGTGACTTTTGGACTTGGTCCCCTTGTTCCACAGGTACCCTAGATTGGAAATCCACAGTTGTTGCATTGTTGGTTTGTGTCTTTCCTGCATTATTCCTCTAACACGACTTCTTTGTCCTTAGGGGAACTTTAGTGCACTTTGCACTCACTTTTCAGGGTCTTGGGGAGGGTTATTTTTCTAACTCTCATTATTTTCTAATAGTCCCAGCGACCCTCTACAAGGTCACATAGGTTTGGGGTCCATTTGTGGTTCGCATTCCACTTTTGGAGTATATGGTTTGTGTTGCCCCTATCCCTATGTTTCCCCATTGCATCCTATTGTAACTATACATTGTTTGCACTGTTTTCTAAGACTATACTGCATATTTTTGGTATTGTGGATATATATCTTGTGTATATTTCATATCCTCTCACTGAGGGTACACTCTAAGATACTTTGGCATATTGTCATAAAAATAAAGTACCTTTATTTTTAGTATAACTGTGTATTGTGTTTTCTTATGATATTGTGCATATGACACTAAGTGGTACTGTAGTAGCTTCACACGTCTCCTAGTTCAGCCTAAGCTGCTCTGCTAAGCTACCATTATCTATCAGCCTAAGCTGCTAGACACCCTATACACTAATAAGGGATAACTGGGCCTGGAGCAAGGTGCAAGTACCCCTTGGTACTCACTACAAGCCAGTCCAGCCTCCTACAACTAGGAGACGAGTGAAGCTCCTACAGTACCACTTAGTGTCATATGCACAATATCATAAGAAAACACAATACACAGATATACTAAAAGTAAAGGTACTTTATTTTTATGACAATATGCCAAAAGTATCTCAGTGAGTACCCTCAGTATGAGGATAGCAAATATACACAAGATATATGTACACAATACCAAAATATGCAGTAATAGTATTAGAAAACAGTGCAAACAATGTATAGTTACAATAGGATGCAATGGAGACACATAGGGATAGGGGCAACACAAACCATATACTCCAAAAGTGGAATGCGAACCACGAATGGACCCCAAACCTATGTGACCTTGTAGAGGGTCGCTGGGACTATTAGAAAATAGTAAGGGTTAGAAAAATAGCCCACCCCAAGACCCTGAAAAATGAGTGCAAAGTGCACTAAAGTTCCCCAAAGGACATAGAAGTCGTGATAGGGGAATAATGCAGGAAAGACACAAACCAGCATTGCAACAACTGTGGATTTCCAATCTAGGGTACCTGTGGAACAAGGGGACCAAGTCCAAAAGTCACAAGCAAGTCGGAGATGGGCAGATGCCCAGGAAATGCCAGCTGCGGGTGCAAAGAAGCTTCGACTGGACAGAAGAAGCTGAGGTTTCTGCAGGAACAAAAAGGGCTAGAGATTTCCCCTTTGGTGGACGGATCCCTCTCGCCTTGGAGAGTCGTGCAGAAGTGTTTTCCCACCGGAAGGACGCCAACAAACCTTGCTAGCCGCAAATCGTATGTTTGGTGTTTTTGGACGCTGCCGGGGCCCAGGAGGGACCAGGAGGTCGCAAATTGGACCTGAAGAGAGAGGGGATGTCTTGCAAGACAAAGAGCCCTCGCTGAAGCAGGTAGCACCCGGAGAAGTGCCAGAAACAGGCACTACGAGGATGTGTGAAACGGTGCTCGCCGAAGTTGCACAAAGGAGTCCCACGTCGCCGGAGACAAACTTAGAAAGTCGTGCAATGCAGGTTAGAGTGCCGTGGACCCAGGCTTGGCTGTGCACAAAGGATTTCCGCCGGAAGTGCACAGGGGCCGGAGTAGCTTGCAAAGTCGCGCTTCCCAGCAATGCAGCCCAGCGAGGTGAGGCAAGGACTTACCTCCACCAAACTTGGGCTGAAGAGTCACTGGACTGTGGGGGTCACTTGGACAGAGTCGCTGGATTCGAGGGACCTCGCTCGTCGTGCTGAGAGGAGACCCAAGGGACCGGTGATGCAGCTTTTTGGTGCCTGCGGTTGCAGGGGGAAGATTCCGTCGACCCACGGGAGATTTCTTCGGAGCTTCTGGTGCAGAGAGGAGGCAGGCTACCCCCACAGCATGCACAAGCAGGAAAACAGTCGAGAAGGCGGCAGGATCAGCGTTACAGAGTTGCAGTAGTCGTCTTTGCTACTATGTTGCAGGTTTGCAGGCTTCCAGCGTGGTCAGCGGTCGTTTCCTTATCAGAAGGTGAAGAGAGAGATGCAGAGGAACTCGGCTGAGCTCATGCATTCGTTATCTAAAGTTTCCCCAGAGACAGAGACCCTAAATAGCCAGAAAAGAGGGTTTGGCTACCTAGGAGACAGGATAGGCTACTAGCACCTGAAGGAGCCTATCAGCAGGAGTCTCTGACGTCACCTGGTGGCACTGGCCACTCAGAGCAGTCCAGTGTGCCAGCAGCACCTCTGTTTCCAAGATGGCAGAGGTCTGGAGCACACTGGAGGAGCTCTGGACACCTCCCAGGGGAGGTGCAGGTCAGGGGAGTGGTCACTCCCCTTTCCTTTGTCCAGTTTCGCGCCAGAGCAGGGGCTAAGGGGTCCCTGAACCGGTGTAGACTGGCTTATGCAGAATTGGGCACATCTGTGCCCAAGAAAGCATTTCCAGAGGCTGGGGGAGGCTACTCCTCCCCTGCCTTCACACCATTTTCCAAAGGGAGAGGGTGTCACACCCTCTCTCAGAGGAAGTTCTTTGTTCTGCCATCCTGGGCCAGGCCTGGCTGGACCCCAGGAGGGCAGATGCCTGTCTGAGGGGTTGGCAGCAGCAGCAGCTGCAGTGAAACCCCAGGAAGGGCAGTTTGGCAGTACCAGGGTCTGTGCTACAGACCACTGGGATCATGGAATTGTACCAACAATGCCAGGATGGCATAGAGGGGGCAATTCCATGATCATAGACATGTTACATGGCCATATTCGGAGTTACCATGGTGAAGCTACATATAGGTAGTGACCTATATGTAGTGCACGCGTGTAATGGTGTCCCCGCACTCACAAAGTTCAGGGAATTGGCTCTGAACAATGTGGGGGCACCTTGGCTAGTGCCAGGGTGCCCTCACACTAAGTAACTTTGCACCTAACCTTTACCAGGTAAAGGTTAGACATATAGGTGACTTATAAGTTACTTAAGTGCAGTGTAAAATGGCTGTGAAATAACGTGGACGTTATTTCACTCAGGCTGCAGTCGCAGGCCTGTGTAAGAGTTGTCAGAGCTCCCTATGGGTGGCAAAAGAAATGCTGCAGCCCATAGGGATCTCCTGGAACCCCAATACCCTGGGTACCTCAGTACCATATACTAGGGAATTATAAGGGTGTTCCAGTAAGCCAATGTAAATTGGTAAAAATGGTCACTAGCCTGTCAGTGACAATTTGGAAAGAAATGAGAGAGCATAACCACTGAGGTTCTGGTTAGCAGAGCCTCAGTGAGACAGTTAGTCACTACACAGGTAACACATTCAGGCACACTTATGAGCACTGGGGCCCTGGGTTACCAGGGTCCCAGTGACACATACAACTAAAACAACATATATACAGTGAAAAATGGGGGTAACATGCCAGGCAAGATGGTACTTTCCTACATCAACCTCCTACTAATAAAAGCAACAGGTTGATCCTGGCCCTCAGAATTAAGTTGTGATAGGACTGCCCCTACTCCTAATTCAGATGCATCAGTCTGGACATATAATTTTTTAGAGTAACAAGGGCTTTTCAGGACAGGTGCAGAGCACATGGCCTGCTTCAGCTCCTCAAAAGCTTTCTGACAGCTAGCTGTTCACAATACCTTTTTAGGCATCTTTTTGGATGTGAGGTCATTAAGAGGGGCTGCAATGGAGCCATAGTTCTTAATGAACCTCCTGTAATACCCAGTGAGGCCTAGGAAGGCTCTCACCTGAGTCTGAGTGGTAGGGGGAACCCAATCTATAATAGTTTGGATTTTCCCCTGTAGTGGTGCAATCTGTTCCCCACCAACAAGGTGTCCCAGATAAACCACCTTCCCCTGCCCTATCTGGCACTTTGAAGCCTTGATAGTGAGGCCTGCCTTTTGCAGGGCCTCCAAAACTTTCCATAGGTGGACCAGGTGATCATCCCAGCTGGAGCTAAAGACAGCTATATCATCCAAATATGCTGCACTGAAAGCTTCCAGCCCTTGCAGGACTGTGTTCACCAACCTTTGAAAAGTGGCAGGTGCATTTTTCAATCCAAAAGGCATTACTGTGAACTGGTAATGTCCTCCAATGGTTGAAAATGCAGTTTTAGGTTTAGCATCTTCTGATAAGTTGATCTGCCAATACCCTGCAGTCAAATCAAAAGTGCTTAGATACTTGGCAGATGCCAGTGTATCTATGAGCTCATCTGCCCTGGGTATAGGGTGAGCATCAGTTTTGGTTACAAGGTTGAGACCTCTATAGTCTATACAAAACCGCATTTCCTTCTTTCCATCTTTGGAATGGGGTTTTGGTACAAGTACCACAGGAGAAGCCCATGGACTTTCAGAGTGCTCAACCACTCCTAGTTCTAACATTTTCTGGACCTCTTGCTTTATGCAGTCCCTGACATGGTCAGGCTGCCTATAGATCTTACTTTTGACAGGTAAACTGTCTCCAGTATCTATAGTGTGCTCACACCAAGAAGTGGTACCTGGCACAGTAGAGAAGAGTTCAGAGAATTGATCTAGGAGATTTACGCAATGGTCTTTCTGCTCAGCAGTAAGACAATCAGCCAAAACTACACCTTCCACAAGAGCATCTTGTTCTCTGGAAGAGAAGAGATCAGGTAGAGGATCACTGTCTTCTTCCTGTCCCTCATCAGTTGCCATGAGCAGGGTGAGATCAGCCCTGTCATAGTAGGGTTTCAGGCGATTGACATGGAGCACCCTAAGGGGACTCCTGGCAGTGCCTAAGTCAACTAAGTAGGTGACTTCACCCTTCTTTTCAACAATTATGTGGGGTCCACTCCATTTATCTTGGAGTGCTCTTGGGGCCGCAGGCTCCAAGACCCACACTTTCTGCCCTGGTTGGTACTGAACCAAAACAGCCTTCTGATCATGCCATTGCTTCTGGAGCTCTTGGCTGGCCTGAAGGTTTTTGCTGGCCTTTTTCATGTACTCAGCCATCATTGATCTGAGGCCAAGTACATAATCCACAATATCCTGCTTAGGAGCTTTTAAAGGTTGTTCCCAACCCTCCTTTACAAGTGTGAGTGGACCCCTAACAGGGTGTCCAAAAAGAAGTTCAAAGGGGCTGAAGCCCACTCCTTTCTGGGGTACCTCCCTGTAGGCAAAAAGGAGGCATGGTAGAAGGATATCCCATCTCCTGCGGAGTTTTTCAGAGAGACCCATAATCATGCCTTTGAGAGTTTTATTAAATCTCTCCACCAGTCCATTTGTTTGTGGATGATAGGGTGTTGTGAACTTGTAAGTTACACCACACTCCTTCCACATGGCCTTTAAGTATGCAGACATGAAATTGCTTCCCCTGTCTGATACTACTTCCTTTGGGAAGCCCACTCTGGAAAATATTCCCAGGAGGGCCTTTGCCACTGCAGGTGCTGCAGTGGTCCTTAAAGGAATTGCTTCAGGGTATCTTGTGGCATGGTCCACTACCATCAAGATAAACCTATTGCCTGAATCAGTAGGAGGGTCAAGGGGGCCAACTATGTCAACCCATACCCTTTCAAAAGGAACCCCAACCACAGGCAGTGGAATAAGGGGTGCCTTTTGGAGTGCCGCCTGTTTTGCCACTGGCTTGACAGGTTTCACAGGACTTACAAAAATCTTTTGTGTCCTCAGACATCCTAGGCCAATGAAACAAGAGAACAAGTCTGTCCCAAGTTTTCATTTGACCCAGGTGCCCAGCTAGGGGAATGTCGTGGGCAAGAGTTAGGAGGAACTTTCTGTACTCCTGAGGAATCATTAGTCTCCTGGCAGCTCCAGGTTTAGGATCCCTGTGCTCAGTGTACAAGAGGTTGTCCTCCCAGTAAACTCTGTGAGAGTCACTGACATCCCCATTAGCCTGTTTGACAGCTTGCTGTCTGAGACCCTCTAATGTGGGACAGGTTTGCTGTGCCACACTCAGCTCCTCCCTGGCAGGCCCCCCTTCACCCAAAAGCTCAGCAGTGTCTGCTTCCAGCTCCTCTGGTGTAGGTTCTGCACAGGGTGGAAATTCTTCTTCCTCAGAAGTAGAATCCACTGTAGAGGGAGGGATAGTAGGAAGTGGTTTACTTCTACTAGCCCTAGCTTTAGGGAGCACTTGGTCCATTGTTCCAGGATCTGAGCTTCCCTGTCCTTTTTGCTTTTTGGCCTGAGCCCTTGTCAAAGCAAAAATATGCCCTGGGATGCCCAGCATTGCTGCATGGGCCTCCAACTCCACATCTGACCAAGCTGATGTCTCCAAATCATTTCCTAGTAGACAGTCTACAGGTAAATCTGTGGCTACCACAACTTTCTTTGGACCAGTAACCCCCCCCCCCAGTTGAGATTAACAACAGCCATGGGGTGGCTAAGTGTGTTGTTGTGAGCATCGGTTACTTGGTACTGGTGACCAAGTAGGTGTTGTTCAGGGTGGACCAGTTTCTCTATGACCATAGTCACACTGGCTGCAGTGTCCCTGTAGGCCTGAACCTCAACACCATTTATTAGGGGTAGCTGCTTGTACTTATCCATATTAAGGGGACAAGCAACTAAGGTGGCTAAATCAATAGCCCCCTCAGAGACTAACACAGCCTCTGTGGCCTCCCTAACAAGGCCAACCCCAACTAAGTTACCAATAGTGAGCCCAGCTACTCCCTTGGATTGGCTATTAGTAGGTTTGCTCCCACCACCACTGCTATTAGTAGGGACACTAGGGGTAGCAGTAGGGGTTGTAGTGGTAGGAGGCTTGGTGCTTTTCTTTGGACAACTGGGATCTGTTGTCCAATGGCCTTTTACTTTACATAAATAGCACCATGGTTTCTTTTCTTTGTTTTGATTAAAGGAGGATTTGGACCCACCACCCCCACCAGAGTTTTTTTTTTTGGTCCTGATGAAGACTCATTTTTAGATTTGTCCCCACCCTTGTCTGAAGACTTACCATCCTTCTTTTTGTTGCCATCTTTGTCACCCCCTGTATGAACTTTTCTGTTCACCCTTGTTCTGACCCATTTGTCTGCCTTCTTTCCCAATTCTTGGGGAGAGGTCAGATCAGAGTCCACCAAGTACTGGTGCAACAAATCAGACACACAATTATTAAGAATATGCTCTCTCAGGATCAAGTTATACAGGCTGTCATAATCAGTAACTTTACTGCCATGTAACCACCCCTCCAAGGCCTTCACTAAATGGTCAATGAAATCAACCCAGTCTTGTGAAGACTCCTTTTTGGTCTCTCTGAACTTTATCCTGTATTGTTCAGTGGTTAAGCCATAACCATCCAGGAGTGCATTCTTAAGAACTTTGTAATCATTAGCTTCATTTTCTTTTACAATAAGGAGCCTATCCCTACCTTTTCCACTAAATGATAGCCATAGGATTGTAGCCCACTGCCTTTGAGGGACATCCTGTACAGCACAGTCCCTCTCAAGTGCAGCAAACCACTTGTTAATGTCATCCACCTCCTTATAAGGGGGAACTATCTTGTGCAGATTCCTGGAATCATGCTCTTTTGCAGGATGACTGTAGGAGGCTGGACTGGCTTGTAGTGAGTACCAAGGGGTACTTGCACCTTGCACCAGGCCCAGTTATCCCTTATTAGTGTATAGGGTGTCTAGCAGCTTAGGCTGATAGATAATGGTAGCTTAGCAGAGCAGCTTAGGCTGAACTAGGAGACGTGTGAAGCTACTACAGTACCACTTAGTGTAATATGCACAATATCATAAGAAAACACAATACACAGTTATACTAAAAATAAAGGTACTTTATTTTTATGACAATATGCCAAAGTATCTTAGAGTGTACCCTCAGTGAGAGGATAGGAAATATACACAAGATATATATACACAATAGCAAAAATATGCAGTATAGTCTTAGAAAACAGTGCAAACAATGTATAGTTACAATAGGATGCAATGGGGAAACATAGGGATAGGGGCAACACAAACCATATACTCCAAAAGTGGAATGCGAACAACGAATGGACCCCAAACCTATGTGACCTTGTAGAGGGTCGCTGGGACTATTAGAAAATAGTGAGAGTTAGCAAAATAACCCTCCCAAGACCCTGAAAAGTGAGTGCAAAGTGCACTAAAGTTCCCCTAAGGACAAGGAAGTCGTGTTAGAGGAATAATGCAGGAAAGACACAAACCAGCAATGCAACAACTGTGGATTTCCAATCTAGGGTACCTGTGGAACAAGGGGACCAAGTCCAAAAGTCACAAGCAAGTCGGAGATGGGCAGATGCCCAGGAAATTCCAGCTGCGGGTGCAAAGAAGCTTCGACTGGACAGAAGAAGCTGCGGTTTCTGCAGGAACGAAAAGGGCTAGAGACTTCCCCTTTGGTGGACGGATCCCACTTGCCGTGGAGAGTCGTGCAGAAGTATTTTCCCGCTGAAACAACGCCAACAAACCTTGCTAGCTGCAAATCGTGCGTTTGGCGTTTTTGGACGCTGCTGGGGCCCAGGAGGGTCCAGGAGGTCGCAAATTGGATCTGAAGAGAGAGAGGACGTAGAGCAAGAAAAAGAGCCCTCACTGAAGCAGGTAGCACCCGGAGAAGTGCCAGAAACAGGCACTACGAGGATGCGTGAAACGGTGCTCGCCGAAGTTGCACAAAGAAGTCCCACGTCGCCGGAGAACAACTTAGAAAGTCGTGCAATGCAGGTTAGAGTGCCGTGGAATCAGGCTTGGCTGTGCACAAAGGATTTCCGCCGGAAGTGCACAGGGGCCGGAGTAGCTGCAAAGTCGCGGTTCCCAGCAATGCAGCCCAGCGAGGTGAGGCAAGGACTTACCTCCACCAAACTTGGGCTGAAGAGTCACTGGACTGTTAGGGTCACTTGGACAGATTCGCTGGATTCGAGGGACCTCGCTCGTCGTGCTGAGAGGAGACCCAAGGGACCGGTAATGCCGCTTTTTGGTGCCTGCGGTTGCAGGGGGAAGATTCCGTCGACCCACGGGAGATTTCTTCTGAGCTTCTGGTGCAGAGAGGAGGCAGGCTACCCCCACAGCGTACACAAGCAGGAAAACAGTCGAGAAGGCGGCAGGATCAGCGTTACAGAGTTGCAGTAGTCGTCTTTGCTACTATGTTGCAGGTTTGCAGGCTTCCAGCGCGGTCAGCAGTCGATTCCTTATCAGAAGGTGAAGAGGGAGATGCAGAGGAACTCGGATGAGCTCTTGCATTCGTTATCTGAAGTTTCCCCAGAGACAGAGACCCTAAATAGCCAGAAAAGAGGGTTTGGCTACCTAGGAGAGAGGATAGGCTACTAACACCTGAAGGAGCCTATCAGCAGGAGTCTCTGACGTCACCTGGTGGCACTGGCCACTCAGAGCAGTCCAGTGTGCCAGCAGCACCTCTGTTTCCAAGATGGCAGAGGTCTAGAGCACACTGGAGGAGCTCTGGACACCTCCCAGGGGAGGTGCAGGTCAGGGGAGTGGTCACTCCCCTTTCCTTTGTCCAGTTTCGCGCCAGAGCAGGGGCTAAGGGGTCCCTGAACCGGTGTAGACTGGCTTATGCAGAATTGGGCACATCTGTGCCCAACAAAGCATTTCCAGAGGCTGGGGGAGGCTACTCCTCCCCTGCCTTCACACCATTTTCCAAAGGGAGAGGGTGTCACACCCTCTCTCAGAGGAAGTTCTTTGTTCTGCCATCCTGGGCCAGGCCTGGCTGGACCCCAGGAGGGCAGATGCCTGTCTGAGGGGTTGGCAGCAGCAGCAGCTGCAGTGAAACCCCAGGAAGGGCAGTTTGGCAGTACCAGGGTCTGTGCTACAGACCACTGGGATCATGGGATTGTGCCAACTATGCCAGGATGGCATAGAGGGGGCAATTCCATGATCATAGACATGTTACATGGCCATATTCGGAGTTACCATTGTGAAGCCACATATAGGTAGTGACCTATATGTAGTGCACGCGTGTAATGGTGTCCCCGCACTCACAAAGTTCAGGGAATTGGCTCTGAACAATGTGGGGGCACCTTGGCTAGTGCCAGGGTGCCCTCACACTAAGTAACTTTGCACCTAACCTTTACCAGGTAAAGGTTAGACATATAGGTGACTTATACGTTACTTAAGTGCAGTGTAAAATGGCTGTGAAATAACGTGGACGTTATTTCACTCAGGCTGCAGTGGCAGGCCTGTGTAAGAATTGTCAGAGCTCCCTATGGGTGGCAAAAGAAATGCTGCAGCCCATAGGGATCTCCTGGAACCCCAATACCCTGGGTACCTCAGTACCATATACTAGGGAATTATAAGGGTGTTCCAGTAAGCCAATGTAAATTGGTAAAATTGGTCACTAGCCTGTTAGTGACAATTTGAAAGTAATGAGAGAGCATAACCACTGAGGTTCTGGTTAGCAGAGCCTCAGTGAGACAGTTAGGCACCACACAGGGAACATATACATGCACACCTATGAGCACTGGGGCCCTGTGTGACAGGGTCCCAGTGACACATACATATAGGCCACAAACCTATGAGCACTGGGGTCCTGACCAGCAGGATCCCAGTGACACATAACAAACATACTGAAAACATAGTGTTTTCACTATGAGCACTGAGGCCTGGCTATCAGGATCTCAGTGAGACAGTGAAAACAGTGACAAACACCCTGACATACACTCACAAACAGGCCAAAAGTGTGGGTAACAAGGCTAGAAAGAGGCTACCTTCTCACAATGACTATGGGGAATACTGCTGCTGCCACCATGGGTTTCTAAACCCAGTTTCTGTCTCTCCTTCTCTACTTCTAAAGTCTGTCTATCCAAATCCAGCTGTTGCTTCTTGAGCTTCAGTCTGGTTTGTTCCACTCTCAATCTATTGAGCTCCCTTTCTAACAGTCTGTCATCAGGGTGGGTGGGAGGGACATTCCTTGAAACAGAAGTATGGTGAGAATGGACAGAAGGAGACCTGTCCCTTACAGAGGGCACCCTAACAGCTTGGCTAACAGTATAATGTGAGAGCACACCATCAGTATGGTGTGATTCAACCTCTGTACCAACTATGCTAGACTGTCTAGTAATGGGCAGGCTGAGAAGTTTCTTTCCTGAATCTTTTCCTGGGGGAGTTCCTGGATCAGATTGGGAACCATTAGCTACTTTTTCAACAGATGGGGCACTTTTAGCCTTATCTTTTTCTCTAAGCATGTTAAGTAACAATTCCAAGGAAGGATTCTTCCCTACACTCAAACCTCTCTCTATACAGAGACTCCTTGCTCCTTTCCAGCTAAGGTGGTCATATGCAATCTTAGACAGGTCAACATTTTGGCCTGTGCCAGACATTTTTAGAGAGAGTTAAAGTGATAGAAAAAGAGAAAAAAGTTTGTCAGAGCTTTTAGAAAGACAGAGAAAAAAACTTTTTAGAACTTTTTAGAAAGTTAGAAGTACTTTTCTGTACTTAGAAAAGAGTGAAAAGAGGAAATGCAAAACTTTTTGGCTATGTGTATATACACTGACCTTGTTTTGTATATTTTTCTCTCATGAAAAGTACAATGACAAGAGTGGTAAGTAGTCTCAAAGCACTTATCCCACCGCTGCACAACCTATGTAGGAGGCTGGACTGGCTTGTAGTGAGTACCAAGAGGTACTTGCACCTTGCACCAGGCCCAGTTATCCCTTATTAGTGTATAGGGTGTCTAGCAGCTTAGACTGATAGATAATGGTAGCTTAGCAGAGCAGCTTAGGCTGAACTAGGAGACGTGTGAAGCTACTACAGTACCACTTAGTGTCACTTGCACAATATCATAAGAAAACACAATACACAGTTATACTAAAAATAAAGGTACTTTATTTTTATGACAATATGCCAAAGTATCTTAGAGTGTACCCTCAGTGAGAGGATAGGAAATATAGACAAGATATATATACACAATAGCAAAAATATGCAGTATAGTCTTAGAAAACAGTGCAAACAATGTATAGTTACAATAGGATGCAATGGGGACACATAGGGATAGGGGCAACACAAACCATATACTCCAAAAGTGGAATGCGAACCACGAATGGACCCCAAACCTGTGTGACCTTGTAGAGGGTCGCTGGGACTATTAGAAAATAGTGAGAGTTAGCAAAATAACCCTCCCCAAGACCCTGAAAAGTGAGTGCAAAGTGCACTAAAGTTCCCCTAAGGACAAAGAAGTTGTGTTAGAGGAATAATGCAGGAAAGACACAAACCAACAATGCAACAACTGTGGATTTCCAATCTAGGGTACCTGTGGAACAAGGGGACCAAGTCCAAAAGTCACAAGCAAGTCGGAGATGGGCAGATGCCCAGGAAATGCCAGCTGCGGGTGCAAAGAAGCTTCTACTGGACAGAAGAAGCTGCGGTTTCTGCAGGAACGCAAAGGGCTAGAGACTTCCCCTTTGGAGGACGGATCTCACTCGTCTTGTCGAGTTGTGCAGAAGTATTTTCCCGCCGAAAGAATACCAACAAGCCTTGCTAGCTGCAAATAGTGCAGTTACAGTTTTTGGATACTGCTGTGGCCCAGGAGGGACCAGGAGGTCGCAAATTGGACCAGGAGAGAGAGGGGACATGGAGCAAGATAAAGAGCCCTCTTAGCAGCAGGTAGCACCCGGAGAAGTGCCAGAAAAAGGCACTACGAGGATGCGTGAAATGGTGCTCACCCGAAGTCGCACAAAGAAGTCCCACGTCGCCGGAGAACAACTTAGGAGGTCGTGCAATGCAGGTTAGAGTGCCGTGGACCAAGGCTGGACTGTGCACAAAGGATTTCCGCCGGAAAGTGCATGGAGGCCGGAGTAGCTGCAAAAGTCGCGCTTCCCAGCAATGCAGTCTAGCGAGGTGAGGCAATGACTTACCTCCACCAAACTTGGACTGAAGAGTCACTGGACTGTTTGAGTCACTTGGACAGAGTTGCTGGATTCGAGGGACCTCGCTCGTCGTGCTGAGAGGAGACCCAAGGGACCGGTAATGCAGCTTTTTGGTGCCTGCGGTTGCAGGGGGAAGATTCCGTCGACCCACGGGAGATTTCTTCGGAGCTTCTAGTGCAGAGAGGAGGCAGACTACCCCCACAGCATGCACCACCAGGAAAACAGTCGAGAAGGCGGCAGGATCAGCCTTACAGAGTTGCAGTAGTCGTCTTTGCTACTATGTTGCAGTTTTGCAGGCTTCCAGCGCGATCAGCAGTCGATTCCTTGGCAGAAGGTGAAGAGGGAGATGCCGAGGAACTCGGCTGAGCTCTTGCGTTCGTTATCTAAAGTTTCCCCAGAGACAGAGACCCTAAATAGCCAGAAAAGAGGGTTTGGCTACTTAGGAGAGAGGATAGGCTAGCAACACCTGAAGGAGCCTATCACAAGGAGTCTCTGACGTCACCTGGTGGCACTGGCCACTCAGAGCAGTCCAGTGTGCCAGCAGCACCTCTGTTTCCAAGATGGCAGGGGTCTGGAGCACACTGGAGGAGCTCTGGACACCTCCCAGGGGAGGTGCAGGTCAGGGGAGTGGTCACTCCCCTTTCCTTTGTCCAGTTTGGCGCCAGAGCAGGGCTAAGGGGTCCCCTGAACCAGTGTAGACTGGCTTATGCAGAATTGGGCACATCTGTGCCCAAGAAAGCATTTCCAGAGGCTGGGGGAGGCTACTCCTCCCCTGCCTTCACACCATTTTCCAAAGGGAGAGGGTGTAACACCCTCTCTCAGAGGAAGTCCTTTGTTCTGCCATCCTGGGCCAGGCCTGGCTGGACCCCAGGAGGGCAGCTGCCTGTCTGAGGGGTTGGCAGCAGCAGCAGCTGCAGTGAAACCCCAGGAAGGGCAGTTTGGCAGTACCAGGGTCTGTGCTACAGACCACTGGAATCATGGGATTGTGCCAACTATGCCAGGATGGTATAGAGGGGGCAATTCCATGATCATAGACATGTTACATGGCCATATTCGGAGTTACCATTGTGAAGCTACATATAGGTAGTGACCTATATGTAGTGCACGCGTGTAATGGTGTCCCCGCACTCACAAAGTCCGGGGAATTGGCCCTGAACAATGTGGGGGTACCTTGGCTAGTGCCAGGGTGCCCTCACACTAAGTAACTTTGCACCTAACCTTTACCAGGTAAAGGTTAGACATATAGGTGACTTATAAGTTACTTAAGTGCAGTGTAAAATGGCTGTGAAATAACGTGGACGTTATTTCACTCAGGCTGCAGTGGCAGGCCTGTGTAAGAATTGTCAGAGCTCCCTATGGGTGGCAAAAGAAATGCTGCAGCCCATAGGGATCTCCTGGAACCCCAATACCCTGGGTACCTCAGTACCATATACTAGGGAATTATAAGGGTGTTCCAGTAAGCCAATGTAAATTGGTAAAATTGGTCACTAGCCTGTCAGTGACAATTCGAAAGAAATGAGAGAGCATAACCACTGAGGTTCTGATTAGCAGAGCCTCAGTGAGACAGTTAGTCACTACACAGGTAACACATTCAGGCACACTTATGAGCACTGGGGCCCTGGTGAACAGGGTCCCAGTGACACATACAACTAAAACAACATACAGGGAGTGCATAATTATTAGGCAAATGAGTATTTTGACCACATCATCCTCTTTATGCATGTTGTCTTACTCCAAGCTGTATAGGCTCGAAAGCCTACTACCAATTAAGCATATTAGGTGATGTGCATCTCTGTAATGAGAAGGGGTGTGGTCTAATGACATCAACACCCTATATCAGGTGTGCATAATTATTAGGCAACTTCCTTTCCTTTGGCAAAATGGGTCAAAAGAAGGACTTGACAGGCTCAGAAAAGTCAAAAATAGTGAGATATCTTGCAGAGGGATGCAGCACTCTTAAAATTGCAAAGATTCTGAGGCGTGATCATCGAACAATCAAGCGTTTCATTCAAAATAGTCAACAGGGTCGCAAGAAGCGTGTGGAAAAACCAAGGTGCAAAATAACTGCCCATGAACTGAGAAAAGTCAAGCGTGCAGCTGCCACGATGCCACTTGCCACCAGTTTCGCCATATTTCAGAGCTGCAACATCACTGGAGTGCCCAAAACCACAAGGTGTGCAATACTCAGAGACATGGCCAAGGTAAGAAAGGCTGAAAGACGACCACCACTGAACAAGACACACAAGCTGAAACGTCAAGACTGGGCCAAGAAATATCTCAAGACTGATTTTTCTAAGGTTTTATGGACTGATGAAATGAGAGTGAGTCTTGATGGGCCAGATGGATGGGCCCGTGGCTGGATTGGTAAAGGGCAGAGAGCTCCAGTCCAACTCAGACGCCAGCAAGGTGGAGGTGGAGTACTGGTTTGGGCTGGTATCATCAAAGATGAGCTTGTGGGGCCTTTTCGGGTTGAGGATGGAGTCAAGCTCAACTCCCAGTCCTACTGCCAGTTCCTGGAAGACACCTTCTTCAAGCAGTGGTACAGGAAGAAGTCTGCATCCTTCAAGAAAAACATGGTTTTCATGCAGGACAATGCTCCATCACACGCGTCCAAGTACTCCACAGCGTGGCTGGCAAGAAAGGGTATAAAAGAAGGAAATCTAATGACATGGCCTCCTTGTTCACCTGATCTGAACCCCATTGAGAACCTGTGGTCCATCATCAAATGTGAGATTTACAAGGAGGGAAAACAGTACACCTCTCTGAACAGTGTCTGGGAGGCTGTGGTTGCTGCTGCACGCAATGTTGATGGTGAACAGATCAAAACACTGACAGAATCCATGGATGGCAGGCTTTTGAGTGTCCTTGCAAAGAAAGGTGGCTATATTGGTCACTGATTTGTTTTTGTTTTGTTTTTGAATGTCAGAAATGTATATTTGTGAATGTTGAGATGTTATATTGGTTTCACTGGTAATAATAAATAATTGAAATGGGTATATATTTTTTTTTGTTAAGTTGCCTAATAATTATGCACAGTAATAGTCACCTGCACACACAGATATCCCCCTAACATAGCTAAAACTAAAAACAAACTAAAAACTACTTCCAAAAATATTCAGCTTTGATATTAATGAGTTTTTTGGGTTCATTGAGAACATGGTTGTTGATCAATAATAATATTAATCCTCAAAAATACAACTTGCCTAATAATTCTGCACTCCCTGTATATACAGTGAAAAATGGGGGTAACATGCCAGGCAAGATGGTACTTTCCTACATGAGGTCGTTAAGAGGGGCTGCTATGGAGCCATAGTTCTTTATGAACCTCCTGTAGTACCCAGTGAGGCCTAAAAAGGCTCTCACCTGAGTCTGAGTTGTAGGGGGAACCCAATCTATAATAGTTTGGATTTTCCCCTGAAGTAGTGCAATCTGTTCTCCACCTACCAGGTGTCTCAGATAAACCACTTTCCCCTGCCCTATCTGGCACTTTGAAGCCTTGATAGTGAGGTCTGCCTTTTGCAGAGCCTCCAAAACTTTCCATAGGTGGACCAGGTGATCATCCCAACTGGAGCTAAAGACAGCTATATCATCTAGATATGCTGCACTAAAAGCTTCCAGCCCTTGCAGGACTGTATTCACCAACCTTTGAAAAGTGGCAGGTGCATTTTTCAAACCAAAGAGCATTACTGTGAATTGGTAGTGCCCTCCAATGGTGGAAAATGCAGTTTTTGCTTTTGCATCCTGTAGGAAAGTACCATCTTGCCTGGCATGTTACCCCCATTTTTCACTGTATATATGTTGTTTTAGTTGTATGTGTCACTGGGACCCTGGTAACCCAGGGCCCCAGTGCTCATAAGTGTGCCTGTATGTGTTACCTGTGTAGTGACTAACTGTCTCACTGAGGCTCTGCTAATCAGAACCTCAGTGGTTATGCTCTCTCATTGCTTTCCAAATTGTCACTGACAGGCTAGTGACCATTTTTACCAATTTACATTGGCTTACTGGAACACCCTTATAATCCCCTAGTATATGGTACTGAGGTACCCTATTTTGTCCTTAGGGGAACTTTGGTGCACTTTGCACTCACTTTTCAGGGTCTTGGGGAGGGTTATTTTTCTAACTCTCACTATTTTCTAATAGTCCCAGCGACCCTCTACAAGGTCACATAGGTTTGGGGTCCATTCGTGGTTCACATTCCACTTTTGGAGTATATGGTTTGTGTTGCCCCTATCCCTATGTTTCCCCATTGCATCCTATTGTAATTATACATTGTTTGCACTGTTTTCTAAGACTATACTGCATATTTTTGCTATTGGGTATATATATCTTGTGTATATTTCCTATCCTCTTACTGAGGGTACACTCTAAGATACTTTGGCATATTGTCATAAAAATAAAGTACCTTTATTTTTAGTATAACTGTGTATTGTGTTTTCTTATGATATTGTGCATATGACACTAAGTGGTACTGTAGTAGCTTCACACGTCTCCTAGTTCAGCCTAAGCTGCTCTGCTAAGCTACCATTATCTATCAGCCTAAGCTGCTAGACACCCTATACACTAATAAGGGATAACTGGGCCTGGTGCAAGGTGCAAGTACCCCTTGGTACTCACTACAAGCCAGTCCAGCCTCCTACACATCCTCTGATAACTTGATCTGCCAATACCCTGCAGTCAAATCAAAGGTGCTTAGTTACTTGGCAGATGCCAGTGTATCTATGAGCTCATCTGCCCTGGGTATAGGGTGAGCATCAGTTTTAGTTACCTGGTTGAGACCTCTGTAGTCAACACAAAATCTCATTTCCCTTTTCCCATCTTTGAAATGAGGCTTTGGTACAAGTACCACAGGAGAGGCCCATGGACTTTCAGAGTGCTCAACCACTCCCAGTTCAAGCATCTTCTGAACTTCTTGTTTTATGCAGTCTCTGTCATGGTCAGGCTGCCTATAGATCTTACTTTTGACAGGCAAGCTGTCTCCAGTATCTATAGTGTGCTCACACCAAGAAGTGGTGCCTGGCACAGTAGAAAAGAGTTCAGAAAACTGACCCAGGAGATTTATGCAGTGGTCTTTCTGCTCAGCAATAAGACAATCTGCTAGAACTACACCTTCCACTAGAGTATCTTGTTCTGTGGAAGAGAAGAGATCAGGGAGAGATTCACTCTCTTCTTCCTGTCCTTCATCTGTTGCCATGAGCAGGGTGAGATCAGCCCTGTCATAGTAGGGTTTCAGGCGGTTGACATGGAGCACCCTAAGGGGACTCCTGGCAGTGCCTATGTCAACTAAGTAGGTGACTTCACCCTTTTTCTCAACAATAATGTGGGGTCCACTCCATTTCTCTTGGAGTGATCTTGGGGCCACAGGCTCCAAGACCCACACTTTCTGCCCTGGTTGGTACTGAATCAGAACAGCCTTCTGGTCATGCCATTGCTTTTGGAGCTCTTGGCTGGCCTGAAGGTTTTTACTGGCCTTTTTCATGTACTCAGCCATCCTAGATCTTAGGCCAAGTAAATAGTCCACTATGTCTTGCTTAGGAGCTTTTAAAGGTTGTTCCCAACCCTCCTTCACAAGTGTTAGAGGACCTCTTAGAGGGTGTCCAAATAGGAGTTCAAAGGGGCTGAAGCCCACTCCTTTTTGGGGTACCTCCCTCCAAGCAAAAAGGAGGCAAGGTAACAGGACATCCCATCTCCTCCGGAGTTTTTCAGGGAGTCCCATTATCATTCCTTTGAGAGTTTTATTAAATCTCTCAACCAGTCCATTTGTTTGTGGATGATATGGTGTGGTGAACTTATATGTCACACCACATTCCTTCCACATGGCCTTTAAGTAGGCAGACATGAAATTGCTTCCCCTGTCTGATACCACCTCTTTTGGGAAGCCCACCCTGGAAAAGATTCCCAGGAGGGCCTTTGCCACTGCAGGAGCTGTAGTGGTCCTTAGAGGAATTGCTTCAGGATATCTGGTGGCATGGTCCACTACCACCAAGATAAACCTATTGCCTGAAGCAGTAGGAGGGTCAAGGGGGCCAACTATGTCAACCCCTACCCTTTCAAAGGGAACCCCAACCACAGGTAGTGGAATAAGGGGTGCCTTTGGGGTGCCACCTGTCTTGCCACTGGCTTGACAGGTTTCACAGGACTTACAAAATTCCTTTGTGTCCTCTGACATTCTAGGCCAATGAAACAAAGGAAGAAGCCTGTCCAAAGTTTTCATTTGCCCTAAATGTCCAGCTAAGGGAATGTCGTGGGCTAGAGTTAGGAGGAACTCTCTGTATTGCTGAGGAATCACCAATCTCCTGGCAGCTCCAGGTTTTGGATCCCTTGCTTCAGTATCCAAGAGGTTGTCCTCCCAGTAAACTCTGTGAGAGTCACTGACATCCCCCTTTGCTTGTTTGACAGCTTGTTGTCTTAGACCCTCTAGTGTGGGACAGGTCTGCTGTGCCACACTCAGCTCCTCCCTGGCAGGCCCCCCTCCACCCAAAAGCTCAGCAGTGTCTGCTTCCAGCTCCTCTGGTGTAGGTTCTGCACAGGGTGGAAATTCTTCTTCCTCAGAAGTTGAATCCACTGTAGAGGGAGGGATAGTAGGTAGTGTTTTAGCTTTACTAACCCTAGCTTTAGGGAGCACTTGGTCCATTCTTCCAGGATCCAATTCACCCTGTCCTTTTTGCTTTTTGGCCTGAGCCCTGGTTAAAGCAAAAATATGCCCTGGAATGCCCAGCATTGCTGCATGAGCCTCCAACTCCACTTCTGCCCAAGCTGATGTCTCTAAATCGTTCCCTAGTATACAGCCTACAGGTAAATCTGAGGCAACCCCAACTTTCTTTGGACCAGTAACCCCCCCCCAGTTGAGATTCACAACAGCCATGGGGTGGCTAAGAGTGTTGTTATGAGCAGCAGTCACTTGGTACTGGTGACCAAGTATGTGTTGTTCAGGGTGGACCAGTTTCTCTATTACCATGGTAACACTGGCACCTGTGTCCCTGTAGGCCTGAACCTCAACACCATTTATTAGGGGTAGTTGCTTGTACTTATCCATATTAAGGGGACAAGCAACCAAGGTGGCCAAATCAATGGCCCCCATCAGAGACTAACACAGCCTCTGTGGTCTCCCTAATCAGACCAACCCCAACTAAGTTGCCAAAAGTGAGCCCAGCTACTCCCTTGGATTGGCTATTAGTAGGTTTGCTCCCACCACCACTGCTATTACTAGGGGCACTAGGTGTAGCAGCAGGGGTTGTAGTGGTAGGAGTCTTGGTGCTTTTCTTTGGGCAACTTTGATCAGTTGTCCAATGGCCTTTTATTTTACATAAATAGCACCATGGTTTCTTTTCCTTATTTTGATTTGAAGAGGATTTGGGCCCACCACCCCCAACAGAGTGTTTTTGTGGGCCTGATGAAGACTCATTTTTAGATTTGTCCCTACCCTTGTCAGAAGACTTACCACCCTTCTTCTTGCCATCCTTGTCACCCCCTGTATGAACTTTTCTGTTCACCCTTGTTCTGACCCATTTGTCTGCCTTCTTTCCCAATTCTTGGGGAGAGGTCAGATCAGAGTCCACACAATTATTAAGAATATGCTCTCTCAGGATTACGTTATACAGGCTTTCATAGTCAGAAACTTTCCTGCCATGTAACCACCCTGTAGGAAAGTACCATCTTGCCTGGCATGTTACCCCCATTTTTCACTGTATATATGTTGTTTTAGTTGTATGTGTCACTGGGACCCTGGTAACCCAGGGCCCCAGTGCTCATAAGTGTGCCTGAATGTGTTACCTGTGTAGTGACTAACTGTCTCACTGAGGCTCTGCTAATCAGAACCTCAGTGGTTATGCTCTCTCATTTCTTTTCAAATTGTCACTAACAGGCTAGTGACCAATTTTACCAATTTACATTGGCTTACTGGAACACCCTTATAATTCCCTAGTATATGGTACTGAGGTACCCAGGGTATTAGGGTTCCAGGAGATCCCTATGGGCTGCAGCATTTCTTTTGCCACCCATAGGGAGCTCTGACAATTCTTACACAGGCCTGCCACTGCAGCCTGAGTGAAATAACGTCCACATTATTTCACAGCCATTTTTCACTGCACTTAAGTAACTTATAAGTCACCTATATGTCTAACCTTTACCTGGTAAAGGTTAGGTGCAAAGTTACTTAGTGTGAGGGCACCCTGGCACTAGCCAAGGTGCCCCCACATTGTTCAGGGCCAATTCCTCGGACTTTGTGAGTGCGGGGACACCATTACACGCGTGCACTACATATAGGTCACTACCTATATGTAGCTTCACAATGGTAACTCCGAATATGGCCATGTAACATGTCTATGATCATGGAATTGCCCCCTCTATACCATCCTGGCATAGTTGGCACAATCCCATGATCCCAGTGGTCTGTAGCACAGACCCTGGTACTGCCAAACTGCCCTTCCTGGGGTTTCACTGCAGCTGCTGCTGCTGCCAACCCCTCAGACAGGCAGCTGCCCTCCTGGGGTCCAGCCAGGCCTGGCCCAGGATGGCAGAACAAAGGACTTCCTCTGAGAGAGGGTGTTACACCCTCTCCCTTTGGAAAATGGTGTGAAGGCAGGGGAGGAGTAGCCTCCCCCAGCCTCTGGAAATGCTTTCTTGGGCACAGATGTGCCCAATTCTGCATAAGCCAGTCTACACCGGTTCAGGGGACCCCTTAGCCCTGCTCTGGCGCGAAACTGGACAAAGGAAAGGGGAGTGACCACTCCCCTGACCTGAACCTCCCCTGGGAGGTGCCCAGAGCTCCTCCAGTGTGCTCCAGACCTCTGCCATCTTGGAAACAGAGGTGCTGCTGGCACACTGGACTGCTCTGAGTGGCCAGTGCCACCAGGTGACGTCAGAGAGTCCTTCTGATAGGCTCCTTCAGGTGTTAGTAGCCTATCCTCTCTCCTAGGTAGCCAAACCCTCTTTTCTGGCTATTTAGGGTCTCTGTCTCTGGGGAAACTTTAGATAACGAATGCAAGAGCTCATCCGAGTTCCTCTGCATCTCTCTCTTCACCTTCTGCCAAGGAATCGACTGCTGACCGCGCTGGAAGCCTGCAAAACTGCAACATAGTAGCAAAGACGACTACTGCAACTCTGTAACGCTGATCCTGCCGCCTTCTCGACTGTTTTCCTGGTGGTGCATGCTGTGGGGGTAGTCTTCCTCCTCTCTGCACTAGAAGCTCCGAAGAAATCTCCCGTGGGTCGACGGAATCTTCCCCCTGCAACCGCAGGCACCAAAAAGCTGCATTATCGGTCCCTTGGGTCTCCTCTCAGCACGACGAGCGAGGTCCCTTCGAATCCAGCAACTCTGTCCAAGTGACTCCCACAGTCCGGTGACTCTTCAGTCCAAGTTTGGTGGAGGTAAGTCCTTGCCTCACCTCGCTAGACTGCATTGCTGGGAACCGTGACTTTTGCAGCTACTCCGGCCTCCGTGCACTTCCGGCGGAAATCCTTTGTGCACAGTCCAGCCTGGGTCCTCTGCACTCTAACCTGCATTGCACGACCTCCTAAGTTGTTCTCCGGCGACGTGGGACTTCTTTGTGCGACTTCGGGTGAGCACCGTTTCACGCATCCTTGTAGTGCCTGTTTCTGGCACTTCTCCGGGTTCTACCTGCTGCTAAGGGGGCTCCTTGTCTTGCTCGACGTCCCCTCTACCTCCTGGTCCAATTTGCGACCTCCTGGTCCCTCGTGGGCTACAGCAGCGTCCAAAAACGCTAACCGCACGATTTGCAGCTAGCAAGGCTTGTTGGTCTTTTTTCGGCGGGAAAACACTTCTGCACGACTCTCCACGGCGAGTGGGATCCGTCCACAAAAGGGGAAGTCTCTAGCCCTTTTCGTTCCTGCAGAAACCTCAGCTTCTTCTGTCCAGTAGAAGCTTCTTTGCATCCACAGCTGGCATTTCCTGGGCATATGCCCATCTCCGACTTGCTTGTGACTTTTGGACTTGGTCCCCTTGTTCCACAGGTACCCTAGATTGGAAATCCATTGTTGTAGCATTGTTGGTTTGTGTCTTTCCTGCATTATTCCTCTAACACGACTTCTTTGTCCTTAGGGGAACTTTAGTGCACTTTGCACTCACTTTTCAGGGTCTTGGGGAGGGTTATTTTTCTAACTCTCACTATTTTCTAATAGTCCCAGCGACCCTCTACAAGGTCACATAGGTTTGGGGTCCATTCGTGGTTCGCATTCCACTTTTGGAGTATATGGTTTGTGTTGCCCCTATCCCTATGTGTCCCAATTGCATCCTATTGTAACTATACATTGTTTGCACTGTTTTCTAAGACTATACTGCATATTTTTGCTATTGTGTATATATATATTGTGTATATATATTGTAGGAAGTTGGCTCTGTATGTGCTATTTCAAAGTAAGGAATAGCATGCACAGAGTCCAAGGGTTCCCCTTAGAGGTAAAATAGTGGTAAAAATAGATAATACTAATGCTCTATTTTGTGGTAGTGTGGTCGAGCAGTAGGCTTATCCAAGGAGTAGTGTTAAGCATTTGTTGTACATACCCACAGACAATAAATGAGGTACACACACTCAGAGACAAATCCAGCCAATAGGTCTTTATATAGAAAAATATCTTTTCTTAGTTTATTTTAAGAACCACAGGTTCAAATTCTACATGTAATATCTCATTCGAAAGGTATTGCAGGTAAGTACTTTAGGAACTTCAAATCATCAAAATTGCATGTATACTTTTCAAGTTATTGACAAATAGCTGTTTTAAAAGTGGACACAGTGCAATTTTCACAGTTCCTAGGGGAGGTAAGTTTTTGTTAGTTTTACCAGGTAAGTAAGACACTTACAGGGTTCAGTTCTTGGTCCAAGGTAGCCCACCGTTGGGGGTTTAGAGCAACCCCAAAGTCACCACACCAGCAGCTCAGGGCCGGTCAGGTGCAGAGTTCAAAGTGGTGCCCAAAACACATAGGCTAGAATGGAGAGAAGGGGGTGCCCCGGTTCCGGTCTGCTTGCAGGTAAGTACCCGCGTCTTTGGAGGGCAGACCAGGGGGGTTTTGTAGGGCACCGGGGGGGACACAAGCCCACACAGAAATTTCACCCTCAGCGGCGCGGGGGCGGCCGGGTGCAGTGTAGAAACAAGCGTCGGGTTCGCAATGTTAGTCTATGAGAGATCTCGGGATCTCTTCAGCGCTGCAGGCAGGCAAGGGGGGGGTTCCTCGGGGAAACCTCCACTTGATCAAGGGAGAGGGACTCCTGGGGGTCACTCCTCCAGTGAAAGTCCGGTCCTTCAGGTCCTGGGGGCTGCGGGTGCAGGGTCTCTCCCAGGTGTCGGGACTTTGGATTCAAAGAGTCGCGGTCAGGGGAAGCCTCGGGATTCCCTCTGCAGGCGGCGCTGTGGGGGCTCAGGGGGGACAGGTTTTTGTACTCACAGTCTTAGAGTAGTCCTGGGGTCCCTCCTGAGGTGTTGGATCGCCACCAGCCGAGTCGGGGTCGCCGGGTGCAGTGTTGCAAGTCTCACGCTTCTTGCGGGGAGCTTGCAGGGTTCTTTAAAGCTGCTGGAAACAAAGTTGCAGCTTTTCTTGGAGCAGGTCCGCTGTCCTCGGGAGTTTCTTGTCTTTTCGAAGCAGGGGCAGTCCTCAGAGGATGTCGAGGTCGCTGGTCCCTTTGGAAGGCGTCGCTGGAGCAGGATCTTTGGAAGGCAGGAGACAGGCCGGTGAGTTTCTGGAGCCAAGGCAGTTGTCGTCTTCTGGTCTTCCACTGCAGGGGTTTTCAGCTAGGCAGTCCTTCTTCTTGTAGTTGCAGGAATCTAATTTTCTAGGGTTCAGGGTAGCCCTTAAATACTAAATTTAAGGGCGTGTTTAGGTCTGGGGGGATAGTAGCCAATGGCTACTAGCCCTGAGGGTGGGTACACCCTCTTTGTGCCTCCTCCCAAGGGGAGGGGGTCACAATCCTAACCCTATTGGGGGAATCCTCCATCTGCAAGATGGAGGATTTCTAAAAGTTAGAGTCACCTCAGCTCAGGACACCTTAGGGGCTGTCCTGACTGGCCAGTGACTCCTCCTTGTTTTTCTCATTATTTTCTCCGGCCTTGCCGCCAAAAGTGGGGCCTGGCCGGAGGGGGCGGGCAACTCCACTAGCTGGAGTGTCCTGCTGGGTTGGCACAAAGGAGGTGAGCCTTTGAGGCTCACCGCCAGGTGTGACAATTCCTGCCTGGGAGAGGTGTTAGCATCTCCACCCAGTGCAGGCTTTGTTACTGGCCTCAGAGTGACAAAGGCACTCTCCCCATGGGGCCAGCAACATGTCTCGGTTTGTGGCAGGCTGCTAAAACTAGTCAGCCTACACAGATAGTCGGTTAAGTTTCAGGGGGCACCTCTAAGGTGCCCTCTGTGGTGTATTTTACAATAAAATGTACACTGGCATCAGTGTGCATTTATTGTGCTGAGAAGCTTGATACCAAACTTCCCAGTTTTCAGTGTAGCCATTATGGTGCTGTGGAGTTCGTGTTTGACAAACTCCCAGACCATATACTCTTATGGCTACCCTGCACTTACAATGTCTAAGGTTTTGTTTAGACACTGTAGGGGTACCATGCTCATGCACTGGTACCCTCACCTATGGTATAGTGCACCCTGCCTTAGGGCTGTAAGGCCTGCTAGAGGGGTGTCTTACCTATACTGCATAGGCAGTGAGAGGCTGGCATGGCACCCTGAGGGGAGTGCCATGTCGACTTACTCGTTTTGTCCTCACTAGCACACACAAGCTGGCAAGCAGTGTGTCTGTGCTGAGTGAGAGGTCTCCAGGGTGGCATAAGACATGCTGCAGCCCTTAGAGACCTTCCTTGGCATCAGGGCCCTTGGTACTAGAAGTACCAGTTACAAGGGACTTATCTGGATGCCAGGGTCTGCCAATTGTGGATACAAAAGTACAGGTTAGGGAAAGAACACTGGTGCTGGGGCCTGGTTAGCAGGCCTCAGCACACTTTCAATTGTAAACATAGCATCAGCAAAGGCAAAAAGTCAGGGGGCAACCATGCCAAGGAGGCATTTCCTTACATATATCTTGTGTATATTTCCTATCCTCTCACTGAGGGTACACTCTGAGATACTTTGGCATATTGTCATAAAAATAAAGTACCTTTATTTTTAGTATAACTGTGTATTGTGTTTTCTTATGATATTGTGCATATGACACTAAGTGGTACTGTAGGAGCTTCACTCGTCTCCTAGTTCAGCCTAAGCTGCTCTGCTAAGCTACCATTATCTATCAGCCTATGCTGCTAGACACCCTATACCCTAATAAGGAATAACTGGGCCTGGTGCAAGGTGCAAGTACCCCTAGGTACTCACTACAAGCCAGTCCAGCCTCCTACACACCCCTCCAAGGCCTTCACTGAATGGTCAACAAAGTCTACCCAGTCTTGTGAAGACTCCTTTTTGGTTTCTCTGAACTTGATCCTGTACTGTTAAGTGGTTAAGCCATAACCATCAAGGAGTGCATTCTTAAGAACTGTAAAATCATTGGCATCACTTTCCTTAACAGTAAGGAGCCTATCTCTACCCTTTCCACTGAAAGATAGCCATAGGATAGCAGCCAACTGCCTTTGAGGGACCCCCTGTACATTACAGGCCCTCTCAAGTGCAGAAAACCACTTGTTAATGTCATCCCCCTCCTTGTAAGGGGGGACTATCTTGTGCAGATTCCTAGAATCATGCTCTTTTACAGGATTACTATCTGTAATACTGCTGCTGCCACCATGGGCTCCAAACCCCAACCTCTGTCTTTCTTTTTCTAAATCAAATGCTTGCCTATCTAAATCCAGCTGTTGCTTCTTGAGCTTCAGCCTGGATTCTTCCACTCTCAATCTATTGAGTTCCCTTTCTAACACTCTGTCATCAGGGTGGGTGGATTGGGCATGCCGTGGCACAGAAGAATGGTGAGAATGAACAGAGGGAGACCTGTCCCTAACAGATGGCACTCTAACAACCTGGCCTAAAGGAGATATCTCTATACTATGATGAGAACTCACCTCAGTACCAGCCCTGCTAGGTGGTCTGCTAAAGGGCAGGTTGGGAAGGTTCCCTTCTAAATCCTTTACTGGGGGTGCCCCAGAATCAGAGTGGGAACCATCAGCTAATCTCTCACCAGGAGTGCCAACATTGGTCTTATCTTGTTCAATGAGCATATTAACTAACAGTTCTCTTGAGGGATTCTTCCCTACCCCTAAACCTTTTTCAATGCAGAGACTCCTTGCTCCTTTCCAGCTAAGGTGATCATAAGCAAGTTTGGTCAGATCAACAGTTTGACCTGTGCCAGACATTATAGAAAAGGTTGAAGGGACAGAAAAAGAAAGAAAAGGTTTCAGAACTTTTTAAAGAACAGAAAAAAACTTTTAAAACTTTTTAAGAACTTTTTGAAAGTTTTAGAGGTACTTTTCAGCACTTAGCAAAAGAGTAAGTGAAGAAAAGCAAAACTTTTTGGTTAGGTGTACATACACTGAACTTGTTTTGTATATTTTTCTCTTATGAAAAGTACAAAATGACAAAGTGGTAAGTAGTTGCAAGTACTTATCCCACCGCTGCACAACCAATGTAGAAGGCTGGCCTGGCTTGTAGTGGGTACCAAGGGGTACTTACACCTTGCACCAGGTTCAGGTATCCCTTATTAGTGTAGAGGGGTGTCTAGCAGCTTAGGCTGATAGAAAAGGTAGCTTAGCAGAGCAGCTTAGGCTGAACTAGGAGACAAGTGAAGCTCCTACAGTACCACTAGAGTCATATGCACAATATCATAAGAAAACACAATACACAGATATACTAAAAATAAAGGTACTTTATTTTTATGACAATATGCCAAAGTATCTCAGTGAGTACCCTCAGTATGAGGATAGCAAATATACACAAGATATATGTACACAATACCAAAATATGCAGTAATAGCAATAGAAAACAGTGCAAACAATGTATAGTCACAATAGAATGCAATGGGGGCACACAGGGATAGGGGCAACACAAACCATATACTCTAGAAGTGGAATGCGAACCACAAATGGACCCCAAACCTATGTGACCTTGTAGTGGGTCGCTGGGACTGTAAGAAAACAGTGAGGGTTAGAAAAATAGCCCGCCCCAAGACCCTGAAAAGTGGGTGCAAAGTGCACCTAAGTTCCCCAGAGAGCACAGAAGTAGTGATAGGGGAATTCTGCAAGGAAGACCAACACCAGCAATGCAACAACAATGGATTTCCTGACAAGAGTACCTGTGGAGCAAGGGGACCAAGTCCAAGAGTCACGATCAAGTCGGGAGTGGGCAGATGCCCAGGAAATGCCAGCTGTGGGTGCAAAGAAGCTGCCACCGGATGGTAGAAGCTGTGGATTCTGCAAGAACGACAAGGGCTAGAAACTTTCCCTTTGGAGGATGGATGTCCCACGTCGTGAAGAGACTTGCAGACGTGTTTCTGTGCAGAAAGACCACAAACAAGCCTTGCTAGCTGCAAGGGTCGCGGTTAGGGTTTTTGGATGCTGCTGTGGCCCAGGAGGGACCAGGATGTCGCCAATTGTGTGAGGAGACAGAGGGGGCGTCCAGCAAGACAAAGAGCCCACTCAAAAGCAAGCAGCACCCGCAGAAGTGCCAGAACAGGCACTACGAAGTGGAGTGAACCGGAGCTCACCCGAAGTCACAAAGGAAGGTCCCACGATGCCGGAGGACAACTCAGGAGGTCGTGCACTGCAGGTTAGAGTGTCGGGGACCCAGGCTTGGCTGTGCACAAAGGAAATCCTGGAAAATTGCACAGGAGCCGGAGTAGCTGCAAAACACACGGTTCCCAACAATGCAGTCTAGCGTGGGGAGGCAAGGACTTACCTCCACCAAACTTGGACTGAAGAGTCACTGGACTGTGGGAGTAACTTGGACAGAGTTGCTGAGTTCAAGGGACCTCGCTCGTCGTGCTAAGACTAGACCCAGAGGACCGGTGATGCAGTTATTTGGTGCCTGCGGTTGCAGGGGGAAGATTCCGTCGACCCACAGGAGATTGCTTCGGAGCTTCTAGTGCAGAGAGGAGGCAGATTACCCCCACAGCATGCACCACCAGGAAAACAGTCGAGAAGGCGGCCGGATCAGCGTTACAAGGTCTCAGTAGTCGTCTTTGCTACTTTGTTGCAGTTTTGCAGTCTTCCAGAGCAGTCAGCAGTCGATTCCTTGGCAGAAGGTGAAGAGAGAGATGCAGAGGAACTCTGATGAGCTCTTGCATTCGTTATCTAAAGAATTCCCCAAAGCAGAGACCCTAAATAGCCAGAAAAGGAGGTTTGGCTACTTAGGAGAGATGATAGGCTAGCAACACCTGGTGGAGCCTATCAGAAGGAGTCTCTGACGTCACCTGCTGGCACTGGCCACTCATAGCAGTCCAGTGTGCCAGCAGCACCTCTGTTTCCAAGATGGCAGAGGCCTGGAGCACACTGGAGGAGCTCTGGGCACCTCCCAGGGGAGGTGCAGATCAGGGGAGTGGTCACTCCCCTTTCCTTTGTCCAGTTTCGCACCAGAGCAGGGCTGGGGGATCCCTGAACCGGTGTAGACTGGCTTATGCAGAAATGGGTACCATCTGTGCCCATGAAAGCATTTCCAGATGCTGGGGGAGGCTACTCCTCCCCAGTCCCAACACCTTTTTGCAAAGGGAGAGGGTGTAACACCCTCTCTCTGAGGAAGTCCTTTGTTCTGCCTTCCT
Source organism: Pleurodeles waltl (assembly GCF_031143425.1). NCBI lineage: Eukaryota > Metazoa > Chordata > Amphibia > Caudata > Salamandridae > Pleurodeles > Pleurodeles waltl. Next base: position 522,907,774 of record NC_090446.1, read on the forward strand.
GGGCCAAGCCGGGCTGGACCCAAGGAGGGCAGAAACCTGTCTGAGGGGTTGGCAGCAGCAGCAGCTGCAGTGAAACCCCAGTAAAAGCAGTTTGGCAGTACCCGGGTCTGAGCTAGAGACTCGGGGATCATGGAATTATCTCCCCAATGCCAGAATGGCATTGGGGTGATAATTCCATGATCTTAGACATGTTACATGGCCATGTTCGGAGTTACCATTGTGACGCTATACATATGTCGTGACATATGTATAGTGCACGCGTGTAATGGTGTTCCCGCACTCACAAAGTCCGAGGAATTTGCCCTGAACAATGTGGGAGCACCTTGGCTAGTGCCAGGGTGCCCACACACTAAGTAACTTAGCACCCAACCTTTACCAGGTAAAGGTTAGACATATAGGTGACTTATAAGTTACTTAAGTGCAGTGGTAAATGGCTGTGAAATAACGTGGACGTCATTTCCCTCCGGCTGCAAGGGCAGGCCTGTGTAAGAATTGTCAGAGCTCCCTATGGGTGGCAAAAGAAATGCTGCAGCCCATAGGGATCTCCTGGAACCCCAATACCCTGGGTACCTCAGTACCATATACTAGGGAATTATAAGGGTGTTCCAGTATGCCAATGTAAATTGGTGAAATTGGTCACTAGCCTGTTAGTGACAGTTTGGAAAGAAATGAGAGAGCATAACCACTGAGGTTCTGGATAGCTGAGCCTCAGTGAGACAGTTAGTCATAACACAGGTAACACATACAGGGCACGCTTATGAGCACTGGGGCCCTGGCTGGCAGGGTCCCAGTGACACATACAACTAAAACAACATATATACAGTGAAATATGGGGGTAACATGCCAGACAAGATGGTACTTTCCTACAATCGGTCTCCCAGGGCGGCGGTTCGAGTCAATGGCGTACTCTCCCTGCCCTTCCAGGTTGGGCGTGGGACCAGACAGGGATGCCCGCTTTCTCCCCTTTTATTTGCGCTCTATATGGAACCTTTTGCGCAGCGGTTACGGGACAGTCCCTTGGTGTCAGGTGTGAAGTTTGGTGGAGACCACCACCTCATCACCCTCTACGCAGATGATGTGATCCTCACTCTGGCGGAGCCCGCGACCTCGCTGCCGGCGCTCATGGAGATAATAGCCGAGTTTGGTCAAGCCTCGGGATTTCGGGTTACTATGCAGAAGTCTCATGTTCTCAGTCTGTCGGTGAGATCGGATCATGAGGCAGACCCGAAAGCTAGATACCCCTTTCTCTGGTCGTCCTCGAGTCCCTCCTACTTAGGAGTTAAGCTAGCGACCTCTGCTGCCAAGACAGCGAGTTTGAATTATTCTACGTTAGTTCGTGAAGTACAGCGGGACTTGGAATCGTGTTGGAGGCATAAACTGTCCTGGCTGGGTAGAGTGGCGGCGGTGAAGATGACAATCTTGCCGCGCATTCTTTATGTGTTTCAGGTGCTTCTGCTGAATCCGCCTCCGCGAACGACAACCACTCTCCAATCGGCGATTCTGAAATTTATATGGGAGGGGCGACCGGCGTGGCTCTCGCGACGGGTTCTGTACCGCCCTAAGAATGGGGGAGGTTTGGCGATTCCTTGCCTTCTGCGATACTTTCAGGCGACACAGCTGCGCTTTCTTTTGGAGTGGAATCGCCCGCTCACTGAGAAACATTGGTGCTTCATGGACCAGGCAGTGGCGGGCTCGCATATATGGAAGGAGCCTTGGCTTCGACGTTGGCACAGGGCAAATGGACTTTATTCCTCCCCAGTTACGGGGGTAATGCTGCGCATATGGGATACAGGTCCTGTCAATCGGGGTTGACGTCCTTTCCGTCCCCGATGACCCCCATAGGCGCAAACACTGACTTCTGATGGATACAACTACCTGTGGATTCCTCACCTTATGAATTCGATCCCTGCACCAGCATCCGACGGAAAGTCTTCTTCCTAGCTGTCTACGTCGACGAGGACGTCATAAGGGCGCGGCTCCACGTCACTCCGTCTGACGTCAGCGTGCCAATAAGAGGTCCCCGTCGGCGTACTAACGTCAGTTTTTCCTTTTTCCGTGCATTCGACTTCAACGGTTTTCTTCCTGGCCCGTTGGTTACTGTAGCGATCTTGTGAAGTTACAATGTCGCCTCCGAAGAAGTCCGGTTTTAAGCCGTGTAGGGAATGCAGGGGTCGGATGTCAGTGACCGACCCCCATTCGGATTGTATTTGGTGTTTGAGCTCTGAGCATGATGTGGAAGGCTGTTCTTCGTGCCAGAGCATGAATCCGAAAGCTCTGAAGGAACGAGAAGCGAAGCTCTTCTTGGCCAAGGCAAAGAAGAAGGAACACAAGAAGGTTTCTTCCCATGCTTCTCCCAAAAAACATAAGAAGCGGCGTCATCATGACTCTCGGCGCCGTCGTGACTCTCGGCGCCGTTCGGAGCGGAGCCGATCGAGGAGTCGTTCGAGGTCGAGGTCTTGTTCGTCACGGCGCCAGAAGACGTGGGAGATGAGTCCTACGGTCACGCCTCATCCGGAGAGTCCGAGGTTGTCACCAGCGCCTTCAGTCTATGAGGTCACTCAAGGTAGTCATCGTTTCGCACCGGCGCCAAGGGATCCTGATGTTCCCCAGACATCTACAAAGCAGTACCCAGCGTTCCCGACTCCAGGGACGGATCCGGCCGCATTTTTGAATGCGATGTATGCTGTGTTTCAAGCCATGGCCCCTGCTGGTGCACCGGCGTGTCCCACGGGGCCATTGGCATTCAATTTGGGCTCGCCGGCGTCGTACAGGGCTGCTCCATTCATGCCCTTCTGCCCTTCAGAGCCTGGTGGTCCGGCGCCGGGGGTTTCCCCTGGCAGGAGTCCTTCGCCTGGGACTGTGGATCCGTCGGCTTCTCGCCCGACTCCTTCTCCGCGCCATCCGGTGTCATTGGTGGCCTCATCCAGACCGGCTCCATCTCCTTCTGCGCATTCGGCGTCGAGGATGTCATCGGCCGACTTCGGGTCGGTGCCGGCTCCGGCGCTGGTTGAATCCGGGGGTCTTCCGGAACCAACTCAAGGTTTGAGGTCATCGGCGTCGATGGAGTCCTTGTCGACGCCGGCTCTGAAGACCCATTTAAGATCTCGGAGGAAGGCGTTGAGGCTTTTGGAGGAAGAGGAATACAGAAGGCTTGAGGAAGGTGAGATAGAGCCTTCTGATGATTTTCAAGGACTTGCCACTGCAAGTGGCTTGGATACTTCCCCGGAGTGGGACATTGCTTCTCCGGGGGAGTTTACTGAGGAGGCCTCCTCTTTCCATGCTGTGGTGAGGAAGGCGGCTGACTATCTAGATTTGCCTTTGTCCTCGGCAGAAGTCAAGACTAACTTGCTCACGGAGGTTCTTCATTCTTCTTCCTCAACTGTGCTGACCCCTTGTTGCCTTTTAATGAGGCGTTGACGGAGCCTATTATGGACCTGTGGAAGAAGCCGGTGACTTCTCCTGCGGTGAACAGAGCAGTGGCGAGAAGGCATAGGAGTGCCCCAGGAGATCCATCATTTCTATCTCGTCACCCGACTCCGGAGAGTTTCGTGGTTCAGGCATCATGTTCTGCGAAATCTGCCCCCGGTACATTCCCTGGTGTTCCTACAGACAGAGAATCCAAGAGGATGGAGCAATCCTCGAAGAACATTTTCTCTTCTTGCAGCATGGCCCTGAAAGCTGCCAATTCCACTTGTGTGCTAGGCAGATAAATTCATGCCCTGATGGGCTCTGCGAAGGAGATGGCAAAAGATCTGCCACAGGAAGTGCGAAAATCTTTTGGGACCCTTTTCTTGGATGCGCAAGCGGCTGCACAGCAGATTATTCAATCTGGCCTGGACACTACGGATTCTATAGCCAGGGCCATGGGAACATCGGTGGCTACGAGAAGGCATGTACAATCCACGTTAATGGACCTTCCATTTGATGGGGAAAAGCTGTTTGGGGACAAGGCAGATTCTGCCCTTGAACGGTTTAAGGACTGTCGGGCTACAGCTATGTCCCTGGGTTTGCAGACCCCTTCTGCTACATTGTACAGGCCTTTTCGTAGGTTTTGAGGGTTTGCTAGAGGTTCTGCCTTTCGTAGGTCTCAATCTTATGCCCAACAACCTGCCAACCCGCCCTATCGTGCCTTCAGAGGGCGAGGTAGAGGTAGGGCTAGAGGTCCAGCCCAGCAGCTCTCTTCTTCTTCTTCATCCTCCTCGGGTGGACAGCAGCAGAAGCAGCCCTAGTTTTCCCCACTTTATCAGTCACACTTCTCGTGTAGGAGGAAGATTGAGTCTTTTTCTGCAGCAATGGAGGTCAATTACAACAGACTTGTGGGTGCTAGGAATTGTGGAAAAGGGCTTTGCTCTCCCCTTTCAGGAGTTTCCTCCTCCCTTCCCTCCCCGTCCCTCCTTTTGTTCAGAAGAACATCTTCTGTTGTTGCAACAGGAGGTGGTAGTCATGTTGGCAAAGGGCGCTATAGAGTTGGTACCGTTGCAGGAAAGGGGTCAGGGGTGTTATTCAAGGTATTTCCTGATTCCCAAGGTGGACGGTCATCTAAGGCCGATCCTAGACTTGAGGATTTTGAATTTGTTCCTCAAGCAGGAAAAATTCAAAATGCTGACCCTAGCGCAGGTGCTGTTGGCGTTGAACGAAGGAGACTGGATGGTGTCTGTCGATTTGCAGGACGCGTACTTTCATGTTCCCATAGTCAAGTCGCACAGGAAGTATCTCCGTTTTGTGGTCGGATCGCAGCATTACCAGTTCACGGTCCTCCCGTTTGGTCTTACTTCAGCACCCCGGGTCTTCACAAAGGTGATGGCAGTTGTTGCAGCACATCTCAGAAAGAGGGAGGTAGCAGTTTTTCCCTACCTGGACGATTGGTTGATCAAAGCCTCCAGAGATTGTGTTGTCTCATCTGCGAATGACAACGCAGTTGTTGTTCGATCTGGGTTTTTCGGTGAACGTACCCAAATCTCACCTGGAGCCCTCTCAACGCCTCCTGTTCATAGGGGCAGTATTGGACACGAGAAGGTTTCGGGCCTACCCCCCGCCTCAGCGGGTGCGGGACATTCAGGCACTGATTCCTTGGTTTCAAAGAGGAGCGGCAGTTCCAGTCCTCAAAGTCTTACGCCTGCTAGGTCTGTTTGCTTCTTGCATTCTGTTGGTCACTCATGCTCGCTGGCATATGAGGGCTCTTAAGTGGTGTCTCCGCAGACAGTGGTTCCAGCACAAAGGGGATCTCAGGGATTCAATAAAGATCTCCAGGGACGCTGTAGCGGATCTTCATTGGTGGTCAGCGGACGGCAACCTTTCCCAAGGGAAACCGTTTTCACTACCACCTCCGGTGGCCACAGTGATATGGGATGCTTCCACTCTAGGGTGGGGAGCTCATCTGGGGGGGACCTGGAGATCAAGGGTCGTTGGTCTCCAGTGGAACAAATGTTGCATATCAATCTGTTGGAATTGCTGGCTGTACGTTTGGCGCTCAAGGCCTTCCTCCCTTCCCTTCGCGGTCAGTCAGTTCAGATCCTGACGGACAACACTACCGCGATGTGGTATATAAACAAGCAAGGAGGAGTGGGGTCGTATCTTCTTTGCCGAGAAGCCCTACGACTCTGGTCCTGGGCTCAGGACCATCAGATTTCCTTGATAGCAAATCATTTGGCCGGAGTGTTGAATGTACGTGCGGACGTTCTCAGTCGTCACTTCTCATTAGATCACGAGTGGCGTCTCCATCCGGATGTAGTCCTCCACATCTTCGAGATGTGGGGTACTCCTCAGGTGGATTTATTTGCCACTCGGGAGAACGCGCAATGCCCGTTATTCGGCAGCCTCCAGTATCCGATGCAAGGGACGTTGGGGGATGCGTTTCAGATGTCCTGGAACGGCCAGTTGCTTTACGCGTTTCCCCCCATACCCTTGATTCCTCGGGTTTTGAGGAAGGTTCGTCAAGACCGGGCCCAAATCATATTGGTAGCACCGGACTGGCCGAGAAGGGTATGGTATACAGACCTACTTCAACTCTCTCAGTGCCCTCCGCTCCGTCTCCCGCTCAGGGCAGATCTCCTCTCTCAATCGCAGGGGCAGGATCTACACCCCCACCTCCAGAGCCTGCACCTTCATGCCTGGAGATTGAACGGGGCAACCTGAGTTCTTTTTCTCTCCCACCGGATGTAATGGATGTTATACTATCGTCCAGGCGACACTCCACTAAATCTATTTATGCCGGAAGGTGTGCAAAAATTTTGCTGTGGTGTTGAGAGAACCAAAAAGATCCTTTAAAGGCCCATCTTTCAGATGTACTCTTGTTTGTTCTCAGTTTGGCGAAGAAAGGCTGTGCTATAGCTACAGTTAAGGGTTATTTGGCAGCTCTGTCAGCGTTTCTTTGCCTTCCGGATCAGCCATCTTTATTCAAGTCTCCCATTGTACATAGGTTCCTTAAGGGTTTGGTGAATAGATTTCCTCCTACTCCTTTTCACATGCCTCAGTGGGACTTAAATCTTGTTTTAACATTTTTAATGCGTTGGCCTTTCGAGCCCATGCATTCATGTCCATTGAGATATTTAGCCTTCAAGACTGTTTTCTTGATCGCGATTACTTCTGCTAGAAGGATTGGTGAGCTTCAGACGCTCTCCGTTAAGCCTCCTTTCACTGTGTTTTTCCCTGATAAGGTGGTTCTAAAAACCAGGGCTGCTTTTTTGCCAAAAGTTGTCACTCCTTTTCATTTAGGGCAGAATATCACTCTTCCTGCTTTTTACCCTCCTCCCCACCCGTCTAAAGAAGAAGAGAGACTCCATAGGTTGGATCCTAGGAGGGCCATGAGTTTTTATCTCGAAAGAACTAAAGACTTTCGTTTGGATGAGCAACTGTTTGTTGGGTATGCTGGTCAACAAAAAGGCAGAGCTGTACAGAAAAGGACACTCTCCAGGTGGGTCATCTTGTGTATCAAGATCTGTTACTCTTTGGCAAAAAAGGTCCCTCCTGAAGGTATCAGGGCCCACTCTACTAGAGCTAAATCTGCATCCTCGGCTCTAGCGAGGGGAGTTCCATTGGTAGAAATATGTAAAACGGTCACTTTGCTCGCTCAGTATTGCAAGATTTCTTAGTGTAATCAGGTGGGCACCCACCACCGAGTGCGGTACTGCTTGGGACTCTATTCATAAGGTGAGGAATCCACAGGTAGTTGTATCCATCAGAAGAACAAGTTACTTACCTTCGGTAACGCTTTTTCTGGTGGATACACTGACTACCAGTAGCAGCTCCTTTGCACCCACAGCTGGCATTTCCTGGGCATCTGCCCATCTCCGACTTGCTTGTGACTTTTGGACTTGGTCCCCTTGTTCCACAGGTACCCTCGACTGGAAATCCATCGTTGTTGCATTGTTGGTTTATGTCTTTCCTGCAGAATTCCCCTATCACGACTTCTATGTCCTTTGGGGAACTTTAGTGCACTTTGCACTCACTTTTCAGGGTCTTGGGGTGGGCTATTTTTCTAACCCTTACTATTTTCTAATAGTCCCAGCGACCCTCTACAAGGTCACATAGGTTTGGGGTCCATTCGTGGTTCGCATTCCACTTTTGGAGTATATGGTTTGTGTTGCCCCTATCCCTATGTGTCTCCATTGCATCCTATTGTAACTATAAATTGTTTGCACTGTTTTCTAATACTATTACTGCATATTTTGGTATTGTGTACATATATCTTGTGTATATTTGCTATCCTCATACTGAGGGGACTCACTGAGATACTTTTGGCATATTGTCATAAAAATAAAGTACCTTTATTTTTAGTATATCTGTGTATTGTGTTTTCTTATGTTATTGTGCATATGACACTAAGGGCCTGATTACGACCCTGGTGGTAAAAACCGCCAGGGCCGTGGTCCGCGGGAGCACTGCCAACAGGCTGGCGGTGCTCCTTTGGGCATTCTGACCGCGGCGGTACAGCCGCGGCCAGAAACGGAAAGTCGGCGGTGTACCGCCGGCTTTCCGCTGCCCAGGGGAATCCTCCATGGCGGCGCAGCTTGCTGCGCCGCCATGGGGATTCCGACCCCCATACCGCCATCCTGTTCCTGGCGGTTTCGGCCGCCAGGAACAGGATGGTGGTATGGGGTGTCGTGGGGCCCCCGAAAGAGGGCCCCACTTAGAATTTCAGTGTCTGCTTAGCAGACAATGAAATTCGCGACGGGTGCTACTGCACCCGTCGCACCCCTTATACTCCGCCGGCTCCATTCGGAGCCGGCTTCCTCGTGGAAGGGTGTTTCCCGCTGGGCTGGTGGGCGGCCTTTTAGCGGTCGCCCGCCAGCCCAGTGGGAAACCCAGAATGACCGCCGCGGTCTTTTGACCGCGGTACGGTCTTCTGGCGGTTCCCGCTTGGCGGGCGGCTCCTGCCGCCCGCCAAGCTTGGAATCACCCCCTAAGTGGTACTGTAGGAGCTTCACTCGTTTCCTAGTTCAGCCTAAGCTGCTCTGCTAAGCTACCATTATCTATCAGCCTATGCTGCTAGACACCCTATACACTAATAAGGGATAACTGGGCCTGGTGCAAGGTGCAAGTACCCCTAGGTACTCACTACAAGCCAGTCCAGCCTCCTACATTGGTTGTGCAGCGGTGGGATAAGTGCTTTGAGACTACTTACCACTCTTGTCATTGTACTTTTCATAAGAGAAAAATATACAAAACAAGTTCAGTGTGTGTACACATAACTAAAAAGTTTTGCATTTCCTCTTTTCACTCTTTTCTAAAGTGCTGAAAAGTACTTCTAAACTTTCATAAAGTTCTAAAAAGTTTTACAAGTTTTTTTTCTCTGTCTTTCTAAAAGCTCTGACAAACTTTTTTCTCTTTTTCTATCACTTTAACTCTCTCTAAAAATGTCTGGCACAGGCCAAAATGTTGATCTGTCCAAACTTGCATATGATCACCTTAGCTGGAAAGGAGCAAGGAGTCTCTGCATAGAGAGAGGTTTGAGTGTAGGGAAGAATCCTTCCTTGGAATTGTTACTTAACATGCTTAGAGAACAAGATAAGGCTAAAAGTGCCCCATCTGTTGAAAAAGTAGCTAATGGTTCCCAATCTGATCCAGGGACTCCCCCAGGAAATGATTCAGGAAAGAAACTTCTTAGCCTGCCCATTACTAGACAGTCTAGCATAGTTGGTACTGAGGTGGAGTCACATTATACAGATGGTGTGCTCTCACATTACACTGTCAGCCAAGCTGTTAGGGTGCCCTCTGTAAGGGACAGGTCTCCTTCTGTTCATTCTCATCATACTTCTGTGTCTAGGAATGTCCCTCCCACCCACCCTGATGACAGATTGTTAGAAAGGGAGCTCAATAGATTGAGAGTGGAACAAACCAGACTGAAGCTCAAGAAGCAACAGCTGGATTTGGATAGACAGTCCTTAGAAGTAGAGAAGGAGAGACAGAAACTGGGGTTAGAAACCCATGGTGGCAGCAGCAGTATTCCCAATAGTCATCCTGAAAAAGAGCATGATTCTAGGAATCTGCACAAGATAGTTCCCCCTTATAAGGAGGGGGATGACATTAACAAGTGGTTTGCTGCACTTGAGAGGGCCTGTGTTGTACAGGATGTCGCTCAAAGGCAGTGGGCTGCTATCCTATGGCTATCATTTAGTGGAAAAGGTAAGGATAGGTTCCTTACTGTTAAAGAAAATGAAGCTAATGATTACAAAGTTCTTAAGAATGCACTCCTGGATGGTTATGGCTTAACCACTGAACAATACAGGATAAAGTTCAGAGAGACCAAAAAGGAGTCTTCACAAGACTGGGTTGATTTCATTGACCATTCAGTGAAGGCCTTGGAGGGGTGGTTACATGGCAGTAAAGTTACTGATTATGACAGCCTGTATAACTTGATCCTGAGAGAGCATATTCTTAATAATTGTGTGTCTGATTTGTTGCACCAGTACTTGGTGGACTCTGATCTGACCTCTCCCCAAGAATTGGGAAAGAAGGCAGACAAATGGGTCAGAACAAGGGTGAACAGAAAAGTTCATACAGGGGGTGACAAAGATGGCAACAAGAAGAAGGATGGTAAGTCTTCTTACAAGGGTGGGGACAAATCTAAAAATGAGTCTTCATCAGGCCCACAAAAACACTCTGGTGGGGGTGGTGGGCCCAAATCCTCTTCAAATCAAAACAAAGAAAATAAACCATGGTGCTATTTATGTAAATAAAAGGCCATTGGACAACAGATCCCAGTTGTCCAAAGAAAAGCACCAAGCCTCCTACCACTACAACCCCTACTGCTACACCTAGTGTCCCTACTAATAGTAGAGGTGGTGGGAGCAAACCTACTAAAAGCCAATCCAAGGGAGTAGCTGGGCTCACTTTTGGTAACTTAGTTGGGGTTGGTCTGATTAGGGAGACCACAGAGGCTGTGTTAGTCTCTGAGGGGGCTATTGATTTAGCCACCTTGGCTGCTTGTCCCCTTAACATGGATAAGTACAAGCAACTACCCCTAAAAAATGGTGTTGAGGTTCAGGCCTACAGGGACACTGGAGCCAGTGTAACTATGGTGATAGAGAAACTGGTCCACCCTGAACAACACCTACTTGGTCACCAGTACCAAGTAACCGATGCTCACTACAACACACTTAGCCACCCCATGGCTGTTGTAAATCTCAACTGGGGGGGGGGTTACTGGTCCAAAGAAAGTTGTGGTAGCTTCAGATTTACCTGTAGACTGTCTATTAGGGAATGATTTGGAGACATCAGCTTGGTCAGATGTGGAGTTGGAGGCCCATGCAGCAATGCTGGGCATCCCAGGGCATATTTTTGCTTTAACAAGGGCTCAGGCCAAAAAGCAAAAAGGACAGGGAAGCTTGGATCCTGGAACAATGGACCAAGTGCTCCCTAAAGCTAGGGCTAGTAGAAGTAAAGCACTTCCTACTATCCCTCTGTAGGAGGCTGGACTGGCTTGTAGTGAGTACCAAGGGGTACTTGCACCTTGCACCAGGCCCAGTTATCCCTTATTAGTGTATAGGGTGTCTAGCAGCTTAGGCTGATAGATAATGGTAGCTTAGCAGAGCAGCTTAGGCTGAACTAGGAGACGTGTGAAGCTACTACAGTACCACTTAGTGTCATATGCACAATATCATAAGAAAACACAATACACAGTTATACTAAAAATAAAGGTACTTTATTTTTATGACAATATGCCAAAGTATCTTAGAGTGTACCCTCAGTGAGAGGATAGGAAATATACACAAGATATATATACACAATACCAAAAATATGCAGTATAGTATTAGAAAACAGTGCAAACAATGTATAGTTACAATAGGATGCAATGGGGACACATAGGGGCAACACAAACCATATACCCCAAAAGTGGAATGCGAACCACAAATGGACCCCAAACCTATGTGACCTTGTAGAGGGTCGCTGGGTCTATTAGAAAATAGTGAGAGTTAGAAAAATAACCCTCCCCAAGACCCTGAAAAGTGAGTGCAAAGTGCACTAAAGTTCCCCAAAGGACAAAGAAGTCGTGATAGGGGAATAAGGCAGGAAAGACACAAACCAACAATGCAACAACGATGGATTTCCAGTCGAGGGTACCTGTGGAACAAGGGGACCAAGTCCAAAAGTCACAAGCAAGTCGGAGATGGGCAGATGCCCAGGAAATGCAAGCTGCGGGTGCAAAGAAGCTTCTACTGGACAGAAGAAGCTGAGGTTTCTGCAGGAACGAAAAGGGCTAGAGACTTCCCCTTTTGTGGACAGATCCCTCTTGCCTTGGAAAGTCGTGCAGAAGTGTTTTCCCGCCGAAAGAACGCCAACAAGCCTTGCTAGCTGCAAATCGTGCGGTTAGCGTTTTTGGAAACTGCTGTGGCCCAGGAGGGACCAGGAGGTCGCAAATTGGACCAGGAGGTAGAGGGGACGTCGAGCAAGACACGGAGCCCTCTTATCAGCAGATAGCACCCTTAGAAGTGCCAGAAACAGGCACTACAAGGATGCGTGAAACGGTGCTCACCCGAAGTTACACAAAGGAGTCCCACGTCGCCGGAGAACAACTTAGAAAGTCGTGCAATGCAGGTTAGAGTGCCGTGGACCCAGGCTTGGCTGGTCACAAAGGATTTCCGCCGGAAGTGCACAGGGGCCGGAGTAGCTGCAAAAGTCGCGGTTCCCAGCAATGCAGTCTAGCGAGGTGAGGCAAGGACTTACCTCCACCAAACTTGGACTGAAGAGTCACTGGACTGTGGGAGTCACTTGGACACAGTTGCTGGATTCGAGGGACCTCGCTCGTCATGCTGAGAGGAGACCCAAGGGGCCGGTAATGCAGCTTTTTGGTGCCTGCGGTTGCAGGGGGAAGATTCCGTCGACCCACGGGAGATTGCTTCAGAGCTTCTAGTGCAGAGAGGAGGCAGACTACCCCCACAGCATGTACCACCAGGAAAACAGTCGAGAAGGCGGCAGGATCAGCGTTACAGAGTTGCAGTAGTCGTCTTTGCTACTATGTTGCAGTTTTGCAGGCTTCCAGCGCGGTCAGCAGTCGATTCCTTGGCAGAAGGTGAAGAGAGAGATGCAGAGGAACTCGGATGAGCTCTTGCATTCGTTATCTAAAGTTTCCCCAGAGACAGAGACCCTAAATAGCCAGAAAAGAGGGTTTGGCTACCTAGGAGAGAGGATAGGCTAGCAACACCTGAAGGAGCCTATCACAAGGAGTCTCTGATGTCACCTGGTGGCACTGGCCACTCAGAGCAGTCCAGTGTGCCAGCAGCACCTCTGTTTCCAAGATGGCAGAGGTCTGGAGCACACTGGAGGAGCTCTGGACGCCTCCCAGGGGAGGTGCAGGTCAGGGGAGTGGTCACTCCCCTTTTCTTTGTCCAGTTTCGCGCCAGAGCAGGGCTAAGGGGTCCCCTGAACCGGTGCAGACTGGCTTATGCAGAATTGGGCACATCTGTGCCCAAGAAACCATTTCCAGAGGCTGGGGGAGGCTACTCCTCCCCTGCCTTCACACCATTTTCCAAAGGGAGAGGGTGTAACACCCTCTCTCAGAGGAAGTCCTTTGTTCTGCCATCCTGGGCCAGGCCTGGCTGGACCCCAGGAGGGCAGATGCCTGTCTGAGGGGTTGGCAGCAGCAGCAGCTGCAGTGCAACCCCAAGAAAGGCAGTTTGGCAGTACCAGGGTCTGTGCTACAGACCACTGGGATCATGGGATTGTGCCAACAATGCCAGTATGGCATAGAGGGGGCAATTCCATGATCATAGACATGTTACATGGCCATTTTCGGAGTTACCATTGTGAAGCTACATATAGGTAGTGACCTATATGTAGTGCACGCGTGTAATGGTGTCCCCGCACTCACAAAGTCCGGGGAATTGGCCCTGAACAATGGGGGGGCACCTTGGCTAGTGCCAGGGTGCCCTCACACTAAGTAACTTTGCACCTAACCTTTACCAGGTAAAGGTTAGACATATAGGTGACTTATAAGTTACTTAAGTGCAGTGTAAAATGGCTGTGAAATAACGTGGACGTTATTTCACTCAGGCTGCAGTGGCAGGCCTGTGTAAGAATTGTCAGAGCTCCCTATGGGTGGCAAAAGAAATGCTGCAGCCCAGAGGGATCTCCTGGAACCCCAATACCCTGGGTACCTTAGTACCATATACTAGGGAATTATAAGGGTGTTCCAGTAAGCCAATGTAAATTGGTAAAATTGGTCACTAGCCTGTTAGTGACAATTTGAGAGAAGTGAGAGAGCATAACCACTGAGGTTCTGGTTAGCAGAGCCTCAGTGAGACAGTTAGGCACCACACAGGGAACACATACATATAGGTCACAAACTTATGAGCACTGGGGTCCGGACTAGCAGGGTCCCAGTGACACATAACAAACATACTGAAAACATAGGGTCTTCACTATGAGCACTGGTCCCTGGCTAGCAGGATCCCAGTGAGACAGTGAAAACACCCTGACATACACTCACAAACAGGCCAAAAGTGGGGGTAACAAGACTAGAAAGAGGCTACTTTCTCACAAGTCCTGCAAGGGCTGGAAGCTTTTCGTGCAGCATATTTGGACGATATAGCTGTCTTTAGCTCCAGCTGGGATGATCACCTGGTCCACCTATGGAAAGTTTTGGAGGCCCTGCAAAAGGCAGGCCTCACTATCAAGGCTTCAAAGTGCCAGATAGGGCAGGGGAAGGTGGTTTATCTGGGACACCTGGTTGGTGGAGAACAGATTGCACCACTTCAGGGGAAAATCCAAACAATTATTGATTGGGTTCCCCCTACCACTCAGACTCAAGTGAGAGCCTTCCTAGGCCTCATTGGGTATTACAGGAGGTTCATTAAGAACTATGGCTCCATTGCAGCCCCTCTTAATGACCTCACTTCAAAGAAAATGCCTAAGAAGGTATTATGGACAGCAAACTGTCAGAAAGCTTTTGATGAGCTGAAGCAGGCCATGTGCTCTGCACCTGTCCTGAAAAGCCCCTGTTACTCCAAGAAATTCATTGTCCAAACTGATGCATCTGAATTAGGGGTAGGGGCAGTCCTTTCACAACTTAATTCTGAGGGCCAGGATCAACCTGTTGCTTTTATTACTAGGAGGTTGACCCCTAGAGAAAAGCTTTGGTCTGCCATAGAGAGGGAGGCCTTTGCTGTGGGCTGGGCACTGAAGAAGTTGAGGCCATACCTGTTTGGCACTCACTTCATTGTTCAGACAGACCACAAACCTCTACTTTGGCTAAAAGAAATGAAAGGTGAAAATCCTAAATTGTTGAGGTGGTCTATATCCCTACAGGGAATGGACTATACAGTGGAACATAGACCTGGGAGTTCCCACTCCAATGCAGATGGACTCTCCAGATATTTCCACTTAGACAATGAAGACTCATCAGGTCATGGCTAGTCTCATTGTCCTTCGTTGGGGGGGGGGGTTGTGTAGGAAAGTACCATCTTGCCTGGCATGTTACCCCCATTTTTCACTGTATATATGTTGTTTTAGTTGTATGTGTCACTGGGACCCTGCCAGCCAGGGCCCCAGTGCTCATAAGTGTGCCTGAATGTGTTACCTGTGTTATGACTAACTGTCTCACTGAGGCTCTGCTATCCAGAACCTCAGTGGTTATGCTCTCTCATTTCTTTCAAATTGTCACTAACAGGCTAGTGACCAATTTTACCAATTTTCCCTAGTATATGGTACTGAGGTACCCAGGGTATTGGGGTTCCACGAGAGCCCTATGGGCTGCAGCATTTCTTTTGCCACCCATAGGGAGCTCTGACACTTCTTACACAGGCCTGCCACTGCAGCCTGAGTGAAATAACGTCCACGTTATTTCACAGCCATTTTACACTGCACTTAAGTAACTTATAAGTCACCTATATGTCTAACCTTTACCTAGTGTAGGTTGGGTGCTAAGTTACTTAGTGTGTGGGCACCCTGGCACTAGCCAAGGTGCCCCCACATTGTTAAGGGCCAATTCCCCGGACTTTGTGAGTGCGGGGACACCATTACACACGTGCACTACATATAGGTCACTACCTATATGTAGCTTCACAATGGTAACTCCGAATATGGCCATGTAACATGTCTATGATCATGGAATTGCCCCCTCTATGCCATCCTGGCATAGTTGGCACAATCCCATGATCCCACGGGTCTCTAGCACAGACCCTGGTACTGCCAAACTGCCTTTCCCGGGGTTTCACTGCAGCTGCTGCTGCTGCCAACCCCTCAGACAGGTTTCTGCCCTCCTGGGGTCCATCCAGGCTTGGCCCAGGATGGCAGAACAAAGGACTTCCTCAGAGAGAGGGTGTTACACCCTCTCCCTTTGGAAAATGGTGTGAAGGCAGGGGAGGAGTAGCCTCCCCCAGCCTCTGGAAATGCTTTCATGGGCACACATGGTGCCCATTTCTGCATAAGCCAGTCTACACCGGTTCAGGGACCCCTCAGCCCTGCTCTGGCGCGAAACTGGACAAAGGAAAGGGGAGTGACTACTCCCCTGACCTGCACCTCCCCTGGGAGGTGCCCAGAGCTCCTCCAGTGTGCTCCAGACCTCTGCCATCTTGGAAACAGAGGTGCTGCTGGCACACTGGACTGCTCTGAGTGGCCAGGGCCAGCAGGTGATGTCAGAGACTCCTTCTGATAGGCTCCTTCAGGTGTTGCTAGCCTATCTTCTCTCCTAAGTAGCCAAACCCTCTTTTCTGGCTATTTAGGGTCTCTGCTTTGGGGAATTCCTTAGATAACGAATGCAAGAGCTCATCTGAGTTCCTCTGCATCTCTCTCTTCACCTTCTGCCAAGGAATCGACTGCTGACCGCTCTGGAAGCCTGCAAAACTGCAACAAAGTAGCGAAGACGACTACTGCAACTCTGTAACGCTGATCCTGCCGCCTTCTCGACTGCTTTCCTGGTGGTGCATGCTGTGGGGGTAGTCTGCCTCCTCTCTGCACTAGAAGCTCCGAAGAAATCTCCCGCGGGTCGACGGAATCGTCCCCCTGCTACCGCAGGCACCAAAGAACTGCATCACCGGTACCCTGGCTCTCCTCTCAGCACGACGAGCGAGGTCCCTTGAATCCAGCAACTCTCTCCATGTGACTCCCACAGTCCAGTGACTCTTCAGTCCAAGTTTGGTGGAGGTAAGTCCTTGCCTCCCCACGCCAGACTGCATTGCTGGGAACCGCAACTTTTGCAGCTACTCCGGCCTCTGTGCACTTCCGGCGGAAATCCTTTGTGCATAGCCAAGCCTGAGTCCACGACACTCTAACCTGCATTGCACGACTTTCTAAGTTGTCCTCCGGCGGCGTGGGACTCCTTTGTGCAACTTCGGGTGAGCACCATTTCACTCCTCTTCGTAGTGCCTGTTCCGGCACTTCTGCGGGTGCTGCCTGCGTCTGAGAGGGCTCCTTGTCTTGCTCGACACCCCCTCTGTCCCCAGACGCAATTGGCGACATCCTGGTCCGTCCTGGGCCACAGCAGCATCCAAAAACTCTAACTGCACGACTTGCAGCTAGCAAGGCGTGTTTGCGGTCTTTCTTCAGGAAAACACTTCTGCACGACTCTCCATTGTGTGAGGGATCCGTCCTCCAAAGGGGAAGTTCCTAGCCGTTGTTGTTCCTGCAGAATCCTCAGCTTCTACTGTCCAGTAGCAGCTTCTTTGCACACACAGCTGGCATTTCCTGGGCATCTGCCCATCTCCGACTTGCTTGTGACTTTTGGACTTGGTCCCCTTGTTCCACAGGTACCCTCGACTGGAAATCCATCGTTGTTGCATTGCTGGTTTGTGTCTTTCCTGCAGAATTCCCCTATCACGACTTCTATGTCCTTTGGGGAACTTTAGTGCACTTTGCACTCACTTTTCAGGGTCTTGGGGTGGGCTATTTTTCTAACCCTCACTGTTTTCTTACAGTCCCAGTGACCCTCTACAAGGTCACATAGGTTTGGGGTCCATTCGTGGTTCGCATTCCACTTTTGAAGTATATGGTTTGTGTTGCCCCTATCCCTATGTGTCCCCATTGCATCCTATTGTAACTATACATTGTTTGCACTGTTTTCTAATACTATACAGCATATTTTTGGGATTGTGTACATATATCTTGTGTATATTTGCTATCCTCATACTGAGGGTACTCACTGAGATACTTTTGGCATATTGTCATAAAAATAAAGTACCTTTATTTTTAGTATATCTGTGTATTGTGTTTTCTTATGATATTGTGCATATGACACTAGTGGTACTGTAGGAGCTTCACTCGTCTCCTAGTTCAGCCTAAGCTGCTCTGCTAAGCTACCATTATCTGTCAGCCTAAGCTGCTAGACACCCTATACACTAATAAGGGATAACTGGGCCTGGTGCAAGGTGTAAGTACCCCTTGGTACTCACTACAAGCCAGTCCAGCCTCCTACAGGTAGACGGAATCTTCCCCCTGCAACGGCAGGCAACAACAGACTGCATCACCGGTCCTCTGGGTCCCCTCTCAGCACGACGAGCGTGGTCCCTGGAACTCAGCAACTCTGTCCAAGTGACTCCCACAGTCCAGTGACTCTTCAGTCCATGTTTGGTGGAGGTAAGTCCTTGCCTCCCCACGCTAGACTGCATTGCTGGGTACCGCGTGATTTGCAGCTGCTCCGGCTCCTGTGCACTCTTCCAGGATTTCCTTCGTGCACAGCCAAGCCTGGGTCCCCAACACTCTAACCTGCAGTGCACAACCTTCTAAGTTGTCCTCCGGCATCGTGGGACTCCCTTTTGTGTCTTCGGGTGGACTCCAGTTCACTCCTCTTACAAGTGCCTGTTCTGGTACTTTTGCGGGTGCTGCCTGCTTCTGTGAGGGCTCCCTGACTTGCTGGGCACCCCCTCTGTCTCCTCATCCAAGTGGAGATATCCTGGTCCCTCCTGGGCCACAGCAGCATCCAAAAACCCTAACCGCGACCCTTGCAGCTAGCAAGGCTTGTTTGCTGTCTTTCTGCGTGGGAATACCTCTGCAAGTGTCTTCGCGATGTGGGACATCCATCCTCCAAAGGGGAAGTACCTAGTCCTCTTCGTTCTTGCAGAAACCAAAGCTTCTTCCATCCGGTGGCAGCTTCTTTGCACCCTCAGCTGGCATTTCCTGGGCATCTGCCCACTCTCGACATTGTCGCAATTCTTGATCTTGGTCCCCTTGTTTCACAGGTACTCAGGTCCAGAAATCCACTGGAAATCCATTGTTGTTGCATTGCTGGTTTGTGTCTTTCCTGCAGAATTCCCCTATCACGACTTCTGTGTCCTTTGGGGAACTTTAGTGCACTTTGCACTCACTTTTCAGGGTCTTGGGGTGGGATATTTTTCTAACCCTCACTGTTTTCTTACAGTCCCAGCGACCCTCTACAAGCTCACATAGGTTTGGGGTCCATTCATGGTTCGCATTCCACTTTTGGAGTATATGGTTTGTGTTGCCCCTATACCTATGTGCTCCTATTGCAATCTACTGTAACTTTACATTGCTTGCATTACTTCCTTTTGATATTATCTACATAATTTTGGTTTGTGTACATATATCTTGTGTATATTTGGCATCCTCATACTGAGGGTACTCACTGAGATACTTTTGGCATATTGTCATAAAAATAAAGTACCTTTATTTTTAGTACATCTGTGTATTGTGTTTTCTTATAATATTGTGCAAATGACACCAGTGGTATAGTAGGAGCTTTGCTTGTCTCCTAGTTCAGCCTAAGCTGCTCTGCTATAGCTACCTTCTATCAGCCTAAGCTGCTAGAAACACCTCTTCTACACTAGTAAGGGATAACTGGACCTGGTACAGAGTGTAAGTACCCCTTGGTACCCACTATAAGCCAGGCCAGCCTCCTACAGCGTTCCACTCTAAGATCCCCAGATTTCCATCATAAATCTTACTCATGCTGCCCAATCCCCTTACCTTTCCTTTGAGGTCCCTAAAAGGGAGACAGATGGCCCTGGCATTTAACGCAGCCTTACAGCTGATCCTAGCTATGTGGGGTACGGATATTGTCCCGACGCGTAACGTGTGGCTCCAGAAGCTTTGGTTTATCCTTGCTATGGAGAAACTCACACTGGCCTCGCAGCAGCAGATGGGAACATTTAGTGAATTATGGAAGCCATTCCTGCAGATTCTATCTGCAGAATTTACAGAGTTGAAATGCCCGGCTTATTTGAGAGTCCTGAGATTGACCTGAACCTTGACTAGAATGCTTGATTGAGAGATTTCAGAGGGTGGCGATATGGTGGGAGGAGGGATGGAGTGGGGGAGAGACAGGAGGATGACACGGACGCTGAGGGGAAGCATTATTGATATGATTTATTTTATTTGTCTGTGTGTTTAGTTTTATATGCAGGACTCGCAGTCTGGAAGACCTTTAAACGAGCTCCGCATGCTAACTGTGTCGCTAAGAAGAGACTTATAGTGAGGCTCCTTTGAGCAAGAATCAGAGACAGTCTAGAAAGACTCTTGTCAGTAGACTTAGAGCTCCTGCAGCAGAGATGTATATCATTTATTGTACTGTGATGTCCTGGCCTTAAATTTCGTATTCTGTATCTGCATGTTTTAGTGTTTAAAATAATAAACAGATTTGATCCATAAAGCCCAGGACCCAAATGGACTTCCAATTGTGGTCCTGCAGGCATACCTTGATTATTGAGAACCCCTTGTTTTAGCCTTCAACATTCAAGATAAGGTCCATGATTCCTGGAAGGGCACAAGCACATTACCCATATATAATGAAGGGTTTCGTTTAGAATCCCAATTTAATCACCTGATTACTCTGCTGGATTCCAGGCTCAAGATCTTTGTTTCCTTATTTGTAGAACGTCTCCAAGTGTGGGTAATGGAAAAGGAGGTTCTCCCAACGGGACAACTCTGTTTTTGCCATAATGCTGCACTGCAGTTAAGAGTTGAAAATTACATGATTGATAAAAGTCAGAAGGTTTATGCCTGTGCTAAAGATTTTTCAACAGTCTTTGATAAGTTTGGTCCACCTTTATTGTGGCGTAAATGTGCTGCCCTCAGTGCCCACCACCTTCTTGAGGATCCTAGTCACTCTGCACTCAGACAACTAGGTAAGAGTTTTCTTGGGGTCATCAAGTGGCCTTCCAGGGAAAAGCCCAGTCATAAACGGACTGAGCAGGGAATTCTTATGGCACCTTTTGTATTTTTGCTTTTAGTGGGTAGTAAGGGCAAAGCAAACATTTCTATGATCACTAATGCCTCCATTCAACCGCCTCTGCATCTCTAGCTATTGTTCACAAAAACTCAGGGCCTGATTTAGAGTTTGGCAGAGGGGGTTACTCTGTCACAAAACGTGACGGAAATCCCATCAGCCATATTATGATTCAGTTATAGCCTATGGAAATAGTAATACGGTGGATGGGATATCTGTCATGTTTGTGATGGTGTAACCCCTCAACCAAAGTCTAACTCAGGCCCTTAATCATGATACAGGCTAATCTTTTGTATCCTTAGACACTTACAAACCCTAGATGGAGTAGAGAATACCTCTCCCAACTCTGAGGCGAATCATAAAATTCCTCCAGGGATCTGTGGTTAAATTGTGGTTTCTATAATGTATTTCTGTTTTCCAAGGCCTCAAAAACCCCAAAAAATTCATCCAATGCAGACGGGTACCATAAAGTGAATCTCACTTTTTGGCATGGGGTCACAAGGCTAGCTTACCCCCAAGAGATTATTCATGTCAAGTCGCTATCAGAGAAAAGGGGTATAGATAGGTGTCTTCTACTCTTCAAGTTGCGCTTATTCATATTCACAATGTTATCAGTCAGACAACTACACCAGAGAAAGTCCTATATGCAGGGGTTATTTGTAGATGTATGAACCCTCACCTCATACCCTGGAAAGATTAAACACTCACCGACACTGACATTTTACAATACGAGGGTATTTATTATGTGTCTGTACATGCACCTTATTTATCGGAATAGCAATCATTTTGATGATATTCTCAGAAATCTTTATATATAATAAGGTGAACATCAGGAAAAACAAAACGCATTTTACATCACACATGCTGACTAGTAAAAGTTTATTCTAATTCCTAACGAACATCTCTATACATTTATTACCAGAATTATTGTTATAATATTGGCCGAATGATTATTAATTCCTCTAGTTTATGCCAGGCCATGTACTTATCTCCCCATATGTTAGAAAACTGTTGAGGCTGCAGTGGCACTTCAACATTTCCCCTCAAACAACCTGTCGTCGTGTCTGCTCCTCCCAAATTCTCATCTCTTTTTACACTTTTTTCTCCAGTGTTTCTCTGTGGAGAGAAGAGGGGAAAGTTGCTGTGACGTTTATCTTATTTTCACTCTCCACAACAAATAATTTCTCAGTCAGAGACGCATTCAAATGCAAGCAAATTTATCCACCTCTATTTATTTATTCCTTTTAAATCTGAAGCATGCGCGTTCAGATGACTTTATCACTTACATGCAGTTTGTTCAACAGGGAAATTGACGTTTCCACACTGCTGTGTTTCTGTTATTTTTGTTAACGCTAATATGGCGATAATATTACGATCTCCCACATTCTGTTAACTATATATGATTTAAAATGATAGGGGCATATTTAAGAACCCCTAGCCTGACTTTAGCACCACCATAGTGTACATTTTTTACGCCAAGATGGTGCTAAAGTGGCTTTTCTGCCGCGCCAAATTTATGAAGTGACACAATGCATGCATTGCACCACTTTATAACCCCTTGCGCCACATTATGCCTGTGCCAGGCATGATGTATGCAAGGGGGCAGCTCTGGCGCTAGGAGGCCTGCAAAAATGGCACAGTGAAATTTAAAAGATTTCACTGCGCTATTTTTGGTGTGATTTTTAATGCCTGCTCACAGCAAGTGTTAAAATGACGCTCCCATAGTAACCTGTGGGCCTTCTTGCACTTTTCTGCACTATCGTCAACATTATTGAAGCTAGTGTATTAAAGCACCATAATAACGTCAAAAATATTGATGCTATAGTGCTAACAACCACCACTGTGCACTGTATTATAAATACGGCACAACCATGGTATTGTTAGGTGCCGTTAGGGGGCACAAGAAAAGTGGCGCATTATAGCTGATGCACCACTTTTTCTTAAATTTCGGCCTTATTTTCTCTGGAGCCTAAGCCATACACATAAACACATAAACACTTTAAAGAGTTCATTCTCTACAGCGTTTCATCATTTAGATCAGTACGTGCTGCTTGTTAAGGTGACTGAGATAGCTAGTAAGTTGCTGGAATATGCCTTTCGGAAAAAGAAAACTACAGATGTCTCTGGGCTTGAGAGTGTTGTAGGGTTGAGCAAGGACTCTTACAGGGGGCTTCTCTGTCTTCATTATTTAACTATATTTTCTGCCACTGCAATATTAGTATAACTTTTAAGAACTACACCAATACACAAATTTACACCCCGGGTTATCTCAACCAAATGTCAACAACGGGCTGCTCAGATTGGAGAGATGAACCTCTGATGTGCTGAGGCTCCTCCCTTCTCCTGATAAAAATGGACCCTAATTTGGGTGTCAGGGTCACCTGCTAGTGATAAAAAAGGACCCAAAACGTAAGAAGAAAACATCAAGATTTTGCCATTCAACTCCATCCATTATGATGATAACGTGTAGCTGTGTATTTGGGCCCAGTCTCTATTGGCACCCAGGGAAACCTACCAAACCCATACATTTCTGAGAACTAGATAGCCAGTGGAGTCGATGACAGGCTAGCTTGCATGAATCCCACTGTGTTTTTTCACCCAGAATGCTATGAACATGTCGAACTTTGGCTTAAATCATTTATCACATTTCTAGAGGGAAGGCTCTAAAATCTGCAACGACCCACAAAATTAGCGCCAAACATTTGTGCGCATCTCCTGATAAAAATGATACCTCACTTATATGGCTGAGCCTGACGCTCCGAAGAACAAAGACCCCAAAATGCAAGGAAACATCAATATTGTTGCTTTCAAGTTCACCTGTTCTGGTGATGTTCTGGTGATGTGATAACTGTGCTATTTGGGCCTACACTAAAACCAACCAAACCCAGACATTTCTTAAAACTAGATGCCCAGGAGAGTTCAGGGTTATGTGACTTTTGTGAATCCAGTTATGTTTCTTCCCCAGAATGCTTTGCCAGAATTTCTGTGAGGGAAAGTTCTGAAATCTGTGGAGATTCACAAAATTTCAACCACTAAGCTTTCCCACATTGTGTGATAAAATAGTACTCCACCTGTGTGATTCGCCTGGAATCCAGAGAAACCTCCCAAATCCAAACATTTCTAAAAACTAGACCCTAAGCAAGTCTAGTGTGGTGTGACTTGCATGGATCCCACTATCTTTAATTACCCAGAATGCTATTTTTTTGCCATGCAAAAGTCAATTGTCCTGTAATTTCTGTGCAGGAATATTCTTGAATCTAAAGGGATCCTGAAAATTCCTTCCATCCAGCTTTCCCACACTTCTCTCTATGAAAACAATACCATTTGTGATGCTAGGCATCACACCTGTGATGCTAGGCATCACACCTGTGACAGGAAAGTCCCCAAAAGAGCAACAGGAGAACATCAAGATTTTCCCTTTTAAATTCACCCATTCTGGCAATGTTGGTTGCTCCATTACCTAGGCCCAGGAGCCACCCAGGAAAACTTATAAAACCCAGATATTTCTAAAAATCCAGTGAAGTCCAGAGTGGTATGATCAGCGTGGATCCCACTATGACTGTCACCTGAATGACTTGCACATATCAAGCTTTGGCTAAAATCATGGATTTTCCTCAAATTGCTGTGAATACATTGGAATCTGTGGGGACCCATATAATGTTTACCACCTTGTATTCCCAGCCTTCACCCGAAAAATGATACTCACTTATGTGAGTGGGCTTTTCACCTGCAACAGAAACAGGTCAAAACATGGGCCATGTAAGGTCAATGAGGCATCCATGAGGTCTTCCCATGGTTATGGTTTTGGTCCATTCCTATGACATGCTTTTGGTCCACGCATATCTGGAAGGCAGCAAATCAGTCAGGGCAAGTGTAGGAATGCTGGGGGGGGTAAGGTTTTCGCCATTGGCTCGAAGTGCCAGCATTTTCCATCACATAAATGTTGGAATGATAGCCTTTTGTGACTGATACATTGGCATACATATGGCTGAGTATGAAAATGTGCTTGGATATATGCACCACCATGGATTTCCCTAAGTCTCTAGGTTTCAGAGTTCCTTTGGTTGGTAGGGTTCCTTTGTTGCCGGCTGATCCAGAGCATGAACAGTGCAGCCAGTCAGCTAATAAAGTGACAGGAAACTGGATTTGTTTAGGTGTAGTTTTGAAAAATGGCCTGTCCTGTCACAGAGGAAATAAAAACCTCTTCTACCTCTTGAGGGGCCTGGAGGGGGTTGAAGTACAGTCTGGTGCTTGGCGCCTAATGTCAAGATGGTCCAACACTACATCCCATTCCTTTTCTCACTCCCCCCCCTTATTTTCTGGTGGGGTTCAGCTTCCACGCTAGGCAGATAGGGTGGAGTGTTGACCGCCTATCAGCCCTCTTGGGGGGAGGAGGGGAATTAGAAAGCCCCCTCTCAGACAATCAGGGAAAATGTGAGAAACAGACTGGTTTGTGGGGTTTGCCCGTCTTGGCACTGCACTGCATCCCCAAAGCATTAGACAATCTCTCTGCTACCTAGTGGAGGCAAAATGGGGGGTCCAACCCCTTCTCTGTCATCACGTGCATCAAACCTATGTCCAAAAGATTCTAAATGTACTCTCCTTGTCAATGGAATGTGTTTTTTGGAGGCTCCAGGGGAACAAAAAGACTGCTGAAGCTTTAGGAGTTGGCGTGCAGCCGATTGGCAGGTTGGGTCTACTCCCACCCTGTTTTTAAAATCTACCCCTCCCCAGTAGTGGTGTTTCTTCCCCTGCGGGGATGGGCTAATTGGGAGTAATTCACACAACCTGCCTTTCTCTAGCAAGACTGTTCCTACTTTAAGGGTGAAGGAGTGTGTCCTGATGACAGAACTGACCGACTCCCACCCATTTAAAACAAAAATAAAATACATGTATCTCTGGCATCCAGTGTCCTTTTACCCTCTTCCCTCCCCAGTGCAGATTAAGGATAACTACTGCTGCACTGGGGACAGAAAGATTGCTAGAGGCAGTGGTGTGCCCCAACACCACGATTTGCCAGACCCCCGCATCCTGCTGTCATCCTAGAGCACGAGCCCACGGGGAGCGGTATTCTTTTGTGTGAGCACCAGAGGCATTTTCTGACTTCAGTTGGAGGATGCAATGTTAAAAACCTTCGCACTGAGAAGGCAGTGCGGAGGATGTGAACATCTCGTCCTCCACACTGAAGAGGTTAAGGATATCTATAAAAAATCAGCTCGGACATGATCTTTGTTCAATCTGACCCATAGGAACAAGTGGCTGGAAAACAAAGTATAAACACTAGTCAAGTGATATCAACACACCTTTAAAAGCTATTGTGGTTTAGCTGATATGTGATATCAAAACTCTCAGTGTCAATGTAAATTTGAATACTGAAATTCAACAGATTACCCATGAGCCATTCTTCGATACTCAGAGAGAAAAAATGTTAACTTTCTAACATACTCTGTGTTGGTAATAGTCCTTACAAATTGATACAGACCCCTGATACCAGACCTCGCCATAACAGTACGCCACCGAAGGTGAGTGAATCCAAAAGCTAAAAAAATGCTCTGAACTAAAAGCTAAAAGCATAAAAACAAGTTAAAAGACATAGTTAAAATCAATAGCTTTAAAAAACATACGAAGAGACCTAATGTTGACCATGACAAGCACAGCAGGTCAAAGTAAAGACTTAAAATTTTGTTCTGTAAAAAAAAAACAGTCACTAATTTGTGGAACAATAGTGTCCTGCTCTTGAAGAGTAGCTCCGAAGTCATCAACTAGGAAGTCATCAAAAAATGAGTCCAAATCACCAGATGTCAGATCGATCACATGGGCGGATGGATTCACAGAGCAAAAGTGCACAGTAGTCTCTTGTGCAGGTCCACCTGCATTAGTGCCAAGTTCCGTAGAGTGAAGAGCCAACTCATCCAATACAGAGTGTTCGTACGTGGCCTCGCGGATCAGCCTTAGTCTCAGGGGGCACTACTGTGTATGAACCCTTACGGGGACGTCAACAGTTCTTGGTCCACAGGAGGCTCTGGCATGACGGCAAGATACACTGTTGGCAAATGTTCGAAGAAGCACCATATGCAGCGAAAGACCGGCTGCACACACCAGAGGAGTGGTCAGAATGACAATGACCAATCCCACTCTAGTTCCTCCAGCAAGGAAACATTTAAGATCTGAACCATGCGTTCACGGCACAGTTGTGCTGGTGGTAGCTGCTCCATCGCTCTGTGTAGCAGTAAAGAAACAACCACTGCGAATCAGAAAAAATAGCAGCAGTATTCTGCCTATCAATGCCAAAATAATAGGAAAGCCACCAAACACACTTGAAAAGAGTGAATGAATGATCGACAGGATGACTTCGATGATAGTCTGGAAGATTGCTACAAATCCAGTCCCGACAGCCTTAAAGAAATGGACAATCCCAATAGTGCTCGAGGTGTTGAAAATTCTGAATACCAGTTTACCAAAATGCTTGGGGAAGTTGGTATTTAATAGGGATTGTATCTCGGCTGATGATCTTGTAATCTGGAGAGCATACGTCTCTCTAGCTGATGTCAACGCTACCTGTTTTTGAAATAGTAGTGCCTTTAGTCTGCTCAGCTTGTCATAATTTACATTAATAGTACCAATGTGAGGCCACATTTTTTATACCTTTATCTCTCGTGTGGGGGGGAATAAAACATGTCCACAACACGTAACAACCTTAGAGACTGAAATTGTGTAGGCAATTCCTGGTCGCATACTGCAACAGCTTTGATCGCTCAGCACCACATAACTGCCATTGGAAAGTACATGAAATGCTGGTCGAATCAAAGAGACGGGAGTACCGTTTACAAAACAGGCCAAGTTTGTGACTTCCGCATTTCAATGGCTGTGAAGGGACACCGGCTTGCAGATTATTGAATGACTAACAGTAGTCCCATATTCACTTCCGCTAAGAAAGACCTCTGTTTCGCCATTCAGACATCTGTAATCAAAGGGCAACTCCCACTCTTCCGTAATATAGCTATCGCCCAGACTCTCATACCTGCCCACGGCAAGACATTTCAGGCATTTTGAAAAATGAAAAGTGGAAATAGGCAGATTGATGATGCCATGTAGGAGCCATATTGTCGAAGGACTATCTCCGATTGTAAAAGGCAACTTTTCTAACCTTTCTATATGCAGCATGGTGAAACTCGCTTCCCTTTTAGCCATTGTCTTCTGTTCCCTGGATAAATTAAAAGTAGTGAATAATTCACTACCATTAATGTATCTCCATGGAATACGGCAATTTTTCAGTGTTTGTAACGTCCAACCAAGCTGCATAATGGAACACAGCCGACTTTGTCCTTGGCACAAACGGGACATGTCTGTCTGAATGATGTCTATCGTAGAAGACACTATGGGCCTCATTACGACCCTGGCGGGTGGCGGTAAGCTGGTGGTAACACTGCCAACAGGCTGGCGGTGTTCCGCCAGCTATAATGATCGAAGTGCAATAGACACGGCCATACCGCTGGCCCCTCCACTACACCACCAGGGTTTCGCCTGGTGGTCATAATCCAGAGGGCAGCGGAGTCCCTGACCACCAGCCTTGCCATGGCGTTAAACACCGCTATGGAAAAGCTGGCAGTAAGGGGCACTCTGGGTGCCCCTGGGGGCCACTGCACTGCCCATGCACTTGGCATGGGCAGTGCAGGGGCCCCCAGGCACAGCCCCATTGCGCATTTCACTGCCCGAATTTCAGGCAGTGAAATGCTTGACTGGTGCTACTGCACCCGCTGCACATCAGCATTGCCGCCGGCTGCAATGTTGATGTGACTTTTCCGCTTGGCCAGCGGAAAAGTCGAAATAGGGAGCCAGAAATACTGCCAGCACTGGCGGTATACTGGCTCCCGCAGCTTCGGCGGTCTTTACCAAAGACCGCCGAAGTTGTAATGAGGGCCTATGTTTGTTAGTGAATAAATTCTGTTGGACAGAGTGTTCGTGCAGTTTTCCTTATCTATTTGCCTTAAACGCGCAGCAGCTTCTATCTGAGAAAGTTTCCATATTTCATTATACATAGCATAGATGAATCTTTTAGAGCGCTGTTTCCTACGACCTAACAAAAAGCCCTGCAAGTCTATATCTTCAGAATGTGTGTTAAGGTGTTCTTTAACTGCGACTAACGTGTTAGACTGTACCAATTGTTGGCACAGTTTACCCACACTGTATGTAGTTACTATCCCCGTGTGTTGACCTGTGATAAAGCGAGTATCTGGCCGGCTAATCCTGAAACCCCTTGAGGAATTTAAAAAACGCGCCTGAGATCCATTGGTGTCTATTGTCCAAATTAACCACCCGGCGGGACTGCAAAGTGAAGAATTATAGGTACTAACCTGAACCTTTGTGTAGGAGGCTGGACTGGCTTGTAGTGAGTACCAAGGGGTACTTGCACCTTGCACCAGGCCCAGTTATCCCTTATTAGTGTATAGGGTGTCTAGCAGCTTAGGCTGATAGATAATGGTAGCTTAGCAGAGCAGCTTAGGCTGAACTAGGAGACGTGTGAAGCTACTACAGTACCACTTAGTGTCATATGCACAATATCATAAGAAAACACAATACACAGTTATACTAAAAATAAAGGTACTTTATTTTTATGACAATATGCCAAAGTATCTTAGAGTGTACCCTCAGTGAGAGGATAGGAAATATACACAAGATATATATACACAATAGCAAAAATATGCAGTATAGTCTTAGAAAACAGTGCAAACAATGTATAGTTACAATAGGATGCAATGGGGAAACATAGGGATAGGGGCAACACAAACCATATACTCCAAAAGTGGAATGTGAACCACGAATGGACCCCAAACCTATGTGACCTTGTAGAGGGTCGCTGGGACTGTTAGAAAATAGTGAGAGTTAGAAAAATAACCCTCCCCAAGACCCTGAAAAGTGAGTGCAAAGTGCACTAAAGTTCCCCTAAGGACAAAAGAGTCGTGTTAGAGGAATAATGCAGGAAAGACACAAACCAGCAATGCAACAACTGTGGATTTCCAATCTAGGGTACCTGTGGAACAAGGGGACCAAGCCCAAAAGTCACAAGCAAGTCGAAGATGGGCAGATGCCCAGGAAATGCCAGCTGCGGGTGCAAAGAAGCTTCGACTGGACAGAAGAAGCTGAGGTTTCTGCAGGAACAAAAAGGGCTAGAGACTTCCCCTTTGGTGAACGGATCCCTCTCGCCTTGGAGAGTCGTGCAGAAGTCTTTTCCCGCCGGAAGGACGCCAACAAGCCTTGCTACACGCAAATCATGCGTTTAGCGTTTTTGGACGCTGCTGGGGCCCAGGAGGGACCAGGAGGTCGCAAATTGGACCTGCAGAGAGAAGGGACGTCGAGCAAGACAAAGAGCTCTCACTGAAGCAGGTAGCACCCTGAAAAGTACCAGAAACAGGCACTACGAGGATGCGTGAAACGGTGCTCGCCGAAGTTGCACAAAGGAGTCCCACGTCGCCGGAGACCAACTTAGAAAGTCGTGCAATGCAGGTTAGAGTGCCGTGGACCCAGGCTTGGCTGTGCACAAAGGATTTCCGCCAGAAGTGCACAGGGGCCGGAGTAGCTGCAAAGTCGCGGTTCCCAGCAATGCAGCCCAGCGAGGTGAGGCAAGGACTTACCTCCACCAAACTGGGGCTGAAGAGTCACTGGACTGTGGGGGTCACTTGGACAGAGTTGCTGGATTCGAGGGACCTCGCTCGTCGTGCTGAGAGGAGACCCAAGGGACCGGTGATGCAGCTTTTTGGTGCCTGCGGTTGCAGGGGGAAGATTCCGTCGACCCACGGGAGATTTCTTCGGAGCTTCTGGTGCAGAGAGGAGGCAGGCTACCCCCACAGCATGCACAAGCAGGAAAACAGTCGAGAAGGCGGCAGGATCAGCGTTACAGAGTTGCAGTAGTCGTCTTTGCTACTATGTTGCAGGTTTGCAGGCTTCCAGCGCGGTCAGCGGTCGTTTCCTTATCAGAAGGTGAAGAGAGAGATGCAGAGGAACTCGGCTGAGCTCATGCATTCGTTATCTAAAGTTTCCCCAGAGACAGAGACCCTAAATAGCCAGAAAAGAGGGTTTGGCTACCTAGGAGAGAGGAAAGGCTACTAACACCTGAAGGAGCCTATCAGCAGGAGTCTCTGACGTCACCTGGTGGCACTGGCCACTCAGAGCAGTCCAGTGTGCCAGCAGCACCTCTGTTTCCAAGATGGCAGAGGTCTGGAGCACACTGGAGGAGCTCTGGACACCTCCCAGGGGAGGTGCAGGTCAGGGGAGTGGTCACTCCCCTTTCCTTTGTCCAGTTTCGCGCCAGAGCAGGGGCTAAGGGGTCCCTGAACCGGTGTAGACTGGCTTATGCAGAATTGGGCACATCTGTGCCCAACAAAGCATTTCCAGAGGCTGGGGGAGGCTACTCCTCCCCTGCCTTCACACCATTTTCCAAAGGGAGAGGGTGTCACACCCTCTCTCAGAGGAAGTTCTTTGTTCTGCCATCCTGGGCCAGGCCTGGCTGGACCCCAGGAGGGCAGATGCCTGTCTGAGGGGTTGGCAGCAGCAGCAGCTGCAGTGAAACCCCAGGAAGGGCAGTTTGGCAGTACCAGGGTCTGTGCTACAGACCACTGGGATCATGGGATTGTGCCAACTATGCCAGGATGGCATAGAGGGGGCAATTCCATGATCATAGACATGTTACATGGCCATATTCGGAGTTACCATTGTGAAGCTACATATAGGTAGTGACCTATATGTAGTGCACGCGTGTAATGGTGTCCCCGCACTCACAAAGTTCAGGGAATTGGCCCTGAACAATGTGGGGGCACCTTGGCTAGTGCCAGGGTGCCCTCACACTAAGTAACTTTGCACCTAACCTTTACCAGGTAAAGGTTAGACATATAGGTGACTTATAAGTTACTTAAGTGCAGTGTAAAATGGCTGTGAAATAACGTGGACGTTATTTCACTCAGGCTGCAGTGGCAGGCCTGTGTAAGAATTGTCAGAGCTCCCTATGAGTGGCAAAAGAAATGCTGCAGCCCATAGGGATCTCCTGGAACCCCAATACCCTGGGTACCTCAGTACCATATACTAGGGAATTATAAGGGTGTTCCAGTAAGCCAATGTAAATTGGTAAAATTGGTCACTAGCCTGTTAGTGACAATTTGGAAGTAATGAGAGAGCATAACCACTGAGGTTCTGGTTAGCAGAGCCTCAGTGAGACAGTTAGGCACCACACAGGGAACATATACATGCACACCTATGAGCACTGGGGCCCTGTGTGACAGGGTCCCAGTGACACATACATATAGGCCACAACCCTATGAGCACTGGGGTCCTGACCAGCAGGATCCCAGTGACACATAACAAACATACTGAAAACATAGTGTTTTCACTATGATCACTGAGGCCTGGCTGTCAGGATCCCAGTGAGACAGTGAAAACAGTGACAAACATCCTGACATACACTCACAAACAGGCCAAAAGTGGGGGTAACAAGGCTAGAAAGAGGCTACTTTCTCACACAACCCCCCCCCAAACGAAGGACAATAAGGCTAACCTTGGCCAGTTGAGACTTTATTGTCTAAGTGGTGATAAGTAGAGAGTAGCTCTGCAATAGACTGGTTACTCCCTTTATCATCCACTATATGGTTACTTCCCTGTGGGGATGTAAACCACCCTGTTTGAAGTTTTTTGGCTAACCAACAATGTGAAGATGTATTTTCAGAGTTTCTATCAGTAAGTTTTAGTTTAGAGCAGTGGGAATTATCCACTGAACCTATTTGTAATGATGGAAATGCCAGACAGGGATGCTGTCTCAGTAAAGCCATAGCTGGGCAAAAACTTTGTCCATTTGGCTGGAAGAGAGAACAGGGATGCTGTTTCTCTTGAGTTGGAGCAGGGCAGGGATGCTGTCCTATGAGCTCCACACTAGGGCAGGGATGCTGCCCTAAGTGTTGTGAGGCAGTGCAGGGTTTCTGCACTAAAGTTTCTCTGGGAGGGTTGGAGGGATGCTCCATGTTAACTAAAATGGTGCTCTTTTTGTCACCAATGTTAGTTATCCCACAGAGAGGTACTTCTACCTCAGGGAGTCCAGCTATGCCAGCTGATGATTCCCTTGGAACAGGTGCCACCCCAGGAGAGGTTTCTCCCACCACAGGAATGGTATCCTGAATGGTAGGGTGGTTAGGGGATACTGTGATACCCTTTTTACCTGTTGATGGAGAGGGATCCTGAGTTTTCGGGCCTTCTCTCCTTTGCTTTTTCATTTCACTTGAAATGAGAGGGAACAATTCCTCAGGGATGCCCAGCATGGCTGCATGGGCATAAAACTCTACATCAGCCCAACCTGAGGCCTCTAGGTCATTACCTAAGAGACAGTCTACAGGTAAGCTAGGTGATACCACCACCTGCTTAGGGCCAGTAACTCCACCCCAACTAAACTGAATTATAGCTAAGGGAAGAAACTTAGTGGAGTTATGGACATCAATAATCTTATACTGTTGTCCAATGATGTGTTGTTCAGGAGGCACTAGGTTTTCAGTCACCAAAGTGAAACTGGCACCTGTGTCCCTGTAGGCCAAGGCCT
This sequence comes from Pleurodeles waltl, assembly GCF_031143425.1. Classification (NCBI taxonomy): domain Eukaryota; kingdom Metazoa; phylum Chordata; class Amphibia; order Caudata; family Salamandridae; genus Pleurodeles; species Pleurodeles waltl. The sequence goes on from NC_090446.1 coordinate 522,940,962, forward strand.
CAACACCATTTATTGAAACTGTCTGCCTGTACTTATCCATTGTAAGGGGACAAGCAGCCAGTGTGGCAAGGCCAATGCCACTAGGTGTGACAGAAACTGTCTTGGGACTGATTACATCAGTTTCCACTATGGACCCATAAGTGAACCCAACTACACCCTTTGCTTGACTGTTGCCAGCAGTCCCACCACTAGTACCACTACTGCTAGGGGCACTAGAGCTTGATGTATTAGTGGTGGTAGGCTCAGGGGGTTTACCTGGACAGGACTTATCCCCTGGCCTATGGCCTCTGTTTTTACACACAAAGCACCAAGGCTTTTTAATGTGTGCAGGTTGTGAAGAAGAGGAAGAATTTGTTTTATCCCCACCCTCTGAAGAGTGTTTAAGATTTGAAGTGGGATCTTTGGTTTTACCCTTATCCCCATGCTTATCTTGAGATTTTTCACCATCTTTCTTCTTATTGCCATCTTTGTCACCCCCTGTATGAACTTTTCTGTTCACCCTTGTTCTGACCCATTTGTCTGCCTTCTTTCCCAATTCTTGGGGAGAGGTCAGATCAGAGTCTACCAGGTACTGGTGCAACAAATCAGACACACAATTATTAAGTATATGCTCTCTCAGGATTGTGTTATACAGGCTTTCATAATCAGTAACTTTACTGCCATGTAACCACCCCTCCAAGGCCTTCACTGAATGGTCAATGAAATCAACCCAGTCTTGTGAAGACTCCTTTGTGGTCTCTCTGAACTTTATCCTGTACTGTTCAGTGGTTAAGCCATAACCATCCAGGAGTGCATTCTTAAGAACTTGGAAATTATTGGCATCATTTTCTTGCACTGTAAGGAGCCTATCCCTACCTTTTCCACTAAATGATAGCCATAGGATAGCAGCCCACTGCTTTTGAGGGACATCCTGTACAGCACAGGCCCTCTCAAGTGCAGCAAACCACTTGTTAATGTCATCCCCCTCCTTATAAGGGGGAACTATCTTGTGCAGATTCCTGGAATCATGCTCTTTTGCAGGATGACTATGGGGAATACTGCTGCTGCCACCATGGGTATCTAAACCCAACTTCTGTCTTTCCTTCTCTAATTCTAAAGACTGTCTATCCAAATCCAGCTGTTGCTTCTTGAGCTTCAGTCTGGTTTGTTCCACTCTCAATCTATTGAGCTCCCTTTCTAACAATCTGTCATCAGGGTGGGTGGGAGGGACATTTCTAGATACAGAGGTATGATGGGAATGAACAGAAGGAGACCTGTCCCTTACAGAGGGCACCCTAACAGCTTGGCTACCAGTATAATGTGAGAGCACACCATCAGTACGGTGTGATTCAACCTCTGTACCAACTATGCTAGACTGTCTAGTAATGGGCAGGCTGAGAAGTTTCTTTCCTGAACCTTTTCCTGGGGGAGTCCCTGGATCAGATTGAGAACCATTAGCTACTTTTTCACCAGATTGGGCACTTATGGCCTTATCCTGTACTCTAAGCATATTAATTAACAGTTCTAAGGAAGGATTCTTCCCTACACTCAAACCTCTCTCTATGCAGAGACTCCTTGCTCCTTTCCAGCTAAGGTGATCATATGCAAGTTTGGACAGTTCAACATTTTTTCCTGTGCCAGACATTTTTTAGAGAGAGTTAAAGTGATAGAAAAAGAGAAAAAAGGTTTCAGAACTTTTTGGAAAGACAGCAAAAACTGTTTTAAACTTTTAAGAACTTTTTGAAAATTTAGAAGTACTTTTCAGCACTTAGAAAAGAGTGAAAAGAGGAAATGCAAAACTTTTTGGCTATGTGTATATACACTGACCTTGTTTTGTATATTTTTCTCTTATGAAAAGTACAATGACAAGAGTGGTAAGTAGTCTCAAGCACTTATCCCACCACTGCACAACCAATGTAGGAGGCTGGACTGGCTTGTAGTGAGTACCAAGGGGTACTTGCACCTTGCACCAGGCCCAGTTATCCCTTATTAGTGTATAGGGTGTCTAGCAGCTTAGGCTGATAGATAATGGTAGCTTAGCAGAGCAGCTTAGGCTGAACTAGGAGACGTGTGAAGCTACTACAGTACCACTTAGTGTCATATGCACAATATCATAAGAAAACACAATACACAGTTATACTAAAAATAAAGGTACTTTATTTTTATGACAATATGCCAAAGTATCTTAGAGTGTACCCTCAGTGAGAGGATAGGAAATATACACAAGATATATATACACAATAGCAAAAATATGCAGTATAGTCTTAGAAAACAGTGCAAACAATGTATAGTTACAATAGGATGCAATGGGGAAACATAGGGATAGGGGCAACACAAACCATATACTCCAAAAGTGGAATGTGAACCACGAATGGACCCCAAACCTATGTGACCTTGTAGAGGGTCGCCGGGACTATTAGAAAATAGTGAGAGTTAGAAAAATAACCCTCCCCAAGACCCTGAAAAGTGAGTGCAAAGTGCACTAAAGTTCCCCTAAGGACAAAAGAGTCGTGTTAGAGGAATAATGCAGGAAAGACACAAACCAGCAATGCAACAACTGTGGATTTCCAATCTAGGGTACCTGTGGAACAAGGGGACCAAGTCCAAAAGTCACAAGCAAGTCGAAGATGGGCAGATGCCCAGGAAATGCCAGCTGCGGGTGCAAAGAAGCTTCGACTGGACAGAAGAAGCTGAGGTTTCTGCAGGAACGAAAAGGGCTAGAGACTTCCCCTTTGGTGGACGGATCCCTCTCGCCTTGGAGAGTCGTGCAGAAGTGTTTTCCCGCCGGAAGGATGCCAACAAGCCTTGCTACACGCAAATCGTGCGTTTGGCGTTTTTGGACGCTGCTGGGGCCCAGGAGGGACCAGGAGGTCGCAAATTGGACCTGCAGAGAGAAGGGACGTCGAGCAATACAAAGAGCCCTCACTGAAGCAGGTAGCACCCTGAAAAGTACCAGAAACAGGCACTACGAGGATGCGTGAAACGGTGCTCGCCGAAGTTGCACAAAGGAGTCCCACGTCGCCGGAGACCAACTTAGAAAGTCGTGCAATGCAGGTTAGAGTGCCGTGGATGCAGGCTTGGCTGTGCACAAAGGATTTCCACCGGAAGTGCACAGGGGCCGGAGTAGCTGCAAAGTCGCGGTTCCCAGCAATGCAGCCCAGCGAGGTGAGGCAAGGACTTACCTCCACCAAACATGGGCTGAAGAGTCACTGGACTGTGGGGGTCACTTGGACAGAGTCGCTGGATTCGAGGGACCTCGCTCGTCGTGCTGAGAGGAGACCCAAGGGACCGGTGATGCAGCTTTTTGGTGCCTGCGGTTGCAGGGGGAAGATTCCGTCGACCCACGGGAGATTTCTTCGGAGCTTCTGGTGCAGAGAGGAGGCAGGCTACCCCCACAGCATGCACAAGCAGGAAAACAGTCGAGAAGGCGGCAGGATCAGCGTTACAGAGTTGCAGTAGTCGTCTTTGCTACTATGTTGCAGGTTTGCAGGCTTCCAGCGCGGTCAGCGGTCGTTTCCTTATCAGAAGGTGAAGAGAGAGATGCAGAGGAACGCGGCTGAGCTCATGCATTCGTTATCTAAAGTTTCCCCAGAGACAGAGACCCTAAATAGCCAGAAAAGAGGGTTTGGCTACCTAGGAGAGAGGAAAGGCTACTAACACCTGAAGGAGCCTATCAGCAGGAGTCTCTGACGTCACCTGGTGGCACTGGCCACTCAGAGCAGTCCAGTGTGCCAGCAGCACCTCTCCAAGATGGCAGAGGTCTGGAGCACACTGGATGAGCTCTGGACACCTCCCAGGGGAGGTGCAGGTCAGGGGAGTGGTCACTCCCCTTTCCTTTGTCCAGTTTCGCACCAGAGCAGGGGCTAAGGGGTCCCTGAACCGGTGTAGACTGGTTTATGCAGAATTGGGCACATCTGTGCCCAACAAAGCATTTCCAGAGGCTGGGGGAGGCTACTCCTCCCCTGCCTTCACACCATTTTCCAAAGGGAGAGGGTGTCACACCCTCTCTCAGAGGAAGTTCTTTGTTCTGCCATCCTGGGCCAGGCCTGGCTGGACCCCAGGAGGGCAGATGCCTGTCTGAGGGGTTGGCAGCAGCAGCAGCTGCAGTGAAACCCCAGGAAGGGCAGTTTGGCAGTACCAGGGTCTGTGCTACAGACCACTGGGATCATGGGATTGTGCCAACTATGCCAGGATGGCATAGAGGGGGCAATTCCATGATCATAGACATGTTACATGGCCATATTCGGAGTTACCATTGTGAAGCTACATATAGGTAGTGACCTATATGTAGTGCACGCGTGTAATGGTGTCCCCGCACTCACAAAGTTCAGGGAATTGGCCCTGAACAATGTGGGGGCACCTTGGCTAGTGCCAGGGTGCCCTCACACTAAGTAACTTTGCACCTAACCTTTACCAGGTAAAGGTTAGACATATAGGTGACTTATAAGTTACTTAAGTGCAGTGTAAAATGGCTGTGAAATAACGTGGACGTTATTTCACTCAGGCTGCAGTGGCAGGCCTGTGTAAGAATTGTCAGAGCTCCCTATGAGTGGCAAAAGAAATGCTGCAGCCCATAGGGATCTCCTGGAACCCCAATACCCTGGGTACCTCAGTACCATATACTAGGGAATTATAAGGGTGTTCCAGTAAGCCAATGTAAATTGGTAAAATTGGTCACTAGCCTGTTAGTGACAATTTGGAAGTAATGAGAGAGCATAACCACTGAGGTTCTGGTTAGCAGAGCCTCAGTGAGACAGTTAGGCACCACACAGGGAACATATACATGCACACCTATGAGCACTGGGGCCCTGTGTGACAGGGTCCCAGTGACACATACATATAGGCCACAACCCTATGAGCACTGGGGTCCTGACCAGCAGGATCCCAGTGACACATAACAAACATACTGAAAACATAGAGTTTTCACTATGATCACTGAGGCCTGGCTGTCAGGATCCCAGTGAGACAGTGAAAACAGTGACAAACATCCTGACATACACTCACAAACAGGCCAAAAGTGGGGGTAACAAGGCTAGAAAGAGGCTACTTTCTCACACTTTGCATCTAGCTCTTCCTCTGTGCTATTCAGGAAGAATTGCCAATCAGTAAACTTCGCCAGTGTGGGAATACTGTACGTATTCATGTCTTTTATTTTTGCTAACCCTAGGCAGGACGTCTGTTGGATCGTGGCATTTAAAAAGATCATTTGCACAGGAATCAGGCATGCTCTAAATAAAGCTTCACTATCATGAATTTTCCAATCTAGTGTTCCCCATGCACTTTTCAAATCAATAGTGTTCTTCCAGTGATCGTAACCTTCAACTGCAAGGCGGGACATGAAGGAGTCTGAATAAATCAGTTTTGTGTCTGTTAGCAAAATGTTCCTAATTTTTTAAGGAGGTAATTTGAAAAACTGGTCTGTGTCTAGTTGCATGGTGCAGGTGGTAATGTCCCCAATTATTATAGCAGAACATGTCCCCATAATTCAGTGTATTCACATATACATCATCACTGTCAAATACTGAATAGTCCTTCATTTCAGTTAACATAGAATCAACTGTCTGGACATCCCAATCATCAGATACAACACCAGGGGTGTCATTACAACATTGGCGGTAAAAGCCGCTTACCGCCGTGCAGAAGACCGCCAATACACCGCTGCGGAATTCCGCCACAGCTATTATGACCCACATCTCGGAATCCGCCAAAATTCAGACACCCACACAAATCCGCCACACCAAAGGTCAGTGATAAACTGGCGAAAACAAATCCTCCACCGTCACGCCAACAGAAACACGCCCATGCTATTACGACCCACGAATCCACGCAGAGGTCTTTCAACCGCGGTATTCCATTGGCAGTACACACCGCCGCGCTCAAAATACACACACATCTCCAAAACACCGCCACATTGGACAATTTAAAATACACACACCTGATACAAATACAAACACCACTCCCACACACCCAACACAATATAAAGCACACACCACATCACCCACAAACCCCTACGACCCAAAATTAGAGACGAAGGCGATGGAGAGAGAGCACAGCAATAGACAACCCCACCACACAGAGGCACACAACACCATCACCCACACAACATCCACGCACAAAACACCACACACCACTATACATCACCACACTCATCACCACATACACCCCACACACATCACCTACACCACCCCATGGCACGCCAAAGACACCCCAGGTTTTCGGAGGAGGAGCTCAGGGTTATGGTGGAGGAAATCGTACGGGTAGAGCCACAGCTATTTGGATCACAGGTGCAGCACACCTCTATAGCTAGGAAGATGGATCTATGGCGAAGAATAGTCGACAGGGTCAACGCAGTGGGACAGCAGCCAAGAAATCGGGAGGACATCAGGAAGAGGTGGAACGACCTACGGGGGAAGGTGCGTTCCCTGGTCTCCAGGCACAACATCGCGATTCAGCGAACTGGCGGCGGACCTCCACCTCCTCCCCCACAACTAACAACATGGGAGGAGCAGGTCTTTGCCATTATGCATCCAGAAGGCCACGGAGGAGTCGGTGGAGGAATGGACACTGGTAAGTCAAATCTTAACTATCATATCCCCCACCCTACCTGCATGCTATCACACACCCCCACCCTCACACCCTCCCCTATCACTCCAACTCCTCACACATGTCCCAATATCACAAACCACACATCCCAACACCAAGCCCTGCATGACACAACAAAGCATGGACACCCATCACTAAAGCATGCCCACTGCACATATCTATAACAACCCCTAACCATCATCACACAAGCCAGCACACACGAATGCTAGCACTGGGGTACACGCTCACCCACCCATTGCACACCATGACACACACAGATGCAATAACCATGCTTTTATACCCCTGCAGGGCCACTATGTAACGTCACCAGACAGGAGGGTCCGGACACCTCTACCCCACCCACAGAAGAGGCCCACAGTGATGACAGCAGCTCTGGCCAACTGGATACAGATGACCAGCCCGGACCATCGTGGGCCTCGGGACAGTCGGTTCCCCTAGCACAGGCACAGCCCAACACTGACCTTCCACCCTCTGGTAACACCAGCACAGCACCGACCTAGCGGGCCCATACCTCCGTACCCAGGACACGTCAATCAGCTGTGTGTCCACCACTACAGGGAACCCAGGATAACCCACCACCCCAACAACAACAGGGACCTGGGGGCAGTGGTAGTGGGCACACGGTCCAGGGGACGGAGGCACAGGAACACAGGGGAACTGGGAGGGCTGCTGTGCGACAGGGGGCGGACAGGCCTAGGGAACCCACTCTCCACGAGGCCCTCTCCTCCATCATGGGAGCATACCACCACTCCCAGGAGACGATGGCAACGGTCCTGGCCAAGTTTCAGGAGACCCAGCGCATGCAGGATGAACAGTATTTGGGGTTCAGGGATGAGCTCAGAACCATCAGCTCCGCCCTGGGCACCATCGTAGGGACATACAGAAGACCATGAGGGACACCGTGGCACTCCAAGGGGCCCCTGACACTAGCCTGGACGATGAACTGCCCACCACCTCCGCCCGGCGCTAGTGGACAGGACGCCCCGCCACAGGACCACAACACCAGCACCCCACCCCCTGCAGACGGACAACCACCCCGCAAGCAGTACCTGAGATCCAGGAACAGGACAGAGCAAGATGGCAAGACCCCCACCAGGAAATGAGACCACCCTGATTGTCATCCCACTGTCCCACTTTGTTACCCTGTCTAGATTGAAACTGTCCCAGCTCCACTTCCTATGCCCATATGGGCAGTGCACCTGTGAGACTAATAGACTGGACTCTGCCATGGACATTCCTCCACCATCACCCATCACCATTTTGCCACCCCCTCCAATACCTAGCACTTCAATAAACACCCTTGAACCACAACACAATCTGGAGTCAGTCTGTGATTTTGAAAATGTGTATTATCTATGACAATGCCAAAATCCGTTCGAAAATGTAATGTCAACATACCTATGTCACACATCACAAGCCCATGAAGGATGCAAGCAGATGACACACGTTGGTAACCACACCTGTGAAACCGTAATGGAAATGTACCACTCAGTTAGCAAATACTGCTTCAAACTGACAGACAGGATAGAGGTAGAAGTGTGAAAGTAAATGTAATAGTAAAAATATTGTTCTCACCTGTGTGTCACTGGAAATATTGCTGTATGACAGAGTCCCTGTTATCAATGTCTTCTTCCTCTGCTTCCTCCTCATCACCACAAGCTATACAGCTGGCACAACACCGTCATCTGGACCATCCTCCTGCAGAAAAGGCACCTGGCGTTGCAAACCAAGATTGTGAAGCATAGAGCAGGCAATGATGATCTGGCACACCTTCTTTGGTGAGTAGAATAGGGAACCACCTGTCATATGGAGGCACCTGAACCTGGCCTTCAGGAGGCCGAAGGTGCGTTCGATCACCCTCCTAGTCCGCCCATGGGCCTCATTGTAGCATTCCTCTGCCCTGGTCCTGGGATTCCTCACTGGGGTCAATAGCCATGACAGGTTGGGGTAACCAGAGTCCCCTAATAGCCACACCTGGTGCCTCTGGAGTTGACCCATCACATAAGGGATGCTGCTATTCCGCAGGATGTAGGCGTCATGCACTGAGCCAGGGAACATAGCATTTACCTGCGAGATGTACTGGTCTGCCAAACATACCATCTGTACATTCATCGAATGATAACTCTTCCGGTTCCTGTACACCTGTTCACTCCTGCGGTCGGTACACCAGAGGATTCCGCCATCTCCTCACATGTCCCAGCTGACGGTGCCTAGGAAGGACAACAGCGACCACAGAGTCAACCAATTCTGAGGTATGTACCCACAGCTACACAGAACACGACACAAAATGCAAAAATCTTCCTGTATGTGTGTTGAGTCCAGGCCTAGGTATGTGTGACGCAGTTGTAAATGAAGCCATGTGGGCCCCTGAAATGGCGGCTGCCTGACCTCTAAAGTGGGACAATGGGATGTGAGGTAACTGCGCTGGCGTTGTACACCGTCGCGGTAGGCGGTCGTAGTCCGCGGCGCAATGCTGCATTGGTTAACATTGGGCCCTATGGGTTCCAGGAGCCAATGACGAAGTGCGGCGGTGGTGATGATACGCACCGCCGCGGACGTCACCGCCGCGGACGTGACCATCATTTTCTATCTGTTCAATCACTCGATACCTGATCTTCTACAGGAGAGGACCTACACTTCAAGTGCTGCTGTGACCTCGGTCTGGAAGAGACAATGGCACGTGCGTCTGGGGAAAGGGCCCCTGCCTTCACTGCACAGGAGTTGGAGAAGCTCGTGGATGGGGCCTCCCCCAGTACAAACTACTCTACGGTCCTCCAGACCAACAGGTGAGTACATAGGGTGCAAGTTGTATTGGCTATGCCTGGGTGGGGAGGGCTGGATGTAAGTAGGAAGGGGGCAGAGTTATGCAAGCATGAAGGAGTGTGAATGCATGTGCCACATGGCAAGGGCATGGATGTGGGCCACTCACTACGACGGTGCAGTTGGTAATGACTTCTCTTCTTCCCCTGTACATGTCATGTAGGTCAGCGCCCACCAGAAGAAGGATATTTGGCGTGCCATCGCCAAGGACGTCCGAACCCTGGGGGTCCACCAGAGACGGAGCACCCACTGCCGTAAAAGATGGGAGGACATTCGCCGCTGGAGCAAGAAGTCAGCGGAGGCTCAGCTGGGGATGGCCTCCCAACGTGGGAGGGGTGCCCGTCGCACCATGACCCCCCTGATGTTCCGGATCCTGGCGGTGGACTACCCTGAGTTGGATGGGCGCATGAGGGCATCACAGCAGACACAAGGGGGTGAGTACACTCACATTAACATGACTTTGCGCGCAGTGGAGGGGTCTGGGTGGGGGAGGAGGGCTGTGGGTTTCCCTAGGCCAGGGTGAGTTCCGTAGGCTAGGCCCCTCCGTAATGCAGGTCATGTGCCACTCCACCCCACCTCTGTAGAGTGCCAAGTACAGGTATACATGCCCCTGTGTCATCTATGTGGGCAGATAACACTCATAGCCATATCCCAGGAACTGCATTTGTAGAGGCCAAGGGCACGGCGTAGTGCAGGGGGCTGCTGTGTCTGTATTGTCCGCCAACGGTAGCGGTAAGCCATGCATTCAACCTGTCTTTCTTCTGTTTCCCCACCCCTTTTTGTGCTTTCCCTGTTCTTTTGTGCATCAGCACCATCCGGCGGAGGTACAGGGGCACCGGAGCACGAGGGGGCTGCGTCCCACATGGCCATGGAGGGCCACACCACGGACTCGGAATACACCAGTGGGACGGAGGGCAAGAGGAGCTTCACGGCGGTCACCGGATCAGCAACCAGCGACACGGACTCATCCTCCGATGGGAGCTCCCTTGTGGTGGTGGCACCATCTGTGCCCCCCTCTTCTACAGGTACAGCCGCCACCCCCCCCCACCAGCACCGCCCTCCCAGCAGCCCCTCAGCCTTCACCCCGTGCCCGCTCATCCAGGAGGGTGGGCATCACCTTTGTCCCAGGCACCTCAGCCCCTGCCCCTGTCACCCCTGCTGCCCTCAGTGAGGAGGCCATTGACCTCCTCAGGTCACTCACTGTTGGGCAGCCTACCATTGTGAATGCCATCCAGGTTGTAGAAAGGGAGTTGCAACACACTAATGCATTCCTGGAGGGCATTCATTCTGGTCAGGCTGCCCATCATCGAACCCTGCAATCTCTGGCCTCAGCACTGATGGCAGCCATTGTCCCTGTGTCTAGCCTCCCCCCTCCAACTTTCTCCACCCAGGCCCAATCCCCTGTACCTCTGCCTATCCCAAGCACACCATCAGACCAGCCTGCACACACGTCAACACACAAGGGCAGCTCAGGCAAACATAGGCACCACACATCCCATAGGCACTCACACAAGCATCACCCACATACAGACACAGCAACATCCACTGCCTCCACTGTGTCCCCCTCCTCTTCGTCTCCCTCCTCCCTCCCAGTGTCGTCTACACTCTCACCTGCATGCACTACCACTACAGCCACTAGGACTCGCACCAGAACACCCAGCACCACACCCCGCTCACCTGCACTCACCACCCCCACTACCATTTACACGTCCCCTGTGTCCTCTCCCAGTGTGTCTGTGACGCCCCCTCCCAAAGTATACAAACGCGGGCACACACACACCCAACATCCATCCACCTCACGACAGCCTCCAGAACATGCACCTGCACCCAAAGCATCAAAAGTTACACCTCCTACAACCACCTCCTATTCCTCCACTCCCAGACCCCCTCCAGCTACCCGTCCCAGTGTTCGTCAGAAACTTTTCCTGAGCAACCTTGACCTCTGTCCCATCACCCCCCCCCCCTCCAATTCATAGGTCCCGTAGTAGCACCTCAGCCAAAAAGATTCCGGTACCAGTGGTGCCTGTTAGAGGTATGTGGAGTGCACCGGGCACCAGGGCAGCCAGTGTGACACGGAGCCAAAGCACTGCCAGTCCACCCCCTGTGAAGCACCAGAAGTTGGACAGTGCCCAACGGGAGAGGGGGAAGACTCCTGCCGGCAAAGCCGCCCACAAGGGTCCCGGGGCGACTGTCGAGTCAGCTGTGACTCCTCCCAAGGTGGTGAAGGGGCAGAAGAAGTCTCCAAAGTCTGGGAAGAGCAGCACGGCGGAGAAGGCCGCCATCCTCACCGCTGCCCAAGACGCCCCATCGTCACTGGTCCGGAGACCACCACCAGAGTCAATGCCCAGGAGGGCAGCACAATCGTCACTGGTCCGGAGACCACCGCCAGAGTCAGTGCCCAGGAGGGCAGCACAATCGTCACTGGTCAGGAGACCACCGCCAGAGTCAGTGCCCAGGAGGGCAGCACAATCGTCACTGGTCCGGAGACCACCGCCAGAGTCAGTGCCCAGGAGGGCAGCACATTTGTCACTGGTCAGGAGACCACCGCCAGAGTCAGTGCCCAGGAGGGCAGCACATTCGTCACTGGTCCAGAGACCACCGCCAGAGTCAGTGCCCCGGAGGGCAGCACAATCGTCAGTGGTCAGGAGACCACCGCCAGATTCAGTGCCCAGGAGGGCCCCGGCAGCCACAGCCCCGCTGGGCAATGAGGGACCGCCATGGCACACACCGCTGCACAGGTCAGAGACAGCAAAGTCAAGCACCACTGAACAGGGCAAGCACCACTGAACAGGGCAAAGACCGCCATGGCAAGCACTGCTGAACAGGGCAAGCACAGCTGAACAGGGCAAAGACCGCCCTGGAAAGCACCGCTGAACAGGGCAAGCACCGCTGAACAGGGCAAAGACCGCCATGGCAAGCACCGCTGAACAGGGCAAGCACCGCTGAACAGGGCAAAGACCGCCATGGACAGCACCTCAGAACAGGGCAAGCACTGCTGAACAGGGCAAGCACCTCCAACTCAAGCATCGTTTGCCCATGAGCGGCAGGGGCAGTGACGGAACTGGGACCGTCACGGGGAGCGTGATGCACTTTGGGCACCAGTCCCCCTCCAGAACCAGTGGAGACTGTTATCCACTTGAGAGACTGTGGCTTTGCACTCCCCAGGATGGTACAGTGGGCAAACCACCCACTGAAAAGACTTGTGAGACTGTGGCTTTGCACTCCCCAGTATGGTACAGTGGGCAAACCACCCACTGAAAAGACTTGAGAGACTGTGGCTTTGCACTCCCCAGGATGGTACAGTGGGCAAACCACCCACTGAAAAGACTTGAGAGACTGTGGCTTTGCACTCCCCAGGATGGTACAGTGGGCAAACCACCCACTGAAATGACTTGTGAGACTGTGGCTTTGCACTCCCCAGGATGGTACAGTGGGCAAACCACCCACTGAAAAGACTTGAGAGACTGTGGCTTTGCACTCCCCAGGATGGTACAGTGGGCAAACCACCCACTGAAAAGACTTGAGAGACTGTGGCTTTGCACTCCCCAGGATGGTACGGTGGGCAAACCACCCACTGAAATGACTTGTGAGACTGTGGCTTTGCACTCCCCAGGATGGTACAGTGGACAAACCACCCACTGAAAAGACTTGAGAGACTGTGGCTTTGCACTCCCCAGGATACATCAATGGGCATGGAGCCCCGTCGTGGATCTGGCGTGGTGCTGTCATCCGGCTGAGGTGCCCCCCCTTCCCTTCCCCCTGAGGTGCCTGTTGTATTTCGATCTGATGCCCCAGCAGTGTTCTCTCCGTTTCAGGACAGGTATCGTGTGTGGGCCTCGCCCATGCATTTTGGGCCCAGTGGTCCACGGACATTGAAATGTGCATACCTGCACTACTCATCGTGATGTATATATCTGGAATGAGTATATATTTATGTATATATGAGCTTACTGTATTTTGATACATTACAATGGTTGTACTGACTTCCTTTTTGTCTTTGTATTCTTCCGGGGGGGTTGTGGGTTGTTACTGTGATGTTTGGAAATGCATTGGTGTGTGTGTTGTAGTGTGCGAGGGTCGGGGTGGGGGTAGGGGTGTTGCGTGTGTGTGTCCCTGACTTTTGCCTCCCCCTCCCCTATGTCGTAGGTGCAGTACTCACCGTTGTCTTCGGCGCCGCCGTTGCTGATGTTCGTAGAGGAGCAGGAAGACAAGCGCAGGGAGTATTTGGAGTTCCGGCTCCATGGTGCCCTCCTTCCTCGTGGAGTGTGTTAAGGTGAGCGTTTTCCCATTGCAAAAGCTGTTTCCACTGTGTTTTTATCCACGGTGAATCCGCCCCGGAAAGGGTGGCGGATTAGCCTGTTGTAATACTGTGGGCGGTACTTTGTCTTCCGCCTGTCTGTTGGCGGTCACCGCTGAGCTGCTTGTCTGTACTGCTGTGGCGGTCGGAGTTTTAAAGTGGCTGTCTATGTTGGCGGTTTCCGCCACGGTCATAATTTCCTTTTTTGTTTCGCCGGCCTGTTTGCGGTCTTACCGCCGCTTTAACACCGTCCGCCAGGGTTGTAATGACCCCCCAGGTGTAATAACATCTGTCATAGATATTTTAAATACACATGGAATTTGAATAACCTCAGTTGGCCTGTATATTTCAAATGGAACTTTGTCCCACACAGTCCCGTCAGAAATTGATACAGCTGAAACGTTCACTGGGGATAAGTCTAGGCGGTCCTTTTGTGAGGACTGATATGGAGTTAAGACTTCATCCACAGGCTCTACAGAGGAGCGTTCAGAAATGTAATGACCATTTATGAGCAAAAAGAAAATAGTCACAAAACCAATCCATAAAATTAAGGCAGAAAATGACAGGCTCACCCGTAGATAGTTCCAGGGGTATATCAAGTAATTAGTTTTAAGCCATAGATATAGCTTACGTATCTTTGAAACATTTTCAGTCACTGGGGTGGACGACTCTGAAGAAAAGTCATCAATTTCGATGAAGTAACCAGAGGCAGTCTCTGCAAACACGGGAACAAGTGCAGTACTTGTAGATGGGTCTACTTCACGTGGAGGCTCATAGTAGATGGTGCCATCAGTCTGTGTTGTATTGGTGTATAAAACAACCAAATCTTAGACAGGAGTTGTCATTGAAGTGGTAACAGGAACCAGCAAGAGTTCGTTTTCCGCCCTCCCCATGATCAAGGAGAAATTTGTAGCATTATTGGACATTGTTGCATAGTCCATAGACCCCCATTTTTCACTGTATATATGTTGTTTTAGTTGTATGTGTCACTGGGACCCTGGTAACCCAGGGCCCCAGTGCTCATAAGTGTGCCTGATTGTGTTACCTGTGTAGTGACTAACTGTCTCACTGAGGCTCTGCTAATCAGAACCTCAGTGGTTATGCTCTCTCATTTCTTTCCAAATTGTCACTAACAGGCTAGTGACCATTTTTACCAATTTACATTGGCTTACTGGAACACCCTTATAATTCCCTAGTATATGGTACTGAGGTACCCAGGGTATTGGGGTTCCAGGAGATCCCTATGGGCTGCAGCAATTCTTTTGCCACCCATAGGGAGCTCTGACAATTCTTACACAGGCCTGCCACTGCAGCCTGAGTGAAATAACATCCACGTTATTTCACAGCCATTTTACACTGCACTTAAGTAACTTATAAGTCACCTATATGTCTAACCTTTACCTGGTAAAGGTTAGGTGCAAAGTTACTTAGTGTGAGGGCACCCTGGCACTAGCCAAGGTGCCCCCACATTGTTCAGAGCCAATTCCTTGAACTTTGTGAGTGCGGGGACACCATTACACGCGTGCACTACATATAGGTCACTACCTATATGTAGCTTCACAATGGTAACTCCGAATATGGCCATGTAACATGTCTAAGATCATGGAATTGCCCCCTCTATGCCATCCTGGCATTGTTGGCACAATCCCATGATCCCAGTGGTCTGTAGCACAGACCCTGGTACTGCCAAACTGCCTTTCCTGGGGTTTCACTCCAGCTGCTGCTGCTGCCAACCCCTCAGACAGGCATCTGCCCTCCTGGGGTCCAGCCAGGCCTGGCCCAGGATGGCAGAACAAAGAACTTCCTCTGAGAGAGGGTGTGACACCCTCTCCCTTTGGAAAATGGTGTGAAGGCAGGGGAGAAGTAGCCTCCCCCAGCCTCTGGAAATGCTTTCTTGGGCACAGATGTACCCAATTCTGCATAAGCCAGTCTACACCGGTTCAGGGGTCCCCTTAGCCCTGCTCTGGCGCGAAACTGGACAAAGGAAAGGGGAGTGACCACTCCCCTGACCTGCACCTCCCCTGGGAGGTGTCCAGAGCTCCTCCAGTGTGCTCCAGACCTCTGCCATCTTGGAAACAGAGGTGCTGCTGGCACACTGGACTGCTCTGAGTGGCCAGTGCCACCAGGTGACGTCAGAGACTCCTAGTGATAGGCTCCTTCAGGTGTTGCTTGCCTATCCTCTCTCCTAGGTAGCCAAACCCTCTTTTCTGGCTATTTAGGGTCTCTGTCTCTGGGGAAACTTTAGATAACGAATGCATGAGCACAGTCGAGTTCCTCTGCATCTCTCTCTTCACCTTCTGATAAGGAATCGACTGCTGACCGCGCTGGAAGCCTGCAAACCTGCAACATAGTAGCAAAGACGACTACTGCAACTCTGTAACGCTGATCCTGCCGCCTTCTCGACTGTTTTCCTGCTTGTGCATGCTGTGGGGGTAGTCTGCCTCCTCTCTGCACCAGAAGCTCCGAAGAAATCTCCCGTGGGTCGACGGAATCTTCCCCCTGCAACCGCAGGCACCAAAAAGCTGCATTACCGGTCCCTTGGGACTCCTCTCAGCACGACGAGCGAGGTCCCTCGAATCCAGCGACTCTGTCCAAGTGACCCCCACAGTCCAGTGACTCTTCAGCCCAAGTTTGGTGGAGGTAAGTCCTTGCCTCACCTCGCTGGGCTGCATTGCTGGGAACCGCGACTTTGCAGCTACTCCGGCCCCTGTGCACTTCCGGCGGAAATCCTTTGTGCACAGCCAAGCCTGGGTCCACGGCACTCTAACCTGCATTGCACGACTCTCTAAGTTGGTCTCCGGCGACGTGGGACTCCTTTGTGCAACTTCGGCGAGCACTGTTTCACGCATCCTTGTAGTGCCTGTTCCTGGCACTTGTCCGGGAGCTATCTGCTTCAGTGAGGGCTCTCTGTCTTGCTCGACGTCCCCTCTCTCTTCAGGTCCAATTTGCGACCTCCTGGTCCCTCCTGGGCCCCAGCAGCGTCCAAAAACGCCAAACGCACGATTTGCAGCTAGCAAGGCTTGTTGGTGTTTTTTCAGCAGGAAAACACTTCTGCACGACTCTCCACGGCGAGTGGGATCCGTCCACCAAAGGGGAAGTCTCTAGCCCTTTTCGTTCCTGCAGAAACCTCAGCTTCTTCTGTCCAGTCGAAGCTTCTTTGCACCCGCAGCTGGCATTTCCTGGGCATCTGCCCATCTCCGACTTGCTTGTGACTTTTGGACTTGGTCCCCTTGTTCCACAGGTACCCTAGATTGGAAATCCACAGTTGTTGCATTGCTGGTTTGTGTCTTTCCTGCATTATTCCTCTAACACGACTTCTTTGTCCTTAGGGGAACTTTAGTGCACTTTGCACTCACTTTTCAGGGTCTTGGGGAGGGTTATTTTGCTAACTCTCACTATTTTCTAATAGTCCCAGCGACCCTCTACAAGGTCACATAGGTTTGGGGTCCATTCGTGGTTCGCATTCCACTTTTGGAGTATATGGTTTGTGTTGCCCCTATCCCTATGTTTCCCCATTGCATCCTATTGTAACTATACATTGTTTGCACTGTTTTCTAAGACTATACTGCATATTTTTGCTATTGTGTATATATATCTTGTGTATCTTTCCTATCCTCTCACTGAGGGTACACTCTAAGATACTTTGGCATATTGTCATAAAAATAAAGTACCTTTATTTTTAGTATAACTGTGTATTGTGTTTTCTTATGATATTGTGCATATGACACTAAGTGGTACTGTAGTAGCTTCACACGTCTCCTAGTTCAGCCTAAGCTGCTCTGCTAAGCTACCATTATCTATCAGCCTAATCTGCTAGACACCCTATACACTAATAAGGGATAACTGGGCCTGGTGCAAGGTGCAAGTACCCCTTGGTACTCACTACAAGCCAGTCCAGCCTCCTACAGTGCACAGGGGCCGGAGTAGCTGCAAAAGTCGCGGTTCCCAGCAATGCAGTCTAGCGAGGTGAGGCAAGGACTTACCTCCACCAAACTTGGACTGAAGAGTCACTGGACTGTGAGGGTCACTTGGACAGAGTTGCTGGATTCGAGGGACCTCGCTCGTCGTGCTGAGAGGAGACCCAAGGGACCGGTAATGCAGCTTTTTGGTGCCTGCGGTTGCAGGGGGAAGATTCCGTCGACCCACGGGAGATTTCTTCGGAGCTTCTAGTGCAGAGAGGAGGCAGACTACCCCCACAGCATGCACCACCAGGAAAACCAGTCGAGAAGGCGGCAGGATCAGCTATACAGAGTTGCAGTAGTCGTCTTTGCTACTATGTTGCAGTTTTGCAGGCTTCCTGCCCGGTCAGCAGTCGATTCCTTGGCAGAAGGTGAAGAGAGAGATGCAGAGGAACTCGGATGAGCTCTTGCATTCGTTATCTAAGGAATCCCAAGAGACAGAGACCCTAAATAGCCAGAAAAGAGGGTTTGGCTACCTAGGAGAGAGGATAGGCTAGCAACACCTGAAGGAGCCTATCACAAGGAGTCTCTGACGTCACCTGGTGGCACTGGCCACTCAGAGCAGTCCGGTGTGCCAGCAGCACCTCTGTTTCCAAGATGGCAGAGGTCTGGAGCACACTGGAGGAGCTCTGGACACCTCCCAGGGGAGGTGCAGGTCAGGGGAGTGGTCACTCCCCTTTCCTTTGTCCAGTTTTGCGCCAGAGCAGGGCTAAGGGGTCCCCTGAACCGGTGTAGACTGGTTTATGTAGAATTGGGCACATCTGTGCCCAAGAAAGTATTTCCAGAGGCTGGGGGAGGCTACTCCTCCCCTGCCTTCACACCATTTTCCAAAGTGAGAGGGTGTAACACCCTCTCTCAGAGGAAGTTCTTTGTTCTGCCATCCTGGGCCAGGCCTGGCTGGACCCCAGGAGGGCAGATGCCTGTCTGAGGGGTTGGCAGCAGCAGCAGCTGCAGTGAAACCCCAGGAAAGGCAGTTTGGCAGTAGCAGGGTCTGTGCTACAGACCACTGGGATCATGGGATTGTGCCAACTATGCCAGGATGGTATAGAGGGGGCAATTCCATGATCATAGACATGTTACATGGCCATATTCGGAGTTACCATGGTGAAGCTACATATAGGTAGTGACCTATATGTAGTGCACACTTGTAATGGTGTCCCCGCACTCACAAAGTCAGGGAAATTGGCCCTGAACAATGTAGGGGGCACCTTGGCTAGTGCCAGGGTGCCCTCACACTAAGTAACTTTGCACCTAACCTTTACCAGGTAAAGGTTAGACATATATGTGACTTATAAGTTACTTAAGTGCAGTGTAAAATGGCTGTGAAATAACGTGGACGTTATTTCACTCAGGCTGCAGTGGCAGGCCTGTGTAAGAATTGTCAGAGCTCCCTATGGGTGGCAAAAGAAATGCTGCAGCCCATAGGGATCTCCTGGAACCCCAATACCCTGGGTACCTCAGTACCATATACTAGGGAATTATAAGGGTGTTCCAGTAAGCCAATGTAGATTGGTAAAATTGGTCACTAGCCTGTTAGTGACAATTTGGAAAGAAATGAGAGAGCATAACCACTGAGGTTCTGATTAGCAGAGCCTCAGTGAGACAGTTAGTCACTACACAGGTAACACATTCAGGCACACTTATGAGCACTGGGGCCCTGGGATACCAGGGTCCCAGTGACACATACAACTAAAACAACATATATACAGTGAAAAATGGGGGTAACATGCCAGGCAAGATGGTACTTTCCTACAGCGCCCGCCCACCGTTTCAACTGCAATATAATCGCTAGTTGCTGTCGCATACAGATGATCTTTCAGACTCTGGCGACATATCGTGATCTCTGCTGCACTGTCTAACAGTGTCACTGCCCACTTCATGTTCTTTAGCAGTGTTCTCAAGTGTACTGACATTTTTAATTGACAGTGCTGCCACCTTTTTCTTTTTAAACTGTGGCTTTTGTTGTTAATTTTTTCTTCTTTTTTGACTGTAGACTGTATTGAGTCTTTTATTTCACATATTCCGGAGGTCGGTATGGACGGCCCCCTCTCTTGCTACATCTATCCGGTGCGTCCTGAAAGGAATGAGAGGGACGTGAATCAGTATATCAGGCAGGAGTTTTTATATTCTCCCTATTTCTGAGAGTGTACCTCCTTTCAGAGTTCTCCGGATGTGGAGAGTATGCTGTCTGCTTCTGTCTATCTTTAAATTGTCTTGGCTTATCCCAGCACTTTTTAGAACCCTCCTGTGCCTATTTTGTACCTTCCTTAGGGGCGGTACTCTGCAATTCTAGCTTCTTCGGCTTGTCTCCCAGACTATACCGTCCTATACTAGTATAGGTATCAGAAATAATTTTCAGTAGCTGTCTCTCCTGTTCCAAATGTGGAGTTTCTCGGAGATGCTGGCGTATAATATTATTGAGGAAACTGCGTCGAAGTTATGCATTGATTTCATCCCCATATCTAGGGCAGGTACTGCCCCATGCTCATTCTGTATTTGTTTTAACACTTCTGGTAAATTGGCAAGTGTCGGGGTACCATGTGTGGTGGTATAAATTGCAGCGAAGACTGTACCCCATGTGGCACAGTCATCTACCGAGGGCACCATCCCGAAGGGCAAGCACATTGTGAGAATTCTATGTTTCTCCTGTGGTCTGTTATGGGAAAACACAGCTTCCAGCTGATTTGTTTTCTTGGCTATCCAGAACGGTATTTTCTCACGTTCTGTGGGTACTTTACCCATAATAGTATGCACTGTTTGTGGATTAAGCCCAGTAGCCAATTGGTATCCAGCAGGTGCTGGTGGTGCTGGACGTGCTGGTGTTGTGTTCAAAGTCCTCATTACGAACTGAACAAGCCGTCTATGTAGTGTTACTATTTCATCGTATAAATTTTGCAGATCTGCTGCTTGCTTATTTTATATACCTGGGTGAGGTGTGTATGTGGCAAACATAGGCCACGTTGGTCCATCATTACCTAAAGGACCTAATCTCATGCGTTGTATTACATGTGGTAGGTGCCTTCGAACCAGTCCTGATGCTCTTGATTAGTGAGCGGTATTTCATTACACTGGTATGCTTGGTACCGTTGAGGTACATTAGCAATTCTGTATGTGTGGAATGTGACTGACTTGCGGTCTTCCTCAGGAAAGGTGACCCAGGAGTAGAATTGTTCTGTTTGGTAAACTTCATTAGCTTCTACTATGAATGTAACATCCCCGCCCTCATCTGTTACGCCAGGCGTTACTAGATGTAATGTTAATGCTTGTCTAGCATTCTCAGGAATGTCCATGGCGTTTGCCATATTTGGCGAGATCGGTATAAGGGATGGAACACCAAGTGGGGAGTAAAGTCCTTTTTATGAGTTCGAGCTCGAACAACCTACAGCCTATTTAGGCGTTCCCTGTTCAGCTGAGGGTGATCTTCCCAAAGACCATGGACATCTCTATATAATGGTACTTAGGGTACCTGTTGTCTGTGAGACAGTGATAGTCGGTGTGTCCGTAAATGAGTGCCTGAACACCATCGTTGGTGGCGCCATGTCGTAGTTGGACTCTTGCTCTAGGCAAGACTGCTGGTTTAAGGATGACAGTACTTATGTTTGTAGGTGACTGTGCTTATCCTACAACAAGTCGCAACTGTTGTCCCAACCCTTCCGGCTCACTAGCAGTACCTCACCAACAACCCAAACAGTTAAAGGTGATTTCTGGCAGCCTTTACGCATGGACTCAAGAGTATGACATCTCAGGGAGTGTTGTGGTAAAACGGAGATCTCCCCTTTCTCACAGATACATCATGTCTCAACCAAACAAAGGCTATAACGAGATGCAGTAATGTTTCAATAGTTTTTATTCAACACAATCTGCAATCTGCGGTAAATTGCATGGGCTCCAATGATTAGGATAATGAACAGTGCAAGAGACAGAACTGTGAAAACAAGAGTCATGATTATAAAGACCCCCACCATCTTGCAGTAACATGGAAAGACATAGGCCCTCATTCCAACCCTGGCGGTCTCTGACCGCCAGGGCGGAGGGCAGCGGAAGCACCGCCAACAGGCTGGCGGTGCTTACAGGGCTATTCTGACCGCGGCGGTAAAGCCGCGGTCAGAAAAGGGGAACCGGCGGTTTACCGCCGGTTTTCCCCTGGCCCAGGGAATCCTCCATGCGGCGCTGCTTGCAGCGCCGCCATGGGGATTCCGACCCCCTTCCCGCCAGCCTGTTTCTGGCGGTTTTCACCACCAGAACCAGGATGGCGGGAACGGGTGTCGTGGGGCCCCTGGGGGTCCCTGCACTGCCCATGCCACTGGCATGGGCAGTGCAGGGGCCCCCTAACAGGGCCCCATACAGATTTTCACTGTATGCTTTGCAGACAGTGAAAATCGCGACGGGTGCCACTGCACCCGTCGCACCCCTGTAACTCCGCCGGCTCCATTCGGAGCCGGCTTCCTTGTTGCAGGGTCTTTCCCGCTGGGCCGGCGGGCGCCCTTTTGGCGGTCGCCTGCCGGCCCAGCGGGAAAACCAGAATGGCCGCCGCGGTCTTTTGCCCGCTGAGCGGCCAAATGGCGGTAACCGCATGGCGGGCGGCTACCGCCGCCCGCCGCGGTCAGAGTGACCACCATAGAGTGCATAATATGTCCTATTAACTAACCTTCTACCTAAAGGACAGCTGGGTATGTTAAACCTAATCTGCCAATGCCATGTCCCTGAGAAGAGCCCCCAACCCTCATTACCTTGGAATGAGGTCTCTAGCTCAGACTCCGTAGGAACACGAAGTCCGGGTCAGCGTCAAGGCAACGTGCAGCATCAATAGTTGCGAAGGTATCTTGTCAGAATCCCTCTGATTATCTGTCTAAAGTGAAGTGTATTTATACAGCTCTACTTGGACCCCTGACATAGGTTGTTCCCAAACAATAGATAACACAGCATGCTTGGGACGGTAATTAATATAAACTCCCTCAAAAGCGTGAAGAGGGAAAGCGCCTAATGTGAACACCTACAGTTTGTTTGTCTTTGTCGCTTGATTTGACGCCTTAGCGCGGTGGCACTGATAACATAAACTTAAACAAATGGCCTAACTATAAACAATGCAGCCATCTTAGAAGAATTAATTAAATAAATGGGCTAAGACAGAGCAAGCTAAGTAGGTTAAAAGTTACTAGGTGATGGGGGCATGAGTCTGCAAGCCAAAGGCTAAGCTAACTCCTGTTATCCCATTAAAACAAACTAGGATTCACTACAGTATGTGTCCTGTTCTGGATACAGTAGGCCTGCCAACAGACTGCTAAAGCTGTCTGTAGCCAATATCTATTAAATACAGAAATAACAATATAGCCGTTTTGTTGCATTGTAGAGTTTTCAAAATGTTTACCACTCTACTCCACTCATAATTATGTGGTAAAAAGTAAAACAAGTTATTTAGAGTTATAGCTATGAAAACGTTTAAATTGTTCATAAGTAAATGTTAAAGGTTTCGAAGCGTTGACATTTTGAAATGGTTCATTAAAGACTTTGCAGGAATGTTTTACAAGCTGAGATTACTAGTTATAAAGCAAAACATGTTGTTAAGGACTGGTCATTTCAAGATTAGGAAATGTGTTTAGAAATGTAAAAAAATACAATCAGTTCGTTCTTGAAAGTGTTTTTTGAACTTTTAAAATGTTTTAAGAAGTTGATGAGAACGTTGCACAAGGTATTTGGAAACCAGATAGTGATAATCTTATGAGTTAAACTCCTGAAAACAATTGAAAAGGAAACAAAAGTAGCATTTGCGATTAAGCAGCAATACAATTATTTTTTGGGGAAACAGATCTGGATAAAATAAATTTTTGCTTAAATTATTTCCCTGAAAATTGCACAGACATAAAACATTGAGTATCTTCAGGAAGTATAGGATTTTTATCAGTGCAGCTTGGTTGAAATATGCTTTCCTAGCTTGCTACTCTTTATCTACCAAGGCACAAGTACCACACACGAGTGATGACTAAACCCAAAAGACACAAGTTTCAAGCCTTTCAGATAACAATCTCTGCACAACTTTTTATTAAGATTTTATCTTATTTTATCTTATTTTATGAGGGACACCGTGGCACTCCAAGTGGCCCCTGACACTAGCCTGGACGATGAACTGTCCACCACCTCCGCCGGCACTAGTGGACAGGACGCCCCGCCACAGGACCACAACACTAGCAACCCACCCCCTGTAGACGGACAACCACCCCGCACGCAGTCCCTGAGATCCAGGAACCGGACAGAGCAAGATGGCAAGACCCCCGCCAGGAAATGAGACCACCCTGATTGTCATCCCACTGTCTAGATTGGAACTGTCCCAGCTCCACTTCCTATGCCCATATGGGCAGTGCACCTGTGAGACTAATAGACTGGACTCTGCCATGGACATTCCTCCACCATCACCCATCACCATTTTGCCACCCCCTCCAATAACTAGCACTTCAATAAACACCCTTGAACCACAAAACAATCTGGAGTCAGTCTGTGATTTTGAAAATGTGTATTATCTATGACAATGCCAAAATCTGTTTGAAAATGTAATGTCAACATACCTATGTCACACATCACAAGCCCATGAAGGATGCAAGCAGATGACACACGTTGGTAACCACACCTGTGAAACCGTAATGGAAATGTACCACTCAGTTAGCAAATACTGCTTCAAACTGACAGACAGGATAGAGGTAGAAGTGTGAAAGTAAATGTAATAGTAAAAATATTGTTCTCACCTGTGTGTCACTGGAAATATTGCTGTATGACAGAGTCCCTGTTATCAATGTCTTCTTCCTCTGCTTCCTCCTCATCACTGTCCACAGGCTATACAGCTGGCACAACACCGTCATCTGGACCATCCTCCTGCAGAAAAGGCACCTGGCGTCGCAAAGCAAGATAGTGAAGCATAGAGCAGGCGATGATGATCTGGCACACCTTCCTTGGTGAGTAGAATAGGGAACCACCTGTCATATGGAGGCACCTGAACCTGGTCTTCAGGAGGCCGAAAGTGCGTTCGATCACCCTCCAAGTCCGCCCATGGGCCTCATTGTAGCGTTCCTCTGCCCTGGTCCTGGGATTCCTCACTGGGGTCAATAGCCATGACAGGTTGGGGTAACCAGAGTCCCCTAATAGCCACACCCGGTGCCTCTGGAGTTGACCCATCACATAAGGGATGCTGCTATTCCGCAGGATGTAGGCGTCATGCACTGAGCCAGGGAACATAGCATTTACCTGCGAGATGTACTGGTCTGCCAAACATACCTTCTGATGGATACAACTACCTGTGGATTCCTCACCTAATGAATACTCCCATAGCGCCAGCATTCAACGGAAATCTTCTTCCTAGCTTCTGCACGTCGACGAGGACGTCACATTTGCCCACGCGACGCCGTCTGACGTCATACAGGCAATAAGAGGTCCTCGCCGACGTGCCGACATCAGTTCCCTTTTTTCCGTGCGTTCCAAACGGTTATCTTCGAGGGAGCTACTGTTGCTTTCGAAGTTACAGTGTGTTTTTCGGCATCGTGTTTTTTCTCTGAGGTTACTATGTCTCAGAGGAAGTCTGGTTTCAAGCCCTGTCGGGAGTGTGGGGGCAAGATGTCCGTTACTGACCCACATTCGGACTGCTTATGGTGTTTAAGCTCCGACCACGACGTCGCAACATGTGATTCATGTCAACGCATGAATCCGAAAGCCCTAAAAGAGCGAGAAGCCAAGCTCTTCATGGAGAAGTCAAAAAGGAAGGAGAAGAAACATCATAGGAAGTCCTCCTCGCCGAGGTCTCATCGGCGTCATCGAGACTCCCGGCGCCGTAGGGATTCACGGCGCCATTCCAGCAAGGAGAGGTCTCGATCGAGGTCGCCTTCTCTGGCTTCGCCGACTTCGCCTGGGCAGACATCTTCAGTGATTGAAGTGACGCAACCTCAGGTGTTCTCTCCGGCGTCGCAGACGTCGAGGCTGGCGTCGGGGTCGCCTTCGATCCAGGCACCCCAGTATCCGGCTTTTCCTGCCCCTGGAGTCGATAATTCTGCGTTTCTGAATGCGATGTTTACCATCTTCCAGCAGATGGCTCCAGGCGGTGCTCCGACCGGTCCTTCGGGGCCGTTGGCTTTCACCTTGGGGGCTCCGGCGCCGTTACAGCCAGCACCCTTCATGCCCTTTCTCCCCTTGGGGAATGTGGGCTCGGCGCCGGTGTCAGCTCCGGTGTCCGCTCCGGTGGCTCCAGAGGTTTCGGCCCCGGAGGTTTCCATCCCGTCGACTTCGGGGTTTCGGCCAGTGACCCCGACAGGACCATCTGAGACTCCGAGACGAACCTCTCTTCATCCGGCTCCGAGCTCGGCGTCGAAGCTTCTTGTGGCGCCGGACATGGCGTCGGATGGATCCGGCGATCGGCGTCGTTTCTCAAATTCGGCAGATGCCATGTCGACGCCGCGTATTGAAGAGAGGCTACATTCTAGGAGACGTGCTCTCCGTCTCTTGGAGGAACAGGAATACCAACTGGTCTTGGAGGAAGGAGAAATTGAGGATTCTGGCGAGGGTCTTCATGGACTGGATACAGCTAGTGGGCTGGATACTTCCCCTGAGTGGGACTTGTCATCTCCAGGGGAGTATACTGAGGAGGCAGCCACTTTTCACGCTGTAGTAAGAAAGGCAGCTAACTTCCTCGAACTGCCTTTGCCGGTAGCGGAGGCGAAACAGAATTTGTTAACTGAGGTCCTACATCCGGCCTCTACTGCAGCAGAGCCTCTTTTACCATTCAACGAGGCTTTGCTTGATCCGGTATTGGAGGTTTGGAAGAAGCCGGTATCTTCCTCGGCGGTTCATAGGGCTGTGGCCAGGAGGTATCGGGCTGCACCATCTGACCCTGGCTTTCTGTCCAGACACCCTACGCCGGAGAGCTTGGTGGTCCAGGCTTCCTGTTCTTCTAGCTCTGCGCCTGGATCTTTTCCGACGGTGCCGGGGGACAGAGACTCCAAGAAGTTGGACTCACAATCCAATAAAATATTTTCGGCCTGTAGCATGGCGTTGAAGTCCACCAACGCTACATGTATCTTGGGGAGGTACATCTATGCCCTTATGGACGAAATAACATCATCGCATACGGAGCTTCCCCAAGGGCTCTTGAATATGGTCTCGGATGCCCAGGCTGCTGCAACCCAGGTTATCCAATCTGGGTTGGACACAACTGACTCAGTGGCTAGAGCGATGGGCACGGCTGTGGTTGCGAGGAGACTGGCTTGGCTTCTCAACTCAGGGTTCTCTTCGGACGTGCAGTCGACCCTGTTGGACCTCCCGTTTGATGGGGACAAACTTTTTGGGGCCAAAGTGGATTCAGCCTTGGAAAGGTTTAAAGAAAGCAGGGCCACAGCCAAGTCTTTAGGGCTGCAAGCCGCTTCTTCTGCCTCATCCAGATTTTTTAGGAGGTTTCGTGGATTTGGACGTGGCTCTTCCTCCTCTTCCTTTCGGGGGGATTCCAACAACCTGCCTCTTCTCTCTCCTTTAGATCAATTAGAGGGAGGGGTAGGGTCCGCACCAGGGGAGCCTCTCAGCAGCACTCTGCCTCTTCCTCGTCCTCTGGAGGGTTGCAGCAGGGGAAGCAGCCTTAGGCTTCCACTAATTCCCACTCACTCCTCTCCTGTAGGGGGAAGGTTACTGCATTTTCTTCACAAGTGGGAAGCTATTACATCAGACACTTGGGTTATCAGCATTGTGGGAAAAGGCTACACCCTTCCCTTTCGGGAGTTTCTGCCCCCCATCCCGCCCCGCCCATCTTATTGTCCAAAAGAACACCTCCTGTTGTTAGAACAGGAGGTTCAAGTCCTCCTTTCAAAGGGCGCGGTGGAGTTGGTTCCAGAGCAGGAAAGGGGTCAAGGTTGTTACTCGAGGTACTTCCTGATTCCCAAGAAGGATGGTCGATTGCGACCAATCCTGGACCTGAGGATTTTGAATTGGTTCCTCAAACAGGAAAAGTTCAAGATGCTGACCCTAGCTCAGGTACTTTTGGCGTTGAACAAGGGAGATTGGATGGTGTCTGTCGACTTGCAGGATGCTTATTTTCCCATCCCGATTCTCAAGTTGCACAGGAAGTATCTCCGGTTTGTGGTGGGGTCGCAGCACTATCAGTTTGCGGTCCTCCCGTTTGGTCTTACTTCAGCACCTCGAGTCTTCACGAAGGTGATGTCGGTGGTTGCGGCAGAGCTCAGAAGGAAGGGGATAGCAGTATTCCCTTACCTGGACGACTGGTTGATCAAAGCCGAGTCCCCGGAGCTTGTGTTGCATCATCTGCAGTCGGCAACCCAGTTGTTGTTCGATCTGGGCTTTTCAGTGAACGTGCCCAAATCTCACCTAGAGCCCTCTCAACGCCTCCTGTTCATAGGGGCAGTATTGGATACAACATTGGATTGAGCCTTTCCACCGCCTCAGCGGATTCAAGATATTCAGGAGTTGGTTCCAATGTTTCGAAGTGGAGCGGTCGTTCCAGTCCTCAAGGTCCTTCGTCTGCTCGGTCTGTTTGCCTCTTGCATACTGTTGGTCACGCATGCTCGCTGGCACATGAGAGCTCTTCAGTGGTGCCTCCGAAGGCAGTGGTCTCAACACAAAGGAGATCTCGAAGGTTCTGTCAAGATCTCCAGAGATGCTGCTACGGACTTGAAGTGGTGGATTGCGGGCGACAATCTTTCCCAAGGAAGGCCGTTCACGCAGTCGCCACCAGTGACCACGGTCATAACGGATGCTTCCACTCTAGGGTGGGGAGCTCATCTGGGGGATCTGGAGATCAAAGGGCTTTGGTCTCCAGAGGAAAAGATTTTTCATATCAATCTGTTGGAGTTGCAGGCTGTACGTCTGGCTCTCAAGGCCTTCCTCCCATCCCTTTGCGGTCAGTCGGTTCAGGTCCTGACGGACAATACTACCGCAATGTGGTATATAAACAAACAGGGAGGAGTGGGGTCGTACCTTCTCTGGAGAGAAGCTCTTCGGCTATGGTCCTGGGCGAAGGACCATCGGATTTGCTTGGTAGAAAATCATCTGGCCAGAGTCTTGAATGTACGTGCGGACAGTCTCAGTCGCCACTTCTCGGCCGACCACGAGTGGCGTCTCCATCCAGATCAAGTCCGTCTAATCTTCCAGTTGTGGGGGTTTCCTCGGATAGATCTGTTTGCCACCCGGGAAAACTCGCACTGCCCGTTATTCTGCAGCCTCCAGTATCAGGTGCAAGGAGCGTTGGGGGACGCGTTTCAGAGGACCTGGTGCGACCAGTTGCTTTACGCGTTTCCCCCCATACCCTTGATTCCTCGAGTATTGAGGAAAATTCACCAGGACCGGGCCCAAGTAATCTTAATAGCTCCGGATTGGCCAAGGAGGGTGTGGTATTCCGACCTTCTCCAACTCTCACTGTGCCCTCCGCTTCGTCTCCCTCTCAGGGCAGACCTCCTCTCGCAATCGCAGGGGCAGGTTTTACACCCCAACCTCCAGAGTCTGCACCTACATGCCTGGAGATTGAACGGGGCAACCTGAGTTCCTTCTCTCTCCCGCCTGATGTAGTGGATGTTATCTTAGCGGCCAGGCGACACTCCACTAAAACTATCTACGCTAATAGGTGGTCTAAATTTGTGGCATGGTGTGGAGAGAGACAGATTGATCCCTTATGTGCTCATTTGTCAGATGTTTTATCTTTTGCTTTGTCTTTAGCGCAGAAAGGTTGTCCAGTGGCTACTATTAAAGGTTACTTGTCTGCCCTGTCAACCTTCATTTGTCTTCCAGACCAACCTTCGTTATTTAAATCTCCTATAGTACTTAGATTCTTGAAGGGCCTTATGAATAAATACCCTCCAAAACCTTTCGTTATGCCTCAATGGGATTTATCCTTGGTCCTGACTTTCCTTATGGGGTCCCCTTTTGAGCCTATGCATTCTTGCCCATTAAGGTTATTAGTTATTAAAACAGTTTTCCTGGTGGCCATAACATCTGCAAGGAGAGTGAGTGATTTGAAGGCTTTATCGCTAAAACCCCCTTATACAACTTTTTATGGGGATAAGGTGGTGTTGAGGACCAAGGCTGCTTTCCTTCCGAAGGTTGTTTCACCCTTCCATTTGGCTCAAACAATTACTCTGTCCACGTTCTATCCTCCGCCTCATCCTTCAAAGGAAGAAGAGAGACTTCATCGCTTGGACCCAAAGAGGGCATTAAGCTTCTTCATAGACAGATCGAAGGATTTCAGGCTGGATGATCAGCTTTTCATCGGATACGTGGGCAAGAGGAGAGGAAAGGCAGTCCACAAGAGAACACTCTCCAGGTGGGTTGTTCTTTGCATTAAAATTTGTTACTCTTTAGCAAAGAAGGATCCTCCTGATGGTATTAGAGCTCATTCCACCAGGGCTAAGTCGGCCACTTCGGCCTTGGCTAGGGGTGTTCCTGTGGTCGACATCTGCAAGGCCACAACTTGGTCGTCCCTTCACACTTTTGCGAAGCATTACTGCTTGGACTCTGAGGTCAGAAGGGACGGCCATTTTGCACGGTCAGTGCTGCAGGATTTCTTGGTTTGACCATACAGGCACCCACCACCGGGCGTGGTACTGCTTTGGGACTCTATTCATTAGGTGAGGAATCCACAGGTAGTTGTATCCATCAGAAGAACGAGTTACTTACCTTCGGTAACGACTTTTCTGGCGGATTCATTAGCTACCTGTGGATTCCTCACGGTCCCACCCGCCTCCCCGTTGCCTTTTTGGTCTTACCAAGTAATCCTTGAGTGTGCTCCTCTTGGTTTTGAGGACGGGTGTAGATTATGTATATATGGATATTTGTATATATATATATTTATTTGTCTATATACATATTTAGTGTATATATGTATTGTTTAAAAAAAAAAAAAAAAAGGTTTTATTAAATCTATAGCCATCTTCTTGCAATGATGTGTAGTTTGCGATGTTATGAAATGATGCCTTTATTTTTCATTACATGGAATTATTGTTCTCAGGCACGTAAAAAATGTTGGTACTGACATCGGCACGTCGGCGAGGACCTCTTATTGCCTGTATGACGTCAGGCGGCGTCGCGTTGGCAAATGTGACGTCCTCGTCGACGTGCAGAAGCTAGGAAGAAGATTTCCATCGAATGCTGGTGCCATGGGAGTATTCACTAGGTGAGGAATCCACAGGTAGCTAATGTATCCACCAGAAAAGTCGTTACCGAAGGTAAGTAACTCGTTCATCTTTACATTCATCGAATGATAACTCTTCCGGTTCCTGTACACCTGTTCACTCCTGTGGGGGGGGACAAAAGCCACATGGGTCCCATCAATGGCACCTATGATGTTAGGGATATATCCCAGGGCATAGAAGTCACCTTTAACTGTAGCCAACTCCTCCACCTGAGGGAAAACGATGTAGCTCCTCACGTGTTTCAGCAGGGCAGACAACACTCTGGACAACACGTTGGAAAACATAGGCTGGGACATCCCTGATGCAATGGCCACTGTTGTTTGAAATGACCCACTTGCTAGGAAATGGAGCATTGATAGCACCTGCACTTGAGGGGGTATTCCTGTGGGATGGCGGATTGGTGACATCAGGTCTGGCTCCAACTGGGTACACAGTTCCTGGATTGTGGCACGGTCAAACCTGTAGGTGATGATTAAATGTCGCTCCTCCCTTGTCAACAGGTCCATCAGCGGTCGGTACACCAGAGGATTCCGCCATCTCCTCACATGTCCCAGCTGACGGTGCCTAGGAAGGACAACAGCGACCACAGAGTCAACCAATTCTGAGGTATGTACCCACAGCTACACAGAACACGACACAAAATGCAAAAATCTTCCTGTATGTGTGTTGAGTCCAGGCCTAGGTATGTGTGACGCAGTTGTAAATGAAGCCATGTGGGCCCCTGAAATGGCGGCTGCCTGACCTCTAAAGTGGGACAATGGGATGTGAGGTAACTGCGCTGGCGTTGTACACCGTCGCGGTAGGCGGTCGTAGTCCGCGGCGCAATGCTGCATTGGTTAACATTGGACCCCATGGGTCCCAGGAGCCAATGACGAAGTGCGCCGGCGGTGATGATACGCACCGCCGCGGACGTCACCGCCGCAGATGTGACCACCATTTTCTATCTGTTCAATCACTCAATACCTGATCTTCGACAGGAGAGGACCTACACTGCAAGTGCTGCTGTGACCTCGGTCTGGAAGAGACAATGGCACGTGCGTCTGGGGAAAGGGCCCCTGCCTTCACTGCACAGGAGTTGGAGAAGCTTGTGGATGGGGTCCTCCCCCAGTACACACTACTCTACTGTCCTCCAGACCAACAGGTGAGTACATAGGGTGCAAGTTGTATTGGCTATGCCTGGGTGGAGAGGGCTGGATGTAAGTAGGAAGGGGGCAGAGTTATGCAAGCATGAAGGAGTGTGAATGCATGTGCCACATGGCAAGGGCATTGATGTGGGCCACTCACTACGACGGTGCAGTTGGTAATGACTTCTCTTCTTCCCCTGTACATGTCATGTAGGTCAGCGCCCACCAGAAGAAGGATATTTGGCGTGCCATCACCAAGGACGTCCGGACCCTGGTGGTCCACCAGAGACGGAGCACCCACTGCCGTAAAAGATGGGAGGACATTCGCCGCTGGAGCAAGAAGACAGCAGAGGCTCAGCTGGGGATGGCCTCCCAACGTGGGAGGGGTGCCCGTCGCACCATGACCCCCCTGATGTTCCGGATCCTGGCGGTGGCCTACCCTGAGTTGGATGTGCGCATGAGGGCATCACAGCAGACACAAGGGGGTGAGTACACTCACATTAACATAACTTTGCGCGCAGTGGAGGGGTCTGGGTGGGGGAGGAGGGCTGTGGGTTTCCCTAGGCCAGGGCAAGTTCCGTAGGCTAGGCCCCTCCGTAATGCAGGCCATGTGCCACTCAACCCCACCTCTGTAGAGTGCCAAGTACAGGTATACATGCCCCTGTGTCATCTATGTGGGCAGATAACACTCATAGCCATGTAGGCCATATCCCAGGAACTTCATCTGTAGAGGCCAAGGGCACGGCGTAGTGCAGGGGGCTGCTGTGTCTGTATTGTCCGCCAACGGTAGCGGTAAGCCATGCACTCAACCTGTCTTTCTTCTGTTCCCCACCCCTTTTTGGGCTTTCCCTGTTCTTTTGTGCATCAGCATCATCCGGCGGAGGTACAGGGGCACCGGAGCATGAGGGGGCTGCGTCCCACATGGCCATGGAGGGCCACACCACGGACTCGGAATACACCAGTGGGACGGAGAGCGAGAGGAGCTTCACGGCGGTCACCGGATCAGCAACCAGCGACACAGACTCGTCCTCCGATGGGAGCTCCCTTGTGGTGGTGGCACAATCTGTGCCCCCACTTCTACAGGTACAGCCGCCACCCCCCCACCAGCACCGCCCTCCCAGCAGCCCCTCAGCCTTCGCCCCGTGCCCGCTCATCCAGGAGGGTGGGCATCACCTTCGTCCCAGGCACCTCAGCCCCTGCCCCTGTCACCCCTGCTGCACTCAGTGAGGAGGCCGTTGACCTCCTCAGGTCACTCACTGTTGGGCAGTCTACCATTGTGAATGCCATCCAGTGTGTAGAAAGGGAGTTGCAGCACACTAATGCATTCCTGGAGGGCATTCATTCTGGTCAGGCTGCCCATCATCGAACCCTGCAATCTCTGGCCTCAGCACTGATGGCAGCCATTGTCCCTGTGTCTAGCCTCCCCCCTCCAACTTCCTCCACCAAGGCCCAATCCCCTGTACCTCTGCCTATCCCAAGCACACCATCAGACCAGCCTGCACACACGTCAACACACAAGGGCAGCTCAGGCAAACATAGGCACCACACATCCCACAGGCACTCACATAAGCATCACCCACATACAGACACAGCAACATCCACTGCCTCCACTGTGTCCCCCTCCTCCTCGTCTCCCTCCTCCCTTCCAGTGTCGTCTACACTCTCACCTGCATGCACTACCACTACAGCCACTAGGACTCGCACCAGAACACCCAGCACCACACCCCGCTCACCTGCACTCACCACCCCCACTACCATTTACATGTCCCCTGTGTCCTCTCCCAGTGTGTCTATGACGCCCCCTCCCAAAGTACACAAACGCGGGCACACACACACCCAACATCCATCCACCTCACGACAGCTTCCAGAACATGCACCTTGCACCCAAAGCATCAAAAGTTACACCTCCTACAACCACCTCCTCTTCCTCCACTCCCAGCCCCCCTCCAGCTACCCGTCCCAGTGTTCGTCAGAAACTTTTCCTGAGCAACCTTGACCTCTGTCCCATCACCCCCCCTCCAATTCATAGGTCCCGCAGTAGCACCTCAGCCAAAAAGATTCTGGTACCAGTGGTGCCTGTTACAGGTATGTGGAGTGCACCGGGCACCAGGGCAGCCAGTGTGACACGGAGCCAAAGCACTGCCAGTCCACCCCCTGTGAAGCACCAGAAGTTGGACAGTGCCCGACGGGAGAGGGGGAAGACTCCTGCCGGCAAAGCCGCCCACAAGGGTCCCGGGGGGACTGTCGAGTCAGCTGTGACTCCTCCCAAGGTGGTGAAGGGGCAGAAGAAGTCTCCAAAGTCTGGGAAGAGCAGCACCGCGGAGAAGGCCGTCATCCTCACCGCCCAAGACGCAACCGCCAGCCCCATCGTCACTGGTCCGGAGACCACCGCCAGAGTCAGTGCCCAAGAGGGCAGCACAATCGTCACTGGTCCGGAGACCACCGCCAGAGTCAGTGCCCAGGAGGGCAGTACAATCGTCACTGGTCAGGAGACTACCGCCAGAGTCAGTGCCCAGGAGGGCAGCACAATCGTCACTGGTCAGGAGACCGCCGCCAGAGTCAGTGCCCAGGAGGGCAGCACAATCGTCACTGGTCCGGAGACCGCCGCCAGAGTCAGTGCCCAGGAGGGCAGCACATTCGTCACTGGTCAGGAGACCACCGCCTGAGTCAGTGCCCAGGAGGGCAGCACAATCGTCACTGGTCCGGAGACCACCGCCAGAGGCAGTGCCCAGGAGGGCAGCACATTCGTCACTGGTCAGGAGACCACCGCCAGAGTCAGTGCCCAGGAGGGCAGCACAATCGTCACTGGTCCGGAGACCACCGCCAGAGTCAGTGCCCAGGGGGGCAGCACAATCGTCACTGGTCCGGAGACCACCGCCAGAGTCAGTGACCCGGCGGAAGGCAGCACAATCGTCAGTGGTTAGGAGACCACCGCCAGATTCAGTGCCCAGGAGGGCCCCGGCAGCCACAGCTCCGCTGGGCAATGAGGGACCGCCATGGCACACACCGCTGCACAGGTCAGAGACAGCAAAGTCAAGCACCACTGAACAGGACAAGCACCACTGAACAGGGCAAAGACCGCCATGGCAAGCACCGCTGAATAGGGAAAGCACAGCTGAACAGGGCAAAGACCGCCATGGAAAGCTCCGCTGAACAGGGCAAGCACCGCTGAACAGGGCAAAGACCGCCATGGCAAGCACCGCTGAACAGGGCAAGCACCGCTGAACAGGGCAAAGACCGCCATGGCAAGCACCGCTGAACAGGGCAAGCTCCGCTGATCAGGGCAAAGACCGCCATGGACAGCACTGCTGAACAGGGCAAGCACCGCCAACTCAAGCATCGTTTGCCCATGAGCGGCAGGGGCAGTGACGGAACTGGGACCGTCACGGGGAGTGTGATGCACTCTGGGCACCAGTCCCCCTCCAGAACCAGTGGAGACTGTTATCCACTTGAGAGACTGTGGCTTTGCACTCCCCAGAATGGTACAGTGGGCAAACCACCCACTGAAAAGACTTGTGAGACTGTGGCTTTGCACTCCCCAGGATGGTACAGTGGGCAAACCACCCACTGAAAAGACTTGTGAGACTGTGGCTTTGCACTCCCCAGGATGGTACAGTGGGCAAACCACCCACTGAAAAGACTTGAGAGACTGTGGCTTTGCACTCCCCAGGATGGTACAGTGGGCAAACCACCCACTGAAAAGACTTGAGAGACTGTGGCTTTGCACTCCCCAGGATGGTACAGTGGGCAAACCACCCACTGAAATGACTTGTGAGACTGTGGCTTTGCACTCCCCAGGATGGTACAGTGGGCAAACCACCCAATGAAAAGACTTGAGAGACTGTGGCTTTGCACTCCCCAGGATACATCAATGGGCATGGAGCCCCGTCGTGGATCTGGCATGGTGCTGTCATCCGGCTGAGGTGCCCCCCCTTCCCTTCCCCCTGAGGTGCCTGTTGTATTTCGATCTGATGCCCCAGCAGTGTTCTCTCCGTTTCAGGACAGGTATTGTGTGTGGGCCTCGCCCATGCATTTTGGGCCCAGTGGTCCACGGACATTGAAATGTGCATACCTGCACTACTAATCATGATGTATATATTTGGAATGTGTATATATTTATGTATATATGAGCTTACTGTATTTTGATACATTACAATGGTTGTACTAACTTCCTTTTTGTCTTTGCATTCTTCCGGGGGGGTTGTGGGTTGTTACTGTGATGTTTGGAAATGCATTGGTGTGTGTGTTGTAGTGTGCGAGGGTCGGGGTGGGGGTAGGGGTGTTGCATGTGTGTATCCCTGACTTTTGCCTCCACCCTCCCCTATGTCGTAGGTGCAGTACTCACCGTTGTCTTCGGCGCCGCTGTTGCTGATGTTCGTGGAGGAGCAGGAAGACAAGCGCAGGGAGTATTTGGAGTTCCGGCTCCATGGTGCCCTCCTTCCTCGTGGAGTGTGTTAAGGTGAGCGTTTTCCCATTGCAAAAGCTGTTTCTGCCGTGTTTTTATCCACGGTGAATCCGCCCCGGAAAGGGTGGCGGATTGGCCTGTTGTAATACTGTGCGCGGTACTTTGTCTTCCGCCTGTTTGTTGGCGGTCACCGCCGCGCTGCTTGTCTGTACTGCCGTGGCGGTCGGAGTGTTAAAGTGGCTGTCTATGTTGGCGGTTTCCGCCACGGTCATAATTTCCTTTTTTGTTCTGCCGGCCTGTTTGCGGTCTTACTGCCGCTTTAACACCGTCCGCCAGGGTTGTAATGACCCCCCAGGTGTAATAACATCTGTCATAGATATTTTAAATACATATGGAATTTGAATAACCTCAGTTGGCCTGTATATTTCAAATGGAACTTTGTCCCACACAATCCCATCAGAAACTGATACAGCTGAAACGTTCACTGGGAATAAGTCTCTGCGGTCCTTTTGTGAGGAATGATATGGAGTTAAGACTTCATCCACAGGCTCTACAGAGGAGCGTTCAGAAATGTAATGACCATTTATGAGCAAAAAGAAAATAGTCACAAAAACAATCCATAAAATTAAGGCAGAAAATGACAGGCTTACCCATAGATAGTTCCAGGGGTATATCAAGTAATTAGTTTTAAGCCATAGATATAGCTTACGTATCTTTGAAACATTTTCAGTCACTGGGGTGGACGACTCTGAAGAAAAGTCATCAATTTTGATGAAGTAACCAGAGGCAGTCTCTGCAAACACGGGAACAAGTGCAGTACTTGTAGATGGGTCTACTTCACGTGGAGGCTCATAGTAGATGGTGCCATCAGTCTGTGTTGTATTGGGTGTATAAAACAACCAAATCTTAGACAGGAGTTGTCATTGAAGTGGTAACAGGAACCAGCAAGAGTTCGTTTTCCGCCCTCCCCATGATCGAGGAGAAATTTGTAGCATTATTGGACATTGTTGCATAGTCCATAGTAGTGTTGTTCATTCTATTTTGAAGAGGTATGTCCTGTTGGGTAGTGAGAGGGGATCGGGAACAACCCAAGGGACCTCTGGGTCTACTGTGCAGGATCGGCCACATGGTAAAGTTTGACGTTGTCAATGGAAATTAATCTGTTTCCTCGTGAACCAGGAAGCGGTGGCAAGATAATAGTTCTGTTACCTTGTACTCCGAGGACTTAGACCGGTGCTCTGTAGGATGGACCGACTTCCTTCTTCACAGTGATCTTTCCACAAACCAGATCCCCAACTTTTGGAATCCAGCCAGTGGAAGTTGTTGGTATATCCCTCATTCCTAAGGTGGCAGCACTGGTGGTTGATTTATCATCATGAAATTGCTGAAGCACCTGCAAGACAATGAGACATTCATTTATGTCAAAAGGTGTTTCTGCTGCCACCATACCAGAGCCATCAAGATCTGGGACATACATAGGTATCCCAAAGAGAACCTTATTTGGAGTGCGTCCCCCCAAGGACCGTCTTGGCAGATTATTCAGTGCTCTCTGGGCCCCATATAGGTGATGAAGCCAGCTGTGACCAGAACCTAATACTCTAGCTGTTAAGGACTGCTTTAGATCACGGTTCTGCCTGTCCACAACCGAATTTCCCTTGGGATGGTATCGTGGGGAGTAATGGAGTTCAACACCCATCATCCCCATGGTGTCCCTGAATGCCTTGAAAGCAAATGCACGGCCCTGGTCCGAATGGAACGATGCAACCACATATGTACCGATAAAGATCAGCAAGTCTTTTATGACAGTTCGAGTGTCAGCCGACCGTTGAGACCATACCCACAGGAATCTAGAACAAGAATCTACAGCTACTAAGATGTATCTGTATGCACCATCAGGCTAGAGTGGACCACAATGGTCCAGGTACATACATTGTAATGGCCTACTGGACACTACGAGGGATGTCTGTGGTGGGCGTTTGACATTGGAGCCCTTTATCTGCTGGCAAATGTCACAATAAAGGACGTATTGCTTTGCTTGTTTGTAGAGACCTGGCCACCAGAATCTTTTCTGCAAGAGTGTTACTGTGGCCGATATACCAGCATGAGCAGAAGCGACACCCTCATGTGCTGCTTTCACTAGATCTAATCTCTGGTCTTTGTTGGATATTGCTCGATCTCCAACCACAGAAAGTGTTGCATAGGCAACATTCTGAGTACTGATGTTGTAAGAATATTTTGTAAGGTACCCATTCGGGGGGGGCTTGCCATCAGCCGAAGCCTTCACGGCAGCCATAATTTCATTATCCAATCTCGTATGGGAAAGTCACTGCAGCCACAGAAGCCGTAGCTACTGCGGATTTGGGTGCTTCGTCAGCCAAAGTGTTGCTGATAACATGTACTCCTACACGTTGGTGGCCCAATGTATGTCCTACATGGACACACGGTAGCTTATCCTTAAGATCGACCTCTCTCCCCCACAATGTCTTGTGTTTTATGGTGTTCCCTTTAGAATCTCTAAACCTGTTCCGCATCTAATGATTAAAATAAACATTATAGGACTGGACACAATAATATGAGTCACAGACTATTAAAGTCATTTTTCCTATCTCTGTGTGTTCTAACGCTAAAATAAGGGCTTTGAGTTCAGCCAACTGAGCTGTGCAGTCCCCTAGGGTCTGCATGTAGGTATTGTGAGGGTGAAAGACTCCATCCTTCATTGTTCCACTCACGGCTGCGCAAGCGGCTGAGAATTGATATTTGGTACCTACAGCTGGTTGCGCTGAACCATCAGTATAAATGACAGTATGGTAGTTGTCTAAAGGCAAAATATTTAGAGGAGCGGGACATCCCTGTTCGTACTGGAGAAATTCTTGTGTCTGAATTTTAGGATCAAAGATATAATCAACATCAGTAGTGGTCAGAGAGGTTGCCCACTGAATCCATCATGGATGTGGTGCTTTAGCATTTGGAACAATTGCTTTGGTGACGGCCTCTAAGGCTGGCACCGGGGTAACGACAATGATGTGTTTCCCTTGGGAAAGGGGCCTCTCCTTTATGACAGCCATCTGAACTGCAGTTAGAATTTTTTCTGTAGGTGCAAAACATTGTTCTGCATTGGAGTATAAGTGTGAGTTATATGCTATAGACACCAGGTCATCTTCATTGAAGCTGACATAAGTAAGCCCAATAGCACCAGCAAATATTCTGATGACTTAATTTGTTTTAGTATCACATGTGTGTAAGTGTTTAGCTTTCAGCATGTCCTGTTGTAATTCCCTAAGGATGCGTGTGTGTCCAACTGTCCAGTGTCTGCTAGAAAAATCTGGACGTATTAAGTCATAAAGTGGCTTGATACGTTGTGCATAGTCAGGAATGTATGTTCTGCCAAAATTGAAGAAACCAAGTAAAGACTGTAGTTTCTTTAGAGTGTTTGGTGGGTGCAGTTGTACACATTTCTCTAGAAAGTGCAGGCCAGGCTCATCCCCTTGTTCCATAGCTCATATCACAGGAACAATACACTGAGAAAGGCAATCCTATTTTTCTTAAAGTTGAATTTATAACCGACCTTTGCAAACCGCAATATTATTCGATCAACCCTGACAAGATGAATGTTGAGGTTGTCGTCTGTGAGATAAATGTCATCCACATAGGATAACGGCTTGGGATCAATATCATTTAAAATTGATGTTACTCGGGCTGAGACCAGCCCTGGGCTATTCTTATAACCCTGGGTAAACGGCAAAACCTTTTTTGTGAGCCAAATGAGAATGCACTTAGGTCCTGACTTTCTTCCGCTAAATTCTGGCAGAAAAACCCATTGGAAATATCCAATGTTGTTTTATATTTCTTGCACACTATATTGTTTAGTAGTGCCGTGCTATGTGAATTTTGTATAGCATATGTACGTGTATGACTGTTTAAATGTTTGTAATCTAAGACTATCCTTTAGGAATGGTCTGGCTTCGCAACTGGAAATAATGGATTATTCATTGCAGAAGCACAGGGCT
Source organism: Pleurodeles waltl (assembly GCF_031143425.1). Classification (NCBI taxonomy): domain Eukaryota; kingdom Metazoa; phylum Chordata; class Amphibia; order Caudata; family Salamandridae; genus Pleurodeles; species Pleurodeles waltl. The sequence continues at coordinate 522,981,319 of NC_090446.1, forward strand.
CAACCACTCCCTGACACTCTAGCTGAGTGAGGATCTCCCTCACCTGAGCTTTTGCTTCATGTTTAACAGGATATTGTGTCTGAGGTTGGGGTGTAGACCTGATAGGTATTACATGACAAGGAGAGTCCTCATCCCAACCTACATGATTGCGGTATAATGCAGGTGCCTGCGCTAAAGCCCATTTGACAGTGTAGGCTTCTTTTTCTGCTTCTGGAACAATATTAGAGAAAGAAGGCAAAATTACATCTTCCCCATGTGGACGCTTGCGGGCGCGTTCAGGTGGCCAACCTCTTTCGGCCAATAGGATATTGCAATTAAGTTTGTCCCAAAATATCACACCGATGGTGCGCTCTACGTCTCCCTCAATTTGAATCTTCAAGTCATAAACTCTATTGGGTGGGAGTACGCGCCCGCCCACCGTTTCAACTGCAATATAATCGCTAGTTGCTGTCGCATCCAGATGATCTTTCAGACTCTGGCGACATATCGTGATCTCTGCTGCACTGTCTAACAGTGTCACTGCCCACTTCATGTTCTTCAGCAGTGTTCTCAAGTGTACTGCCATTTTAAATTGACAGTGCTGCCACCTTTTTCTTTTTAAACTGTGGCTTTTGTTGTGAATTTTTTTCTTCTTTTTTGACTGTAGACTGTATTGAGTCTTTTATTTCACATATTCCGGAGGTCAGTATGGACGGCCCCCTCTCTTGCTACATCTATCCGGTGCGTCCTGAAAGGAACGAGAGGGACGTGAATCAGTATATCTGGCAGGAGTTTTTATATTCTCCCTATTTCTGAGAGTGTACCTTCTTTCAGAGTCCTCCGGATGTGGAGAGTATGCTGTCTGCTTCTGTCTATCTTTAAATTGTCTTGGCTTATCCCAGCACTTTTTAGAACCCTCCTGTGCCTATTTTGTACCTTCCTTAGGGGCGGTACTCTGCAATTCTAGCATCTTCGGCTTGTCTACCAGACTATCCCGTCCTATACTAGTATAGGTATCAGAAATAATTTTCGGTAGCTGTCTCTCCTGTTCCAAATGTGGAGTTTCTCTGAGATGCTGGCGTATAGTATTATTGAGGAAACTGCGTCGAAGTTATGCATTAATTTCATCCCCTTATCTAGGGCAGGTACTGCCCCATGCTCATTCTGTATTTGTTTTAACACTTCTGGTAAATTGGCAAGTGTCAGGGTACCATGTGTTGTGGTATAAATTGCAGCGAAGACTGTACCCCATGTGGCACAGTCATCTACCGAGGGCACCATCCCGAAGGGCAAGCACATTGTGAGAATTCTATGTTTCTCCTGTGGTCTGTTATGGGGAAATACAGCTTCCAGCTGATTTGTTTTCTGGGCTATCCAGAACGTTATTTTCTCCCGTTCTGTGGGTACTTTACCCATAATAGTATGCACTGTTTGTGGATTAAGCCCAGTAGCCAATTGGTATCCAGCAGGTGCTGGTGGTGCTGGACGTGCTGGTGTTGTGTTCAAAGTCCTCATTACGAACTGAACAAGCCGTCTATGTAGTGTTACTATTTCATCGTATAAATTTTGCAGATCTGCTGCTTGCTTATTTTATATACCTGGGTGAGGTGTGTATGTGGCAAACATAGGCCACGTTGGTCCATCATTACCTAAAGGACCTAATCTCATGCGTTGTATTACATGTGGTAGGCGCCTTCGAACCAGTCCTGATGCTCTTGATTAGTGAGCGGTATTTCATTATACTGGTATGCTTGGTACCGTTGAGGTACATTAGCAATTTTGTATGTGTGGATAGTGACTGACTTGCGGTCTTCCTCAGGAAAGGTGACCCAGGAGTAGAATTGTTCTGTTTGGTAAACTTCATTAGCTTCTTCTATGAATGTAACATCCCCGCCCTCATCTGTTAAGCCATGCGTTACTAGATGTAATGTTAATGCTTGTATAGCATTCTCAGGAATGTCCATGGTGTTTGCCATATTTGACGAGATCGGTATAAGGGATGGAACACCAAGTGGGGAGTATAGTCCTTTTTATGAGTTCGAGCTCGAACAACCTACAGCCTAATTAGGCGTTCCCTGTTCAGCTGAGGGTGATCTTCCCAAAGACCATGGATGTCTCCATATAATGGTACTTAGGGTACCTGTTGTCTGTGAGACAGTGATAGTCGGGGTGTCCGTAAATGAGTGCCTAAACACCATCGTTGGTGGTGCCATGTCGTAGTTGGACTCTTGCTCTAGGCAAGACTGCTGGTTTAAGGATGACAGTACTTATGTTTGTAGGTGACTGTGCTTATCATACAACAAGTCGCAACTGTTGTCCCAACCCTTCCGGCTCACTAGCAGTACCTCACCAACAACCCAAACAGTTAAAGGTGATTTGTGGCAGCCTTTACGCATGGACTCAAGAGTATGACATCTCAGGGAGTGTTGTGGTAAAACAGAGATCTCCCCTTTCTCACAGATACATCATGTCTCAACCAAACAAAGGCTATAACAAGATGCAGTAATGTTTCAATAGTTTTTATTCAACACAATCTGCAATCTGCGGTAAATTGCATGGGCTCCAATGATTAGGATAATGAACAGTGCAAGAGACAGAACTGTAAAAACAAGAGTCATGATTATAAAGACCCCCACCATCTTGCAGTAGCATGGAAAGACATAGGGGGTCATTACGACCTTGGCGGTAAAGGGCGCTTACCGCCGTGCAGAAGACCGCCAATACACCGCCGCAGCCGCAGAATTCCGCCACAGCTATTATGACACACATCTCGGAATCCGCCGAAATTCAGACACCCACACAAGACCGCCACAGCAAAGGTCAGCGATAAACATGCGGAAACAAATCCTCCACCTCCACGCCAACAGAAACACGCCCATGCTATTACGACCCACGAATCCACGCGGCGGTCTTTCAAACGCGGTATTCCATTGGCGGTACACACCGCCGCGCTCAAAATACACACACATCTACAATACACCGCCACATTGGACATTTCGAAATACACACACCTGATACACATACACACACCACTCCCACACACCCAACACAATATAAAAGACACACCCACATCACACACAAACCCCTATGACCACAATTTCTGAGAGAAGGCCAGAGACAGACAGCACAGAATAGAGAACCCCATCACACAGAGGCACACTACACCATCACCCACACAACACCCACGCACAAAACACCACATACCACAACACTCACCACACTCATCAACACATACACCACCCCACACATCACACACACCACCCCATGGCACGCCAAAGACACCCCCACTTCTCCGAGGAGGAGCTCAGGGTCATGGTCGAGGAAATCCTACGGGTAGAGCCACAGCTATGTGGATCACAGGTACAGCACACATCAATAGCCAGGAAGATGGAGCTATGGCAAAGAATAGTCGACAGCGTCAACGCTGTGGGACAGCACCCAAGAAATAGGGAGGACATCAGGAAGAGGTGGAACAACCTACGGGGGAAGGTGCGTTCCACGGTATCCAGACACCACATCGTGGTACAGCGGACTGGCGGCGGACCCCCACCTCCTCCCCCACAACTAACAACATGGGAGGAGCAAGTCTTGTCCATTTTGCATCCTGAGGGCCTCGCAGGAGTCGTTGGAGGAACGGACACTGGTAAGTCAAATTTTAACTATCATATCCCCCACCCTACCTGCATGCTATCACACACCCCCACCCTCACACCCTCCCCTATCACTCCAAATCCTCACCTATCTACCCATGACACCAACCACCCATCCCAACCCCAAAACCTGCATGACATAACTAAGCATGGATACCCATCACTAAAGCATGCCCACTGCACAAACCCCCAACACCCCCCAACTATCACCACACAAGCCCCCACACAGGAATGCCTGCACTGGGGTACACGCACACCCAAACATTGCACATCATGAAACACACACATGCAATAATCATGTACTTATACCCCCGCAGGAACCCGAAGGAACGTCACCACACCAGAGGGTCCAGACAACACCACTCCACCCCCAGAAGAGGCCCACAGTGACGACAGCAGCTCTGCCCCACTGGATCTTGATGACCAGCCCGGACCATCGTGGGCCTCAGTACAGTGGGTTCCCCTTGCCCAGCCACAGCCCAACACCGAACTGCCACCCTCTGGGAACACCAGCACAGCACCCACCCAGCAGGCCCAAACCTCCCTACCCAGGACAGGTCAATCAACGGTGTGTCCACCACTACAGGGCACCCAGGCTAAACCCAACACCCCAACAACAACAGGGACCTGGGGGCAGTGGTAGTGGGCACACGGTCCAGGGGACGGAGGCACAGGAACACAGGGGAACTGGGAGGGCTGCTGTGCGACAGAGGGAGGACAGGCCAAGGGAACCTACTCTCAACGAGGCCCTCTCCTCCATCATGGGAGCATACCACCATTCCCAGGAGACGATGGCAACGGTACTGGCCAAGTTGCAGGAGACCCTGCGTCTGCAGGAGGAACAGTATTTGGGGTTCAGGGTTGAGCTCAGGACCATCGGCTCCGCCCTGGGCACCATTGTAGGGGTGCTGACGGACATTCAAAAGACCTTGAGGGACACGTGGCACTCCAAGGGGCCCCTGACACTAGCCAGGACGATGAAATGCCCACCACCTCCGCCGGCGCTAGTGGACAGGAGGCACCGCCACAGGATCAACACACCAGCACCCCATACCCTACAGACGGACAACCACCACGCAAGCGGGCCCTGAGATCCAGGAACAGGACAGAGCAAGATGGCAAGACCCCGCCAGGAAATAAGACCAGCCTGATCGTCCTCCCACTGTCCCACTTTGTTACCCCGTGCAAATCGGAACTGCCCCAGCTCCACTTCCAATGGCCAGATGTGCAATGAACCTGTGAGACTAATAGACTGGACTCTGCCATGGACATTCCTCCACCATCACCCATCCCCATTTCACAACCCCCCTTCATTGTTATGCACTTACATAAACATCCTTGAAACACTAATAAAACTGGAGTCAGTCAATGATTGTGAACTTTGTATTGTCAATTACAGTGTTAAAAAAGGTTACCCATTGGAAGGCCAACATACCAATGTCACACATCACAAGCCTTTCAAGGGTGCAAGCTGTTGACTCGTAGATTACCACATTAGTGAAACTGAAATGGAAGGGGACAACTCAGTTAACAAATAGGGAGTGAAATGTAGGTACAGGATAGAGGTAGACGTGTGAAAGTTAATATTATGTGAAACATGAAAATGTACTCACCTGTGTCTCACTGAAAATATTGCTGTATGACTGACTCCCTGTTGTCGTTTTCATCTTCATCAGCTTCATCCTCATCACTGTCCACAGGCTCCACAGGCTCCCCCGCTGCAACAACACCGTCATCTGGATCATCCTCCTGCAGAAAAGGCACCTGGCGTCGCAATGCCAAGTTATGGAGCATGGAGCAGGCGATGATGATGTCGCACACCTTCTTCGGTGAGTAGAATAGGGATCCACCAGTCATATGGAGGCACCTGAACCTGGCCTTCAGGAGGCCGAAGGTCCGCTCGATCACCCTCCTAGTCCGCCCATGGGCCTCATTGTACCGTTCCTCTGCCCTGGTCCTGGGATTCCTCACTGGGGTCAGTAGCCATGACAGGTTGGGGTGACCAGAGTCCCCCAATAGCCATACACGGTGCCTCTGGAGTTCACCCACCATATCAGGGATGCTGCTATTCCGCAGGATGTAGGCGTCATGCACTGAGCCAGGGAACATAGCATTTACCTGCGAGATGTACTGGTCTGCCAAGCAGACCATCTGGACATTCATAGAATGATAACTCTTCCTGTTACTGTACACCTGTTCATTCCTGCGGGGGGGACCAGAGCTACATGGGTCCCATCAATGGCACCTATGATGTTGGGGATATGTCCAAGGGCATAGAAGTCACCTTTCACTGTAGGCAAATCCTCCACCTCAGGGAAAATGATGTATCTGCTTACGTGTTTCAGCAGGGCAGAAAACACTCTGGACAAGACGTTGGAAAACATAGGCTGGGACATCCCTAATGCCATGGCCACTGTTGTCTGAAATGACCCACTTGCAAGGAAATGGAGCACTGACAGCACCTGCACGTCAGGGGGGATTCCAGTCGGATGGCGGATTGGTGACATCAGGTCTGGCTCCAACTGGGTACATAGTTCCTGGATTGTGGCACGGTCAAACCGGTAGGTCACGATGACATGTCGCTCTTCCATTGTCAACAGGTCCACCAGCGGTCGGTACACCGGCGGATTCCGCCATCTTCCAATATGTCCCAGCTGACGGTGCCTAAGAAGGACAATAGTGAAGAAACTGTCAGCATTCCTCCAGGTATGTACCCACAGTCACACACAAGACTACAACAGACAATTAACCCATCTGGGAAAGGTTTTGAGTGTAGGCCTCGGTATGTGTGACGCAGTAGTAATTGAAGCCATGTGGGCCCCTGAAATGGCGGCTGCCTGACCTCTAAACTGGGACAATGGAATTGTGGGGTAACTGCGCTGGCGTTGGACACCGTCGCGGTAGGCGGTCGTAGAGCGCGGCGCAATGCTGCATTGGTTAACATTGGACCCTGTGGGTCCCAGGAGCCAATGAACAGGTGCGCTGGCGGTGATGCTGCGCCCTGCCGCGGACGTCACCGCCGCGGACGTCACCACCATTTTCTATCTCTTCAATCACTAGATACCTGACCTTCGACAGGAGAGGACCTACACTGCTAGTGCTGCTGTGACCTCGGTCTGGAAGCAACAATGGCTGCTGCGTCTGGGGAAAGGGCCCCTGCCTTCACTGCACAGGAGTTGGAGAAACTTGTGGATGGGGTCCTCCCCCAGTACATGCTACTCTACGGTCCTCCAGACCAACAGGTTAGTACACAGGGAGCACGTTGTATGGGCTAGGCTTGGGTGGAGAGGGCTGGGTGGATGAGGGAAGGGGGCAGAGTATATAGAACAGTTATGCATGGGGATGAATGGGCCACAGGGATAGAGTTGGGAGGGGGCCAATCACAACGACGGTGCAGTAGGTAATGACTGTCCTCTTTCCTTGTGCATGTCATGTAGGTCAGCGCCCACCTGAAGAGGGACATTTGGCGTGCCATCGACAAGGAAGTCCGGACCCTGGGGGCCCACCAGAGACGGGGCACCCACTGCCGTAAGAGATGGGAGGACATCGCCGCTGCAGCAAGAAGACGGCAGAGGCTCAGCTGGGGATGGCCTCGCAACGTGGGAGGGGTGCCCGTCGCACCATGACCCCCCTGATGTTCCGGATCCTGGTGGTGGCCTACCCGGAGTTGGATGGGCGCTTAAGGACATCACAGCAGACACAAGGGGGTGAGTAGTACCTCATCATATGGACTTTGCGTGCAGTGGAGGTGTCTGGGTGGGGGTGGTGGGCTGTGGGTGTCCCTAGGCCAGGTCGAGTTAGGTAGGCAAGGCCCCTCCGTTATGTAGGCCATGTGGCACTCTACCCCAGCTCAAAACAGAGGCAAGTTGATGTATAGTTGCCCCTTTGCCATCCATGTGGGCAAATTACTACCATTGCCATGTAGGCCATATCCCAGAAATAGCATGTGCAGAGGGCAGGAGCACGGCGTAATGCATGGGGCTGCTGCGTCTGTCTTGTCCGCCAACGGTAGCGGTATGCCATGCACTAAAACTCTCTTTCTTCTGTCTCCCCCCTTTTCCTGCTCTCCCTGTCCTTTTGTACATCAGCATCAACAGGCGGAGGTACAGTGGCACCGAAACACGAGGGAGCTGCATCCCACATGGCCATGGAGGGCCACACCACAGACTCTGAATTCACCAGTGGGACATAGGGCGAGGGGACCTTCACGTCAGCCACCAGATCACCAACCAGCGACACGGACTCGTCCGCCGATGGGAGCTCCCCTGTGGTGGTGGCACTATCTGTGCGCCCCACTTCTACAGGTACAGCCGCCACCTCCCATACCAGCACAGCCCTCCCAGCAGCCCCTCAGCGTGTGTCCCGTGCCCGCTCACCCAGGAGGGTGGGCATCACCTTCGCCCCAGGCACCTCAGGCCCTGCCCCAGTCACCCCTGCTGCCCTCAGTGAGGAGGCCATTGACCTCCTCAGGTCACTCACTGTTGGGCAGTCTACCATTGTGAATGCCAGCCAGGGTGTAGAACGAGAGTTGAAACACGGTAATGCATTCCTGGAAGGTATTCATTCTGGTCAGGTTGTCCTTCAGCGAACCCTGCAATCTCTGGCTTCAGCACTGATGGAAGCCATTGTCCCTGTGTCCAGCCTCCCCCATCCAACTTCTTCCACCCAGACCCAATCCCCTGTACCCCAGTGTAGGAGGCTGGACTGGCTTGTAGTGAGTACCAAGGGGTACTTACACCTTGCACCAGGCCCAGGTATCCCTTATTAGTGTAGAGGGGTGTCTAGCAGCTTAGGCTGATAGAAAAGGTAGCTTAGCAGAGCAGCTTAGGCTGAACTAGGAGACGAGTGAAGCTCCTACAGTACCACTAGTGCCATATGCACAATATCATAAGAAAACATAATACACAGATATACTAAAAATAAAGGTACTTTATTTTTATGACAATATGCCAAAGTATCTCAGTGAGTACCCTCAGTATGAGGATAGCAAATATACACAAGATATATGTACACAATACCAAAATATACAGTAATAGCAATAGAAAACAGTGCAAACAATGTATAGTCCAAATAGAATGCAATGGGGGCACATAGGGATAGGGGCAACACAAACCATATACTCTAGAAGTGGAATGCGAACCACGAATGGACCCCAAATCTATGTGACCTTGTAGAGGGTCGCTGGGACTGTAAGGAAACAGTGAGGGTTAGAAAAATAGCCCACCCCAAGACCCTGAAAAGTGGGTGCAAAGTGCACCTAAGTTCCCCAAAGAGCACAGAAGTCGTGATAGGGGAATTCTGCAGGAAAGACCAACACCAGCAATGCAAGAACGATGGATTTCCAGACGAGAGTACCTGTGGAACAAGGGGACCAAGTCCAAAAGTCACGATCAAGTCGGGAGTGGGCAGATGCCAAGGAAATGCCAGCTGTGGGTGCAAAGAAGCTGCCACCGGATGGAAGAAGCTGACGATTCTGCAAGAACGACAAGGGCTAGAAACTTCTCCTTTGGAGGATCGATGTCCCACGTCGTGAAGAGTCGTGCAGAAGTGCTTTCCTGCAGAAAGACCGCAAACAAGCCTTGCTAGCTGCAAGGGTTATGGTTAGGGTTTTTGGATGCTGCTGTGGCCCAGGAGGGACCAGGATGTCGCCAATTGCGTGAGGAGACAGAAGGGGTGTCCATCAAGACAAAGAGCCCACTCAGAAGCAAGCACCACCCACAGAAGTGCCGGAACAGGCACTACGAAGTGGAGTGAATCAGTGCTCACCCGAAGTTGCACAAGAGAGTCCCACGACGCCGGAGGACAACTCAGGAGGTCGTGCAATGCAGGTTAGAATGCCGGGGACCCAGGCTTGGCTGTGCACAAAGGAAATCCTGGAAGAGTGCACAGGAGCTGGAGTAGCTGCAAAACACGCGGTTCCCAGCAATGCAGTCTAGTGTGGGGAGGCAAGGACTTACCTCTACCAAACTTGGACTGAAGAGTCACTGGACTGTTGGAGTCACTTGGACAGAGTTGCTGAGTTCAAGGGACCTCGCTCGTCGGGCTGAGAGGAGACCCAGAGGAACAGTGATGCAGTTCTTTGGTGCCTGCGGCTGCAGGGGGAAGATTCCGTCGACCCCCGGGAGATTTCTTCGGAGCTTCTAGTGCAGAGAGGAGGCAGACTACCCCCACAGCATGCACCACCAGGAAAACAGTGAAGAAGGCGGCAGGATCAGCGTTACAAGGTCGCAGTAGTCGTCTTTGCTACTTTGTTGCAGTTTTGCAGGCTTTCAGCACGGTCAGCAGTCGGTTGCTTGGCAGAAGGTGAAGAGAGAGATGCAGAGGAACTCTGATGAGCTCTTGCATTTGTTATCTAAGGAATTCCCCAAAGCAGAGACCCTAAATAGCCAGAAAAGAGGGTTTGGCTACTTAGGAGAGAGGATAGGCTAGCAACACCTGAAGGAGCCTATCAGAAGGAGTCTCTGACGTCACCTGCTGGCACTGGCCACTCAGAGCAGTCCAGTGTGCCAGCAGCACCTCTGTTTCCAAGATGGCAGAGGTCTGGAGCACACTGGAGGAGCTCTGGGCACCTCCCAGGGGAGGTGCAGGTCAAGGGAGTGGTCACTCCCCTTTCCTTTGTCCAGTTTCGCGCCAGAGCAGTGCTGGGGTATCCCTGAACCGGTGTAGACTGGCTTATGCAGAGATGGGCACCATCTGTGCCCATCAAAGCATTTCCAGAGGCTGGGGGAGGCTACTCCTCCCCAGCCCTGACACCTTTTTCCAAAGGGAGAGGGTGTAACACCCTCTCTCTGAGGACGTCCTTTGTTCTGCCTTCCTGGGCCAAGCCTGGCTGGACCCCAGGAGGGCAGAAACCTGTCTGAGGGGTTGGCAGCAGCTGCAGTGAAACCCCGGGAAAGGTAGTTTGGCAGTACCCGGGTCTGGGCTAGAGACTCGGGGGATCATGGAATTGTCTCCCCAATGCCAGAATGGCATTGGGGTGACAATTCCATGATCTTAGACATGTTACATGGCCATCCATTGTGACGCTATACATATGTCGTGACATATGTATAGTGCACGCGTGTAATGGTGTCCCCTCACTCACAAAGTCCGGGGAATTTGCCCTGAACAATGTGGGAGCACCTTGGCTAGTGCCAGGGTGCCCACACACTAAGTAACTTAGCACCCAACCTTTACCAGGTAAAGGTTAGACATATAGGTGACTTATAAGTTACTTAAGTGCAATGGTAAATGGCTGTGAAATAATGTGGTCGTTATTTCACTCAGGCTGCAAGGGCAGGCCTGTGTAAGTATTGTCAGATCTCCCTATGGGTGGCACAAGAAATGCTGCAGCCAATAGGGATCTCCTGGAACCCCAATACCCTGGGTACCTCAGTACCATATACTAGGGAATTATAAGGGTGTTCCAGTATGCCAATGTAAATTGGTAAAATTGGTCACTAGCCTGTTAGTGACAATTTGGAAAGAAATGAGAGAGCATAACCACTGAGGTTCTGAATAGCAGAGCCTCAGTGAGACAGTTAGGCACCACACAGGGAACACATACATATAGGTCACAAACTTATGAGCACTGGGGTCCTGGCTAGCAGGGTCCCAGTGACACATAACAAACATACTGAAAACATAGTGTTTTCACTATGAGCACTGGGCCCTGGCTGGCAGGATCCCAGTGAGACAGTGAAAACACCCTGACATACACTCACAAACAGGCCAAAAGTGGGGGTAACAAGGCTAAAAAGAGGCTACTTTCTCACACAACCCCCCCCCCCCAAACGAAGGACAATAAGGCTAACCTTGGCCAGTTGAGACTTTATTGTCTAAGTGGTGATAAGTAGAGAGTAGCTCTGCAATAGACTGGTGTAGAAGGCTGGACTGGCTTGTAGTGAGTACCAAGGGGTACTTGCACCTTGCACCAGGCCCAGTTATCCCTTATTATTGTATAGGGTGTCTAGCAGCTTAGGCTGATAGATAATGGTAGCTTAGCAGAGCAGCTTAGGCTGAACTAGGAGACGTGTGAAGCTACTACAGTACCACTTAGTGTCATATGCACAATATCATAAGAAAACACAATACACAGTTATACTAAAAATAAAGGTACTTTATTTTTATGACAATATGCCAAAGTATCTTAGAGTGTACCCTCAGTGAGAGGATAGGAAATATACACAAGATATATATACACAATAGCAAAAATATGCAGTATAGTCTTAGAAAACAGTGCAAACAATGTATAGTTACAATAGGATGCAATGGGGAAACATAGGGATAGGGGCAACACAAACCATATACTCCAAAAGTGGAATGCGAACCACGAATGGACCCCAAACCTATGTGACCTTGTAGAGGGTCGCTGGGACTATTAGAAAATAGTGAGAGTTAGAAAAATAACCCTCCCCAAGACCCTGAAAAGTGAGTGCAAAGTGCACTAAAGTTCCCCTAAGGACCAAGTAGTCGTGTTAGAGGAATAATGCAGGAAAGACACAAACCAGCAATGCAACAACTGTGGATTTCCAATCTAGGGTACCTGTGGAACAAGGGGACCAAGTCCAAAAGTCACAAGCAAGTCGGAGATGGGCAGATGCCCAGGAAATGCCAGCTGCGGGTGCAAAGAAGCTTCGACTGGACAGAAGAAGCTGAGGTTTCTGCAGGAACGAAAAGGGCTAGAGACTTTCCCTTTGGTGGACGGATATCTCTTGCCGTGGAGAGTCGTGCAGAAGTGTTTTCCCGCCGAAAGAACGCCAACAAGCCTTGCTAGCTGCAAATCGTGCGGTTAGCGTTTTTGGACGCTGCTGAGGCCCAGGAGGGACCAGGAGGACGCAAATTGGACCTGAAAAGAGAGGGCACGTGGAGCAAGACAAAGAGCCCTCACTAAAGCAGGTAGCTCCCGGAGAAGTGCCAGAAACAGGCACTACAAGGATGCATGAAACAGTGCTCGCCGAAGTTGCACAAAGGAGTCCCACGTCGCCGGAGACCAACTTAGAAAGTCGTGCAATGCAGGTTAGAGTGCTGTGGACCCAGGCTTGGCTGTGCACAAAGGATTTCCGCCGGAAGTGCACAGGGGCCGGAGTAGCTGCAAAGTCGCGGTTCCCAGCAATGCAGCCCAGCGAGGTGAGGCAAGGACTTACCTCCACCAAACTTGGGCTGAAGAGTCACTGGACTGTGGGGGTCACATGGACAGAGTCGCTGGATTCGAGGGACCTCGCTCGTCGTGCTGAGAGGAGACCCAAGGTCCCGGTAATGCAGCTTTTTGGCGCCTGCGGTTGCAGGGGGAAGATTCCGTCGACCCACGGGAGATTTCTTCGGAACTTCTGGTGCAGAGAGGAGGCAGGCTACCCCCACAGCATGCACAAGCAGGAAAACAGTCGAGAAGGCGGCAGGATCAGCGTTACAGAGTTGCAGTAGTCGTCTTTGCTACTATGTTGAAGGTTTGCAGGCTTCCAGCGCGGTCAGCAGTCGTTTCCTTATCAGAAGGTGAAGAGAGAGATGCAGAGGAACTCGGATGAGCTCTTGTATTCGTTATCTGAAGTTTCCCCAGAGACAGAGACCCTAAATAGCCAGAAAAGAGGGTTTGGCTACCTAGGAGAGAGGATAGGCTACTAACACCTGAAGGAGCCTATCAGCAGGAGTCTCTGACGTCACCTGGTGGCACTGGCCACTCAGAGCAGTCCAGTGTGCCAGCAGCACCTCTGTTTCCAAGATGGCAGAGGTCTGGAGCACACTGGAGGAGCTCTGGACACCTCCCAGGGGAGGTGCAGGTCAGGGGAGTGGTCACTCCCCTTTCCTTTGTCCAGTTTCGCGCCAGAGCAGGGGCTAAGGGGTCCCTGAACCGGTGTAGACTGGCTTATGCAGAATTGGGCACATCTGTGCCCAAGAAAGCATTTCCAGAGGCTGGGGGAGGCTACTCCTCCCCTGCCTTCACACCATTTTCCAAAGGGAGAGGGTGTCACACCCTCTCTCAGAGGAAGTTCTTTGTTCTGCCATCCTGGGCCAGGCCTGGCTGGACCCCAGGAGGGCAGCTGCCTGTCTGAGGGGTTGGCAGCAGCAGCAGCTGCAGTGAAACCCCAGAAGGGCAGTTTGGCAGTACCAGGGTCTGTGCTACAGACCACTGGGATCATGGGATTGTGCCAACTATGCCAGGATGGCATAGAGGGGGCAATTCCATGATCATAGACATGTTACATGGCCATATTCGGAGTTACCATTGTGAAGCTACATATAGGTAGTGACCTATATGTAGTGCACGCGTGTAATGGTGTCCCCGCACTCACAAAGTCCGAGGAATTGGCCCTGAACAATGTGGGGGCACCTTGGCTAGTGCCAGGGTGCCCTCACACTAAGTAACTTTGCACCTAACCTTTACCAGGTAAAGGTTAGACATATAGGTGACTTATAAGTTACTTAAGTGCAGTGTAAAATGGCTGTGAAATAACGTGGACGTTATTTCACTCAGGCTGCAGTGGCAGGCCTGTGTAAGATTTGTCAGAGCTCCCTATGGGTGGCAAAAAAAATGCTGCAGCCCATAGGGATCTCCTGGAACCCCAATACCCTGGGTACCTCAGTACCATATACTAGGGAATTATAAGGGTGTTCCAGTAAGCCAATGTAAATTGGTAAAAATGGTCACTAGCCTGTTAGTGACAATTTGGAAAGAAATGAGAGAGCATAACCACTGAGGTTCTGATTAGCAGAGCCTCAGTGAGACAGTTAGTCACTACACAGGTAACACATTCAGGCACACTTATGAGCACTGGGGCCCTGGGTTACCAGGGTCCCAGTGACACATACAACTAAAACAACATATATACAGTGAAAAATGGGGGTAACATGCCAGGCAAGATGGTACTTTCCTACACAACCCCCCCCCCCAAACGAAGGACAATAAGACTAGCCATGACCTGATGAGTCTTCATTGTCTAAGTGGAAATATCTGGAGAGTCCATCTGCATTGGAGTGGCTACTCCCAGGTCTATGTTCCACTGTATAGTCCATTCCCTGTAGGGATATGGACCACCTCAACAATTTAGGATTTTCACCTTTCATTTGTTTTAGCCAAAGTAGAGGTTTGTGGTCTGTCTGAACAATGAAGTGAGTGCCAAACAGGTATGGCCTCAACTTCTTCAGAGCCCAGACCACAGCAAAGGCCTCCCTCTCAATGGCAGACCAACGCTTTTCTCTAGGGGTCAACCTCCTACTAATAAAAGCAACAGGTTGATCCTGGCCCTCAGAATTAAGTTGAGATAGGACTGCCCCTACTCCTAATTCAGATGCATCAGTTTGGACATAGAATTTTTTAGAGTAACAAGGGCTTTTCAGGACAGGTGCAGAGCACATGGCCTGCTTCAGCTCCTCAAAAGCTTTCTGACAGTTTGCTGTCCATAATACCTTTTTAGGCATTTTCTTGGATGTGAGGTCATTAAGAGGGGCTGCAATGGAGCCATAGTTCTTAATGAACCTCCTGTAGTACCCAGTGAGGCCTAGGAAGGCTCTCACCTGAGTCTGAGTGGTAGGGGGAACCCAATCAATAATTGTTTGGATTTTCCCCTGAAGTGGTGCAATCTGTTCCCCACCAACAAGTTGTCCCAGATAAACCACCTTACCCTGCCCTATCTGGCACTTTGAAGCCTTGATAGTGAGGCCTGCCTTTTGCAGGGCCTCCAAAACTTTCCATAGGTGGACCAGGTGATCATCCCAGCTGGAGCTAAAGACAGCTATATCGTCCAAATATGCTGCACTGAAAGCTTCCAGCCCTTGCAGGACTGTGTTCACCAACCTTTGAAAAGTGGCAGGTGCATTTTTCAAACCAAAAGGCATTACAGTAAACTGGTAATGTCCTCCAATGGTAGAAAATGCAGTCTTAGGTTTAGCATCTTCTGATAATTTGATCTGCCAATACCCTGCAGTCAAATCAAAAGTGCTTAGATACTTGGCAGATGCCAGTGTATCTATAAGCTCATCTGCCCTGGGTATAGGGTGAGCATCAGTTTTGGTTACCAAGTTGAGACCTCTATAGTCTACACAAAACCGCATTTCCTTCTTTCCATCTTTAGAATTGGGTTTTGGTACCAGTACCACAGGAGAAGCCCATGGACTGTCAGAGTGCTCAACCACTCCTAGTTCCAACATTTTCTGAACTTCTTGCTTTATGCAGTCCCTGACATGGTCAGGCTGCCTATAGATCTTACTTTTGACAGGTAAACTGTCTCCAGTATCTATAGTGTGCTCACACCAAGAAGTGGTACCTGGCACAGTAGAGAAGAGTTCAGAGAATTGATCTAGGAGATTTATGCAATTATCTTTCTGCTCAGCAGTAAGACAATCAGCCAAAACTACACCTTCCACAAGAGCATCTTGTTCTGTGGAAGAGAAGAGATCAGGTAGAGGATCACTGTCTTCTTCCTGTCCCTCATCAGTTGCCATGAGCAGGGTGAGATCAGCCCTGTCATAGTAGGGTTTCAGGCGGTTGACATGGAGCACCCTAAGGGGACTCCTGGCAGTGCCTAAGTCAACCAAGTAGGTGACTTCACCCTTCTTTTCAACAATTGTGTGGGGTCCACTCCATTTATCTTGGAGTGCTCTTGGGGCCACAGGTTCCAAGACCCACACTTTCTGCCCTGGTTGGTACTGAACCAAAACAGCCTTCTGATCATGCCATTGCTTCTGGAGCTCTTGGCTGGCTTGAAGGTTTTTACTGGCCTTTTTCATGTACTCAGCCATCCTTGATCTGAGGCCAAGTACATATTCCACCAAATCCTGTTTAGGAGCTTTTAAAGGTTGTTCCCAACCCTCCTTTACAAGTGTGAGTGGACCCCTAACAGGGTGGCCACAAAGAAGTTCAAAGGGGCTGAAGCCCACTCCTTTCTGGGGTACCTCCCTGTAGGCAAAAAGGAGGCATGGTAGAAGGATATCCCATCTCCTGCGGAGTTTTTCAGGGAGTCCCATAATCATGCCTTTGAGAGTTTTATTAAATCTCTCCACCAGTCCATTTGTTTGTGGATGATAGGGTGTTGTGAACTTGTAAGTTACACCACACTCCTTCCACATGGCCTTTAAGTATGCAGACATGAAATTGCTTCCTCTGTCTGATACTACTTCCTTTGGGAAGCCCACCCTGGAAAATATTCCCAGGAGGGCCATTGCCACTGCAGGAGCTGTAGTGGTCCTTAAAGGAATTGCTTCAGGATATCTTGTGGCATGGTCCACTACCACCAAGATAAACCTATTGCCTGAAGCAGTAGGAGGGTCAAGGGGGCCAACTATGTCAACCCCTACCCTTTCAAAGGGAACCCCAACCACAGGCAGTGGGATAAGGGGTGCCTTTGGGGTGCCACCTGTCTTGCCACTGGCTTGACAGGTTTCACAGGACTTACACAATTCCTTTGTGTCCTCAGACATCCTAGGCCAATGAAACAATGGAACCAATCTGTCCCAAGTTTTCATTTGACCCAGGTGCCCAGCTAGGGGAATGTCATGTGCCAGTGTTAGGAGGAACTTTCTGTACTCCTGAGGAATCACTAATCTCCTGGCAGCTCCAGGTTTAGGATCCCTATGCTCAGTGTACAAGAGGTTGTCCTCCCAGTAAACTCTGTGAGAGTCACTGACCTCCCCATTAGCCTGTTTGACAGCTTGCTGTCTGAGACCCTCTAATGTGGGACAGGTTTGCTGTGTCACACTCAGCTCCTCTCTGGCAGGCCCCCCTTCACCCAAAAGCTCAGCAGTGTCTGCTTCCAGCTCCTCTGGTGTAGGTTCTGCACTGGGAGGGAATTCTTCTTCCTCAGAAGTAGAATCCACTGTAGAGGGAGGGATAGTAGGAAGTGGTTTGCTTCTACTAGCCCTAGCTTTAGGGAGCACTTGGTCCATTGTTCCAGGATCCAAGCTTCCCTGTCCTTTTTGCTTTTTGGCCTGAGCCCTTGTCAAAGCAAAAATATGCCCTGGGATGCCCAGCATTGCTGCATGGGCCTCCAACTCCACATCTGACCAAGCTGATGTCTCCAAATCATTCCCTAATAGACAGTCTACAGGTAAATCTGAAGCTACCACAACTTTCTTTGGACCAGTTACCCCCCCCAGTTGAGATTTACAACAGCCATGGGGTGGCTTTGTGTTATGTTGTGAGCGTCGGTTACTTGGTACTGGTGTCCAAGTATGTGTTGTTCAGGGTGCACCAGTTTCTCAATCACCATTGTGACACTGGCACCTGTGTCCCTGTAGGCCTGGACCTCAACACCATTTATTAGGGTTAGTTGCTTGTACTTCTCCAAGTTATGGGGGCAAGCAACCAAAGTGGCTAAATCAATAGCCCCTTCAGAGACTAAAGTAGCCTCTGTGGTCTCCCTAATCAGACCAACCCCAACTAAGTTACCAAAAGTGAGCCCAGCTACTCCCTTGGATTGGCTATTAGTAGGTTTTCTCCCACCACCACTGCTATTAGTAGGGACACTAGGTGTAGCAGTAGGGGTTGTAGTGGTAGCAGCAGTGGTGCCTTTCTTTGGACAACTGGGATCTGTTGTCCAATGGCCTTTTATTTTACATAAATAGCACCATGGTTTCTTTTCCTTGTTCTGATTAAAGGAGGATTTGGACCCACCACCCCCACCAGAGTGTTTTTGTGGGCCTGATGAAGACTCATTTTTAGATTTGTCCCCACCTTTGTCAGAAGACTTACCATCCTTCTTTTTGTTGCCATCTTTGTCACCCCCTGTATGAACTTTTCTGTTCACTCTTGTTCTGACCCATTTGTCTGCCTTCTTTCCCAATTCTTGGGGAGAGGTCAGATCAGAGTCCACCAAGTACTGGTGCAACAAATCAGACACACAATTATTAAGAATATGCTCTCTCAGGATTAGGTTATACAGGCTGTCATAATCAGTAACTTTACTGCCATGTAACCACCCCTCCAAGGCCTTCACTGAATGGTCAATGAAATCAACCCAGTCTTGTGAAGACTCCTTTTTGGTCTCTCTGAACTTTATCCTGTACTGTTCAGTGGTTAAGCCATAACCATCCAGTAGTGCATTCTTAAGAACTTGGAAATTATTAGCATCATTTTCTTTCACAGTAAGGAGCCTATCCCTACCTTTTCCACTAAATGATAGCCATAGGATAGCAGCCCACTGCCTTTGAGGGACATCCTGTACAACACAGGCCCTCTCAAGTGCAGCAAACCACTTGTTAATGTCATCCCCCTCCTTATAAGGGGGAACTATCTTGTGCAGATTCCTGGAATCATGCTCTTTTGCAGGATGACTATGGGGAATACTGCTGCTGCCACCATGGGTATCTAAACCCAACTTCTGTCTTTCCTTCTCTAATTCAAAAGACTATCTATCCAAATCCAGCTGTTGCTTTTTAAGCTTCAGTCTGGTTTGTTCCACCCTCAACTTATTGAGTTCCCTCTCTAACATTCTGTCATCAGGGTTGGTGGGAGGGACATTTCTAGAAACAGAGCTATGATGGGAATGAACAGAAGGAGACCTGTCCCTTACAGAAGCCACCCTAACAGCTTGGTTTACAGAAACATTACTACCAGTATGGTGAGAATAAATGCTTTTGCTATGATGTGAGACAACACTATTTATTTGGTGTGGCTCATCATCATTACCATCTATGCTAGATTGTCTAGTAATGGGCAGGCTAGGAAGTTTCTTTCCTGAATCTTTTCCTGGGGGAGTCCCTGAATCAGATTGGGAACTATTAGGTACTTTTTCAACAGATGGGGCACCTATGGCCTTATCCTGTTCTCTAAGCATGTTAAGTAACAGTTCCAAGGAAGGATTTTTCCCTACACTCAAACCTCTCTCTATACAGAGACTCCTTGCTCTTTTCCAGCTAAGGTTGTCATATGCAAGTTTGGACAGATCAACACTTTGGCCTGTGCCAGACATTTTTTAGAGAGAGTTAAAGTGATAGAAAAAGAGAAAAAAGTATTCAGAACTTTTTGGAAAGACAGAAAAAAACTTTTTAAACTTTTAAGAACTTTTTGAAAGTTTAGAAGTACTTTTCAGCACTTAGAAAAGAGTGAAAAGAGGAAATGCAAAACTTTTTGGCTATGTGTATATACACTGACCTTGTTTTGTATATTTTTCTCTTATGAAAAGTACAATGACAAGAGTGGTAAGTAGTCTCAAGCACTTATCCCACCACTGCACAACCAATGTAGGAGGCTGGACTGGCTTGTAGTGAGTACCAAGGGGTACTTGCACCTTGCACCAGGCCCAGTTATCCCTTATTAGTGTATAGGGTGTCTAGCAGCTTAGGCTGATAGATAATGGTAGCTTAGCAGAGCAGCTTAGTCTGAACTAGGAGACGTGTGAAGCTACTACAGTACCACTTAGTGTCATATGCACAATATCATAAGAAAACACAATACACAGTTATACTAAAAATAAAGGTACTTTATTTTTATGACAATATGCCAAAGTATCTTAGAGTGTACCCTCAGTGAGAGGATAGGAAATATACACAAGATATATATACACAATAGCAAAAATATGCAGTATAGTCTTAGAAAACAGTGCAAACAATGTATAGTTACAATAGGATGCAATGGGGAAACATAGGGATAGAGGCAACACAAACCATATACTCCAAAAGTGGAATGCGAACCACGAATGGACCCCAAACCTATGTGACCTTGTAGAGGGTCGCTGGGACTATTAGAAAATAGTGAGAGTTAGAAAAATAACCCTCCCCAAGACCCTGAAAAGTGAGTGCAAAGTGCACTAAAGTTCCCCTAAGGACCAAGTAGTCGTGTTAGAGGAATAATGCAGGAAAGACACAAACCAGCAATGCAACAACTGTGGATTTCCAATCTAGGGTACCTGTGGAACAAGGGGACCAAGTCCAAAAGTAACAAGCAAGTCGGAGATGGGCAGATGTCCAGGAAATGCCAGCTGCGGGTGCAAAGAAGCTTCGACTGGATAGAAGAAGCTGAGGTTTCTGCAAGAACGAAAAGGGATAGAGACTTTCCCTTTGGTGGACTGATTCCTCTCGCCGTGGAGAGTCGTGCAGAAGTGTTTTCCCGCCGAAAAAAATGCCAACAAGCCTTGCTAGCTGCAAATCGTACGGTTAGCGTTTTTGGATGCTGCTGAGGCCCAGGAGGGACCAGGAGGTTGCAAATTGGACCTGAAGAGAGAAGGGACGTCGAGCAAGACAAAGAGCCCACACTAAAGCAGGTAGCTCCCGGAGAAGTGCCAGAAACAGGCACTACAAGGATGCATGAAACAGTGCTCGCCGAAGTTGCACAAAGGAGTCCCACGTCGCCGGAGACCAACTTAGAAAGTCGTGCAATGCAGGTTAGAGTGCCGTGGACCCAGGCTTGGCTGTGCACAAAGGATTTACGCTGGAAGTGCACACGGGCCGGAGTAGCTGCAAAGTCGCAGTTCCCAGCAATGCAGCCCAGCGAGGTGAGGCAAGGACTTACCTCCACCAAACTTGGGCTGAAGAGTCACTGGACTGTGGGGGTCACTTGGACAGAGTTGCTTGATTCGAGGGACCTCGCTCGTCGTGCTGAGAGGAGACCCAAGGGACCGGTAATGCAGCTTTTTGGTGCCTGCGGTTGCAGGGGGAAGATTCCGTCGACCCACGGGAGATTTCTTCAGAACTTCTGGTGCAGAGAGGAGGCAGGCTACCCCCACAGCATGCACAAGCAGGAAAACAGTTGAGAAGGCGGCAGGATCAGCGTTACAGAGTTGCAGTAGTCGTCTTTGCTACTATGTTGCAGGTTTGCAGGCTTCCAGCGCGGTCAGCAGTCGTTTCCTTATCAGAAGGTGAAGAGAGAGATGCAGAGGAACTCGGATGAGCTCTTGCATTCGTTATCTGAAGTTTCCCCAGAGACAGAGACCCTAAATAGCCAGAAAAGAGGGTTTGGCTACCTAGGAGAGAGGATAGGCTACTAACACCTGAAGGAGCCTATCAGCAGGAGTCTCTGACGTCACCTGGTGGCACTGGCCACTCAGAGCAGTCCAGTGTGCCAGCAGCACCTCTGTTTCCAAGATGGCAGAGGTCTGGAGCACACTGGAGGAGCTCTGGACACCTCCCAGGGGAGGTGCAGGTCAGGGGAGTGGTCACTCCCCTTTCCTTTGTCCAGTTTCGCGCCAGAGCAGGGGCTAAGGGGTCCCTGAACCGGTGTAGACTGGCTTATGCAGAATTGGGCACATCTGTGCCCAAGAAAGCATTTCCAGAGGCTGGGGGAGGCTACTCCTCCCCTGCCTTCACACCATTTTCCAAAGGGAGAGGGTGTCACACCCTCTCTCAGAGGAAGTTCTTTGTTCTGCCATCCTGGGCCAGGGCTGGCTGGACCCCAGGAGGGCAGCTGCCTGTCTGAGGGGTTGGCAGCAGCAGCAGCTGCAGTGAAACCCCAGGAAGGGCAGTTTGGCAGTACCAGGGTCTGTGCTACAGACCACTGGGATCATGGGATTGTGCCAACTATGCCAGGATGGCATAGAGGGGGCAATTCCATGATCATAGACATGTTACATGGCCATATTCGGAGTTACCATTGTGAAGCTACATATAGGTAGTGACCTATATGTAGTGCACGCGTGTAATGGTGTCCCCGCACTCACAAAGTTCAGGGAATTGGCTCTGAACAATGTGGGGGCACGTTGGCTAGTGCCAGGGTGCCCTCACACTAAGTAACTTTGCACCTAACCTTTACCAGGTAAAGGTTAGACATATAGGTGACTTATAAGTTACTTAAGTGCAGTGTAAAATGGCTGTGAAATAACGTGGACGTTATTTCACTCAGGCTGCAGTGGCAGGCCTGTGTAAGATTTGTCAGAGCTCCCTATGGGTGGCAAAAGAAATGCTGCAGCCCATAGGGATCTCCTGGAACCCCAATACCCTGGGTACCTCAGTACCATATACTAGGGAATTATAAGGGTGTTCCAGTAAGCCAATGTAAATTGGTAAAAATGGTCACTAGCCTGTTAGTGACAATTTGGAAAGAAATGAGGGAGCATAACCACTGAGGTTCTGATTAGCAGAGCCTCAGTGAGACAGTTAGTCACTACACAGGTAACACATTCAGGCACACTTATGAGCACTGGGGCCCTGGGTTACCAGGGTCCCAGTGACACATACAACTAAAACAACATATATACAGTGAAAAATGGGGGTAACATGCCAGGCAAGATGGTACTTTCCTACAACTGGTTACTCCCTTTATCCTCCACTATATGGTTACTTCCCTGTGGGGATGTAAACCACCCTGTTTGACGTTTTTTAGCTAAGCAACAATGTGAAGATGTATTTTCAAAGTTTCTATCAGTAAGTTTTACTTTGGAGCAGTGGGAATTATCCACTGAACCTATTTCTAGTGATGAGAATGCCAGACAGGGATGCTGTCCCAGTAAAGCCATAGCTGGGCAAAAACTTTGTCCATATGGCTGGAAGAGAGAACAGGGATTCTGTTTCTCTTGATTTGGAGCAGGGCATGGATGCTGTCCTATGAGCTTCACACTAGGGCAGGGATGCTGTCCTAAGTGTTGTGAGGCAGTGCAGGGTTTCTGCACTAAAGTTTCTCTGGGAGGGTTGGAGGGATGCTCCATGTTAACCAAAATGGTGCTCTTTTTGTCACCAGTGTTAGTTATCCCACAGAGAGGTACTTCTACCTCAGGGAGTACAGCTTTGCCAGCTGATGATTCCCTTGGAACAGGTGCCACCCCAGGAGAGGTTTCTCCCACCACAGGAATGATATCCTGATTGGTAGGGTGGTTAGGGGATACTGTGATACCCTTTTTTACGTGTTGTTGGAGAGGGATCCTGAGTTTTCAGGCCTTCTCTCCTTTGCTTTTTCATTTCAGTAGAAATGAGAGGGAACAATTCCTCAGGGATGCCCAGCATGGCTGCATGGGCATAAAACTCTACATCAGCCCAACCTGAGGCCTCTAGGTCATTACCTAAGAGACAGTCTACAGGTAAGCTAGGTGATACTACCACCTGCTTAGGGCCAGTAACTCCACCCCAACTAAACTGAATTATAGCTAAGGGAAGAAACTTAGTGCAGTTATGGACATCAATAATCTTATACTGTTGTCCAATGATGTGTTGTTCAGGATGCACTAGGTTCTCGGTCACCAAAGTGATACTGGCACCTGTGTCCCTGTAGGCCAAGGCCTCAACACCATTTATTGAAACTGTCTGCCTGTACTTATCCATTGTAAGGGGACAAGCAGCCAGTGTGGCAAGGCCAATGCCACTAGGTGTGACAGAAACTGTCTTGGGACTAACTACCCCAATTTCTATTATGCACCCATAAGTGAACCCAACTACACCCTTAACTTGACTGTTGCCAGCCGTCCCACCACTAGTACCACTACTGCTAGGGGCACTAGAGCTTGATGTATTAGTGGTGGTAGGCTCAGGGGGTTTACCTGGACAGGACTTATCCCCTGGCCTATGGCCTCTGTTTTTACACACAAAGCACCAAGGCTTTTTAAATTGTGTAGGTTGTGAAGAAGAGGAAGTATTTGTTTTATCCCCACCCCCTGAAGAGTGTTTAAGATTTGAAGAAGGATCTTTGGTTTTACCCTTATCCCCATGCTTATCTTGAGATTTTTCACCATCTTTCTTCTTGCCATCCTTGTCACCACCTGTATGAACTTTTCTGTTCACTCTTGTTCTGACCCATTTGTCTGCCTTCTTTCCCAATTCTTGGGGATAGGTCAGATCAGAGTCCACTAGGTACTGGTGACACAAATCAGACACACAATTATTAAGAATATGCTCTCTCAGGATTAAGTTATACAGGCTTTCATAGTCAGAAACTTTACTGCCATGTAACCACCCCTCCAAGGCCTTCACTGAATTGGTCAACAAAGTCTACCCAGTCTTGTGAAGACTCCTTTTTGGTTTCTCTGAACTTCATCCTGTACTGTTCAGTGGTTAAGCCATAACCATCAAGGAGTGCATTCTTAAGAACTGTAAAATTATTGGCATCACTTTCTTTAACAGTAAGGAGCCTATCCCTACCCTTTCCACTGAAAGATAGCCATACAATAGCAGCCCACTGCCTTTGAGGGACCTCCTGTACAACACAGGCCCTCTCAAGTGCAGCAAACCACTTGTTAATGTCATCCCCCTCCTTGTAAGGGGGAACTATCTTGTGCAGATTCCTAGAATCATGCTCTCTTGCAGGATGACTATTGGGAATACTGCTGCTGCCACCATGGGGTTCACACCCCAGTTTCTGTCTGTCTCTTTCAATCTCCAAGGACTGCCTATCTAAATCCAGCTGTTGCTTCTTGAGCTTCAGTCTGGATTGTTCCACTCTCAATCTATTGAGCTCCCTTTCTAACACTCTGTCATCAGGGTGGGTGGGTGAGGCATGTCTTGAAACAGAAGTATGCTGAGAATGAACAGAAGGAGACCTGGCCCTAACAGATGGCACTCTAACAACCTGGCTAACAGAAGTAACACTCCTACTATGATGAGAAGGAACACTCTTACTGTGATGTGAAATCACATCAGTCCCAGTTATGCTAGGTGGTCTGCTAATGGGCAGGTTGAGAAGAGTCCCTCCCAAATCTTTTGCTAGGGGTGCCCCAGGATCAGATTAGGAACCATCAGTTAATTTCTCACCAGAAGTGCCACCTAAGGTCTTATCTTGTTCAATGAGCATATTAACTAACAGTTGTCTTGAGGGATTCTTCCCTACCCCTAAACCTCTATCTATGCAGAGACTCCTTGCTTCCTTCCAGCTAAGGTTATCATAAGCTATGTTGAACAGATCAAGAGTTTGGCCTGTACCAGACATTTTAGACAGTGTTTAAGGGATAGAAAAAGTGAGAAAAAAAGTTTTTCAGAACTTTTTGAAAGACAGAAAAAAACTTTTAAAACTTTTTAAGAACTTTTTAGAAAGTTTAGAGGTACTTTTCAGCACTTAATAAAGGAGTGAGAGAAGAAAAGCAAAACTTTTTGGTTAGGTGTACATACACTGAACTTATTTTGTATATTTTTCTCTTATGAAAAGTACAATGACAAAAGTGGTAAGTAGTTGCAAAGTACTTATCCCACCGCTGCACAACCAATGTAGGAGGCTGGACTGGCTTGTAGTGAGTACCAAGGGGTACTCACACCTTGCACCAGGCCCAGGTTTCCCTTATTAGTGTAGAGGGGTGTCTAGCAGCTTAGGCTGATAGAAAAGGTAGCTTAGCAGAGCAGCTAAGGCTGAACTAGGAGACGAGTGAAGCTCCTACAGTACCACTAGTGTCATATGCACAATATCATAAGAAAACACAACACACAGATATACTAAAAATAAAGGTACTTTATTTTTATGACAATTTGCCAAAGTATCTCAGTGAGTACCCTCAGTATGAGGATAGCAAATATACACAAGATATATGTACACAATACCAAAATATGCAGTAATAGCAATAGAAAACAGTGCAAACAATGTATAGTCACAATAGAATGCAATGGGGGCACATAGGGATAGGGGCAACACAAACCATATACTCTAGAAGTGGAATGCGAACCACGAATGGACCCCAAACCTATGTGACCTTGTAGAGGGTCACTGGGACTGAAAGGAAACAGTGAGGGTTAGAAAAATAGCCCACCCCAAGACCCTGAAAAGTGGGTGCAAAGTGCACCTAAGTTCCCCAAAGAGCACAGAAGTCGTAATAGGTGAATTCTGCAGGAAAGACCAACACCAGCAATGCAAGAACAATGGATTTCCAGACGAGAGTACCTGTGGAACAAGGGGACCAAGTCCAAAAGTCACGATCAAGTCGGGAGTGGGCAGATGCCCAGGAAATGCCAGCTGTGGGTGCAAAGAAGCTGGCACCGGATGGTAGAAGCTGACGATTCTGCAAGAACGACATGGGCTAGAAACTTCCCCTTTGGAGGATGGATGTCACACGTTATGGAGAGTCGTGCAGAAGTGTTTTCCCACAGAAAGACCGTAAACAAGCCTTGCTAGCTGCAAGGGTCTTGGTTAGGGATTTTGGATGCTGCTGTGGCCCAGGAGGGACCAGGATGTCGCCAATTGCGTGAGGAGACGGAGAGGGTGTCCAGCAAGACAAAGAGCCCACTCAGAAGCAAGCAGCACCCTCAAAAGTGCCTGAACAGGCACTACAAAGTGGAATGAATCGGTGCTCACCCGAAGTTGCACAAGAGAATCCCACGACGCCGGAGGACAACTCAGGAGGTTGTGCAATGCAGGTTAGAGTGCCGGGGACACAGGCTTGGCTGTGCACAAAGGAAATCCTCGGAGAGTGCACAGGAGCCGGAGTAGCTGCAAAACACGCGGTTCCCAGCAATGCAGTCTAGCGTGGGGAGGCAAGGACTTACCTCCACCAAACTTGGACTGAAGAGTCACTGGACTGTTGGAGTCACTTGGACAGAGTTGCTGAGTTCAAGGGACCTCGCTCGTCGTGCTGAGAGGAGACCCAGAGGACCGGTGATGCAGTTCTTTGGTGCCTGCAGTTGCAGTGGGAAGATTCCGTCGACCCACGGGAGATTTCTTCGGAGCTTCTAGTGCAGAGAGGAGGCAGACTACCCCCACAGCATGCACCACCAGGAAAACAGTCGAGAAGGCGGCAGGATCAGCGTTACAAGGTCGCAGTAGTTGTCTTTGCTACTTTGTTGCAGTTTTGCAGGCTTCCAGCGTGGTCAGCAGTCGGTTCCTTGGCAGAAGGTGAAGAGAGAGATGCAGAGGAACTCTGATGAGCTCTTGCATTCGTTATCTAAGGAATTCCCCAAAGCAGAGACCCTAAATAGCCAGAAAAGAGGGTTTGGCTACTTAGGAGAGAGGATAGGCTAGCAACACCTGAAGGAGCCTATCAGAAGGAGTCTCTGACGTCACCTGCTGGCACTGGCCACTCAGAGCAGTCCAGTTTGCTAGCAGCACCTCTGTTTCCAAGATGGCAGAGGTCTGGAGCACACTGGAGGAGCTCTGGGCACCTCCCAAGGGAGGTGCAGGTCAGGGGAGTGGTCACTCCCCTTTCCTTTGTCCAGTTTCGCGCCAGAGCAGGGCTGAGGGATCCCTGAACCAGTGCAGACTGGCTTATGCAGAGATGGGCACCATCTGTGCCCATCAAAGCATTTCCAGAGGCTGGGGGAGGCTACTCCTCCCCAGCCCTGACACCTTTTTCCAAAGGGAGAGGGTGTAACACCCTCTCTCTGAGGACGTCCTTTGTTCTGCCTTCCTGGGCCAAGCCTGGCTGGACCCCAGGAGGGCAGAAACCTGTCTGAGGGGTTGGCAGCAGCAGCAGCTGTAGTGAAACCCCGGGAAAGGTAGTTTGGCAGTACCCGGGTCTGGGCTAGAGACTCGGGGGATCATGGAATTGTCTCCCCAATGCCAATGGCATTGGGGTGACAATTCCATGATCTTAGACATGTTACATGGCCATGTTCGGAGTTACCATTGTGACGCTATACATATGTCGTGACATATGTATAGTGCACGCGTGTAATGGTGTCCCCGCACTCACAAAGTCCGGGGAATTTGCCCTGAACAATGTGAAAGCACCTTGGCTAGTGCCAGGGTGCCCACACACTAAGTAACTTTGCACCCAACCTTTACCAGGTAAAGGTTAGACATATAGGTGACTTATAAGTTACTTAAGTGCAGTGGTAAATGGCTGTGAAATAACGTGGATGTTATTTCACTCAGGCTGCAAGGGCAGGCCTGTGTAAGAATTGTCAGATCTCCCCATGGGTGGCACAAGAAATGCTGCAGCCCATAGGGATCTCCTGGAACCCCAATACCCTGGGTACCTCAGTACCATATACTAGGGAATTATAAGGGTGTTCCAGTATGCCAATGTAAATTGTTGAAATTGGTCACTAGCCTGTTAGTGACAATTTTGAAAGAAATGAGAGAGCATAACCACTGAGGTTCTGAATAGCAGAGCCTCAGTGAGACAGTTAGGCACCACACAGGGAACACATACATATAGGTCACAAACATATGAGCACTGGGGTCCTGGCTAGCAGGGTCCCAGTGACACATAACAAACATACTGAAAACATAGGGAGTCATTCCGACCCTGGCGGTCAAAGACCGCCAGTGCCGCAGATGACGGAAGCACCGCCAACAGGCTGGCGGTGCTTCCCTGCCCATTCTGACCGCGGCGGTAAAACCGCGGTCAGAAAACCGGGTCCGGCGGTTTCCTGCCGGATTTCCCCCGGCTGGGCGAATCCGCCATGGCGGCGCTGCAAGCAGCGCCGCCATGGGGATTCTGACCCCCTTCCCGCCAGCCTGTTTCTGGCGTTTTTTACCGCCAGGAACAGGATGACGGGAACAGGTGTCCTGGGGCCCCTGGGGGCCCCTGCACTGCCCATGCCAAAGGCATGGGCAGTGCAGGGGCCCCCTAACAGGGCCCCAGCCTGCTTTTCACTGTCTGCCTAGGAGACAGTGAAAAGCGCGACGGGTGCAACTGCACCCGTCGCACACCTGCAACACCGCCGGCTCCATTCGGAGCCGGCTTCAATGTTGCAGGCCGCCTTCCCGCTGGGCCGGCGGGCGCTAACAATGTTAGCGCCCGCCGGCCCAGCGGGAAGGTCGGAATGGCCCCAGCGGTCTTTCGACTGCGGAGCTGCCATATGGCGGTTCCCGCCAGGCGGGCGGCGACCGCCGCCCGCCAGAGTTAGAATGAGGGCCATAGTGTTTTCACTATGAGCACTGGGCCCTGGCTGGCAGGATCCCAGTGAGACAGTGAAAACACCCTGACATACACTCACAAACAGGCCAAAAGTGGGGGTAACAAGGCTCAAAAAGAGGCTACTTTCTCACACCCAGCCCATCCCAAGCACCCCTACAGACCAGCAGGCACACAAGTCAACACCCAAAAGTAGCTCAAGCAAACATAGGCACCACACACACCACAGGCACTCACACAAGCATCACACCCATACAGACACAGCACTCCACTGTGTCCCCCTCCTCCTCTTCTCCCTCCTCCCTCCCAGTGTCGTCTACACACACACCTGCATGCACCACATCTACAGGCACTAGGACTCGCACCAGAACACCCAACACCACAAGCCGCTCACCTGCACTCACCACCTCCACTGCCATTTACACGACCCCTGTGTCCTCTCCCAGTGTTTCTGTGACGCCCCCTCCCAAACTACACAAACGCCGGCAATCACTCACCCAACATCCATCCACCTCACGACAGCCTCCAGTACCTGCACCCAAAACACCTAAAGTGACACCTCCTACAACCACCTCCACTCCCAGACCCCCTCCAACTACCCATCCCAGTGTCCATCAGAAACTGTCCCTCTGTCAAATTGATCTGTTTGCCCCCACCCCCTCCCCCTCCAGTTCATCAGTCCCATCGTAGCGCCTCAGCCAAAAAGCCTCCTATACCAGTGGTGCGTGTTCCAGGTTTTTGGAGTGCACCGTCCACCAGGGCAGGCAGTAGGACCCGGAGCCAAGGCACTGTCAGCCCACCCCCTGTAAAGGCACCGAAATTGGAGAGTGGGCGACGGGACCGTGTCAAGACT
Source organism: Pleurodeles waltl (assembly GCF_031143425.1). Lineage (NCBI taxonomy): Eukaryota > Metazoa > Chordata > Amphibia > Caudata > Salamandridae > Pleurodeles > Pleurodeles waltl. The sequence continues at coordinate 523,011,408 of NC_090446.1, forward strand.
CCTGGTGGGACAACAAGTGAAATGGGATCGAAGGCGATTGGTGAGTCAGCTGTAACTCCAAAGAAGGTGGGGAAGGTTCCGAGGAAGTCTGCCCAGCCTGTTGTGAGTGTCCGGCGGTCCAGACACAACCGCCAGTACTGTCGTTACTGGTCCAGAGACCACCGCCAGAGTCATTGCCCAGGAGGGCCCAAGTATTGTTACTGGTCAGGAGACCACCGCTGGAGTCATTGCCCAGGAGGGCCCAGGTATCGTTACTGGTCAGGAGACCACCGCCGGAGTCATTGCCCAGGAGGGCCCAAGTATCGTTACTGGTCAGGAGACCACCGCCGGAGTCAGTGCCCAGGAGGGCCCAAGTATCGTTACTGGTCAGGAGACCACTGCCGGAGTCAGTGCCCAGGAGGGCCCAAGTATCGTTACTGGTCAGGAGACCACCGCCGGAGTCATTGCCCAGGAGGGCCCAAGTATCGTTACTGGTCAGGAGACCACCGCCAGTGTCAGTGCCCAGGAGGGCCCAAGTATCGTCACTGGTCAGGAGACCACCACCAGAGTCAGTGCCCAGGAGGGCCAAAGTATCGTCACTGGTCAGGAGACCACCGCCGGAGTCAGTGCCCAGGAGGGACCAGTATCCCACAGCCCCGCTGGGCGATGATGGAACGTCAAGCCACACCCCAATGTCCAGTGTGGAGTTCGTCATGCCACACCCCAATGTCCAGTGTGGAGTTTGTCATGCCACACACCAATGTCCAGTGTGGAGTTCGTCATGCCACACACCAATGTCAGTATCTGAACCGCCATCTCAGGCTACCGCTGAACAGTCCATAGCCAGCCATGGCAAAGCACCACTGAACAATGCCAAGACCGCATTGGCAAAGCACCGCTGAACAAGGCCAAGACCGCCATGGTGAAGACCGCTGAACAAGGCCAAGACCGCCATGGCAAAGCACCGCTGAACAGTCCATAGCCAGCCACGGCAAAGCACCGCTGAACAAGGCCAAGACCGCCATGGTGAAGACCGCTGAACAAGGCCAAGACCGCCATGGCAACGCACCGCTGAACAAGGCCAAGATCGCCATGGTGAAGACAGCTGAACAGTCCATAGCCAGCCATGGCAAAGCACCGCTGAACAAGGCCAAGATCGCCATGGTGAAGACAGCTGAACAGTCCATAGCCAGCCATGGCAAAGCACCGCTGAACAAGGCCAAGACCGCCATGGTGAAGACCGCTGAACAAGGCCAAGACTGCCATGGCAAGGCACCGCTGAACAGTCCATAGCCAGCCATGGCAAAGCACCGCTGAACAAGGCCAAGACCGCCAAGGTGAAGACCGCTGAACAAGGCCAAGGCCGCCATGGCAAAGCACCGCTGAACAGTCCATAGCCAGCCATGGCAAAGCACCGCTGAACAAGGCCAAGACCGCCATGGTGAAGACCGCTGAACAAGGCCAAGACCGCCATGGCAAAGCACCGCTGAACAGTCCATAGCCAGCCATGGCAAAGCACCGCTGAACAAGGCCAAGACCGCCATGGTGAAGACCGCTGAACAAGGCCAAGACCGCCATGGCAAAGCACCGCTGAACAGTCCATAGCCAGCCATGGCAAAGCACCGCTGAACAAGGCCAAGATCGCCATGGCGAAGACCGCTGAACAGTCCATAGCCAGCCATGGCAAAGCACCGCTGAACAAGGCCAAGACCGCCATGGTGAAGACCGCTGAACAAGGCCAAGACTGCCATGGCAAGGCACCGCTGAACAGTCCATAGCCAGCCATGGCAAAGCACCGCTGAACAAGGCCAAGACCGCCATGGTGAAGACCGCTGAACAAGGCCAAGACCGCCATGGCAAAGCACCGCTGAATAGTCCATAGCCAGCCATGGCAAAGCACTGCTGAACAAGGCCAAGACCGCCATGGTGAAGACCGCTGAACAGTCCATAGCCAGCCATGGCAAAGCACCTCTGAATAAGGCCAAGACCGCCATGGTGAAGACCGCTGATCAGGGCAAACACCGTGTGGGTATGAATAGGCCGCCACATCAGGCATCCTTCTCCCATGTGCAGCTGGGACAGTGACAGGACAGGAACTTTCACGGGGAGACTCATCCAGTCTGGCCACCAGTCCCACCCAGTACCAGTTGAGAACTGCATCTACTTGCGTCAATGTGGCTTTGCACTCCCCAGGATTGTCCAGTGGGTAACCCACCCACTGTAAAGACTTGAGAGACTGCGGCTTTGTGTAGGAGGCTGGACTGGCTTGTAGTGAGTACCAAGGGGTACTTGCACCTTGCACCAGGCCCAGTTATCCCTTATTAGTGTATAGGGTGTCTAGCAGCTTAGGCTGATAGATAATGGTAGCTTAGCAGAGCAGCTTAGGCTGAACTAGGAGACGTGTGAAGCTACTACAGTACCACTTAGTGTCATATGCACAATATCATAAGAAAACACAATACACAGTTATACTAAAAATAAAGGTACTTTATTTTTATGACAATATGCCAAAGTATCTTAGAGTGTAACTTCAGTGAGAGGATAGGAAATATACACAAGATATATATACACAATAGCAAAAATATGCAGTATAGTCTTAGAAAACAGTGCAAACAATGTATAGTTACAATAGGATGCAACGGGGAAACATAGGGATAGGGGCAACACAAACCATATACTCCAAAAGTGGAATGCGAACCACGAATGGACCCCAAACCTATGTGACCTTGTAGAGGGTCGCTGGGACTATTAGAAAATAGTGAGAGTTAGAAAAATAACCCTCCCCAAGACCCTGAAAAGTGAGTGCAAAGTGCACTAAAGTTCCCCTAAGGACAAAATAGTCGTGTTAGAGGAATAATGCAGGAAAGACACAAACCAGCAATGCAACAACTGTGGGTTTCCAATCTAGGGTACCTGTGGAACAAGGGGACCAAGTCCAAAAGTCACAAGCAAGTCGGAGATGGGCAGATGCCCAGGAAATGCCAGCTGCGGGTGCAAAGAAGCTTCGACTGGACAGAAGAAGCTGAGGTTTCTGCAGGAACGAAAAAGGCTAGAGACTTCCCCTTTGGTGGACGGATCCCTCTTGCCTTGGAGAGTCGTGCAGAAGTGTTTTCCCGCCGGAAGAACGCCAACAAGCCTTGCTAGCTGCAAATCGTGCGTTTGGCGTTTTTGGACGCTGCTGGGGCCCAGGAGGGACCAGGAGGTCGCAAATTGGACCTGAAGAGAGAGGAGATGTCGTGCAAGACAAAGAGCCCTCACTGAAGCAGGTAGCACCCGGAGAAGTGCCAGAAACAGGCACTACGAGGATGCGTGAAACAGTGCTTGCCGAAGTTGCACAAAGGAGTCCCACGTCGCCGGAGACCAACTTAGAAAGTCGTGCAATGCAGGTTAGAGTGCCGTCGAACCAGGCTTGGCTGTGCACAAAGGATTTCCGCCGGAAGTGCACAGGGGCCGGAGTAGCTGCAAAGTCGCGGTTCCCAGCAATGCAGCCCAGCGAGGTGAGGCAAGGACTTACCTCCACCAAACTTGGGCTGAAGAGTCACTGGACTGTGGGGGTCGCTTGGACAGAGTCCCTGGATTCGAGGGACCTCGCTCGTCGTGCTGAGAGGAGACCCAAGGGACCGGTAATGCAGCTTTTTGGTGCCTGCGGTTGCAGGGGGAAGATTCCGTCGACCCACGGGAGATTTCTTCGGAGCTTCTGGTGCAGAGAGGAGGCAGGCTACCCCCACAGCATGCACAAGCAGGAAAACAGTCGAGAAGGCGGCAGGATCAGCGTTACAGAGTTGCAGTAGTCGTCTTTGCTACTATGTTGCAGGTTTGCAGGCTTCCAGCGCGGTCAGCGGTCGTTTCCTTATCAGAAGGTGAAGAGAGAGATGCAGAGGAACTCGGCTGAGCTCATGCATTCGTTATCTGAAGTTTCCCCAGAGACAGAGACCCTAAATAGCCAGAAAAGAGGGTTTGGCTACCTAGGAGAGAGGATAGGCTACTAACACCTGAAGGAGCCTATCAGCAGGAGTCTCTGACGTCACCTGGTGGCACTGGCCACTCAGAGCAGTCCAGTGTGCCAGCAGCACCTCTGTTTCCAAGATAGCAGAGGTCTGGAGCACACTGGAGGAGCTCTGGACACCTCCCAGGGGAGGTGCAGGTCAGGGGAGTGGTCACTCCCCTTTCCTTTGTCCAGTTTTGCGCCAGAGCAGGGGCTAAGGGGTCCCTGAACCGGTGTAGACTGGCTTATGCAGAATTGGGCACCTCTGTGCCCAACAAAGCATTTCCAGAGGCTGGGGAAGGCTACTCCTCCCCTGCCTTCACACCATTTTCCAAAGGGAGAGGGTGTCACACCCTCTCTCAGAGGAAGTTCTTTGTTCTGCCATCCTGGGCCAGGCCTGGCTGGACCCCAGGAGGGCAGATGCCTGTCTGAGGGGTTGGCAGCAGCAGCAGCTGCAGTGAAACCCCAGGAAGGGCAGTTTGGCAGTACCAGGGTCTGTGCTACAGACCACTGGGATCATGGGATTGTGCCAACTATGCCAGGATGGCATAGAGGGGGCAATTCCATGATCATAGACATGTTACATGGCCATTTTCGGAGTTACCATTGTGAAGCTACATATAGGTAGTGACCTATATGTAGTGCACGCGTGTAATGGTGTCCCCGCACTCACAAAGTTCAGTGAATTGGCTCTGAACAATGTGGGGGCACCTTGGCTAGTGCCAGGGTGCCCACACACTAAGTAACTTTGCACCTAACCTTTACCAGGTAAAGGTTAGACATATAGGTGACTTATAAGTTACTTTAGTGCAGTGTAAAATGGCTGTGAAATAACGTGGACGTTATTTCACTCAGGCTGCAGTGGCAGGCCTGTGTAAGAATTGTCAGAGCTCCCTATGGGTGGCAAAAGAAATGCTGCAGCCCATAGGGATCTCCTGGAACCCCAATACCCTGGGTACCTCAGTACCATATACTAGGGAATTATAAGGGTGTTCCAGTAAGCCAATGTAAATTGGTAAAATTGGTCACTAGCCTGTTAGTGACAATTTGAAAGTAATGAGAGAGCATAACCACTGAGGTTCTGGTTAGCAGAGCCTCAGTGAGACAGTTAGGCACCACACAGGGAACATATACATGCACACCTATGAGCACTGGGGCCCTGTGTGACAGGGTCCCAGTGACACATACATATAGGCCACGAACCTATGAGCACTGGGGTCCTGACCAGCAGGATCCCAGTGACACATAACAAACATACTGAAAACATAGTGTTTTCACTATGAGCACTGAGGCCTGGCTATCAGGATCCCAGTGAGACAGTGAAAACAGTGACAAACACCCTGACATACACTCACAAACAGGCCAAAAGTGGGGGTAACAAGGCTAGAAAGAGGCTACCTTCTCACACAACCCCCCCAAACGAAGGACAATAAGGCTAACCTTGGCCAGTTGAGACTTTATTGTCTAAGTGGTGATAAGTAGAGAGTAGCTCTGCAATAGACTGGTTACTCCCTTTATCATCCACTATATCAGTGGTTCCCAATCTGTGCGCCGCGGCTCGCTGGTGCGCCATCAAAACTAGCCAGGGGCGCCGCACACAGTTTGGGAACCACTGAGCTATTTATAGCCCTTGGGCCAGTTCGTACAAAATAAAACTACTCAGTTGTAGCAGCTCTTTTTTAATTTTGTCCTTGAGCGCCCTCTGGTGGTTAAACACAACTAAAGGGATTCTACATTTCACAATATTTATACAGTTATGTTATAACTACATAAAAATGAGACCTGCCCATTTTACTAGGGTTACCGTCAACCAATATTTTCCCCTTACTAAAAAACCCTATGCATGCTGTAATTAAACAACTGTTACATTTTTATTTTTTACAGTTATATATAGAATTACAATACCTTCATTGGCGTCATCCCAATTCTTTTCAGGGAGAAAAATGGATGTACTCCCTAGGCCAGGCTTACATCCCCCACCCGCCAACAAAAAGTAACATAATGGGGAGCCGCAGCCAGTGGCCAATAGATCAAGGGAGCCGTGGGTCGAAAATGTTTGGGAACCACTGCACTATATGGTTACTTCCCTGTGGGGATGTAAACCACCCTGTTTGAAGTTTTTTAGCTAAGCAACAATGTGAAGATGTATTTTCAGAGTTTCTATCAGTAAGTTTTAGTTTAGAGCAGTGGGAATTGTCCACTGAACCTATTTGTAGTGATGGAAATGCCAGACAGGGATGCTGTCTCAGAAAAGCCATAGCTGGGCAAAAACTTTGTCCATATGGCTGGAAGAGAGAACAAGGATGCTGTTTCTCTTGGGTTGGAGCAGGGCAGGGATGCTGTCCTATCAGCTCCACACTAGGGCAGGGATGCTGTCCTAAGTGTTGTGAGGCAGTGCAGAGTTTCTGCACTAAAGTTTCTCTGGGAGGGTGGGAGGGATGCTCCATGTTAACTAAAATGGTGCTCTTTTTCTCACCAATTTTAGTTATCCCACAGAGAGGTACTTCCACCTCAGGGAGTACAGTTTTGCCAACGGATGATTCCCTTGGAACAGGTGCCACCCCAGGAGAGGTTTCTCCCACCACAGGAATGGTATCCTGAATGGTAGGGTGGTTAGGGGATACTGTGATACCCTTTTTACCTGTTGATGGAGAGGGTTCCTGAGTTTTCAGGCCTTCTCTCCTTTGCTTTTTCATTTCAGTAGAAATGAGAGGGAACAATTCCTCAGGGATGCCCAGCATGGCTGCATGGGCATAAAACTCTACATCAGCCCAACCTGAGGCCTCTAGGTCATTACCTAAGAGACAGACTACAGGTAAGCTAGGTGATACCACCACCTGCTTAGGGCCAGTAACTCCACCCCAACTAAACTGAATTATAGCTAAGGGAAGAAACTTAGTGGAGTTATGGACATCAATAATCTTATACTGTTGTCCAATGATGGGTTGATCAGGGTGCACTAGGTTTTCAGTCACCAAAGTGAAACTGGCACCTGTGTCCCTGTAGGCCAAGGCCTCAACACCATTTATTGAAACTGTCTGCCTGTACTTATCCATTGTAAGGGGACAAGCAGCCAGTGTGGCAAGGCCAATGCCACTAGGTGTGACAGAAACTGTCTTGGGAGTGACTACCCCAGTTTCTACTATGGACCCAAAAGTGAACCCAACTACACCCTTAACTTGACTGTTGCCAGCAGTCCCACCACTAGTACCACTACTGCTAGGGGCACTAGAGCTTGATGTATTAGTGGTGGTAGGCTCAGGGGGTTTACCTGGACAGGACTTATCCCCTGGCCTATGGCCTCTGTTTTTACACACAAAGCACCAAGGCTTTTTAATGTGTGCAGGTTGAGAAGAAGAGGAAGAATTAGTTTTATCCCCACCCTCTGAAGAGTGTTTAAGATTTGAAGTGGGATCTTTGGTTTTACCCTTATCCCCATGCTTATCTTGAGATTTTTCACCATCTTTCTTCTTATTGCCATCTTTGTCACCCCCTGTATGAACTTTTCTGTTCACCCTTGTTCTGACCCATTTGTCTGCCTTCTTTCCCAATTCTTGGGGAGAGGTCAGATCAGAGTCTACCAGGTACTGGTGCAACAAATCAGACACACAATTATTAAGTATATGCTCTCTCAGGATTGTGTTTTACAGGCTTTCATAATCAGTAACTTTACTGCCATGTAACCACCCCTCCAAGGCCTTCACTGAATGGTCAATGAAATCAACCCAGTCTTGTGAAGACTCCTTTTTCGTCTCTCTGAACTTTATCCTGTACTGTTCAGTGGTTAAGCCATAACCATCCAGGAGTGCATTCTTAAGAACTTGGAAATTATTAGCATCATTTTCTTTCACAGTAAGGAGCCTATCCCTACCTTTTCCACTAAATGATAGCCATAGGATAGCAGCCCACTGCCTTTGAGGGACATCCTGTACAACACAGGCCCTCTCAAGTGCAGCAAACCACTTGTTAATGTCATCCCCCTCCTTATAAGGGGGAACTATCTTGTGCAGATTCCTGGAATCATGCTCTTTTGCAGGATGACTATGGGGAATACTGCTGCTACCACCATGGGTATCTAAACCCAACTTCTGTCTTTCCTTCTCTAATTCAAAAGACTGTCTATCCAAATCCAGCTGTTGCTTTTTAAGCTTCAGTCTGGTTTGTTCCACCCTCAACTTATTGAGTTCCCTCTCTAACATTCTGTCATCAGGGTTGGTGGGAGGGACATTTCTAGAAACAGAGGTATGATGGGAATGAACAGAAGGAGACCTGTCCCTTACAGAAGGCACCCTAACAGCTTGGTTTACAGAAACATTACTACCAGTATGGTGAGAATAAATGCTTTTGCTATGATGTGAGACAACACTATTTATTTGGTGTGGCTCATCATCATTACCATCTATGCTAGATTGTCTAGTAATGGGCAGGCTAGGAAGTTTCTTTCCTGAATCTTTTCCTGGGGGAGTCCCTGAATCAGATTGGGAACTATTAGGTACTTTTTCAACAGATGGGGCACCTATGGCCTTATCCTGTTCTCTAAGCATGTTTAGTAACAGTTCCAAGGAAGGATTCTTCCCTACACTCAAACCTCTCTCTATACAGAGACTCCTTGCTCTTTTCCAGCTAAGGTTGTCATATGCAAGTTTGGACAGATCAACACTTTGGCCTGTGCCAGACATTTTTAGAGAGAGTTAAAGTGATAGAAAAAGAGAAAAAAAGTTTTTAGAACTTTTTGGAAAGACAGAAAAAAAACTTTTTAAACTTTTAAGAACTTTTTGAAAGTTTAGAAGTACTTTTCAGCACTTAGAAAAGAGTGAAAAGAGAAAATGCAAAACTTTTTGGCTATGTGTATATACACTGACCTTGTTTTGTATATTTTTCTCTTATGAAAAGTACAATGACAAGAGTGGTAAGTAGTCTCAAGCACTTATCCCACCACTGCACAACCAATGTAGGAGGCTGGACTGGCTTGTAGTGAGTACCAAGGGGTACTTACACTTTGCACCAAAGGCGGGCGAAGTGTTAAAGTGGCTGTCTTTGTTGGCGGTTACCGCTAGGGTCGTAATTCCCTTTTTTTGTCCGCCGGCCTGTTTGCGGTATTTCCGCAGCTTTAACACCGTCCACCAGGGTCGTAATGACCACCATAGAGTGCATAATATGTCCTATTAACTAACCTTCTACCCAAAGGACAGCTGGGTATGTTAAACCTAATCTGCCAATGCCATGTCCCTGAGAAGAGCCCCCAACCCTTATTACCTTGGAATGAGGTCTCTAGCTCAGACTCCGTAGGAACACGAAGTCCGGGTCAGCATCAAGGCGACGTGCAGCATCAATAGTTGCGATGGTATCTTGTCGGAATCCCTCTGATTATCTGTCTAAAGTGAAGTGTATTTATACAGATCTACTTGGACCCCTGACGTAAGTTGTTCCCAAACAATAGATAACACAGCATGCTTGGGACGGTAATTAATATAAACATTCCCTTCAAAAACGTGAAGAGGGAAAGCGCCTAATGTGAACACCTACAGTTTATTTGTCTTTGTCGCTTGTTTTGACGCCTTAGCGCGGTGGCACTGATAACATAAACTTAAACAAATGGCCTAACTATAAACAATGCAGCCATCTTAGAAGAATTAATTAAATAAATGGGCTAAGACAGAGCAAGCTAAGTAGGTTAAAAGTTACTAGGTGATGGGGGCATGAGTCTGCAAGCCAAAGGCTAAGCTAACTCCTGTTATCCCATTAAAACAAACTAGGATTCACTACAGTATGTGTCCTGTTCTGGATACAGTAGGCCTGCCAACAGACTGCTAAAGCTGTCTGTAGCCAATATCTATTAAATACAGAAATAACAATATAGCCGTTTTGTTGCATTGTAGAGTTTTCAAAATGTTTACCACTCTACTCCACTCATAATTATGTGGTAAAAAGTAAAACAAGTTATTTAGAGTTATAGCCATGAAAACGTTTAAATTGTTCATAAGTAAATGTTAAAGGTTTCGAAGCGTTGACATGTTGAAATGGTTTATTAAAGATTTTGCAGGAATGTTTTACAAGCTGAGATTACTAGTTATAAAGCAAAATATGTTGTTAAGGACTGGTCATTTCAAGATTAGGAAATGTGTTTAGAAATGTAAAAAAATACAACCAGTTCGTTCTTGAAAGTGTTTTTTGAACTTTTAAAATGTTTTAAGAAGTTGATGAGAACGTTGCACAAGCTATTTGGAAACCAGATAGTGATAATCTTATGAGTTAAACTCCTGAAAACAATTGAAAAGGAAACAAAAGTAGCATTTGCGATTAAGCAGCAATACAATTATTTTGTTTGGAAACAGATCTGGATAAAATCAATTTTTGCTTAAATTATTTCCCTGAAAATTGCACAGACATAAAACATTGAGGGCCAAATTTATACTTTTTGACGCAAAACTGCGCTAACGCAGTTTTGCGTCAACAAAATTAGCGCCGGCTAACGCCATTCTGAAACGCCATGCGGGCGCCGTATTTAATCAATGACGTTAGCCGGCGTTAGCCGCCGGCGCTGCCTGGTGTGCGTGGAAAAAAACGACGTACACCAGGCAGCGGCGGCGTAGGGGGATATGGAGCTTGGGTGCCAAAAAATGGGGCAAGTCAGGCTGAGGCAAATTTTTCGCCTCAACCCGATTTGCGCCATTTTTTTCGACTCCCAACCCCCATAGAAATGACTCCTGTCTTAGCAAAGACAGGAGTCATGCCCCCTTGCCCAATGGCCATGCCCAGGGGACTTCTGTCCCCTGGGCATGGTCATTGGGCATAGTGGCATGTAGGGGGGCACAAATCAGGCCCCCCTATGCCACAAAAAATAAAAAATAAAAATGACTTACCTGAACTTACCTTAATGTCCCTGGGATGGGTCCCTCCAGCCTTGGGTGTCCTCCTGGGGTGAGCAAGGGTGACAGGGGGTGTCCCTGGGGGCATGGGAGGGCACCTCTGGGCTCCTTCAGAGCCCACAGGTCCCTTAACGCCTGCCTTTTCCAGGCGCTAAAAAACGGCGCAAAAGCGGCCGGACGTCATTTTTTTTGACCCGCCCACTCCCGGGCGTGAATTTTGCCCGGGAGTGTAAATACGGCGCACATGCCTCGGAGTCAATTTTTTAGACGGTAAGCCTACCTTGCATATCATTAACGCAAAGTAGGTGTCCACGCTAAAAAATGACGCAAACTCCATGGACTTTGGCGCTAGACGCGTCTAACGCCAAAGTATAAATATGGAGTTAGTTTTGCGTCGGAATTGCGTAAAAAAAAAACGACGCAATTCCGGCGCAAATGGAGTATAAATATGCCCCTGAGTATCTTCAGGAAGTATAGGATTTTTATCAGTGCAGCTTGGTTGAAATATGCTTTCCTAGCTTGCTACTCTTTATCTACCCAGGCACAAGCACCACACACGAGTGATGACTAAACCCAACAGACACAAGATTCAAGCCTTTCAGATAACAATCTCTGCACAACTTTTTATTAAGATTTTATTTAATCTCCAATAAGGCCTCATCTTACCTGCATTATCTTTTTCTATTTTCAGTCTGTGGTGTTCCTGAATTGAAAGATAGCAGAAGAGGTGTCCACCCAGGAAAGTGGCCTTGGGAGGTCAGTCTACAGTACTATGAAGTCCACATGTGCGGAGGGACTCTGATCTCACAGAGATGGGTTGTCTCAGCGGCCAGCTGCTTTCAGTGAGTACTGGAAGTAGTGCTGTCAGGGAAGAGAGTTTTGGGGGATCATTTTTGGCTGCTTTATATTGGAAGGTATAATAGGATGTGGCATTTTGTGAATTCTCAGAAATCTTTCAATTGAATTTTAGAAGCCAGTACATGAAAAAAATGACATTTCAGTTAAGACTAGCATGTGGATATTTTAAAATTATGAACAATATGACATCGACATAAAGATTAAAGCGCTAATTGGTTGTGTGTCATAGTATATGTCACAATATCAAGGTAAATAATATTGACTAGCACAAATGTTGCATCTAACTTGTCGACTACAACTATATTGTCATGTTAGGTATGCATAGGGAAATATTGATTTACCACTCTTAACTCCATATCTGCTTACCTTCATCATAACTTGTTAGTCGATACTTTGGATTCAATATTGTTGCAGATTAATATTTCAACTGTAATATTATGACCTCAGTGTGTGTGCTATGGCTATAACTATGAGGTAAAATAGTCTACTGTAAATGTTTTCCCATAATTTCTCTTCTCTCACAAAAAAACTCTAAACAGTTAGGATCTCAGTGAACATACAAAATGTGAGGAAGGCACTATAGGCCTGATTTAGAGTTTAATGGCCGGGTGACTCGATCACAAATGTGACAGATGTCCTGTTTCACTTATTACAAGTGCCATAGGATATATGCACTTGTAAAAAGGCAAACAGAGTAACCGATCCACTCAACTCTAAATCAGGCCCTGGGCGGAAAGAGCAAGCTCTTTTTCTCCATTGAGATGTTGCCACAATCTTAGGTATCTAACTATGGAGGAATGATTCTAGGGACACTGGAGGTATACTTTGAAATGCTGTTTCCAATTATTCTGGTGTCTCATTGTAGGAGGCTGGACTGGCTTGTAGTGAGTACCAAGGGGTACTTACACTTTGCACCAGGCCCAGGTATCCCTTATTAGTGTATAGGGTGTCTAGCAGCTTAGGCTGATAGATAATGGTAGCTTAGCAGAGCAGCTTAGGCTGAACTAGGAGACGAGTGAAGCTCCTACAGTACCACTAGTGTCTCTTGCACAATATCATAAGAAAACACAATACACAGATATACTAAAAATAAAGGTACTTTATTTTTATGACAATATGCCAAAGTATCTCAGTGAGTACCCTCAGTATGAGGATAGCAAATATACACAAGATATATGTACACAATACCAAAAATATGCAGTATAGCAATAGAAAACAGTGCAAACAATGTATAGTTACAATAGGATGCAATGGGGACACATAGGGATAGGGGCAACACAAACCATATACTCCAAAAGTGGAATGCGAACCACGAATGGACCCCAAACCTATGTGACCTTGTAGAGAGTCGCTGGGACTGTAAGAAAACAGTGAGGGTTAGAAAAATAGCCCACCCCAAGACCCTGAAAAGTGAGTGCAAAGTGCACTGAAGTTCCCCAAAGAGCACAGAAGTCGTGATAGGGGAATTCTGCAGGAAAGACCAACACCAGCAATGCAACAACGATGGATTTCCAGACTAGAGTACCTGTGGAACAAGGGGACCAAGTCCAAAAGTCAAGATCAAGTCGAGAGTGGGCTGATGCCCAGGAAATGCCAGCTGTGGGTGCAAAGAAGCTGCTACTAGGAGGTAGAAGCTGAGGATTCAGCAGGAACGACAAGGGCTAGAAACTTACCCTTTGGAGGATGGATGTCCCACATCGTGAAGAGTCGTGCAGAAGTGTTTTCTCGCCGAAAGACCGCAAACAAGCCTTGCTAGTTGCAAGCTTGCAGTTTAGGGTTTTTGGATGCTGCTGTGGCCCAGAAGGGACCAGAATATTGTCAATTGTGTGAGGGGACAGAGGGGGTGTCCATCAAGACAAGGAGCCCTTTTACAAGCAGGCAGCACCCGCAGAAGTGCCGGAACAGGCACTACAAAGTGGCGTGAAACGGTGCTCACCCGAAGTTGCACAAGAGAGTCCCACGCCGCCGGAGGACAGCTCAGGAGGTCGTGCATTGCAGGTTAGAGTGCCGTGGACCCAGGCTTGGCTGTGCACAAAGGAAATCCTGGAAAAGTGCACAGGAGCCGGAGTAGCTGCAAAAGACGCGGTTCCCAGCAATGCAGTCTGGCGTTGGGAGGCAAGGAATTACCTCCACCAAACTTGGACTGAAGAGTCACAGGACTGTGGGAGTCACTTGGACAGAGTTGCTGAGTTCAAGGGACCTCGCTCGTCGTGCTGAGAGGACACCCAGAGGACCGGTAATGCAGTTCTTTGGTGCCTGCGGTTGCAGGGGGAAGATTCCGTCGACCCACAGGAGATTTCTTCGGAGCTTCTAGTGCAGAGAGGAGGCAGACTACCCCCACAGCATGCACCACCAGGAAAACAGTCGAGAAGGCGGCTGGATCGGCGTTACAGTGTCGCAGTAGTCGACTTTGCTACTTTGTTGCAGTTTTGCAGGCTTCCAGCACGGTCAGCAGTCGATTCCTTGGCAGAAGGTGAAGAGAGAGATGCAGAGGAACTCTGATGAGCTCTTGCATTCGTTATCTAAGGAATTCCCCAAAGCAGAGACCCTAAATAGCCAGAAAAGATGGTTTGGCTACTTAGGAGAGAGGATAGGCTAGCAACACCTGAAGGAGCCTATTAGAAGGAGTCTCTGACGTCACCTGCTGGCCCTGGCCACTCAGAGCAGTCCAGTGTGCCAGCAGCACCTCTGTTTCCAAGATGGCAGAGGTCTGGAGCACACTGGAGCAGCTCTGGGCACCTCCCAGGGGAGGTGCAGGTCAGGGGAGTGGTCACTCCCCTTTCCTTTGTCCAGTTTCGCGCCAGAGCAGGGCTGAGGGGTCCCTGAACCGGTGTAGACTGGCTTATGCAGAAATGGGCACCATCTGGGCCCATGAAAGCATTTCCAGAGGCTTGTGGGAGGCTACTCCTCCCCTGCCTTAACACCTTTTTCCAAAGGGAGAGGGTGGAACACCCTCTCTCTGAGGAAGTCCTTTGTTCTGCCTTCCTGGGCCAAGCCTGGCTGGACCCCAGGAGGGCAGAAACCTGTCTGAGGGGTTGGCAGCAGCAGCAGCTGCAGTGAAACCCCTAAAAAGGCAGTTTGGCAGTACCCGGGTCTGTGCTAGCAGTACCCGGGTCTGTGCTAGGGACCCGTGGGATCATGGGATTGTGCCAACAATGCCAGGATGGCATAGAGGGGGCAATTCCATGATCTTAGACATGTTACATGGCCATATTCGGAGTTACCATTGTGAAGCTACACATAGGTAGTGACCTATGTGTAGTGCACGCGTGTAATGGTGTCCCCGCACTCACAAAGTCAGGGGAATTTGCCCTGAACAATGTGGGGGCACCTTGGCTAGTGCCAGGGTGCCCTCACACTAAGTAACTTAGCACCCAACCTTTACCAGGTAAAGGTTAGACATATAGGTGACTTATAAGTTACTTAAGTGCAGTGGTAAATGGCTGTGAAATAACGTGGACGTTATTTCACTCAGGCTGCAGTGGCAGGCCTGTGTAAGAATTGTCAGAGCTCCCTATGGGTGGCAAAAGAAATGCTGCAGCCCATAGGGATCTCCTGGAACCCCAATACCCTGGGTACCTCAGTACCATATACTAGGGAATTATAAGGGTGTTCCAGTATGCCAATGTAAATTGGTGAAATTGGTCACTAGCCTGTTAGTGACAATTTGGAAAGAAGTGAGAGAGCATAACCACTGAGGTTCTGGATAGCAGAGCCTCAGTGAGACAGTTAGTCATAACACAGGTAACACATACAGGGCACACTTATGAGCACTGGGGCCCTGGCTGGCAGGGTCCCAGTGACACATACAACTAAAACAACATATATACAGTGAAATATGGGGGTAACATGCCAGGCAAGAGGGTACTTTCCTACACTCATCAGTTCAGAATGTTGTCTTAAGTACTAGTCCCCCTCAGGAGAAAATCTACAGCCCAAAGAGACCTTTTCTATTTGTCACTAATCCCTTTGAAAACGTGGGAGCAGCTAATTTTTCTAAAATCATTAAAAGTGAATGTTGAATACTGCCTGGATAGAGTGTTAGAAGGTAGTGGTGTTTGGAGCTAAAATGAAAAAATATCACAAAGAACAAGATGTTCCAAGAAGCATGCACAACCACATGACAGCAGAGTAGAAGTTTCCGTAACACACAAAGAACAGACGCGGTACTGGCAGAACTAATATGAGTTTTAGTTCAGGCACACACAAGGAACAGCAGAGGTAGCAGGAGATCTAGCTTCACTCACACACAAAACAGCCACAGCATAGGCAGCAGCAGTACATGCTTACCTCACAATCAGAACAGGTGTAGCACAGGCAGAAGAATTCAACAGTGTAGGTCAATGCCTACTATGACAACTTTCTAACCCAACAGTGTTTGTAGCAGGTAATGGGAGATAAAAGCCTGTTGATGCGCACTTCTACCCCTAATGTGCTGGAGAGAGGGACAGAGTGCTGGCCTACTTCAGGGGGTTAAAGACCAGCTCAGAGTGTTATATTGTATTGTAATATATGTCAGCTTTTGGATAGTGTTTCATACCAATTCTGTTTCAGGGGATTTCCAATGATAATTATAAGCACTAAATAGTTTGATCGACGTGCGGGGATCCCGCAGCGGTTCTTTCAAAGTCACATTCTTACCATATCCTCACATTACATCAGGTAGGGAAGTAGGTATATGTGACAAAGTGTACAATTTGCAGCCTTAAGGTGGGCTATTTTGCCAAATTCCTTTAATTTGCTTTAAAAGATGGAGAAAAAATACCTTCAGCCTTCAAAAAGTCCCTAAAAATAAAAACTGTGCCATTTTAAAATGTCACCAAGTCTTTTCACATTCTTTCAAAGTTAATGGGACAAAGAATAGGGCAATGTAGCTGGAAAGTTTGCAGAAGTGAAAACACTTAGGGCCAGATGTATCAAACGGTTTTACCCATTCTGTGTCTATGGGAAAATTTGTTGGTACATATGGCCCTTAGAAAACAATGCTGCATCTTTAACGGCCCTCTGACCCATCATCCCATCATCCCATCATGCCCTGTAGATTTCAGTTTAGGCACTTCTTTTTTACAGCTCCTACTGACAGGATCCTGGGGCACCGTGCTGCCTTTTTAAGGCTTTTTCACTCAAAATGTTTCCTTTTTTCTTACCAAAAGTAATTCACTCAACATCCTTTATGGAGAAGAGTATTCTGACAGAAAATACATATTTTTTTTTTAATTGCCATCTCTTTTTGCAAAATGCTCAGAATGTGGTAGATAAATGGCAAAAACATACCCACACAGGATCTGTATCCTTTGTTTGCCATACTCTCGTAACCCTAAGACATGTTGCCACTGCAAGACCCTCTACAGATGAACTTTGAGAGGGAGAGAGAAGATTTGCCTGCATGGCTAAGTAGAGCACTGGAAAAGGTAAGAATCTATGGCTGAACAGACCTCTGAAGAGCGAGGAATGACTGTTCCATAGGAGATCCAAAAGGAGGAGATCAACGTCGAGAAGAGGTAAAGTACCTACTTGCTAGCCATCAAGGGCCAGTTCATCTTCAATTACTCTACACAATGTTGAGAAGGAGGGCAGCATCAATGTCAAGAAAAACTTCGATGTTGAGACACCCATCAACATTGAGGATTTGAGTTTCTAGACATTGTTCGACAATGAGACATTATTCTACTTCCCAGACTAAGACAATGGAATGGCTTTCCCACATGGAAACTTTCAGACCAAAGCCTACTCGCCGCTCAGACCGGCTTCTGCAGGCATCATTTTGGATTCAGCAATGGCTCCTCAGGGTCCAACTGAGTCTCCTTGTTCTACACCTCCTCCAGCAGGCATTCTGCCATCAATTCCGCCAGCCACTCCTTCTGTACCACCTCAGTCTCCTGTACCAGTGATATCTCCACCAAGACGTCATAGATAGTGCTCTGTCATACTAGACCTCATACTAGACCTCAAAGCAACAGGTTTAGGTCAAGGACAAGATCAAGATCTTGCCATCATAATCTTCATTCAAGATCTCCAAGGCAATTATACTGACAGCAAAGGTGGGCTCTTCATCCTGATCGAGATCCTCATAATCTAATCATAGGACTTCCTTTTCAGATCTGTATTCGCCTACTTTATCATACTCATGCCCTGTGAGAATATCTCCTATAGATGATATCAACACCTTCCAGGAAGTTCATATCAAGGGTGCCAACAATTTGAATATTGAGTTGCCGACTACAACGGCCACCACGTTGATAATCTTTCAACGACTTCATCAAAGATCCACCTCTAGACCATTGCTACCTTTAGTACCAGGTCTTGTAAAAACAGTTATAGAACCATTTTTTACACTGGCATCTGTTAAGGCTGCTTCATTCCTCCTACAGCAACAAACACAAACCTCCAGATCAGAAGATCAGGACCCCTCTTTTCTTTGCATGGATTCTACACCCCAGTCTCCATCATCATTTCGGCTACCCGAAATTGCATACCACAGCCCCTTCATCTACTGTTCCTCCTGAGAAGGAAAGTAAAAAGTTGCATTCTGTGGGAAGAAAAGTGTGTGGTACTTCTGCCATCACTATGAAGGCTGCTATCACTTCTGCTGTTACGGGGCAATATGCTATATCTCTTTGGGACTCTATTCAGCAATTCATAAAGGACCTTCCTAGAGACGGAAGTCAAGACTTTCAGGTAATCGTCAATGAGGGCATGATGGTGTCAAATCAGATCATCAGTTCTGAAGCTAATAACTCCACAATAGCAGCACATGGAAACAGCATATGGATATTGTCATGGTCTAGCTCTCTGTCACACTTCTTGGCTCAGTCTCACAGGGTTGAAACCCAAAGCTCAACACTGAATTTTAGATCTCCTTTTTTTCAGGGACTACTTTATTTAGTTCTTATTCTGATGATGAGATATTTTGCATGAATACTGAACTCAGCTTTTTAAGAGCTGTTGAATTGGAGAAAATTAAGAAATATAAGAAGCATTCCTTTAGGCCCTATGACCACCGATACTTCCATCAGAGGGCTCAGACCCCACATTGGCTCCAGGGGCAACAGCAACACCAATAGCCACAACAACATGAACAGCACATATGTGTGTCAAGGCGCAGAGGAAGTGAGCATCTGCACAAGCCACTAAACCAACTGCCAGTGGCAAGCAATGAGTGCCTTCTTTCCCCTTCTTCATTACCCACTGAGGTAGGGGGAACCATAAAATCTTTCCTAGAAGAGTGGGGAAAAAAACTATTGAAAACAGGTGCTAAATATTGTAGAACATGGATATTGTCTCAGATCCACTATCCATTTCACTGATGAAATCATCCCTGTTTGATCAGGACAACTGCAACAAGTCTCCATCCTCTTGCAAAAACATGCAGTGGACAAGGTCCCCACTCCTCTCAAAGGCATGGAAATGTATTCCTGTTACTTTCTGGTCAAGAAGAAGGGACCAAAAATGAATACAGACCCATTTTGATCCTGAAAAAAAACCAAACAAGTGGATTTGCAAAGAAAAGTTCAGAATGTTGGTGCTTCATCAAATCTACCATGAACTTTATCAGTGGGACTGGCTATGTTCAGTAGAATTGCAATATGCCTATATTCACATATCGATAGCCAAAAAACATTGAATATTCTAGAGGTTCACAGTAGGAAGAGACTATTACCGATACAAGGTTCTTCTTTTAGGTCACAAATCTGCCCCTCATACATTTTCCAAATGTTTGATGGTTGTGGCAGCTCAACTCAGGAAAATGAAGTGGTTTGTCTATCTATAACTCAATGAATGGCTCATCAAGGCATCTTTGTATCAAGAGCAAGTCAACATTATCAAACAACGGTCTTGACCCTCATTCGTCTAGGGCTGGGTCCAGTCCTAGACACAATGCACACAAGAGTGTTTCATTCAGAGTAGAGACGATTATCTGTCTGTCAGAAATATTGTACTGAAGACAACGGCCCGTCCTATGGTAAGGCTAATATTCTCTCTTGTAGGATCAATAGCAGCATGCACTTTCTGGTTCCGTGGGCACCCCTCCACATGAGGCCACGGCACCAGTTTCTGGAAGATCAATGGGATCAACTATCAGGGAGATGGGAGGACAAAGTGATCCGACCCATGTAAAATAATCACTCAACTGGTGGTGTTGCTCAGAGAACATTCTGAGAGGCATGAATTTCCATCAATACATCCCCCACAAATGATAGAAGCAGATTCTCCCCTCTCAGGTTGGGATGCTCACATGGACCATCCTCAAGTTCAAGGCAGCTGGTTTTCAAAGGAACAGTCTTACCACATCAACCTACTGAAGTTAAGAGCAGTGCTCCTAGCTATCAAAGCTTTCCTCTTGTCCTTCAGGACAAACTCCTTTTTGAGTCAAACAGACAGTATAACAACCATGCATTATCTCAACAAGCAAGGAGGTGCAAGATTCAGACCTCTATCTATGGAAGCACAAATGATCTGGAATTGGTTAGTGTAGGATGCTGACCTGGCTTATAGTGGGTACCTTGTGGTACTTACACCTTGTGCCAGGTCCAGTTATCCCTTATTAGCAGGTTAGAGGTGTTCTAGCAGCTTAGGCTGATAGAGGTAGCTATAGCAGAGCGGCTTAGGTTGAACTAGGAGACATGCAAAGCTCCTACTATACCACTTGTAACACTTAGTACTATATCATAAGAAAACACAATACTCAGAGTTACAAAAAATAAAGGTACTTTATTTTAGTGACATTATGCAAAAAGTATCTCAGAGGATATACTCCCTTAGGAGGTAAGTAATATACACAAAATATACACACACAAACCAAATCAGGTAAGTAAACAGTTAGTAAAGTAGTGCAAACACTGTAGAACACAATAGAATGCAATAGGGAGAAATAGGCCTAGGGGCTACAGAAACCATATAATCCAAAAGTGGAATGCGAACTGCTAATGGACCCCAGGCCTAGTGTAGTGTGTAGAGGGTCGCTGGGAGTGTAAGAAAACACTAAGGGTGTCCAAGATACCCCACCCCAAGACCCTGAAAAGTAGGAGTAAAGTTACCCTACTACCCCAGAAAGACAGTAAAGTCGAGATAGGGGATTCTGCAAGGACAACAACTGACTGCAAAGCACTGAAGACGGATTCCTGGACCTGAGGACCTGTAAAGAAAGGGGACCAAGTCCAAAAGTCACTGAAGTGTTCAGGGGGGGCAGGAGCCCACTAAACCCCAGATGAAGGTGCAAAAGGGCTGCCTCTGGGTGGAAGAAGCCAAAGATTATGCAAGAACGGAAGGTGCCAGGAACTTCTCCTTTGGTCAGAAGATGTCCCATGGCGTGCTGGAGGATGCAGAGTTGTTTCCACTCAGAAACACCACAAACAAGCCTTGCTAGCTGCAAGAGTCAGGGTTGAGGATTTTGGGTGCTCTAGGGCCCAGGAAGGACCAGGATGTCGCCCCTTGGGGGAGGAGACAGAGGGGGTGCTCAGCAATACGGAGAGCCAATGCAGAAGCAGGCAGCACCCGCAGAAGCACCTGAACAGGCACATAGAAGATCTGAGGATGACGGTCGACTCAGAGCAACAAAGGAGGGCCCGACGACGTCGGAGTCCAACTCAGCGAGTTGGGCAATGCGGGACAGAATGCTGGGGACCTGGGCTAGGCTGTGAACAAAGGAAGTCTTGCAGAAGTGCACAGAAGCCCGAGCAGCTGCAGTTCACGCATACACAGGATTACTGTCTGGTGTGGGGAGGCAAGGACTTACCTCCACCAAATTTGGACAGAAGGGACACTGGTCTGTCAAAGACACTTGGACCACGCTCGTCAGGATGAGAGGAGACCCAGAGGACCGGTGATGCAGATGTTTGGTGCCTGCGTTAGCAGGGGGAAGATTCCGTCGACCCACGGGAGATTACTTCTTGGCTTCCAGTGCAGATTGAAGGGAGACAGCCCTCAGATCATGCACCACAGGAAACAGTCGAGAAAGCCAGCAGGATGAGGTGCTACAATGTTGCTGGTAGTCGTCTTGCTACTTTGTTGCGGTTATGCAGGCATCCTGGAGTAGTCAGCGGTCGATCCTTGGCAGAAGTCGAAGAGGGAAGTGCAGGGGAACTCTGGTGAGCTCTTGCATTCGTTATCCGGTGAGATACCCACAGGAGAGA
The DNA here is from genome assembly GCF_031143425.1 of Pleurodeles waltl. Classification (NCBI taxonomy): domain Eukaryota; kingdom Metazoa; phylum Chordata; class Amphibia; order Caudata; family Salamandridae; genus Pleurodeles; species Pleurodeles waltl. The sequence continues at coordinate 523,033,232 of NC_090446.1, forward strand.
CACTAAATAGCCCACAGAGGAGGATTGGCTACAGAGAAAGGTAAACACCTGTCAGGAGGGGTCTCTGACATCACTTGCTGGCACTGGCCCCTTTGCTTTGTTCAGTTTCGTGCCAGAGCAGGGCTGGGGTGATCCCTGAACGGGTGTAGACTAGCTTATGCAAGGAGGGCACCATCTGTGCCCTTCATAGCATTTCCAGAGGCCAGGAGAGGCTACTCCTCCCAGGCCCTTCACACCTATTTCCAGAGGGAGAAGGTGTAACACCCTCTCTCAGAGGAAATCCTTTGTTCTGCCTTCCTGGGACTGGGCTGCCCAGGCCCCAGGGGGGCAGAAACCTGTCTGAGGGTTGGCAGCAGCAGTAGCTGCAGAGAAACCCTGGAAAGTTAGTTTGGCAGTACCCGGGCTCTATGCTGGAGACCCGGGGATGCATGGAATTGTCCCCACTATTGGGGTGACAATTCCATGATCCTAGACATGTTACATGGCCATGTTCAGAGTTACCATGGTGACGCTACATATAGGTATTGACCTATATGTAGTGCACACGTGTAATGGTGTCCCTGCACTCACAAAGTCCGGGGAAATAGCCCTGAACAATGTGGGGGCATCTTGGCTAGTGCCAGGGTGCCCTCACACTAAGTATCTTTGCACCTAACCTTCACTAAGTGAGGGTTAGACATATAGGTGACTTATAAGTTACTTAAGTGCAGTGTAAAATGGCTGTGAAATAACGTGGACGTTATTTCACTCAGGCTGCAGTGGCAGTCCTGTGTAAGAATTGTCTGAGTTCCCTATGGGTGGCAAAAGAAATGCTGCAGCCCATAGGAATCTTCTGGAACCTCAATACCCTGGGGAAATGATGTATATAAAGTATATCAAAAGGTACATTTGGCTCCTGGAAAGGTAGGGAGGTGTGGCATCAGCCCTGACGTGGGCTCCGAAGACCCATGCCTCGAACACCAATGTTCCTTCATTGCATCAGCCGATAGACGAGGAGCAGTCGAATCGCGCTTCGACTTCTTGTGGTTTTGTGCCTCTTACCTGATTGTTTTGATGCCTTGGAATGGGACAAAGAGAATGTAGGAGGCTGGACTGGCTTGTAGTGAGTACCAAGGGGTACTTGCACCTTGCACCAGGCCCAGTTATCCCTTATTAGTGTATAGGGTGTCTAGCAGCTTAGGCTGATAGATAATGGTAGCTTAGCAGAGCAGCTTAGGCTGAACTAGGAGACGGGTGAAGCTACTACAGTACCACCTAGTGTCATATGCACAATATCATAAGAAAACACAATACACAGTTATACTAAAAATAAAGGTACTTTATTTTTATGACAATATGCCAAAGTATCTTAGAGTGTACCCTCAGTGAGAGGATAGGAAATATACACAAGATATATATACACAATAGCAAAAATATGCAGTATAGTCTTAGAAAACAGTGCAAACAATGTATAGTTACAATAGGATCCAATGGGGAAACATAGGGATAGGGGCAACACAAACCATATACTCCAAAAGTGGAATGCGAACCACGAATGGACCCCAAACCTATGTGACCTTGTAGAGGGTCGCTGGGACTATTAGAAAATAGTGAGAGTTAGAAAAATAACCCTCCCCAAGACCCTGAAAAGTGAGTGCAAAGTGCACTAAAGTTCCCCTAAGGACAAAGAAGTCGTGTTAGAGGAATAATGCAGGAAAGACACAAACCAACAATGCAACAACTGTGGATTTCCAATCTAGGGTACCTGTGGAACAAGTGGACCAAGTCCAAAAGTCACAAGCAAGTCGGAGATGGGCAGATGCCCAGGAAATGCCAGCTGTGGGTGCAAAGAAGCTTCTACTGGACAGAAGAAGCTGAGGTTTCTGCAGGAACGAAAAAGACTAAAGACTTCCCCTTTGGTGGACAGATTCCAATTGCCGTGGAGAGTGGAGCAGAAGTGTTTTCCCGCCAAAAGAATGCCAACATCCTTGCTAGCTGCAAATCATGCGGTTAGCGTTTTTGGATGCTGCTGTGGCCCAGGAAGGACCAGGAGGTCGCAAATTGGACCAGGAGAGAGAGGGGACGTCGAGCAAGACAAGGAGCCCTCTTAGCAGCAGGTAGCACCCGGAGAAGTGCCAGAAACAGGCACTACGAGGATGCGTGAAACAGTGCTCACCCGAAGTCGCACAAAGAAGTCCCACGTCGCCGGAGAACAACTTAGGAGGTCGTGCAATGCAGGTTAGAGTGCCGTGGACCCAGGCTGGACTGTGCACAAAGGATTTCTGCCGGAAGTGCACGGAGGCCGGAGTAGCTGCAAAAGTCGCGGTTCCCAGCAATGCAGTCTAGCGAGATGAGGCAAGGACTTACCTCCACCAAACTTGGACTGAAGAGTCACTGGACTGTGGGGGCCACTTGGACAGAGTTGCTGGATTCGAGGGACCTCGCTCGTCGTGCTGAGAGGAGACCCAAGGGACCGGTAATGCAGCTTTTTGGTGCCTGCGGTTGCAGGGGGAAGATTCCGTCGACCCACAGGAGATTTCTTCGGAGCTTCTAGTGCAGAGAGGAGGCAGACTACCCCCACAGCATGCACCACCAGGAAAACAGTCGAGAAGGCGGCAGGATCAGCGTTACAGAGTTGCAGTAGTCGTATTTGCTACTTTGTTGCAGTGTTGCAGGCTTCCAGCGCGGTCAGCAGTCGATTCCTTGGCAGAAGGTGAAGAGAGAGATGCAGAGGAACTCGGATGAGCTCTTGCATTCGTTATCTAAAGTTTCCCCAGAGACAGAGACCCTAAATAGCCAGAAAAGAGGGTTTGCTACTTAGGAGAGAGGATAGGCTAGCAACACCTGAAGGAGCCTATCACAGGGAGTCTCTGACGTCACCTGGTGGCACTGGCCACTCAGAGCAGTCCACGGTGCCAGCAGCACCTCTGTTTTCAAGATGGCAGAGGTCTGGAGCACACTGGAGGAGCTCTGGACACCTCCCAGGGGAGGTGCAGGTCAGGGGAGTGGTCACTCCCCTTTCCTTTGTCCAGTTTCGCGCCAGAGCAGGGCTAAGGGGTCCCCTGAACCGGTGTAGACTGGCTTATGCAGAATTGGGCACATCTGTGCCCAACAAAGCATTTCCAGAGGCTGGGGGAGGCTACTCCTCCCCTGCCTTCACACCATTTTCCAAAGGGAGAGGGTGTCACACCCTCTCTCAGAGGAAGTTCTTTGTTCTGCCATCCTGGGCCATGCCTGGCTGGACCCCAGGAGGGCAGATGCCTGTCTGAGGGGTTGGCAGCAGCAGCAGCTGCAGTGAAACCCCAGGAAGGGCAGTTTGGCAGTACCAGGGTCTGTGCTACAGACCACTGGGATCAGGGGATTGTGCCAACTATGCCAGGATGGCATAGAGGGGGCAATTCCATGATCATAGACATGTTACATGGCCATATTCGGAGTTACCATTGTGAAGCTACATATAGGTAGTGACCTATATGTAGTGCACGCGTGTAATGGTGTCCCCACACTCACAAAGTTCAGGGAATTGGCTCTGAACAATGTGGGGGCACCTTGGCTAGTGCCAGGGTGCCCTCACACTAAGTAACTTTGCACCTAACCTTTACCAGGTAAAGGTTAGACATATAGGTGACTTATAAGTTACTTAAGTGCAGTGTAAAATGGCTGTGAAATAACGTGGATGTTATTTCACTCAGGCTGCAGTGGCAGGCCTGTGTAAGAATTGTCAGAGCTCCCTATGGGTGGCAAAAGAAATGCTGCAGCCCATAGGGATCTCCTGGAACCCCAATACCCTGGGTACCTCAGTACCATATACTAGGGAATTATAAGGGTGTTCCAGTAAGCCAATGTAAATTGGTAAAATGGTCACTAGCCTGTTAGTGACAATTTGGAAAGAAATGAGAGAGCATAACCACTGAGGTTCTGATTAGCAGAGCCTCAGTGAGACAGTTAGTCACTACACAGGTAACACATTCAGGCACACTTATGAGCACTGGGGCCCTGGGTTACCAGGGTCCCAGTGACACATACAACTAAAACAACATATATACAGTGAAAAATGGGGGTAACATGCCAGGCAAGATGGTACTTTCCTACACAACCCCCCCCCCAAACGAAGGACAATAAGACTAGCCATGACCTGATGAGTCTTCATTGTCTAAGTGGAAATATCTGGAGAGTCCATCTGCATTGGAGTGGCTACTCCCAGGTCTATGTTCCACTGTATAGTCCATTCCCTGTAGGGATATGGACCACCTCAAAAATTTAGGATTTTCACCTTTCATTTGTTTTAGCCAAAGTAGAGGTTTGTGGTCTGTCTGAACAATGAAGTGAGTGCCAAACAGGTATGGCCTCAACTTCTTCAGAGCCCAGACCACAGCAAAGGCCTCCCTCTCAATGGCAGACCAACGCTTTTCTCTAGGGGTCAACCTCCTACTAATAAAAGCAACAGGTTGATCCTGGCCCTCAGAATTAAGTTGTGATAGGACTGCCCCTACTCCTAATTCAGATGCATCAGTTTGGACATAGAATTTTTTAGAGTAACAAGGGCTTTTCAGGACAGGTGCAGAGCACATGGCCTGCTTCAGCTCCTCAAAAGCTTTCTGACAGTTTGCTGTCCATAATACCTTTTTAGGCATTTTCTTGGATGTGAGGTCATTAAGAGGGGCTGCAATGGAGCCATAGTTCTTAATGAACCTCCTTAATACCCAGTGAGGCCTAGGAAGGCTCTCACCTGAGTCTGAGTGTTAGGGGGAACCCAATAAATAATTGTTTGGATTTTCCCCTGAAGTGGTGCAATCTGTTCCCCACCAACAAGGTGTCCCAGATAAACCACCTTCCCCTGCCCTATCTGGCACTTTGAAGCCTTGATAGTGAGGCCTGCCTTCTGCAGGGCCTCCAAAACTTTCCATAGGTGGACCAGGTGATCATCCCAGCTGGAGCTAAAGACAGCTATATCGTCCAAATATGCTGCACTGAAAGCTTCCAGCCCTTGCAGGACTGTGTTCACCAACCTTTGAAAAGTGGCAGGTGCATTTTTCAAACCAAAAGGCATTACAGAAAACTGGTAATGTCCTCCAATGGTTGAAAATGCAGTTTTAGGTTTAGCATCTTCTGACAATTTGATCTGCCAATACCCTGCAGTCAAATCAAAAGTGCTTAGATACTTGGCAGATGCCAGTGTAACTATGAGCTCATCTGCCCTGGGTATAGGGTGAGCATCAGTTTTGGTTACCAAGTTGAGACCTCTATAGTCTACACAAAACCGCATTTCCTTCTTTCCATCTTTGGAATGGGGTTTTGGTACAAGTACCACAGGAGAAGCCCATGGACTTTCAGAGTGCTCAACCACTCCTAGTTCTAACATTTTCTGCACCTCTTGCTTTATGCAGTCCCTGACATGGTCAGGCTGCCTATAGATCTTACTTTTGACAGGTAAACTGTCTCCAGTATCTATAGTGTGCTCACACCAAGAAGTGGTACCTGGCACAGTAGAGAAGAGTTCAGAGAATTGATCTAGGAGATTTATGCAATGGTCTTTCTGCTCAGCAGTAAGACAATCAGCCAAAACTATACCTTCCACACGAGCATCTTGTTCTGTGGAAGAGAAGAGATCAGGTAGAGGATCACTGTCTTCTTCCTGTCCCTCATCAGTTGCCATGAGCAGGGTGAGATCAGCCCTGTCATAGTAGGGTTTCAGGCGGTTGACATGGAGCACCCTAAGGGGACTCCTGGCAGTGCCTAAGTCAACTAAATAGGTGACTTCTCCCTTCTTTTCAACAATTGTGTGGGGTCCACTCCATTTATCTTGGAGTGCTCTTGGGGCCACAGGCTCCAAGACCCACACTTTCTGCCCTGGTTTGTACTGAACCAAAACAGCCTTCTGATCATGCCATTGCTTCTGGAGCTCTTGGCTGGCCTGAAGGTTTTTGCTGGCCTTTTTCATGTACTCAGCCATCCTTGATCTGAGGCCAAGTACATAATCCACAATATCCTGTTTAGGAGCTTTTAAAGGTTGTTCCCAACCCTCCTTTACAAGTGTGAGTGGACCCCTAACAGGGTGTCCAAAAAGAAGTTCAAAGGGGCTGAAGCCCACTCCTTTCTGGGGTACCTCCCTGTAGGCAAAAAGGAGGCATGGTAGAAGGATATCCCATCTCCTGCGGAGTTTTTCAGGGAGACCCATAATCATGCCTTTGAGAGTTTTATTAAATCTCTCCACCAGTCCATTTGTTTGTGGATGATAGGGTGTAGTGAACTTGTAAGTTACACCACACTCCTTCCACATGGCCTTTAAGTATGCAGACATGAAATTGCTTCCCCTGTCTGATACTACTTCCTTTGGGAAGCCCACTCTGGAAAATATTCCCAGGAGGGCCTTTTCCACTGCAGGTGCTGTAGTGGTCCTTAAAGGGATTGCTTCAGGGTATCTTGTGGCATGGTCCACTACCACCAAGATAAACCTATTGCCTGAAGCAGTAGGAGGGTCAAGGGGGCCAACTATGTCAACCCCTACCCTTTCAAAGGGAACCCCAACCACGGGCAGTGGAATAAGGGGTGCCTTTGGGGTGCCACCTGTCTTGCCACTGGCTTGACAGGTTTCACAGGACTTACAAAGATCTTTTGTGTCCTCAGACATCCTAGGCCAATGAAACAAGGGAACAAGTCTGTCCCAAGTTTTCATTTGACCCAGGTGCCCAGCTAGGGGAATGTCGTGGGCAAGAGTTAGGAGGAACTTTCTGTACTCCTGAGGAATCACTAATCTCCTGGCAGCTCCAGGTTTAGGATCCCTATGCTCAGTGTACAAGAGGTTGTCCTCCCAGTAAACTCTGTGAGAGTCACTGACATCCCCATTAGCCTGTTTGACAGCTTGCTGTCTTAGACCCTCTAATGTGGGACAGGTTTGCTGTGCCACACTCAGCTCCTCCCTGGCAGGCCCCCCTTCACCCAAAAGCTCAGCAGTGTCTGCTTCCAGCTCCTCTGGTGTAGGTTCTGCACAGGGAGGGAATTCTTCTTCCTCAGAAGTTGAATCCACTGTAGAGGGAGGGATAGTAGGAAGTGGTTTGCTTCTACTAGCCCTAGCTTTAGGGAGCACTTGGACCATTGTTCCAGGATCCAAGCTTCCCTGACCTTTTTGCTTTTTGGCCTGAGCCCTTGTCAAAGCAAAAATATGCCCTGGGATGCCCAGCATTGCTGCATGGGCCTCCAACTCCACATCTGACCAAGCTGATGTCTCCAAATCATTTCCTAGTAGACAGTCTACAGGTAAATCTGTGGCTACCACAACTTTCTTTGGACCAGTAACCCCCCCCCAGTTGAGATTAACAACAGCCATGGGGTGGCTAAGTGTGTTGTTGTGAGCATCGGTTACTTGGTACTGGTGACCAAGTAGGTGTTGTTCAGGGTGGACCAGTTTCTCTATGACCATAGTCACACTGGCTCCAGTGTCCCTGTAGGCCTGAACCTCAACACCATTTATTAGGGGTAGCTGCTTGTACTTATCCATATTAAGGGGACAAGCAACTAAGGTGGCTAAATCAATAGCCCCCTCAGAGACTAACACAGCCTCTGTGGCCTCCCTAACAAGGCCAACCCCAACTAAATTACCAATAGTGAGCCCAGCTACTCCCTTGGATTGGCTATTAGTAGGTTTGCTCCCACCACCACTGCTATTAGTAGGGACACTAGGGGTAGCAGTAGGGGTTGTAGTGGTAGGAGGCTTGGTGATTTTCTTTGGACAACTGGGATCTGTTGTCCAATGGCCTTTTACTTTACATAAATAGCACCATGGTTTCTTTCCTTTGTTTTGATTAAAGGAGGATTTGGACCCACCACCCCCACCAGAGTGTTTTTGTTGGCCTGATGAAGACTCATTTTTAGATTTGTCCCCACCCTTGTCAGAAGACTTACCATCCTTCTTTTTGTTGCCATCTTTGTCACCCCCTGTATGAACTTTTCTGTTCACCCTTGTTCTGACCCATTTGTCTGCCTTCTTTCCCAATTCTTGGGGAGAGGTCAGATCAGAGTCCACCAAGTACTGGTGCAACAAATCAGACACACAATTATTAAGAATATGCTCTCTCAGGATCAAGTTATACAGGCTGTCATAATCAGTAACTTTACTGCCATGTAACCACCCCTCCAAGGCCTTCACTGAATGGTCAATGAAATCAACCCAGTCTTGTGAAGACTCCTTTTTGGTCTCTCTGAACTTTATCCTGTATTGTTCAGTGGTTAAGCCATAACCATCCAGGAGTGCATTCTTAAGAATTTTGAAATCATTGGCTTCACTTTCTTTCACAGTAAGGAGCCTATCCCTACCTTTTCCACTAAATGATAGCCATAGGATAGCAGCCCACTGCCTTTGAGGGACATCCTGTACAACACAGGCCCTCTCAAGTGCAGCAAACCACTTGTTAATGTCATCCCCCTCCTTATAAGGGGGAACTATCTTGTGCAGATTCCTGGAATCATGCTCTTTTGCAGGATGACTATGGGGAATACTGCTGCTGCCACCATGGGTTTCTAAACCCAACTTCTGTCTTTCCTTCTCTAATTCTAAAGACTGTCTATCCAAATCCAGCTGTTGCTTTTTAAGCTTCAGTCTGGTTTGTTCCACCCTCAACTTATTGAGTTCCCTTTCTAACAATCTGTCATCAGGGTTGGTGGGAGGGACATTTCTAGATACAGATGTATGATGGGAATGAACAGAAGGAGACCTGTCCCTTACAGAGGGCACCCTAGCAGCTTGGCTAACAGAAACATCAGTACCACTGTGGTGTGAATAAATGCTTTTGCTATGATGTGAGACAAAACTATTTATATGGTGTGGCTCTTCATCATTACCACCTATGCTAGACTGTCTTGTAATGGGAAGGCTAAGAAGTTTCTTTCCTGAACATTTACCTGGGGGAGTCCCTGGATCAGATTGAGAACCATTAGCTACTTTTTCAACAGATGGGGCACTTTTAGCCTTATCTTGTTCTCTAAGCATGTTAAGTAACAGTTCCAAGGAAGGATTCTTCCCTACACTCAAACCTCTCTCTATGCAGAGACTCCTTGCTCCTTTCCAGCTAAGGTGATCATATGCAAGTTTGGACAGATCAACATTTTGGCCTGTGCCAGACATTTTTAGAGAGAGTTAAAGTGATAGCAAAAGAGAAAAAAAGTTTGTCAGAGCTTTTAGAAAGACAGAGAAAAAAACTTTTACAACTTTTTAGAACTTTTTAGAAAGTTTAGAAGTACTTTTCAGCACTTAGAAAAGAGTGAAAAGAGGAAATGCAAAACTTTTTGGCTATGTGTATATACACTGAACTTGTTTTGTATATTTTTCTCTTATGAAAAGTACAATGACAAGAGTGGTAAGTAGTCTCAAAGCACTTATCCCACCACTGCACAACCAATGTAGGAGGCTGGACTGGCTTGTAGTGAGTACCAAGGGGTACTTGCACCTTGCACCAGGCCCAGTTATCCCTTATTAGTGTATAGGGTGTCTAGCAGCTTAGGCTGATAGATAATGGTAGCTTAGCAGAGCAGCTTAGGCTGAACTAGGAGACGTGTGAAGCTACTACAGTACCACCTAGTGTCATATGCACAATATCATAGGAAAACACAATACACAGTTATACTAAAAATAAAGGTACTTTATTTTTATGACAATATGCCAAAGTATCTTAGAGTGTACCCTCAGTGAGAGGATAGGAAATATACACAAGATATATATACACAATAGCAAAAATATGCAGTATAGTCTTAGAAAAAAGTGCACACAATGTATAGTTACAATAGGATGCAATGGGGAAACATAGGGATAGGGGCAACACAAACCATATACTCCAAAAGTGGAATGCGAACCACGAATGGACCCCAAACCTATGTGACCTTGTAGAGGGTCGCTGGGACTATTAGAAAATAGTGAGAGTTAGAAAAATAACCCTCCCCAAGACCCTGAAAAGTGAGTGCAAAGTGCACTAAAGTTCCCCTAAGGACAAAGAAGTCGTGTTAGAGGAATAATGCAGGAAAGACACAAACCAACAATGGAACAACTGTGGATTTCCAATCTAGGGTACCTGTGGAACAAAGGGACCAAGTCCAAAAGTCACAAGGAAGTCGGAGATGGGCAGATGCCCAGGAAATGCCAGCTGTGGGTGCAAAGAAGCTTCTACTGGACATAAGAAGCTGAGGTTTCTGCAGGAACGAAAAGGGCTAGAGACTTCCCCTTTAGTGGACGGATCCATCTCGCCATGGAGAGTCGAGCAAAAGTGTTTTCCCGCCGAAAGAATGCCAACAAGCCTTGCTAGCTTCAAATCGTGCGGTTAGCGTTTTTGGATACTGCTGTGGCCCAGGAGGGACCAGGAGGTCGCAAATTGGACCAGGAGAGAGAGGGGACGTCGAGCAAGACAAGGAGCCCTCTTAGCAGCTGGTAGCACCCGGAGAAGTGCCAGAAACAGGCACTACGAGGATGCATAAAACGGTGCTCACCCGAAGTTGCACAAAGAAGTCCCACGTCGCCGGAGAACAACTTAGGAGGTCGTGCAATGCAGGTTAGAGTGCCGTGGACCCAGGCTGGACTGTGCACAAAGGATTTCCGCCGGAAGTGCACGGAGGCCGGAGTAGTTGCAAAAGTCGCGGTTCCCAGCAATGCAGTCTAGCGAGGTGAGGCAAGGACTTACCTCCACCAAACTTGGACTGAAGAGTCACTGGACTGTGGTGGCCACTTGGACAGAGTTGCTGGATTCGAGGGACCTCGCTCGTCGTGCTGAGAGGAGACCCCAGGGACCGGTAATGCAGCTTTTTGGTGCCTGCGGTTGCAGGGGGAAGATTCCGTAGACCCACGGGAGATTTCTTCGGAGCTTCTAGTGCAGAGAGGAGGCAGACTACCCCCACAGCATGCACCACCAGGAAAACAGTCGAGAAGGCGGCAGGATCAGCGTTACAGAGTTGCAGTAGTCGTCTTTGCTACTTTGTTGCAGTGTTGCAGGCTTCCAGCGCGGTCAGCAGTCGATTCCTTGGCAGAAGGTGAAGAGAGAGATGCAGAGGAACTCGAATGAGCTCTTGCATTCGTTATCTAAAGTTTCCCCAGAGACAGAGACCCTAAATAGCCAGAAAAGAGGGTTTGGCTACTTAGGAGAGAGGATAGGCTAGCAACACCTGAAGGAGCCTATCACAGGGAGTCTCTGACGTCACCTGGTGGCACTGGCCACTCAGAGCAGTCCAGTGTGCCAGCAGCACCTCTGTTTCCAAGATGGCAGAGGTTTGGAGCACACTGGAGGAGCTCTGGACACCTCCCAGGGGAGGTGCAGGTCAGGGGAGTGGTCACTCCCCTTTCCTTTGTCCAGTTTCACGCCAGAGCAGGGCTAAGGGGTCCCCTGAACCGGTGTAGACTGGCTTATGCAGAATTGGGCACATCTGTGCCCAACAAAGCATTTCCAGAGGCTGGAGGAGGCTACTCCTCCCCTGCCTTCACACCATTTTCCAAAGGGAGAGGGTGTCACACCCTCTCTCAGAGGAAGTTCTTTGTTCTGCCATCCTGGGCCAGGCCTGGCTGGACCCCAGGAGGGCAGATGCCTGTCTGAGGGGTTGGCAGCAGCAGCAGCTGCAGTGAAACCCCAGGAAGGGCAGTTTGGCAGTACCAGGGTCTGTGCTACAGACCACTGGGATCATGGGATTGTGCCAACTATGCCAGGATGGCATAGAGGGGGCAATTCCATGATCATAGACATGTTACATGGCCATATTCGGAGTTACCATTGTGAAGCTACATATAGGTAGTGACCTATATGTAGTGCACGCGTGTAATGGTGTCCCCGCACTCACAAAGTTCAGGGAATTGGCTCTGAACAATGTGGGGGCACCTTGGCTAGTGCCAGGGTGCCCTCACACTAAGTAACTTTGCACCTAACCTTTACCAGGTAAAGGTTAGACATATAGGTGACTTATAAGTTACTTAAGTGCAGTGTAAAATGGCTGTGAAATAACGTGGACGTTATTTCACTCAGGCTGCAGTGGCAGGCCTGTGTAAGAATTGTCAGAGCTCCCTATGGGTGGCAAAAGAAATGCTGCAGCCCATAGGGATCTCCTGGAACCCCAATACCCTGGGTACCTCAGTACCATATACTAGGGAATTATAAGGGTGTTCCAGTAAGCCAATGTAAATTGGTAAAATGGTCACTAGCCTGTTAGTGACAATTTGGAAAGAAATGAGAGAGCATAACCACTGAGGTTCTGATTAGCAGAGCCTCAGTGAGACAGTTAGTCACTACACAGGTAACACATTCAGGCACACTTATGAGCACTGGGGCCCTGGGTTACCAGGGTCCCAGTGACACCTACAACTAAAACAACATATATACAGTGAAAAATGGGGGTAACATGCCAGGCAAGATGGTACTTTCCTACAGAGAACTTGATCCAAGGACCTTCCTCTCAACCAGGTCCAATACCTCCAAGAAGTCGCACGAAGCAGAGTCGCCTGCTAGGCTGCTAGCAGCTTTAGGGACCTCTCCCTCAAATACTTCGGCCCCATAGCCCAGCAGTCTGAGCACGACTGGCAGTCATGGTTGCCCTCCAGGGACCAAAGACACATGCGGTGTGAGTCCATCAATCACAGGCACCACAGAGTTTAAAACCTGTCTTCTTCATTGACATTCTCACACACCAGAAGGATAACCTCAAAAAGTGTAAATAAAAAGTTGCAAAAAGGCTGCGCAGAAAAAAAAGAACTGATGTCAGACTGCCGAAGTGGTGCCTATAGATGAAGCAGAGGTCACTTCAGGCACAGGTGAATGCCACCGAATGACGCATAGGGTACTCACCAAAAATCTTCCGGATTCAGTCTGACGCCTGAGGAGAATTCAATGGTAAGGAATCTGGAGCTAGATATTGTTTCTACCAGATGAGGTATTATCGAAGGTAAGTAACCTTTCTGATGGATACAACTACCGTGGATTCCTCACCTTATGAATTCACCTATGGGCCAGCATCCGACGGAAAATCTTCTTCCCAGCTCTCCACGTCGACGAGGACGTCACAATTGCACGGCTCTACGCGACTCTGTGTGATGTCACCGTGCCAATAAGAAGTCCTCGCCGGCGTGCTGACCTCAGTTCCCATTTTTCTGTGCCTTCAACGCTAACGGTTTTCTCCTAGCTCTTGCTACTGTTGGAGATCTTCCATCTTGTTGCTAGTTTCCATTGGTTTCTAGTTACAATGTCTTCTCCCAGGAAGTCGGGTTTTGAGCCATGTCGAGAGTGCGGGGGTCGCATGTCAGTTACTGACCCTCATGACGATTGCCTTTGATGTCTGAGCTCTGAGCATGACGTCGAGGAGTGTGTCTTTTGCCAAAGCATGAATCCTAAGGCTTTGAAGGAAAGAGAGGCCAAACTCTTTTTGGCCAAGGCGAAGAAGGGGCACAAGAGCCATTGTGGATCCTCTTCCCACGATTCTTTGAAGAGACATAAGAAACTGAGTTGTCCTGACTCTCGGCATTGTTCGGCTCGGATCCGGTCAAGATCAAGGTCTCCATCACGACGGTGCCATGAGACGTGCAAGGTGACTTCGACGGTGACCCTGCAGCCTCAGAGCCCTGAGGCTTCTCCGGCGCCGTCGGTCTTCGAGGTAGTGGCACCTCCAGACAGTCCTCGATTTTCACCCCCTGCTCGTGATTCCGATGCTCAGCAAGCACAGGTGCAACCTGGAGATCAGCGGCATCCTGTCTTCCCAACTCCGGGAGCGGATCCAGCGGCATTTTTTAATGAAATGTTCTCGATGTTCAATACGATGGCCCCTGCTGGTGCACCGGCTGGTCCCACAGGTCCGTTACCATTTTCGTTGGGCTCTCCTGCTCCATACAAGGCGGCGCCTATGAGAAAGTAGCCTCTTTCTAGCCTTGTTACCCCCACTTTAGGTCTGTTTGTGAGTATATGTCAGGTGTTTTCACTGCCTCACTGGGATCCTGCTAGCCAGCACCCAATGCTCATAGTGAAAACCCTATGGGGCATATTTATACTCCGTTTGTGCCGAATGTGCGTCAACATTTTTGACGCACAATCAGCGCAAACGTTGCCCCATATTTAAACCCTGACGCCCGAGCCCGCGGACGATAAAAATCCGCAGTGTGCGTCATTTTCTGGATGCGATAACCCGCCCTGCGTTAATGATATGCAGGGTAGGCGTTCCCGTCCAAAAAACAACGCACACGGGCGTGCGTCGTATTTATGCTTCCGGGCAAAAATGACTCTCGGCCGGGAGGCGGAGCAAAAAAATGACGCAAAGCCCGATGTGCGTCAAAATTTAACGCCTGGGTCAGGGCAGGCGTTAAAATGGGGCAAACACACCTGTATTTAATCAGAACACACAGAACAAACAACAGAGCAGCAGAGCAGCAACAGGGAGACATGGAGGTGATTTTTATCCAGCGTGCATGTAGACGCAGAGCCCTGCAGCAACAACAGCAGCTACAACAACAACAGCAGGGACCCCAAAGGCAGCGCAGAAGGCAGAAGAGGATATTCCGCCCAAGAACAACCCTGCATGGCCTCAGAGAACACGACATCATACAGAGGTACCGGTTGAACTGGCAGGCCATCCAGCAGCTGCTGAGAAATATTGAACAGCAGTTGGCCCCCACTTTAGTGACACCCCACACCATACCAACAGAAACAAAGCTGCTTGCCGTACTTCACCTGCTGGCAAGTGGCTCGTTTCAGACAACTCGTGCCCTGGTTGGCGGAATATCACAACCATCATTCTCTGCATTTCTGCCAAAAGTACTGGATGCCATCATTCGCCTGACACCCCTCCACATCTGCTTCCCTAACACACTGCAGAAGCAGCAGGAAACAAAACAGGGGTTCTACGCCATCAGTGGCTTCCCACACGTCCTTGGTGCAATCGACTGCACACACGTACGCCTTGTGCCACCTGCTGCAACAGAACACCTCTACCGCAACAGGAAGCACACACATTCCATCAACGTGCAGGCCATAGTCGATCACCAAGGATTGATCAGCAACATCGTGGCTAAATATCCTGGGAGTGTACATGACTCCTTCATCTTCCGTCTCTCTACCATCAACCAACACTTCCAGGATGGACGGTATGGCAATGGAATACTTGTTGGTAAGTACAGAAATCTACTTATATACACACTGCACAGCAACCCTCTAGGACACACAACACATACACCACAACAGCAACATGTCGACAGGAACACACTGAGGTCCTCACATCACTAGCCATGTTTCTTAAGTCACCATTGAACCTGTCACACATTGGAATTTACTGTACAGCTTAATGTGAAGACATTAATGAGTGTGGTTGCCTAAATGTCACCTTGCAAATTGGAAGTGTCACAATAACCTGTACATCAATACATTGCATAAGTCTAAAGGTGTGGGATGTCCAGGGTACTTTCATATGAACGTGTTAACGACACTTTCAATTTTAACTCTGCATGGAACTATCATGTCACCCCCAGTGAAGACACACGGACACCTGTATCACAAGTCACAATGCTAGGGAGGACACACTCTATTGCAATTCCCAAAACATACTGCTGACAAACGGTTAGCTAACAAACACTTGCTCAGCCAAGGAAAAAACACAATGCAAAAGTTTTAGCCTACAAGTATAGGTTGTCACATTAGTACACAAAAGAGTCACAGACAACACAAGACAACTACTGCCATTAAAGGTCTTTACAAGAGTGCCTCCTACATCTACATGATCCCATTCTGTGTTTTTCTTTCAGCTGATCAGGGGTATGGCATCCAGCCTTGGCTAATGACACCATTTGGGAACCCGACTACTGCTGCAGAGCGGGCATACAATGACGCCCATAAGAGGACACGCAGCATTGTTGAGCGGACCTTTGGGATCCTAAAGTCAAGGTTCCGCTGCCTTGACATCGCTGGCGGTAGCCTGCTATATTCCCCAGAGATGGTCTGTAGGATCATACTCACTTGTGCCATATTGCACAACATTTGTGTAAAAAGGAACATTCCCCTCCTTGAACCAGACCCAGACATGCCTGAAGACGACAAAGAGGAGGATGCTGGCCTGAAACAGGAGGGGGAACAACCAAACACGGCTGCTGGACTGCGTAGGCGCCAACAGATTGTAAATCATTTCTTTTCATAATTTCTTATATCACCATTTAATGCACAATTGTAAATAAACACAGATAACAAACACCACATCATGGTTTGGCCTATTAATTTCTGCCCACCTTTAGTTTGAAATTGCTGAAGAAGAATGTCGTCTCATTGAGCAATAATGACATAACACTCATCACACAAAAAATATACACCACAAATGTCTGCACAGAGGCTATGATGTTACATGATACATTACCATCCACAGAGGCCAACAGGAGTACAAATGTGGCAATGACACGTGCCTGATCCAGACACCTGAGACATTCTCTCACTCAGCACAAAAATGTAGCTCATTTGAAAGTCTCATTACACGTGTTCAGTGACAGGGTGGGACCATCCATGTGTAGGTGACGATGTCCTCAATGGCTTCTCTCCATTTTTGCTACAAACAATGCCCAATTGGAACAAGATTAGCTGCCACTAACTCATGAGGAGACCTGGAAGTTACAGTGACAACATACACCCAGACAGTTGATAGTGGATCTACATAGGACCACACATATAAACATGTGCCATCCAATCAACCAAATATTTGCAAGCAGCCGATCACAGTAGTGTCCCAGTTGGAACCTAGCAGGAAGAATGAAACATGCCACTAAACCAGGTAATGCATAAAGGGCCACATACATCAACAACCTATTTGTCATCAGCACATGAGGAACGCCGAGATTTAGAAAAACATTTCAATGCAAAATGGTATGTCAGATTGCTCCAAATAATCAATAGGGCAAACGTCAAATGTGCAAATGGGATTATTGAATGGCAAACAGTGAATAATACCCTATGGCCTTCCATGAGCCTGCTGCTGCAGGTTTAGCATTACTGAATAAATGAAACCCTTGGATAAATTAGCAAATCTGGAAGGGCAAACCCTAGGGTGCTGGGGGCCTAAGTCCACCTATACCGCCCCCCAAATATACATGAAATATGCACATGTGAAGTACACACATGCATAAGGCGCATGTGTGGCATACATGTCAAAAGTAAAACACATATAAAAAGATACACAAATTCAAAATAAGGACATGGTTACCCCCATAAAAAGTGTAAGTGACAATTGCACAACCTATTTGGACTATAGATAATTGGATTACCGTGATAAATGTGGACACATTGTTGCTAAGGAATACATCCTGGTATCCCATTCATCATGTGAAATTAGCCATCAGCAATTACCCAAAATATGTGTACAATTATGGGTAATAACCATTTTGAGCAATCATTACTATTACACTGTGAATGCCTTCTATACATCCTATATGGGACATGTGTCATAGCTAAACCCAAATGTGTATCACTTAGCACCGTTTGGTCATGACAAAATTCCTTTCACAATCTGACAAATTTAAGACATATTTCTCAAAATGCATCATATTTCCACGCATACAGCTTGGGCGTCATAATTTTTTGACGTACAGGAGTGCACATAATGGAGAGTCAAAAAATATCATTTAGAAATTAATATATTAATAAGCAGAATTACATGGCCACCATATTTTCTATGATGCGTCATATTTCAACATACAGCTTGGGCGTCATAATTTTTTGACGTACAGGAGTGCACATAATGCAGAGTCAAAAAATATCATTTAGAAATTAATATATTAATAAGCAGAATTACATGGCCACCATATTTTCTATGATGCGTCATATTTCCACGCATACAGCTTGGGCGTCATAATTTTTTGACACACAGGAGTGCACATAATGGAGAGTCAAAAAATATTATTTAGAAATTAATATATTAATAAGCAGAATTACATGGCCACCATATTTTCTATGATGCGTCATATTTCCACGCATACCGCTTGGGCGTCATAATTTTTTGACGTACAGGAGTGCACATAATGGAGAGTCAAAAAATATCATTTAGAAATTAATATATTAATAAGCAGAATTACATGGCCACCATATTTTCTATGATGCGTCATATTTCCACGCATACAGCTTGGGCGTCATAATTTTTTGACGCACAGGAGTGCACATAATGGAGAGTCAAAAAATATCATTTAGAAATTAATATATTAATAAGCAGAATTACATGGGCACCATATTTTCTATGATGCGTCATATTTCCACGCATACCGCTTGGGCGTCATAATTTTTTGACGTACAGGAGTGCACATAATGGAGAGTCAAAAAATATCATTTAGAAATTAATATATTAATAAGCAGAATTACATGACCACCATATTTTCTATGATGCGTCATATTTCCACGCATACCGCTTGGGCGTCATAATTTTTTGACGTACAGGAGTGCACATAATGGAGAGTCAAAAAATATAATTTAGAAATTAATATATTAATAAGCAGAATTACATGGCCACCATATTTTCGATGATGCGTCATATTTCCACGCATACAGCTTGGGCGTCATAATTTTTTGACATACAGGAGTGCACATAATGCAGAGTCAAAATTAATTTTCATATCTGGTCATCATATTTGCCAGCGGCATAAATTTCAACTCTAGAACTGTAAAATAAGCCTCACACAAATATAAGGGAACAATGTCGAAAAATTATTTGACTCTGCATTATGTGCACTGTTATGCGTCAAAAAATATGACGCACAATCTGTATGCGTGAAAATATGACGCATAACGGAAAATAAAAACGGCGGCCATTTTATGCAGGATGTGATGTAATAGGATATCCTGTTTATAGATTCTGTACTGTGGGTGTACTTTCACTTTCACTTTGCAGTCTCAGATTATTCTAGACTGCGTGGCTGTGTGGAAAGTGTTGTCCTGTGTTTTAGTGCTTTTGTGTCCAGTGTACCTTCTCTATTGTGCTTTTGTGATCATTGTTTTGTTGTTGAATATTGTCTGAGTCTGTTTTGTATACTTTTGTCAAGTCCAGAGTTTCTTTTATTGTCTGTGGGAGTCTGTTCTGGGTAGTTTAAATTTGGGGTTAGTTGGGCTCTTATTCTTAAGTTTTCTTTTTTTTTCACTACTCTACCTTTCCCCATTTCCCCCTTTTCCTTTTTGTTCCAACTTTTTCACCTTTATAAGTGCAGAGATGTCAGGTAGGCCACGGCTTGCCAGGATGGGTGAGGAGGAATTGGGGGGTTTTATATGGCTTGTTTGCCATTTCCTCCCACTCATGCTGGAGGCTGGGGGCCGTGTGATACAGGGGTATCACACGGAGGCACGTAAAGTCCGGTGGGGGAAGGTGCGCCATCACTTGGTCCGGGTCTACGGTAGCCTGAGGAATGACCATCAACTCAAGCACCGCTGGGCTGATCTGATATCCAGGGAGCAGGATCTGCTGGACCACCTGGGAATCAGGATTGGTGGCCATGTTGGTGAGTAAAAATCAATTACATGTGAATAATTGAAAGCTGTGTGGGGACATGTGATGATTGTTACCCAATCTGCTAGATAAGTAACTGACTGTGTGTAATGCTAGGCAAACCTACTGGGTGATTGTTGCACAATGTGTAGGAAGACAAATGCTAGCAGTCAGATAGCTCATGTTTTCTACACATACCGGATGCCTGTAGCTGTGTGTAATGTAGTGTTGCCTTTGTGTCAGACAAGCGACACGTTAATGCCTCTATTTGAACTCTACAGGTCATAATAGCCAGTGAAAAATGGATGTTGAAACATCATACCTACATATGTAGACGCCATAGCTAGACAGAAATTTGTAAACCCAATATGATGCTATAAATGAGTGGTGCCTTCAAGTCAATTGAAGTTAGCTATGTTGTCCACACATATGTCACATGTGTGTCTGGTTGGTGTGTGTTGAAAATGACCACATAGCCTGTTTGAGTTTGAGGGGTCATGCAGTCCTCAAGTAACCAGCTTTTGGATGTCTCTCTGGGATGCACATGATGAGATGAATGCACCCCGATATTGTTGGGGCATACTAATGGAGGTGTATCTTTGACACCACATGACTGTCCTGGACACTGCATGTGTGTAGTAGGGTGTGTAACTGTAACAGGAGACTCATCCAATGTAAATGTTGGTTAAGAATTCTTCCATGCAGTATGAGCATGTGTGAAAGTGTTTCATTACGCCTGTCATATTCTCACATTGTCATTGTAACTGCAATTGTTTGTCAGTGCACGGAGTCTGAGTATATTCTTCCTTCCATGCTTTACAGGTGGACCTGCACCGTACACCGTGGGAGAGGTGGCTCATTTTGAGGACCCCGACACCTACAGTGAGTGTGGCATGAGTGCTATTTTTATTGTTTGCTAGTGATGCATGATGGACTACTGTGTGTACAACAGAATTCAAGGTTTGATGCGCTGCCCATTCATTGGTATTGTTGCATTAGTGGGATTTCAAATATCACTTCAGTTTCAGTAGAACAATGCTTATCCATCTCTCAGATTTAGGGGCTGTAGGACATTCCAGTCGGCCCCGCTATGGGGAGTGGGATGAGTCATGTGGAATACACTGGTTAATGTAAAAGTTGCTCTGGGACTTGGCTTGGACTGAGTCTGCATTTCAGACTGACATTCTCCCAGATAGCTTCTGCAAAAGGCTTGTCTTAAATATGCAGCTTCCCTAGTTGAGGATGGACTGAGTACACTGTAGGTTGGATCTTCCGGGGGCATGTACTTCCACAAGTTGAACTAGAAGTGTGTGGGACTAGAGTGCAATGGCCTAGGTGTTCATTCTACTCATGATCATGGGTGTTCTTGCTCCTCTGTGTGTGTGTTAAAATATGCCTCACTGGTAGTATGTGATGTTGGCCTAAGTCAGTGCATTTTGACATGTGTGGACCTTGGATAGGACAAGGTTTGGCTGACTCCAACTTGTTGCTAGCCCTTCATTGGTGTTGTGTGTGGAGGCAAATACTTGTTGACCTTTCTATACACTCCTGGGTGTGCATTGAATCTGGGATTGTTGGTTGTTCTTCCCAACCCACCCTCAAAGACTGCCATGTGATTGGGAATAGGGTACCTAGGACTGTAGAAACCAGTATGTTACACATACTTGTGACCTTTTGCAACTTTGTTTAGAACCTAGTGTACACATTCGGTTATGGCACATGAGTTCAATATTTGCAAAAAACATTTACAAATGGCATTGAGTGAGGGTTGTGATAGTTATCACATAGAGTGACATATGTAGTGAAGTCAGTATGCGGAAGAGGTTCAACCATAATGTCAGCTGCATCACCCATTATTTGGATGAGAAGTTTAGGCTGATGTCACCCATCATGTTGAGACATGGATATGCTAGGTGTGAGATGCCCTTTTGTATGCAGGCTTCACATGTACTTCCTCTGAGACTTTCAATGAACTATGTTGTGACAATCGCTGTAACAAATACAGTACAAGTAATGTGCAATTGACCCATTGTGCAATTCCACCCAATGCATTTCCTATGGTAAATAGTTGCCATATCTCATCACAGCTGCAAACATGAGTGCCGCAGAGAGACATCAGTTTGAACGGCGTGCAATGAGATACCGGCACATCCTGCAGGTGCAGTCGGGGTTCAGGAGGATGGCCCGAAAATACCAAGCCGATCGGGCCTCTGGGGCATGGTGGGCCTCACCACAGGGTGGCCCTACATTGCCCACAACAGCCACCACCACCACATCCACCAGGTCTCCCCAAGTGGCCCCAGCAAAGGCGGGGACAGTTGACCCTGCCTCGTCAGCACGACCTGGACCCAGCAATTTCCAACACGCAGGACAGTCCAGTGGGCAAACAACTACTGCCACACCGTCCACCTCGGCCAGCACACAGACTGCAGCAGCCCCTCCTATTGACCCAGCGGCATTCCTGGCATTAAACCGTAAAATGGACGAATTTATTTCAAAGGTGGACAAGCTAAGCTAGGATGTGGCATATATTAAGAAAAGGGTTCAGTCCATCAGGCGGACCCTACGGAGGGCCAACCTCTAGGACTTTATTGCATGTTTTACATTTACCCCTCCCCTCTCTCCTCTTTCCTTTTTGTACTGATAGTTGGGTTTTGGGGATTAGTGTTAGGTTAGTGTAGGTTGTTAGCTTAGTTAGTGTTAGGGAGGAGGGTGGGGGGTCCTTATTCTTTCTATTTTTCATTTTTGTGTGGGTGGGTGGGGGTCAATGTTGGGATTCCTGTTTGTTATTTAAAAAAAAAAAAAAAAAAAAAAAAGAATAACAAAAAAATATATGATTGTTTAGGATAGTATAGTATGTGTGCAGGTTAGTATGTGTTGTCCTGCATGTGTCCTGTCTCATAATGGTGGGTGGGGGATTGATGTTTAGATCGATTCGTTATATGTGTAGAGTAAGTTTAGCTTAGGTTAGTTAGGGACAGTTGGAGGTTAGGAGTAGTCAGGTTAGATTAGTGTAGGTATGACTTTTCCCTTAGTTGCCTCTGGTGTGAATACATAGGAATAAACATATAGTTAACCCTTTGCATTATGCGTTAACTGCTACTTGATCATGGCCTTGACATCAGTGTAGGTGAATGTTTTTCTATGACATTTGTGTCCTATGCTACACACCACAGAAAATGGAGGTTTAACATGGCAGCTACCCCTGTGCTAACTTGGTAAGTATCCACCATTTGGGAGACCCACCATTGGTAGTTTACATCGATCACCAAGGATTTGTGTTGATGAGTAGGTATTCTACATCACAAAGTGTGCTTCCAGACTTGGTATTGTGGGTAATTTATTTGGTCGGACTGCAGTGTGATGTTCAGGGAGATCTTTGTAGATGAGGTGTTGTTAACACTCTTGTCTTGTTGCCTTCATTGCTGACATAGATCATGTGTGTAAAAATTCAGCATGACTTCCCTTCATGGAAGTATACTCAGAAAGGGTGATTGATGCAGTGTTTATTTGTGTTTGCTTCGATTATGCTGTATAATTTCATGTTTTAGTATTGCATGGTGCCTACATTTATCAGCCACCATTAATGGACTTGAATTGCTATAGATGGAGCATTATTCTGTCCAACACAGCATGATTGTGTGTGGTTTGTCCCTTCATCAGTTATTCTCCTCAGGATGGTAAGGCTATGATGCAATCCTGGCCACTGCACAGATGTATCAGACTACATGATGTCAGGACAGTTGTATTGACAAGCTACATGGTTGTCACACAGGCACTTTAGAGTTATCTACTGCACAGTTGATGTGTCAAATAACACAGAGACATATTAGGTGTGCAAGTGCTATTTATTGATAGGTGCTGTAGTGCAAAATGTCCATTGTCCATGTTTGCTGAGTCCGTTCTGGTGCATTCTTACATGGTGATCCTACAGAAGGGGTGTGGATGATGCTCCTGACATGCTGGGGTGATGTCACAGACAGTGCAGAGGGACAGGATTTGCTGAATAGTAGGAGAGAGACATTCACTGGCAATGTTGACAAGTCATACAGTGGTTAGCAGAACAGTCATTGAGTGTAGTTGTAGTGAGACTGGCATTTGACAAAACGTAGGACCTTGGTCAAAGTAGGTGTGAGAAGGTAGCCTCTTTCTAGCCTTGTTACCCCCACTTTTGGCCTGTTTGTGAGTGTATGTCAGGGTGTTTGTCACTGTTTTCACTGTCTCACTGGGATCCTGATAGCCAGGCCTCAGTGCTCATAGTGAAAACACTATGTTTTCAGTATGTTTGTTATGTGTCACTGGGATCCTGCTGGTCAGGACCCCAGTGCTCATAGGTTTGTGGCCTATATGTATGTGTCACTGGGACCCTGTCACACAGGGCCCCAGTGCTCATAGGTGTGCATGTATATGTTCCCTGTGTGGTGCCTAACTGTCTCACTGAGGCTCTGCTAACCAGAACCTCAGTGGTTATGCTCTCTCATTACTTCCAAATTGTCACTGACAGGCTAGTGACCATTTTTACCAATTTACATTGGCTTACTGGAACACCCTTATAATTCCCTAGTATATGGTACTGAGGTACCCAGGGTATTGGGGTTCCAGGAGATCCCTATGGGCTGCAGCATTTCTTTTGCCACCCATAGGGAGCTTTGACAATTCTTACACAGGCCTGCCACTGCAGCCTGAGTGAAATAACGTCCACGTTACTTCACAGCCATTTTACACTGCACTTAAGTAACTTATAAGTCACCTATATGTCTAACCTTTACCTGGTAAAGGTTAGGTGCAAAGTTACTTAGTGTGAGGGCACTCTGGCACTAGCCAAGGTGCCCCCACATTGTTCAGAGCCAATTCCCTGAACTTTGTGAGTGCGGGGACACCATTACACGCGTGCACTACATATAGGTCACTACCTATATGTAGCTTCACCATGGTAACTCCGAATATGGCCATGTAACATGTCTATGATCATGGAATTGCCCCCTCTATGCCATCCTGGCATTGTTGGTACAATTCCATGATCCCAGTGGTCTGTAGCACAGACCCTGGTACTGCCAGACTGCCCTTCCTGGGGTTTCACTGCAGCTGCTGCTGCTGCCAACCCCTCAGACAGGCAGCTGCCCTCCTGGGGTCCAGCCAGGCCTGGCCCAGGATGGCAGAACAAAGAACTTCCTCTGAGAGAGGGTGTGACACCCTCTCCCTTTGGAAAATGGTGTGAAGGCAGGGGAGGAGTAGCCTCCCCCAGCCTCTGGAAATGCTTTGTTGGGCACAGATGTGCCCAATTCTGCATAAGCCAGTCTACACCGGTTCAGGGACCCCTTAGCCCCTGCTCTGGCGCGAAACTGGACAAAGGAAAGGGGAGTGACCACTCCCCTGACCTGCACCTCCCCTGGGAGGTGTCCAGAGCTCCTCCAGTGTGCTCCAGACCTCTGCCATCTTGGAAACAGAGGTGCTGCTGGCACACTGGACTGCTCTGAGTGGCCAGTGCCACCAGGTGACGTCAGAGACTCCTTGTGATAGGCTCCTTCAGGTGTTAGTAGCCTTTCCTCTCTCCTAGGTAGCCAAACCCTCTTTTCTGGCTATTTAGGGTCTCTGTCTCTGGGGAAACTGCAGATAACGAATGCATGAGCTCAGCCGAGTTCCTCTGCATCTCCCTCTTCACCTTCTGATAAGGAATCGACCGCTGACCGCGCTGGAAGCCTGCAAACCTGCAACATAGTAGCAAAGACGACTACTGCAACTCTGTAATGCTGATCCTGCCGCCTTCTCGACTGTTTTCCTGCTTGTGCATGCTGTGGGGGTAGTCTGCCTCCTCTCTGCACCAGAAGCTCCGAAGAAATCTCCCGTGGGTCGACGGAATCTTCCCCCTGCAACCGCAGGCACCAAAAAGCTGCATCTCCGGTCCCTTGGGTCTCCTCTCAGCACGACGAGCGAGGTCCCTCGAATCCAGCGACACCGTCCAAGTGACCCCCACAGTCCAGTGACTCTTCAGCCCAAGTTTGATGGAGGTAAGTCCTTGCCTCACCTCGCTGGGCTGCATTGCTGGGAACCGCGACTTTGCAAGCTTCTCCGGCCCCTGTGCACTTCCGGCGGAAATCCTGTGTGCACAGCCAAGCCTGGGTCCACGGCACTCTAACCTGCATTGCACGACTTTCTAAGTTGGTCTCCGGCGACGTGGGACTCCTTTGTGCAACTTCGGCGAGCACCGTTTCACGCATCCTCGTAGTGCCTGTTTCTGGCACTTCTCCGGGTGCTACCTGCTTCAGTGAGGGCTCTTTGTCTTGCTCGACGTCCCCTCTCTCTGCAGGTCCAATTTGCGACCTCCTGGTCCCTCCTGGGCCCCAGCAGCGTCCAAAAACGCCAAACGCACGATTTGCGTGTAGCAAGGCTTGTTGGCGTCCATCCGGCGGGAAAACACTTCTGCACGACTCTCCAAGGAGTGGGGGATCCATCCTCCAAAGGGGAAGTCTCTAGCCCTTGTCGTTCCTGCAGTATTCACAGTTCTTCAGCCTAGTAAGAGCTTCTTTGCACCAACCGCTGGCATTTCTTGGGCATCTGCCCATCTCCGAGCTGCTTGTGACTTTTGGACTTGGTCCCCTTGTTCCACAGGTACCTTCAGACAGGAATCCATCGTTGTTGCATTGCTGATTTGTGTTTTCCTTGCATTCTCCCTCTAACACGACTATTTTGTCCTTAGGGGAACTTTGGTGCACTTTGCACTCACTTTTCAGGGTCTTGGGGAGGGCTATTTTTCTAACTCTCACTATTTTCTAATAGTCCCAGCGACCCTCTACAAGGTCACATAGGTTTGGGGTCCATTCGTGGTTCGCATTCCACTTCTGGAGTATATGGTTTGTGTTGCCCCTATCCCTATGTTTCCCCATTGCATCCTATTGTAACTATACATTGTTTGCACTGTTTTCTAAGACTATACTGCATATTTTTGCTATTGTGTATATATATCTTGTGTATATTTCCTATCCTCTCACTGAGGGTACACTCTAAGATACTTTGGCATATTGTCATAAAAATAAAGTACCTTTATTTTTAGTATAACTGTGTATTGTGTTTTCTTATGATATTGTGCATATGACACTAAGTGGTACTGTAGTAGCTTCACACGTCTCCTAGTTCAGCCTGAGCTGCTTTGCTAAGCTACCATTATCTATCAGCCTAAGCTGCTAGACACCCTATACACTAATAAGGGATAACTGGGCCTGGTGCAAGGTGCAAGTACCCCTTGGTACTCACTACAAGCCAGTCCAGCCTCCTACATTGGTTGTGCAGTGGTGGGATAAGTGCTTTGAGACTACTTACCACTCTTGTCATTGTACTTTTCATAAGAGAAAAATATACAAAACAAGGTCAGTGTATATAAACATAGCCAAAAAGTTTTGCATTTCCTCTTTTCACTCTTTTCTAAGTGCTGAAAAGTACTTCTAAACTTTCAAAAAGTTCTTAAAAGTTTAAAAAGTTTTTTCTGTCTTTCCAAAAAGTTCTGAAAACTTTTTTCTCTTTGTCTATCACTTTAACTCTCTCTAAAAATATCTGGCACAGGCCAAAAAGTTGAACTGTCCAAACTTGCATATGATCACCTTAGCTGGAAAGGAGCAAGGAGTCTCTGCATAGAGAGAGGTTTGAGTGTAGGGAAGAATCCTTCCTTAGAACTGTTAATTAATATGCTTAGAGTACAGGATAAGGCCATAAGTGCCCAATCTGTAGAAAAAGTAGCTAATGGTTCTCAATCTGATCCAGGGACTCCCCCAGGAAAAGGTTCAGGAAAGAAACTTCTCAGCCTGCCCATTACTAGTCAGTCTAGCATAGTTGGTACAGAGGTTGAATCACATCATACTGATGATGTGCTCTCACATTATGCTGGTAGCCAAGCTGTTAGGGTGCCCCTTGTAAGGGACAGGTCTCCTTCTGTTCATTCCCATCATACCTCTGTATCTAGAAATGTCCCTCCCACCCACCCTGATGACAGATTGTTAGAAAGGGAGCTCAATAGATTGAGAGTGGAACAAACCAGACTGAAGCTCAAGAAGCAACAGCTGGATTTGGATAGACAGTCTTTAGAAATAGAGAGGGAAAGACAGAAGTTGGGTTTAGATACCCATGGTGGCAGCAGCAGTATTCCCCATAGTCATCCTGCAAAAGAGCATGATTCCAGGAATCTGCACAAGATAGTTCCCCCTTATAAGGAGGGGGATGACATTAACAAGTGGTTTGCTGCACTTGAGAGGGCCTGTGCTGTACAGGATGTCCCTCAAAAGCAGTGGGCTGCTATCCTATGGCTATCATTTAGTGGAAAAGGTAGGGATAGGCTCCTTACAGTGAAAGAAAATGATGCCAATAATTTTACAGTTCTTAAGAATGCACTCCTGGATGGTTATGGCTTAACCACTGAACAGTACAGGATAAAGTTCAGAGAGACCAAAAAGGAGTCTTCACAAGACTGGGTTGATTTCATTGACCATTCAGTGAAGGCCTTGGAGGGGTGGTTACATGGCAGTAAAGTTACTGATTATGAAAGCCTGTATAACACAATCCTGAGAGAGCATATACTTAATAATTGTGTGTCTGATTTGTTGCACCAGTACCTGGTAGACTCTGATCTGACCTCTCCCCAAGAATTGGGAAAGAAGGCAGACAAATGGGTCAGAACAAGGGTGAACAGAAAAGTTCATACAGGGGGTGACAAAGATGGCAATAAGAAGAAAGATGGTGAAAAATCTCAAGATAAGCATGGGGATAAGGGTAAAACCAAAGATCCCACTTCAAATCTTAAACACTCTTCAGAGGGTGGGAATAAAACTAATTCTTCCTCTTCTTCTCAACCTGCACACATTAAAAAGCCTTGGTGCTTTGTGTGTAAAAACAGAGGCCATAGGCCAGGGGATAAGTCCTGTCCAGGTAAACCCCCTGAGCCTACCACCACTAATACATCAAGCTCTAGTGCCCCTAGCAGTAGTGGTACTAGTGGTGGGACTGCTGGCAACAGTCAAGCAAAGGGTGTAGTTGGGTTCACTTATGGGTCCATAGTGGAAACTGATGTAATCAGTCCCAAGACAGTTTCTGTCACACCTAGTGGCATTGGCCTTGCCACACTGGCTGCTTGTCCCCTTACAATGGATAAGTACAGGCAGACAGTTTCAATAAATGGTGTTGAGGCCTTGGCCTACAGGGACACAGGTGCCAGTTTCACTTTGGTGACTGAAAACCTAGTGCCTCCTGAACAACACATCATTGGACAACAGTATAAGATTATTGATGTCCATAACTCCACTAAGTGTCTTCCCTTAGCTATAATTCAGTTTAGTTGGGGTGGAGTTACTGGCCCTAAGCAGGTGGTGGTATCACCTAGCTTACCTGTAGACTGTCTCTTAGGTAATGACCTAGAGACCTCAGGTTGGGCTGATGTAGAGTTTTATGCCCATGCAGCCATGCTGGGCATCCCTGAGGAATTGTTCCCTCTCATTTCAAGTGAAATGAAAAAGCAAAGGAGAGAAGGCCTGAAAACTCAGGATCCCTCTCCATCAACAGGTAAAAAGGGTATCACAGTATCCCCTAACCACCCTACCATTCAGGATACCATTCCTGTGGTGGGAGAAACCTCTCCTGGGGTGGCACCTGTTCCAAGGGAATCATCAGCTGGCAAAGCTGGACTCCCTGAGGTGGAAGTACCTCTCTGTGGGATAACTAACATTGGTGACAAAAAGAGCACCATTTTAGTTAACATGGAGCATCCCTCCAACCCTCCCAGAGAAACTTTAGTGCAGAAACCCTGCACTACCTCACAACACTTAGGACAGCATCCCTGCCCTAGTGTGGAGCTCATAGGACAGCATCCCTGCCCTGCTCCAACTCAAGAGAAACAGAATCCCTGTTCTCTCTTCCAGCCAAATGGACAAAGTTTTTGCCCAGCTATGGCTTTACTGAGACAGCATCCCTGTCTGGCATTTCCATCATTACAAATAGGTTCAGTGGATAATTCCCACTGCTCTAAACTAAAACTTACTGATAGAAACTCTGAAAATACATCTTCACATTGTTGGTTAGCTAAAAAACTTCAAACAGGGTGGTTTACATCCCCACAGGGAAGTAACCATATAGTGGATGATAAAGGGAGTAACCAGTCTATTGCAGAGCTACTCTCTACTTATCACCACTTAGACAATAAAGTCTCAACTGGCCAAGGTTAGCCTTATTGTCCTTCGTTTGGGGGGGGGGGTTGTGTGAGAAGGTAGCCTCTTTCTAGCCTTGTTACCCCCACTTTTGGCCTGTTTGTGAGTGTATGTCAGGGTGTTTGTCACTGTTTTCACTGTCTCACTGGGATCCTGATAGCCAGGCCTCAGTGCTCATAGTGAAAACACTATGTTTTCAGTATGTTTGTTATGTGTCACTGGGATCCTGCTGGTCAGGACCCCAGTGCTCATAGGTTTGTGGCCTATATGTATGTGTCACTGGGACCCTGTCACACAGGGCCCCAGTGCTCATAGGTGTGCATGTATATGTTCCCTGTGTGGTGCCTAACTGTCTCACTGAGGCTCTGCTAACCAGAACCTCAGTGGTTATGCTCTCTCATTACTTCCAAATTGTCACTGACAGGCTAGTGACCATTTTTACCAATTTACATTGGCTTACTGGAACACCCTTATAATTCCCTAGTATATGGTACTGAGGTACCCAGGGTATTGGGGTTCCAGGAGATCCCTATGGGCTGCAGCATTTCTTTTGCCACCCATAGGGAGCTCTGACAATTCTTACACAGGCCTGCCACTGCAGCCTGAGTGAAATAACGTCCACGTTATTTCACAGCCATTTTACACTGCACTTAAGTAACTTATAAGTCACCTATATGTCTAACCTTTACCTGGTAAAGGTTAGGTGCAAAGTTACTTAGTGTGAGGGCACTCTGGCACTAGCCAAGGTGCCCCCACATTGTTCAGAGCCAATTCCCTGAACTTTGTGAGTGCGGGGACACCATTACACGCGTGCACTACATATAGGTCACTACCTATATGTAGCTTCACCATGGTAACTCCGAATATGGCCATGTAACATGTCTATGATCATGGAATTGCCCCCTCTATGCCATCCTGGCATTGTTGGTACAATTCCATGATCCCAGTGGTCTGTAGCACAGACCCTGGTACTGCCAGACTGCCCTTCCTGGGGTTTCACTGCAGCTGCTGCTGCTGCCAACCCCTCAGACAGGCAGCTGCCCTCCTGGGGTCCAGCCAGGCCTGGCCCAGGATGGCAGAACAAAGAACTTCCTCTGAGAGAGGGTGTGACACCCTCTCCCTTTGGAAAATGGTGTGAAGGCAGGGGAGGAGTAGCCTCCCCCAGCCTCTGGAAATGCTTTGTTGGGCACAGATGTGCCCAATTCTGCATAAGCCAGTCTACACCGGTTCAGGGACCCCTTAGCCCCTGCTCTGGCGCGAAACTGGACAAAGGAAAGGGGAGTGACCACTCCCCTGACCTGCACCTCCCCTGGGAGGTGTCCAGAGCTCCTCCAGTGTGCTCCAGACCTCTGCCATCTTGGAAACAGAGGTGCTGCTGGCACACTGGACTGCTCTGAGTGGCCAGTGCCACCAGGTGACGTCAGAGACTCCTTGTGATAGGCTCCTTCAGGTGTTAGTAGCCTTTCCTCTCTCCTAGGTAGCCAAACCCTCTTTTCTGGCTATTTAGGGTCTCTGTCTCTGGGGAAACTGCAGATAACGAATGCATGAGCTCAGCCGAGTTCCTCTGCATCTCCCTCTTCACCTTCTGATAAGGAATCGACCGCTGACCGCGCTGGAAGCCTGCAAACCTGCAACATAGTAGCAAAGACGACTACTGCAACTCTGTAACGCTGATCCTGCCGCCTTCTCGACTGTTTTCCTGCTTGTGCATGCTGTGGGGGTAGTCTGCCTCCTCTCTGCACCAGAAGCTCCGAAGAAATCTCCCGTGGGTCGACGGAATCTTCCCCCTGCAACCGCAGGCACCAAAAAGCTGCATCTCCGGTCCCTTGGGTCTCCTCTCAGCACGACGAGCGAGGTCCCTCGAATCCAGCGACACCGTCCAAGTGACCCCCACAGTCCAGTGCCTCTTCAGCCCAAGTTTGGTGGAGGTAAGTCCTTGCCTCACCTCGCTGGGCTGCATTGCTGGGAACCGCGACTTTGCAAGCTTCTCCGGCCCCTGTGCACTTCCGGCGGAAATCCTGTGTGCACAGCCAAGCCTGGGTCCACGGCACTCTAACCTGCATTGCACGACTTTCTAAGTTGGTCTCCGGCGACGTGGGACTCCTTTGTGCAACTTCGGCGAGCACCGTTTCACGCATCCTCGTAGTGCCTGTTTCTGGCACTTCTCCGGGTGCTACCTGCTTCAGTGAGGGCTCTTTGTCTTGCTCGACGTCCCCTCTCTCTGCAGGTCCAATTTGCGACCTCCTGGTCCCTCCTGGGCCCCAGCAGCGTCCAAAAACGCCAAACGCACGATTTGCGTGTAGCAAGGCTTGTTGGCGTCCATCCGGCGGGAAAACACTTCTGCACGACTCTACAAGGCGTGGGGGATCCATCCTCCAAAGGGGAAGTCTCTAGCCCTTGTCGTTCCTGCAGTATTTACAGTTCTTCAGCCTAGTAAGAGCTTCTTTGCACCAACCGCTGGCATTTCTTGGGCATCTGCCCATCTCCGAGCTGCTTGTGACTTTTGGACTTGGTCCCCTTGTTCCACAGGTACCTTCAGACAGGAATCCATCGTTGTTGCATTGCTGATTTGTGTTTTCCTTGCATTCTCCCTCTAACACGACTATTTTGTCCTTAGGGGAACTTTGGTGCACTTTGCACTCACTTTTCAGGGTCTTGGGGAGGGCTATTTTTCTAACTCTCACTATTTTCTAATAGTCCCAGCGACCCTCTACAAGGTCACATAGGTTTGGGGTCCATTCGTGGTTCGCATTCCACTTCTGGAGTATATGGTTTGTGTTGCCCCTATCCCTATGTTTCCCCATTGCATCCTATTGTAACTATACATTGTTTGCACTGTTTTCTAAGACTATACTGCATATTTTTGCTATTGTGTATATATATCTTGTGTATATTTCCTATCCTCTCACTGAGGGTACACTCTAAGATACTTTGGCATATTGTCATAAAAATAAAGTACCTTTATTTTTAGTATAACTGTGTATTGTGTTTTCTTATGATATTGTGCATATGACACTAAGTGGTACTGTAGTAGCTTCACACGTCTCCTAGTTCAGCCTGAGCTGCTTTGCTAAGCTACCATTATCTATCAGCCTAAGCTGCTAGACACCCTATACACTAATAAGGGATAACTGGGCCTGGTGCAAGGTGCAAGTACCCCTTGGTACTCACTACAAGCCAGTCCAGCCTCCTACAGTAGGCCATGGTGCAGGGACTAGTGCTTCCGGGTACTCTTCCGTGAGAATGTGATCTGTTCCATGTCTTCTTCTTCTGATGTGTGTGTTGCCTGGTTTGTCCTTGTTGTTGTTGGTTGTGAAGGGGCAACACACACATCAGTGTTAGAAGACGTGGAGTCAGACATCCCGGGGGCTGCTCCCTGTGAAGTTCTTAAGGGCAGTACTGCTGCAAGGAGGGCCTGCTGGTTTTTGAGAATAGCAGCCACATCACGATGGTAGGCAGCCAGATCGGCCCTGAGGGGTTCAATGTTGCATTCGTGCACGCGTTGACTGGATTGCAGTTGTAGGTGTTGGGTCAACTGTATTACAGCTGTGCTGATTTCCTTCTGTGTTTTCTGCAGTTCCTGCAAGATAGATGTTAGGGCTTGCATAGCAGCTGCCTGATCTGCAAATGACGTCATGCACGAACGCACCCCCTCAAGGCTGGCTGCCATATTTTGCATCCCCACCCGCACCTCCTTGGCCAGCTCCCGCTGTACACCAACTACAGTTCTTTCAAAGCTAGTGCCAGTGTCGTCAGAGTCCTCAGCTGTATTGGAGCTGGCAGGTCTTACAATTGGGGTGGTGGGTGGTTCTTCTGTGATGGCTGCTTGTTCTGTGCTCCTCCTTGTGACTGAAGGTGGGGTCTGGAGGGTTTCAAGGACCTTTTGGATGGTCTCCTGGGAAATGTTTATGGGCTCGTCATCCATGTCATCAGGGAAATCAGGGACAGGCATATCGGCAGGAGATCCATGTTCCTCTGCAATGAAACAGGGTACAATTAGTGTGTCTGTGTTGTGACAATTTTGCCGTAACATGCAAGCCTTTGGATGACTTTACTTTGTGCTCTGGTTTGGTATTGGTATCTGCTGTCCTTCATATGGGCATTGTTATAGGCCTGTGGCCCACCTGTGTGTCACATGTATGATATAGAGTTATCAGACTTGTCTGCCTAATCGCCTCTAGGTGTTGCTTTGTACCAATTAGGGAATAGCCATCTTTTTGTCCTACTCGTTCCTCCATGTATATCTATTCTTATGGTGAGACCTTTCACTGGCTGTGGGTGTTGTGATTGCCCTGGCAGCACACTTGCCTCTCAGGACCTGCCCCAAAATCTTTTTATTCACATTGACCTAATTGTAATTGTTATGTGGCATATCCTATGCATGGCAATGTTACGATGTGATATGGATGTAGACATTGTTGATGTTTCCAGCTGATGTTGGGTAATGTGTGTTTAATTGGATTGCCCTGTTTATCGTATCAATGTCCTATTTGGTCCTCAGACTGTGCAGGTGTGTTTCAGTGACCAGTTGCATGTGTCCCCTCCTCAATGTTGTTGCCTGAGCAGTATGACATTAGTGATGTTGCCTTGTTAGCCAGGCACGTGAGGGACCCTGACGTATGCAGCATGTGTGTGACCTTAGTGCTGTGTGGCTCCTATTGCTGTTTACTTTGGCTGATGTATGTGTCAACTATGGGCATTGACATTTGAGTGTACTGGTGCCTTTGACTTATTTCTGGAAATAGTTGCAGATGTCATCCTCACCCCCTAATTTAGGTATGTATGTTCCATGGGGAGGTTACTGCCATTGGCTACTATAGCTGCACAGAGATCAGAGGTGTTAGTGTCAACTGTTGTCGTAGTTACATTGCAGTTGTTGTTTTGGCTACTGGATTACTGATAGGGACCTAGTTGATGTAGGATACATTTTGACTGACGAGTGCCTGGATGTAAGTTTGACGTAGTGGCCTTCCCACCTGTCGCAGCTTTCCCTTAGCTCCATTGTTGTCATGACAGGATGCCCCCATGGGACTGTTGTTGGTGCTGTGTTTTGTCGTGCCCCAGCTTCTGTCTGTGCTGGGCATGCCCCCCTGCCGTGCCCCTTTACCCATGCGACTTCATATATATGGTGACTTACATGCATTGTGTAGTAGGTATTCCCCACCCCGGTTGCAGTTAACATTATTGCATTATAATTCCCCATTAAACTTACCCTGCATGTGCGTTGTCTCGTGGTAGTCTGCGCTGTCCTGTCCTTGAATCCCTGTGACGATCTCCTCAGGGATGACGGCTGCGACCATCTCCTCCATGTGGTCCAGGGCCTCCTGGTGTGCTGGACTCCCACCTCCAGTCTGCAGTGCTGCCTTCCTGTTCCTGGCCATTTTTTCCTTTGTCCTACGTTTGCAGTCATGCCAGCGTTTCTTACACTCGGTGACTGTCCTGCGTACTTCAGCCACACTGTTGATCTTGTCCACAATTTGTTGCCATATGGCCTCTCTCCTGCTGATTGGCAACTTAGAGGTGATGAACAGTTGGTGCTGGTGTTCCGTCACCTCTTTAACCAGGATTTCCTGCTCCTCTGCACTGAAGCGACACTTTCTTTTTTTTCTATATATGTCTTGGTTCCTGTATGGATCATCCTGGCTGGTTCCTGGTCTGCTGTCATCTTCCTGGGGTCTGTTGTGGCATCTGGGATCCATTTTGGCTCTCCTCTGCTGAAAGGGCAGTGTTCGCGGATAAATTTGACGCTATTGCGTCAAAAAAACGGCGCTTTCCGGGTTGCGCTGTCGTAAATCGACCCACAGTCATTTGCGTCACATTAACGTTGTTTTCCTTTATGACTTGACGCCGCTGTGTGCGTCAAAAAATAATGACTCCCACCTGTTGGTTGCGCCGCCGTGCGTCAAAGTATAAATTGGAGGTCCGCACGGCGCATCGAAATGACGTTGGCCGGCGGTAATTTTTTTGACGCAAAACTGCGCCGGCGCAGCTTTGCATCAAAAAGTATAAATATGGCCCTATGTTTCCAGTATGTTTGTTATGTGTCACTGGGACCCTGCTAGCCAGGACCCCAGAGCTCATAAGTTTGTGGCCTATATGTATGTGTTCCCTGTGTGATGCCTAACTGTCTCACTGAGGATCTGCTAACCAGAACCTCAGTGGTTATGCTCTCTCTTTACAAATTGTCACTAACAGGCTAGTGACCAATTTCACAAATTCACATTGGCATACTGGAACACCCTTATAATTCCCTAGTATATGGTACTGAGGTACCCAGGGTATTGGGGTTCCAGGAGATCCCTATGGGCTGCAGCATTTCTTTTGCCACCCATAGGGAGCTCTGACAATTCTTACACAGGCCTGCCAGTGCAGCCTGAGTGAAATGACGTCCATGTTATTTCACAGCCATTTACCACTGCACTTAAGTAACTTATAAGTCACCTATATGTCTAACCTTTACCTGGTAAAGGTTGGGTGCTAAGTTACTTAGTGTGTGGGCACCCTGGCACTAGCCAAGGTGCCCCCACATCGTTCAGGGCAAATTCCCCAGACATTGTGAGTGCGGGGACACCATTACACATGTGCACTATACATAGGTCACTACCTATGTATAGCGTCACAATGGAAACTCCGAACATAGCCATGTAACATGTCTAAGATCATGGAATTGTCACCCCAATGCCATTCTGGCATTGGGGAGACAATTCCGTGACCCGCCGAGTCTCTAGCACACACCCGGGTACTGCCAAACTACCTTTCCCGGGGTTTCACTGCAGCTGCTGCTGCTGCAAACCCTCAGACAGGTTTCTGCCCTCCTGGGGTCCAGCCAGGCTTGGCCCAGGAAGGCAGAACAAAGGACTTCCTCAGAGAGAGGGTGTTACACCCTCTCCCTTTGGAAAAAGGTGTCAGGGCTGGGGAGGAGTAGCCTTCCCCAGTCTCTGGAAATGCTTTGATGGGCACAGATGGTGCCCATCTCTGCATAAGCCAGTCTACACCGGTTCAGGGATCCCCCAGCCCTGCTCTGGCACAAAACTGGACAAAGGAATGGGGAGTGACCACTCCCCTGACCTGCACCTCCCAGGGGAGGTGCCCAGAGCTCCTCCAGTGTGCTCCAGACCTCTGCCATATTGGAAACAGGGGTGCTGCTGGCACACTGGACTGCTCTGAGTGGCCAGTGCCAGCAGGTGACGTCAGAGACCCCTTCTGATAGGCTTTTACCTGTGTTGCTAGCCTATCCTCCTTCCTAGGTAGCCAAACCTCCTTTTCTGGCTATTTAGGGTCTCTGCTTTGGGGAATTCTTTAGATAACGAATGCAAGAGCTCATCAGAGTTCCTCTGCATCTCTCTCTTCACCTTCTGCCACGGAATCGACCGCTGACTGCTCAGGAAGCCTGCAAAACCGCAACAAAGTAGCAAAGACGACTACTGCAACCTTGTATCGCTGATCCTGCCGCCTTCTCGACTGTTTTCCTGGTGGTGCATGCTGTGGGGGTAGTCTGCCACCTCTCTGCACTAGAAGCTCCGAAGAAATCTCCCATGGGTCGACGGAATCTTCCCCCTGCAACCGCAGACAACAAAAGACTGCATCACCGGTCCTCTGGGTCCCCTCTCAGCATGACGAGCGTGGTCCCTGGAACTCAGCAACTCTGTCCAAGTGAATCCCACAGTCCAGTGACTCTTCAGTCCAAGTTTGGTGAAGGTAAGTCCTTGCCTCCCCACGCTAGACTGCATTGCTGGGTACCGCGCGATTGTAGGAGGCTGGACTGGCTTGTAGTGAGTACCAAGGGGTACTTACACCTTGCACCAGGCCCAGTTATCCCTTATTAGTGTATAGGGTGTCTAGCAGCATAGGCTGATAGATAATGGTAGCTTAGCAGAGCAGCTTAGGCTGAATAGGAGACGAGTGAAGCTCCTACAGTACCACTAGTGTCATATGCACAATATCATAAGAAAACACAATACACAGATATACTAAAAATAAAGGTACTTTATTTTTATGACAATATGCCAAAAGTATCTCAGTGAGTACCCTCAGTATGAGGATAGCAAATATACACAAGATATATGTACACAATACCAAAATATGCAGTAATAGTATTAGAAAACAGTGCAAACAATGTATAGTTACAATAGGATGCAATGGAGACACATAGGGATAGGGGCAACACAAACCATATACTCCAAAAGTGGAATGCGAACCACGAATGGACCCCAAACCTATGTGACCTTGTAGAGGGTCGCTGG
Organism: Pleurodeles waltl; assembly: GCF_031143425.1. NCBI lineage: Eukaryota > Metazoa > Chordata > Amphibia > Caudata > Salamandridae > Pleurodeles > Pleurodeles waltl. The sequence goes on from NC_090446.1 coordinate 523,071,081, forward strand.
GACTATTAGAAAATAGTAAGGGTTAGAAAAATAGCCCACCCCAAGACCCTGAAAAGTGAGTGCAAAGTGCACTAAAGTTCCCCAAAGGACATAGAAGTCGTGATAGGGGAATTCTGCAGGAAAGACAAAAAACAACAATGCAACAATGATGGATTTCCAGTCGAGGGTACCTGTGGAACAAGGGGACCAAGTCCAAAAGTCACAAGCAAGTCGGAGATGGGCAGATGCCCAGGAAATGCCAGCTGTGGGTGCAAAGAAGCTGCTACTGGACAGTAGAAGCTTAGGTTTCTGCAGGAACGACAAGGGTTAGAGACTTCCCCTTTGGAGGATGGATCCCGCGCACCGTGGAGAGTCGTGCAGAAGTGTTTTCCCGCCGAAAGACCGCCAACAAGCCTTGCTAGTTGTAACTTGTGCTGTTAGTGTTTTTGGATGCTGCTGTGGCCCAGGAGGGACCAGGATGTCGCCAATTACGTCAGGGGACAGAGGGGGCGTCGAGCAAGACAAGGAGCCCTCTCAGCAGCAGGCAGCACCCGCAGAAGTGCCCGAAACAGGCACTACTAGGATGCGTGAAACGGTGCTCACCCGAAGCGGCACAAAGGAGTCCCACGTCGCCGGAGAACAACTTAGGAGGTCGTGCAATGCAGGTTAGAGTGCTGTGGAGCCAGTCGGGACTGTGCACAAAGGATTTTTGCCGGAAGTGCACGGAGGCCGGAGTAGCTGCAAAAGTCGCGGTTCCCAGCAATGCAGTCTGGCGTGGGGAGGCAAGGACTTACCTCCACCAAACTTGGACTGAAGAGTCACTGGACTGTGGGAGACACTTGGACAGAGTTGCTGGATTCAAGGGACCTCGCTCGTCGTGCTGAGAGGAGACCCAAGGTACCGGTGATGCAGTTCTTTGGTGCCTGCGGTTGCAGGGGGACGATTCCGTCGACCCACGGGAGATTTCTTCGGAACTTCTAGTGCAGAGAAGAGGCAGACTACCCCCACAGCATGCACCACCAGGAAAAGAGTGGAGAAGGCGGCAGGATCAGCGTTACAGAGTTGCAGTAGTCTTCGCTACTATGTTGTAGTTTTGCAGGCTTCCAGCGCGGTCAGCAGTCGATTCCTTGGCAGAAGGTGAAGAGAGAGATGCAGAGGAACTCGGATGAGCTCTTGCATTCGTTATCTAAGGAATCCCCAGAGACAGAGACCCTAAATAGCCAGAAAAGAGGGTTTGGCTACCTAGGAGAGAGGATAGGCTAGCAACACCTGAAGGAGCCTATCAGAAGGAGTCTCTGACGTCACCTGGTGGCACTGGCCACTCAGAGCAGTCCAGTGTGCCAGCAGCACCTCTGTTTCCAAGATGGCAGAGGTCTGCAGCACACTGGAGGAGCTCTGGACACCTCCCAGGGGAGGTGCAGGTCAGGGGAGTGGTCAATCCCCTTTCCTTTGTCCAGTTTCGCGCCAGAGCAGGGCTAAGGGGTCCCTGAACCGGTGTAGACTGGCTTATGCAGAAATGGGCACCATGTGTGCCCATGAAAGCATTTCCAGAGGCTGGGGGAGCCTACTCCTCCCCTGCCTTCACACCATTTTCCAAAGGGAGAGGGTGTAACACCCTCTCTCAGAGGAAGTCCTTTGTTCTGCCATCCTGGGCCAGGCCTGGCTGGACCCCAGGAGGGCCGATGCCTGTCTGAGGGGTTGGCAGCAGCAGCAGCTGCAGTGAAACCCCGGGAAAGGCAGTTTGACAGTACCAGGGTCTGTGCTACAGACCACTGGGATCATGGGATTGTGCCAACCATGCCAGGATGGCATAGAGGGGGCAATTCCATGATCATAGACATATTACATGGCCATATTCGGCGTTACCATTGTGAAGCTACATATAGGTAGTGACCTATATGTAGTGCACGCGTGTAATGGTGTCCCCGCACTCACAAAGTCCGGGGAATTGGCCCTGAACAATGTGGGGGCACCTTGGCTAGTGCCAGGGTGCCCTCACACTAAGTAACTTAGCACCCAACCTTTACTAGGTAAAGGTTAGACATATAGGTGACTTATAAGTTACTTAAGTGCAGTGTAAAATGGCTGTGAAATAACGTGGACGTTATTTCACTCAGGCTGCAGTGGCAGGCCTGTGTAAGAATTGTCAGAGCTCCCTATGGGTGGCAAAAGAAATGCTGCAGCCCATAGGGATCTCCTGGAACCCCAATACCCTGGGTACCTCAGTACCATATACTAGGGAATTATAAGGGTGTTCCAGTAAGCCAATGTAAATTGGTAAAATTGGTCACTAGCCTGTTAGTGACAATTTGAAAGAAATGAGAGAGCATAACCACTGAGGTTCTGATTAGCAGAGCCTCAGTGAGACAGTTAGTCATAACACAGGTAACACATTCAGGCACACTTATGAGCACTGGGGCCCTGACTAGCAGGGTCCCAGTGACACATACAACTAAAACAACATATATACAGTGAAAAATGGGGGTAACATGCCAGGCAAGATGGTACTTTCCTACACAACCCCCCCACCAAACGAAGGACAATAAGACTAGCCATGACCTGATGAGTCTTTATTGTCTAAGTGGAAATATCTGGAGAGTCCTGCATTGGAGTGGCTACTCCCAGGTCTATGTTCCACTCTATAGTCCATTCCCTGTAGGGATATGGACCACCTCAATAATTTAGGATTTTCACCTTTCATTTGTTTTAGCCAAAGTAGAGGTTTGTGTTCTGTCTCAACAATGAAGTGAGTTCCAAACAGGTATGGCCTCAACTTCTTCAGTGCCCAGACCACAGCAAAGGCCTCCCTCTCAATGGCAGACCAACGCTTTTCTCTAGGGGTCAACCTCCTACTAATAAAAGCAACAGGTTGATCCTGGCCCTCAGAATTAAGTTGTGATAGGACTGCCCCTACTCCTAATTCAGATGCATCAGTTTGGACATAGAATTTTTTAGAGTAACAAGGGCTTTTCAGGACAGGTGCAGAGCACATGGCCTGCTTCAGCTCCTCAAAAGCTTTCTGACAGCTAGCTGTCCACAATACCTTTTTAGGCATCTTTTTGGATGTGAGGTCATTAAGAGGGGCTGCAATGAAGCCATAGTTCTTAATGAACCTCCTGTAATACCCAGTGAGGCCTAGGAAGGCTCTCACCTGAGTCTGAGTAGTAGGGGGAACCCAATCTATAATAGTTTGGATTTTCCCCTGAAGTGGTGCAATCTGTTCCCCACCAACAAGGTGTCCCAGATAAACCACCTTCCCCTGCCCTATCTGGCACTTTGAAGCCTTGATAGTGAGGCCTGCCTTTTGCAGGGCCTCTAAAACTTTCCATAGGTGGACCAGGTGATCATCCCAACTGGAGCTAAAGACAGCTATATCGTCCAAATATGCTGCACTAAAAGCTTCCAGCCCTTGCAGGACTGTGTTCGCCAACCTCTGAAAAGTGGCAGGTGCATTTTTCAATCCAAAAGGCATTACTATGAATTGGTAATGGCCTCCAATGGTTGAAAATGCAGTTTTAGGTTTAGCATCTTCTGCTAATTTGATCTGCCAATACCCTGCAGTCAAATCAAAAGTGCTTAGATACTTGGCAGATGCCAGTGTATCTATGAGCTCATCTGCCCTGGGTATAGGGTGAGCATCAGTTTTGGTTACCTGGTTGAGACCTCTATAATCTACACAAAACCGCATTTCCTTCTTTCCATCCTTGGAATGAGGTTTTGATACAAGTACCACAGGAGAGGCCCATGGACTTACAGAGTGCTCAACGACTCCCAGTTCTAACATTTTCTGCACCTCTTGCTTTATGCAGTCCTTGACATGGTCAGGCTGCCTATAGATCTTACTTTTGACAGGCAAGCTGTCTCCAGTATCTATAGTGTGCTCACACCAAGAAGTGGTACCTGGCACAGTAGAGAAGAGTTCAGAAAACTGACCCAGGAGATTTATGCAATGGTCTTTGTGCTCAGCAGTAAGACAATCAGCCAAAACTACACCTTCCACTAGAGCATCTTGTTCTGTGGAAGAGAAGAGATCAGGTAGAGGATCACTGTCTTCTTCCTGTCCCTCATCAGTTGCCATGAGCAGGGTGAGATCAGCCCTGTCATAGTAGGGTTTCAGGTGATTGACATGGAGCACCCTAAGGGGACTCCTGGCAGTGCCTAAGTCAACTAAGTAGGTGACTTCACCCTTCTTTTCAACAATTATGTGGGGTCCACTCCATTTATCTCGGAGTGCTCTTGGGGCCACAGGCTTCAAGACCCACACTTTCTGCCCTGGTTGGTACTGAACCAAAACAGCCTTCTGATCATGCCATTGCTTCTGGAGCTCTTGGCTGGCCTGAAGGTTTTTACTGGCCTTTTTAATATACTCAGTCATCCTTGATCTGAGGCCAAGTACATAATCCACAATATCTTGCTTTGGAGCTTTTAAAGGTTGTTTCCAACCCTCCTTGACAAGTGTTAGTGGACCCCTAACAGGGTATCCAAAGAGGAGTTCAAAGGGGCTGAAGCCCACTCCTTTCTGGGGTACCTCCCTGTAGGCAAAAAGGAGGCATGGTAAAAGGATATCCCATCTCCTGCGGAGTTTTTCAGGGAGTCCCATAATCATGCCTTTGAGAGTTTTGTTAAATCTCTCCACCAGTCCATTTGTTTGTGGATGATAGGGTGTAGTGAACTTGTAAGTCACACCACACTCCTTCCACATGGCCTTTAAGTAAGCAGACATGAAATTGCTTCCTCTGTCTGATACTACTTCCTTTGGGAAGCCCACCCTAGAAAATATTCCCAGGAGGGCCTTTGCCACTGCAGGTGCTGTAGTGGTCCTTAAAGGAATTGCTTCAGGATATCTTGTGGCATGGTCCACTACCACTAAGATAAACCTATTGCCTGAAGCAGTAGGAGGGTCAAGGGGGTCAACTATGTCAACCCCTACCCTTTCAAAGGGAACCCCAACCACAGGCAGTGGAATAAGGGGTGCCTTTGGAGTGCCACCTGTCTTGTCACTGGCTTGACAGGTTTCACAGGACTTACAAAATTCTTTTGTGTCCTCAGACATTCTAGGCCAATGAAACAAGGGAACAAGCCTGTACAAGTTTTCATTTGTCCCAGATGTCCAGCTAGGGGAATGTCGTGGGCTAGAGTTATGAGGAACTTCCTGTACTCCTGAGGAATCACTAACCTCCTGGCAGTTCCAGGTTTAGGATCCCTTGCTTCAGTGTACAAGAGGTTGTCCTCCCAGTAAACTCTGTGAGAGTCACTGACATCCCCATTAGCTTGTTTCACAGCTTGCTGTCTTAGACCCTCTAGTGTGGGACAGGTATGCTGTGCCACACTCAGCTCCTCCCTGGCAGGCCCCCCTTCACCCAAAAGCTCAGCAGTGTCTGCTTCCAGCTCCTCTGGTGTAGGTTCTGCACAGGGTGGAAATTCTTCTTCCTCAGAAGTAGAATCCACTGTAGAGGGAGGGATAGTAGGTAGTGCTTTACTTCTACTAGCCCTAGCTTTAGGGAGCACTTGGTCCATTGTTCCAGGATCCGAGTCACCCTGTCCTTTTTGCTTTTTGGCCTGAGCCCTTGTTAAAGCAAAAATATGCCCTGGGATGCCCAGCATTGCTGCATGGGCCTCCAACTCCACATCTGACCAAGCTGATGTCTCCAAATCATTCCCTAATAGACAGTCTACAGGTAAATCTGAAGCTACCACAACTTTCTTTGGACCAGTAACCCCCCCCCAGTTGAGATTTACAACAGCCAAGGGGTGGCTAAGTGTGTTGTTGTGAGCATCGGTTACTTGGTACTGGTGACCAAGTAGGTGTTGTTCAGGGTGGACCAGTTTCTCTATGACCATAGTCACACTGGCTCCAGTGTCCCTGTAGGCCTGAACCTCAACACCATTTATTAGGGGTAGTTGCTTGTACTTATCCATGTTAAGGGGACAAGCAACCAAGGTGGCTAAATCAATAGCCTCCTCAGAGACTAACACAGCCTCTGTGGTCTCCCTAATCAGACCAACCCCAACTAAGTTACCAAAAGTGAGCCCAGCTACTCCCTTGGATTGGCTATTAGTAGGTTTGCTCCCACCACCACTGCTATTAGTAGGGACACTAGGTGTAGCAGTAGGGGTTGTAGTGGTAGGAGGCTTGGTGCTTTTCTTTGGACAACTGGGATCTGTTGTCCAATGGCCTTTCATTTTTACATAAATAGCACCATGGTTTATTTTCTTTGTTTTGATTTGAAGAGGATTTGGGCCCACCACCCCCACCAGAGTGTTTTTGTGGGCCTGATGAAGTCTCATTTTAAGATTTGTCCCCACCCTTGTCAGAAGACTTACCATCCTTCTTCTTGTTGCCATCTTTGTCACCCCCTGTATGAACATTTCTGTTCACCCTTGTTCTGACCCATTTGTCTGCCTTCTTTCCCAATTCTTGGGGAGAGGTCAGATCAGAGTCCACCAGGTACTGGTGCAACAAATCAGACACACAATTATTAAGAATATGCTCTCTCAGGATCAAGTTATACAGGCTGTCATAATCAGTAACTTTACTGCCATGTAACCACCCCTCCAAAGCCTTCACTGAATGGTCAATGAAATCAACCCAGTCTTGTGAAGACTCCTTTTTGGTCTCTCTGAACTTTATCCTGTATTGTTCAGTGGTTAAGCCATAACCATCCAGGAGTGCATTCTTAAGAACTGTAAAATTATTGGCATCACTTTCTTTCACAGTAAGGAGCCTATCCCTACCCTTTCCACTAAATGATAGCCATAGGATAGCAGCCCACTGCCTTTGAGCGACATCCTGTACAACACAGACCCTCTCAAGTGCAGCAAACCACTTGTTAATGTCATCCCCCTCCTTATAAGGGGGAACTATCTTGTGCAGATTCCTAGAATCATGCTCTTTTGCAGGATGACTATTGGGAATACTGCTGCTGCCACCATGGGTTTCTAAACCCAGTTTCTGTCTCTCCTTCTCTACTTCTAAGGACTGTCTATCCAAATCCAGCTGTTGCTTCGTGAGCTTCAGTCTGGTTTGTTCCACTCTCAATCTATTGAGCTCCCTTTCTAACAATCTGTCATCAGGGTGGGTGGGAGGGACATTCCTTGACACAGAAGTGTGGTGAGAATGGACAGAATGAGACCTGTCCCTTACAGAAGGCATCCTAACAGCTTGGTTAACAGAAACATCAGTTCTACTGTGGTGAGAATGAATGCTCTTGCTATGATGTGAGACAACACTATCTGTATGGTGTGACTCTTCATCAGTACCAACTATGCTAGACTGTCTAGTAATGGGCAGGCTCTGAAGTTTCTTTCCTAAATCTTTTCCTAAGGGTGTCCCTGGATCAGATTGGGAACCATTTGCTACTTTTTCAACACATGGGGCCCTTTTGGCCTTATCTTGTTCTCTAAGCATGTTAAGCAATAATTCCAAGGAAGGATTCTTACCTACACTCAAACCTCTTTCTATACAGAGACTCCTTGCTCCTTTCCAGCTAAGGTGGTCATATGCAAGTTTGGACAGATCAACATTTTGGCCTGTGCCAGACATTTTTAGAAAGAGTTTAAGTGATAGAAAAAGAGAAAAAAGTTTTCAGAACTTTTTAGAAGGACAGAAAAAAACTTTTTAAACTTTTAAGAACTTTTAGAGAGTTTAGAAGTACTTTTCAGCACTTAGAAAAGAGTGAAAAGAGGAAATGCAAAACTTTTTAGTTATGTGTACACACACTGAACTTGTTTTGTATATTTTTCTCTCATGAAAAGTACAATGACAAAAGTGGTAAGTAGTCTCAAAGCACTTATCCCACCGCTGCACAACCAACGTAGGAGGCTGGACTGGCTTGTAGTGAGTACCAAGGGGTACTTACACCTTGCACCAGGCCCAGTTATCCCTTATTAGTGTATAGGGTGTCTAGCAGCATAGGCTGATAGATAATGGCAGCTTAGCAGAGCAGCTTAGGCTGAACTAGGAGACGAGTGAAGCTCCTACAGTACCACTAGTGTCATATGCACAATATCATAAGAAAACACAATACACAGATATACTAAAAATAAAGGTACTTTATTTTTATGACAATATGCCAAAAGTATCTCAGTGAGTACCCTCAGTATGAGGATAGCAAATATACACAAGATATATGTACACAATACCAAAATATGCAGTAATAGTATTAGAAAACAGTGCAAACAATGTATAGTTACAATAGGATGCAATGGAGACACATAGGGATAGGGGCAACACAAACCATATACTCCAAAAGTGGAATGCGAACCACGAATGGACCCCAAACCTATGTGACCTTGTAGAGGGTCGCTGGGACTATTAGAAAATAGTAAGGGTTAGAAAAATAGCCCACCCCAAGACCCTGAAAAGTGAGTGCAAAGTGCACTAAAGTTCCCCAAAGGACATAGAAGTCGTGATAGGGGAATTCTGCAGGAAAGACACAAACCAGCAATGCAACAACAATGGATTTCCAGTTGAGGGCACCTGTGGAACAAGGGGAGCAAGTCCAAAAGTCACAAGCAAGTCGGAGATGGGCAGATGCCCAGGAAATGCCAGCTGTGGGTGCAAAGAAGCTGCTACTGGACAGTAGAAGCGTAGGTTTCTGCAGGAACGACAAGGGCTAGAGACTTCCCCTTTGGAGGATGGATCCCGCACGCCGTGGAGAGTCGTGCAGAAGTGTTTTCCCGCCGAAAGACCGCCAACAAGCCTTGCTAGCTGCAAATCGTGCTGTTAGTGTTTTTGGATGCTGCTGTGGCCCAGGAGGGACCAGGATGTTGCCAATTGCGTCAGGGGACAGAGGGGGCGTCGAGCACAACAAGGAGCCCTCTCAGCAGCAGGCAGCACCCGCAGAAGTGCCCGAAACAGGCCCTACAATGATGCGTGAAATGGTGCTCACCCGAAGTTGCACAAAGGAGTCCCACGTCGCCGGAGAACAACTTAGGAGGTCGTGCAATGCAGGTTAGAGTGCCGTGGACCCAGGCTGGACTGTGCACAAAGGATTTCCGCCGGAAGTGCACGGAGGCAGAAGTAGCTGCAAAAGTCGCGGTTCCCAGCAATGCAGTCTAGCGAGGTGAGGCAAGGACTTACCTCCACCAAACTTGGACTGAAGAGTCACTGGACTGTGGGGGCCACTTGGACAGAGTTGCTGGATTCAAGGGACCTCGCTCGTCGTGCTGAGAGGAGACCCAAGGTACCGGTTGTAGGAAAGTACCATCTTGCCTGGCATGTTACCCCCATTTTTCACTGTATATATGTGGTTTTAGTTGTATGTGTCACTGGGACCCTGGTAACCCAGGGCCCCAGTGCTCATAAGTGTGCCTGAATGTGTTACCTGTGTAGTGACTTACTGTCTCACTGAGGCTCTGCTAATCAGAACCTCAGTGTTTATGCTCTCTCATTTCTTTCCAAATTGTCACTAACAGGCTAGTGACCATTTTACCAATTTACATTGGCTTACTGGAACACCCTTATAATTCCCTAGTATATGGTACTGAGGTACCCAGGGTATTGGGGTTCCAGGAGATCCCTATGTGCTGCAGCATTTCTTTTGCCACCCATAGGGAGCTCTGACAATTCTTACACAGGCCTGCCACTGCAGCCTGAGTGAAATAACGTCCACGTTATTTCACAGCCATTTTACACTGCACTTAAGTAACTTATAAGTCACCTATATGTCTAACCTTTACCTGGTAAAGGTTAGGTGCAAAGTTACTTAGTGTGAGGGCACCCTGGCACTAGCCAAGGTGCCCCCACATTGTTCAGAGCCAATTCCCTGAACTTTGTGAGTGCGGGGACACCATTACACGCGTGCACTACATATAGGTCACTACCTATATGTAGCTTCACAATGGTAACTCCGAATATAGCCATGTAACATGTCTATGATCATGGAATTGCCCCCTCTATGCCATCCTGGCATAGTTGGCACAATCCCATGATCCCAGTGGTCTGTAGCACAGACCCTGGTACTGCCAAACTGCCCTTCCTGGGGTTTCACTGCAGCTGCTGCTGCTGCCAACCCCTCAGACAGGCATCTGCCCTCCTGGGGTCCAGCCAGGCCTGGCCCAGGATGGCAGAACAAAGAACTTCCTCTGAGAGAGGGTGTGACACCCTCTCCCTTTGGAAAATGGTGTGAAGGCAGGGGAGGAGTAGCCTCCCCCAGCCTCTGGAAATGCTTTGTTGGGCACAGATGTGCCCAATTCTGCATAAGCCAGTCTACACCGGTTCAGGGGACCCCTTAGCCCTGCTCTGGCGCGAAACTGGACAAAGGAAAGGGGAGTGACCACTCCCCTGACCTGCACCTCCCCTGGGAGGTGTCCAGAGCTCCTCCAGTGTGCTCCAGACCTCTGCCATCTTGGAAACAGAGGTGCTGCTGGCACACTGGACTGCTCTGAGTGGCCAGTGCCACCAGGTGACGTCAGAGACTCCTTCTGATAGGCTCCTTCAGGTGTTGCTAGCCTATCCTCTCTCCTAGGTAGCCAAACCCTCTTTTCTGGCTATTTAGGGTCTCTGTCTCTGGGGAAACTTTAGATAACGAATGCAAGAGCTCATCCGAGTTCCTCTGCATCTCTCTCTTCACCTTCTGCCAAGGAATCGACTGCTGACCGCGCTGGAAGCCTGCAAACCTGCAACATAGTAGCAAAGACGACTACTGCAACTCTGTAACGCTGATCCTGCCGCCTTCTCGACTGTTTTCCTGCTGGTGCATGCTGTGGGGTTAGTCTGCCTCCTCTCTGCACTAGAAGCTCCGAAGAAATCTCCCGTGGGTCGACGGAATCTTCCCCCTGCAACCGCAGGCACCAAAAAGCTGCATTACCGGTCCCTTGGGTCTCCTCTCAGCACGACGAGCGAGGTCCCTCGAATCCAGCAACTCTGTCCAAGTGGCCCCCACAGTCCAGTGACTCTTCAGTCCACGTTTGGTGGAGGTAAGTCCTTGCCTCACCTCGCTAGACTGCATTGCTGGGAACCGCGACTTTTGCAGCTACTCCAGCCTCCGTGCACTTCCGGCGGAAATCCTTTGTGCACCGTCCAGCCTGGGTCCACAGCACTCGAACCTGCATTGCACGACCTCCTAAGTTGTTCTCCGGCGACGTGGGACTTCTTTGTGCAACTTCGGGTGAGCACCGTTTCACGCATCCTTGTAGTGCCCGTTTCTGGCACTTCTCTGGGTGCTACCTGCTTCTGAGAGGGCTCCTTGTCTTGATCGACGTCCCCTCTACCTTCTGGTCCAACTTGCGACCTCCTGCTCCCTCCTGGGCCACAGCAGCGTCCAAAAACGCTAACCGCACGATTTGCAGCTAGCAAGGCTTGTTGGCATTCTTTCGGCAGGAAAACACTTCTGCACGACTGACGACGGCAAGCGGGATCTGTCCTCCAAAAGGGAAGTCTCTAGCCCTTTTCGTTCCTGCAGAAACCTCAGCTTCTTCTGTCCAGTAGAAGTTTCTTTGCACCCGCAGCTGGCATTTCCTGGGCATCTGCCCATCTCCGACTTGCTTGTGACTTTTGGACTTGGTCCCCTTGTTCCACAGGTACCCCAGATTGGAAATCCAGCGTTGTTGCATTGTTGGTTTGTGTCTTTCCTGCATTATTCCTGTAACACGACTTCTTTGTCCTTAGGGGAACTTTAGTGCACTTTGCACTCACTTTTCAGGGTCTTGGGGAGGGTTATTTTTCTAACTCTCACTATTTTCTAATAGTCCCAGCGACCCTCAACAAGGTAACATAGGTTTGGGGTCCATTCGTGGTTCGCATTCCACTTTTGGAGTATATGGTTTGTGTTGCCCCTATCCCTATGTGTCCCCATTGCATCCTATTGTAACTATACATATTTTGCACTGTTTTCTAAGACTATACTGCATATTTTTGCTATTGTGTATATATATCTTGTGTATATTTCCTATCCTCTCACTGAGGGTACACTCTAAGATACTTTGGCATATTGTCATAAAAATAAAGTACCTTTATTTTTAGTATAACTGTGTATTGTGTTTTCTTATGATATTGTGCAAGTGACACTTGTGGTACTGTAGTAGCTTCACACGTCTCCTAGTTCAGCCTAAGCTGCTCTGCAAAGCTACCATTATCTATCAGCCTGAGCTGCTAGACACCCTATACACTAATAAGGGATAACTGGGCCTGGTGCAAGGTGCAAGTACCCCTAGGTACTCACTACAAGCCAGTCCAGCCTCCTACATTGGTTGTGCAGCGGTGGGATAAGTGCTTTGAGACTACTTACCACTCTTGTCATTGTACTTTTCATAAGAGAAAAATATACAAAACAAGGTCAGTGTATATACACATAGCCAAAAAGTTTTGCATTTCCTCTTTTCACTCTTTTCTAAGTGCTGAAAAGTACTTCTAACTTTCTAAAAAGTTCTAAAAAGTTTTAAAAGTTTTTTTTCTGTCTTTCTAAAAGCTCTGACAAACTTTTTTCTCTTTTTCTATCACTTTAACTCTCTCTAAAAATGTCTGGCACAGGCAAAAATGTTGATCTGTCCAAACTTGCATATGATCACCTTAGCTGGAAAGGAGCAAGGAGTCTCTGCATAGAGAGAGGTTTGAGTGTAGCGAAGAATCCTTCCTTGGAACTGTTACTTAACATGCTTAGAGAACAAGATAAGGCTATAGGGGCCCCATCTGTTGAAAAAGTACCTAATAGTTCCCAATCTGATTCAGGGACTCCCCCAGGAAAAGATTCAGGAAAGAAACTTCATAGCCTGCCCATTACTAGACAGTCTAGCATAGTTGGTAATGACGATGAGCCACACCATACAAATAGTGTTGTCTCGCATCAGAGCAAAAGCATTTATTCTCACCATACTGGTAGTAATGTTTCTGTTAGCCAAGCTGTTAGGGTGGCTTCTGTAAGGGACAGGTCTCCTTCTGTTCATTCCCATCATACCTCTGTATCTAGGAATGTCCCTCCCACCAACCCTGATGACAGAATGTTAGAGAGGGAACTCAATAAGTTGAGGGTGGAACAAACCAGACTGAAGCTTAAAAAGCAACAGCTGGATTTGGATAGACAGTCTTTTGAACTAGAGAAGGAAAGACAGAAGTTGGGTTTAGAAACCCATGGTGGCAGCAGCAGTATTCCCCATAGTCATCCTGCAAAAGAGCATGATTCCAGGAATCTGCACAAGATAGTTCCCCCTTATAAGGAGGGGGATGACATTAACAAGTGGTTTGCTGCACTTGAGAGGGCCTGTGTTGTACAGGGTGTCCCTCAAAGGCAGTGGGCTGCTATCCTATGGCTATCATTTAGTGGAAAAGGTAGGAATAGGCTCCTTACTGTGAAAGAAAATGATGCTAATAATTTCCAAGTTCTTAAGAATGCACTCCTGGATGGTTATGGCTTAACCACTGAACAATACAGGATAAAGTTCAGAGAGACCAAAAAGGAGTCTTCACAAGACTGGGTTGATTTCATTGACCATTCAGTGAAGGCCTTGGAGGGGTGGTTACATGGCAGTAAAGTTACTGATTATGACAGCCTGTATAACTTGATCCTGAGAGAGCATATTCTTATTAATTGTGTGTCTGATTTGTTGCACCAGTACTTGGTGGACTCTGATCTGACCTCTCCCCAAGAATTGGGAAAGAAGGCAGACAAATGGGTCAGAACAAGGGTGAACAGAAAAGTTCATACAGGGGGTGACAAAGATTGCAACAAAAAGAAGGATGGTAAGTCTTCTGACAAGGGTGGGGACAAATCTAAAAATGAGTCTTCATCAGGCCCACAAAAACACTCTGGTGGGGGTGGTGGGCCCACATCCTCTTTTAATCAGAACAAGGAAAAGAAACCATGGTGCTATTTATGTAAAATAAAAGGCCATTGGACAACATATCCCAGTTGTCCAAAGAAAAGCACCAATGCTCCTACCACTACAACCCCTACTGCTACCCCTAGTGTCCCTACTAATAGCAGTGGTGGTGGGAGCAAACCTACTAATAGCCAATCCAAGGGAGTAGCTGGGCTCACTATTGGTAACTTAGTTGGGGTTGGCCTTGTTAGGGAGGCCACAGAGGCTGTGTTAGTCTCTGAGGGGGCTATTGATTTAGCCACCTTAGTTGCTTGTCCCCTTAATATGGATAAGTACAAGCACCTACCCCTAATAAATGGTGTTGAGGTTCAGGCCTACAGGGGCACTGGTGCCAGTGTGACTATGGTCATAGAGAAACTGGTCCACCCTGAACAACACCTACTTGGTCACCAGTACCAAGTAACCGATGCTCACAACAACACACTTAGCCACCCCATGGCTGTTGTCAATCTCAACTGGGGGGGGTTACTGGTCCAAAGAAAGTTGTGGTAGCCACAGATTTACCTGTAGACTGTCTACTAGGAAATGATTTGGAGACATCAGCTTGGTCAGATGTGGAGTTGGAGGCCCATGCAGCAATGCTGGGCATCCCAGGGCATATTTTTGCTTTGACAAGGGCTCAGGCCAAAAAGCAAAAAGGACAGGGAAGCTTGGATCCTGGAACAATGGACCAAGTGCTCCCTAAAGCTAGGGCTAGTAGAAGCAAACCACTTCCTACTATCCCTCCCTCTACAGTGGATTCAACTTCTGAGGAAGAAGAATTCCCTCCCTGTGCAGAACCTACACCAGAGGAGCTGGAAGCAGACACTGCTGAGCTTTTGGGTGAAGGGGGGCCTGCCAGAGAGGAGCTGAGTGTGGCACAGCAAACCTGTCCCACATTAGAGGGTCTCAGACAGCAAGCTGTCAAACAGGCTAATGGGGATGTCAGTGACTCTCACAAAGTTTACTGGGAGGACAACCTCTTGTACACTGAGCATAGGGATCCTAAACCTGGAGCTGCCAGGAGACTAGTGATTCCTCAGGAGTACAGAAAGTTCCTCCTAACTCTTGCACACGACATTCCCCTAGCTGGGCATCTGGGACAAATGAAAACTTGGGACAGACTTGTTCCCTTGTTTCATTGGCCTAGAATGTCTGAGGACACAAAGGAATTTTGTAAGTCCTGTGAAACCTGTCAAGCCAGTGGCAAGACAGGTGGCACCCCAAAGGCACCCCTTATTCCACTGCCTGTGGTTGGGGTTCCCTTTGAAAGGGTAGGGGTTGACATAGTTGGCCCCCTTGACCCTCCTACTGCTTCAGGCAATAGGTTTATCTTGGTGGTAGTGGACCATGCCACAAGATATCCTGAAGCTATTCCTTTAAGGACCACTACAGCACCTGCAGTGGCAAAGGCCCTCCTGGGAATATTTTCCAGGGTGGGCTTCCCAAAGGAAGTAGTATCAGACAGGGGAAGCAATTTCATGTCTGCATGCTTAAAGGCCATGTGGAAGGAGTGTGGTGTAACTTACAAGTTCACAACACCCTATCATCCACAAACAAATGGACTGGTGGAGAGATTTAATAAAACCCTCAAAGGCATGATTATGGGTCTCCCTGAAAAACTCCGTAGGAGATGGGATATCCTTCTACCATGCCTCCTTTTTGCCTACAGGGAGGTACCCCAGAAAGGAGTGGGCTTCAGCCCCTTTGAACTTCTTTTTGGACACCCTGTTAGGGGTCCACTCACACTTGTAAAGGAGGGTTGGGAACAACCTTTAAAAGCTCCTAAGCAGGATATTGTGGATTATGTACTTGGCCTCAGATCAAGGATGGCTGAGTACATGAAAAAGGCCAGCAAAAACCTTCAGGCCAGCCAAGAGCTCCAGAAGCAATGGCATGATCAGAAGGCTGTTTTGGTTCAGTACCAACCAGGGCAGAAAGTGTGGGTCTTGGAGCCTGTAGCCCCAAGAGCACTCCAAGATAAATGGAATGGACCCCACACAATTGTTGAAAAGAAGGGAGAAGTCACCTATTTAGTTGACTTAGCCACTGCCAGGAGTCCCCTTAGGGTGCTCCATGTCAACCGCCTGAAACCCTACTATGACAGGGCTGATCTCACCCTGCTCATGGCAACAGATGAGGGACAGGAAGAAGACAGTGATCCTCTACCTGATCTCTTCTCTTCCACAGAACAAGATGCTCTTGTGGAAGGTGTAGTTTTGGCTGATTGTCTTACTGCTGAGCAGAAAGACCATTGCATAAATCTCCTAGATCAATTCTCTGAACTCTTCTCTACTGTGCCAGGTACCACTTCTTGGTGTGAGCACACTATAGATACTGGAGACAGTTTACCTGTCAAAAGTAAGATCTATAGGCAGCCTGACCATGTCAGGGACTGCATAAAGCAAGAGGTGCAGAAAATGTTAGAACTAGGAGTGGTTGAGCACTCTGAAAGTCCATGGGCTTCTCCTGTGGTACTTGTACCAAAACCCCATTCCAAAGATGGAAAGAAGGAAATGCGGTTTTGTGTAGACTATAGAGGTCTCAACTTGGTAACCAAAACTGATGCTCACCCTATACCCAGGGCAGATGAGCTCATAGATACACTGGCATCTGCCAAGTATCTAAGCACTTTTGATTTGACTGCAGGGTAATGGCAGATCAAATTGTCAGAAGATGCTGAACCTAAAACTGCATTTTCAACCATTGGAGGACATTACCAGTTTACTGTAATGCCTTTTGGTTTGAAAAATGCACCTGCCACTTTTCAAAGGTTGGTGAACACAGTCCTGCAAGGGCTAGAAGCTTTCAGTGCAGCATATTTGGACGATATAGCTGTGTTTAGCTCCAGCTGGGACATAGTTGGCACAATCCCATGATCCCAGTGGTCTGTAGCACAGACCCTGGTACTGCCAAACTGCCCTTCCTGGGGTTTCACTGCAGCTGCTGCTGCTGCCAACCCCTCAGACAGGCATCTGCCCTCCTGGGGTCCAGCCAGGCCTGGCCCAGGATGGCAGAACAAAGAACTTCCTCTGAGAGAGGGTGTGACACCCTCTCCCTTTGGAAAATGGTGTGAAGGCAGGGGAGGAGTAGCCTCCCCCAGCCTCTGGAAATGCTTTGTTGGGCACAGATGTGCCCAATTCTGCATAAGCCAGTCTACACCGGTTCAGGGACCCCTTAGCCCCTGCTCTGGCGCGAAACTGGACAAAGGAAAGGGGAGTGACCACTCCCCTGACCTGCACCTCCCCTGGGAGGTGTCCAGAGCTCCTCCAGTGTGCTCCAGACCTCTGCCATCTTGGAAACAGAGGTGCTGCTGGCACACTGGACTGCTCTGAGTGGCCAGTGCCACCAGGTGACGTCAGAGACTCCTTGTGATAGGCTCCTTCAGGTGTTAGTAGCCTTTCCTCTCTCCTAGGTAGCCAAACCCTCTTTTCTGGCTATTTAGGGTCTCTGTCTCTGGGGAAACTTTAGATAACGAATGCAAGAGCTCAGCCGAGTTCCTCTGCATCTCTCTCTTCACCTTCTGCCAAGGAATCGACTGCTGACCGCGCTGGAAGCCTGCAACACTGCAACAAAGTAGCAAAGACAACTACTGCAACTCTGTAACGCTGATCCTGCCGCCTTCTCGACTGTTTTCCTGTTTGTGCATGCTGTGGGGGTAGTCTGCCCCTCTCTGCACCAGAAGCTCCGAAGAAATCATCCGTGGGTGGACGGAATCTTCCCCCTGCAACCGCAGGCACCAAAAAGCTGCATTACCGGTCCCTTGGGTCTCCTCTCAGCACGACGAGCGACGTCCCTCGAATCAAGCAACTCTGTCCAAGTGGCCCCCACAGTCCAGTGACTCTTCAGTCCAAGTTTGGTGAAGGTAAGTCCTTGCCTCACCTCGCTAGACTGCATTGCTGGGATCAGCGACTTTTGCAGCTACTCCGGCCTCCGTGCACTTCTGGCGGAAATCCTTTGTGCACAGTCCAGCCTGGGTCCACGGCACTCTAACCTGCATTGCACGACCTCCTAAGTTGTTCTCCGGAGACGTGGGACCTCTATGTGCGACTTCGGGTGAGCACCGTTTCACGCATCCTCGTAGTGCCTGTTTCTGGCACTTCTCCGGGTGCTACCTGCTGCTGAGAGGGCTCCTTGTCTTGCTCGATGTCCCTTCTCTCTCCTGGTCCAATTTGCGACCTCCTGGTCCCTCCAGGGCCACAGCAGCGTCCAAAAACGCTAACTGCACGATATGCAGCTAGCAAGGATTCTTGGCGTTCTTTCGGCGGGAAAACACTTCTGCACGACTCTCCACGGCGAGTGGGATCCGTCCACCAAAGGGGAAGTCTCTAGCCCTTTTCGTTCCTGCAGAAACCTCAGCTTCTTCTGTCCAGTAGAAGCTTCTTTGCACCCGCAGCTGGGATTTCCTGGGCATCTGCCCATCTCCGACTTGCTTGTGACTTTTGGACTTGCTCCCCTTGTTCCACAGGTGCCCTCAACTGGAAATCCATTGTTGTTGCATTGCTGGTTTGTGTCTTTCCTGCAGAATTCCTCTAACACGACTTCTTTGTCCTTAGGGGAACTTTAGTGCACTTTGCACTCACTTTTCAGGGTCTTGGGGAGGGTTATTTTTCTAACTCTCACTATTTTCGAATAGTCCCAGCGACCCTCTACAAGGTCACATAGGTTTGGGGTCCATTCGTGGTTCGCATTCCACTTTTGGAGTATATGGTTTGTGTTGCCCCTATCCCTATGTTTCCCCATTGCATCCTATTGTAACTATACATTGTTTGCACTGTTTTCTAAGACTATACTGCATATTTTTGCTATTGTGTATATGTATCTTGTGTATATTTCCTATCCTCTCACTGAGGGTACACTCTAAGATACTTTGGCATATTGTTTAGTATAACTGTGTATTGTGTTTTCTTATGATATTGTGCATATGACACTAAGTGGTACTGTAGTAGCTTCACACGTCTCCTAGGTCAGCCTAGGCTGCTCTGCTAAGCTACCATTATCTATCAGCCTAAGCTGCTAGACACCCTATACACTAATAAGGGATAACTGGGCTTGGTGCAAGGTGCTAGTACCCCTAGGTACTCACTACAAGCCAGTCCAGCCTCCTACAGGGTTGTGTAGGAAAGTACCATCTTGCCTGGCATGTTACCCCCATTTTTCACTGTATATATGTTGTTTTAGTTGTATGTGTCACTGGGACCCTGGTAACCCAGGGCCCCAGTGCTCATAAGTGTGCCTGAATGTGTTACCTGTGTAGTGACTAACTGTCTCACTGAGGCTCTGCTAATCAGAACCTCAGTGGTTATGCTCTCTCATTTCTTTCCAAATTGTCACTAACAGGCTAGTGACCATTTTACCAATTTACATTGGCTTACTGGAACACCCTTATAATTCCCTAGTATATGGTACTGAGGTTCCCAGGGTATTGGGGTTCCAGGAGATCCCTATGGGCTGCAGCATTTCTTTTGCCACCCATAGGGAGCTCTGACAATTCTTACACAGGCCTGCCACTGCAGCCTGAGTGAAATAACGTCCACGTTATTTCACAGCCATTTTACACTGCACTTAAGTAACTTATAAGTCACCTGTATGTCTAACCTTTACCTGGTAAAGGTTAGGTGCAAAGTTACTTAGTGTGAGGGCACCCTGGCACTAGCCAAGGTGCCCCCACATTGTTCAGAGCCAATTCCCTGAACTTTGTGAGTGCGGGGACACCATTACACGCGTGCACTACATATAGGTCACTACCTATATGTAGCTTCACAATGGTAACTCCGAATATGGCCATGTAACATGTCTATGATCATGGAATTGCCCCCTCTATGCCATCCTGGCATAGTTGGCACAATCCCATGATCCCAGTGGTCTGTATCACAGACCCTGGTACTGCCAAACTGCCCTTCCTGGGGTTTCACTGCAGCTGCTGCTGCTGCCAACCCCTCAGACAGGCATCTGCCCTCCTGGGGTCCAGCCAGGCCTGGCCCAGGATGGCAGAACAAAGAACTTCCTCTGAGAGAGGGTGTGACACCCTCTCCCTTTGGAAAATGGTGTGAAGGCAGGGGAGGAGTAGCCTCCACCAGCCCCTGGAAATGCTTTGTTGGGCACAGATGTGCCCAATTCTGCATAAGCCAGTCTACACCGGTTCAGGGGACCCCTTAGCCCTGCTCTGGCGCGAAACTGGACAAAGGAAAGGGGAGTGACCACTCCCCTGACCTGCACCTCCCCTGGGAGGTGTCCAGAGCTCCTCCAGTGTGCTCCAGACCTCTGCCATCTTGGAAACAGAGGTGCTGCTGGCACACTGGACTGCTCTGAGTGGCCAGTGCCACCAGGTGACGTCAGAGACTCCTTCTGATAGGCTCCTTCAGGTGTTGCTAGCCTATCCTCTCTCCTAGGTAGCCAAACCCTCTTTTCTGGCTATTTAGGGTCTCTGTCTCTGGGGAAACTTTAGATAACGAATGCAAGAGCTCATCCGAGTTCCTCTGCATCTCTCTCTTCACCTTCTGCCAAGGAATCGACTGCTGACCGCGCTGGAAGCCTGCAAACCTGCAACATAGTAGCAAAGACGACTACTGCAACTCTGTAACGCTGATCCTGCCGCCTTCTCGACTGTTTTCCTGGTGGTGCATGCTGTGGGGGTAGTCTGCCTCCTCTCTGCACCAGAAGCTCCGAAGAAATCTCCCGTGGGTCGACGGAATCTTCCCCCTGCAACCGCAGGCACCAAAAAGCTGCATTACCGGTCCCTTGGGTCTCCTCTCAGCACGACGAGCGAGGTCCCTCGAATCCAGCAACTCTGTCCAAGTGGCCCCCACAGTCCAGTGACTCTTCAGTCCAAGTTTGGTGGAGGTAAGTCCTTGCCTCACCTCGCTAGACTGCTTTGCTGGGAACCGCGACTTTTGCAGCTACTCCGGCCTCCGTGCACTTCCGGCGGAAATCCTTTGTGCACAGTCCAGCCTGGGTCCACGGCACTCTAACCTGCATTGCACGACCTCCTAAGTTGTTCTCCGGCGACGTGGGACTTCTTTGTGCGACTTCGGGTGAGCACCGTTTCACGCATCCTCGTAGTGCCTTTTTCTGGCTCTTCTCCGGCTACTACCTGCTGCTGAGAGGGCTCTTTGTCTTGCTCGACGTCCCCTCTACCTCCTGGTCCAATTTGCGACCTCCTGGTCCCTCCTGGGCCACAGCAGCGTCCAAAAATGGTAACCGCACGATTTGCAGCTAGCAAGGCTTGTTGGTGTTCTTTCGGCGGGAAAACACTTCTGCACGACTCTCAACGGCAAGAGGGATCCGTCCACCAAAGGGAAGTCTCTAGCCCTTTTCGTTCCTGCAGAAACCTCAGCTTCTTCTGTCCAGTAGAAGTTTCTTTGCACCCGCAGCTGGCATTTCCTGGGCATCTGCCCATCTCCGACTTGCTTGTGACTTTTGGACTTGGTCCCCTTGTTCCACATGTACCCCAGATTGGAAATCCAGCGTTGTTGCATTGTTGGTTTGTGTCTTTCCTGCATTATTCCTCTAACACGACTTCTTTGTCCTTAGGGGAACTTTAGTGCACTGTGCACTCACTTTTCAGGGTCTTGGGGAGGGTTATTTTTCTAACTCTCACTATTTTCTAATAGTCCCAGCGACCCTCTACAAGGTAACATAGGTTTGGGGTCCATTCGTGGTTCGCATTCCACTTTTGGAGTATATGGTTTGTGTTGCCCCTATCCCTATGTGTCCCCATTGCATCCTATTGTAACTATACATTGTTTGCACTGTTTTCTAAGACTATACTGCATATTTTTGCTATTGTGTATATATATCTTGTGTATATTTCCTATCCTCTCACTGAGGGTACACTCTAAGATACTTTGGCATATTGTCATAAAAATAAAGTACCTTTATTTTTAGTATAACTGTGTATTGTGTTTTCTTATGATATTGTGCATATGACACTAAGTGGTACTGTAGTAGCTTCACACGTCTCCTAGTTCAGCCTAGGCTGCTCTGCTAAGCTACCATTATCTATCAGCCTAAGCTGCTAGACACCCTATACACTAATAAGGGATAACTGGGCCTGGTGCAAGGTGCAAGTACCCCTAGGTACTCACTACAAGCCAGTCCAGCCTCCTACATTGATTGTGCAGTGGTGGGATAAGTGCTTTGAGACTACTTACCACTCTTGTCATTGTACTTTTCATAAGAGAAAAATATACAAAACAAGGTCAGTGTATATACACATAGCCAAAAAGTTTTGCATTTCCTCTTTTCACTCTTTTCTAAGTGCTGAAAAGTACTTCTAAACTTTCAAAAAGTTCTAAAAAATTTAAAAAGTTTTTTTCTGTCTTTCTAAAAAGTTCTGAAAACTTTTTTCTCTTTTTCTATCACTTTAACTCTCTCTAAAAATGTCTGGCACAGGCCAAAATGTTGATCTGTCCAAATTTGCATATGATCACCTTAGCTGGAAAGGAGCAAGGAGTCTCTGCATAGAGAGAGGTTTGAGTGTAGGGAAGAATCCTTCTTTGGAATTATTGCTTAACATGCTTAGAGAACAAGATAAGGCCATAGGGGCCACATTTGTTGAAAAAGTAGCAAATGGTTCCCAATCTGATCCAGGGACTCCCCCAGGAAAAGATTCAGGAAAGAAACTTCCTAGCCTGCCCATTACTAGACTGTCTAGCATAGTTGGTAATGATGGAGAGCCTCACCATACAAATAGTGTTGTCTCACATCATAGCAAAAGCATTTATTCTCACCATACTGGTAGTGATGTTTCTGTTAGCCAAGCTGTTAGGGTGGCTTCTGTAAGGGACAGGTCTCCTTCTGTTCATTCTTCTGTGTCTAAGAATGTCCCTCCCACCAACCCTGATGACAGAATGTTAGAGAGGGAACTCAATAAGTTGAGAGTGGAACAAACCAGACTGAAGCTTAAAAAGCAACAGCTGGATTTGGATAGACAGTCTTTTGAACTAGAGAAAGAAAGACAGAAGTTGGGTTTAGATACCCATGGTGGCAGCAGCAGTATTCCCCATAGTCATCCTGCAAAAGAGCATGATTCCAGGAATCTGCATAAGATAGTTCCCCCTTATAAGGAGGGGGATGACATTAACAAGTGGTTTGCTGCACTTGAGAGGGCCTGTGTTGTACAGGATGTCCCTCAAAGGCAGTGGGCTGCTATCCTATGGCTATCATTTAGTGGAAAAGGTAGGGATAGGCTCCTTACTGTGAAAGAAAATGATGCTAATAATTTCCAAGTTCTTAAGAATGCACTCCTGGATGATTATGGCTTAACCATTGAACAATACAGGATAAAGTTCAGAGAGACCAAAAAGGAGTCTTCACAAGACTGGGTTGATTTCATTGACCATTCAGTGAAGGCCTTGGAGGGGTGGTTACAGGGCAGTAAAGTTACTGATTATGACAGCCTGTATAACTTGATCCTGAGAGAGCATATTCTTAATAATTGTGTGTCTGATTTGTTGCACCAGTACTTGGTGGACTCTGATCTGACCTCTCCCCAAGAATTGGGAAAGAAGGCAGACAAATGGGTCAGAACAAGGGTGAACAGAAAAGTTCATACAGGGGGTGACAAAGAGAACACTAAGAAGAAAGATGGTGAAAAATCTCAAGATAAGCATGGGGATAAGGGTAAAACCAAAGATCCCACTTCAAATCTTAAACACTCTTCAGGGGGTGGGGATAAAACAAATTCTTCCTCTTCTTCTCAACCTACACAATTTAAAAAGCCTTGCTGCTTTGTGTGTAAAAACAAAGGCCATAGGCCAGGGGATAAGTCCTGTCCAGGTAAACCCCCTGAGCCTACCACCACTAATACATCAAGCTCTAGTGCCCCTAGCAGTAGTGGTACTAGTGGTGGGACTGCTGGCAACAGTCAAGTTAAGGGTGTAGTTGGGTTCACTTATGGGTCCATAGTAGAAACTGGGGTAGTCAGTCCCAAGACAGTTTCTGTCACACCTAGTGGCATTGGCCTTGCCACACTGGCTGCTTGTCCCCTTACAATGGATAAGTACAGGCAGACAGTTTCAATAAATGGTGTTGAGGCCTTGGCCTACAGGGACACAGGTGCCAGTATCACTTTGGTGACTGAAAACCTAGTGCACCCTGATCAACACATCATTGGACAACAGTATAAGATTATTGATGTCCATAACTCCACTAAGTTTCTTCCCTTAGCTATAATTCAGTTTAGTTGGGGTGGAGTTACTGGCCCTAAGCAGGTGGTGGTATCACCTAGCTTACCTGTAGACTGTCTCTTAGGTAATGACCTAGAGGCCTCAGGTTGGGCTGATGTAGAGTTTTATGCCCATGCAGCCATGCTGGGCATCCGTGAGGAATTGTTCCCTCTCATTTCTACTGAAATGAAAAAGCAAAGGAGAGAAGGCCTGAAAACTCAGGATCCCTCTCCATCAACAGGTAAAAAGGGTATCACAGTATCCCCTAACCACCCTACCATTCAGGATACCATTCCTGTGGTGGGAGAAACCTCTCCTGGGGTGGCACCTGTTCCAAGGGAATCATCAGCTGGCAAAGCTGGACTCCCTGAGGTAGAAGTACCTCTCTGTGGGATAACTAACATTGGTGAGAAAAAGAGCACCATTTTAGTTAACATGGAGCATCCCTCCAACCCTCCCAGAGAAACTTTAGTGCAGAAACACTGCACTGCCTCACAACACTTAGGACAGCATCCCTGCCCTAGTGTGGAGCTCATAGGACAGCATCCCTGCCCTGCTCCAACTCAAGAGAAACAGCATCCCTGTTCTCTCTTCCAGCCATATGGACAAAGTTTTTGCCCAGCTATGGCTTTTCTGAGACAGCATCCCTGTCTGGCATTTCCATCACTACAAATAGGTTCAGTGGACAATTCCCACTGCTCTAAACTAAAACTTACTGAGAGAAACTCTGAAAATACATCTTCCCATTGTTGCTTAGCTAAAAAACTTCAAACAGGGTGTTATACATCCCCACAGGGAAGTAACCATATAGTGGATGATAAAGGGAGTAACCAGTCTATTGCAGAGCTACTCTCTACTTATCACCACTTAGACAATAAAGTCTCAACTGGCCAAGGTTAGCCTTATTGTCCTTCGTTTGGGGGGGGGTTGTGTGAGAAAGTAACCTCTTTCTAGCCTTGTTACCCCCACTTTTGGCCTGTTTGTGAGTGTATGTTAGGGTGTTTTCACTGTCTCACTGGGATCCTGCTAGCCAGGGCCCAGTGCTCATAGTGAAAACCCTATGTTTTCAGTATGTTTGTTATGTGTCACTGGGACCCTGCTAGCCAGGACCCCAGTGCTCATAAGTTTGTGGCCTATATGTATGTGTTCCCTGTGTGATGCCTAACTGTCTCACTGAGGCTCTGCTAACCAGAGCCTCAGTGGTTATGCTCTCTCATTCCTTTCAAATTGTCACTAACAGGCTAGTGACCAATTTTACCAATTTACATTGGCTTACTGGAACACCCTTATAATTCCCTAGTATATGGTACTGAGGTACCCAGGGTATTGGGGTTCCAGGAGATCCCTATGGGCTGCAGCATTTCTTTTGCCACCCATAGGGAGCTCTGACAATTCTTACACAGGCCTGCCACTGCAGCCTGAGTGAAATAACGTCCACGTTATTTCACAGCCATTTTACACTGCACTTAAGTAACTTATAAGTCACCTATATGTCTAACCTTTACCTGCTAAAGGTTAGGTGCAAAGTTACTTAGTGTGAGGGCACTCTGGCACTAGCCAAGGTGCCCCCACATTGTTCAGGGCCAATTCCCTGAACTTTGTGAGTGCGGGGACACCATTACACGTGTGCACTACATATAGGTCACTACCTATATGTAGCTTCACCATGGTAACTCCGAATATGGCCATGTAACATGTCTATGATCATGGAATTGCTCCCTCTATGCCATCCTGGCATAGTTGGCACAATCCCATGATCCCAGTGGTCTGTAGCACAGACCCTGGTACTGCCAAACTGCCCTTCCTGGGGTTTCACTGCAGCTGCTGCTGCTGCCAACCCCTCAGACAGGCATCTGCCCTCCTGGGGTCCAGCCAGGCCTGGCCCAGGATGGCAGAACAAAGAACTTCCTCTGAGAGAGGGTGTGACACCCTCCCCCTTTGGAAAATGGTGTGAAGGCAGGGGAGGAGTAGCCTCCCCCAGCCTCTGGAAATGCTTTGTTGGGCACAGATGTGCCCAGTTCTGCATAAGCCAGTCTACACCGGTTCAGGGGACCCCTTAGCCCTGCTCTGGCGCGAAACTGGACAAAGGAAAGGGGAGTGACCACTCCCCTGACCTGCACCTCCCCTGGGAGGTGTCCAGAGCTCCTCCAGTGTGCTCCAGACCTCTGCCATCTTGGAAACAGAGGTGCTGCTGGCACACTGGACTGCTCTGAGTGGCCAGTGCCACCAGGTGACGTCAGAGACTCCTTCTGATAGGCTCCTTCAGGTGTTGCTAGCCTATCCTCTCTCCTAAGTAGCCAAACCCTCTTTTCTGGCTATTTAGGGTCTCGGTCTCTGGGGAAACTTTAGATAACGAATGCAAGAGCTCAGCCGAGTTCCTCTGCATCTCTCTCTTCACCTTCTGCCAAGGAATCGACTGCTGACCGCGCTGGAAGCCTGCAACACTGCAACAAAGTAGCAAAGACGACTACTGCAACTCTGTAACGCTGATCCTGCCGCCTTCTCGACTGTTTTCCTGTTTGTGCATGCTGTGGGGGTAGTCTGCCTCCTCTCTGCACCAGAAGCTCTGAAGAAATCTCCCGTGGGTCGACGGAATCTTCCCCCTGCAACCACAGGCACCAAAAAGCTGCATTACCGGTCCCTTAGGTCTCCTCTCAGCATGACGAGCGACGTCCCTCGAATCCAGCAACTCTGTCCAAGTGGCCCCCACAGTCCAGTGACTCTTCAGTCCAAGTTTAGTGGAGGTAAGTCCTTGCCTCACCTCGCTAGACTGCATTGCTGGGAACCGCGACTTTTGCAGCTACTCCGGCCTCCGTGCACTTCCGGCGGAAATCCTTTGTGCACAGTCCAGCCTGGGTCCACGGCACTCTAACCTGCATTGCACGACCTCCTAAGTTGTTCTCCGGTGACTTCTTTGTGCGACTTCGGGTGAGCACCATTTCACGCATCCTCGTAGTGACTGTTTCTGGCACTTCTCCGGGTGCTACCTGCTGCTGAGAGGGCTCCTTGTCTTGCTCGATGTCCCTTCTCTCTCCTGGTCCAATTTGCGACCTCCTGGTCCCTCCAGGGCCACAGCAGCGTCCAAAAACGCTAACCGCACGATTTGCAGCTAGCAAGGATTGTTGGCGTTATTTCGGCGGGAAAACACTTCTGCACGACTCTCCACGGCGAGAGGGATCCGTCCACCTCAGCTTCTTCTGTCCAGTAGAAGCTTCTTTGCACCCGCAGCTGGCATTTCCTGGGCATCTGCCCATCTCCGACTTGCTTGTGACTTTTGGACTTGGTCCCCTTGTTCCACAGGTACCCTAGATTGGAAATCCACAGTTGTTGCATTGTTGGTTTGTGTCTTTCCTGCATTATTCCTGTAACACGACTTCTTTGTCCTTAGGGGAACTTTAGTGCACTTTGCACTCACTTGTCAGGCTCTTGGGGAGGGTTATTTTTCTAACTCTCACTATTTTCTAATAGTCCCAGTGTAGGAGGCTGGACTGGCTTGTAGTGAGCACCAAGGGGTACTTGCACCTGGCACCAGGCCCAGTTATCCCTTATTAGTGTATAGGGTGTCTAGCAGCTTAGGCTGATAGATAATGGTAGCTTAGCAGAGCAGCTCAGGCTGAACTAGGAGACGTGTGAAGCTACTACAGTACCACTTAGTGTCATATGCACAATATCATAAGAAAACACAATACACAGTTATACTAAAAATAAAGGTACTTTATTTTTATGACAATATGCCAAAGTATCTTAGAGTGTACCCTCAGTGAGAGGATAGGAAATATACACAAGATATATATACACAATAGCAAAAATATGCAGTATAGTCTTAGAAAACAGTGCAAACAATGTATAGTTACAATAGGATGCAATGGGGAAACATAGGGATAGGGGCAACACAAACCATATACTCCAAAAGTGGAATGCGAACCACGAATGGACCCCAAACCTATGTGACCTTGTAGAGGGTCGCTGGGACTATTAGAAAATAGTGAGAGTTAGAAAAATAACCCTCCCCAAGACCCTGAAAAGTGAGTGCAAAGTGCACTAAAGTTCCCCTAAGGACAAAATAGTCGTGTTAGAGGGAAAATGCAAGGAAAACACAAATCAGCAATGCAACAACGATGGATTCCTGACTGAGGGTACCTGTGGAACAAGGGGACCAAGTCCAAAAGTCACAAGCAGCTCGGAGATGGGCAGATGCCCAAGAAATGCCAGCGGTTGGTGCAAAGAAGCTCTTACTAGGCTGAAGAACTGTGAATACTGCAGGAACGACAAGGGCTAGAGACTTCCCCTTTGGAGGATGGATCCCACACGCCTTGGAGAGTCGTGCTGAAGTGTTTTCCCGCTGGATGGACGCCAACAAGCCTTGCTACACGCAAATCGTGCGTTTGGCGTTTTTGGACGCTGCTGGGGCCCAGGAGGGACCAGAAGGTCGCAAATTGGACCTGCAGAGAGAGGGGACGTCGAGCAAGACAAAGAGCCCTCACTGAAGCAGGTAGCACCCAGACAAGTGCCAGAAACAGGCACTACGAGGATGCGTGAAACGGTGCTCGCCGAAGTTGCACAAAGGAGTCCCACGTCGCCGGAGACCAACTTAGAAAGTCGTGCAATACAGGTTAGAGTGCCGTGGACCCAGGCTTGGCTGTGCACGAAGGATTTCCGCCGGAAGTGCACAGGGGCCGGAGAAGCTTGCAAAGTCGCGGTTCCCAGCAATGCAGCCCAGCGAGGTGAGGCAAGGACTTACCTCCACCAAACTTGCGCTGAAGAGTCACTGGACTGTGGGGGTCACTTGGACGGTGTCGCTGGATTCGAGGGACCTCGCTCGTCGTGCTGAGAGGAGACCCAAGGGACCGGTAATGCAGCTTTTTGGTGCCTGCGGTTGCAGGGGGAAGATTCCGTCGACCCACAGGAGATTTCTTCGGAGCTTCTGGTGCAGAGAGGAGGCAGACTACCCCCACAGCATGCACAAGCAGGAAAACAGTCGAGAAGGCGGCAGGATCAGCGTTACAGAGTTGCAGTAGTCGTCTTTGCTACTATGTTGCAGGTTTGCAGGCTTCCAGCGCGGTCAGCGGTCGATTCCTTATCAGAAGGTGAAGAGGGAGATGCAGAGGAACTCGGCTGAGCTCATGCATTCGTTATCTAAAGTTTCCCCAGAGACAGAGACCCTAAATAGCCAGAAAAGAGGGTTTGGCTACCTAGGAGAGAGGAAAGGCTACTAACAACTGAAGGAGCCTATCAGCAGGAGTCTCTGACGTCACCTGGTGGCACTGGCCACTCAGAGCAGTCCCAGTGTGCCAGCAGCACCTCTGTTTCCAAGATGGCAGAGGTCTGGAGCACACTGGAGGAGCTTTGGACACCTCCCAGGGGAGGTGCAGGTCAGGGGAGTGGTCACTCCCCTTTCCTTTGTCCAGTTTCGCGCCAGAGCAGGGGCTAAGGGGTCCCTGAACCGGTGTAGACTGGCTTATGCAGAATTGGGCACATCTGTGCCCAACAAAGCATTTCCAGAGGCTGGGGGAGGCTACTCCTCCCCTGCCTTCACACCATTTTCCAAAGGGAGAGGGTGTCACACCCTCTCTCAGAGGAAGTTCTTTGTTCTGCCATCCTGGGCCAGGCCTGGCTGGACCCCAGGAGGGCAGCTGCCTGTCTGAGGGGTTGGCAGCAGCAGCAGCTGCAGTGAAACCCCAGGAAGGGGCAGTCTGGCAGTACCAGGGTCTGTGCTACAGACCACTGGGATCATGGAATTGTACCAACAATGCCAGGATGGCATAGAGGGGGCAATTCCATGATCATAGACATGTTACATGGCCATATTCGGAGTTACCATGGTGAAGCTACATATAGGTAGTGACCTATATGTAGGTGCACGCGTGTAATGGTGTCCCCGCACTCACAAAGTTCAGTGAATTGGCTCTGAACAATGTGGGGGCAGCTTGGCTAGTGCCAGGGTGCCCTCACACTAAGTAACTTTGCACCTAACCTTTACCAGGTAAAGGTTAGACATATAGGTGACTTATAAGTTACTTAAGTGCAGTGCAAAATGGCTGTGAAATAACGTGGACGTTATTTCACTCAGGCTGCAGTGGCAGGCCTGTGTAAGAATTGTCAGAGCTCCCTATGGGTGGCAAAAGAAATGCTGCAGCCCATAGGGATCTCCTGGAACTCCAATACCCTGGGTACCTCAGTACCATATACTAGGGAATTATAAGGGTGTTCCAGTAAGCCAATGTAAATTGGTAAAAATGGTCACTAGCCTGTCAGTGACAATTTGGAAAGAAATGAGAGAGCATAACCACTGAGGTTCTGGTTAGCAGAGCCTCAGTGAGACAGTTAGGCACCACACAGGGAACATAGACATGCACACCTATGAGCACTGGGGCCCTGTGTGACAGGGTCCCAGTGACACATACATATAGGCCACAAACCTATGAGCACTGGGGTCCTGACCAGCAGGATCCCAGTGACACATAACAACCATACTGAAAACATGGTGTTTTCACTATGAGCACTGAGGCCTGGCTATCAGGATCCCAGTGAGACAGTGAAAACAGTGACAAACACCCTGACATACACTCACAAACAGGCCAAAAGTGGGGGTAACAAGGCTAGAAAGAGGCTACCTTCTCACACCCAGCGACCCTCTACAAGGTCACATAGGTTTGGGGGTCCATTCGTGGTTCGCATTCCACTTTTGGAGTATATGGTTTGTGTTGCCCCCTATCCCTATGTTTCCCCATTGCATCCTATTGTAACTATACATTGTTTGCACTGTTTTTCTAAGACTATACTGCATATTTTTGCTATTGTGTATATATATCTTGTGTAAATTTCCTATCCTCTCACTGAGGGTACACTCTAAGATACTTTGGCATATTGTCATAAAAATAAAGTACCTTTATTTTTAGTATAACTGTGTATTGTGTTTTCTTATGATATTGTGCATATGACACTAAGTGGTACTGTAGTAGCTTCACACGTCTCCTAGTTCAGCCTAGGCTGCTCTGCTAAGCTACCATTATCTATCAGCCTAAGCTGCTAGACACCCCTATACACTAATAAGGGATAACTGGGCCTGGTGCAAGGTGCAAGTACCCCTAGGTACTCACTACAAGCCAGTCCAGCCTCCTACAGGGTTGTGTAGGAAAGTACCATCTTGCCTGGCATGTTACCCCCATTTTTCACTGTATATATGTTGTTTTAGTTGTAAGTGTCACTGGGACCCTGGTAACCCAGGGCCCCAGTGCTCATAAGTGTGCCTGAATGTGTTACCTGTGTAGTGACTAACTGTCTCACTGAGGCTCTGCTAATCAGAACCTCATTGGTTATGCTCTCTCATTTCTTTCCAAATTGTCACTAACAGGCTAGTGACCATTTTACCAATTTACATTGGCTTACTGGAACACCCTTATAATTCCCTAGTATATGGTACTGAGGTACCCAGGGTATTGGGGTTCAGGAGATCCCTATGGGCTGCAGCATTTCTTTTCCCACCCATAGGGAGCTCTGACAATTCTTACACAGGCCTGCCACTGCAGCCTGAGTGAAATAACGTCCACGTTATTTCACAGCCATTTTACACTGCACTTAAGTAACTTATAAGTCACCTATATGTCTAACCTTTACCTGGTAAAGGTTAGGTGCAAAGTTACTTAGTGTGAGGGCACCCTGGCACTAGCCAAGGTGCCCCCACATTGTTCAGAGCCAATTCCCTGAACTTTGTGAGTGCGGGGACACCATTACACGCGTGCACTACATATAGGTCACTACCTATATGTAGCTTCACAATGGTAACTCCGAATATGGCCATGTAACATGTCTATGATCATGGAATTGCCCCCTCTATGCCATCCTGGCATAGTTGGCACAATCCCATGATCCCAGTGGGTCTGTAGCACAGACCCTGGTACTGCCAAACTGCCCTTCCTGGGGTTTCACTGCAGCTGCTGCTGCTGCCAACCCCTCAGACAGGCATCTGACCTCCTGGGGTCCAGCCAGGCCTGGCCAGGATGGCAGAACAAAGAACTTCCTCTGAAGAGAGGGTGTGACACCCTCTCCCTTTGGAAAATGGTGTGAAGGCAGGGGAGGAGTAGCCTCCCCCAGCCTCTGGAAATGCTTTGTTGGGCACAGATGTGCCCAATTCTGCATAAGCCAGTCTACACCGTTTCAGGGGACCCCTTAGCCCTGCTCTGGCGCGAAACTGGACAAAGGAAAGGGGAGTGACCACTCCCCTGACCTGCACCTCCCCTGGGAGGTGTCCAGAGCTCCTCCAGTGTGCTCCAGACCTCTGCCATCTTGGAAACAGAGGTGCTGCTGGCACACTGGACTGCTCTGAGTGGCCAGTGCAACCAGGTGACGTCAGAGACTCCTTCTGATAGGCTCCTTCAGGTGTTGCTAGCCTATCCTCTCTCCTAGGTAGCCAAACCCTCTTTTCTGGCTATTTAGGGTCTCTGTCTCTGGGGAAACTTTAGATAACGAATGCAAGAGCTCATCCGAGTTCCTCTGCATCTCTCTCTTCACCTTCTGCCAAGGAATCGACTGCTGACCGCGCTGGAAGCCTGCAAACCTGCAACATAGTAGCAAAGACGACTACTGCAACTCTGTAACGCTGATCCTGCCGCCTTCTCGACTGTTTTCCTGGTGGTGCATGCTGTGGGGGTAGTCTGCCTCCTCTCTGCACCAGAAGCTCCGAAGAAATCTCCAGTGGGTTGACGGAATCTTCCCCCTGCAACCGCAGGCACCAAAAAGCTGCATTACCGGTCCCTTGGATCTCCTCTCAGCACAACAAGCGAGGTCCCTCGAATCCAGCAACTCTGTCCAAGTGGCCCCCACAGTCCAGTGACTCTTCAGTCCAAGTTTAGTGGAGGTAAGTCCTTGCCTCACCTCGCTAGACTGCATTGCTGGGAACCGCGACTTTTGCAGCTACTCCGGCCTCCGTGCACTTCCGGCGGAAATCCTTTGTGCACAGTCCAGCCTGGGTCCACGGCACTCTAACCTGCATTGCACGACCTCCTAAGTTGTTCTCCGGCGACGTGGGACTTCTTTGTGCGACTTCGGGTGAGCACCGTTTCATGCATCCTCGTAGTGCCTGTTTTTGGCACCAATGGGTGCAACCTGCTGCTGAGAGGGCTCATTGTCTTGCTCGACGTCCCCTCTACCTCCTGGTCCAATTTGCGACCTCTTGGTCCCTCCTGGGCCACAGCAGCGTCCAAAAACGGTAACCGCACGATTTGCAGCTAGCAAGGCTTGTTGGCGTTCTTTCGGCGGGAAAACACTTCTGCACGACTCTCCACGGCAATAGGGATCCGTCCACCAAAGGGGAAGTCTCTAGCCCTTTTCGTTCCTGCAGAAACCTCAGCTTCTTCTGTCCAGTAGAAGCTTCTTTGCACCCGCAGCTGGCATTTCCTGGGCATCTGCCCATCTCCGACTTGCTTGTGACTTTTGGACTTGGTCCCATTGTTCCACAGTGTAGGAGGCTGGACTGGCTTGTAGTGAGTACCAAGGGGTACTTGCACCTTGCACCAGGCCCCAGTTATCCCTTATTAGTGTATAGGGTGTCTAGCAGGTTAGGCTGATAGATAATGGTAGCTTAGCAGAGCAGCTTAGGCTGAACTAGGAGACGTGTGAAGCTACTACAGTACCACTTAGTGTCATATGCACAATATCATAAGAAAACACAATACACAGTTATACTAAAAATAAAGGTACTTTATTTTTATGACAATATGCCAAAGTATCTTAGAGTGTACCCTCAGTGAGAGGATAGGAAATATACACAAGATATATATACACAATAGCAAAAATATGCAGTATAGTCTTAGAAAACAGAGCAAACAATGTATAGTTACAATAGGATGCAATGGGGAAACATAGGGATAGGGGCAACACAAACCATATACTCCAAAAGTGGAATGCGAACCACGAATGGACCCCAAACCTATGTGACCTTGTAGAGGGTCGCTGGGACTATTAGAAAATAGTGAGAGTTAGAAAAATAACCCTCCCCAAGACCCTGAAAAGTGAGTGCAAAGTGCACTAAAGTTCCCCTAAGGACAAAGAAGTCGTGTTAGAGGAATAATGCAGGAAAGACACAAACCAGCAATGCAACAACTGTGGATTTCCAATCTAGGGTACCTGTGGAACAAGGGGACCAAGTCCAAAAGTCACAAGCAAGTCGGAGATGGGCAGATGCCCAGGAAATGCCAGCTGCGGGTGCAAAGAAGCTTCTACTGGACAGAAGAAGCTGAGGTTTCTGCAGGAACGAAAAGGGCTAGAGACTTCCCCTTTGGTGGACGGATTTTTCTTGCCGTGGAGAGTCGTGCAGAAGTGTTTTGCCGCCGAAAGAACGCCAAGAAGCCTTGCTAGCTACAAATCGTGCGTTTGGCGTTTTTGGACGCTGCTGGGGCCCAGGAGGGACCAGGAGGTCGCAAATTGGACCTGAAGAGAGAGGGGACGTCGTGCAAGACAAAGAGCCCTCACTGAAGCAGGTAGCTCCCGGAGAAGTGCCAGAAACAGGCACTACGAGGATGCGTGAAACGGTGCTCACCGAAGTTGCACAAAGGAGTCCCACGTCGCCGGAGACCAACTTAGAAAGTCGTGCAATACAGGTTAGAGTGCCGTGGACCCAGGCTTGGCTGTGCACAAAGGATTTCCGCCGGAAGTGCACAGGGGCCGGAGTAGCTGCAAAGTCGCGGTTCCCAGCAATGCAGCCCAGCGAGGTGAGGCAAGGACTTACCTCCACCAAACTTGGGCTGAAGAGTCACTGGACTGTGGGGGTCACTTGGACAGAGTCGCTGGATTCGAGGGACCTCGCTCGTCGTGCTGAGAGGAGACCCAAGGTCCCGGTAATGCAGCTTTTTGGTGCCTGCGGTTGCAGGGGGAAGATTCCGTCGACCCACGGGAGATTTCTTCGGAGCTTCTGGTGCAGAGAGGAGGCAGACTACCCCCACAGCATGCACAAGCAGGAAAACAGTCGAGAAGGCGGCAGGATCAGCGTTACAGAGTTGCAGTAGTCGTCTTTGCTACTATGTTGCAGGTTTGCAGGCTTCCAGCGCGGTCAGCAGTCGATTCCTTATCAGAAGGTGAAGAGAGAGATGCAGAGGAACTCGGATGAGCTCTTGCATTCGTTATCTAAAGTTTCCCCAGAGACAGAGACCCTAAATAGCCAGAAAAGAGGGTTTGGCTACTTAGGAGAGATGATAGGCTACTAACACCTGAAGGAGCCTATCAGCAGGAGTCTCTGACGTCACCTGGTGGCACTGGCCACTCAGAGCAGTCCAGTGTGCCAGCAGCACCTCTGTTTCCAAGATGGCAGAGGTCTGGAGCACACTGGAGGAGCTCTGGACACCTCCCAGGGGAGGTGCAGGTCAGGGGAGTGGTCACTCCCCTTTCCTTTGTCCAGTTTCGCGCCAGAGCAGGGCTAAGGGGTCCCTGAACCGGTGTAGACTGGCTTATGCAGAAATGGGCACCATGTGTGCCCATGAAAGCATTTCCAGAGGCTGGGGGAGGCTACTCCTCCCCTGCCTTCACACCATTTTCCAAAGGGAGAGGGTGTAACACCCTCTCTCAGAGGAAGTCCTTTGTTCTGCCATCCTGGGCCAGGCCTGGCTGGACCCCAGGAGGGCAGATGCCTGTCTGAGGGGTTGGCAGCAGCAGCAGCTGCAGTGAAACCCCGGGAAAGGCAGTTTGGCAGTACCAGGGTCTGTGCTACAGACCACTGGGATCATGGGATTGTGCCAACCATGCCAGGATGGCATAGAGGGGGCAATTCCATGATCATAGACATATTACATGGCCATATTCGGAGTTACCATTGTGAAGCTACATATAGGTAGTGACCTATATGTAGTGCACGTGTGTAATGGTGTCCCCGCACTCACAAAGTCCGGGGAATTGGCCCTGAACAATGTGGGGGCACCTTGGCTAGTGCCAGGGTGCCCTCACACTAAGTAACTTAGCACCCAACCTTTACTAGGTAAAGGTTAGACATATAGGTGACTTATAAGTTACTTAAGTGCAGTGTAAAATGGCTGTGAAATAACGTGGACGTTATTTCACTCAGGCTGCAGTGGCAGGCCTGTGTAAGAATTGTCAGAGCTCTCTATGGGTGGCAAAAGAAATGCTGCAGCCCATAGGGATCTCCTGGAACCCCAAATACCCTGGGTACCTCAGTACCATATACTAGGGAATTATAAGGGTGTTCCAGTAAGCCAATGTAAATTGGTAAAATTGGTCACTAGCCTGTTAGTGACAATTTGAAAGAAATGAGAGAGCATAACCACTGAGGTTCTGATTAGCAGAGCCTCAGTGAGACAGTTAGTCATAACACAGGTAACACATTCAGGCACACTTATGAGCACTGGGGCCCTGACTAGCAGGGTCCCAGTGACACATACAACTAAAACAACATATATACAGTGAAAAATGGGGGTAACATGCCAGGCAAGATGGTACTTTCCTACAGTGATTTGCAGCTGCTCCGGCTCCTGTGCACTCTTCCAGGATTTCCTTTGTGCACAGCGAAGCCTGGGTCCCGACACTCTAACCTGCAGTGCACAACCTCCTGAGTTGTCCTCCGGCGTCGCAGCATCTTCTTTTGTGACTTTGGGTGAGCTCTGGTTCACTTCTCTTCGTAGTGCTTGTTGCGGCACTTCTGCGGGTGCTGCCTGCTTCTGTGAGGGCTCCCTCTCTTGCTGTGCGCCCCCTCTGTCTCCTCACACAATGGGCGACTTCCTGGTCCCTCCAGGGCCACAGCAGCATCCAAAAACCCTAACCGCGACCCTTGCAGCTCGCAAGGCTTGTTTTCGGTCTTTCTGTGTGGGAACACCTCTGCAAGATTCTTCACAACGTGGGACATCCATCCTCTAAAGGGGAAGTTCCTAGTCCTCTTCGTTCTTGCAGAATCCACAGCTTCTACCATCCAGTGGCAGCTTCTTTGCATCCTCAGCTGGCATTTCCTGGGCATCTGCCCAATATCGACTTTGTCGCGACTCTTGGACTTGGTCCCCTTGTTCCACAGGTACTCTCGTCTGGAAATCCACCTTTGTTGCATTGCTGGTGTTGGTCTTCCTTGCAGAATTCCCCTATCACGACTTCTGTGCTCTCTGGGGAATATAGGTGCACTTTATACCTACTTTTCAGGGTCTTGGGGTGGGCTATTTTTCTAACCCTCACTGTTTTCTTACAGTCCCAGCAACCCTCCACAAGCTCACATAGGTTTGGGGTCCATTCGTGGTTCGCATTCCACTTTTGGTGTATATGGTTTGTGTTGCCCCTATACCTATGTGTTCTCATTGCAATCTATTGTGACTATACATTGCTTGCATTACTTCCTTTTGCAATTACTGCATATTTTTGGTATTGTGTACATATATCTTGTGTATATTTGCTATCCTCATACTGAGGGTACTCACTGAGATACTTTTGGCATATTGTCATAAAAATAAAGTACCTTTATTTTTAGTATATCTGTGTATTGTGTTTTCTTATGATATTGTGCATATGACACCAGTGGTATAGTAGGAGCTTTGCATGTCTCCTAGTTCAGCCTAAGCTGCTCTCCATAGCTACCTTCTATCAGCCTAAGCTGCTAGAAACACCTCTTCTACACTAATAAGGGATAACTGGTCCTGTTACAGAGTGTAAGTACCCCTTGGTACCCACTACAAACCAGGCCAGCCTCCTACAGCGCCGTTTATGCCACTCTATCCGGCTAATGCCAGACCGGCGCCGATGAAGTTTTCTCGAGGCCCTGTGGTTCCTATGACATTGCCTTCCAGGCCTATGGCGTCGATTTCTTTGCCTGGTCGGTCGACGCCGATGGTGGAGCCGCAAGTGTCCTCAGAGCCGTTGGGATCCGTTCCGGTGCCGGATCTGAGTGATGGATTCAACCGAAGCCAACCTTCCTCTCCTGTTCCGCGTCAAGGGTTGAAGCCAGTGTCATCGACGTCGGCCAATTCCATGTCGACGCCGAGATTAGAGATTACACTGAGGTCACCCAGAAAGGCCTTGAGACTCTTAGAAGACGAAGAGTACCAAAGGCAGCTGTTGGAGGAGGGGGAGATTGAGGAGCCATTGGGGGACTATCAAGGGCTGGATTCGGCCAGCGGGCTTAACTCTTCCCCGGAATGGGACTTGTCTTCACCAGGGGAGTTCACAAAGGAGGCGGCCTCCTTTCACATGGTGATTAGAAAGGCGGCAAACTTTTTAGAACTTCCTTTGCCTGCTGCAGAGGTTAAGACAACCATTTTAACGGAGGTCTTACATCCTTCTTTGACTTCTGAGGATTCTTTGCTTCTGTTCAATGAAGCTCTTATGGAGCCTATATTAGAGCTTTGGAGGAAGCCTGTGTCATCACCTGCTGTCAATAGATCTGCAGCACGAAGATACAGAGAGAAGCCTGGAGATCAGGGTTTTTTATCAAAACACCCTGCCCCGGAGAGTCTGGTTGTTCAGGCCTCTTGCTCTACTCGGTCTGCTCCAGGCTCCTTTCCGGTGATTCCATCGGATAGGGAATTCAAAAGGATGGAGCAATCCGCGAAGAAGACTTTCTCTTCTTGCAGCATGGCTCTCAAAGCTGCGAATGCTACCTGTGTTCTCTGAAGATATGTCCACGCCCTGATGGACTCAGCAAAGGCTATGGTTCCTGACCTGCTGCAGGATGTACAGAGCCCATTTGGTGAACTTCTGTCTGATGATAAGGCGGCAGCAAAACAAATAATCCAGTCTGGTCTGGATTCCACGGACCTGGTAGCCAGGGCAATGGGTACATCTATTGCTACCAGGAGGCACGCTCAGTTGAGGTCCTCTAGGTTTTCTTCAGATGTACAGACTACTTTATTGGATTTGCCCTTTGATGGAGAGAAATTGTTTGGGGATAAAGCGGACTCTGCCCTAGAGCGCTTTAAAGATAGTCGGGCCACGTCAAAGTCTTTGGGTCTGCAAGCCTCTTCTGTTACCCCTTTCGGAGGTTCAGGGGGTTTGGGCGTGGAGCCGTTTACCGTGGAATGTCCCAGTCTATGGTTCAGCAGCCTACCAGTCTCCCATATCAATCTTTTAGAGGGTGGGGGAGGGTTCGGACAAGAGGGGCCACCCAGCAGCACCCTGCATCA
Organism: Pleurodeles waltl; assembly: GCF_031143425.1. NCBI lineage: Eukaryota > Metazoa > Chordata > Amphibia > Caudata > Salamandridae > Pleurodeles > Pleurodeles waltl. The sequence goes on from NC_090446.1 coordinate 523,110,127, forward strand.
TCCTCTTCCTCTGGAGGACAACAGCAAGGGAAGCAGCCCTAGTTTTCTCCCCTTTATCAATCACACTTCTCCTGTAGGGGGAAGATGACGTCTTTTTCTCCACAAGCGGGAGTTAGTAACATCAGACTCATGGGTTCTAAACATTGTGAGAAAAATATATGCTCTCCCTTTTCAGGAGTTTCCTCCTCCCATCCCTCCCCGTCCCTCATTTTGTTTGGAAGACCATCTCCTGTTGTTGTAGCAGGAGGTTCAGATCCTATTGTCAAAAGGTGGGGTGGAGTTGGTTCCAGAGCAGGAAAGGGGTCAGGGTTGTTATTCAAGATACTTCCTGATCCCCAAGAAGGACGGTCGTTTGAGACCAATTTTAGACCAGAGGATTCTGAATTTATTCCTCAAACAAGAGAAATTCAAGATGCTGACTCTGGCACAGGTACTTCTGGCGCTGAACAGAGAGGATTGGATGGTGTCTGTTGACTTGCAGGATGCTTACTTTCATATCCCTATACTCAAGTCGCACAGGAAGTATCTCCGGTTTGTGGTAGGGTCACAACACTACCAGTTTGTGGTCCTTCCGTTTGGTCTTACTTCAGCACCTCGAGTCTTCATGAAGGTGATGGCAGTGGTAGCACTATGAGTATAACGTAGTTTACTCTCCATTAACATAGCAAACATAGGAATGGAAATCCTAAATTCAAATATACAACATACAATATATTTCAATTTAGATATTTATTATAGCTAATTAAACATTCAGTTCGCACATAATATAATCAACATAGAATCAACCAAAAAAATATAATACAACCCCCTAACCTAAATGAAACATACATATATGAGAACATAAATAACATACCAGTAGATATGCAAAAATAAACAAAAAACACAGAACCAACAAAATCACAAAATAGTATACATACAAATTTACAACCGCCTCATACATGAGAGGATATTTAAACAGCACAATAAAGTTACTGCTTTGATGCTACAATTATGCATTGTAGTTTGGATTGTATAAAATTCAACATAATAACAGCCAATTCTAGGTTATAATTTCCTGATTCAAATTCTCGTGTTACAGGCCTGATGGTAGCTAATCCTGGTCAGGGATTCAAATTTGCCAATTTCAAACACTTCATGCCAATGTTCAAGACATGCCAATTTACAAGCCGACGCGCGTTTCGGTGAGTGAAGAAAAATATAAATACACCTTCATCAGGACTTTATGATTCAGTATAATTGGCATACGTACATCTTGTAATCTGCCTATCAAAGAAACATAAAAATTATTCATTACAGTTCTTTCCATAGGGGGAAGGCTCGAATCATGTCAGATTTGCAACCAGACCAACTCAATTGACTTAATTAAGAAAAAACACTGATAAAGTGCCCAAGATCAAAATCTATAAAACCAATGCTTAATAAAGGTAAATAAATCTAAAGATCCAAGGAAAGCACCATTAGTGTCCAGCAAAATGCTAGATAAAGTGCAGAAATAGAATCACCTATAGCATAAAAGTGTTGGATTACCACCGAGAGAATCTAGTCAAGAATAGTAAAAGACTAGTTTGTTTATATTAAAATAAGATAAAATACCTTAGATATGAAAGAACTTAGATATCCCTTACAGGCTGGATTAAACACTCTCCAACTTCAAATTTGTAGTCCAAAATGAAGGACTAACACATGGATATAGCTAAATGAAGCTATGCTTTCTCACTCTAAAAGCAAACATAATGAAATCATTAGCTTGCACAGGGCAGGAAAGTCCACAGGATAGAAAAGAAAAAATCTGCTCATATGTACAATCGCTAACTACAGACTTACCTACAAGTTCACATGGTTTAAAAAACGTAATCCACGGGGGAAACCCACAAGGATACCAAACTTGTAGGGAACAACTTGCTAACTGCAAAGAAACAGGGGGGAGTCATGAGCCAGATAGAAATGACACAATCCAGACGGTATAAAATAATTCAATCCACAAAGGTTCAGCAAGGCTAACCTACCAGTATCAGCAGGATCCAGGACATATGACCAGCACGATGATCTCTCGAGGAGCAATAACCCGTACTTCCCCAGCTGCCTCCTATTTAAACCAAATCACTACAGGTGATGTGATGAACATAGAAACAGGCCCGTAGGGGCCATCTAAGAAAATGGTCAAACATGCGCCATCTTAGAACCGTCAAAACAGCATGAAATATGCCCAAATCTACAGAGAATAAGAGGTACAATCAAACTGTAGAGTCATAGCCATATAGTAGTGGCAAAAGGAAATAACCAAAGATAAAAAATAAAAAATAATGGCCAGTTCTAAATCAAACCAAAGAGTAGATATCACTTACCAGCACGCCCAAAACAGTGGTCGCCATCTTGGAACATCAAAGTACAGGGTACTCAATGTCCCAAGGGTAGGCACAAAATGGGTTAGTGAAATACAATACGTATCGTGTATATAATACAAATCGATAACATAAGGTTTTATAAGAAGGAACCGAAAACAGTTTTATCGTATAAAGTGAAGAATTCACTTCAAAGTAAGATAAAGGGCCACCACAGGAGAGCACAAAGCAGCCCTGTGGTAGGCACCTGGAAAAATATTGACCCCTCAGGCAATCCTGTACATACGTACTCAGATGGCATTGCTCCAAGGGAGATCTTCGTTCAGGTCATTCTCATATGTGTTTAAAGAAAAAATCCAAAACACTTCTTTCTTTTTCCTTTGTTTTTCAGGGTCCATATCGTTTCTTGTCAGTACTTTCTCAAGAATAATCCACCTGATATCTACCTCCTTGTGGTTTAAAGATAACCAATGAGCAACTAGGGGGGCGTTGATCTTTTGTGTCCTAATCGCAGATTTATGTTCCGATAGCCTAGTTCTAAATTCCCTGGAGGTCTCACCTATATATCCCAGGTTGCAGGGGCAAATAATCAAGTAAATTACATTTTTAGATCTACAATTAGTCATGTCCATAAATGGGATAGTCTTGTCATTGAATGTAAACTCTTTTGCAACAATGGCTGAGTCACAGGCGTGGCATTGGCCACATTTGTAATTGCCCGTAACTGGATTAGATCCTGTTAGTGACTTTTGGCCAAAAGTAGATACAAAATTGGTAGCTGATTTCACCAAATGGTTCCGTAGGTTTTTGTTCCTCCTGAAAGCGAACAATGGTTTCTCAAGTTTATCCGCTTCAGTATTGGAATTCAAAATGTGCCATTCTTTGTTAATAATATCCCTGATTTGATTATTCAGGGTAGAATGGTGAATCACACAGGCTAGCCGGTCACTGGTCTTGCATCGTTGTTTTGAAAGCAGGGCCTCACGGTTGTAAAACTTGGCTCTTTTTAAGGAATCTTTGATGGTTCTAATCGGATAACCTCTCTGTTCAAATTTGCACGTAAGATCTGCGGCATGTTTCAAAAAGTCTGCCATGCTGGTGCAATTTCTCCTGAGTCTCAGGAATTGTGAAAAAGGAATAGACTGCTTCTGGTTACGGGGATGGAAACTATCAAAGTGAAGCAGCGTGTTCCTAGCCGTGGGTTTAGTGTATAGGGTCATAAGCAAGTGCCCTTGATAGTGTTTGATATACACATCCAGGAATTCAACCAAATGATTGTCGTATTTAATCGTAAATCTGAGGTTGCTGTCACACATATTGAGCCAACTGTAAAATTCTAGTAGTTGGTCTTCACTGCCTTTCCAAATGAAGAAAACATCATCAATAAAGCTACTCTAGGCCTGCACATTCTCATAGAAAGGGGCCATTTTGTTGTAAATGAACTTGTCCTCGAATGCTCCCACATATAGGTTCGCCACACTAGGTGCATAGGCAGCACCCATACTGACTCCTTTGATTTGATGATACATTTTGCCATTAAAATCAAAGTAGTTATTAAATAGTAGTTTCCAAACATTTCAGAATATAACTCAATGCTGGATCATCTCCCCGTCTGTTTAGATATAGTGCTACAACATCAATGGCTTCTTGCTGGGGTATATTCGAATATAAAGACTCAAGGTCCATGGTCACCAGATATTCCCCATCAGGTCTATATTGCAGGCCCTCGATCTTAGAAATGAAGTGGCCTGTGTCTCTGATGTAGGATGGTAAAAGGGCTACCATCGGTTTCAGAAAGGTATCAACGTACTTTGACAATGGCTCAATGGACGAGCCTATGGTGGATACAATCGGACGCATAGGTGGATTACTGGCGTCCTTGTGAATCTTAGGTAGACCATAGATAATCGGGATTCTAGTATGGACTGGAGTCAAAAAATCAATATCTTTCTTACAAATAAGGCCCGCTTCTAAGGCTTCTAGATTCGTAGTTTTGATTGAACTCTTCAATTTGATTTCAGGGTGGCCTGGTATAGATTTATAAAAGACCGGACACTGCAGCATGTTTTCCATATTGTCCATATACGAATTGGTGTCTAGAATAGCTATACCACCCCCTTTATCACATGGTTTAACAGTGATAGTCCTGGTATTTTTAAGACTTTTTAGGGCCATGCTTTCATCTTTGCTAAGATTGTACCTGGATTTTGGGGCATGTAGGAGCATTTTCTTAATTTTACTAGTCACTGTCCTCTCAAATATAGCTATTTCGGGACCCAAAGCTTCTAACGGGGGAGTAAACGTAGATGGCAATTTGAGTCCTGATCTGCTAACAGTGGTAGTAGGGGGAGACGATGAAAAAAACCTTTTTAGTCTCACTCGTCTGAAGAATGCCTGAAGGTTTCTCATCAATTCAAATTTATTTATGTCTGAATTCGGTACAAAGGACAAGCCTTTCGATAACAAGCTAATGCAATGGTCATCCAAGGTAATTTGACTCAGATTAAAGATTGGAATCTCCTTCAGTCCCTCCAATACTGATTGCGTCTTGTTTGTAATGTGTGGTGAGATTGTTCTGAGTTCGGGGGACGATTTCCCCGATTTTGTCTGAATCTTGATCTGTGATTGAATCTGCGGTGACCTAAAAAACGGGGATTCTGTTGGTACTGTTCCGAATGATTCAATCTATTGCCATATTCATCGAATTGATATGAACTACCCTCCCCTTCAGATTCAGAAGTATCAGAAAACGTCACCACTTTCTTAGGAACCCACTCCTGTCTTTCCTGTGGTATGGAGGATTGTTTGTAGTACTGGTCATCAAGATAAGGATATGTCCTCTCCCGGGTGATAGCGGCAAGTCTCAGAAGGAAGGGGGTATCGGTATTCCCTTACCTGGACGATTGGTTGATCAAAGCCAAGTCTCCAGAGCTTGTGTTGCATCACTTGCAGATGACAACTGTAGGAGGCCGGACTGGCTTGTAGTGAGTACCTAGGGGTACTTACACGTTGCACCAGGCCCAGTTATCCCTTATTAGTGTATAGGGTGTCTAGCAGCTTAGGCTGATAGATAATGGTAGCTTAGCAGAGCAGCTTAGGCTGAAGTAGGAGACGAGTGAAGCTCCTACAGTACCACTAGTGTCATATGCACAATATCATAAGAAAACACAATACACAGATATACTAAAAATAAAGGTACTTTATTTTTATGACAATATGCCAAAAGTATCTCAGTGAGTACCCTCAGTATGAGGATAGCAAATATACACAAGATATATGTACACAATACCAAAAATATGCAGTATAGTATTAGAAAACAGTGCAAACAATGTATAGTTACAGTAGGATGCAATGGGGACACATAGGGATAACACAAACCATATACTCCAAAAGTGGAATGCGAACCACGAATGGACCCCAAACCTATGTGACCTTGTAGAGGGTCGCTGGGACTGTAAGAAAACAGCTAGGGTTAGTAAAATAGCCCACCCCAAGACCCTGAAAAGTGAGTGCAAAGTGCACTAAAGTTCCCCAAAGGACATAGAAGTCGTGATAGGGGAATTCTGCAGGAAAGACACAAATCAGCAATGCAACAATGATGGATTTCCAAACGAGGGTACCTGTGGAACAAGGGGACCAAGTCCAAAAGTCACAAGCAAGTCGGAGATGGGCAGATGCCCAGGAAATGCCAGCTGTGGGTGCAAAGAAGCTGGTCCTGGACAGTAGAAGCTGAAGATTCTGCAGGAACGTCAAGGGCTAGGAACTTCCCCTTTGGAGGACGGATCCCTAACGCCGTGGAGAGTCATGCAGAAGTGTTTTCCTGAAGAAAGACCGCCAACAAGCATTGCTAGCTGCAAATCATGCGGTTAGGGTTTTTGGATGCTGCTGTGGCCCAGGAAGGACCAGAATGTCGCCAATTGCGTCTGGAGACAGAGGAGGTGTCGACCAAGACAAGGAGCCCTCTCAAAAGCAGGCAGCACCCGCAGAAGTGCCAGAACAGGCACTACAAAGAGGAGTGAAACGGTGCTCACCCAAAGTTGCACAAAGGAGTCCCACGCCGCCAGAGGACAACTTAGGAGGTCGTGCAATGCAGGTTAGAGTGCCGTGGATCCAGGCTTGGCTGTGCACAAAGGATTTCCACCGGAAGTGCACGGAGGCCGGAGTAGCTGCAAAAGTCGCGGTTCCCAGCAATGCAGTCTGGCGTGGGGAGGCAAGGACTTACCTCCACCAAACTTGGACTGAAGAGTCACTGGACTGTGGGAGTCACTTGGACAGAGTTGCTGGATTCAAGGGACCTCGCTCGTCGTGCTGAGAGGAGAAGCAGGGTACTGGTGATGCAGTTCTTTGGTGCCTGCGGTTGCAGGGGGACGATTCCGTCGACCCACGGGAGATTTCTTCGGAGCTTCTAGTGCAGAGAGGAGGCAGACTACCCCCACAGCATGCACCACCTGGAAAGCAGTCGAGAAGGCGGCAGGATCAGCGTTACAGAGTTGCAGTAGTCGTCTTTGCTACTTTGTTGCAGTTTTGCAGGCTTCCAGCGCAGTGAGCAGTCGATTCCTTGGCAGAAGGTGAAGAGAGAGATGCAGAGGAACTCGGATGAGCTCTTGCATTCGTTATCTAAGGAAATCCCCAAAGCAGAGACCCTAAATAACCAGAAAAGAGGGTTTGGCTACTTAGGAGAGAAGATAGGCTAGCAACACCTGAAGGAGCCTATCAGAAGGAGTCTCTGACGTCACCTGCTGGCCCTGGCCACTCAGAGCAGTCCAGTGAGCCAGCAGCACCTCTGTTTCCAAGATGGCAGAGGTCTGGAGCACACTGGAGGGGCTCTGGGCACCTCCCAGGGGAGGTGCAGGTCAGGGGAGTGGTCACTCCCCTTTCCTTTGTCCAGTTTCGCGCCAGAGCAGGGCTGAGGGGTCCCTGAACCGGTGTAGACTGGCTTATGCAGAAATGGGCACCATCTGTGCCCATGAAAGCATTTCCTGAGGCTGGGGGAGGCTACTCCTCCCCAGCCCTAACACCATTTTCCAAAGGGAGAGGGTCTAACACCCTCTCTCAGAGGAAGTCCTTTGTTCTGCCTTCCTGGGCCAGGCCTGGCTGGACCCGAGGAGGGCAGAAACCTGCCTGAGGGGTTGGCAGCAGCAGCAGCTGCAGTGAAACCCCGGGAAAGGCAGTTTGGCAGTGCCAGGGTCTGTGCTAGAGACCCGTGGGATCATGGGATTGCACCAACAATGCCAGGATGGCATAGAGGGGGCAATTCCATGATCTTAGACATGTTACATGGCCATATTCGGAGTTACCATTGTGAAGCTACACATAGGTAGTGACCTATATGTAGTCCACGCGTGTAATGGTGTCCCCGCACTCACAAAGTCCGGGGAATTGGCCCTGAACAATGTGGGGGCACCTTGGCTAGTGCCAGGGTGCCCACACACTAAGTAACTTAGCACCCAACCTTTACCAGGTAAAGGTTAGACATATAGGTGACTTATAAGTTACTTAAGTGCAGTGTAAAATGGCTGTGAAATAACGTGGACGTTATTTCACTCAGGCTGCAGTGGCAGGCCTGTGTAAGATTTGTCAGAGCTCCCTATGGGTGGCAAAAGAAATGCTGCAGCCCATAGGGATCTCCTGGAACCCCAATACCCTGGGTACCTCAGTACCATATACTAGGGAATTATAAGGGTGTTCCAGTAAGCCAATGTAAATTGGTAAAATTGGTCACTAGCCTGTTAGTGACAATTTGAAAGAAATGAGAGAGCATAACCACTGAGGTTCTGATAAGCAGAGCCTCAGTGAGACAGTTAGTCATAACACAGGTAACACTTTCAGGCACACTTATGAGCACTGGGGCCCTGGCTGGCAGGGTCCCAGTGACACATACAACTAAAACAACATATATACAGTGAAAAATGGGGGTAACATGCCAGGCAAGATGGTACTTTCCTACAACAACTCAGTTGTTGTTCAGTCTGGGTTTTTTGATAAATGCACCCAAGTCTCACCTGGACCTCTCTCAACACCTCCTGTTCATAGGGACAGTACTGGATACTACATTGAATCTGGCCTTTCCTCTGCCTCAGCGGACTCAGGACATTCAGGCATTGATTCCAATGTTTCAAAATGGAGCAGTTGTTCCAGTCCTCAAGGTCTTGCGTCTGCTCGGTCTGTTCTATTCTTGCATTCTGTTTGTCACTCATGCAAGTTGGCACATGAGGGTTCTTCAATGGTGCCTCCGCAGGCAGTGGTTTCAGCACAAAGGGGATCTCAAGGAGTCGATAACGATCTCCAGAGATGCTGCAGCGGAGTTACGATGGTGGACTGTGGATGGCAAACTTTCTGCCTCCGGTGGCCACGGTCATGACGGATGCTTCCACTCAAGGGTGGGGAGCTCATCTGGGGGACCTGGAGATCAAGGGTCGTTGGTCTCCAGTGAAACAGACTTTTCATATAAATCTGTTAGAGTTGCAGGCAATACGTTTGGCTATCAAGGCCTTCCTCCCATCCCTTCCCAGTCAGTCAGTTCAGGTTCTGACGGACAACACTACTGCGATGTGGTACAGAAACAAGCAGGGAGGAGTAGGGTTGTATCTTCTCTGCAGAGAGGCTCTACCACTCTGGTCCTGGCTTCAGGACCATCGGATTTGCTTGATAGCGAATCATCTGGCTGGAGTGCTCAACGTACGTGCGGCTCTCTCAGTTGACATTTTTCAGCCGATCACGAGTGGCGTCTCCATCCGGATCTGGTCCTGCACATCTTTCAGATGTGGGGTTCTCCAGTGATAGATCTTTTGCCATTCGGGAGAACACGCACTGTCCGTCATTCTGCAGCCTCCAGTATCTGGTGCAAGAAGATCTGGGGGATGCGTTTCAGATCTCTTGGTGCAACCGGTTGCTTTACGCATTTCCTCCCATACCCTTGATTCCTCAGGTTCTGAGGAAGATTCGCCAAGATCGGGCTCAGGTCATTTTAAGCCCCGGATTGGCCAAGAAGGGTGTGGTACACGGACCTTCTCCAACTCTCGCTGTGCGCTCCGCTCCGCCTCCCTCTTAGGGCAGACCTCCTCTCGCAGTCGCAGGGGCAGGTTCTATACCCCCACTTCCAGAGCCTGCACCTTCATGCCTGGAGATTGAACGGGGCAACCTGAGTTCCTTTTCTCCCCCATCAGATGTAGTGGATGTTATTTTATCGGCCAGGCAACACTCCACTAAGACCATTTATGCCGGCAGGTGGGCAAAATTTGTGGCTTGGTGTGGAGAAAGACAAATTGATCCTTTGAAGGCCCACCTCTCCGATATTTTATTATTTGCTTTAGATTTAGCAAAGAAGGGTTGTGCGGTGGCTACAGTTAAAGGTTATTTAGCTGCTCTGTCAGCCTTTCTTTGCCTCCCGGATCAACCCTAATCATTTAAATCACCTATTGTGATTAGGTTTCTGAAGGATTTAGTTAACAGGTTTCCTCCCACTCCTTTTCATGTGCCCCAGTGGGACCTAAATCTTGTTTTAACTTTTTAATGGGATCACCTTTTGAGCCCATGCACTCTTGCCCGTTAAGGTTTTTGGTGCTTAAAACTGTTTTTCTCATTGCTATAACCTCGGCTAGGCAGGTTAGTGAGCTTCAGGCTCTTTCTGTTAAACCCCCCTTTACCTTGTTTTTCCCGGATAAAGTGGTGTTGAAAACCAGGGCGGCTTTCCTGCCAAAAGTTGTCACTCCTTTTCATATAAGGCAGACCATTACCCTTCCATCTTTCTACCCTCCTCCCCTCAAAGGAAGAAGAGAGGCTCCACTGTTAGGACCCTAAAAGGGCGCTTAGTTTTTATATAGAAAGGACAAATGATTTTCGCCTGGAGGACCAGCTATTCGTGGGGTATATTGGACAGAGGAAAGGCAGAGTAGTTCATAAAAGAACAATCTCCAGGTGGGTCATTCTTTGTATCAAGATTTGCTACTCGTTGTCAAAGAAAGTTCCCCCTAAGGGTATCAGAGCCCATTCCACCAGGGCTAAGTCCGCTACTTCGGCCCTGGCAAGAGGGGTTCCAGTGGTGGACATTTGCGAGGCAGCAACTTGAGCGTCTCTCCACACCTTTGCAAAGCATTACTGCTTGGATTCGGAGTTTAGGAGGGACAGCCATTTTGCGCGATCTGTATTACAGGACTTCTTGGTGTAACCAGACAGGCTCCCACCTCCTAGTGCGGTTCTGCTTTGGGACTGTATTCATAAGGTGAGGAATCCACATGTAGTTGTAGCCATCAGTAGAACAAGTTACTTAACGCTTTTTCTGGTGGATACAATAGCTACCTGTGGATTCCACACAGTCCCACTCGCCTCCCCCTTGCTTGTCTGGTTACACTGAGATATGTGGTTGTATAGGTGTATGTATATATTAATGTCTTTTCCTGTATATATATAAATTATGGTTTTGATTATATTGCATCATGGTAGTTTTATGTATATGTGTATTTATTGGAGTTATTGTGGGGTAAGTTCTCACCTGTTCGCCTCAGAGACCCGTAAAAAAATGGGTGAAACTGACGTCAGCCTGCCGGCGAGGACTTCTTATTGGCACGGTGATGTCACACTGAGTCGCGTGGAGCCGTGCAATTGTGACGTCCTCGTCGACCTGGAGAGCCGAGAAGAAGATTTTCCATCGGATGCTGGCGCATTGGTGAATTCATAAGGTGAGGAATCCACAGGCAGCTATTGTATCCACCAGAAAAAGCATTACCGAAGGTAAGTAACTTGTTTGTTAAGTTATATTTTTATGTGCAGATTGCTTGGTTTGTAGATGTATAGTGTAGTTAATTAATTAAGCAACAATTAACTATTAAATAATAATCAATAATTAATTATTTAATTGAGTATTAATGGTGTAAATTGTTTATTGTTTTTTTAGTTTTTTATATATCTTTTTTAACCCTAGTGTAAGGAAATGTCTCCTTGGCATGGTTACCCCCTGACTTTTTGCCTTTGCTGATGCCAAGTTATGATTTGAAAGTGTGCTGAGGCCTGCTAACCAGGCCCCAGCACCAGTGTTCTTTCCCTAAACTGTACCTTTGTCTCCACAGTTGGCACACCCCTGGCATCCTGGTAAGTCCCTTGTAACTGGTACCCCTGGTACCAAGAGCCCTGATGCCAGGGAAGGTCTCTAAGGGCTGCAGCATGTCTTATGCCACCCTGGGGACCCCTCAATCAGCACATGCACACGGCTTGCCAGCTTGTGTGTGCTGGTGGGGAGAAAATGACTAAGTCGACATGGCACTCCCCTCAGAGTGCCATGCCAACCTCACACTGCCTGTGGCATAGATAAGTCACCCCTCTAGCAGGTCTTACAGCCCTAAGGCAGGGTGCACTATACCACAGGTGAGGGCATAGGTGCATGAGAACTATGCCCCTACAGTGTCTAAGCAAAACCTTAGACATTGTAAGTGCACGGTAGCCATAAGAGTATATGGTCTGGGAGTCTGTCATACACGAACTCCACAGCACCATAATGGCTACACTGAAAACTGGGAAGTTTGGCATCAAACTTCTCAGCACAATAAATGCACACTGATGCCAGTGTACATTATATTGTGAAATACACCCAGAGGGCACCTTAGAGATGCCCCCTGAAAACATACCCGACTTCCAGTGTGGGCTGACTAGTTTTGCCAGCCTGCCACACACCAGACATGTTGCTGGCCACATGGGGAGAGTGCCTTTGTCACTCTGTGGCCAGGAACAAAGCCTGTACTGGGTGGAGGTGCTTCTCACCTCCCCCTGCAGGAACTGTAACACCTGGAGGTGAGCCTCAAAGGCTCACCCCCTTTGTTACAGTACCACAGGGCATCCCAGCTAGTGGAGATGCCCGCCCCTCCGGCCACGGCCCCCACTTTAAGGAGGAGTCACTGGCCAGTCAAGACTACCCCTAAGGTGTCCTGAGCTGAGGTGACTCTGACTTTTAGAAATCCTCCATCTTGCTGATGGAGGATTCCCCCAATAGGATTAGGGATGTGACCCCCTCCCTACCGGGAGGAGGCACAAACCCTCCTCAGGGCTAGTAGCCATTGGCTACTAACCTCCCAGACCTAAACACACCCCTAAATTGAGTATTTAGGGCCCCCCAGAACCTAGGAAGACAGATTCCTGCAACCTGAAGATGAAGAAGGACTGCTGACCTGAAGCCCTACAGAGAAGACGGAGACACCAACTGCTTTGGCCCCAGCCATACCGGCCTGTCTCCCCACTTTGAGAAAAACTGCAACCGCGACGCAACCCCCTGGGTCCAGCGACCTCTGAAGCCTCAGAGGACTACCCTGCATCTAAAAGGACCAAGAAGCTCCTGGGACAGCGGCCCTGTTCACCAAAACTGCAACTTTGTAACAAAGAAACAACTTTTAAAGACCACACGTTTCCCACCGGAAGCGTGAGACTTTCCACTCTGCACCCAACGCTCCCGGCTCGACCTGCGGAAAACTAACTCTACAGGGAGGACTCCCCGGCGACTGCGAGCCCGTGAGTAGCCAGAGTTGACCCCCCTGAGCCCCCACAGCGACGCCTGCAGAGGGAATCCAGAGGGCCCCCTCTGACCGCGACTGCCTGTTTCAAGGAACCCGATGCCTGAAAAACACACTGCACCCGCAGCCCCCAGGACCTGAAGGAACCGAACTCCAGTGCAGGAGCGACCCTCAGGCGGCCCTCTTCCTAGCCCAGGTGGTGGCTACCCCGAGGAGCCCCCCCCCCCTTGCCTGCCTGCATCGTTGAAGAGACCCCCAGGTCTACCCATTGAATCCTATTGCAAACCTGACGCCTGTTTGCACTCTGCTCCCGGCCGCCTCTGTGCCGCTGAGGGTGTACTTTGTGTGCCTGCTTGTGTCCCCCCCCGGTGCCCTACAAAACACCCCTGGTCTGCCCTCCGAAGTTGCGGGTACTTACCTGCTCGTAGACTGGAACCGGGGCACCCCTATTTCCAGTGAAGCCTATGTGTTTTGGGTACCACTTTGACCTCTGCACATGACCGGCCCTGAGCTGCTGGTGTGGTAACTTTGGGGTTGCCTTGAACCCCCAACGGTGGGCTACCTTGGACCCAACTTTTAACCCTGCAAGTGCTTTACTTACCTGTGAACCTAACAAATACTTACCTCCCCCAGGAACTGTTGATTTTTGCACTGTGTCCATTTTTTAAATAGCTTATTGCCATTTTTGCCAAAACTGTACATGCTATTGTGATGATTCAAAGTTCCTAAGATACCTGAGTGAAATACCTTTCATTTAAAGTATTGTAAAGTTTGTAAATCTTGAACCTGTGGTTCTTAAATAAACTAAGAACATATATTTTTCTATATAAAAACCTATTGGCCTGGAATTTGTATTTGAGTGTGTGTTCCTCATTTATTGCCTGTGTGTGTACAACAAATACTTAACACTACCCTCTGATAAGCCTACTGCTAGACCACACTACCACAAAATAGAGCATTAGAATTATCTATTTTTGCCACTATCTTACCTCTAAGGAAGTTAGCTCTATATATACTATTTCAAAGTAAGAAACAGTGTGCACAAACTTCCTACATTGGTGGATCAGCGGTGGGGTACAAGACTTTGCATTTGCTGGACTACTCAGCCAATACCTGATCACATGACTAAATTCCAAAAATTGACATTAGAAACTGATTTTTTTAATTTGAGCTATTTTTCTAAATTTTTAAAAGTACTGCTAGGGCCTTGTGTTATTCACTATTAGCATATCTTTTAGAGTTTCAAAGTTTTGTAAAAGTTTGGACTAAGTTCTAGAGATAGTTTTAGATTCTTAAAAAGCATCCCAACTTTTAGAGAAATAATGTCTAATGCAGAAGAGATGGTGGTGGAGCTCAACCTCACCCCTTACCTGCATCTTAGGATGTCAGAGTTAAGGACTCTCTGCAAAATCAAAAAGGTAAAAACTGGTTCAAACCCTACCAAAGTGAGCTCTTGGCAGAGTTTGCTAGAAACAATTCCTCTGATGATGTCCTCACAGAGGGGGAAACTAGTGATGTGGAGGAATTCCCACCTCCAGTCCTAGTTAGGGAGACCTGGGTTTCTCCAACCCTGACTCCAGAAGTGTAGGAGGCTGGACTGGCTTGTACTGAGTACCAAGGGGTACTTGCACCTTGCACCAGGCCCAGTTATCCCTTATTAGTGTATAGGGTGTATAGCAGCTTAGGCTGATAGATAATGGTAGCTTAGCAGAGCAGCTTAGGCTGAACTAGGAGACGTGTGAAGCTACTACAGTACCACTTAGTGTCATATGCACAATATCACAAGAAAACACAATACACAGTTATACTAAAAATAAAGGTACTTTATTTTTATGACAATATGCCAAAGTATCTTAGAGTGTACCCTCAGTGAGAGGATAGGAAATATACACAAGATATATATACACAATAGCAAAAATATGCAGTATAGTCTTAGAAAACAGTGCAAACAATGTATAGTTACAATAGGATGCAATGGGGACACATAGGGATAGGGGCAACACAAACCATATACTCCAAAAGTGGAATACGAACCACGAATGGACCCCAAACCTATGTGACCTTGTAGAGGGTCGCTGGGACTATTAGAAAATAGTGAGAGTTAGAAAAATAACCCTCCCCAAGACCCTGAAAAGTGAGTGCAAAGTGCACTAAAGTTCCCCTAAGGACAAAGAAGACGTGTTAGAGGAATAATGCAGGAAAGACACAAATCAACAATGCAACAACTGTGGATTTCCAATCTAGGGTACCTGTGGAACAAGGGGACCAAGTCCAAAAGTCACAAGCAACTCAGAGATGGGCAGATGCCCAGGAAATGCCAGCTGCGGGTGCAAAGAAGCTTCTACTGGACAGAAGAAGCTGAGGTTTCTGCAGGAACGAAAAGGGCTAGAGACTTTCCCTTTGGTGGACGGATTTCTCTCTCCGTGGAGAGTCGTGCAGAACTGTTTTCCCGCCAAAAGAATGCCAACAAGCCTTGCTAGCTGCATATCGTGCAGTTAGCGTTTTTGGACGCTGCTGTGGCCCTGGAGGG
The DNA here is from genome assembly GCF_031143425.1 of Pleurodeles waltl. NCBI lineage: Eukaryota > Metazoa > Chordata > Amphibia > Caudata > Salamandridae > Pleurodeles > Pleurodeles waltl. The sequence goes on from NC_090446.1 coordinate 523,125,495, forward strand.
ACCAGGAAGTCGCAAATTGGACCAGGAGAGAGAGGGGACGTCGAGCAAGACAAGGAGCCCTCTCAGCAGCAAGTAGCACCCGGAGAAGTGCCAGAAACAGGCACTACAAGGATGCGTGAAACGGTACTCACCCGAAGTCGCACAAAGAAGTCCCACGTCGCCGGAGAACAACGTAGGAGGTCGTGCAATGCAGGTTAGAGTGCCGTGGACCCAGGCTGGAATGTGTACAAAGGATTTCCGCCGGAAGTGCACGGAGGCCGGAGTAGCTGCAAAAGTCGCGGTTCCCAGCAATGCAGTCTAGCGAGGTGAGGCAAGGACTTACCTCCACCAAACTTGGACTGAAGAGTCACTGGACTGTGGTGGCCACTTGGACAGAGTTGCTGGATTCGAGGGACGTCGCTCGTCGTGCTGAGAGGAGACCCAAGGGACCGGTAATGCAGCTCTTTGGTGCCTGCGGTTGCAGGGGGAAGATTCCGTCGACCCACGGGAGATTTCTTCGGAGCTTCTGGTGCAGAGAGGAGGCAGACTACCCCCACAGCATGCACAAGCAGGAAAACAGTCGAGAAGGCGGCGGGATCAGCGTTACAGAGTTGCAGTAGTCGTCTTAGCTACTTTGTTGCAGTTTTGCAGGCTTCCAGCGCGGTCAGCAGTCGATTCCTTATCAGAAGGTGAAGAGAGAGATGCAGAGGAACTCGGCTGAGCTCTTGCATTCGTTATCTAAAATTTCCCCAGAGACAGAGACCCTAAATAGCCAGAAAAGAGGGTTTGGCTACTTAGGAGAGAGGATAGGCTACTAACACCTGAAGGAGCCTATCAGAAGGAGTCTCTGACGTCACCTGGTGGCACTGGCCACTCAGAGCAGTCCAGTGTGCCAGCAGCACCTCTGTTTCCAAGATGGCAGAGGTCTGGAGCACACTGGAGGAGCTCTGGGCACCTCCCAGGGGAGGTGCAGGTCAGGGGAGATGTCACTCCCCTTTCCTTTGTCCAGTTTCGTGCCAGAGCAGGGCTAAGGGGTCCCTGAACCGGTGTAGACTGGCTTATGCAGAATTGGGCACATCTGTGCCCAAGAAAGCATTTCCAGAGGCTGGGGGAGGCTACTCCTCCCCTGCCTTCACACCATTTTCCAAAGGGAGAGGGTGTAACACCCTCTCTCAGAGGAAGTCCTTTGTTCTGCCATCCTGGGACAAGCCTGGCTTGACCCCAGGGGGGCAGAAACCTGTCTGAGGGGTTGGCAGCAGCAGCAGCTGCAGTGAAACCCCAGGAAAGGCAGTTTGGCAGTACCAGGGTCTGTGCTACAGACCACTGGGATAATCGAATTGTGCCAACAATGCCAGGATGGCATAGAGGGGGCAATTCCATGATCTTAGACATGTTACATGGCCATATTCGGAGTTACCATTGTGAAGCTACATATAGGTAGTGACCTATATGTAGTGCACGCGTGTAATGGTGTCCCCGCACTCACAAAGTTCAGGGAATTGGCTCTGAACAATGTGGGGGCACCTTGGCTAGTGCCAGGGTGCCCTCACACTAAGTAACTTTGCACCTAACCTTTACCAGGTAAAGGTTAGACATATAGGTGACTTATAAGTTACTTAAGTGCAGTGTAAAATGGCTGTGAAATAACGTGGACGTTATTTCACTCAGGCTGCAGTGGCAGGCCTGTGTAAGAATTGTCAGAGCTCCCTATGAGTGGCAAAAGAAATGCTGCAGCCCATAGGGATCTCCTGGAACCCCAATACCCTGGGTACCTCAGTACCATATACTAGGGGATTATAAGGGTGTTCCAGTAAGCCAATGTAAATTGGTAAAATTGGTCACTAGCCTGTTAGTGACAATTTGAAAGAAATGAGAGAGCATAACCACTGAGGTTCTGGTTAGCAGAGCCTCAGTGAGACAGTTAGGCACTACACAGGGAACACATACATATAGGCCACAAACTTATGAGCACTGGGGTCCTGACTAGCAGGGTCCCAGTGACACATAACAACCATACTGAAAACATAGGGTTTTCACTATGAGCACTGGGCCCTGGCTAGCAGGATCCCAGTGAGACAGTGAAAACACCCTAACATACACTCACAAACAGGCCCAAAGTGGGGGTAACAAGGCTAGAAAGAGGCTACTTTCTCACACAACCCCCCCCCCCCCAAACGAAGGACAATAAGGCTAACCTTGGCCAGTTGAGACTTTATTGTCTAAGTGGTGATAAGTAGAGAGTAGCTCTGCAATAGACTGGTTACTCCCTTTATCATCCACTATATGGTTACTTCCCTGTGGGGATGTAAACCACCCTGTTTGAAGTTTTTTAGCTAAGCAACAATGTGAAGATGTATTTTCAGAGTTTCTATCAGTAAGTTTTAGTTTAGAGCAGTGGGAATTGTCCACTGAACCTATTTGTAGTGATGGAAATGCCAGACAGGGATGCTGTCTCAGAAAAGCCATAGCTGGGCAAAAACTTTGTCCATATGGCTGGAAGAGAGAACAGGGATGCTGTTTCTCCTGAGTTGGAGCAGGGCAGGGATGCTGTCCTATGAGCTCCACACTAGGGCAGGGATGCTGTCCTAAGTGTTGTGAGGCAGTGCAGAGTTTCTGCACTAAAGTTTCTCTGGGAGGGTTGGAGGGATGCTCCATGTTAACTAAAATGGTGCTCTTTTTCTCACCAATGTTAGTTATCCCACAGAGAGGTACTTCTACCTCAGGGAGTACAGTTTTGCCAACTGATGATTCCCTTGGAACAGGTGCCACCCCAGGAGAGGTTTCTCCCACCACAGGAATGGTATCCTGAATGGTAGGGTGGGTAGGGGATACTGTGATACCCCTTTTACCTGTTGTTGGAGAGGGATCCTGAGTTTTCAGACCTTCTCTCTTTTGCTTTTTCATTTCAGTAGAAATGAGAGGGAACAATTCCTCTGGGAAGCCCAGCATGGCTGCATGGGCATAAAACTCTACATCAGCCCAACCTGAGGCCTCTAGGTCATTACCTAAGAGACAGTCTACAGGTAAGCTAGGTGATACCACCACCTGCTTAGGGCCAGTAACTCCACCCCAACTAAACTGAATTATAGCTAAGGGAAGAAACTTAGTGGAGTTATGGACATCAATAATCTTATACTGTTGTCCAATGATGTGTTGATCAGGGTGCACTAGGTTTTCAGTCACCAAAGTGATACTGGCACCTGTGTCCCTGTAGGCCAAGGCCTCAACACCATTTATTGAAACTGTCTGCCTGTACTTATCCATGGTAAGGGGACAAGCAGCCAGTGTGGCAAGGCCAATGCCACTAGGTGTGACAGAAACTGTCTTGGGACTGACTACCCCAGTTTCTACTATGGACCCAAAAGTGAACCCAACTACACCCTTAACTTGACTGTTGCCAGCAGTCCCACCACTAGTACCACTACTGCTAGGGGCACTAGAGCTTGATGTATTAGTGGTGGTAGGCTCAGGGGGTTTACCTGGACAGGACTTATCCCCTGGCCTATGGCCTCTGTTTTTACACACAAAGCACCAAGGCTTTTTAAATTGTGTAGGTTGAGAAGAAGAGGAAGAATTAGTTTTATCCCCACCCCCTGAAGAGTGTTTAAGATTTGAAGTGGGATCTTTGGTTTTACCCTTATCCCCATGCTTATCTTGAGATTTTTCACCATCTTTCTTCTTGTTGTTCTCTTTGTCACCACCTGTATGAACTTTTCTGTTCACTCTTGTTCTGACCCATTTGTCTGCCTTCTTTCCCAATTCTTGGGGAGAGGTCAGATCAGAGTCCACCAAGTACTGGTGCAACAAATCAGACACACAATTATTAAGAATATGCTCTCTCAGGATTGTGTTATACAGGCTTTCATAATCAGTAACTTTACTGCCATGTAACCACCCCTCCAAGGCCTTCACTGAATGGTCAATGAAATCAACCCAGTCTTGTGAAGACTCCTTTTTGGTCTCTCTGAACTTTATCCTGTATTGTTCAGTGGTTAAGCCATAACCATCCAGGAGTGCATTCTTAAGAACTGTAAAATTATTGGCATCACTTTCTTTCACAGTAAGGAGCCTATCCCTACCTTTTCCACTAAATGATAGCCATAGGATAGCAGCCCACTGCCTTTGAGGGACATCCTGTACAACACAGGCCCTCTCAAGTGCAGCAAACCACTTGTTAATGTCATCCCCCTCCTTATAAGGGGGAACTATCTTGTGCAGATTCCTGGAATCATGCTCTTTTGCAGGATGACTATGGGGAATACTGCTGCTGCCACCATGGGTTTCTAAACCCAACTTCTGTCTTTCCTTCTCTAGTTCAAAAGACTGTCTATCCAAATCCAGCTGTTGCTTCTTAAGCTTCAGTCTGGTTTGTTCCACCCTCAACTTATTGAGTTCCCTCTCTAACATTCTGTCATCAGGGTTGGTGGGAGGGACATTCCTAGATACAGAGGTATGATGGAAATGAACAGAAGGAGACCTGTCCCTTACAGAAGCCACCCTAACAGCTTGGCTAACAGAAACATCACTACCAGTATGGTGAGAATAAATGCTTTTGCTATGATGTGAGACAACACTATTTGTATGGTGTGGCTCTTCATCATTACCAACTATGCTAGACTGTCTAGTAATGGGCAGGCTAGGAAGTTTCTTTCCTGAATCTTTTCCTGGGGGAGTCCCTGGATCAGATTGGGAACCATTAGCTACTTTTTCAACAGATGGGGCACTTCTAGCCTTATCCTGTTCTCTAAGCATGTTAAGTAACAATTCCAAGGAAGGATTCTTCCCTACACTCAAACCTCTCTCTATGCAGAGACTCCTTGCTCCTTTCCAGCTAAGGTGATCATATGCAAGTTTGGACAGATCAACATTTTGGCCTGTGCCAGACATTTTTAGAGAGAGTTAAAGTGATAGAAAAAGAGAAAAAAGTTTTCAGAACTTTTTAGAAAGACAGAAAAAACTTTTAAAACTTTTAAGAACTTTTTGAAAGTTTAGAAGTACTTTTCAGCACTTAGAAAAGAGTGAAAAGAGGAAATGCAAAACTTTTTGGCTATGTGTATATACACTGACCTTGTTTTGTATATTTTTCTCTTATGAAAAGTACAATGACAAGAGTGGTAAGTAGTCTCAAAGCACTTATCCCACCGCTGCACAACCAATGTAGGAGGCTGGACTGGCTTGTAGTGAGTACCAAGGGGTACTTGCACCTTGCACCAGGCCCAGTTATCCCTTATTAGTGTATAGGGTGTCTAGCAGCTTAGGCTGATAGATAATGGTAGCTTAGCAGAGCAGCTTAGGCTGAACTAGGAGACGTGTGAAGCTACTACAGTACCACTTAGTGTCATATGCACAATATCACAAGAAAACACAATACACAGTTATACTAAAAATAAAGGTACTTTATTTTTATGACAATATGCCAAAGTATCTTAGAGTGTACCCTCAGTGAGAGGATAGGAAATATACACAAGATATATATACACAATAGCAAAAATATGCAGTATAGTCTTAGAAAACAGTGCAAACAATGTATAGTTACAATAGGATGCAATGGGGACACATAGGGATAGGGGCAACACAAACCATATACTCCAAAAGTGGAATGCGAACCACGAATGGACCCCAAACCTATGTGACCTTGTAGAGGGTCGCTGGGACTATTAGAAAATAGTGAGAGTTAGAAAATTAGCCCTCCCCAAGACCCTGAAAAGTGAGTGCAAAGTGCACTAAAGTTCCCCTAAGGACAAAGAAGTTGTGTTAGAGGAATAATGCAGGAAAGACACAAACCAACAATGCAACAACTGTGGATTTCCAATCTAGGGTACCTGTGGAACAAGGGGACCAAGTCCAAAAGTCACAAGCAAGTCGGAGATGGGCAGATGCCCAGGAAATGCCAGCTGCGGGTGCAAAGAAGCTTCTACTGGACAGAAGAAGCTGAGGTTTCTGCAAGAACGAAAAGGGCTAGAGACTTCCCCTTTGGTGGACGGATCCCTCTCTCCGTGGAGAGTCGTGCAGAAGTGTTTTCCCGCCAAAAGAACGCAAATTTAGCCTTGCTAGCTGCAAATCGTGCGGTTAGCATTTTTGGACTCTGCTGTGGCCCTGGAGGGACCAGGAGGTCGCAAATTGGACCAGAAGAGAAAGGGGACGTGGAGCAAGACAAGAAGCCCTCTCAGCAGCAGGTAGCACCCAGAGAAGTGCCATAAACAGGCACTACGAGGATGCGTGAAACAGTGCTCACCCGAAGTCGCACAAAGAAGTCCCACGTCGCCGGAGAACAACATAGGAGGTCGTGCAATGCAGGTTAGAGTGCCGTGGACGCAGGCTGGACTGTGCACAAAGGATTTCCGCCGGAAGTGCACGGAGGCCGGAGTAGCTGCAAAAGTCGCGGTTCCCAGCAATGCAGTCTAGCGAGGTGAGGCAAGGACTTACCTCCACCAAACTTGGACTGAAGAGTCACTGGACTGTGGGGGCAACTTGGACAGAGTTGCTGGATTCGAGGGACATCGCTCGTCATGCTGAGAGGAGACCCAAGGGACCGGTAATGCAGCTTTTTGGTGCCTGCGGTTGCAGGGGGAAGATTCCGTCGACCCACGGGAGATTTCTTCGGAGCTTCTGGTGCAGAGAAGAGGCAGACTACCCCCACAGCATGCACAAGCAGGAAAACAGTCGAGAAGGCGGCGGGATCAGCGTTACAGAGTTGCAGTAGTCGTCTTAGCTACTTTGTTGCAGTTTTGCAGGCTTCCAGCGCGGTCAGCAGTCGATTCCTTATCAGAAGGTGAAGAGAGAGATGCAGAGGAACTCGGCTGAGCTCTTGCATTCGTTATCTAAAATTTCCCCAGAGACAGAGACCCTAAATAGCCAGAAAATAGGGTTTGGCTACTTAGGAGAGAGGATAGGCTACTAACACCTGAAGGAGCCTATCAGAAGGAGTCTCTGACGTCACCTGGTGGCACTGGCCACTCAGAGCAGTCCAGTGTGCCAGCAGCACCTCTGTTTCCAAGATGGCAGAGGTCTGGAGCACACTGGAGGAGCTCTGGGCACCTCCCAGGGGAGGTGCAGGTCAGGGGAGTGGTCACTCCCCTTTCCTTTGTCCAGTTTCGTGCCAGAGCAGGGCTAAGGGGTCCCTGAACCGGTGTAGACTGGCTTATGCAGAATTGGGCACATCTGTGCCCAAGAAAGCATTTCCAGAGGCTGGGGGAGGCTACTCCTCCCCTGCCTTCACACCATTTTCCAAAGGGAGAGGGTGTAACACACTCTCTCAGAGGAACTCCTTTGTTCTGCCATCCTGGGACAAGCCTGGCTTGACCCCAGGGGGGCAGAAACCTGTCTGAGGGGTTAGCAGCAGCAGCAGCTGCAGTGAAACCCCAGGAAAGGCAGTTTGGCAGTACCAGGGTCTGTGCTACAGACCACTGGGATCATCGAATTGTGCCAACAATGCCAGGATGGCATAGAGGGGGCAATTCCATGATCTTAGACATGTTACATGGCCATATTCGGAGTTACCATTGTGAAGCTACATATAGGTATTGACCTATATGTAGTGCACGCGTGTAATGGTGTCCCCGCACTCACAAAGTTCAGGGAATTGGCTCTGAACAATGTGGGGGCACCTTGGCTAGTGCCAGGGTGCCCTCACACTAATTAATTTTGCACCTAACCTTTACCAGGTAAAGGTTAGACATATAGGTGACTTATAAGTTACTTAAGTGCAGTGTAAAATGGCTGTGAAATAACGTGGACGTTATTTCACTCAGGCTGCAGTGGCAGGCCTGTGTAAGAATTGTCAGAGCTCCCTATGGGTGGCAAAAGAAATGCTGCAGCCCATAGGGATCTCCTGGAACCCCAATACCCTGGGTACCTCAGTACCATATACTAGGGGATTATAAGGGTGTTCCAGTAAGCCAATGTAAATTGGTAAAATTGGTCACTAGCCTGTTAGTGACAATTTGAAAGAAATGAGAGAGCATAACCACTGAGGTTCTTTTTAGCAGAGCCTCAGTGAGACAGTTAGGCACTACACAGGGAACACATACATATAGGCCACAAACTTATGAGCACTGGGGTCCTGACTAGCAGGGTCCCAGTGACACATAACAAACATACTGAAAACATAGGGTTTTCACTATGAGCACTGGGCCCTGGCTAGCAGGATCCCAGTGAGACAGTGAAAACACCCTGACATACACTCACAAACAGGCCCAAAGTGGGGGTAACAAGGCTAGAAAGAGGCTACTTTCTCACACAACCCCCCCCCCAAACGAAGGACAATAAGGCTAACCTTGGCCAGTTGAGACTTTATTGTCTAAGTGGTGATAAGTAGAGAGTAGCTCTGCAATAGACTGGTTACTCCCTTTATCATCCACTATATGGTTACTTCCCTGTGGGGATGTAAACCACCCTGTTTGAAGTTTTTTAGCTAAGCAACAATGTGAAGATGTATTTTCAGAGTTTCTATCAGTAAGTTTTAGTTTAGAGCAGTGGGAATTGTCCACTGAACCTATTTGTAGTGATGGAAATGCCAGACATGGATGCTGTCTCAGAAAAGCAATAGCTGGGCAAAAACTTTGTCCATATGGCTGGAAGAGAGAACAGGGATGCTGTTTCTCTTGAGTTGGAGCAGGGCAGGGATGCTGTCCTATGAGCTCCACACTAGGGCAGGGATGCTGTCCTAAGTGTTGTGAGGCAGTGCAGAGTTTCTGCACTAAAGTTTCTCTGGGAGGGTTGGAGGGATGCTCCATGTTAACTAAAATGGTGCTCTTTTTCTCACCAATGTTAGTTATCCCACAGAGAGGTACTTCTACCTCAGGGAGTACAGTTTTGCCAACTGATGATTCCCTTGGAACAGGTGCCACCCCAGGAGAGGTTTCTCCCACCACAGGAATGGTATCCTGAATGGTAGGGTGGGTAGGGGATACTGTGATACCCCTTTTACCTGTTGTTGGAGAGGGATCCTGAGTTTTCAGACCTTCTCTCGTTTGCTTTTTCATTTCAGTAGAAATGAGAGGGAACAATTCCTCTGGGATGCCCAGCATGGCTGCATGGGCATAAAACTCTACATCAGCCCAACCTGAGGCCTCTAGGTCATTACCTAAGAGACAGTCTACAGGTAAGCTAGGTGATACCACCACCTGCTTAGGGCCAGTAACTCCACCCCAACTAAACTGAATTATAGCTAAGGGAAGAAACTTAGTGGAGTTATGGACATCAATAATCTTATACTGTTGTCCAATGATGTGTTGATCAGGGTGCACTAGGTTTTCAGTCACCAAAGTGATACTGGCACCTGTGTCCCTGTAGGCCAAGGCCTCAACACCATTTATTGAAACTGTCTGCCTGTACTTATCCATAGTAAGGGGACAAGCAGCCAGTGTGGCAAGGCCAATGCCACTAGGTGTGACAGAAACTGTCTTGGGACTGACTACCCCAGTTTCTACTATGGACCCAAAAGTGAACCCAACTACACCCTTAACTTGACTGTTGCCAGCAGTCCCACCACTAGTACCACTACTGCTAGGGGCACTAGAGCTTGATGTATTAGTGGTGGTAGGCTCAGGGGGTTTACCTGGACAGGACTTATCCCCTGGCCTATGGCCTCTGTTTTTACACACAAAGCACCAAGGCTTTTTAAATTGTGTAGGTTGAGAAGAAGAGGAAGAATTAGTTTTATCCCCACCCCCTGAAGAGTGTTTAAGATTTGAAGTGGGATCTTTGGTTTTACCCTTATCCCCATGCTTATCTTGAGATTTTTCACCATCTTTCTTCTTGTTGTTCTCTTTGTCACCGCCTGTATGAACTTTTCTGTTCACTCTTGTTCTGACCCATTTGTCTGCCTTCTTTCCCAATTCTTGGGGAGAGGTCAGATCAGAGTCCACCAAGTACTGGTGCAACAAATCAGACACACAATTATTAAGAATATGCTCTCTCAGGATTGTGTTATACAGGCTTTCATAATCAGTAACTTTACTGCCATGTAACCACCCCTCCAAGGCCTTCACTGAATGGTCAATGAAATCAACCCAGTCTTGTGAAGACTCCTTTTTGGTCTCTCTGAACTTTATCCTGTATTGTTCAGTGGTTAAGCCATAACCATCCAGGAGTGCATTCTTAAGAACTGTAAAATTATTGGCATCACTTTCTTTCACAGTAAGGAGCCTATCCCTACCTTTTCCACTATATGATAGCCATAGGATAGCAGCCCACTGCCTTTGAGGGACATCCTGTACAACACAGGCCCTCTCAAGTGCAGCAAACCACTTGTTAATGTCATCCCCCTCCTTATAAGGGGGAACTATCTTGTGCAGATTCCTGGAATCATGCTCTTTTGCAGGATGACTATGGGGAATACTGCTGCTGCCACCATGGGTTTCTAAACCCAACTTCTGTCTTTCCTTCTCTAGTTCAAAAGACTGTCTATCCAAATCCAGCTGTTGCTTCTTAAGCTTCAGTCTGGTTTGTTTCACCCTCAACTTATTGAGTTCCCTCTCTAACATTCTGTCATCAGGGTTGGTGGGAGGGACATTCCTAGTGTAGGAGGCTGGACTGGCTTGTAGTGAGTACCAAGGGGTACTTGCACCTTGCACCAGGCCCAGTTATCCCTTATTAGTGTATAGGGTGTCTAGCAGCTTAGGCTGATAGATAATGGTAGCTTAGCAGAGCAGCTTAGGCTGAACTAGGAGACGTGTGAAGCTACTACAGTACCACTTAGTGTAATATGCACAATATCATAAGAAAACACAATACACAGTTATACTAAAAATAAAGGTACTTTATTTTTATGACAATATGCCAAAGTATCTTAGAGTGTACCCTCAGTAAGAGGATAGGAAATATACACAAGATATATATACCCAATAGCAAAAATATGCAGTATAGTCTTAGAAAACAGTGCAAACAATGTATAATTACAATAGGATGCAATGGGGAAACATAGGGATAGGGGCAACACAAACCATATACTCCAAAAGTGGAATGTGAACCACGAATGGACCCCAAACCTATGTGACCTTGTAGAGGGTCGCTGGGACTATTAGAAAATAGTGAGAGTTAGAAAAATAACCCTCCCCAAGACCCTGAAAAGTGAGTGCAAAGTGCACCAAAGTTCCCCTAAGGACAAAATAGTCGTGTTAGAGGGAGAATGCAAGGAAAACACAAATCAGCAATGCAACAACGATGGATTCCTGTCTGAAGGTACCTGTGGAACAAGGGGACCAAGTCCAAAAGTCACAAGCAGCTCGGAGATGGGCAGATGCCCAAGAAATGCCAGCGGTTGGTGCAAAGAAGCTCTTACTAGGCTGAAGAACTGTGAATACTGCAGGAACGACAAGGGTTAGAGACTTCCTCTTTGGAGGATGGATCCCCCACGCCTTGGAGAGTCGTGCAGAAGTGTTTTCCCGCCGGATGGACGCCAACAAGCCTTGCTACACGCAAATCGTGCGTTTGGCGTTTTTGGACGCTGCTGGGGCCCAGGAGGGACCAGGAGGTCGCAAATTGGACCTGCAGAGAGAGGGGACGTCGAGCAAGACAAAGAGCCCTCACTGAAGCAGATAGCACCCGGAGAAGTGCCAGAAACAGGCACTACGAGGATGCGTGAAACGGTGCTCGCCGAAGTTGCACAAAGGAGTCCCACGTCGCCGGAGACCAACTTAGAAAGTCGTGCAATGCAGGTTAGAGTGCCGTGGACCCAGGCTTGGCTGTGCACACAGGATTTCCGCCGGAAGTGCACAGGGGCCGGGGAAGCTTGCAAAGTCGCGGTTCCCAGCAATGCAGCCCAGCGAGGTGAGGCAAGGACTTACCTCCACCAAACTTGGGCTGAAGAGTCACTGGACTGTGGGGGTCACTTGGACGGTGTCGCTGGATTCGAGGGACCTCGCTCGTCGTGCTGAGAGGAGACCCAAGGGACCGGAGATGCAGCTTTTTGGTGCCTGCGGTTGCAGGGGGAAGATTCCGTCGACCCACGGGAGATTTCTTCGGAGCTTCTGGTGCAGAGAGGAGGCAGACTACCCCCACAGCATGCACAAGCAGGAAAACAGTCGAGAAGGCGGCAGGATCAGCGTTACAGAGTTGCAGTAGTCGTCTTTGCTACTATGTTGCAGGTTTGCAGGCTTCCAGCGCGGTCAGCGGTCGATTCCTTATCAGAAGGTGAAGAGGGAGATGCAGAGGAACTCGGCTGAGCTCATGCATTCGTTATCTAAAGTTTCCCCAGAGACAGAGACCCTAAATAGCCAGAAAAGAGGGTTTGGCTACCTAGGAGAGAGGAAAGGCTACTAACACCTGAAGGAGCCTATCAGCAGGAGTCTCTGACGTCACCTGGTGGCACTGGCCACTCAGAGCAGTCCAGTGTGCCAGCAGCACCTCTGTTTCCAAGATGGCAGAGGTCTGGAGCACACTGGAGGAGCTCTGGACACCTCCCAGGGGAGGTGCAGGTCAGGGGAGTGGTCACTCCCCTTTCCTTTGTCCAGTTTCGCGCCAGAGCAGGGGCTAAGGGGTCCCTGAACCGGTGTAGACTGGCTTATGCAGAATTGGGCACCTCTGTGCCCAACAAAGCATTTCCAGAGGCTGGGGGAGGCTACTCCTCCCCTGCCTTCACACCATTTTCCAAAGGGAGAGGGTGTCACACCCTCTCTCAGAGGAAGTTCTTTGTTCTGCCATCCTGGGCCAGGCCTGGCTGGACACCAGGAGGGCAGATGCCTGTCTGAGGGGTTGGCAGCAGCAGCAGCTGCAGAGAAACCCCAGGAAGGGCAGTCTGGCAGTACCAGGGTCTGTGCTACAGACCACTGGGATCATGGAATTGTACCAACAATGCCAGGATGGCATAGAGGGGGCAATTCCATGATCATAGACATGTTACATGGCCATATTCGGAGTTACCATGGTGAAGCTACATATAGGTAGTGACCTATATGTAGTGCACGCGTGTAATGGTGTCCCCGCACTCACAAAGTTCAGTGAATTGGCTCTGAACAATGTGGGGGCACCTTGGCTAGTGCCAGGGTGCCCTCACACTAAGTAACTTTGCACCTAACCTTTACCAGGTAAAGGTTAGACATATAGGTGACTTATAAGTTACTTAAGTGCAGTGTAAAATGGCTGTGAAATAACGTGGACGTTATTTCACTCAGGCTGCAGTGGCAGGCCTGTGTAAGAATTGTCAGAGCTCCCTATGGGTGGCAAAAGAAATGCTGCAGCCCATAGGGATCTCCTGGAACCCCAATACCCTGGGTACCTCAGTACCATATACTAGGGAATTATAAGGGTGTTCCAGTAAGCCAATGTAAATTGGTAAAAATGGTCACTAGCCTGTTAGTGACAATTTGAAAGTAATGAGAGAGCATAACCACTGAGGTTCTGGTTAGCAGAGCCTCAGTGAGACAGTTAGGCACCACACAGGGAACATATACATGCACACCTATGAGCACTGGGGCCCTGTGTGACAGGGTCCCAGTGACACATACATATAGGCCACAAACCTATGAGCACTGGGGTCCTGACTAGCAGGATCCCAGTGACACATAACAACCATACTGAAAACATGGTGTTTTCACTATGAGCACTGAGGCCTGGCTATCAGGATCCCAGTGAGACAGTGAAAACAGTGACAAACACCCTGACATACACTCACAAACAGGCCAAAAGTGGGGGTAACAAGGCTAGAAAGAGGCTACCTTCTCACACAACCCCCCCCCAAACGAAGGACAATAAGGCTAACCTTGGCCAGTTGAGACTTTATTGTCTAAGTGGTGATAAGTAGAGAGTAGCTCTGCAATAGACTGGTTACTCCCTTTATCATCCACTATATGGTTACTTCCCTGTGGGGATGTAAACCACCCTGTTTGAAGTTTTTTAGCTAAGCAACAATGTGAAGATGTATTTTCAGAGTTTCTATCAGTAAGTTTTAGTTTAGAGCAGTGGGAATTGTCCACTGAACCTATTTGTAGTGATGGAAATGCCAGACAGGGATGCTGTCTCAGAAAAGCCATAGCTGGGCAAAAACTTTGTCCATCTGGCTGGAAGAGAGAACAGGTATGCTGTTTCTCTTGAGTTGGAGCAGGGCAGGGATGCTGTCCTATGAGCTCCACACTAGGGCAGGGATGCTGTCCTAAGTGTTGTGAGGTAGTGCAGGGTTTCTGCACTAAAGTTTCTCTGGGAGGGTTGGAGGGATGCTCCATGTTAACTAAAATGGTGCTGTTTTTCTCACCAATGTTAGTTATCCCACAGAGAGGTACTTCCACCTCAGGGAGTCTAGCTTTGCCAGCTGATGATTCCCTTGGAACAGGTGCCACCCCAGGAGAGGTTTCTCCCACCACAGGAATAGTATCCTGAATGGTAGGGTGGTTAGGGGATACTGTGATACCCTTTCTACCTGTTGATGGAGAGGGATCCTGAGTTTTCAGGCCTTTTCTCCTTTGCTTTTTCATTTCAGTAGAAATGAGAGGGAACAATTCCTCAGGGATGCCCAGCATGGCTGCATGGGCATAAAACTCTACATCAGCCCAACCTGAGGCCTCTAGGTCATTACCTAAGAGACAGTCTACAGGTAAGCTAGGTGATACCACCACCTGCTTAGGGCCAGTAACTCCACCCCAACTAAACTGAATTATAGCTAAGGGAAGAAACTTAGTGGAGTTATGGACATCAATAATCTTATATTGTTGTCCAATGATGTGTTGTTCAGGAGGCACTAGGTTTTCAGTCACCAAAGTGAAACTGGCACCTGTGTCCCTGTAGGCCAAGGCCTCAACACCATTTATTGAAACTGTCTGCCTGTACTTATCCATTGTAAGGGGACAAGCAGCCAGTGTGGCAAGGCCAATGCCACTAGGTGTGACAGAAACTGTCTTGGGACTGATTACATCAGTTTCCACTATGGACCCATAAGTGAACCCAACTACACCCTTTGCTTGACTGTTGCCAGCAGTCCCACCACTAGTACCACTACTGCTAGGGGCACTAGAGCTTGATGTATTAGTGGTGGTAGGCTCAGGGGGTTTACCTGGACAGGACTTATCCCCTGGCCTATGGCCTCTGTTTTTACACACAAAGCACCAAGGCTTTTTAATGTGTGCAGGTTGGGAAGAAGAGGAAGAATTTGTTTTATCCCCACCCTCTGAAGAGTGTTTAAGATTTGAAGTGGGATCTTTGGTTTTACCCTTATCCCCATGCTTATCTTGAGATTTTTCACCATCTTTCTTCTTATTGCCATCTTTGTCACCCCCTGTATGAACTTTTCTGTTCACCCTTGTTCTGACCCATTTGTCTGCCTTCTTTCCCAATTCTTGGGGAGAGGTCAGATCAGAGTCTACCAGGTACTGGTGCAACAAATCAGACACACAATTATTAAGTATATGCTCTCTCAGGATTGTGTTATACAGGCTTTCATAATCAGTAACTTTACTGCCATGTAACCACCCCTCCAAGGCCTTCACTGAATGGTCAATGAAATCAACCCAGTCTTGTGAAGACTCCTTTTTGGTATCTCTGAACTTTATCCTGTACTGTTCAGTGGTTAAGCCATAACCATCCAGGAGTGCATTCTTAAGAACTTGGAAATTGTTAGCATCATTTTCTTTTACAGTAAGGAGCCTATCCCTACCTTTTCCAGTAAATGATAGCCATAGGATAGCAGCCCACTGCTTTTGAGGGACATCCTGTACAGCACAGGCCCTCTCAAGTGCAGCAAACCACTTGTTAATGTCATCCCCCTCCTTGTAAGGGGGAACTATCTTATGCAGATTCCTTGAATCATGCTCTTTTGCAGGATGACTATGGGGAATACTGCTGCTGCCACCATGGGTATCTAAACCCATTTTCTGTCTTTCCCTCTCTATTTCTAAAGACTGTCTATCCAAATCCAGCTGTTGCTTCTTGAGCTTCAGTCTGGTTTGCTCCACTCTCAATCTATTGAGCTCCCTTTCTAACAATCTGTCATCAGGGTGGGTGGGAGGGACATTTCTAGATACAGAGGTATGATGGGAATGAACAGAAGGAGACCTGTCCCTTACAGAGGGCACCCTAACAGCTTGGCTACCAGTATAATGTGAGAGCACACCATCAGTATGGTGTGATTCAACCTCTGTACCAACTATGCTAGACTGTCTAGTAATGGGCAGGCTGAGAAGTTTCTTTCCTGAACCTTTTCCTGGGGGAGTCCCTGGATCAGATTGAGAACCATTAGCTACTTTTTCTACAGATTGGGCACTTATGGCCTTATCCTGTACTCTAAGCATGTTAATTAACAGTTCTAAGGAAGGATTCTTCCCTACACTCAAACCTCTCTCTATGCAGAGACTCCTTGCTCCTTTCCAGCTAAGGTGATCATATGCAAGTTTGGACAGTTCAACTTTTTGGCCTGTGCCAGACATTTTTAGAGAGAGTTAAAGTGATAGACAAAGAGAAAAAAGTTTTCAGAACTTTTTGGAAAGACAGAAAAAAACTTTTTAAACTTTTAAGAACTTTTTGAAAGTTTAGAAGTACTTTTCAGCACTTAGAAAAGAGTGAAAAGAGGAAATGCAAAACTTTTTGGCTATGTGTATATACACTGACCTTGTTTTGTATATTTTTCTCTTATGAAAAGTACAATGACAAGAGTGGTAAGTAGTCTCAAAGCACTTATCCCACCACTGCACAACCAATGTAGGAGGCTGGACTGGCTTGTAGTGAGTACCAAGGGGTACTTGCACCTTGCACCAGGCCCAGTTATCCCTTATTAGTGTATAGGGTGTCTAGCAGCTTAGGCTGATAGATAATGGTAGCTTAGCAGAGCAGCTTAGGCTGAACTAGGAGACGTGTGAAGCTACTACAGTACCACTTAGTGTCATATGCACAATATCATAAGAAAACACAATACACAGTTATACTAAAAATAAAGGTACTTTATTTTTATGACAATATGCCAAAGTATCTTAGAGTGTACCCTCAGTAAGAGGATAGGAAATATACACAAGATATATATACCCAATAGCAAAAATATGCAGTATAGTCTTAGAAAACAGTGCAAACAATGTATAATTACAATAGGATGCAATGGGGAAACATAGGGATAGGGGCAACACAAACCATATACTCCAAAAGTGGAATGTGAACCACGAATGGACCCCAAACCTATGTGACCTTGTAGAGGGTCGCTGGGACTATTAGAAAATAGTGAGAGTTAGAAAAATAACCCTCCCCAAGACCCTGAAAAGTGAGTGCAAAGTGCACCAAAGTTCCCCTAAGGACAAAATAGTCGTGTTAGAGGGAGAATGCAAGGAAAACACAAATCAGCAATGCAACAACGATGGATTCCTGTCTGAAGGTACCTGTGGAACAAGGGGACCAAGTCCAAAAGTCACAAGCAGCTCGGAGATGGGCAGATGCCCAAGAAATGCCAGCGGTTGGTGCAAAGAAGCTCTTACTAGGCTGAAGAACTGTGAATACTGCAGGAACGACAAGGGTTAGAGACTTCCCCTTTGGAGGATGGATCCCCCACGCCTTGGAGAGTCGTGCAGAAGTATTTTCCCGCCGGATGGACGCCAACAAGCCTTGCTACACGCAAATCGTGCGTTTGGCGTTTTTGGACGCTGCTGGGGCCCAGGAGGGACCAGGAGGTCGCAAATTGGACCTGCAGAGAGAGGGGACGTCGAGCAAGACAAAGAGCCCTCACTGAAGCAGGTAGCACCCGGAGAAGTGCCAGAAACAGGCACTACGAGGATGCGTGAAACGGTGCTCGCCGAAGTTGCACAAAGGAGTCCCACGTCGCCGGAGACCAACTTAGAAAGTCGTGCAATGCAGGTTAGAGTGCCGTGGACCCAGGCTTGGCTGTGCACACAGGATTTCCGCCGGAAGTGCACAGGGGCCGGGGAAGCTTGCAAAGTCGCGGTTCCCAGCAATGCAGCCCAGCGAGGTGAGGCAAGGACTTACCTCCACCAAACTTGGGCTGAAGAGTCACTGGACTGTGGGGGTCACTTGGACGGTGTCGCTGGATTCGAGGGACCTCGCTCGTCGTGCTGAGAGGAGACCCAAGGGACCGGAGATGCAGCTTTTTGGTGCCTGCGGTTGCAGGGGGAAGATTCCGTCGACCCACGGGAGATTTCTTCGGAGCTTCTGGTGCAGAGAGGAGGCAGACTACCCCCACAGCATGCACAAGCAGGAAAACAGTCGAGAAGGCGGCAGGATCAGCGTTACAGAGTTGCAGTAGTCGTCTTTGCTACTATGTTGCAGGTTTGCAGGCTTCCAGCGCGGTCAGCGGTCGATTCCTTATCAGAAGGTGAAGAGGGAGATGCAGAGGAACTCGGCTGAGCTCATGCATTCGTTATCTAAAGTTTCCCCAGAGACAGAGACCCTAAATAGCCAGAAAAGAGGGTTTGGCTACCTAGGAGAGAGGAAAGGCTACTAACACCTGAAGGAGCCTATCAGCAGGAGTCTCTGACGTCACCTGGTGGCACTGGCCACTCAGAGCAGTCCAGTGTGCCAGCAGCACCTCTGTTTCCAAGATGGCAGAGGTCTGGAGCACACTGGAGGAGCTCTGGACACCTCCCAGGGGAGGTGCAGGTCAGGGGAGTGGTCACTCCCCTTTCCTTTGTCCAGTTTCGCGCCAGAGCAGGGGCTAAGGGGTCCCTGAACCGGTGTAGACTGGCTTATGCAGAATTGGGCACCTCTGTGCCCAACAAAGCATTTCCAGAGGCTGGGGGAGGCTACTCCTCCCCTGCCTTCACACCATTTTCCAAAGGGAGAGGGTGTCACACCCTCTCTCAGAGGAAGTTCTTTGTTCTGCCATCCTGGGCCAGGCCTGGCTGGACCCCAGGAGGGCAGATGCCTGTCTGAGGGGTTGGCAGCAGCAGCAGCTGCAGAGAAACCCCAGGAAGGGCAGTCTGGCAGTACCAGGGTCTGTGCTACAGACCACTGGGATCATGGAATTGTACCAACAATGCCAGGATGGCATAGAGGGGGCAATTCCATGATCATAGACATGTTACATGGCCATATTCGGAGTTACCATGGTGAAGCTACATATAGGTAGTGACCTATATGTAGTGCACGCGTGTAATGGTGTCCCCGCACTCACAAAGTTCAGTGAATTGGCTCTGAACAATGTGGGGGCACCTTGGCTAGTGCCAGGGTGCCCTCACACTAAGTAACTTTGCACCTAACCTTTACCAGGTAAAGGTTAGACATATAGGTGACTTATAAGTTACTTAAGTGCAGTGTAAAATGGCTGTGAAATAACGTGGACGTTATTTCACTCAGGCTGCAGTGGCAGGCCTGTGTAAGAATTGTCAGAGCTCCCTATGGGTGGCAAAAGAAATGCTGCAGCCCATAGGGATCTCCTGGAACCCCAATACCCTGGGTACCTCAGTACCATATACTAGGGAATTATAAGGGTGTTCCAGTAAGCCAATGTAAATTGGTAAAAATGGTCACTAGCCTGTTAGTGACAATTTGAAAGTAATGAGAGAGCATAACCACTGAGGTTCTGGTTAGCAGAGCCTCAGTGAGACAGTTAGGCACCACACAGGGAACATATACATGCACACCTATGAGCACTGGGGCCCTGTGTGACAGGGTCCCAGTGACACATACATATAGGCCACAAACCTATGAGCACTGGGGTCCTGACTAGCAGGATCCCAGTGACACATAACAACCATACTGAAAACATGGTGTTTTCACTATGAGCACTGAGGCCTGGCTATCAGGATCCCAGTGAGACAGTGAAAACAGTGACAAACACCCTGACATACACTCACAAACAGGCCAAAAGTGGGGGTAACAAGGCTAGAAAGAGGCTACCTTCTCACACCTAGATACAGAGGTATGATGGAAATGAACAGAAGGAGACCTGTCCCTTACAGAAGCCACCCTAACAGCTTGGCTAACAGAAACATCACTACCAGTATGGTGAGAATAAATGCTTTTGCTATGATGTGAGACAACACTATTTGTATGGTGTGGCTCTTCATCATTACCAACTATGCTAGACTGTCTAGTAATGGGCAGGTTAGGAAGTTTCTTTCCTGAATCTTTTCCTGGGGGAGTCCCTGGATCAGATTGGGAACCATTAGCTACTTTTTCAACAGATGGGGCACTTCTAGCCTTATCCTGTTCTCTAAGCATGTTATTAACAATTCCAAGGAAGGATTCTTCCCTACACTCAAACCTCTCTCTATGCAGAGACTCCTTGCTCCTTTCCAGCTAAGGTGATCATATGCAAGTTTGGACAGATCAACATTTTGGCCTGTGCCAGACATTTTTAGAGAGAGTTAAAGTGATAGAAAAAGAGAAAAAAGTTTTCAGAACTTTTTAGAAAGACAGAAAAAACGT
This sequence comes from Pleurodeles waltl, assembly GCF_031143425.1. Lineage (NCBI taxonomy): Eukaryota > Metazoa > Chordata > Amphibia > Caudata > Salamandridae > Pleurodeles > Pleurodeles waltl. Next base: position 523,145,766 of record NC_090446.1, read on the forward strand.
TTTAAACTTTTAAGAACTTTTTGAAAGTTTAGAAGTACTTTTCAGCACTTAGAAAAGAGTGAAAAGAGGAAATGCAAAACTTTTTGGCTATGTGTATATACACTGACCTTGTTTTGTATATTTTTCTCTTATGAAAAGTACAATGACAAGAGTGGTAAGTAGTCTCAAAGCACTTATCCCACCGCTGCACAACCAATGTAGGAGGCTGGACTGGATTGTAGTGAGTACCAAGGGGTACTTGCACCTTGCACCAGGCCCAGTTATCCCTTATTAGTGTATAGGGTGTCTAGCAGCTTAGGCTGATAGATAATGGTAGCTTAGCAGAGCAGCTTAGGCTGAACTAGGAGACGTGTGAAGCTACTACAGTACCACTTAGTGTTAAATGCACAATATCACAAGAAAACACAATACACAGTTATACTAAAAATAAAGGTACTTTATTTTTATGACAATATGCCAAAGTATCTTAGAGTGTACCCTCAGTGAGAGGATAGGAAATATACACAAGATATATATACACAATAGCAAAAATATGCAGTATAGTCTTAGAAAACAGTGCAAACAATGTATAGTTACAATAGGATGCAATGGGGACACATAGGGATAGGGGCAACACAAACCATATACTCCAAAAGTGGAATGCGAACCACGAATGGACCCCAAACCTATGTGACCTTGTAGAGGGTCGCTGGGACTATTAGAAAATAGTGAGAGTTAGAAAATTAGCCCTCCCCAAGACCCTGAAAAGTGAGTGCAAAGTGCACTAAAGTTCCCCTAAGGACAAAGAAGTTGTGTTAGAGGAATAATGCAGGAAAGACACAAACCAACAATGCAACAACTGTGGATTTTTAATCTAGGGTATCTGTGGAACAAGGGGACCAAGTCCAAAAGTCACAAGCAAGTCGGAGATGGGCAGATGCCCAGGAAATGCCAGCTGCGGGTGCAAAGAAGCTTCTACTGGACAGAAGAAGCTGAGGTTTCTGCAGGAACGAAAAGGGCTAGAGACTTCCTCTTTGGTGGACAGATCCAATTCTCCGTGGAGAGTCGTGCAGAAGTGTTTTCCCGCCGAAAGAACGCCAACAAGCCTTGCTACCTGCAAATCGTGCGGTTAGCGTTTTTGGATGCTGCTGTGGCCCTGGAGGGACCAGGAGGTCTCAAATTGGACCAGAAGAGAGAGGGGACGTCGAGCAAGACAAGGAGCTCTCTCAGCAGCAGGTAGCACCCAGAGAAGTGCCATAAGCAGGCACTACAAGGATGCGTGAAACGGTGCTCACCCGAAGTCGCACAAAGAAGTCCCACGTCGCCGGAGAACAACTTAGGAGGTCGTGCAATGCAGGTTAGAGTGCCGTGGACCCAGGCTGGACGGTGCACAAAGGATTTCCGCCGGAAGTGCACGGAGGCCGGAGTAGCTGCAAAAGTCACGGTTCCCAGCAATGCAGTCTAGCGAGGTGAGGCAAGGACTTACCTCCACCAAACTTGGACTGAAGAGTTACTGGAGTGTGGGGGCCTCTTGGACAGAGTTGCTGGATTCGAGGGACATCGCTCGTCATGCTGAGAGGAGACCCAAGGGACCGGTAATGCAGCTTTTTGGTGCCTGCGGTTGCAGGGGGAAGATTCCGTCGACCCACGGGAGATTTCTTCGGAGCTTCTGGTGCAGAGAGGAGGCAGACTACCCCCACAGCATGCACAAGCAGGAAAACAGTCGAGAAGGCGGCGGGATCAGCGTTACAGAGTTGCAGTAGTCGTCTTAGCTACTTTGTTGCAGTTTTGCAGGCTTCCAGCGCGGTCAGCAGTCGATTCCTTATCAGAAGGTGAAGAGAGAGATGCAGAGGAACTCGGCTGAGCTCTTGCATTCGTTATCTAAAATTTCCCCAGAGACAGAGACCCTAAATAGCCAGAAAAGAGGGTTTGGCTACTTAGGAGAGAGGATAGGCTACTAACACCTGAAGGAGCCTATCAGAAGGAGTCTCTGACGTCACCTGGTGGCACTGGCCACTCAGAGCAGTCCAGTGTGCCAGCAGCACCTCTGTTTCCAAGATGGCAGAGGTCTGGAGCACACTGGAGGAGCTCTGGGCACCTCCCAGGGGAGGTGCAGGTCAGGGGAGTAGTCACTCCCCTTTCCTTTGTCCAGTTTCGTGCCAGAGCAGGGCTAAGGGGTCCCTGAACCGGTGTAGACTGGCTTATGCAGAATTGGGCACATCTGTGCCCAAGAAAGCATTTCCAGAGGCTGGGGGAGGCTACTCCTCCCCTGCCTTCACACCATTTTCCAAAGGGAGAGGGTGTAACACCCTCTCTCAGAGGAAGTCCTTTGTTCTGCCATCCTGGGACAAGCCTGGCTTGACCCCAGGGGGGCAGAAACCTGTCTGAGGGGTTGGCAGCAGCAGCAGCTGCAGTGAAACCCCAGGAAAGGCAGTTTGGCAGTACCAGGGTCTGTGCTACAGACCACTGGGATCATCGAATTGTGCCAACAATGCCAGGATGGCATAGAGGGGGCAATTCCATGATCTTAGACATGTTACATGGCCATATTCGGAGTTACCATTGTGAAGCTACATATAGGTATTGACCTATATGTAGTGCACGCGTGTAATGGTGTTCCCGCACTCACAAAGTTCAGGGATCTGGCTCTGAACAATGTGGGGGCACCTTGGCTAGTGCCAGGGTGCCCTCACACTAAGTAACTTTGCACCTAACCTTTACCAGGTAAAGGTTAGACATATAGGTTACTTATAAGTTACTTAAGTGCAGTGTAAAATGGCTGTGAAATAACGTGGACGTTATTTCACTCAGGCTGCAGTGGCAGGCCTGTGTAAGAATTGTCAGAGCTCCCTATGGGTGGCAAAAGAAATGCTGCAGCCCATAGGGATCTCCTGGAACCCCAATACCCTGGGTACCTCAGTACCATATACTAGGGGATTATAAGGGTGTTCCAGTAAGCCAATGTAAATTGGTAAAATTGGTCACTAGCCTGTTAGTGACAATTTGAAAGAAATGAGAGAGCATAACCACTGAGGTTCTGGTTAGCAGAGCCTCAGTGAGACAGTTAGGCACTACACAGGGAACACATACATATAGGCCACAAACTTATGAGCACTGGGGTCCTGACTAGCAGGGTCCCAGTGACACATAACAAACATACTGAAAACATAGGGTTTTCACTATGAGCACTGGGCCCTGGCTAGCAGGATCCCAGTGAGACAGTGAAAACACCCTGACATACACTCACAAACAGGCCCAAAGTGGGGGTAACAAGGCTAGAAAGAGGCTACTTTCTCACACAACCCCCCCCAAACGAAGGACAATAAGGCTAACCTTGGCCAGTTGAGACTTTATTGTCTAAGTGGTGATAAGTAGAGAGTAGCTCTGCAATAGACTGGTTACTCCCTTTATCATCCACTATATGGTTACTTCCCTGTGGGGATGTAAACCACCCTGTTTGAAGTTTTTTAGCTAAGCAACAATGTGAAGATGTATTTTCAGAGTTTCTATCAGTAAGTTTTAGTTTAGAGCAGTGGGAATTGTCCACTGAACCTATTTGTAGTGATGGAAATGCCAGACAGGGATGCTGTCTCAGAAAAGCCATAGCTGGGCAAAAACTTTGTCCATATGGCTGGAAGAGAGAACAGGGATGCTGTTTCTCTTGAGTTGGAGCAGGGCAGGGATGCTGTCCTATGCGCTCCACACTAGGGCAGGGATGCTGTCCTAAGTGTTGTGAGGCAGTGCAGAGTTTCTGCACTAAATTTCTCTGGGAGGGTTGGAGGGATGCTCCATGTTAACTAAAATGGTGCTCTTTTTCTCACCAATGTTAGTTATCCCACAGAGAGGTACTTCTACCTCAGGGAGTACAGTTTTGCCAACTGATGATTCCCTTGGAACAGGTGCCACCCCAGGAGAGGTTTCTCCCACCACAGGAATGGTATCCTGAATGGTAGGGTGGGTAAGGGATACTGTGATACCCCTTTTACCTGTTGTTGGAGAGGGATCCTGAGTTTTCAGACCTTCTCTCTTTTGCTTTTTCATTTCAGTAGAAATGAGAGGGAACAATTCCTCTGGGATGCCCAGCATGGCTGCATGGGCATAAAACTCTACATCAGCCCAACCTGAGGCCTCTAGGTCATTACCTAAGAGACAGTCTACAGGTAAGCTAGGTGATACCACCACCTGCTTAGGGCCAGTAACTCCACCCCAACTAATTATAGCTAAGGGAAGAAACGTAGTGGAGTTATGGACATCAATAATCTTATACTGTTGTCCAATGATGTGTTGATCAGGGTGCACTAGGTTTTCAGTCACCAAAGTGATACTGGCACCTGTGTCCCTGTAGGCCAAGGCCTCAACACCATTTATTGAAACTGTCTGCCTGTACTTATCCATGGTAAGGGGACAAGCAGCCAGTGTGGCAAGGCCAATGCCACTAGGTGTGACAGAAACTGTCTTGGGACTGACTACCCCAGTTTCTACTATGGACCCAAAAGTGAACCCAACTACACCCTTAACTTGACTGTTGCCAGCAGTCCCACCACTAGTACCACTACTGCTAGGGGCACTAGAGCTTGATGTATTAGTGGTGGTAGGCTCAGGGGGTTTACCTGGACAGGACTTATCCCCGGCCTATGGCCTCTGTTTTTACACACAAAGCACCAAGGCTTTTTAAATTGTGTAGGTTGAGAAGAAGAGGAAGAATTAGTTTTATCCCCACCCCCTGAAGAGTGTTTAAGATTTGAAGTGGGATCTTTGGTTTTACCCTTATCCCCATGCTTATCTTGAGATTTTTCACCATCTTTCTTCTTGTTGTTCTATTTGTCACCACCTGTATGAACTTTTCTGTTCACTCTTGTTCTGACCCATTTGTCTGCCTTCTTTCCCAATTCTTGGGGAGAGGTCAGATCAGAGTCCACCATGTACTGGTGCAACAAATCAGACACACAATTATTAAGAATATGCTCTCTCAGGATTGTGTTATACAGGCTTTCATAATCAGTAACTTTACTGCCATGTAACCACCCCTCCAAGGCCTTCACTGAATGGTCAATGAAATCAACCCAGTCTTGTGAAGACTCCTTTTTGGTCTCTCTGAACTTTATCCTGTATTGTTCAGTGGTTAAGCCATAACCATCCAGGAGTGCATTCTTAAGAACTGTAAAATTATTGGCATCACTTTCTTTCACAGTAAGGAGCCTATCCCTACATTTTCCACTAAATGATAGCCATAGGATAGCAGCCCACTGCCTTTGAGGGACATCCTGTACAACACAGGCCCTCTCAAGTGCAGCAAACCACTTGTTAATGTCATCCCCCTCCTTATAAGGGGGAACTATCTTGTGCAGATTCCTGGAATCATGCTCTTTTGCAGGATGACTATGGGGAATACTGCTGCTGCCACCATGGGTTTCTAAACCCAACTTCTGTCTTTCCTTCTCTAGTTCAAAAGACTGTCTATCCAAATCCAGCTGTTGCTTCTTAAGCTTCAGTCTGGTTTGTTCCACCCTCAACTTATTGAGTTCCCTCTCTAACATTCTGTCATCAGGGTTGGTGGGAGGGACATTCCTAGATACAGAGGTATGATGGGAATGAACAGAAGGAGACCTGTCCCTTACAGAAGCCACCCTAACAGCTTGGCTAACAGAAACATCACTACCAGTATGGTGAGAATAAATGCTTTTGCTATGATGTGAGACAACACTATTTGTATGGTGTGGCTCTTCATCATTACCAACTATGCTAGACTGTCTAGTAATGGGCAGGCTAGGAAGCTTCTTTCCTGAATCTTTTCCTGGGGGAGTCCCTGGATCAGATTGGGAACCATTAGCTACTTTTTCAACAGATGGGGCACTTCTAGCCTTATCCTGTTCTCTAAGCATGTTAAGTAACAATTCCAAGGAAGGATTCTTCCCTACACTCAAACCTCTCTCTATGCAGAGACTCCTTGCTCCTTTCCAGCTAAGGTGATCATATGCAAGTTTGGACAGATCAACATTTTGGCCTGTGCCAGACATTTTTAGAGAGAGTTAAAGTGATAGAAAAAGAGAAAAAAGTTTTCAGAACTTTTTAGAAAGACAGAAAAAACTTTTTAAACTTTTAAGAACTTTTTGAAAGTTTAGAAGTACTTTTCAGCACTTAGAAAAGAGTGAAAAGAGGAAATGCAAAACTTTTTGCCTATGTGTATATACACTGACCTTGTTTTGTATATTTTTCTCTTACGAAAAGTACAATGACAAGAGTGGTAAGTAGTCTCAAAGCACTTATCCCACCGCTGCACAACCAATGTAGGATGCTGGACTGGCTTGTAGTGAGTACCAAGGGGTACTTGCACCTTGCACCAGGCCCAGTTATCCCTTATTAGTATATAGGGTGTCTAGCAGCTTAGGCTGATAGATAATGGTAGCTTAGCAGAGCAGCTTAGGCTGAACTAGGAGACGTGTGAAGCTACTACAGTACCACTTAGTGTCATATGCACAATATCACAAGAAAACACAATACACAGTTATACTAAAAATAAAGGTACTTTATTTTTATGACAATATGCCAAAGTATCTTAGAGTGTACCCTCAGTGAGAGGATAGGAAATATACACAAGATATATATACACAATAGCAAAAATATGCAGTATAGTCTTAGAAAACAGTGCAAACAATGTATAGCTACAATAGGATGCAATGGGGACACATAGGGATAGGGGCAACACAAACCATATACTCCAAAAGTGGAATGCGAACCACGAATGGACCCCAAACCTATGTGACCTTGTAGAGGGTCGCTGGGACTATTAGAAAATAGTGAGAGTTAGAAAATTAGCCCTCCCCAAGACCCTGAAAAGTGAGTGCAAAGTGCACTAAAGTTCCCCTGAGGACAAAGAAGTCGTGTTAGAGGAATAATGCAGGAAAGACACAAACCAACAATGCAACAACTGTGGATTTCCAATCTAGGGTACCTGTGGAACAAGGGGACCAAGTCCAAAAGTCACAAGCAAGTCGGAGATGGGCAGATGCCCAGGAAATGCCAGCTGCGGGTGCAAAGAAGCTTCTACTGGACAGAAGAAGCTGAGGTTTCTGCAGGAACGAAAAGGGCTAGAGACTTCCCCTTTAGAGGACGGATCCCTCTCTCCGTGGAGAGTCGTACAGAAGTGTTTTCCCGCCGAAAGAAAGCCAACAAGCCTTGATAGCTGCAAATTGTGCGGTTAGCGTTTTTGGACGCTGCTGTGGCTCCGGAGGGACCAGGAGGTCTCAAATTGGACCAGGAGAGAGAAGGGACGTCGAGCAAGACAAGGAGGCCTCTCAGTAGCAGGTAGCACCCGGAGAAGTGCCAGAAACAGGCACTACGAGGATGCGTGAAACAGTGCTCACCCGAAGTCGCACAAAGAAGTCCCACGTCGCCGGAGAACAACTTAGGAGGTCATGCAATGCAGGTCAGAGTGCCGTGGACCCAGGCTGGACTGTGCACAAAGGATTTCCGCCAGAAGTGCACGGAGGCCGGAGTAGCTGCAAAAGTCGCGGTTCCCAGCAATGCAGTCTAGCGAGGTGAGGCAAGGACTTACCTCCACCAAACTTGGACTGAAGAGTCACTGGAATGTGGGGGCCACTTGGACAGAGTTGCTGGATTCGAGGGACGTCGCTCGTCGTGCTGAGAGGAGACCCAAGGGACCGGTAATGCAGCTTTTTGGTGCCTGCAGTTGCAGGGGGCAGATTCCGTCGACCCACGGGAGATTTCTTCGGAGCTTCTGGTGGAGAGAGGAGGCAGACCACCCCCACAGCATGCACAAGCAGGAAAACAGTCGAGAAGGCGGCGGGATCAGCGTTACAGAGTTGCAGTAGTCGTCTTAGCTACTTTGTTGCAGTTTTGCAGGCTTCCAGCGCGGTCAGCAGTCGATTCCTTATCAGAAGGTGAAGAGAGAGATGCAGAGGAACTCGGCTGAGCTCTTGCATTCGTTATCTAAAATTTCCCCAGAGACAGAGACCCTAAATAGCCAGAAAAGAGGGTTTGGCTACTTAGGAGAGAGGATAGGCTACTAACACCTGAAGGAGCCTATCAGAAGGAGTCTCTGACGTCACCTGGTGGCACTGGCCACTCAGAGCAGTCCAGTGTGCCAGCAGCACCTCTGTTTCCAAGATGGCAGAGGTCTGGAGCACACTGGAGGAGCTCTGGGCACCTCCCAGGGGAGGTGCAGGTCAGGGGAGTGGTCACTCCCCTTTCCTTTGTCCAGTTTCGTGCCAGAGCAGGGCTAAGGGGTCCCTGAACCGGTGTAGACTGGCTTATGCAGAATTGGGCACATCTGTGCCCAAGAAAGCATTTCCAGAGGCTGGGGGAGGCTACTCCTCCCCTGCCTTCACACCATTTTCCAAAGGGAGAGGGTGTAACACCCTCTCTCAGAGGAAGTCCTTTGTTCTGCCATCCTGGGACAAGCCTGGCTTGACCCCAGGGGGGCAGAAACCTGTCTGAGGGGTTGGCAGCAGCAGCAGCTGCAGTGAAACCCCAGGAAAGGCAGTTTGGCAGTACCAGGGTCTGTGCTACAGACCACTGGGATCATCGAATTGTGCCAACAATGCCAGGATGGCATAGAGGGGGCAATTCCATGATCTTAGACATGTTACATGGCCATATTCGGAGTTACCATTGTGAAGCTACATATAGGTAGTGACCTATATGTAGTGCACGCGTGTAATGGTGTCCCCGCACTCACAAAGTTCAGGGAATTGGCTCTGAACAATGTGGGGGCACCTTGGCTAGTGCCAGGGTGCCCTCACACTAAGTAACTTTGCACCTAACCTTTACCAGGTAAAGGTTAGACATATAGGTGACTTATAAGTTACTTAAGTGCAGTGTAAAATGGCTGTGAAATAACGTGGACGTTATTTCAATCAGGCTGCAGTGGCAGGCCTGTGTAAGAATTGTCAGAGCTCCCTATGGGTGGCAAAAGAAATGCTGCAGCCCATAGGGATCTCCTGGAACCCCAATACCCTGGGTACCTCAGTACCATATACTAGGGGATTATAAGGGTGTTCCAGTAAGCCAATGTAAATTGGTAAAATTGGTCACTAGCCTGTTAGTGACAATTTGAAAGAAATGAGAGAGCATAACCACTGAGGTTCTGGTTAGCAGAGCCTCAGTGAGACAGTTAGGCACTACACAGGGAACACATACATATAGGCCACAAACTTATGAGCACTGGGGTCCTGACTAGCAGGGTCCCAGTGACACATAACAAACATACTGAAAACATAGGGTTTTCACTATGAGCACTGGGCCCTGGCTAGCAGGATCCCAGTGAGACAATGAATACACCCTGACATACACTCACAAACAGGCCCAAAGTGGGGGTAACAAGGCTAGAAAGAGGCTACTTTCTCACAAGAAGTGATAGTCAGAGATGATGCTTCTGTCACAGGAGAGTCCAACAACTATGGAAGCATTGAGGGCAGCCTCAATGAAGATGACCTCCTGTTAGCCAGGATGGCCAAAAGATTGGCTTTGGAGAGACAGCTCCTAGCCATAGAAAGGGAAAGACAAGAGATGGGCTTAGTTCCCATCAATGGTGGCAGCAATTTAAATAGGGTCAGAGATAGTCCTGACATGCTGAAAATCCCCAAAGGGATTGTAAGTAAATATGAAGATGGTTATGACATCACCAAATGGTTCACAGCTTTTGAGAGGGCTTGTGCAACCAGAAAAGTAAAAAAATCTCACTGGGGTGCTCGCCTTTGGGAAATGTTCACTGGAAAGTGTAGGGATAGACTCCTCACACTCTCTGGAAAAGATGCAGAATCCTATGACCTCATGAAGGCTACCCTGATTGAGGGCTTTGGATTCTCAACTGAGGAGTACAGGATTAGGTTCAGGGGGGCTCAAAAATCCTCGAGCCAGACCTGGGTTGATTTTGTTGACTTCTCAGTCAAAAGACAGGATGGTTGGATTAATGGCAGTGGTGTAAATGATTATGATGGGCTGTACAATCTGTTTATGAAAGAACACCTTTTACGTAATTGTTTCAATGATAAACTTCATCAGCATCTGGTAGACCTAGGCCCAATTTCTCCCCAAGAATTGGTAAAGAAAGCGGACCATTGGGTCAAGACTAGGGTGACCAAGACTTCCACAGGAGGTGACCAAAAGAAAGGGGTCACAAAGACTCCCCAGGGGAAGAGTGTTGAGACATCCAAGGGTAAAAGTAAAGAGTCTTCTACAGGGCCCCAAAAACCTGCTCAGGAGGGAGGGTCCAAAGCCTCTTCACAATCCAATTTTGGGTACAAGGGTAAAAACCTTGATCCCAAGAAGGCCTGGTGTCGTAGCTGTAATCAGCAAGGACACCAAACTGGAGACAAGGCCTGTCCCAAGAAAGGTTCCACTTCAACTTCTACTCCTGTTAACAATGGAATAGCCAGTCTCGAGGTGGGATCAACAGTGTGCCCAGAGCAAATCAGGGTTCACACTAAAGCTGCATTAGTTTCTGAGGATGGGGTGGACTTAGCCACACTGGCTGCCTGGACCCCTAATATGCAAAAATACAGGCAGCAACTATAAATTAATGGGACTAGTGTAGAAAGCCCGAGGGATACAGGTGCCTGTGTCACATTGGTGACAGACAAACTGGTTTCCCCAGGGTAATACCTGACTGGACAAACTTATCCAGTCACCAACGCTGACAATCAGACTAAAGTACATCCCATGGCTATGGTAACTTTAGAATGGGGAGGGGCAATGGCCTGAAACAGGTGGTAGTCTCCTCAAATATCCCAGTAGACTGTTTGCTTGGAAATGACCTAGAGTCCTCAGCATGGACTGAGGTAGAACTCAAAACCCATGCAGCCATGCTGGGTATCTCTGAGCTGGTGTGTGTCAAGACAAGGGCACAGTGCAAAGATCAGGGTGAAAAAGAGGTGTTGGAGCCTGGAAAAATGGCCCAACCCTCCAAGAGAAAAGGAAAGAAGACTGGGGAACCAGCTTCAACACAACAAAAGAAAAAGAACCTCTCTTCCCCGGAAGATGTTCTGCCCTCTGAGGGAACTGAGCCCATGGAGTTGGAACCTTATCAGGTTGAACTCTTAGGCCCAGGGGGACCCACAACGGAACAGTTGTGTAAGGAGCAAGAAACCTGTCCCTCTCTTGAAGGCCTCAGGCAGCAAGCTGCTGAGGAAAGCAAAGGAAAAATCACTGGAACACATAGGGTCTATTGGGAAGATAGACTCCTCTACACTGAGACACGAGATCCCAAACCTGGTGCCACTAGGAGAGTGGTAGTGCCTCAGGAGTTTAGGGAGTTCATTCTGACCTTAGCCCATGATATTCCACTTGCTGGGCATTTGGGACAAACCAAGATTTGGGAGAGGTTAGTTAACCATTTCTATTGGCCCAGCATGTCCCAGAAAGTAAAGTAGTTTTATGCCTCCTGTGCCACCTGTCAAGCCAGTGGTAAGACAGGTGGCCATCCAAAGGCCTCCCTCATTCCACTTCCAGTGGTGGGGGTCCCCTTTGAAAGAGTGGGTGTGGACATAGTGGGTCCACTTGAACCTCCCACAGCCTCAGGGAACCAGTACATACTAGTAGTAGTGGATCATGCTACTAGATGCCCTGAAGCAATTCCCCTTAGGTCCACTACTGCCCCTGCAGTAGCTAAAACACTCATTGGTATCTTTACCAGAGTGGGATTTCCTAAGGAGGTGGCGTCTGACAGGGGTACCAACCTCATGTCAGCATACCTGAAGCACATGTGGAATGAGTGTGGGGTGACTTGCAAATTCACCACACCATACCATCCACAAACCAATGGTCTTGTAGAAAGATTCAACAAGACATTGAAGGGCATGATCATGGGGCTCCCTGAAAAGCTCAAAAGGAGATGGGATGTCCTCTTGCCAAGTCTGCTTTTCGCCTACAGAGAGGGGCCTCAGAAGGGAGTAGGGTTTTCCCCCTTTGAACTTCTGTTTGGCCATCCTGTAAGGGGACCACTAGCTCTTGTAAAAGAAGGCTGGGAGAGACCTCTTCATGAGCCTAAACAAGATATAGTGGACTATGTACTAGGCCTACGTTCCAGGATGGCAGAGTACATGGAAAAGGCAAGTAAAAACCTTGAGGCCAGCCAACAGCTCCAGAAGATGTGGTATGACCAAAAGGCTGCTATGGTTGAGTTTCAGCCAGGGCAGAAGGTCTGGATTCTAGAGCCTGTGGCTCCCAGGGTACTTCAGGACAGATGGAGTGGCCCTTACCCAGTGCTAGAAAGAAAGAGTCAGGTCACCTACCTGGTAGACCTAGGCACTAGCAGGACCCCCAAAAGAGTGATCCATGTGAACCGCCTAAAACTCTTTCATGACAGGGCAGATGTAAACATGTTAATGGTTACAGATGAGGACCAGGAAGCTGAGAATGAACCTCTCCCTGATCTCCTCTCCACTGACCCTAAAGATGGCTCAGTAGATGGAGTGATCTATTCAGACACCCTCTCTGGCCAACAGCAAGCTGACTGTAGGAAAGTCTGACAACAGTTTGCTGAGCTCTTTTCCCTAACCCCTGGTCAGACACACCTGTGTACCCATGATGTGGACACAGGAGACAGCATGCCTGTCAAAAACAAATTTTTTAGACAGTCTGACCAAGTTAAGGAAAGCATCAAAGTGGAAGTCCACAAGATGCTGTAATTGGGAGTCATTGAGCACTCTGACAGCCCCTGGGCTAGCCCTGTGGTCTTAGTCCACAAATGGTAAGAGAGAGATGTTTTGTGTGGACTACAGAGGACTTAATTCTGTCACCAAGAAAGGTGCCCATCCCATTCCAAGGGCGGATGAGTTAATTGACAAACTAGGTGCTGCCAGATACTTTAGTACCTCTGACTTGACAGCAGGGTACTGGCAAATCAAAATGGCACCAGGAGTAAAAGAAAATACAGCATTCTCCACACCTGATGGGCATTATCAGTTTACTGTGATGCCCTTTGGCTTAAAGAATGCCCCTGCTACCTTCCAAAGGTTGGTGAATCAAGTCTGTGCTGGCTTGGAGTCCTTTAGTGCAGCTTATCTTGACGCTATTGCTGTCTTTAGCTCCAGCTGGCAGGATCACCTGGTCCATGTGAAGAAGGTTTTGCAGGCCCTGCAAGCAGCAGGCCTCTCTATAAAGGCATCCAAATGTCAGATAGGGCAGGGAACTGTGGTTTACTTGGGACACCTTGTAGGTGAGGCCAAGTTCAGCCACTCCAACCCAAGATCCAGACTATTCTGGACTGGGTAGCTCCAAAAACCCAGACCCAAGTCAGGGCATTCCTTTGCTTGACTGGTTACTACAGGAGGTTTGTGAAGGGATGTGGATCCATAGTGACACCTGTAGGAAAGTACCATCTTCCCTGGCATGTTACCCCCATATTTCACTGTATATATGTTGTTTTAGTCTATGTGTCACTGGGACCCTGGCAGGCAGGGCCCCAGTGCTCATAAGTATGTGCCCTGTATGTGTTCCCTGTGTGATGCCTAACTGTCTCACTGAGGCTCTGCTAACCACAACCTAATCGGTTATTGTAGGAGGCTGGACTGGCTTGTAGTGAGTACCAAGGGGTACTTGCACCTTGCACCAGGCCCAGTTATCCCTTATTAGTGTATAGGGTGTCTAGCAGCTTAGGCTGATAGATAATGGTAGCTTAGCAAAGCAGCTCAGGCTGAACTAGGAGACGTGTGAAGCTACTACAGTACCACTTAGTGTCATATGCACAATATCATAAGAAAACACAATACACAGTTATACTAAAAATAAAGGTACTTTATTTTTATGACAATATGCCAAAGTATCTTAGAGTGTACCCTCAGTGAGAGGATAGGAAATATACACAAGATATATATACACAATAGCAAAAATATGCAGTATAGTCTTAGAAAACAGTGCAAACAATGTATAGTTACAATAGGATGCAATGGGGAAACATAGGGATAGGGGCAACACAAACCATATACTCCAGAAGTGGAATGCGAACCACGAATGGACCCCAAACCTATGTGACCTGGTAGAGGGTCGCTGGGACTATTAGAAAATAGTGAGAGTTAGCAAAATAACCCACCCCAAGACCCTGAAAAGTGAGTGCAAAGTGCACCAAAGTTCCCCTAAGGACAAAATAGTCGTGTTAGAGGGAGAATGCAAGGAAAACACAAATCAGCAATGCAACAACGATGGATTCCTGTCTGAAGGTACCTGTGGAACAAGGGGACCAAGTCCAAAAGTCACAAGCAGCTCGGAGATGGGCAGATGCCCAAGAAATGCCAGTGGTTGGTGCAAAGAAGCTCTTACTAGGCTGAAGAACTGTGAATACTGCAGGAACGACAAGGGCTAGAGACTTCCCCTTTGGAGGATGGATCCCCCACGCCTTGGAGAGTCGTGCAGAAGTGTTTTCCCGCCGGATGGACGCCAACAAGCCTTGCTACACGCAAATCGTGCGTTTGGCGTTTTTGGACGCTGCTGGGGCCCAGGAGGGACCAGAAGGTCGCAAATTGGACCTGCAGAGAGAGGGGACGTCGAGCAAGATAAAGAGCCCTCACTGAAGCAGGTAGCACCCGGAGAAGTGCCAGAAACAGGCACTACGAGGATGCGTGAAACGGTGCTCGCCGAAGTTGCACAAAGGAGTCCCACGTCGCCGGAGACCAACTTAGAAAGTCGTGCAATGCAGGTTAGAGTGCCGTGGACCCAGGCTTGGCTGTGCACGAAGGATTTCCGCCGGAAGTGCACAGGGGCCGGAGTAGCTTGCAAAGTCGCGGTTCCCAGCAATGCAGCCCAGCGAGGTGAGGCAAGGACTTACCTCCACCAAACTTGGGCTGAAGAGTCACTGGACTGTGGGGGTCACTTGGACGGTGTCGCTGGATTCGAGGGACCTCGCTCGTCGTGCTGAGAGGAGACCCAAGGGACCGGAGATGCAGCTTTTTGGTGCCTGCGGTTGCAGGGGGAAGATTCCGTCGACCCACGGGAGATTTCTTCGGAGCTTCTGGTGCAGAGAGGAGGCAGACTACCCCCACAGCATGCACAAGCAGGAAAACAGTCGAGAAGGCGGCAGGATCAGCGTTACAGAGTTGCAGTAGTCGTCTTTGCTACTATGTTGCAGGTTTGCAGGCTTCCAGCGCGGTCAGCGGTCGATTCCTTATCAGAAGGTGAAGAGGGAGATGCAGAGGAACTCGGCTGAGCTCATGCATTCGTTATCTGAAGTTTCCCCAGAGACAGAGACCCTAAATAGCCAGAAAAGAGGGTTTGGCTACCTAGGAGAGAGGAAAGGCTACTAACACCTGAAGGAGCCTATCACAAGGAGTCTCTGACGTCACCTGGTGGCACTGGCCACTCAGAGCAGTCCAGTGTGCCAGCAGCACCTCTGTTTCCAAGATGGCAGAGGTCTGGAGCACACTGGAGGAGCTCTGGACACCTCCCAGGGGAGGTGCAGGTCAGGGGAGTGGTCACTCCCCTTTCCTTTGTCCAGTTTCGCGCCAGAGCAGGGGCTAAGGGGTCCCTGAACCGGTGTAGACTGGCTTATGCAGAATTGGGCACCTCTGTGCCCAACAAAGCATTTCCAGAGGCTGGGGGAGGCTACTCCTCCCCTGCCTTCACACCATTTTCCAAAGGGAGAGGGTGTCACACCCTCTCTCAGAGGAAGTTCTTTGTTCTGCCATCCTGGGCCAGGCCTGGCTGGACCCCAGGAGGGCAGATGCCTGTCTGAGGGTTTGGCAGCAGCAGCAGCTGCAGAGAAACCCCAGGAAGGGCAGTCTGGCAGTACCAGGGTCTGTGCTACAGACCACTGGGATCATAGAATTGTACCAACAATGCCAGGATGGCATAGAGGGGGCAATTCCATGATCATAGACATGTTACATGGCCATATTCGGAGTTACCATGGAGAAGCTACATATAGGTAGTGACCTATATGTAGTGCACGCGTGTAATGGTGTCCCCGCACTCACAAAGTTCAGTGAATTGGCTCTGAACAATGTGGGGGCACCTTGGCTAGTGCCAGGGTGCCCTCACACTAAGTAACTTTGCACCTAACCTTTACCAGGTAAAGGTTAGACATATAGGTGACTTATAAGTTACTTAAGTGCAGTGTAAAATGGCTGTGAAATAACGTGGACGTTATTTCACTCAGGCTGCTGTGGCAGGCCTGTGTAAGAATTGTCAGAGCTCCCTATGGGTGGCAAAAGAAATGCTGCAGCCCATAGGGATCTCCTGGAACCCCAATACCCTGGGTACCTCAGTACCATATACTAGGGGATTATAAGGGTGTTCCAGTAAGCCAATGTAAATTGGTAAAAATGGTCACTAGCCTGTCAGTGACAATTTGGAAAGAAATGAGAGAGCATAACCACTGAGGTTCTGATTAGCAGAGCCTCAGTGAGACAGTTAGTCACTACACAGGTAACACATACAGGCACACTTATGAGCACTGGGGCCCTGGGTTACCAGGGTCCCAGTGACACATACAACTAAAACAACATATATACAGTGAAAAATGGGGGTAACATGCCAGGCAAGATGGTACTTTCCTACACAACCCCCCCCCAAACGAAGGACAATAAGACTAGCCATTACCTGATGAGTCTTCATTGTCTAAGTGGAAATATCTGGAGAGTCCATCTGCATTGGAGTGGCTACTCCCAGGTCTATGTTCCACTGTATAGTCCATTCCCTGTAGGGATATGGACCACCTCAACAATTTAGGTTTTTCACCTTTCATTTGTTTTAGCCAAAGTAGAGGTTTGTGGTCTGTCTGAACAATGAAGTGAGTGCCAAACAGGTATGGCCTCAACTTCTTCAGAGCCCAGACCACAGCAAAGGCCTCCCTCTCAATGGCAGACCAACGCTTTTCTCTAGGGGTCAACCTTCTACTAATAAAAGCAACAGGTTGATCCTGGCCCTCAGAATTAAGTTGTGATAGGACTGCCCCTACTCCTAATTCAGATGCATCAGTTTGGACATAGAATTTTTTAGAGTAACAAGGGCTTTTCAGGACAGGTGCAGAGCACATGGCCTGCTTCAGCTCCTCAAAAGCTTTCTGACAGTTTGCTGTCCATAATACCTTTTTAGGCATTTTCTTGGATGTGAGGTCATTAAGAGGGGCTGCAATGGAGCCATAGTTCTTAATGAACCTCCTGTAATACCCAGTGAGGCCTAGGAAGGCTCTCACCTGAGTCTGAGTGGTAGGGGGAATCCAATCAATAATAGTTTGGATTTTCCCCTGAAGTGGTGCAATCTGTTCCCCACCAACAAGGTGTCCCAGATAAACCACCTTACCCTGCCCTATCTGGCACTTTGAAGCCTTGATAGTGAGGCCTGCCTTTTGCAGGGCCTCCAAAACTTTCCAAAGGTGGACCAGGTGATCATCCCAGCTGGAGCTAAAGACAGCTATATCATCCAAATATGCTGCACTGAAAGCTTCCAGCCCTTGCAGGACTGTGTTCACCAACCTCTGAAAAGTGGCAGGTGCATTTTTCAAACCAAAAGGCATTACAGTAAACTGGTAATGTCCTCCAATGGTAGAAAATGCAGTCTTAGGTTTAGCATCTTCTGACATTTTGATCTGCCAATACCCTGCAGTCAAATCAAAAGTGCTTAGATACTTGGCAGATGCCAGTGTATCTATTAGCTCATCTGCCCTGGGTATAGGGTGAGCATCTGTTTTGGTTACCAAGTTGAGACCTCTATAGTCTACACAAAACCTCATTTCCTTCTTTCCATCTTTAGAATTGGGTTTTGGTACCAGTACCACAGGAGAAGCCCATGGACTGTCAGAGTGCTCAACCACTCCTAGTTCCAACATCTTCTGAACTTCTTGCTTTATGCAGTCCCTGACATGGTCAGGCTGCCTATAGATCTTACTTTTGACAGGTAAACTGTCTCCAGTATCTATAGTGTGCTCACACCAAGAAGTGGTGCCTGGCACAATGGAGAAGAGTTCTGAAAATTGTCCTAGGAGATTTATGCAATTATCTTTCTGCTCAGCAGTAAGACAATCAGCCAAAACTACCCCTTCCACAAGAGCATCTTGTTCTGTGGAAGAGAAGAGATCAGGTAGAGGATCACTGTCTTCTTCCTGTCCCTCATCTGTTGCCATGAGCAGGGTGAGATCAGCCCTGTCATAGTAGGGTTTCAGGCGGTTGACATGGAGCACCCTAAGGGGACTCCTGGCAGTGCCTAAGTCAACCAAGTAGGTGACTTCACCCTTCTTTTCAACAATTGTGTGTGGACCACTCCATTTATCTTGGAGTGCTCTTGGGGCCACAGGCTCCAAGACCCACACTTTCTGCCCTGGTTGGTACTGAACCAAAACAGCCTTCTGATCATGCCATTGCTTCTGGAGCTCTTGGCTGGCCTGAAGGTTTTTACTGGCCTTTTTCATGTACTCAGCCATCCTTGATCTGAGGCCAAGTACATAATCCACAATATCCTGCTTAGGAGCTTTTAAAGGTTGTTCCCAACCCTCCTTCACAAGTGTGAGTGGACCCCTAACAGGGTGTCCAAAAAGAAGTTCAAAGGGGCTGAAGCCCACTCCTTTCTGGGGTACCTCCCTGTAGGCAAAAAGGAGGCATGGTAGAAGGATATCCCATCTCCTGCGGAGTTTTTCAGGGAGTCCCATAATCATGCCTTTGAGAGTTTTATTAAATCTCTCCACCAGTCCATTTGTTTGTGGATGATAGGGTGTTGTGAACTTGTAAGTTACACCACACTCCTTCCACATGGCCTTTAAGTATGCAGACATGAAATTGCTTCCTCTGTCTGATACTACTTCCTTTGGGAAGCCCACCCTGGAAAATATTCCCAGGAGGGCCTTTGCCACTGCAGGAGCTGTAGTGGTCCTTAAAGGAATAGCTTCAGGATATCTTGTGGCATGGTCCACTACCACCAAGATAAACCTATTGCCTGAAGCAGTAGGAGGGTCAAGGGGGCCAACTATGTCAACCCCTACCCTTTCAAAGGGAACCCCAACCACAGGCAGTGGGATAAGGGGTGCCTTTGGAGTGCCACCTGTCTTGCCACTGGCTTGACAGGTTTCACAGGACTTACAAAAATCTTTTGTGTCCTCAGACATCCTAGGCCAATGAAACAGTGGTACCAATCTGTCCCAAGTTTTCATTTGACCCAGGTGCCCAGCTAAGGGAATGTCATGTGCCAGTGTTAGGAGGAACTTTCTGTACTCCTGAGGAATCACTAATCTCCTGGCAGCTCCAGGTTTAGGATCCCTTTGCTCAGTGTACAAGAGGTTGTCCTCCCAGTAAACTCTGTGTGAGTCACTGACATCCCCATTAGCCTGTTTGACAGCTTGCTGTCTGAGACCCTCTAATGTGGGACAGGTTTGCTGTGCCACACTCAGCTCCTCTCTGGCAGGCCCCCCTTCACCCAAAAGCTCAGCAGTGTCTGCTTCCAGCTCCTCTGGTGTAGGTTCTGCACAGGGAGGGAATTCTTCTTCCTCAGAAGTAGAATCCACTGTAGAGGGAGGGATAGTAGGAAGTGGTTTGCTTCTACTAGCCCTAGCTTTAGGGAGCACTTGGTCCATTGTTCCAGGATCCAAGCTTCCCTGTCCTTTTTGCTTTTTGGCCTGAGCCCTTGTCAAAGCAAAAATATGCCCTGGGATGCCCAGCATTGCTGCATGGGCCTCCAACTCCACATCTGACCAAGCTGATGTCTCCAAATCGTTCCCTAATAGACAGTCTACAGGTAAATCTGAAGCTACCACAACTTTCTTTGGACCAGATACCCCCCCCCAGTTGAGATTTACAACAGCCATGGGGTGGCTTTGTGTTATGTTGTGAGCATCGGTTACTTGGTACTGGTGTCCAAGTATGTGTTGTTCAGGGTGCACCAGTTTCTCAATCACCATTGTGACACTGGCACCTGTGTCCCTGTAGGCCTGGACCTCAACACCATTTATTAGGGTTAGTTGCTTGTACTTCTCCAAGTTATGGGGGCAAGCAACCAAAGTGGCTAAGTCAATAGCCCCTTCAGAGACTAAAGTAGCCTCTGTGGTCTCCCTAATCAGACCAACCCCAACTAAATTACCAAAAGTGAGCCCAGCTACTCCCTTGGATTGGCTATTAGTAGGTTTGCTCCCACCACCACTGCTATTAGTAGGGACACTAGGTGTAGCAGTAGGGGTTGTAGTGGTAGGAGCTGTGGTGCCTTTCTTTGGACAACTGGGATCTGTTGTCCAATGGCCTTTTATCTTACATAAATAGCACCATGGTTTCTTTTCCTTGTTCTGATTAAAGGAGGATTTGGGCCCACCACCCCCACCAGAGTGTTTTTGTGGGCCTGATGAAGACTCATTTTTAGATTTGTCCCCACCCTTGTCAGAAGACTTACCATCCTTCTTTTTGTTGCCATCTTTGTCACCCCCTGTATGAACTTTTCTGTTCACTCTTGTTCTGACCCATTTGTCTGCCTTCTTTCCCAATTCTTGGGGAGAGGTCAGATCAGAGTCCACCAAGTACTGGTGCAACAAATCAGACACACAATTATTAAGAATATGCTCTCTCAGGATTAAGTTATACAGGCTGTCATAATCAGTAACTTTACTGCCATGTAACCACCCCTCCAAGGCCTTCACTGCCTGGTCAATGAAATCAACCCAGTCTTGTGAAGACTCCTTTTTGGTATCTCTGAACTTGATCCTGTACTGTTCAGTGGTTAAGCCATAACCATCCAGGAGTGCATTCTTAAGAACTTGGAAATTGTTAGCATCATTTTCTTTTACAGTAAGGAGCCTATCCCTACCTTTTCCAGTAAATGATAGCCATAGGATAGCAGCCCACTGCTTTTGAGGGACATCCTGTACAGCACAGGCCCTCTCAAGTGCAGCAAACCACTTGTTAATGTCATCCCCCTCCTTGTAAGGGGGAACTATCTTATGCAGATTCCTGGAATCATGCTCTTTTGCAGGATGACTATGGGGAATACTGCTGCTGCCACCATGGGTATCTAAACCCATTTTCTGTCTTTCCCTCTCTATTTCTAAAGACTGTCTATCCAAATCCAGCTGTTGCTTCTTGAGCTTCAGTCTGGTTTGCTCCACTCTCAATCTATTGAGCTCCCTTTCCAACAATCTGTCATCAGGGTGGGTGGGAGGGACATTTCTAGATACAGAGGTATGATGGGAATGAACAGAAGGAGACCTGTCCCTTACAGAGGGCACCCTAACAGCTTGGCTACCAGTATAATGTGAGAGCACATCATCAGTATGATGTGATTCAACCTCTGTACCAACTATGCTAGACTGTCTAGTAATGGGCAGGCTAAGAAGTTTCTTTCCTGAACCTTTTCCTGGGGGAGTCCCTGGATCAGATTGAGAACCATTAGCTACTTTTTCCACAGATTTGGCACTTATGGCCTTATCCTGTACTCTAAGCATATTAATTAACAGTTCTAAGGAAGGATTCTTCCCTACACTCAAACCTCTCTCTATGCAGAGACTCCTTGCTCCTTTCCAGCTAAGGTGATCATATGCAAGTTTGGACAGTTCAACTTTTTGGCCTGTGCCAGACATTTTTTAGAGAGAGTTAAAGTGATAGCAAAAGAGAAAAAAGTTTTCAGAACTTTTTGGAAAGACAGAAAAAAAAACTTTTTAAACTTTTAAGAACTTTTTGAAAGTTTAGAAGTACTTTTCAGCACTTAGAAAAGAGTGAAAAGAGGAAATGCAAAACTTTTTGGCTATGTGTATATACACTGACCTTGTTTTGTATATTTTTCTCTTATGAAAAGTACAATGACAAGAGTGGTAAGTAGTCTCAAAGCACTTATCCCACCACTGCACAACCAATGTAGGAGGCTGGACTGGCTTGTAGTGAGTACCAAGGGGTACTTGCACCTTGCACCAGGCCCAGTTATCCCTTATTAGTGTATAGGGTGTCTAGCAGCTTAGGCTGATAGATAATGGTAGCTTAGCAAAGCAGCTCAGGCTGAACTAGGAGACGTGTGAAGCTACTACAGTACCACTTAGTGTCATATGCACAATATCATAAGAAAACACAATACACAGTTATACTAAAAATAAAGGTACTTTATTTTTATGACAATATGCCAAAGTATCTTAGAGTGTACCCTCAGTGAGAGGATAGGAAATATACACAAGATATATATACACAATAGCAAAAATATGCAGTATAGTCTTAGAAAACAGTGCAAACAATGTATAGTTACAATAGGATGCAATGGGGAAACATAGGGATAGGGGCAACACAAACCATATACTCCAGAAGTGGAATGCGAACCACGAATGGACCCCAAACCTATGTGACCTGGTAGAGGGTCGCTGGGACTATTAGAAAATAGTGAGAGTTAGCAAAATAACCCACCCCAAGACCCTGAAAAGTGAGTGCAAAGTGCACCAAAGTTCCCCTAAGGACAAAATAGTCGTGTTAGAGGGAGAATGCAAGGAAAACACAAATCAGCAATGCAACAACGATGGATTCCTGTCTGAAGGTACCTGTGGAACAAGGGGACCAAGTCCAAAAGTCACAAGCAGCTCGGAGATGGGCAGATGCCCAAGAAATGCCAGCGGTTGGTGCAAAGAAGCTCTTACTAGGCTGAAGAACTGTGAATACTGCAGGAACGACAAGGGCTAGAGACTTCCCCTTTGGAGGATGGATCCCCCACGCCTTGGAGAGTCGTGCAGAAGTGTTTTCCCGCCGGATGGACGCCAACAAGCCTTGCTACACGCAAATCGTGCGTTTGGCGTTTTTGGACGCTGCTGGGGCCCAGGAGGTACCAGAAGGTCGCAAATTGGACCTGCAGAGAGAGGGGACGTCGAGCAAGATAAAGAGCCCTCACTGAAGCAGGTAGCACCCGGAGAAGTGCCAGAAACAGGCACTACGAGGATGCGTGAAACGGTGCTCGCCGAAGTTGCACAAAGGAGTCCCACGTCGCCGGAGACCAACTTAGAAAGTCGTGCAATGCAGGTTAGAGTGCCGTGGACCCAGGCTTGGCTGTGCACGAAGGATTTCCGCCGGAAGTGCACAGGGGCCGGAGTAGCTTGCAAAGTCGCGGTTCCCACCAATGCAGCCCAGCGAGGTGAGGCAAGGACTTACCTCCACCAAACTTGGGCTGAAGAGTCACTGGACTGTGGGGGTCACTTGGACGGTGTCGCTGGATTCGAGGGACCTCGCTCGTCGTGCTGAGAGGAGACCCAAGGGACCGGAGATGCAGCTTTTTGGTGCCTGCGGTTGCAGGGGGAAGATTCCGTCGACCCACGGGAGATTTCTTCGGAGCTTCTGGTGCAGAGAGGAGGCAGACTACCCCCACAGCATGCACAAGCAGGAAAACAGTCGAGAAGGCGGCAGGATCAGCGTTACAGAGTTGCAGTAGTCGTCTTTGCTACTATGTTGCAGGTTTGCAGGCTTCCAGCGCGGTCAGCGGTCGATTCCTTATCAGAAGGTGAAGAGGGAGATGCAGAGGAACTCGGCTGAGCTCATGCATTCGTTATCTGAAGTTTCCCCAGAGACAGAGACCCTAAATAGCCAGAAAAGAGGGTTTGGCTACCTAGGAGAGAGGAAAGGCTACTAACACCTGAAGGAGCCTATCACAAGGAGTCTCTGACGTCACCTGGTGGCACTGGCCACTCAGAGCAGTCCAGTGTGCCAGCAGCACCTCTGTTTCCAAGATGGCAGAGGTCTGGAGCACACTGGAGGAGCTCTGGACACCTCCCAGGGGAGGTGCAGGTCAGGGGAGTGGTCACTCCCCTTTCCTTTGTCCAGTTTCGCGCCAGAGCAGGGGCTAAGGGGTCCCTGAACCGGTGTAGACTGGCTTATGCAGAATTGGGCACCTCTGTGCCCAACAAAGCATTTCCAGAGGCTGGGGGAGGCTACTCCTCCCCTGCCTTCACACCATTTTCCAAAGGGAGAGGGTGTCACACCCTCTCTCAGAGGAAGTTCTTTGTTCTGCCATCCTGGGCCAGGCCTGGCTGGACCCCAGGAGGGCAGATGCCTGTCTGAGGGTTTGGCAGCAGCAGCAGCTGCAGAGAAACCCCAGGAAGGGCAGTCTGGCAGTACCAGGGTCTGTGCTACAGACCACTGGGATCATAGAATTGTACCAACAATGCCAGGATGGCATAGAGGGGGCAATTCCATGATCATAGACATGTTACATGGCCATATTCGGAGTTACCATGGTGAAGCTACATATAGGTAGTGACCTATATGTAGTGCACGCGTGTAATGGTGTCCCCGCACTCACAAAGTTCAGTGAATTGGCTCTGAACAATGTGGGGGCACCTTGGCTAGTGCCAGGGTGCCCTCACACTAAGTAACTTTGCACCTAACCTTTACCAGGTAAAGGTTAGACATATAGGTGACTTATAAGTTACTTAAGTGCAGTGTAAAATGGCTGTGAAATAACGTGGACGTTATTTCACTCAGGCTGCTGTGGCAGGCCTGTGTAAGAATTGTCAGAGCTCCCTATGGGTGGCAAAAGAAATGCTGCAGCCCATAGGGATCTCCTGGAACCCCAATACCCTGGGTACCTCAGTACCATATACTAGGGGATTATAAGGGTGTTCCAGTAAGCCAATGTAAATTGGTAAAAATGGTCACTAGCCTGTCAGTGACAATTTGGAAAGAAATGAGAGAGCATAACCACTGAGGTTCTGATTAGCAGAGCCTCAGTGAGACA
The DNA here is from genome assembly GCF_031143425.1 of Pleurodeles waltl. Classification (NCBI taxonomy): domain Eukaryota; kingdom Metazoa; phylum Chordata; class Amphibia; order Caudata; family Salamandridae; genus Pleurodeles; species Pleurodeles waltl. The sequence goes on from NC_090446.1 coordinate 523,170,363, forward strand.
GTTAGTCACTACACAGGTAACACATACAGGCACACTTATGAGCACTGGGGCCCTGGGTTACCAGGGTCCCAGTGACACATACAACTAAAACAACATATATACAGTGAAAAATGGGGGTAACATGCCAGGCAAGATGGTACTTTCCTACAGTTATGCTCTCTCTGCTTTCCAAATGTGTCACTAACAGGCTAGTGACTAAATTTACCAATTCACATTGGCATACTGGTACACCCATATAATTCCCTAGTATATGTGTAGGAGGCTGGACTGGCTTGTAGTGAGTACCTAGGGGTACTTGCACCTTGCACCAGGCCCAGTTATCCCTTATTAGTGTAGAGGGTGTCTAGCAGCATAGGCTGATAGATAATGGTAGCTTAGCAGAGCAGCTTAGGCTGAACTAGGAGACAAGTGAAGCTCCTACAGTACCACTTAGTGTCATATGCACAATATCATAAGAAAACACAATACACAGATATACTAAAAATAAAGGTACTTTATTTTTATGACAATATGCCAAAAGTATCTCAGTGAGTACCCTCAGTATGAGGATAGCAAATATACACAAGATATATGTACACAATACCAAAATATGCAGTAATAGTATTAGAAAACAGTGCAAACAATGTATAGTTACAATAGGATGCAATGGGGACACATAGGGATAGGGGCAACACAAACCATATACTCCAAAAGTGGAATGCGAACCACAAATGGACCCCAAACCTATGTGACCTTGTAAAGGGTCACTGGGACTATTAGAAAATAGTAAGGGTTAGAAAAATAGCCCACCCCAAGACCCTGAAAAGTGAGTGCAAAGTGCACTAAAGTTCCCCAAAGGACAGAGAAGTCGTGATAGGGGAATTCTGCAGGAAGGACACAAACCAACAATGCAACAACGATGGATTTCCAGTCGAGGGTACCTGTGGAACAAGGGGACCAAGTCCAAAAGTCACAAGCAAGTCGGAGATGGGCAGATGCCCAGGAAATGCCAGCTGTGGGTGCAAAGATGCTGCTCTTGGACAGTAGAAGCATAGGTTTCTGCAGGAACAAAAAGGGCTAGAGACTTCCCCTTTGGTGGACGGATCCCACACGCCGTGGAGAGTCGTGCAGAAGTGTTTTCCCGCTGAAAGACCGCCAACAAGCCTTACTAGCTGCAAATCGTGCGGTAAGGGTTTTTGGATGCTGCTGTGGCCCAGGAGGTCGCAAATTGCATCAGGGGGGCAGAGGGTACGTCGAGCAAGAGAAGGAGCCCTCTCAGCAGCAGGTAGCACCCGGAGAAGTGCCAGAAACAGGCACTACGAGGATGCGTGAAACGGTGCTCACCTGAAGTTGCACAAAGGAGGCCCACGTCGCCGGAGAACAACTTAGAAGGTCGTGCAATGCAGGTTAGAGTGCCGTGGACCCAGGCTGGACTGTGCACAAAGGATTTCCGCCGGAAGTGCACGGAGGCCGGAGTAGCTGCAAAAGTCGCGGTTCCCAGCAAGGCAGTCTAGCGAGGTGAGGCAAGGACTTACCTCCACCAAACTTGGACTGAAGAGTCACTGGACTGTGGGAGTCACTTGGACAGAGTTGCTGGATTCGAGGGACCTCGCTCGTCGTGCTGAGAGGAGACCCAAGGGACTGGTAATGCAGCTTTTTGGTGCCTGCGGTTGCAGGGGGAAGATTCCGTCGACCCACGGGAGATTTCTTCAGAGCTTCTAGTGCAGAGAGGAGGCAGACTACCCACACAGCATGCACCACCAGGAAAACAGTCGAGAAGGCGGCAGGATCAGCGTTACAGAGTTGCAGTAGTCGTCTTTGCTACTATGTTGCAGTTTTGCAGGCTTCCAGCGCGGTCAGCAGTCGATTCCTTGGCAGAAGGTGAAGAGAGAGATGCAGAGGAACTCGGATGAGCTCTTGCATTCGTTATCTCAAGTTTCCCCAGAGACAGAGACCCTAAATAGCCAGAAAAGAGGGTTTGGCTACCTAGGAGAGAGGATAGGCTAGCAACACCTGAAGGAGCCTATCAGAAGGAGTCTCTGACGTCACCTGATGGCACTGGCCACTCAGAGCAGTCCAGTGTGCCAGCAGCACCTCTGTTTCCAAGATGACAGAGGTCTGGAGCACACTGGAGGAGCTCTGGGCACCTCCCAGGGGAGGTACAGGTCAGGGGAGTGGTCACTCCCCTTTCCTTTGTCCAGTTTCGCACCAGAGCAGGGCTAAGGGGTCCCCTGAACCGGTGTAGACTGGCTTATGCAGAATTGGGCACATGTGTGCCCAAGAAAGCATTTCCAGAGGCTGGGGGAGGCTACTCCTCCCCTGCCTTCACACCATTTTCCAAAGGGAGAGGGTGTAACACCCTCTCTCAGAGGAAGTCCTTTGTTCTGCCATCCTGGGCCAGGCCTGGCTGGACCCCAGGAGGGCAGCTGCCTGTCTGAGGGGTTGGCAGCAGCAGCAGCTGCAGTGAAACCCCAGGAAGGGCAGTTTGGCAGTACCAGGGTCTGTGCTGCAGACCACTGGGATCATGGGGTTGTGCCAACTATGCCAGGATGGCATAGAGGGGGCAATTCCATGATCATAGACATGTTACATGGCCATATTCGGAGTTACCATGGTGAAGCTACATATAGGTAGTGACCTATATGTAGTGCACGCATGTAATGGTGTCCCCGCACTCACAAAGTCCGGGGAATTGGCCCTGAACAATGTGGGGGCACCTTGGCTAGTGCCAGGGTGCCCTCACACTAAGTAACTCTGCACCTAACCTTTACCAGGTAAAGGTTAGACATATAGGTGACTTATAAGTTACTTAAGTGCAGTGTAAAATGGCTGTGAAATAACGTGGACGTTATTTCACTCAGGCTGCAGTGGCAGGCCTGTGTAAGAATTGTCAGAGCTCCCTATGGGTGGCAAAAGAAATGCTGCAGCCCATAGGGATCTCCTGGAACCCCAATACCCTGGGTACCTCAGTACTATATACTAGGGAATTATAAGGGTGTTCCAGTAAGCCAATGTAAATTGGTAAAATTGGTCACTAGCCTGTTAGTGACAATTTGAAATAAATGAGAGAGCATAACCACTGAGGTTCTGGTTAGCAGAGCCTCATTGAGACAGTTAGGCACCACACAGGGAACACATACATATAGGCCACAAACTTATGAGCACTGGGGTCCTGACAAGCAGGGTCCCAGTGACACATAACAAACATACTGAAAACATAGGGTTTTCACTATGAGCACTGGGCCCTGGCTAGCAGGATCCCAGTGAGACAGTGAAAACACCCTGACATACACTCACAAACAGGCCAAAAGTGGGGGTAACAAGGCTAGAAAGAGACTACTTTCTCACACAACCCCCCCCCCCCAAACGAAGGACAATAACGCTAACCTTGGCCAGTTGAGACTTTATTGTCTAAGTGGTGATAAGTAGAGAGTAGCTCTGCAATAGACTGGTTACTCCCTTTATCATCCACTATATGGTTACTTCCCTGTGGGGATGTAAACCACCCTGTTTGAAGTTTTTTAGCTAAGCAACAATGTGAAGATGTATTTTCAGAGTTTCTATCAGTAAGTTTTAGTTTAGAGCAGTGGGAATTGTCCACTGAACCTATTTGTAATGATGGAAATGCCAGACAGGGATGCTGTCTCAGTAAAGCCATAGCTGGGCAAAAACCTTGTCCATATGGCTGGAAGAGAGAACAGGGATGCTGTTTCTCTTGAGTTGGAGCAGGGCAGGGATGCTGTCCTATGAGCTCCACACTAGGGCAGGGATGCTGTCCTAAGTGTTGTGAGGCAGTGCAGAGTTTCTGCACTAAAGTTTCTCTTGGAGGGTTGGAGGGATGCTCCATGTTAACTAAAATGGTGCTCTTTTTCTCACCAATGTTAGTTATCCCACAGAGAGGTACTTCTACCTCAGGGAGTCCAGCTTTGGCAGATGATGATTCCCTTGGAACAGGTGCCACCCAAGGAGAGGTTTCTCCCACCACAGGAATGGTATCCTGAATGGTAGGGTGGTTAGGGGATACTGTGATACCCTTTTTACCTGTTGATGGAGAGGGATCCTGAATTTTCAGGCCTTCTCTCCTTTGCTTTTTCATTTCAGTAGAAATGAGAGGGAACAATTCCTCAGGGATGCCCAGCATGGCTGAATGGGCATAAAACTCTACATCAGCCCAACCTGAGGCCTCTAGGTCATTACCTAAGAGACAGTCTACAGGTAAGCTAGGTGATACCACCACCTGCTTAGGGCCAGTAACTCCACCCCAACTAAACTGAATTATAGCTAAGGGAAGAAACTTAGTGGAGTTATGGACATCAATAATCTTATACTGTTGTCCAATGATGTGTTGATCAGGGTGCACTAGGTTTTCAGTCACCAAAGTGATACTGGCACCTGTGTCCCTGTAGACCAAGGCCTCAACACCATTTATTGAAACTGTCTGCCTGTACCTATTGTAGGAGGCTGGACTGGCTTGTAGTGAGTACCAAGGGGTACTTGCACCTTGCACCAGGCCCAGTTATCCCTTATTAGTGTATAGGGTGTCTAGCAGCTTAGGCTGATAGATAATGGTAGCTTAGCAGAGCAGCTTAGGCTGAACTAGGAGACGTGTGAAGCTACTACAGTACCACTTAGTGTCATATGCACAATATCATAAGAAAACACAATACACAGTTATACTAAAAATAAAGGTACTTTATTTTTATGACAATATGCCAAAGTATCTTAGAGTGTACCCTCAGTGAGAGGATAGGAAATATACACAAGATATATATACACAATAGCAAAAATATGCAGTATAGTCTTAGAAAACAGTGCAAACAATGTATAGTTACAATAGGATGCAATGGGGAAACATAGGGATAGGGGCAACACAAACCATATACTCCAAAAGTGGAATGCGAACCACGAATGGACCCCAAACCTATGTGACCTTGTAGAGGGTCGCTGGGACTATTAGAAAATAGTGAGAGTTAGAAAAATAACCCTCCCCAAGACCCTGAAAAGTGAGTGCAAAGTGCACTAAAGTTCCCCTAAGGACAAAGAAGTCGTGTTAGAGGAATAATGCAGGAAAGACACAAACCAGCAATGCAACAACTGTTGATTTCCAATCTAGGGTACCTGTGGAACAAGGGGACCAAGTCCAAAAGTCACAAGCAAGTCGGAGATGGGCAGATGCCCAGGAAATGCCAGCTGCGGGTGCAAAGAAGCTTCAACTGGACAGAAGAAGCTGAGGTTTCTGCAATAACAAAAAGGGCTAGAGACTTCCCCTTTGGTGGTGTAGGAGGCTGGACTGGCTTGTAGTGAGTACCAAGGGGTACTTGCACCTTGCACCAGGCCCAGTTATCCCTTATTAGTGTATAGGGTGTCTAGCAGCTTAGGCTGATAGATAATGGTAGCTTAGCAGAGCAGCTTAGGCTGAACTAGGAGACGTGTGAAGCTACTACAGTACCACTTAGTGTCATATGCACAATATCATAAGAAAACACAATACACAGTTATACTAAAAATAAAGGTACTTTATTTTTATGACAATATGCCAAAGTATCTTAGAGTGTACCCTCAGTGAGAGGATAGGAAATATACACAAGATATATATACACAATAGCAAAAATATGCAGTATAGTCTTAGAAAACAGTGCAAACAATGTATAGTTACAATAGGATGCAATGGGGAAACATAGGGATAGGGGCAACACAAACCATATACTCCAGAAGTGGAATGCGAACCACGAATGGATCCCAAACCTATGTGACCTTGTAGAGGGTCGCTGGGACTATTAGAAAATAGTGAGAGTTAGCAAAATAACCCTCCCCAAGACCCTGAAAAGTGAGTGCAAAGTGCACTAAAGTTCCCCTAAGGACAAAATAGTCGTGTTAGAGGGAGAATGCAAGGAAAACACAAATCAGCAATGCAACAACGATGGATTCCTGTCTAAGGGTACCTGTGGAACAAGGGGACCAAGTCCAAAAGTCACAAGCAGCTCGGAGATGGGCAGATGCCCAAGAAATGCCAGCGGTTGGTGCAAAGAAGCTCTTACTAGGCTGAAGAACTGTGAATACTGCAGGAACGACAAGGGCTAGAGACTTCCCCTTTGGAGGATGGATCCCCCACGCCTTGGAGAGTCGTGCAGAAGTGTTTTCCCGCCGGATGGACGCCAACAAGCCTTGCTACACGCAAATCGTGCGTTTGGCGTTTTTGGACGCTGCTGGGGCCCAGGAGGGACCAGGAGGTCGCAAATTGGACCTGCAGAGAGAGGGGACGTCGAGCAAGACAAAGAGCCCTCACTGAAGCAGGTAGCACCCGGAGAAGTGCCAGAAACAGGCACTACGAGGATGCGTGAAACGGTGCTCGCCGAAGTTGCACAAAGGAGTCCCACGTCGCCGGAGACCAACTTAGAAAGTCGTGCAATGCAGGTTAGAGTGCCGTGGACCCAGGCTTGGCTGTGCACACAGGATTTCCGCCGGAAGTGCACAGGGGCCGGAGAAGCTTGCAAAGTCGCGGTTCCCAGCAATGCAGCCCAGCGAGGTGAGGCAAGGACTTACCTCCACCAAACTTGGGCTGAAGAGTCACTGGACTGTGGGGGTCACTTGGACGGTGTCGCTGGATTCGTGGGACCTCGCTCGTCGTGCTGAGAGGAGACCCAAGGGACCGGAGATGCAGCTTTTTGGTGCCTGCGGTTGCAGGGGGACGATTCCGTCGACCCACGGGAGATTTCTTCGGAGCTTCTGGTGCAGAGAGGAGGCAGGCTACCCCCACAGCATGCACAAGCAGGAAAACAGTCGAGAAGGCGGCAGGATCAGCGTTACAGAGTTGCAGTAGTCGTCTTTGCTACTATGTTGCAGGTTTGCAGGCTTCCAGCGCGGTCAGCGGTCGATTCCTTATCAGAAGGTGAAGAGGGAGATGCAGAGGAACTCGGCTGAGCTCATGCATTCGTTATCTAAAGTTTCCCCAGAGACAGAGACCCTAAATAGCCAGAAAAGAGGGTTTGGCTACCTAGGAGAGAGGAAAGGCTACTAACACCTGAAGGAGCCTATCACAAGGAGTCTCTGACGTCACCTGGTGGCACTGGCCACTCAGAGCAGTCCAGTGTGCCAGCAGCACCTCTGTTTCCAAGATGGCAGAGGTCTGGAGCACACTGGAGGAGCTCTGGACACCTCCCAGGGGAGGTGCAGGTCAGGGGAGTGGTCACTCCCCTTTCCTTTGTCCAGTTTCGCGCCAGAGCAGGGGCTAAGGGGTCCCTGAACCGGTGTAGACTGGCTTATGCAGAATTGGGCACCTCTGTGCCCAACAAAGCATTTCCAGAGGCTGGGGGAGGCTACTCCTCCCCTGCCTTCACACCATTTTCCAAAGGGAGAGGGTGTCACACCCTCTCTCAGAGGAAGTTCTTTGTTCTGCCATCCTGGGCCAGGCCTGGCTGGACCCCAGGAGGGCAGATGCCTGTCTGAGGGGTTGGCAGCAGCAGCAGCTGCAGAGAAACCCCAGGAAGGGCAGTCTGGCAGTACCAGGGTCTGTGCTACAGACCACTGGGATCATGGAATTGTACCAACAATGCCAGGATGGCATAGAGGGGGCAATTCCATGATCATAGACATGTTACATGGCCATATTCGGAGTTACCATGGTGAAGCTACATATAGGTAGTGACCTATATGTAGTGCACGCGTGTAATGGTGTCCCCGCACTCACAAAGTTCAGTGAATTGGCTCTGAACAATGTGGGGGCACCTTGGCTAGTGCCAGGGTGCCATCACACTAAGTAACTTTGCACCTAACCTTTACCAGGTAAAGGTTAGACATATAGGTGACTTATAAGTTACTTAAGTGCAGTGTAAAATGGCTGTGAAATAACGTGGACGTTATTTCACTCAGGCTGCAGTGGCAGGCCTGTGTAAGAATTGTCAGAGCTCCCTATGGGTGGCAAAAGAAATGCTGCAGCCCATAGGGATCTCCTGGAACCCCAATACCCTGGGTACCTCAGTACCATATACTAGGGAATTATAAGGGTGTTCCAGTAAGCCAATGTAAATTGGTAAAAATGGTCACTAGCCTGTCAGTGACAATTTGAAAGTAATGAGAGAGCATAACCACTGAGGTTCTGGTTAGCAGAGCCTCAGTGAGACAGTTAGGCACCACACAGGGAACATATACATGCACACCTATGAGCACTGGGGCCCTGTGTGACAGGGTCCCAGTGACACATACATATAGGCCACAAACCTATGAGCACTGGGGTCCTGACCAGCAGGATCCCAGTGACACATAACAAACATACTGAAAACATAGTGTTTTCACTATGAGCACTGAGGCCTGGCTATCAGGATCCCAGTGAGACAGTGAAAACAGTGACAAACACCCTGACATACACTCACAAACAGGCCAAAAGTGGGGGTAACAAGGCTAGAAAGAGGCTACCTTCTCACACAACCCCCCCCCAAACGAAGGACAATAAGGCTAACCTTGGCCAGTTGAGACTTTATTGTCTAAGTGGTGATAAGTAGAGAGTAGCTCTGCAATAGACTGGTTACTCCCTTTATCATCCACTATATGGTTACTTCCCTGTGGGGATGTAAACCACCCTGTTTGAAGTTTTTTAGCTAAGCAACAATGTGAAGATGTATTTTCAGAGTTTCTATCAGTAAGTTTTAGTTTAGAGCAGTGGGAATTGTCCACTGAACCTATTTGTAGTGATGGAAATGCCAGACAGGGATGCTGTCTCAGAAAAGCCATAGCTGGGCAAAAACTTTGTCCATCTGGCTGGAAGAGAGAACAGGGATGCTGTTTCTTTTGAGTTGGAGCAGGGCAGGGATGCTGTCCTATCAGCTCCACACTAGGGCAGGGATGCTGTCCTAAGTGTTGTGAGGCAGTGCAGAGTTTCGGCACTAAAGTTTCTCTGGGAGGGTTGGAGGGATGCTCCATGTTAACTAAAATGGTGCTCTTTTTGTCACCAATGTTAGTTATCCCACAGAGAGGTACTTCTACCTCAGGGAGTCCAGCTATGCCAGCTGATGATTCCCTTGGAACAGGTGCCACCCCAGGAGAGGTTTCTCCCACCACAGGAATAGTATCCTGAATGGTAGGGTGGTTAGGGGATACTGTGATACCCTTTTTACCTGTTGATGGAGAGGGATCCTGAGTTTTCAGGCCTTCTCTCCTTTGCTTTTTCATTTCACTTGAAATGAGAGGGAACAATTCCTCTGGGATGCCCAGCATGGCTGCATGGGCATAAAACTCTACATCAGCCCAACCTGAGGCCTCTAGGTCATTACCTAAGAGACAGTCTACAGGTAAGCTAGGTGATACCACCACCTGCTTAGGGCCAGTAACTCCACCCCAACTAAACTGAATTATAGCTAAGGGAAGAAACTTAGTGGAGTTATGGACATCAATAATCTTATACTGTTGTCCAATGATGTGTTGTTCAGGAGGCACTAGGTTTTCAGTCACCAAAGTGAAACTGGCACCTGTGTCCCTGTAGGCCAAGGCCTCAACACCATTTATTGAAACTGTCTGCCTGTACTTATCCATTGTAAGGGGACAAGCAGCCAGTGTGGCAAGGCCAATGCCACTAGGTGTGACAGAAACTGTCTTGGGACTGATGACATCAGTTTCCACTATGGACCCATAAGTGAACCCAACTACACCCTTTGCTTGACTGTTGCCAGCAGTCCCACCACTAGTACCACTACTGCTAGGGGCACTAGAGCTTGATGTATTAGTGGTGGTAGGCTCAGGGGGTTTACCTGGACAGGACTTATCCCCTGGCCTATGGCCTCTGTTTTTACACACAAAGCACCAAGGCTTTTTAATGTGTGCAGGTTGGGAAGAAGAGGAAGAATTTGTTTTATCCCCACCCTCTGAAGAGTGTTTAAGATTTGAAGTGGGATCTTTGGCTTTACCCTTATCCCCATGCTTATCTTGAGATTTTTCACCATCTTTCTTCTTATTGCCATCTTTGTCACCCCCTGTATGAACTTTTCTGTTCACCCTTGTTCTGACCCATTTGTCTGCCTTCTTTCCCAATTCTTGGGGAGAGGTCAGATCAGAGTCTACCAGGTACTGGTGCAACAAATCAGACACACAATTATTAAGAATATGCTCTCTCAGGATCAAGTTATACAGGCTGTCATAATCAGTAACTTTACTGCCATGTAACCACCCCTCCAAGGCCTTCACTGCCTGGTCAATGAAATCAACCCAGTCTTGTGAAGACTCCTTTTTGGCATCTCTGAACTTTATCCTGTACTGTTCAGTGGTTAAGCCATAACCATCCAGGAGTGCATTCTTAAGAACTTGGAAATTGTTAGCATCATTTTCTTTTACAATAAGGAGCCTATCCCTACCTTTTCCAGTAAATGATAGCCATAGGATAGCAGCCCACTGCTTTTGAGGGACATCCTGTACAACACAGGCCCTCTCAAGTGCAGCAAACCACTTGTTAATGTCATCCCCCTCCTTGTAAGGGGGAACTATCTTATGCAGATTCCTGGAATCATGCTCTTTTGCAGGATGACTATGGGGAATACTGCTGCTGCCACCATGGGTATCTAAACCCATTTTCTGTCTTTCCCTCTCTATTTCTAAAGACTGTCTATCCAAATCCAGCTGTTGCTTCTTGAGCTTCAGTCTGGTTTGTTCCACTCTCAATCTATTGAGCTCCCTTTCTAACAATCTGTCATCAGGGTGGGTGGGAGGGACATTTCTAGATACAGAGGTATGATGGGAATGAACAGAAGGAGACCTGTCCCTTACAAGGGGCACCCTAACAGCTTGGCTACCAGTATAATGTGAGAGCACATCATCAGTATGATGTGATTCAACCTCTGTACCAACTATGCTAGACTGTCTAGTAATGGGCAGGCTGAGAAGTTTCTTTCCTGAACCTTTTCCTGGGGGAGTCCCTGGATCAGATTGAGAACCATTAGCTACTTTTTCTACAGATTGGGCACTTATGGCCTTATCCTGTACTCTAAGCATATTAATTAACAGTTCTAAAGAAGGATTCTTCCCTACACTCAAACCTCTCTCTATGCAGAGACTCCTTGCTCCTTTCCAGCTAAGGTGATCATATGCAAGTTTGGACAGTTCAACTTTTTGGCCTGTGCCAGACATTTTTAGAGAGAGTTAAAGTGATAGACAAAGAGAAAAAAGTTTTCAGAACTTTTTGGAAAGACAGAAAAAACTTTTTAAACTTTTAAGAACTTTTTGAAAGTTTAGAAGTACTTTTCAGCACTTAGAAAAGAGTGAAAATAGGAAATGCAAAACTTTTTGGCTATGTGTATATACACTGACCTTGTTTTGTATATTTTTCTCTTATGAAAAGTACAATGACAAGAGTGGTAAGTAGTCTCAAAGCACTTATCCCACCACTGCACAACCAATGTAGGAGGCTGGACTGGCTTGTAGTGAGTACCAAGGGGTACTTGCACCTTGCACCAGGCCCAGTTATCCCTTATTAGTGTATAGGGTGTCTAGCAGCTTAGGCTGATAGATAATGGTAGCTTAGCAGAGCAGCTTAGGCTGAACTAGGAGACGTGTGAAGCTACTACAGTACCACTTAGTGTCATATGCACAATATCATAAGAAAACACAATACACAGTTATACTAAAAATAAAGGTACTTTATTTTTATGACAATATGCCAAAGTATCTTAGAGTGTACCCTCAGTGAGAGGATAGGAAATATACACAAGATATATATACACAATAGCAAAAATATGCAGTATAGTCTTAGAAAACAGTGCAAACAATGTATAGTTACAATAGGATGCAATGGGGAAACATAGGGATAGGGGCAACACAAACCATATACTCCAGAAGTGGAATGCGAACCACGAATGGATCCCAAACCTATGTGACCTTGTAGAGGGTCGCTGGGACTATTAGAAAATAGTGAGAGTTAGCAAAATAACCCTCCCCAAGACCCTGAAAAGTGAGTGCAAAGTGCACTAAAGTTCCCCTAAGGACAAAATAGTCGTGTTAGAGGGAGAATGCAAGGAAAACACAAATCAGCAATGCAACAACGATGGATTCCTGTCTAAGGGTACCTGTGGAACAAGGGGACCAAGTCCAAAAGTCACAAGCAGCTCGGAGATGGGCAGATGCCCAAGAAATGCCAGCGGTTGGTGCAAAGAAGCTCTTACTAGGCTGAAGAACTGTGAATACTGCAGGAACGACAAGGGCTAGAGACTTCCCCTTTGGAGGATGGATCCCCCACGCCTTGGAGAGTCGTGCAGAAGTGTTTTCCCGCCGGATGGACGCCAACAAGCCTTGCTACACGCAAATCGTGCGTTTGGCGTTTTTGGACGCTGCTGGGGCCCAGGAGGGACCAGGAGGTCGCAAATTGGACCTGCAGAGAGAGGGGACGTCGAGCAAGACAAAGAGCCCTCACTGAAGCAGGTAGCACCCGGAGAAGTGCCAGAAACAGGCACTATGAGGATGCGTGAAACGGTGCTCGCCGAAGTTGCACAAAGGAGTCCCACGTCGCCGGAGACCAACTTAGAAAGTCGTGCAATGCAGGTTAGAGTGCCGTGGACCCAGGCTTGGCTGTGCACACAGGATTTCCGCCGGAAGTGCACAGGGGCCGGAGAAGCTTGCAAAGTCGCGGTTCCCAGCAATGCAGCCCAGCGAGGTGAGGCAAGGACTTACCTCCACCAAACTTGGGCTGAAGAGTCACTGGACTGTGGGGGTCACTTGGACGGTGTCGCTGGATTCGTGGGACCTCGCTCGTCGTGCTGAGAGGAGACCCAAGGGACCGGAGATGCAGCTTTTTGGTGCCTGCGGTTGCAGGGGGACGATTCCGTCGACCCACGGGAGATTTCTTCGGAGCTTCTGGTGCAGAGAGGAGGCAGGCTACCCCCACAGCATGCACAAGCAGGAAAACAGTCGAGAAGGCGGCAGGATCAGCGTTACAGAGTTGCAGTAGTCGTCTTTGCTACTATGTTGCAGGTTTGCAGGCTTCCAGCGCGGTCAGCGGTCGATTCCTTATCAGAAGGTGAAGAGGGAGATGCAGAGGAACTCGGCTGAGCTCATGCATTCGTTATCTAAAGTTTCCCCAGAGACAGAGACCCTAAATAGCCAGAAAAGAGGGTTTGGCTACCTAGGAGAGAGGAAAGGCTACTAACACCTGAAGGAGCCTATCACAAGGAGTCTCTGACGTCACCTGGTGGCACTGGCCACTCAGAGCAGTCCAGTGTGCCAGCAGCACCTCTGTTTCCAAGATGGCAGAGGTCTGGAGCACACTGGAGGAGCTCTGGACACCTCCCAGGGGAGGTGCAGGTCAGGGGAGTGGTCACTCCCCTTTCCTTTGTCCAGTTTCGCGCCAGAGCAGGGGCTAAGGGGTCCCTGAACCGGTGTAGACTGGCTTATGCAGAATTGGGCACCTCTGTGCCCAACAAAGCATTTCCAGAGGCTGGGGGAGGCTACTCCTCCCCTGCCTTCACACCATTTTCCAAAGGGAGAGGGTGTCACACCCTCTCTCAGAGGAAGTTCTTTGTTCTGCCATCCTGGGCCAGGCCTGGCTGGACCCCAGGAGGGCAGATGCCTGTCTGAGGGGTTGGCAGCAGCAGCAGCTGCAGAGAAACCCCAGGAAGGGCAGTCTGGCAGTACCAGGGTCTGTGCTACAGACCACTGGGATCATGGAATTGTACCAACAATGCCAGGATGGCATAGAGGGGGCAATTCCATGATCATAGACATGTTACATGGCCATATTCGGAGTTACCATGGTGAAGCTACATATAGGTAGTGACCTATATGTAGTGCACGCGTGTAATGGTGTCCCCGCACTCACAAAGTTCAGTGAATTGGCTCTGAACAATGTGGGGGCACCTTGGCTAGTGCCAGGGTGCCCTCACACTAAGTAACTTTGCACCTAACCTTTACCAGGTAAAGGTTAGACATATAGGTGACTTATAAGTTACTTAAGTGCAGTGTAAAATGGCTGTGAAATAACGTGGACGTTATTTCACTCAGGCTGCAGTGGCAGGCCTGTGTAAGAATTGTCAGAGCTCCCTATGGGTGGCAAAAGAAATGCTGCAGCCCATAGGGATCTCCTGGAACCCCAATACCCTGGGTACCTCAGTACCATATACTAGGGAATTATAAGGGTGTTCCAGTAAGCCAATGTAAATTGGTAAAAATGGTCACTAGCCTGTCAGTGACAATTTGAAAGTAATGAGAGAGCATAACCACTGAGGTTCTGGTTAGCAGAGCCTCAGTGAGACAGTTAGGCACCACACAGGGAACATATACATGCACACCTATGAGCACTGGGGCCCTGTGTGACAGGGTCCCAGTGACACATACATATAGGCCACAAACCTATGAGCACTGGGGTCCTGACCAGCAGGATCCCAGTGACACATAACAAACATACTGAAAACATAGTGTTTTCACTATGAGCACTGAGGCCTGGCTATCAGGATCCCAGTGAGACAGTGAAAACAGTGACAAACACCCTGACATACACTCACAAACAGGCCAAAAGTGGGGGTAACAAGGCTAGAAAGAGGCTACCTTCTCACAGGTGGACAAATCCCTCTCTCCTTGGAGAGTCGTGCAGAAGTGTTTTCCCGCTGAAAGAACGCCAACAAGCCTTGCTAGTCGCAAATCGTGCGTTTGGCGTTTTTGGACGCTACTGGGGCCCAGGATGGACCAGGAGGTCGCAAATTGGACCTGAGGAGAGAGGAGACGTCGTGCAAGACAAAGAGCCCTCACTAAAGCAGGTAGCTCCCAGAGAAGTGCCAGAAACAGGCCCTACGAGGATGCGTGAAACGGTGCTCGCCGAAGTTGCACAAAGGAGTCCCACGTCGCCGGAGACCAACTTAGAAAGTCGTGCAATGCAGGTTAGAGTGCCGTGGACTCAGGCTTGGATGTGCACAAAGGATTTCCGCCGGAAGTGCACAGGGGCCGGAGTAGCTGCAAAGTCGCGGTTCCCAGCAATGCAGCCCAGCGAGGTGAGGCAAGGACTTACCTCCACCAAACTTGGACTGAAGAGTCACTGGACTGTGGGGGTCACTTGGACAGAGTCGCTGGATTCGAGGGACCTCGCTCGTTGTGCTGAGAGGAGACCCAAGGGACCAGTAATGCAGCTTTTTGGTGCCTGCGGTTGCAGGGGGAAGATTCCGTCGACCCACAGGAGATTTCTTCGGAGCTTCTGGTGCAGAGAGGAGGTAGGCTACCCCCACAGCATGCACAAGCAGGAAAACAGTCGAGAAGGCGGCAGGATCAGCGTTACAGAGTTGCAGTAGTCGTCTTTGCTACTATGTTGCAGGTTTGCAGGCTTCCAGCGCGGTCAGCAGTCGATTCCTTATCAGAAGGTGAAGAGAGAGATGCAGAGGAACTCGGCTGAGCTCATGCATTCGTTATCTGAAGTTTCCCCAGAGACAGAGACCCTAAATAGCCAGAAAAGAGGGTTTGGCTACCTAGGAGAGAGGGTAGGCTGCTAACACCTGAAAGAGCCTATCAGCAGGAGTCTCTGACGTCACCTGGTGGCACTGGCCACTCAGAGCAGTCCAGTGTGTCAGCAGCACCTCTGTTTCCAAGATGGCAGAGGTCTGGAGCACACTGGAGGAGCTCTGGACACCTCCCAGGGGAGGTGCAGGTCAGGGGAGTGGTCACTCCCCTTTCCTTTGTCCAGTTTCGCGCCAGAGCAGGGGCTAAGGGGTCCCTGAACCGGTGTAGACTGGCTTATGCAGAATTGGGCACATCTGTGCCCAACAAAGCATTTCCAGAGGCTGGGGGAGGCTACTCCTCCCCTGCCTTCACACCATTTTCCAAAGGGAGAGGGTGTCACACCCTCTCTCAGAGGAAGTTCTTTGTTCTGCCATCCTGGGCCAGGCCTGGCTGGACCCCAGGAGGGCAGCTGCCTGTCTGAGGGGTTGGCAGCAGCAGCAGCTGCAGTGAATCCCCAGGAAGGGCAGTTTGGCAGTACCAGGGTCTGTGCTACAGACCACTGGGATCATGGGATTGTGCCAAATATGCCAGGATGGCATAGAGGGGGCAATTCCATGATCATAGACATGTTACATGGCCATATTCGGAGTTACCATTGTGAAGCTACATGTAGGTAGTGACCTATATGTAGTGCACGCGTGTAATGGTGTCCCCGCACTCACAAAGTTCAGGGAATTGGCTCTGAACAATGTGGGGGCACCTTGGCTAGTGCCAGGGTGCCCTCACACTAAGTAACTTTGCACCTTACCTTTACCAGGTAAAGGTTAGACATATAGGTGACTTATAAGTTACTTAAGTGCAGTGTAAAATGGCTGTGAAATAACGTGGACGTTATTTCACTCAGGCTGCAGTGGCAGGCCTGTGTAAGAATTGTCAGAGCTCCCTATGGGTGGCAAAAGAAATGCTGCAGCCCATAGGGATCTCCTGGAACCCCAATACCCTGGGTACCTCAGTACCATATACTAGGGAATTATAAGGGTGTTCCAGTAAGCCAATGTAAATTGGTAAAAATGGTCACTAGCCTGTCAGTGACAATTTGGAAAGAAATGAGAGAGCATAACCACTGAGGTTCTGATTAGCAGAGCCTCAGTGAGACAGTTAGTCACTACACAGGTAACACATTCAGGCACACTTATGAGCACTGGGGCCCTGGGTTACCAGGGTCCCAGTGACACATACAACTAAAACAACATATATACAGTGAAAAATGGGGGTAACATGCCAGGCAAGATGGTACTTTCCTACAACCGCTCCCTTGGGTCTCCTCTCAGCACGACGAGCGAGGTCCCTCGAATCCAGCAACTCTGTCCAAGTGGCCCCCACAGTCCAGTGACTCTTCAGTCCAAGGTTGGTGGAGGTAAGTCCTTGCCTCACCTCGCTGGGCTGCATTGCTGGGAACCGCGACTTTTGCAGCTACTCCGGCCCCTGTGCACTTCCGGCGGAAATCCTTTGTGCACAGCCAAGCCTGGGTCCACGGCACTCTATCCTGCATTGCACGACTTTCTAAGTTGGTCTCCGGCGACGTGGGACTCCTTTGTGTAACTTCGGGTGAGCACCGTTTCACGCATCCTTGTAGTGCCTGTTTCTGGCACTTCTCTGGGTACTACCTGCTGCTGAGAGGGCTCCTTGTCTTGATCGACGTCCCCTGTACGTCCTGGCGCAATTTGCCACATCCTGGTCCTTCCTGGGCCACAGCAGCGTCCAAAAACGCTAACCGCACGATTTGCAGCTAGCAAGGCTTGTTGGCGTTTTGTCGGCGGGTAAACACATCTGCACGACTCTCCACTGCGAGTGGGATCCGTCCACCAAAGGGGAAGTCTCTAGCCCTTTTCGTTCCTGCAGAAATCTCAGCTTCTTCTGTCCAGTAGAAGCTTCTTTGCACCCACAGCTGGCATTTCCTGGGCATCTGCCCATCTCCGACTTGCTTGTGACTTTTGGACTTGGTCCCCTTGTTCCACAGGTACCCTAGATTGGAAATCCATCGTTGTTGCATTGTTGGTTTGTGTCTTTCCTGCATTATTCCTCTAACACGACTTCTTTGTCCTTAGGGGAACTTTAGTGCACTTTGCACTCACTTTTCAGGGTCTTGGGGAGGGTTATTTTTCTAACTCTCACTATTTTCTAATAGTCCCAGCGACCCTCTACAAGGTCACATAGGTTTGGGGTCCATTCGTGGTTCGCATTCCACTTTTGGAGTAAATGGTTTGTGTTGCCCCTATCCCTATGTTTCCCCATTGCATCCTATTGTAACTATGCATTGTTTGCACTGTTTTCTAAGACTATACTGCATATTTTTGCTATTGTGTATATATATCTTGTGTATATTTCCTATCCTCTCACTGAGGGTACACTCTAAGATATTTTGGCATATTGTCATAAAAATAAAGTACCTTTATTTTTAGTATAACTGTGTATTGTGTTTTCTTATGATATTGTGCATATGACACTAAGTGGTACTGTAGTAGCTTCACACGTCTCCTAGTTCAGCCTAAGCTGCTCTGCTAAGCTACCATTATCTATCAGCCTAAGCTGCTAGACACCCTATACACTAATAAGGGATAACTGGGCCTGGTGCAAGGTGCAAGTACCCCTTGGTACTCACTACAAGCCAGTCCAGCCTCCTACATTGGTTGTGCAGCGGTGGGATAAGTGCTTTGAGACTACTTACCACTCTTGTCATTGTACTTTTCATAAGAGAAAAATATACAAAACAAGGTCAGTGTATATACACATAGCCAACATTTTTTTGCATTTCCTCTTTTCACTCTTTTCTAAGAGCTGAAAAGTACTATTAAACTTTCAAAAAGTTCTTAAAAGTTTTAAAAAAAAAAATCTGTCTTTCTCAAAAGTTCTGAAAACTTTTTTTTCTTTTTCTATCACTTTAACTCTCTCTAAAAATGTCTGGCACAGGCCAAAATGTTGAACAGTCCAAACTTGCATATGATCACCTTAGCTGGAAAGGAGCAAGGAGTCTCTGCATAGAGAGAGGTTTGAGTGTAGGGAAGAATCCTTCTTTGGAAATATTGCTTAACATGCTTAGAGAACAAGATAAGGCCATAGGGGCCACATCTGTTGAAAAAGTAGCAAATGGTTCACAATCTGATCCAGGGACTCCCCCAGGAAAAGATTCAGGAAATAAACTTCCTAGCCTGCCCATTACTAGACAGTCTAGCATAGTTGGTAATGATGGAGAGCCTCACCATACAAATAGTGTTGTCTCACATCATAGCAAAAGCATTTATTCTCACCATACTGGTAGTGATGTTTCTGTTAGCCAAGCTCTTAGGGTGGCTTCTGTAAGGGACAGGTCTCCTTCTGTTCATTCTTCTGTGTCTAAGAATGTCCCTCCCACCAACCCTGATGACAGAATGTTAGAGAGGGAACTCAATAAGTTGAGAGTGGAACAAACCAGACTGAAGCTTAAAAAGCAACAGCTGGATTTGGATAGACAGTCTTTTGAACTAGAGAAAGAAAGACAGAAGTTGGGTTTAGATACCCATGGTGGCAGCAGCAGTATTCCCCATAGTCATCCTGCAAAAGAGCATGATTCCAGGAATCTGCATAAGATAGTTCCCCCTTATAAGGAGGGGGATGACATTAACAAGTGGTTTGCTGCACTTGAGAGGGCCTGTGTTGTACAGGATGTCCCTCAAAGGCAGTGGGCTGCTATCCTATGGCTATCATTTAGTGGAAAAGGTAGGGATAGGCTCCTTACTGTGAAAGAAAATGATGCTAATAATTTCCAAGTTCTTAAGAATGCACTCCTGGATGGTTATGGCTTAACCACTGAACAGTACAGGATAAAGTTCAGAGAGACCAAAAAGGAGTCTTCACAAGACTGGGTTGATTTCATTGACCATTCAGTGAAGGCCTTGGAGGGGTGGTTACATGGCAGTAAAGTTACTGATTATGACAGCCTGTATAACTTGATCCTGAGAGAGCATATTCTTAATAATTGTGTGTCTGATTTGTTGCACCAGTACTTGGTGGACTCTGATCTGACCTCTCCCCAAGAATTGGGAAAGAAGGCAGACAAATGGGTCAGAACAAGGGTGAACAGAAAAGTTCATACAGGGGGTGACAAAGATGGCAACAAAAAGAAGAATGGTAAGTCTTCTGACAAGGGTGGGGACAAATCTAAAAATGAGTCTTCATCAGGCCCACAAAAACACTCTGGTGGGGGTGGTGGGTCCAAATCCTCCTTTAATCAGAACAAGGAAAAGAAACCATGGTGCTATTTATGTAAAATAAAAGGCCATTGGACAACAGATCCCAGTTGTCCAAAGAAAAGCACCAATGCTCCTACCACTACAACCCCTACTGCTACCCCTAGTGTCCCTACTAATAGCAGTGGTGGTGGGAGCAAACCTAGTAATAGCCAATCCAAGGGAGTAGCTGGGCTCACTATTGGTAACTTAGTTGTGGTTGGCCTTGTTAGGGAGGCCACAGAGGCTGTGTTAGTCTCTGAGGGGGCTATTGATTTAGCCACCTTAGTTGCTTGTCCCCTTAATATGGATAAGTACAAGCAGCTACCCCTAATAAATGGTGTTGAGGTTCAGGCCTACAGGGACACTGGAGCCAGTGTGACTATGGTCATAGAGAAACTGGTCCACCCTGAACAACACCTACTTGGTCACCAGTACCAAGTAACCGATGCTCACAACAACACACTTAGCCACCCCATGGCTGTTGTTAATCTCAACTGGGGGGGGGGGGTTACTGGTCCAAAGAAAGTTGTGGTAGCTTCAGATTTACCTGCAGACTGTCTATTAGGGAATGATTTGGAGACATCAGCTTGGTCAGATGTGGAGTTGGAGGCCCATGCAGCAATGCTGGGCATCCCAGGGCATATTTTTGCTTTGACAAGGGCTCAGGCCAAAAAGCAAAAAGGACAGGGAAGCTTGGATCCTGGAACAATGGACCAAGTGCTCCCTAAAGCTAGGGCTAGTAGAAGCAAACCACTTCCTACTATCCCTCCCTCTACAGTGGATTCAACTTCCGAGGAAGAAGAATTCCCTCCCTGTGCAGAACCTACACCAGAGGAGCTTCAAGCAGACACTGCTGAGCTTTTGGGTGAAGGGGGGCCTGCCAGGGAGGAGCTGAGTGTGGCACAGCAAACCTGTCCCACATTAGAGGGTCTCAGACAGCAAGCTGTCAAACAGGCTAATGGGGATGTCAGTGACTCTCACAGAGTTTACTGGGAGGACAACCTCTTGTACACTGAGCATAGGGATCCTAAACCTGGAGCTGCCAGGAGATTAGTGATTCCTCAGGAGTACAGAAAGTTCCTCCTAACCCTGGCACATGACATTCCCCTAGCTGGGCATCTAGGACAAATGAAAACTTGGGACAGGCTTGTTCCCCTGTTTCATTGGCCTAGAATGTCAGAGGACACAAAGGAATTTTGTAAGTCCTGTGAAACCTGTCAAGCCAGTGGCAAGACAGGTGGCACCCCAAAGGCACCCCTTATCCCACTGCCTGTGGTTGGGGTTCCCTTTGAAAGGGTAGGGGTTGACATAGTTGGCCCCCTTCACCGTCCTACTGCTTCAGGCAATAGGTTTATCTTGGTGGTAGTGGACCATGCCACAAGATATCCTGAAGCTATTCCTTTAAGGACCACTACAGCACCTGCAGTGGCAAAGGCCCTCCTGGGAATATTTTCCAGGGTGGGCTTCCCAAAGGAAGTGGTATCAGACAGGGGAAGCAATTTCATGTCTGCATACTTAAAGGCCATGTGGAAGGAGTGTGGTGTAACGTACAAGTTCACAACACCCTATCATCCACAAACAAATGGACTGGTGGAGAGATTTAATAAAACTCTCAAAGGCATGATTATGGGTCTCCCTGAAAAACTCAGCAGGAGATGGGATATCCTTCTACCATGCCTCCTTTTTGCCTACAGGGAGGTACCCCAGAAAGGAGTGGGCTTCAGCCCCTTTGAACTTCTTTTTGGACACCCTGTTAGGGGTCCACTCACACTTGTAAAGGAGGTTTAAAAGCTCCTAAGCAGGATATTGTGGATTATGTACTTGGCCTCAGATCAAGAATGGCTGAGTACATGAAAAAGGCCAGTAAAAACCTTCAGGCCAGCCAAGAGCTCCAGAAGCAATGGCATGATCAGAAGGCTGTTTTGGTCCAGTACCAACCAGGGCAGAAAGTGTGGGTCTTGGAGCCTGTGGCCCCAAGAGCACTCCAAGATAAATGGAGTGGTCCACACACAATTGTTGAGAAAAAGGGTGAAGTCACCTATTTAGTTGACTTAGGCACTGCAAGGAGTCCCCTTAGGGTACTCCATGTAAACCGCCTGAAACCCTACTATGACAGGGCTGATCTCACCCTGCTCATGGCAACAGATGAGGGACAGGAAGAAGACAGTGATCCTCTACCTGATCTCTTCTCTTCCACAGAACAAGATGCTCTTGTGGAAGGTGTAGTTTTGGCTGATTGTCTTACTGCTGAGCAGAAAGACAATTGCATAAATCTCCTAGATCAATTCTCTGAACTCTTCTCTACTGTGCCAGGTACCACTTCTTGGTGTGAGCACACTATAGATACTGGAGACAGCTTGCCTGTCAAAAGTAAGATCTATAGGCAGCCTGACCATGTCAGGGACTGCATAAAGCAAGAGGTCCAGAAAATGTTAGAACTAGGAGTGGTTGAGCACTCTGACAGTCCATGGGCTTCTCCTGTGGTACTGGTACCAAAACCCCATTCCAAAGATGGAAAGAAGGAAATGCGGTTTTGTGTAGACTATAGAGGTCTCAACTTGGTAACCAAAACTGATGCTCACCCTATACCCAGGGCAGATGAGCTCATAGATACACTGGCATCTGCCAAGTATCTAAGCACTTTTGATTTGACTGCAGGGTATTGGCAGATCAAATTGTCAGAAGATGCTAAACCTAAGACTGCATTTTCAACCATTGGAGGACATTACCAGTTTACTGTAATGCCTTTTGGTTTGAAAAATGCACCTGCCACTTTTCAAAGGTTGGTGAACACAGTCCTGCAAGGGCTGGAAGCTTTCAGTGCAGCATATTTGGACGAGATAGCTGTCTTTAGCTCCAGCTGGGATGATCACCTGGTCCACCTATGGAAAGTTTTGGAGGCCCTGCAAAAGGCAGGCCTCACTATCAAGGCTTCAAAGTGCCAGATAGGGAAGGGTAAGGTGGTTTATCTGGGACACCTTGTTGGTGGGGAACAGATTGCACCACTACAGGGGAAAATCCAAACAATTATTGATTGGATTCCCCCTACCACTCAGACTCAGGTAAGAGCCTTCCTAGGCCTCACTGGGTATTACAGGAGGTTCATTAAGAACTATGGCTCCATTGCAGCCCCTCTTAATGACCTCACTTCCAAAAAAAATGCCTAAAAAGGTATTATGGACAGCAAACTGTCAGAAAGCTTTTGAGGAGCTGAAGCAGGCCATGTGCTCTGCACCTGTCCTGAAAAGCCCTTGTTACTCTAAAAAATTCTATGTCCAAACTGATGCATCTAAATTAGGAGTAGGGGCAGTCCTATCACAACTTAATTCTGAGGGCCAGGATCAACCTGTTGCTTTTATTAGTAGGAGGTTGACCCCTAGAGAAAAGCGTTGGTCTGCCATTGAGAGGGAGGCCTTTGCTGTGGTCTGGGCTCTGAAGAAGTTGAGGCCATACCTGTTTGGCACTCACTTCATTGTTCAGACAGAGCACAAACCTCTCCTTTGGCTAAAACAAATGAAAGGTGAAAATCCTAAATTGTTGAGGTGGTCCATATCCCTACAGGGAATGGACTATACAGTGGAACATAGACCTGGGAGTAGCCACTCCAATGCAGATGGACTCTCCAGATATTTCCACTTAGACAATGAAGACTCATCAGGTCATGGCTAGTCTTATTGTCCTTCGTTTGGGGGGGGGGGGTTGTGTAGGAAAGTACCATCTTGCCTGGCATGTTACCCCCATTTTTCACTGTATATATGTTGTTTTAGTTGTATGTGTCACTGGGACCCTGGTAACTTACCTCCACCAAACTTGGACTGAAGAGTCACTGGACTGTGGGGGTCACTTGGACAGAGTCGCTGGATTCGAGGGACCTCGCTCGTCGTGCTGAGAGGAGACCCAAGGGACCGGTAATGGAGCTTTTTGGTGCCTGCGGTTGCAGGGGGAAGATTCCGTCGACCCACGGGAGATTTCTTCGGAGCTTCTGGTGCAGAGAGGAGGCAGACTACCCCCACAGCATGCACAAACAGGAAAACAGTCGAGAAGGCGGCAGGATCAGCGTTACAGAGTTGCAGTAGTCGTCTTAGCTACTTTGTTGCAGTTTTGCAGGCTTCCAGCGCGGTCAGCAGTCGATTCCTTATCAGAAGGTGAAGAGAGAGATGCAGAGGAACTCGGCTGAGCTCTTGCATTCGTTATCTAAAGTTTCCCCAGAGACAGAGACCCTAAATAGCCAGAAAAGAGGGTTTGGCTACCTAGGAGAGAGGATAGGCTAGCAACACCTGAAGGAGCCTATCAGAAGGAGTCTCTGACGTCACCTGGTGGCACTGGCCACTCAGAGCAGTCCAGTGTGCCAGCAGCACCTCTGTTTCCAAGATGGCAGAGGTCTGGAGCACACTGGAGGAGCTCTGGGCACCTCCCAGGGGAGGTGCAGGTCAGGGGAGTGGTCCCTCCCCTTTCCTTTGTCCAGTTTCGCGCCAGAGCAGGGCTAAGGGGTCCCCTGAACCGGTGTAGACTGGCTTATGCAGAATTGGGCACATCTGTGCCCAACAAAGCATTTCCAGAGGCTGGGGGAGGCTACTCCTCCCCTGCCTTCACACCATTTTCCAAAGGGAGAGAGTGTCACACCCTCTCTCAGAGGAAGTTCTTTGTTCTGCCATCCTGGGCCAGGCCTGGCTGGACCCCAGGAGGGCAGATGCCTGTCTGAGGGGTTGGCAGCAGCAGCAGCTGCAGTGAAACCCCAGGAAGGGCAGTTTGGCAGTACCAGGGTCTGTGCTACGGACCACTGGGATCATGGGATTGTGCCAACTATGCCAGGATGGCATAGAGGGGGCAATTCCATGATCATAGACATGTTACATGGCCATATTCGGAGTTACCATTGTGAAGCTACATATAGGTAGTGACCTATATGTAGTGCACGCGTGTAATGGTGTCCCCGCACTCACAAAGTTCAGGGAATTGGCTCTGAACAATGTGGGGGCACCTTGGCTAGTGCCAGGGTGCCCTCACACTAAGTAACTTTGCACCTAACCTTTACCAGGTAAAGGTTAGACATATAGGTGACTTATAAGTTACTTAAGTGCATTGTAAAATGGCTGTGAAATAACGTGGACGTTATTTCACTAAGGCTGCAGTGGCAGGCCTGTGTAAGAATTGTCAGAGCTCCCTATGGGTGGCAAAAGAAATGCTGCAGCCCATAGGGATCTCCTGGAACCCCAATACCCTGGGTACCTCAGTACCATATACTAGGGAATTATAAGGGTGTTCCAGTAAGCCAATGTAAATTGGTAAAAATGGTCACTAGCCTGTTAGTGACAATTTGGAAAGAAATGAGAGAGCATAACCACTGAGGTTCTGATTAGCAGAGCCTCAGTGAGACAGTTAGTCACTACATAGGTAACACATTCAGGCACACTTATGAGCACTGGGGCCCTGGGTTACCAGGGTCCCAGTGACACATACAACTAAAACAACATATATACAGTGAAAAATGGGGGGTAACATGCCAGGCAAGATGGTACTTTCCTACACAGGGTCTGTGCTACAGACCACTGGGATCATGGGATTGTGCCAACTATGCCAGGATGGTATGGAGGGGGCAATTCCATGATCATAGACATGTTACATGGCCATATTCGGAGTTACCATTGTGAAGCTACATATAGGTAGTGACCTATATGTAGTGCACGCGTGTAATGGTGTCCCCGCACTCACAAAGTCCGGGGAATTGGCCCTGAACAATGTGGGGGCACCTTGGCTAGTGCCAGGGTGCCCTCACACTAAGTAACTTAGCACCCAACCTTTACCAGGTAAAGGTTAGACATATAGGTGACTTATAAGTTACTTAAGTGCAGTGTAAAATGGCTGTGAAATAACGTGGACGTTATTTCACTCAGGCTGCAGTGGCAGGCCTGTGTAAGAATTGTCAGAGCTCCCTATGGGTGGCAAAAGAAATGCTGCAGCCCATAGGGATCTCCTGGAACCCCAATACCCTGGGTTCCTCAGTACCATATACTAGGGAATTATAAGGGTGTTCCAGTAAGCCAATGTAAATTGGTAAAATTGGTCACTAGCCTGTTAGTGACAATTTGAAAGAAATGAGAGAGCATAACCACTGAGGTTCTGGTTAGCAGAGCCTCAGTGAGACAGTTAGTCATCACACAGGGAACACATACATATAGATCACAAACTTATGAGCACTGGGGTACTGGCTGGCAGGGTCCCAGTGACACATAACAAACATACTGAATACTTAGTGTTTACACTATGAGCACTGGGCCCTGGCTAGCAGGATCCCCGTGAGACAGTGAAAACATCCTGACATACACTCACAAACAGGCCAAAAGTGGGGGTAACAAGGCTAGAAAGAGACTACTTTCTCACACAACCCCCCCCTCAATGAAGGACAATAAGGCTAACCTTGGCCAGTTGAGACTTTATTGTCTAAGTGGTGATAAGTAGAGAGTAGCTCTGCAATAGACTGGTTACTCCCTTTATCATCCACTATATGGTTACTTCCCTGTGGGGATGTAAACCACCCTGTTTGAAGTTTTTTAGCTATGCAACAATGTGAAGATATATTTTCAGAGTTTCTATCATTCAGTTTTAGTTTAGAGCAGTGGGAATTATCCACTGAACCTATTTCTAGTGATGAGAATGCCAGACAGGGATGATGTCTCAGTAAAGCCATAGCTGGGCAAAAATGTTGTCCATATGGCTGGAAGAGAGAACAGGGATGCTGTTTCTCTTGATTTGGAGCAGGGCAGGGTTGCTGTCCTAAGTGTTGTGAGGCAGTGCAGGGTTTCTGCTCTAAAGTTTCTCTGGGAGGGTTGGAGGGATGCTCCATGTTAACTAAAATGGTGCTCTTTTTCTCACCAATGTTAGTTATCCCACAAAGAGGTACTTCCACCTCAGGGAGTACAGCTATGCCAGCTGATGATTCCCTTGGAACAGGTGCCACCCCAGGAGAGGTTTCTCCCACCACAGGAATGGTATCCTGAATGGCAGGGTGGTTAGGGGATACTGTGATACCCTTTGTACCTGTTGTTGGAGAGGGATCCTGAGTTTTCAGGCCTTCTCGCCTTTGCTTTTTCATTTCAGTAGAAATGAGAGGGAACAATTTCTCAGGGATGCCCAGCATGGCTGCATGGGCATAAAACTCTACATCAGCCCAACCTGAGGCCTCTAGGTCATTACCTAAGAGACAGTCTACAGGTAACCTTGGTGATACTACCACCTGCCTAGGGCCAGTAACTCCACCCCAACTAAGCTGAACTATAGCTAAGGGAAGAAACTTAGTGGAGTTATGGACATCAATAATCTCATACTGTTGTCCAATGATGTGTTGTTCAGGAGCCACTAGGTTTTCAGTCACCAAAGTGATACTGGCACCTGTGTCCCTGTAGGCCTGGGCCTCAACACCATTTATTGAAACTGTCTGCCTGTACTTATCCATTGTAAGGGGGCAAGCAGCCAGTGTGGCAAGGCCAATGCCACTAGGTGTGACAGAAACTGTCTTGGGACTGACTACCCCAGTTTCTATGATGGACCCATAAGTGAACCCAACTACACCCTTAGTTTGACTGTTGCCAGCAGTCCCACCACTATTACCACTACTGCTAGGGGAACTAGAGCTTGATGTATCAGTGGTGGTAGGCTCAGGGGGTTTACCTGGACAGGACTTATCCCCTGGCCTATGGCCTCTGTTGTTACACACAAAGCACCAAGGCTTTTTAATGTGTGCAGGTTGTAAAGAAGAGGAAGAATTTGTTTTATCCCCACCCCCTGTTTAGGATTTGAAGAAGGATCTTTGGTTTTACCCTTATCCCCATGCTTATCCTGAGATTTCTCACCACCTTTCTTCTTGCCATCCTTGTCACCACCTGTGTGAACTTTTCTGTTCACTCTTGTTCTGACCCATTTGTCTGCCTTCTTTCCCAATTCTTGGGGAGAGGTCAGATCTGAGTCCACTACATATTGGTGTAACAAATCAGACACAGAGTTATTCAGAATATGCTCTCTCAGGATCAAGTTATACAGGCTTTCATAGTCAGAAACTTTACTGCCATGTAACCACCCCTCCAAGGCCTTCACTGAATGGTCAACAAAGTCTACCAAGTCTTGTGAAGACTCTTTTTTGGTTTCTCTGAACTTACTCCTGTACTGTTCAGTGGTTAAGCCATAACCATCCAAGAGTGCATTCTTTAAAACTGTAAAATTATTGGCATCACTTTCCTTCACAGTAAGAAGCCTACCCCTACCCTTTCCACTGAAAGATAGCCATAGGATAGCAACCCACTGCCTTTGAGGGACCTCCTGTACAACACAGGCCCTCTCAAGTGCAGCAAACCACTTGTTAATGTCATCCCCCTCCTTATAAGGGGGAACTATCTTGTGCAGATTCCTAGAATCATGCTCTTTTACAGGATTACCATCTGTAATACTGCTGCTGCAACCATGGGGTCCAAACCCCAACCTCTGCCTTTCTTTTTCTAAGTCTAAAGTTTCCCTGTCTAGAGCCAGCTGTTGCTGTTTAAGCTTCAGTCTGGACTCTTCCACTCTCAATCTATTGAGTTCCCTTTCTAACATTCTGTCATCAGGGTGGGTGGGTTGGGCATGCTTTGACACAGAAGAATGGTGTGAATGAACAGAGGGAGACCTGTCCCTATCATTTGGCACTCTAACAACCTGGCTTAAAGGAATGACATCCCTACTGTGATGAGAGCTCACATTAGTACCAGCCATGCTAGGTGGCCTGCTAAGTTGCAGGTTGGAAAGAATACCATCTAACATTTTTACTGGGGCTACCCCTGAATCAGAGTGTGAACCATCTGCTAACTTCTCTACAGATGTGCCAGCTAAGGCCTTATCATTTTCAACGAGCATTTTAACTATCAATTCTCTAGATGGATTCTTCCCTACCCCTAAACCTCTATCAATGCAGAGACTCCTTACACCTTTCCAGTTAAGGTGGTCATAAGCTGTGCTGGCCAGATCAAGAGTAAGACCTGTACCAGACATGATAGAAAAGAGTTTAGGGGACAGAAAAAGAAAGAAAAAGTTTCAGAACTTTTCCAGGAAACAGAAAAAACTCTTTCAACTTTTTAAGAAACTTTTTGAAAGTTTAGAGGTACTTTTCAGCACTTAGCAATTGAGTAATGTAGGAGGCTGGACTGGCTTGTAGTGGATACCAAGAGGTACTTACACCTTGCACCAGGCCCAGGTATCCCTTATTAGTATAGAGGGGTGTCTAGCAGCTTAGGCTGATAGAAAAGGTAGCTTAGCAGAGCAGCTTAGGCTGAACTAGGAGACGAGTGAAGCTCCTACAGTACCACTAGTGTCACTTGCACAATATCCTAAGAAAACACAATACACAGATATACTAAAAATAAAGGTACTTTATTTTTATTACAATATGCCAAAGTATCTCAGTGAGTACCCTCAAATGAGGATAGCAAATATACACAAGATATATGTACACAATACCAAAATATGCAGTAATAGCAATAGAAAACAGTGCAAACAATGTATAGTCACAATAGAATGCAATGGGGGCACATAGGGATAGGGGCAACAAAAACCATATACTCTAGAAGTGGAATGCGAACCACGAATGGACCCCAATCCTATGTGACCTTGTAGAGGGTCGCTGGGACTGTAAGGAAACAGTGAGGGTTAGAAAAATAGCCCACCCCAAGACCCTAAATAGTGGATGCAAAGTGCACCTAAGTTCCCCAAAGAGCACAGTGTAGGAAAGTACCATCTTGCCTGGCATGTTACCCCCATATTTCACTGTATATATGTTGTTTTAGTTGTATGTGTCACTGGGACCCTGCCAGCCAGGGCCCGAGTGCTCATAAGTGTGCCCTGTATGTGTTACCTGTGTTATGACTAACTGTCTCACTGAGGCTCTGCTATTCAGAACCTCAGTGGTTATGCTCTCTCATTTCTTTCCAAATTGTCACTAACAGGCTAGTGACCAATTTCACCAATTTACATTGACATACTGGAACACCCTTATAATTCCCTAGTATATGGTACTAAGGTACCCAGGGTATTGGGGTTCCAGGAGATCCCTATGGGCTGCAGCATTTCTTTTGCCACCCATAGGGAGCTCTGACAATTCTTACACAGGCCTGCCACTGCAGCCTGAGTGAAATAACGTCCACGTTATTTCACAGCCATTTACCACTGCACTTAAGTAACTTATAAGTCACCTATATATCTAACCTTTACCTGGTAAAGGATGGGTGCTAAGTTACTTAGTGTGTGGGCACCCTGGCACTAGCCAAGGTGCTCCCACATTGTTCAGGGCAAATTCCCCGGACTTTGTGAGTGCTGGGACACCATTACACGCATGCACTATACATATGTCACGACATATGTATAGTGTCACAATGGTAACTCCGAACATGGCCATGTAACATGTCTAGGATCATGGAATTGTCACAATTCCATGATCCCTCGAGTCTCTAGCTCAGACCCGGGTACTGCCAAACTACCTTTCCCGGGGTTTCACTGCAGCTGCTGCTGCTGCCAACCCCTCAGACAGGTTTCTGCCCTCCTGGGGTCCAGCCAGGCTTGGCCCAGGAAGGCAGAACAAAGGACTTCCTCAGAGAGAGGGTGTTACACCCTCTCCCTTTGGAAAAAGGTGTCAGGGCTGGGGAGGAGTAGCCTCCCCCAGCCTATGGAAATGCTTTGATGGGCACAGATGGTGCCCATCTCTGCATAAGCCAGTCTGCACCGGTTCAGGGATCCCTCAGCCCTGCTCTGGCGCGAAACTGGACAAAGGAAAGGGGAGTGACCACTCCCCTGACCTGCACCTCCCCTGGGAGGTGCCCAGAGCTCCTCCAGTGTGCTCCAGACCTCTGCCATCTTGGAAACAGAGGTGCTGTTGGCACACTGGACTGCTCTGAGTGGCCAGTGCCAGCAGGTGACGTCAGAGACTCCTTCTGATAGGCTCCTTCAGGTGTTGCTAGCCTATCCTCTCTCCTAAGTAGCCAAACCCTCTTTTCTGGCTATTTAGGGTCTCTGCTTTGGGGAATTCCTTTGATAACGAATGCAAGTGCTCATCAGAGTTCCTCTGCATCTCTCTCTTCACCTTCTGCCAAGGAACCGACTGCTGACCGCGCTGGAAGCCTGCAAAACTGCAACAAAGTAGCAAAGACGACTACTGTGACCTTGTAACGCTGATCCTGCCGTCTTCTCGACTGTTTTCCTGGTGGTGCATGCTGTGGGGGTAGTCTGCCTCCTCTCTGCACTAGAAGCTCCGAAGAAATCTCCCGTGGGTTGACGGAATCTTCCCCCTGCAACCGCAGGCACCAAAGAACTACATCACCGGTCCTCTTGGTCTCCTCTCAGCACAACGAGCGAGGTCCCTTGAACTCAGCAACTCTGTCCAAGTGACTCCCACAGTCCAGTGACTCTTCAGTCCAAGTTTGGTGGAGGTAAGTCCTTGCCTCCCCACGCTAGACTGCATTGCTGGGAACCACGTGATTTGCAGCTGCTCCTGTGCACTCTTCCAGGATTTCCTTTGTGCACAGCCAAGCCTGGTTCCCCAACACTCTAACCTGCAGTGCACGACCTCCTGAGTTGTCCTCCGGCGTCGTGGGACCTTCCTTTGTGACTTCGGGTGAGCTCCCGTTCACTCCACTTTGTAGTGCCTGTTCTGGCACTTCTGCGGTTGCTGCTTGCTTCTGAGTGGGCTCTTTGTCTTGCTGGACGCCCCCTCTGTCTCCTCACGCAATTGGTGACATCCTGGTCCCTCCTGGGCCACAGCAGCATCCAAAAACCCTAACCGCGACCCTTGCAGCTAGCAAGGCTTGTTTGCGGTCTTTCTGCACGAAAACACCTCTGCAAGCTTCTTCACGATGTGTGACATCCATCCTCCAAAGGGGAAGTTTCTAGTCCTTGTCGTTCTTGCAGAATCCACAGCTTCTACCATCCGGTGGCAGCTTCTTTGCACCCACAGCTGGCATTTCCTGGGCATCTGCCCACTCCCGACTTGATCGTGACTCTTGTACTTGGTCCCCTTGTTCCACAGGTACTTTTGTCAGGAAACCCATCGTTGTTGCATTGCTGGTGTTGGTCTTCCTTGCAGAATTCCCCTATCACGACTTCTGTGCTCTCTGGGGAACTTAGGTGCACTTTGCACCCACTTTTCAGGGTCTTGGGGTAGGTTATTTTTCTAACCCTCACTGTTTTCTTACAGTCCCAGCGACCCTCTACAAGGTCACATAGGTTTGGGGTCCATTCGTGGTGCGCATTCCACTTCTAGAGTATATGGTTTGTGTTGCCCCTGTACCTATGTGCTCTCATTGCAACCTATTGTGACTATACATTGCTTGCACTGCTTTCTATTGCTATTACTGCATATTTTTTGGTATTGTGTACATATATCTTGTGTATATTTGCTATCCTCATACTGAGGGTACTCACTGAGATACTTTTGGCATATTGTCATAAAAATAAAGTACCTTTATTTTTTAGTATAACTGTGTATTGTGTTTTCTTATGATATTGTGCATATGACACTAAGTGGTACTGTAGTAGCTTCACACGTCTCCTAGTTCAGCCTAAGCTGATCTGCTAAGCTACCTTTTCTATCAGCCTAAGCTGCTAGACACCCCTCTACACTAATAAGGGATACCTGGACCTGGTGCAAGGTGTAAGTACCCCTTGGTACCCACTACAAGCCAGGCCAGCCTCCTACATTGGTTGTGCAGTGGTGGGATAAGTACTTGCAACTACTTGCCACTTTGTAATTTCTGTACTTTTCATAAGAGAAAAATATACAAAACAAATTCAGTGTATGTACACCTAACCAAAAAGTTTTGCTTTTCTTCTCTTACTCTTTTGCTAAGTGCTGAAAAGTACTTCTAAAACTTTCAAAAAGTTCTTTAAAAGTTTTAAAAGTTTTTTTTTCTGTTCCTTAAAAAGTACTGAAACTTTTTCTTTCTTTTTCTGTCCCTTAAACCTTTTCTCTCATGTCTGGTACAGGTCAAACTGTTGAACTGACCAGAATTTCTTATGATCACCTTAGCTGGAAAGGAGCAAGGAGTCTCTGCATTGAAAGAGTTTTAGGGGTAGGGAAGAATCCCTCAAGAGAATTGTTAGTCAATATGCTCATTGGACAGGATAAGACCTTAGTTGGCACCTTTGGTGAGAGATTGGCTGATGGTTCACACTCTGATTCTGGGGCACCCCCAGTAAAAGAGTTAGAAGGGAACCTTCCCAACCTGCCCCTTAGCAGGCCACCTAGCAGGGTTGGTACTGATGTGAGTTCTCATCATAGTATAGAGGTTACTCCTTTAGGCCAGGTTGTTAGAGTGCCATCTGTTAGGGACAGGTCTCCCTCTGTTCATTCTCACCATTCTTCTAGGTCAAAGCATGCCCAACCCACCCTCCCTGAAGACAGAATGTTAGAAAGGGAACTCAATAGATTGAGAGTGGAAGAATCCAGGCTGAAGCTCAAGAAGCAACAGCTGGATTTAGATAGGCAAGCATTTGACTTAGAAAAAGAAAGACAGAGGTTGGGGTTTGGACCCCATGGTGGCAGCAGCAGTACTACAGATAGTAATCCTGTAAAAGAGCATGATTCTAGGAATCTGCACAAGATAGTTCCCCCTTACAAGGAGGGGGATGACATTAACAAGTGGTTTGCTGCACTTGAGAGGGCCTGTAATGTACAGGGGGTCCCTCAAAGGCAGTGGGCTGCTATCCTATGGCTATCTTTCAGTGGAAAGGGTAGGGAGAGACTCCTTACTGTTAAGGAAAGTGATGCCAATGATTTTACAGTTCTTAAGAATGCACTCCTTGATGGTTATGGCTGAACCACTGAACAGTACAGGATCAAGTTCAGAGAAACCAAAAAGGAGTCTTCACAAGACTGGGCAGACTTTGTTGACTGTTCAGTGAAGGCCTTGGAGGGGTGGTTACATGGCAGTAAAGTTTCTGACTATGAAAGCCTGTATAATCTTATTCTGAGAGAGCATATTCTGAATAACTGTGTGTCTGATTTGTTACACCAATATCTAGTGGACTCAGATCTGACCTCTCCCCAAGAACTGGGAAAGAAGGCATACAAATGGGTCAGAACAAGAGTGAAAAGAAATGTTCATACATGGGGTGACAAGGATGGCAAGAAGAAGGATGGTAAGTCTTCTGACAAGGGTGGGGACCAAACTAAAAATGAGTCTTCATCAGGCCCACAAAAATCCTCTGGTGGGGGGTCAAAATCCAATTCAAATCAAGTTAAAAAGCTTTGGTGTTATTTGTGTAAAGTCAAAGGCCATTAGACAACTGATGCCAGTTGTCCAAAGAAAAACACCAAACCTCCCACTACCACAACCCCTGATGCAAATCTTAGTGCCCCTAGTAATAGCAGTGGTGGTGGGAGCAAACCTACTAATAGCCAATCCAAGGGAGTAGCTGGGCTCACTTTTGGTAACTTATTTGGGGTTGGTCTTGTTAGGGAGACCATAGAGGCTGTGTTAGTCTCTGAAGGTGCCATTGATTTGGCCACCTTGGTTGCTTGTCCCCTTAATATGGATAAGTGCAAGCAACTTCCCCTAATAAATGGTGTTGAGGTTCAGGCCTACAGGGACACAGGTGCCAGTGTTACCATGGTTATAGAGAAACTGGCACACCCTGAACAACACCTACTTGGTCACCAGTGCCAAGTGACAGACATTCATAACAACACTCTTAGCCACAAAATGGCTGTTGTGAATCTCAACTGGGGGGGGGAGGGTTACTGGTCCAAAGAAAGTTGTGGTTGCCTCAGATTTACCTGTAGACTGTCTACTAGGGAACAATTTAGAGACATCAGCTTGGGCAGAAGTGGAGTTGGAGGCTCATGCAGCAATGCTGGGCATTCCTGGGCATATTTTTGCTTTAACAAGGGATCAGGCCAAAAAGCAAAAAGGACTGGGTAACTTGGATCCTGGAACAATGGACCAAGAGCTCCCTAAAGCTAGAGGTAACAATGGTAAATCCCTACCCACTATCCCTCCTTCTACAGATGATTCTCCTTCTGAGGAAGAAGAATTTCCTCCCTGTGCAGAACCTTCACCAGAGGAGCTGGCAGCAGACACAGCTGAGCTCTTGGGTGGAGGGGGGCCTGCCAGGGAAGAGCTGAGTGTGGCACAGCAATCCTGTCCCACATTAGAGGGTCTCAGACAGCAAGCTGTCAGGCAGCAAAATAGGGGTGTCAGTGACTCACATAGAGTTTACTGGGAGGACAACCTCTTGTACACAGAGGCAAGGGACCCAAAACCTGGAGCAGCCAGGAGATTGGTCATTCCCTGCAGTACATAGAGTTCCTCCTAACTCTGGCACATGACATTCCTTTGGCTGGGCATTTGGGCCAGATCAAAACATGGGAAAGGCTTATCCCCCTCTTTCACTGGCCTAGGATGTGAGAGGACACAAAAGATTTCTGGAA
The DNA here is from genome assembly GCF_031143425.1 of Pleurodeles waltl. Classification (NCBI taxonomy): domain Eukaryota; kingdom Metazoa; phylum Chordata; class Amphibia; order Caudata; family Salamandridae; genus Pleurodeles; species Pleurodeles waltl. The sequence goes on from NC_090446.1 coordinate 523,205,445, forward strand.
GTCTTGTGTGACCTGCCAAGCCAGTGGGAAGACTGGTGGCACACCAAAGGCTCCCCTTATTCCACTACCTGTGGTTGGGGTTCCCTTTGAAAGGGTAGGGGTTGACATAGTTGCCCCCCCTTGACCCTCCTACTGCTTCAGGCAATAGGTTTATCTTGGTGGTTGTGAACCATAACACCAGATATCTTGAATCAATTCTTCTAAGGACCACTACAGCACCTGCAGTGGCAAAAGCCCTCCTGGGAATCTTTTCCAGGCTGGGTTTCCCAAAAGACGTTGTATCAGACAGGGGTAGCAACTTTATGTCTGCATACTTGAAGGCTATGTGTAAGGAATGTGGTGTAACCTACAAATTCACCACACCTTATCATCCACAGACAAATGTCAGAGGACACAAAATAATTTTGTAAGTCCTGTGAAACCTGTCAAGCCAGTGGCAAGACAGGTGGCACCCCAAAGGCACCCCTTATTCCACTGCCTGTGGTTGGGGTTCCCTTTGAAAGGGTAGGGGTTGACATAGTTGCCCCCCTTGACCCTCCTGCTGCTTCAGGCAATAGGTTTATCTTGGTGGTAGTGGACCATGCCACAAGATATCCTGGAGCAATTCCTCTAAGGACCACTACAGCACCTGCAGTGGCAAAAGCCCTCCTGGGAATATTTTCCAGGGTGGGCTTCCCAAAAGAGGTGGTATCAGACAGGGGAAGCAATTTCATGTCTGCTTACTTAAAGGCCATGTGGAAGGAGTGTGGTGTGACATACAAGTTCACTACACCCTATCATCCACAAACAAATTGACTGGTAGAGAGGTTTAATAAAACTCTCAAAGGAATGATAATAGGACTCCCTGAAAAACTCAGGAGGAGATGGGATGTCCTGTTACCTTGCCTGTTTTTTGCTTACAGGGAGGTACCCCAGAAAGGTGTGGGCTTCAGCCCCTTTGAACTCCTCTTTGGGCACCCTCTAAGAGGTCCACTAACACTTGTGAAGGAAGGTTGGGAACAACCTTTAAAAGCTCCCAAAAAGGACATAGTGGACTATGTACTTGGCCTAAGATCCAGAATGGCTGAGTACATGAAAAAGGCCAGTAAAAACCTTCAGGCCAGCCAAGAGCTCCAAAAGCAATGGCATGACCAGAAGGCTGTTCTGATCCAGTACCAACCAGGACAGAAGGTGTGGGTATTGGAGCCTGTGGCCCCAAGAGCACTCCAGGACAAATGGAGTGGACCCCATCTTATTGTTGAGAAAAAGGGCGAGGTCACCTATTTGGTATACCTGGGCGCTGCCAGGAGTCCCCTTAGGGTGATTCCTGTCAACCTTCTAAAACCCTACTATGACAGGGCGGATCTCACCCTGCTCATGGCAACAGATGAGGGACAGGAAGAAGAGAGTGACCCTCTCCCTGATCTTTTCTCCCCCACAGAAGAGAATGCTCTAGTGGAAGGAGTAGTGTTGGCAGACTATCTTCCTGCAGAACAGAAAGACAACTGCATAAATCTCCTTGGACAGTTTTCTGAACTCTTTTCAACTGTGCCAGGCACCACATCTTGGTGTGAACACACAATTGATACTGGAGACAGCATGCCTGTCAAAAGTAAAATCTATAGGCAGCCTGACCATGTCAGGGACTGCATAAAGCAAGAGGTTAAGAAAATGCTTGATCTAGGAGTGGTTGAACCTTCTGGAAGCCCATGGGCATCTCCTGTGGTGCTTGTACCAAAGCCTCACTCAAAAGATGGAAAAAGGGAGATGAGGTTTTGTGTAGATTACAGAGGTCTCAACCAGGTAACAAAAACTGATGCTCACTGTAGGAGGCTGGACTGGCTTGTAGTGAGTACAAAGGGGTACTTGCACCTTGTACCAGGCCCAGTTATCCCTTATTAGTGTATAGGGTGTCTAGCAGCTTAGGCTGATAGATAATGGTAGCTTAGCAGAGCAGCTTAGGCTGAACTAGGAGACGTGTGAAGCTACTACAGTACCACTTAGTGTCATATGCACAATATCATAAGAAAACACAATACACAGTTATACTAAAAGTAAAGGTACTTTATTTTTATGACAATATGCCAAAGTATCTTAGAGTGTACCCTCAGTGAGAGGATAGGAAATATACACAAGATATATATACACAATAGCAAAAATATGCAGTATAGTCTTAGAAAACAGTGCAAACAATGTATAGTTACAATAGGATGCAATGGGGAAACATAGGGATAGGGGCAACACAAACCATATACTCCAAAAGTGGAATGCGAACCACGAATGGACCCCAAACCTATGTGACCTTGTAGAGGGTCGCTGGGACTGTTAGAAAATAGTGAGATTTAGAAAAATAACCCTCCCCAAGACCCTGAAAAGTGAGTGCAAAGTGCACTAAAGTTCTCCTAAGGACAAAGATTCGTGTTAGAGGAATAATGCAGGAAAGACACAAACCAACAATGCAACAACACTGGATTTCCAATCTGGGGTACCTGTGGAACAAGGGGACCAAGTCCAAAAGTCACAAGCAAGTCGGAGATGGGCAGATGCCCAGGAAATGCCAGCTGCGGGTGCAAAGAAGCTTCTACTGGACAGAAGAAGCTGCGGTTTCTGCAGGAACGCAAAGGGCTAGAGAATTCCCCTTTGGAGGACGGATCCTTCTCGTCTTGTAGAGTCGTGCAAAAGTGTTTTCACGCCGAAAGAACGCCAACAAGCCTTGCTAGCTACAAATTGTGCGGTTAGCGTTTTTGGATGCTGCTGTGGCCCAGGAAAGACCAGGAGGTCGCAAATTGGACCAGGAGGTAGAAGGTACGTCGAGCAAGAAAAGAAGCCCTCTTAGCAGCAGGTAGCACCCGGAGAAGTGCCAGAAACAGGCACTACAAGGATGCGTGAAACAGTGCTCACCCGAAGTCGCACAAAGAAGTCCCACGTCGCCGGAGAACAACTTAGGAGGTCGTGCAATGCAGGTTAGAGTGCCGTGGACCCAGGCTGGACTGTGCACAAAGGATTTCTGCCGGAAGTGCACGGAGGCCGGAGTAGCTGCAAAAGTCGCGGTTCCCAGCAATGCAGTCTAGCGAGGGGAGGCAAGGACTTACCTCCACCAAACTTGGACTGAAGAGTCACTGGACTGTGGAGGCCACTTGGATAGAGTTGCTGGATTCAAGGGACCTCGCTCGTCGTGCTGAGAGGAGACCCAAGGGACCGGTAATGCAGCTTTTTGGTGCCTGCGGTTGCAGGGGGAAGATTCCGTCGACCCACGGGAAATTTCTTCGGAGCTTCTAGTGCAGAGAGGAGGCAGACTACCCCCACAGCATGCACCACCAGGAAAACAGTCGAGAAGGCGGCAGGATCAGCGTTACAGAGTTGCAGTAGTCGTCTTTGCTACTTTGTTGCAGTGTTGCAGGCTTCCAGCGCGGTCAGCAGTCGATTCCTTGGCAGAAGGTGAAGAGAGAGATGCAGAGGAACTCGGATGAGCTCTTGCATTCGTTATCTAAAGTTTCCCCAGAGACAGAGACCCTAAATAGCCAGAAAAGAGGGTTTGGCTACTTAGGAGAGAGGATAGGCTAGCAACACCTGAAGGAGCCTATCAGAAGGAGTCTCTGACGTCACCTGGTGGCACTGGCCACTCAGAGCAGTCCAGTGTGCCAGCAGCACCTCTGTTTCCAAGATGGCAGAGGTCTGGAGCACACTGGAGGAGCTCTGGACACCTCCCAGGGGAGGTGCAGGTCAGGGGACTGGTCACTCCCCTTTCCTTTGTCCAGTTTCGTGCCAGAGCAGGGCTAAGGGGTCCCCTGAACCGGTGTAGACTGGCTTATGCAGAATTGGGCACATCTGTGCCCAAGAAAGCATTTCCAGAGGCTGGGGGAGGCTACTCCTCCCCTGCCTTCACACCATTTTCCAAAGGGAGAGGGTGTCACACCCTCTCTCAGAGGAAGTTCTTTGTTCTGCCATCCTGGGCCAGGCCTGGCTGGACCCCAGGAGGGCAGATGCCTGTCTGAGGGGTTGGCAGCAGCAGCAGCTGCAGTGAAACCCCAGGAAGGGCAGTTTGGCAGTACCAGGGTCTGTGCTACAGACCACTGGGATCATGGGATTGTGCCAACTATGCCAGGATGGCATAGAGGGGGCAATTCCATGATCATAGACATGTTACATGGCCATATTCGGAGTTACCATTGTAAAGCTACATATAGGTAGTGACCTATATGTAGTGCACGCGTGTAATGGTGTCCCCGCACTAACAAAGTCAGGGAAATTGGCCCTGAACAATGTGGGGACAGCTTGGCTAGTGCCAGGGTCCCCTCACACTAAGTAACTTTGCACCTAACCTTTACCAGGTAAAGGTTAGACATATAGGTGACTTATAAGTTACTTAAGTGCAGTGTAAAATGGCTGTGAAATAACGTGGACGTTATTTCACCCAGGCTGCAGTGGCAGGCCTGTGTAAGAATTGTCAGAGCTCCCTATGGGTGGCAAAAGAAATGCTGCAGCCCATAGGGATCTCCTGGAAACCCAATACCCTGGGTACCTCAGTACCATATACTAGGGAATTATAAGGGTGTTCCAGTAAGCCAATGTAAATTGGTCAAATTGGTCACTAGCCTCTTAGTGACAATTTGAAAGAAATGAGAGAGCATAACCACTGAGGTTCTGGTTAGCAGAGCCTCAGTGAGACAGTTAGGCATCACACAGGGAACACATACATATAGGCCACAACCTTATGAGCACTGGGGTCCTGGCTAGCAGGGTCCCAGTGACACATAACAAACATACTGAAAACATAGGGTTTTCACTATGAGCACTGGGCCCTGGCTAGCAGGATCCTAGTGAGACAGTGAAAATACCCTGACATACACTAACAAACAGGCCAAAAGTGGGGGTAACAAGGCTAGAAAGAGGCTACTTTCTCACACAACCCCCCCCCAAACGAAGGACAATAAGGCTAACCTTGGCCAGTTGAGACTTTATTGTCTAAGTGGTGATAAGTAGAGAGTAGCTCTGCAATAGACTGGTTACTCCCTTTATCATCCATGTAGGAGGCTGGACTGGCTTGTAGTGAGTACCAAGGGGTACTTGCACCTTGCACCAGGCCCAGTTATCCCTTATTAGTGTATAGGGTGTCTAGCAGCTTAGGCTGATAGATAATGGTAGCTTAGCAGAGCAGCTTAGGCTGAACTAGGAGACGTGTGAAGCTACTACAGTACCACTTAGTGTCATATGCACAATATCATAAGAAAACACAATACACAGTTATACTAAAAATAAAGGTACTTTATTTTTATGACAATATGCCAAAGTATCTTAGAGTGTACCCTCAGTGAGAGGATAGGAAATATACACAAGATATATATACACAATAGCAAAAATATGCAGTATAGTCTTAGAAAACAGTGCAAACAATGTATAGTTAAAATAGGATGCAATGGGGAAACATAGGGATAGGGGCAACACAAACCATATACTCCAGAAGTGGAATGCGAACCACGAATGGACCCCAAACCTATGTGACCTTGTAGAGGGTCGCTGGGACTATTAGAAAATAGTGAGAGTTAGAAAAATAACCCTCCCCAAGACCCTGAAAAGTGAGTGCAAAGTGCACCAAAGTTCCCCTAAGGACAAAATAGTCGTGTTAGAGGAAAAATGCAAGGAAAACACAAATCAGCAATGCAACAACGATGGATTCCTGACTGAGGGTACCTGTGGAACAAGGGGACCAAGTCCAAAAGTCACAAGCAGCTCGGAGATGGGCAGATGCCCAAGAAATGCCAGCGGTTGGTGCAAAGAAGCTCTTACTAGGACTGAAGAACTGTGAATACTGCAGGAACGACAAGGGCTAGAGACTTCCCCTTTGGAGGATGGATCCCCCACGCCTTGGAGAGTCGTGCAGAAGTGTTTTCCCGCCGGATGGACGCCAACAAGCCTTGCTACACGCAAATCGTGCGTTTGGCGTTTTTGGACGCTGCTGGGGCCCAGGAGGGACCAGGAGGTCGCAAATTGGACCTGCAGAGAGAGGGGACGTCGAGCAAGACAAAGAGCCCTCACTGAAGCAGGTAGCACCCGGAGAAGTGCCAGAAACAGGCACTACGAGGATGCGTGAAACAGTGCTCGCCGAAGTTGCACAAAGGAGTCCCACGTCGCCGGAGACCAACTTAGAAAGTCGTGCAATGCAGGTTAGAGTGCCGTGGACCCAGGCTTGGCTGTGCACACAGGATTTCCGCCGGAAGTGCACAGGGGCCGGAGAAGCTTGCAAAGTCGCGGTTCCCAGCAATGCAGCCCAGCGAGGTGAGGCAAGGACTTACCTCCACTAAACTTGGGCTGAAGAGTCACTGGACTGTGGGGGTCACTTGGACGGTGTCGCTGGATTCGAGGGACCTCGCTCGTCGTGCTGAGAGGAGACCCAAGGGACCGGTAATGCAGCTTTTTGGTGCCTGCGGTTGCAGGGGGAAGATTCCGTCGACCCACGGGAGATTTCTTCGGAGCTTCTGGTGCAGAGAGGAGGCAGACTACCCCCACAGCATGCACAAGCAGGAAAACAGTCGAGAAGGCGGCAGGATCAGCGTTACAGAGTTGCAGTAGTCGTCTTTGCTACTATGTTGCAGGTTTGCAGGCTTCCAGCGCGGTCAGCGGTCGATTCCTTATCAGAAGGTGAAGAGGGAGATGCAGAGGAACTCGGCTGAGCTCATGCATTCGTTATCTAAAGTTTCCCCAGAGACAGAGACCCTAAATAGCCAGAAAAGAGGGTTTGGCTACCTAGGAGAGAGGAAAGGCTACTAACACCTGAAGGAGCCTATCAGCAGGAGTCTCTGACGTCACCTGGTGGCACTGGCCACTCAGAGCAGTCCAGTGTGCCAGCAGCACCTCTGTTTCCAAGATGGCAGAGGTCTGGAGCACACTGGAGGAGCTCTGGACACCTCCCAGGGGAGGTGCAGGTCAGGGGAGTGGTCACTCCCCTTTCCTTTGTCCAGTTTCGCGCCAGAGCAGGGGCTAAGGGGTCCCTGAACCGGTGTAGACTGGCTTATGCAGAATTGGGCACATCTGTGCCCAACAAAGCATTTCCAGAGGCTGGGGGAGGCTACTCCTCCCCTGCCTTCACACCATTTTCCAAAGGGAGAGGGTGTCACACCCTCTCTCAGAGGAAGTTCTTTGTTCTGCCATCCTGGGCCAGGCCTGGCTGGACCCCAGGAGGGCAGCTGCCTGTCTGAGGGGTTGGCAGCAGCAGCAGCTGCAGAGAAACCCCAGGAAGGGCAGTCTGGCAGTACCAGGGTCTGTGCTACAGACCACTGGGATCATGGAATTGTACCAACAATGCCAGGATGGCATAGAGGGGGCAATTCCATGATCATAGACATGTTACATGGCCATATTCGGAGTTACCATGGTGAAGCTACATATAGGTAGTGACCTATATGTAGTGCACGCGTGTAATGTTGTCCCCGCACTCACAAAGTTCAGTGAATTGGCTCTGAACAATGTGGGGGCACCTTGGCTAGTGCCAGGGTGCCCTCACACTAAGTAACTTTGCACCTAACCTTTACCAGGTAAAGGTTAGACATATAGGTGACTTATAAGTTACTTAAGTGCAGTGTAAAATGGCTGTGAAATAACGTGGACGTTATTTCACTCAGGCTGCAGTGGCAGGCCTGTGTAAGAATTGTCAGAGCTCCCTATGGGTGGCAAAAGAAATGCTGCAGCCCATAGGGATCTCCTGGAACCCCAATACCCTGGGTACCTCAGTACCATATACTAGGGAATTATAAGGGTGTTCCAGTAAGCCAATGTAAATTGGTAAAAATGGTCACTAGCCTGTTAGTGACAATTTAGAAAGAAATGAGAGAGCATAACCACTGAGGTTCTGATTAGCAGAGCCTCAGTGAGACAGTTAGTCTCTACACAGGTAACACATTCAGGAACACTTATGAGCACTGGGGCCCTGGGTTACCAGGGTCCCAGTGACACATACAACTAAAACAACATATATACAGTGAAAAATGGGGGTAACATGCCAGGCAAGATGGTACTTTCCTACACAACCCCCCCCCAAACGAAGGACAATAAGACTAGCCATTACCTGATGAGTCTTCATTGTCTAAGTGGAAATATCTGGAGAGTCCATCTGCATTGGAGTGGCTACTCCCAGGTCTATGTTCCACTGTATAGTCCATTCCCTGTAGGGATATGGACCACCTCAACAATTTAGGATTTTCACCTTTCATTTGTTTTAGCCAAAGTAGAGGTTTGTGGTCTGTCTGAACAATGAAGTGAGTGCCAAACAAGTATGGCCTCAACTTCTTCAGAGCCCAGACCACAGCAAAGGCCTCCCTCTCAATGGCAGACCAACGCTTTTCTCTAGGGGTCAACCTCCTACTAATAAAAGCAACAGGTTGATCCTGGCCCTCAGAATTAAGTTGTGATAGGACTGCCCCTACTCCTAATTCAGATGCATCAGTTTGGACATAGGATTTTTTAGAGTAACAAGGGCTTTTCAGGACAGGTGCAGAGCACATGGCCTGCTTCAGCTCCTCAAAAGCTTTCTGACATTTTGCTGTCCATAATACCTTTTTAGGCATTTTCTTGGATGTGAGGTCATTAAGAGGGGCTGCAATGGAGCCATAGTTCTTAATGAACCTCCTGTAATACCCAGTGAGGCCTAGGAAGGCTCTCACCTGAGTCTGAGTGGTAGGGGGAACCCAATCAATAATAGTTTGGATTTTCCCCTGAAGTGGTGCAATCTGTTCCCCACCAACAAGGTGTCCCAGATAAACCACCTTACCCTGCCCTATCTGGCACTTTGACGCCTTGATAGTGAGGCCTGCCTTTTGCAGGGCCTCCAAAACTTTCCATAGGTGGACCAGGTGATCATCCCAGCTGGAGCTAAAGACAGCTATATCATCCAAATATGCTGCACTGAAAGCTTCCAGCCCTTGCAGGACTGTGTTCACCAACCTCTGAAAAGTGGCAGGTGCATTTTTCAAACCAAAAGGCATTACAGTAAACTGGTAATGTCCTCCAATGGTAGAAAATGCAGTCTTAGGTTTAGCATCTTCTGACATTTTGATCTGCCAATACCCTGCAGTCAAATCAAAAGTGCTTAGATACTTGGCAGATGCCAGTGTATCTATTAGCTCATCTGCCCTGGGTATAGGGTGAGCATCAGTTTTGGTTACCAAGTTGAGACCTCTATAGTCTACACAAAACCTCATTTCCTTCTTTCCATCTTTAGAATTGGGTTTTGGTACCAGTACCACAGGAGAAGCCCATGGACTGTCAGAGTGCTCAACCACTCCTAGTTCCAACATCTTCTGAACTTCTTGCTTTATGCAGTCCCTGACATGGTCAGGCTGCCAATAGATCTTACTTTTGACAGGTAAACTGTCTCCAGTATCTATAGTGTGCTCACACCAAGAAGTGGTGCCTGGCACAATGGAGAAGAGTTCTGAAAATTGTCCTAGGAGATTTATGCAATTATCTTTCTGCTCAGCAGTAAGACAATCAGCCAAAACTACACCTTCCACAAGAGCATCTTGTTCTGTGGAAGAGAAGAGATCAGGTAGAGGATCACTGTCTTCTTCCTGTCCCTCATCTGTTGCCATGAGCAGGGTGAGATCAGCCCTGTCATAGTAGGGTTTCAGGCGGTTGACATGGAGCACCCTAAGGGGACTCCTGGCAGTGCCTAAGTCAACCAAGTAGGTGACTTCACCCTTCTTTTCAACAATTGTGTGGGGTCCACTCCATTTATCTTGGAGTGCTCTTGGGGCCACAGGCTCCAAGACCCACACTTTCTGCCCTGGTTGGTACTGAACCAAAACAGCCTTCTGATCATGCCATTGCTTCTGGAGCTCTTGGCTGGCCTGAAGGTTTTTACTGGCCTTTTTCATGTACTCAGCCATCCTTGATCTGAGGCCAAGTACATAATCCACAATATCCTGTTTAGGAGCTTTTAAAGGTTGTTCCCAACCCTCCTTTACAAGTGTGAGTGGACCCCTAACAGGGTGTCCAAAAAGAAGTTCATAGGGGCTGAAGCCCACTCCTTTCTGGGGTACCTCCCTGTAGGCAAAAAGGAGGCATGGTAGAAGGATATCCCATCTCCTGCGGAGTTTTTCAGGGAGTCCCATAATCATGCCTTTGAGAGTTTTATTAAATCTCTCCACCAGTCCATTTGTTTGTGGATGATAGGGTGTTGTGAACTTGTAAGTTACACCACACTCCTTCCACATGGCCTTTAAGTATGCAGACATGAAATTGCTTCCCCTGTCTGATACTACTTCCTTTGGGAAGCCCACCCTGGAAAATATTCCCAGGAGGGCCTTTGCCACTGCAGGAGCTGCAGTGGTCCTTAAAGGAATAGCTTCAGGATATCTTGTGGCATGGTCCACTACCACCAAGATAAACCTATTGCCTGAAGCAGTAGGAGGGTCAAGGGGGCCAACTATGTCAACCCCTACCCTTTCAAAGGGAACCCCAACCACAGGCAGTGGGATAAGGGGTGCCTTTGGAGTGCCACCTGTCTTGCCACTGGCTTGACAGGTTTCACAGGACTTACAAAATTCTTTTGTGTCCTCAGACATCCTAGGCCAATGAAACAGTGGTACCAATCTGTCCCAAGTTTTCATTTGACCCAGGTGCCCAGCTAAGGGAATGTCATGTGCCAGTGTTAGGAGGAACTTTCTGTACTCCTGAGGAATCACTAATCTCCTGGCAGCTCCAGGTTTAGGATCCCTATGCTCAGTGTACAAGAGGTTGTCCTCCCAGTAAACTCTGTGTGAGTCACTGACATCCCCATTAGCCTGTTTGACAGCTTGCTGTCTGAGACCCTCTAATGTGGGACAGGTTTGCTGTGCCACACTCAGCTCCTCTCTGGCAGGCCCCCCTTCACCCAAAAGCTCAGCAGTGTCTGCTTCCAGCTCCTCTGGTGTAGGTTCTGCACAGGGAGGGAATTCTTCTTCCTCAGAAGTTGAATCCACTGTAGAGGGAGGGATAGTAGGAAGTGGTTTGCTTCTACTAACCCTAGCTTTAGGGAGCACTTGGTCCATTGTTCCAGGATCCAAGCTTCCCTGTCCTTTTTGCTTTTTGGCCTGAGCCCTTGTCAAAGCAAAAATATGCCCTGGGATGCCCAGCATTGCTGCATGGGCCTCCAACTCCACATCTGACCAAGCTGATGTCTCCAAATCATTCCCTAATAGACAGTCTACAGGTAAATCTGAAGCTACCACAACTTTCTTTGGACCAGATACCCCCCCCCAGTTGAGATTTACAACAGCCATGGGGTGGCTTTGTGTTATGTTGTGAGCATCGGTTACTTGGTACTGGTGTCCAAGTATGTGTTGTTCAGGGTGCACCAGTTTCTCAATCACCATTGTGACACTGGCACCTGTGTCCCTGTAGGCCTGGACCTCAACACCATTTATTAGGGTTAGTTGCTTGTACTTCTCCAAGTTATGGGGGCAAGCAACCAAAGTGGCTAAGTCAATAGCCCCTTCAGAGACTAAAGTAGCCTCTGTGGTCTCCCTAATCAGACCAACCCCAACTAAATTACCAAAAGTGAGCCCAGCTACTCCCTTGGATTGGCTATTAGTAGGTTTGCTCCCACCACCACTGCTATTAGTAGGGACACTAGGTTTAGCAGTAGGGGTTGTAGTGGTAGGAGCTGTGGTGCCTTTCTTTGGACAACTGGGATCTGTTGTCCAATGTCCTTTTATTTTACATAAATAGCACCATGGTTTCTTTTCCTTGTTCTGATTAAAGGAGGATTTGGGCCCACCACCCCCACCAGAGTGTTTTTGTGGGCCTGATGAAGACTCATTTTTAGATTTGTCCCCACCCTTGTCAGAAGACTTACCATCCTTCTTTTTGTTGCCATCTTTGTCACCCCCTGTATGAACTTTTCTGTTCACTCTTGTTCTGACCCATTTGTCTGCCTTCTTTCCCAATTCTTGGGGAGAGGTCAGATCAGAGTCCACCAAGTACTGGTGCAACAAATCAGACAAACAATTATTAAGAATATGCTCTCTCAGGATCAAGTTATACAGGCTGTCATAATCAGTAACTTTACTGCCATGTAACCACCCCTCCAAGGCCTTCACTGCCTGGTCAATGAAATCAACCCAGTCTTGTGAAGACTCCTTTTTGGTATCTCTGAACTTTATCCTGTACTGTTCAGTGGTTAAGCCATAACCATCCAGGAGTGCATTCTTAAGAACTTGGAAATTGTTAGCATCATTTTCTTTTACAGTAAGGAGCCTATCCCTACCTTTTCCAGTAAATGATAGCCATAGGATAGCAGCCCACTGCTTTTGAGGGACATCCTGTACAGCACAGGCCCTCTCAAGTGCAGCAAACCACTTGTTAATGTCATCCCCCTCCTTATAAGGGGGAACTATCTTGTGCAGATTCCTGGAATCATGCTCTTTTGCAGGATGACTATGGGGAATACTGCTGCTGCCACCATGGGTATCTAAACCCAACTTCTGTCTTTCCCTCTCTACTTCTAAAGACTGTCTATCCAAATCCAGCTGTTGCTTCTTGAGCTTCAGTCTGGTTTGTTCCACTCTCAATCTATTGAGCTCCCTTTCTAACAATCTGTCATCAGGGTGGGTGGGAGGGACATTTCTAGATACAGAGGTATGATGGGAATGAACAGAAGGAGACCTGTCCCTTACAGAGGGCACCCTAACAGCTTGGCTACCAGTATAATGTGAGAGCACATCATCAGTATGATGTGATTCAACCTCTGTACCAACTATGCTAGACTGTCTAGTAATGGGCAGGCTGAGAAGTTTCTTTCCTGAACCTTTTCCTGGGGGAGTCCCTGGATCAGATTGAGAACCATTTGCTACTTTTTCTACAGATTGGGCACTTATGGCCTTATCCTGCACTCTAAGCATATTAATTAACAGTTCTAAGGAAGGATTCTTCCCTACACTCAAACCTCTCTCTATGCAGAGACTCCTTGCTCCTTTCCAGCTAAGGTGATCATATGCAAGTTTGGACAGTTCAACTTTTTGGCCTGTGCCAGACATTTTTAGAGAGAGTTAAAGTGATAGACAAAGATAAAAAAGTTTTCAGAACTTTTTGGAAAGACAGAAAAAAAACTTTTTAAACTTTAAACTTTTAAGAACTTTTTTGAAAGTTTAGAAGTACTTTTCAGCACTTAGAAAAGAGTGAAAAGAGGAAATGCAAAACTTTTTGGCTATGTGTATATACACTGACCTTGTTTTGTATATTTTTCTCTTATGAAAAGTACAATGACAAGAGTGGTAAGTAGTCTCAAAGCACTTATCCCACCGCTGCACAACCAATGTAGGAGGCTGGACTGGCTTGTAGTGAGTACCAAGGGGTACTTGCACCTTGCACCAGGCCCAGTTATCCCTTATTAGTGTATAGGGTGTCTAGCAGCTTAGGCTGATAGATAATGGTAGCTTAGCAGAGCAGCTTAGGCTGAACTAGGAGACGTGTGAAGCTACTACAGTACCACTTAGTGTCATATGCACAATATCATAAGAAAACACAATACACAGTTATACTAAAAATAAAGGTACTTTATTTTTATGACAATATGCCAAAGTATCTTAGAGTGTACCCTCAGTGAGAGGATAGGAAATATACACAAGATATATATACACAATAGCAAAAATATGCAGTATAGTCTTAGAAAACAGTGCAAACAATGTATAGTTACAATAGGATGCAATGGGGAAACATAGGGATAGGGGCAACACAAACCATATACTCCAGAAGTGGAATGCGAACCACAAATGGACCCCAAACCTATGTGACCTTGTAGAGGGTCGCTGGGACTATTAGAAAATAGTGAGAGTTAGAAAAATAACCCTCCCCAAGACCCTGAAAAGTGAGTGCAAAGTGCACCAAAGTTCCCCTAAGGACAAAATAGTCGTGGTAGAGGGAAAATGCAAGGAAAACACAAATCAGCAATGCAACAACGATGGATTCCTGACTGAGGGTACCTGTGGAACAAGGGGACCAAGTCCAAAAGTCACAAGCAGCTCGGAGATGGGCAGATGCCCAAGAAATGCCAGCGGTTGGTGCAAAGAAGCTCTTACTAGGCTGAAGAACTGTGAATACTGCAGGAACGACAAGGGCTAGAGACTTCCCCTTTGGAGGATGGATCCCACACGCCTTGGAGAGTCGTGCAGAAGTGTTTTCCCACCGGATGGACGCCAACAAGCCTTGCTACACGCAAATCGTGCGTTTGGAGTTTTTGGAAGCTGCTGGGGCCCAGGAGGGACCAGAAGGTCGCAAATTGGACCTGCAGAGAGAGGGGACGTCGAGCAAAACAAAGAGCCCTCACTGAAGCAGGTAGCACCCGGAGAAGTGCCAGAAACAGGCACTACGAGGATGCGTGAAACGGTGCTCGCCGAAGTTGCACAAAGGAGTCCCACGTCGCCGGAGACCAACTTAGAAAGTCGTGCAATGCAGGTTAGAGTGCCGTGGACGCAGGCTTGGCTGTGCACACAGGATTTCCGCCGGAAGTGCACAGGGGCCGGAGAAGCTTGCAAAGTCGCGGTTCCCAGCAATGCAGCCCAGCGAGGTGAGGCAAGGACTTACCTCCACCAAACTTGGGCTGAAGAGTCACTGGACTGTGGGGGTCACTTGGACGGTGTCGCTGGATTCGAGGGACCTCGCTCGTCGTGCTGAGAGGAGACCCAAGGGACCGGTAATGCAGCTTTTTGGTGCCTGCGGTTGCAGGGGGAAGATTCCGTCGACCCACGGGAGATTTCTTCGGAGCTTCTGGTGCAGAGAGGAGGCAGACTACCCCCACAGCATGCACAAGCAGGAAAACAGTCGAGAAGGCGGCAGGATCAGCGTTACAGAGTTGCAGTAGTCGTCTTTGCTACTATGTTGCAGGTTTGCAGGCTTCCAGCGCGGTCAGCGGTCGATTCCTTATCAGAAGGTGAAGAGGGAGATGCAGAGGAACTCGGCTTAGCTCATGCATTCGTTATCTAAAGTTTCCCCAGAGACAGAGACCCTAAATAGCCAGAAAAGAGGGTTTGGCTACCTAGGAGAGAGGAAAGGCTACTAACACCTGAAGGAGCCTATCAGCAGGAGTCTCTGACGTCACCTGGTGGCACTGGCCACTCAGAGCAGTCCAGTGTGCCAGCAGCACCTCTGTTTCCAAGATGGCAGAGGTCTGGAGCACACTGGAGGAGCTCTGGACACCTCCCAGGGGAGGAGCAGGTCAGGGGAGTGGTCACTCCCCTTTCCTTTGTCCAGTTTCGCGCCAGAGCAGGGGCTAAGGGGTCCCTGAACCGGTGTAGACTGGCTTATGCAGAATTGGGCACATCTGTGCCCAACAAAGCATTTCCAGAGGCTGGGGGAGGCTACTCCTCCCCTGCCTTCACACCATTTTCCAAAGGGAGAGGGTGTCACACCCTCTCTCAGAGGAAGTTCTTTGTTCTGCCATCCTGGGCCAGGCCTGGCTGGACCCCAGGAGGGCAGCTGCCTGTCTGAGGGGTTGGCAGCAGCAGCAGCTGCAGAGAAACCCCAGGAAGGGCAGTCTGGCAGTACCAGAGTCTGTGCTACAGACCACTGGGATCATGGAATTGTACCAACAATGCCAGGATGGCATAGAGGGGGCAATTCCATGATCATAGACATGTTACATGGCCATATTCGGAGTTACCATGGTGAAGCTACATATAGGTAGTGACCT
Organism: Pleurodeles waltl; assembly: GCF_031143425.1. Lineage (NCBI taxonomy): Eukaryota > Metazoa > Chordata > Amphibia > Caudata > Salamandridae > Pleurodeles > Pleurodeles waltl. The sequence goes on from NC_090446.1 coordinate 523,221,085, forward strand.
ATATGTAGTGCACGCGTGTAATGGTGTCCCCGCACTCACAAAGTTCAGTGAATTGGCTCTGAACAATGTGGGGGCACCTTGGCTAGTGCCAGGGTGCCCTCACACTAAGTAACTTTGCACCTAACCTTTACCAGGTAAAGGTTAGACATATAGGTGACTTATAAGTTACTTAAGTGCAGTGTAAAATGGCTGTGAAATAACGTGGACGCAATTTCACTCAGGCTGCAGTGGCAGGCCTGTGTAAGAATTGTCAGAGCTCCCTATGGGTGGCAAAAGAAATGCTGCAGCCCATCGGGATCTCCTGGAACCCCAATACCCTGGGTACCTCAGTACCATATACTAGGGAATTATAAGGGTGTTCCAGTAAGCCAATGTAAATTGGTAAAAATGGTCACTAGCCTGTTAGTGACAATTTAGAAAGAAATGAGAGAGCATAACCACTGAGGTTCTGATTAGCAGAGCCTCAGTGAGACAGTTAGTCACTACACAGGTAACACATTCAGGCACACTTATGAGCACTGGGGCCCTGGGTTACCAGGGTCCCAGTGACACATACAACTAAAACAACATATATACAGTGAAAAATGGGGGTAACATGCCAGGCAAGATGGTACTTTCCTACAATCCACTATATGGTTACTTCCCTGTGGGGATGTAAACCACCCTGTTTGAAGTTTTTTAGCTAAGCAACAATGTGAAGATGTATTTTCAGAGTTTCTATCAGTAAATTTTAGTTTAGAGCTGTGGGAATTGTCCACTGAACCTATTTGTAGTGATGGAAATGCCAGACAGGGATGCTGTCTCAGTAAAGCCATAGCTGGGCAAAAACTTTGTCCATATGGCTGAAAGAGAGAACAGGGATGATGTTTCTCTTGAGTTGGAGCAGGGCAGGGATGCTGTCCTATGAGCTCCACACTAGGGCAGGGATGCTGTCCTAAGTGTTGTGAGGCAGTGCAGGGTTTCTGCACTAAAGTTTCTCTGGGAGGGTTGGAGGGATGCTCCATGTTAACTAAAATGGTGCTCTTTTTCTCACCAATGTTAGTTATCCCACAGAGAGGTACTTCTACCTCAGGGAGTCCAGCTTTGCCAGCTGATGATTCCCTTGGAACAGGTGCCACCCCAGGAGAGGTTTCTCCCACCACAGGAATGGTATCCTGAATGGTAGGGTGGTTAGGGGATACTGGGATACCCTTTTTACCTGTTGATGGAGAGGGATCCTGAGTTTTCAGGCCTTCTCTCTTTTGCTTTTTCATTTCAGTAGAAATGAGAGGGAACAATTCCTCTGGGATGCCCAGCATGGCTGCATGGGCATAAAACTCTACATCAGCCCAACCTGAGGCCTCTAGGTCATTACCTAAGAGACAGTCTACAGGTAAGCTAGGTGATACCACCACCTGCTTAGGGCCAGTAACTCCACCCCAACTAAACTGAATTATAGCTAAGGGAAGAAACTTAGTGGAGTTATGGACATCAATAATCTTATACTGTTGTCCAATGATGTGTTGATCAGGGTGCACTAGGTTTTCAGTCACCAAAGTGATACTGGCACCTGTGTCCCTGTAGGCCAAGGCCTCAATACCATTTATTGAAACTGTCTGCCTGTACTTATCCATTGTAAGGGGACAAGCAGCCAGTGTGGCAAGGCCAATGCCACTAGGTGTGACAGAAACTGTCTTGAGACTGGCTACCCCAGTTTCTACTATGGACCCATAAGTGAACCCAACTACACCCTTAACTTGACTGTTGCCAGCAGTCCCACCACTAGTACCACTACTGCTAGGGGCACTAGAGCTTGATGTATTAGTGGTGGTAGGCTCAGGGGGTTTACCTGGACAGGACTTATCCCCTGGCCTATGGCCTCTGTTTTTACACACAAAGCACCAAGGCTTTTTAATGTGTGTAGGTTGAGAAGAAGAGGAAGAATTTGTTTTATCCCCACCCCCTGAAGAGTGTTTAAGATTTGAAGTGGGATCTTTGGTTTTACCCTTGTCCCAATGCTTATCTTGAGATTTTTCACCATCTTTCTTCTTATTGTTCTCTTTGTCACCCCCTGTATGAACTTTTCTGTTCACCCTTGTTCTGACCCATTTGTCTGCCTTCTTTCCCAATTCTTGGGGAGAGGTCAGATCAGAGTCCACCAAGTACTGGTGCAACAAATCAGACACACAATTATTAAAAATATGCTCTCTCAGGATCAAGTTATACAGGCTGTCATAATCAGTAACTTTACTGCCATGTAACCACCCCTCCAAGGCCTTCACTGAATGGTCAATGAAATCAACCCAGTCTTGTGAAGACTCCTTTTTGGTTTCTCTGAACTTTATCCTGTACTGTTCAGTGGTTAAGCCATAACCATCCAGGAGTGCTTTCTTAAGTACTGTAAAATTATTGGCATCACTTTCTTTCACAGTAAGGAGCCCATCCCTACCTTTTCCACTAAATGATAGCCATAGGATAGCAGCCCACTGCCTTTGAGGGACATCCTGTACAACACAGGCCCTCTCAAGTGCAGCAAACCACTTGTTAATGCCATCCCCCTCCTTATAAGGGGGAACTATCTTGTGCAGATTCCTGGAATCATGCTCTTTTGCAGGATGACTATGGGGAATACTGCTGCTGCCACCATGGGTTTCTAAACCCAGTTTCTGTCTCTCCTTCTCTACTTCTAAAGTCTGTCTATCCAAATCCAGCTGTTGCTTCTTGAGCTTCAGTCTGGTTTGTTCCACTCTCAATCTATTGAGCTCCCTTTCTAACAATCTGTCATCAGGGTGGGTGGGAGGGACATTTCTAGATACAGAGGTATGATGGGAATGAACAGAAGGAGACCTGTCCCTTACAGAGGGCACCCTAACAGCTTGGCTGACAGTGTAATGTGAGAGCACATCATCTGGATGATGTGACTCCACCTCAGTACCAACTATGCTAGACTGTCTTGTAATGGGAAGGCTAAGAAGTTTCTTTCCTGAACCTTTACCTGGGGGAGTCCCTGGATCAGATTGAGAACCATTAGCTACTTTTTCAACAGATGGGGCACTTTTAGCCTTATCTTGTTCTCTAAGCATGTTAAGGAACAGTTCCAAGGAAGGATTCTTCCCTACACTCAAACCTCTCTCTATGCAGAGACTCCTTGCTCCTTTCCAGCTAAGGTGATCATATGCAATCTTAGACAGGTCAACATTTTGGCCTGTGCCAGACATTTTTAGAGAGAGTTAAAGTGATAGAAAAAGTGGAAAAAAAAATTCAGAGCTTTTAGAAAGACAGAGAAAAAAACTTTTTAAACTTTTTAGAACTTTTTTAGAAAGTTAGAAGTACTTTTCAGCACTTAGAAAAGAGTGAAAAGAGGAAATGAAAAACTTTTTTTCTATGTGTATATACACTGACCTTGTTTTGTATATTTTTCTCTTATGAAAAGTACAATGACAAGAGTGGTAAGTAGTCTCAAAGCACTTATCCCGTCGCTGCACAACCAATGTAGGAGGCTGGACTGGCTTGTAGTGAGTACCAAGGGGTACTTGCACCATGTACCAGGCCCAGTTATCCCTTATTAGTGTATAGGGTGTCTAGCAGCTTAGGCTGATAGATAATTGTAGCTTAGCAGAGCAGCTTAGGCTGAACTAGGAGACGTGTGAAGCTACTACAGTACCACTTAGTGTCATATGCACAATATCATAAGAAAACACAATACACAGTTATACTAAAAATAAAGGTACTTTATTTTTATGACAATATGCCAAAGTATCTTAGAGTGTACCCTCAGTGAGAGGATAGGAAATATAGACAAGATATATATACACAATAGCAAAAATATGCAGTATAGTCTTAGAAAACAGTGCAAACAATGTATAGTTACAATAGGATGCAATGGGGAAACATAGGGATAGGGGCAACACAAACCATATACTCCAAAAGTGGAATGCGAACCACGAATGGACCCCAAACCTATGTGACCTTGTAGAGGGTCGCTGGGACTATTAGAAAATAGTGAGAGTTAGAAAAATAACCCTCCCCAAGACCCTGAAAAGTGAGTGCAAAGTGCACTAAAGTTCCCCTAAGGACAAAGATTCGTGTTAGAGGAATAATGCAGGAAAGACACAAACCAACAATGCAACAACGCTGGATTTCCAATCTGGGGTACCTGTGGAACAAGGGGACCAAGTCCAAAAGTCACAAGCAAGTCGGAGATGGGCAGATGCCCAGGAAATGCCAGCTGCGGGTGCAAAGAAGCTTCTTCTGGACAGAAGAAGCTGCGGTTTCTGCAGGAACGCAAAGGGATAGAGACTTCCCCTTTGGAGGACGGATCCGACTCGCCTTGTAGAGTCGTGCAAAAGTGTTTTCCCGCCGAAAGAACTCCAACAAGCCTTGCTAGCTACAAATCATGCGGTTAACGTTTTTGGATGCTGCTGTGGCCCAGGAAAGACCAGAAGGTCGCAAATTGGACCAGGAGGTAGATGGGACGTCGAGCAAGACAAGAAGCCCTCTTAGCAGCAGGTAGCTACCGCAGAAGTGTCAGAAACAGGCACTACAAGGATGCGTGAAATGGTGCTCACCGAAGTCGCACAAAGAAGTCCCACGTCGCCGGAGAACAACTTAGGAGGTCGTGCAATGCAGGTTAGAGTGCCGTGGACCCAGGCTAGACTGTGCACAAAGGATTTCTGCCAGAAGTGCACGGAGGCCGGAGTAGCTGCAAAAGTCGCGGTTCCCAGCAATGCAGTCTAGCGAGGTGAGGCAAGGACTTACCTCCACCAAACTTGGACTGAAGAGTCACTGGACTGTGGGGGCCACTTGGACAGAGTTGCTGGATTCGAGGGACCTCGCTCGTCGTGCTGAGAGGAGACCCAAGGGACTGGTAATGCAGCTTTTTGGTGCCTGCGGTTGCAGGGGGAAGATTCCGTCGACCCACTGGAAATTTCTTCGGAGCTTCTAGTGCAGAGAGGAGCCAGATTACCCCCACAGCATGCACCACCAGGAAAACAGTCAAGAAGGCGGCAGGATCAGCGTTACAGAGTTGCAGTAGTCGTCTTTGCTACTTTGTTGCAGTGTTGCAGGCTTCCAGCGCGGTCAGCAGTCGATTCCTTGGCAGAAGGTGAAGAGAGAGATGCAGAGGAACTCGGATGAGCTCTTGCATTCGTTATCTAAAGTTTCCCCAGAGACAGAGACCCTAAATAGCCAGAAAAGAGGGTTTGGCTACTTAGGAGAGAGGATAGGCTAGCAACACCTGAAGGAGCCTATCAGAAGGAGTCTCTGATGTCACCTGGTGGCACTGGCCACTCAGAGCAGTCCAGTGTGCCAGCAGCACCTCTGTTTCCAAGATGGCAGAGGTCTGGAGCACACTGGAGGAGCTCTGGACACCTCCCAGGGGAGGTGCAGGTCAGGGGAGTGGTCACTCCCCTTTCCTTTGTCCAGTTTCGCGCCAGAGCAGGGCTAAGGGGTCCCCTGAACCGGTGTAGACTGGCTTATGCAGAATTGGGCACATCTGTGCCCAAGAAAGCATTTCCAGAGGCTGGGGGAGGCTACTCCTCCCATGCCTTTACACCATTTTCCAAAGGGAGAGGGTGTCACACCCTCTCTCAGAGGAAGTTCTTTGTTCTGCCATCCTGGGCCAGGCCTGGCTGGACCCCAGGAGGGCAGATGCCTGACTGAGGGGTTGGCAGCAGCAGCAGCTGCAGTGAAACCCCAGGAAGGGCAGTTTGGCAGTACCAGGGTCTGTGCTACAGACCACTGGGATCATGGGATTGTGCCAACTATGCCAGGATGGCATAGAGGGGGCAATTTCATGATCATAGACATGTTACATGGCCATATTCGGAGTTACCATTGTGAAGCTACATATAGGTAGTGACCTATATGTAGTGCACGCGTGTAATGGTGTCCCCGCACTCACAAAGTCAGGGAAATTGGCCCTGAACAATGTGGGGGCACCTTGGCTAGTGCCAGGGTGCCCTCACACTAAGTAACTTTGCACCTAACCTTTACCAGGTAAAGGTTAGACATATAGGTGACTTATAAGTTACTTAAGTGCAGTGTAAAATGGCTGTGAAATAACGTGGACGTTATTTCACTCAGGCTGCAGTGGCAGGCCTGTGTAAGAATTGTCAGAGCTCCTTATGGGTGGCAAAAGAAATGCTGCAGCCCATAGGGATCTCCTGGAACCCCAATACCCTGGGTACCTCAGTACCATATACTAGGGAATTATAAGGGTGTTCCAGGAAGCCAATGTAAATTGCTAAAATTGGTCACTAGCCTGTTAGTGACAATTTGAAAGAAATGAGAGAGCATAACCACTGAGGTTCTGGTTAGCAGAGCCTCAGTGAGACAGTTAGGCATCACACAGGGAACACATACATATAGGCCACAACCTTATGAGCACTGGGGTCCTGGCTAGCAGGGTCCCAGTGACACATAACAAACATACTGAAAACATAGGGTTTTCACTATGAGCACTGGGCCCTGGCTAGCAGGATCCCAGTGAGACAGTGAAAATACCCTGACATACACTCACAAACAGGCCAAAAGTGGGGGTAACAAGGATAGAAAGAGGCTACTTTCTCACACTCACCCTATACCCAGGGCAGATGAGCTCATAGATACACTGGCATCTGCCAAGTACCTAAGCACCTTTGATTTGACTGCAGGGTATTGGGAGATCAATTTGGCAGAGGATGCTAAACCTAAAACTGCATTTTCAACTATAGGATGGCACTACCAATTTACAGAGATGCCCTTTGGTTTGAGAATTGCACCTGCCACTTTTCAGAGGTTGGTGAACACAGTCCTGCAAGGGTTGGAGGCTTTTAGTGCAGCATATCTAGATGATATAGCTGTCTTTAGCTCCACCTGGGATGAGCACCTCGTCCACCTTTGGAAAGTTTTGGAGGCCCTGCAAAAGGCAGGCCTCACTATCAAGGCCTCAAAGTGCCAGATAGGGCAGGGAAAAGTGGTTTATCTGGGACACCTGGTAGGTGGAGAACAGATTGCACCACTTCAGGGGAAAATCCAGACAATCATGGATTGGGTTCCCCCTACAACACAGACCCAAGTGAGAGCCTTCCTAGGCCTCACTGGGTATTACAGGCGATTCATTAAAAACTATGGCTCCATTGCAGCCCCACTTAATGATCTCGCCAGTAAGAAGATGCCAAAAAAGGTATTGTGGACAGCTAGCTGTCAGAAAGCTTTTGAGGAGCTTAAACAGGCCATGTGCACTGCACCTGTCCTAAAAAGCCCATGTTACTCCAAGAAATTTATTGTTCAAACTGATGCATCTGAATTAGGGGTAGGGGCAGTCTTATCACAACTGAATTCTGAGGGCCAGGATCAACCAGTTGCTTTTATCAGCAGAAGGTTGACCCCTAGAGAAAAGCGTTGGTCTGCCGTAGAGAGGGAGGCCTTTGCAGTGGTCTGGGCACTAAAAAAGTTGAGATCATACCTGTTTGGCACTCACTTTATTGTTCAGACAGACCACAAACCTCTACTTTGGCTAAAACAAATGAAAGGTGAAAATCCTAAATTGTTGAGGTGGTCCATATCTCTACAGGGAATGGACTATACAGTGGAACATAGACCTGGGAGTACCCACTCCAATGCAGATGGACTCTCCAGATATTTCCACTTAGACAATGAAGACTCATCAGGTCATGGTTAGTCTTATTGTCCTTCGTTTGGGGGTGGTTGTGTAGGAAAGTACCATCTTGCCTGGCATGTTACCCCCATAATTCACTGCATATATGTTTTAGTCTATGTGTCACTGGGACCCTGCCAGGCAGGGCCCCAGTGCTCATAAGTATGTGCCCTGTATGTGTTCCCTGTGTGATGCCTCACTGTCTCACTGAGGCTCTGCTAACCAGAACCTCAGTGGTTATGCTCTCTCTGCTTTCCAAATTTGTCACTAACAGGCTAGTGACCAATTTCACCAATTTACGTTGGCATACTGGTACATCCATATAATTCCCTAGTATATGGTACTGAGGTACCCAGGGTATTGGTGTTCCAGGAGATCCCTATGGGCTGCAGCATTTCTTTTGCCACCCATAGGGAGATCTGACAATTCTTGCACAGGCCTGCCAGTGCAGCCTGAGTGAAATAACGTCCACGTTATTTCACAGCCATTTACCACTGCACTTAAGTAACTTATAAGTCACCTACATGTCTAACATTCACCTGGTGAAGGTTGGGTGCAAAGTTACTTAGTGTGTGGGCACCCTGGCACTAACTAAGGTGCCCCCACATCGTTCAGGGCAAATTCCCCGGACTTTGTGAGTGCGGGGACACCATTACACGCATTCACTGTACATAGGTCACTACCTATGTACAGCGTCACAATGGTAACTCCAAACATGGCCATGTAACATGTCTAAGACCATGGAATTGTCACCCCAATGCCATTCTGGCATTGGGGGTAACAATTCCATGATCCCCCGGATCTCTAGCAAAGAACCCGGGTACTGCCAAACTGCCTTTCCGGGGTCTCCACTGCAGCTGCTGCTGCTGCCAACCCCTCAGACAGGTTTCTACCCTCCTGGGGTCAAGGCAGCCCTGGCCCAGAAAGGCAAAACAAAGGATTTCCTGAGAGAGGGTGTAACACCCTCCCCCTTTGGAAATAGGTGTGAAGGCTGGGGAGGAGTAGCCTCCCCCAGCCTCTGGAAATGCTTTGATGGGCACAGATCGTGCCCATCTCTGCATAAGCCAGTCTACACCGGTTTAGAGATCCCCCAGCCCTGCTCTGGCGCGAAACTGGACAAAGGAAAGGGGAGTGACCACTCCCTTGACCTGCACCTCCAAGGGGAGGTGCCCAGAGCTCCTCCAGTGTGTCCCAGACCTCTGCCTTTTGGAAACAGAGGTGTCTGTGGCACACTGGACTGCTCTGAGTGGCCAGTGCCAGCAGGTGACGTCAGAGACTCCTTCTGATAGGCTGTTACCTCTCTTAGGGGGTCATTCCAACCCTGGCAGTCGGTGTTAAAGCGGCGGCCAACCCGCCAACAGGCAGGCGGTCAAAAAAATGGAATTCTGACCCTGACGGAAACCGCCAACACAGACCGCCACTTTAACACTCCGACCGCCACGGCGGGACAAACAAACAGCGCGGCGGTGACCGCCAACAGACAGGCGGGAGACAATGTAGTGCCCACCCTATCACAACTCACCAATCCGCCACCTTTTCCGGGTCGGGAGCCCCGCCGATAAAAACACGGCGGAAACAGACTACGAACGGGAAAACGCTCACCTCTACACACTCCACGAGGAATCTGGACAGCATGGAACCAGAACTACACATCCTACCAGCTATTGTCTACCTGCTCCTCTACCAGGAGCACGAACGCCGGCGCAGAAGACAACGGTGAGTACTGCACCTACGACACAGGGGAGGGGGGAGGAGAAAAGATTAGGGGCACACACATACGCGACACACCCACCCTCACCCACAACTACCTACATATCAATGCAGGGCAACAACTCAGAGTGACACCCCACAAACCCCCCGGAAGAATGCCAAGACAAAATAAAATGATCATGAAATTCAAATATATTGTAAGGCTAAGTAAAAAATTATTTTCAACATCTATAACTATATACACATATGTAAATTGTCCTGTCCAAATTGGGTTTCAGTCATTGTACGTAGGCCAATGGGCCTCAACACATGGGCAAAGCCCACACAGGAGACCCGAATCCATTGGAGAGAACACTGCAGGGGCATCAGATAGAAAAACTACAGGCACCTCAGGGGGAAGGGAAGGGGAGGCACCTCAGCCACATGAGTCCACGACGCCAGATCCACGAGGGGCCTCCATGGCCACTGTCCCATCCTGGGGAGTGCAAAGCCACAGTCTCACAAGTCTCTACAGTGGGTGGCTTGCCCACTGTTACATCCTGGGGAGTGCAAAGCCACAGTCTCACAAGTCTCTACAGTGGGTGGCTTGCCCACTGTTACATCCTGGGGAGTGCAAAGCCACAGTCTCTCAAGTGGATTACAGACTCCACTGGTACTGGAGGAGGCATGGTGCCCAGAGTGCATCGTGCAACCCTGCCCGACACAGATCCGGGCCTGCCCCTTCTGCCAATGGGCCAGCGGTGCTTGACTTGAAGGGCCCAGCGGAGTGGTGCTTGAGATGAAGAGCCCAGCTGAGCGGTGCTTGAGATGAAGGGCCCAGTGGAGCGGTGCAGAGATGAAGGGCCCAGCGGAGCGGTGCTTGAGATGAAGGGCCCAGCGGAGCGGTACTTGAGATGAAGGGCCCAGCGGAGCGGTGCTTGAGACGGCGGTGCCCAGCGGAGCAGTGCAGAGATGAAGGGCCCAGCGGAGCGGTGCTTGAGATGAAGGGCCCAGCGGAGCGGTACTTGAGATGAAGGGCCCAACGGAGCGGTGCTTGAGACGGCGGTGCCCAGCGGAGTGGTGTAGAGATGAAGGGCCCAGCGGAGCGGTGTTTGAGATGAAGGGCCCAGCGGAGCGGTGCTTGAGATGAAGGGCCCAGCGGAGCGGTGCTTGAGATGGCGGTGCCCAGCGGTGCAGAGATGAAGGGCCCAGCGGAGCGGTGCTTGAGATGAAGGGCCCAGCGGAGCGGTGCTTGAGACGGCGGTGCCCAGCGGAGCGGTGCAGAGATGAAGGGCACAGCGGAGCGGTGCTTGAGATGAAGGGCCCAGCGGAGCGGTGCTTGAGATGAAGGGCCCAGCGGAGCGGTGCTTGAGATGAAGGGCCCAGCGGAGCGGTGCTTGAGATGAAGGGCCCAGCGGAGCGGTGCTTGAGACAGCGGTGCCCAGCGGAGAGGTGCAGAGATGAAGGGCCCATGGGAGCGGTGCTTGAGACGGCGGTGCCCAGTGGAGCGGTGCAGAGATGAACGGCCCAGCGGAGCGGTGCTTGAGATGGCGGTGCCCAGCGGAGCGGTGCAGAGATGAAGGGCCCAGCGGAGCTGTGCTTGAGACGGCGGTGCCCAGCTGAGCGGTGCTTGAGATGAAGGGCCCAGCGGAGCGGTGCTTGAGATGAAGGGCCCAGCGGAGCGGTGCTTGTCTTGAAGGGCCCTGTTCAGCGGTGCTTGTCTTGAAGGGCCCTGTTCAGCGGTTCTTGAGACAGCGGTGCCCTGTTCAGCGGTGCTTGTCTTGAAGGGCCCTGTTCAGCGGTGCTTGTCTTGAAGGGCCCTGTTCAGCGGTGCTTGTCTTGAAGGGCCCAGCGGAGCGGTGCTTGTCTTGAAGGGCCTTGTTCAGCGGTTCTTGAGACGGCGGTGCCCTGTTCAGCGGTGCTTGTCTTGAAGGGCCCTGTTCAGCGGTGCTTGTCTTGAAGGGCCCTGTTCAGCGGTGCTTGTCTTGAAGGGCCCTGTTCAGCGGTGCTTGTCTTGAAGGGCCCTGTTCAGCGGTGCTTGTCTTGAAGGGCCCTGTTCAGCGGTTCTTGACATGTGTCTCCAGGGCACCATATCCGGCCAATATATGGAGTTCACTCGCCATCCGACTTCTCGCTTGCGGGGCCCTCCTGTGCTGGAGTCCCGGGCCCGTGGGTGTCCTCCTTCACACCCGGAATGGGGCTGGTGGGGCCCTCCTGGGCAGCTCACCTGCTGCCGGACTTGTCGGCCGTGCTGCCCTTGCCATCCTTCCGTGATTCTCTGTGGCCCTTGCCTCCCTTTGTAGATGTGCCAGGTGGCACCCCACTTCCTGACGGTGCCAGGGTAGTGCCTTTGGAGGCTGCCGTCTCTGGCCTCTCGCGCCGGGCCTTGCCTTTCTTGGATTTTTTCCCAGGGGGTGGGCTGGCTGTCCCTTTACTGCTGGCCGATGTAGCTGCCCTTGAAGGTGGTGGACTCCAATATCCTTGTACTATGGTCCTTGTAGGTCCAGGGGTTGTGGTGGCTGAGGTGCTGATTGGACTCTTACGAGATGGAGGGGGTGGGTCAGGTGATGGAAAGAGGTTAATTTTGGACAGGAAAACCTTTTTAGGAGCAGTGGGAAGGGTAGGTGGAGTGGGTATGGGAGTGGAGGAAGAGGATGTGGTTGTAGGAGAGTCAAGTGTGGTGTCTTTGGGTGCAGGTGCTTGTGACGGAGGCTGTTGTGAGGTGGATGGCTGTTGGGTGGGTGGCTGCCTGCGTTTGTGTGGGTTGGAAGAGGGGGTGACAGACCCACTGGGAGAGGACACAGTGTAAATGGCAGTGGGGGTGGTGACTGCACGTGTGCGGAGTGTTCTGGTGGGTGTGCTGGTGATGGACGTAGTGGCTGATGATGTTGTGCATGCAAGTGTGAGTGGAGACGTCACAGGGAGGGAGGAGGGAGACGAGGAGGAGGGGGACACAGAGGAGGCAGTGGCTGTTGGTATGTCTGCATGTGGCTGTTGCTTGTGTGAATGCTTGTGTGATGTGTGGTGCTTATGTCTGGATGAGCTGCCCTTGGGTGTTGAGGTGTGTGCAGGCTGGTCTGTAGGTCTGTCTGGGATAGGCAGAGGAACAGGGGAGTGGGACTGGGTGGACGAAGTTGGAGTAGGGAGGCAGGAGACAGGGACAATGGCTGCCGTCAGTGCTGAGGCCAGAGCGTTGAACGATCGCTGATGGGCAGCCTGACCCGAATGAATGCCCTCCAGGTATGCATTGCTCCGGTGCACCTCCCTTTCTACCCCCTGGATGGCATTCAAAAGGGTAGACTGCCCAACAATGAGCGTCCTTAGGCGGTCAATGACCTCCTCACTGAGGGCAGCAGGGGTAACTGGGGCAGGGCCTGAGGTGCCTGGGGCGAAGGAGATGCCCGCCTTCGTGTGCGAGCGGGCACGGGGCGAACGCTAAGGGGCTGCTTGGAGGGCAGAGCTGGTGCGCTGGGAGGCGGCTGTACCTGTTGTTGCGGTGGGCACGGATGTTGCTGCCACCACAAGGGAGCTCCCTTCCGAGGACGTGTCTGTGTCGCTGATGTCTCCACGTGTCCCCGTTGTGGAGCTCCCCTCGCCCTCCGTCTCACTGGTGAACTCCGAGTCGGTTGCATGGCCCTCCAGGGCCATTTGAGATGCAGCTCCCTCGTGCTCCAATGCCACTTCTCCTCCGCCTGATGATGCTAATGCACACATGAACAGGAAGAGCAGCAAAAAAGGGGGGGAGGGAAATAAAGACATGTTGAGTGCATGCATTGGCAACACAGTTGGCGGAGAGGACAGACACAGAAGCCCCCTGCACTACGCCGCGCACTTGGGGTACACTACTCAATCATTGGAACTTGGCCTACAAGCCTATGGACGACAACTGCACACATAGGTGACACAGGGCCATGGATAGCTGTACTTGGCACCCTACAGAGGTGGGGGGCGGGGGCACAGGGCCATGCCTTACGGAGGGGCCTAGCCTACAGAAATCGCCCTGGCCTAGGGATACCCACAGCCCTCCTCCCCCACCCAGACACCTCCACTGCGCGCTAAGATAGCAGAATGTGCTGGTACTCACCCCCTTGTGTCTGCTGTGATGTCCTCACGCGCCCATCCAAATCTGGGTAGGCCACCGCCAGGATCCGAGACATCAGGGGGGTCAATTGACGAGTGGCACCCCTCCTACGTCCCCAGCAGAGCCTCCGCGGTCTTCCTGCTCCCGCGGCGGATGTCCTCCCACCTCTTGCGGCAGTGGGTGCCCCGTCTGTTGTGGACCCCCAGGGTCCGGACGTCCTTGGCGATGGCACGCCAAATGTCGATTTTGTGATGGGCGCTGACCTATGTCACATATACAGGGGGAGAAATAACATTGTCATAATTTTCTGCATGCTCGATGTGAGTGGCCCCCCATCCCCACCCTTGCCATGTGGCACATGCTCTCATCCGTCGTTTGATGCATGCCTCAATCGCTCCCCTCCCCACCATCTTTCATCCACCCGACTCAACACAGGCATTGCCCCCAAAGCATGCTCCCAGTGTACTTACCTGTTGGTCTGAAGGACCGTAGAGTAGCGCATACTGGGGGAGGACCCCATCCACGAGTTTCTCCAATTCTTCAGAAGTGAAGGCAGGGGCCCTTTCCCCAGTCGCAGCAGCCATTGTATCTTCCAGACCGAGGTCACAGCAGCACTTGCAGTATAGGTCCTCTCCTGTGGATGATCAGGTCTCGAGTGATTAAGCAGATAGAAAATGGCGGTTACGTCCGCGGCGGTGCGTACCGCGGCGGTGCGTACCGCCGACGCACTTCGTCATTGGCTCCTGAAACCCATAGGGTTCAATGTTAACCAATGCGGCTTTGCGCCGCGGTCTTCGACCTCCTACCGCCACGGTGTGCCACGCCAGCGCATTGACCTCACATTCCATTGTCGCACTTCACAGGTCAGGCAGCCGCCATTTCAAGGGCCCACATGGCTTAATTTCTACTGCGTCACACATGCCTAGGCCTTGCATCGACACTCATACAAGCCATTCAATGCTTAGAGAATCGTGTACTGTGCAAGCTGTGGGAACGTACCTGTGGGTTGATTGACTCTGTGCTCGCTGTTGTCCTTCCTAGGCACCGTCCGCTGGGACTTGCGAGGAGATGGAGGAATGTTCCCGTGTAGAGACCGCTGGTGGACCTGTCGACAATGGAGGAACGACATGTCATTCTGACATACAGGCTTGACCGAGCCACTATACAAGAACTGTGTGCCCAGCTGGAGCCAGACCTGATGTCACCCATCCGCCAACCCACAGGGATCCCCCCTCTAGTGCAGGTGCTGTCAGTACTCCATTTTTTGGCAAGTGGGTCATTTCAAACAGCAGTGGCCATTTCATCAGGGATGTCTCAGCCTATGTTTTCAAAGGTGTTGTCCAGAGTGTTGTCTGCCCTGCTCAAACACATGCGGAGATACATCGTTTTCCCTGAGGTGGGCGATTTGCCTACAGTGAAGGGTGATTTCTATGCCCTTGGACATATTCCCAACATCATTGGTGCCATTGATGGGACACATGTGGCTTTGGTACCCCCCAGAGAAAGTGAACAGGTGTACAGGAACAGAAAAAGTTATCATTCCATGAATGTCCAGGCCGTCTGTTTGGCTGACCAGTGCATCTCCCATGTAAATGCCAAGTTCCCTGGGTCAGTGCATGACGCGTACATCATGCGAAATAGCAGCATCCATTATGTGATGGAACAACTACAGAGACACCGTGTGTGGCTAATTGGTGACTCAGGTTACCCCAACCTGTCGTGATTACTGACCCCAGTGAGGAATCCCAGGACAAGGGCAGAGGAACGGTACAATGAGGCAAATGGGCGTACTAGGAGGGTGATCGAGCGGACCTTCGGCCTCCTGAAGGCCAGGTTTAGGTGCCTGCATATGACAGGTGGATCCTGTAGGAGGCTGGACTGGCTTGTAGTGAGTACCAAGGGGTACTTGCACCTTGCACCAGGCCCAGTTATCCCTTATTAGCGTATAGGGTGTCTAGCAGCTTAGGCTGATAGATAATGGTAGCTTAGCAGAGCAGCTTAGGCTGAACTAGGAGACGTGTGAAGCTAGTACAGTACCACTTAGTGTCATATGCACAATATCATAAGAAAACACAATACACAGTTATACTAAAAATAAAGGTACTTTATTTTTATGACAATATGCCAAAGTATCTCAGAGTGTACCCTCAGTGAGAGGATAGGAAATATACACAAGATATATATACACAATAGCAAAAATATGCAGTATAGTCTTAGAAAACAGTGCAAACAATGTATAGTTACAATAGGATGCAATGGGGACACATAGGGATAGGGGCAACACAAACCATATACTCCAAAAGTGGAATGTGAACCACGAATGGACCCCAAACCTATGTGACCTTGTAGAGGGTCGCTGGGACTATTAGAAAATAGTGAGAGTTAGAAAAATAACCCTCCCCAAGACCCTGAAAAGTGAGTGCAAAGTGCACTAAAGTTCCCCTAAGGATAAAGAAGTCGTGTTAGAGGAATAATGCAGAAAAGACACAAACCAACAATGCAACAACGATGGATTTCCAATCTTGGGTACCTGTGGAACAAGGGGACCAAGTCCAAAAGTCACAAGTAAGTCGGAGATGGGCAGATGCCCAGGAAATGCCAGCTGTGGGTGCAAAGAAGCTTCTACTGGACAGAAGAAGCTGAGGTTTCTGCAAGAACGACAAGGGCTAGAGACTTCCCCTTTGGTGGACGGATCCCTCTTGCCGTGGAGAGTCGTGAAGAAGTGTTTTCCCGCCGAAAGACCGCCAACAAGCCTTGCTAGCTGCAAATCGTGCAGTTAGGGTTTTTGGACGCTGCTGTGGCACAGGAGGGACCAGGAGGTCGCAAATTGGACCAGGAGGTAGAGGGGACGTCGAGCAAGACAAGGAGCCCTCTTAGCAGCAGGTAGCTCCCAGAGAAGTGCCAGAAACAGGCACTATGAGGATGCGTGAAATGGTGCTCACCCGAAGTTACACAAAGGAGTCCCACGTCGCCGGAGACCAACTTAGAAAGTCGTGCAATGCAGGTTAGAGTGCCGTGGAGCCAGGCTTGGCTGTGCACAAAGGATTTCCGCTGGAAGTGCACAGGGGCCGGAGTAGCTGCAAAAGTCGCGGTTCCCAGCAATGCAGTCTAGCGAGGTGAGGCAAGGACTTGCCTCCACCAAACTTGGATTGAAGAGTCACTGGACTGTGGGAGTCACTTGGACAGAGTTGCTGGATTCGAGGGACCTTGCTCGTCATGCTGAGAGGAGACCCAAGGGACCAGTAATGCAGCTTTTAGTGCCTGCGGTGTAGGAAAGTACCATCTTGCCTGGCATGTTACCCCCATTTTTCACTGTATATATGTTGTTTTAGTTGTATGTGTCACTGGGACCCTGGTAACCCAGGGCCCCAGTGCTCATAAGTGTGCCTGAATGTGTTACCTGAGTAGTGACTAACTGTCTCACTGAGACTCTGCTAATCAGAACCTCAGTGGTTATGCTCTCTCATTTCTTTCCAAATCGTCACTAACAGGCTAGTGACCATTTTTTACCAATTTACATTGGCTTACTGGAACACCCTTATAATTCCCTAGTATATGGTACTGAGGTACCCAGGGTATTGGGGTTCCAGGAGATCCCTATGGGCTGCAGCATTTCTTTTGCCACCCATAGGGAGCTCTGACAATTCTTACACAGGCCTGCCACTGCAGCCTGAGTGAAATAACGTCCACGTTATTTCACAGCCATTTTACACTGCACTTAAGTAACTTATAAGTCACCTACATGTCTAACCTTTACCTGGTAAAGGTTAGGTGCAAAGTTACTTAGTGTGAGGGCACCCTGGCACTAGCCAAGGTGCCCCCACATTGTTCAGAGCCAATTCCCTGAACTTTGTGAGTGCGGGGACACCATTACACGCGTGCACTACATATAGGTCACTACCTATATGTAGCTTCACAATGGTAACTCCGAATATGGCCATGTAACATGTCTATGATCATGGAATTGCCCCCTCTATGCCATCCTGGCATAGTTGGCACAATCCCATGATCCCAGTGGTCTGTAGCACAGACCCTGGTACTGCCAAACTGCCCTTCCTGGGGTTTCACTGCAGCTGCTGCTGCTGCCAACCCCTCAGACAGGCAGCTGCCCTCCTGGGGTCCAGCCAGGCCTGGCCCAGGATGGCAGAACAAAGAACTTCCTCTGAGAGAGGGTGCGACACCCTCTCCCTTTGGAAAATGGTGTGAAGGCAGGGGAGGAGTAGCCTCCCCCAGCCTCTGGAAATGCTTTGTTGGGCACAGAGGTGCCCAATTCTGCATAAGACAGTCTACACCGGTTCAGGGACCCCTTAGCCCCTGCTCTGGCGCGAAACTAGACAAAGGAAAGGGGAGTGACCAGTCCCCTGACCTGCACCTCCCCTGGGAGGTGTCCAGAGCTCCTCCAGTGTGCTCCAGACCTCTGCCATCTTGGAAACAGAGGTGCTGCTGGCACACTGGACTGCTCTGGGTGGCCAGTGCCACCAGGTGACGTCAGAGACTCCTTGTGATAGGCTCCTTCAGGTGTTGCTAGCCTATCCTCTCTCCTAGGTAGCCAAACCCTCTTTTCTGGCTATTTAGGGTCTCTGTCTCTGGGGAAATGGCAGATAACGAATGCAAGAGCTCATCCGAGTTCCTCTGCATCTCTCTCTTCACCTTCTGATAAGGAATCGACTGCTGACCGCGCTGGAAGCCTGCAAACCTGCAACATAGTAGCAAAGACGACTACTGCAACTCTGTAACGCTGATCCTGCCGCCTTCTCGACTGTTTTCCTGCTTGTGCATGCTGTGGGGGTAGTCTGCCTCCTCTCTGCACCAGAAGCTCGGAAGAAATCTCCCGTGGGTCGACGGAATCTTCCCCCTGCAACCGCAGGCACCAAAAAGCTGCAGTACCGGTCCCTTGGGTCTCCTCTCAGCACGACGAGCGAGGTCCCTCGAATCCAGCGACTCTGTCCAAGTGACCCCCATATTCCAGTGACTCTTCAGTCCAAGTTTGGTGGAGGTAAGTCCTTGCCTCACCTCGCTGGGCTGCATTGCTGGGAACCGCGACTTTGCAGCTACTCCGGCCCCTGTGCCCTTCCGGCGGAAATCCTTTGTGCACAGCCAAGCCTGGGTCCACGGCACTCTAACCTGCATTGTACGACTTTCTAAGTTGGTCTCCGGCGACGTGGGACTCCTTTGTGCAACTTCGGCGAGCACCATTTCATGCATCCTCGTAGTGCCTGTTTCTGGCACTTCCCTAGGTGCTACCTGCTTCAGTGAGGGCTCTTTGTCTTGCTCGACGTCCCCTCTCTTTTCAGGTCCAATTTGCGACCTCCTGGTCCCTCCTGGGCCCCGGCAGCGTCCAAAAACGCCAAACGCACGATTTGCAGCTAGCAAGGCTTGTTGGCGTTTTTTCGGCGGAAAAACACTTCTGCACGACTCTCCGTGGCGAGTGGGATCCGTCCACCAAAGGGTAAGTCTCTATCCCTTTTCGTTCTTGCAGAAACCTCAGCTTCTTCTGTCCAGTAGAAGTTTCTTTGCACCCGCAGCTGGCATTTCCTGGGCATCTGCCCATCTCCGACTTGCTTGTGACTTTTGGACTTGGTCCCCTTGTTCCACAGGTACCCTAGATTGGAAATCCACAGTTGTTGCATTGCTGGTTTGTATCTTTCCTGCATTATTCCTCTAACACGACTTCTTTGTCCTTGGGGGAACTTTAGTGCACTTTGCGCTCACTTTTCAGGGTCTTGGGGAGGGTTATTTTTCTAACTCTCACTATTTTCTAATAGTCCCAGCGACCCTCTACAAGGTCACATAGGTTTGGGGTCCATTCGTGGTTCCATTCCACTTTTGGAGTATATGGTTTGTGTTGCCCCTATCCCTATGTTTCCCCATTGCATCCTATTGTAACTATACATTGTTTGCACTGTTTTCTAAGACTATACTGCATATTTTTGCTATTGTGTATATATATCTTGTGTATATTTCCTATCCTCTCACTGAGGGTACACTCTAAGATACTTTGGCATATTGTCATAAAAATAAAGTACCTTTATTTTTAGTATAACTGTGTATTGTGTTTTCTTATGATATTGTGCATATGACACTAAGTGGTACTGTAGTAGCTTCACACGTCTCCCAGTTCAGCCTAAGCTGCTCTGCTAAGCTACCATTATCTATCAGCCTAAGCTGCTAGACACCCTATACACTAATAAGGGATAACTGGGCCTGGTGCAAGGTGCAAGTACCCCTTGGTACTCACTACAAGCCAGTCCAGCCTCCTACATTGGTTGTGCAGTGGTGGGATAAGTGCTTGAGACTACTTACCACTCTTGTCATTGTACTTTTCATAAGAGAAAAATATACAAAACAAGGTCAGTGTATATACACATAGCCAAAAAGTTTTGCATTTCCTCTTTTCACTCTTTTCTAAGTGCTGAAAAGTACTCCTAAACTTTAAAAAAGTTCTTAAAAGTTTAAAAAGTTTTTTTCTGTCTTTCCAAAAAGTTCTGAAAACTTTTTTCTCTTTTTCTATCACTTTAACTCTCTCTAAAAAATGTCTGGCACAGGCCAAAGTGTTGATCTGTCCAAAATTGCATATGACAAACTTAGCTGGAAAAGAGCAAGGAGTCTCTGTATAGAGAGAGGTTTGAGTGTAGGGAAGAATCCTTCCTTGGAACTGTTACTTAACATGCTTAGAGAACAGGATAAGGCCATAGGTGCCTCATCTGTTGAAAAAGTACCTAATATTTCCCAATCTGATTCAGGGACTCCCCCAGGAAAAGATTCAGGAAAGAAACTTCCTAGCCTGCAAATTACTAGACAATCTAGCATAGATGGTAATGATGATGAGCCACACCATAGAAATAGTGTTGTCTCACATCATAGCAAAAGCATTTATTCTCACCATACTCGTAGTAATGTTTCTGTAAACCAAGCTGTTAGGGTGGCTTCTGTAAGGGACAGGTCTCCTTCTGTTCATTCCCATCATAGCTCTGTTTCTAGAAATGTCCCTCCCACCAACCCTGATGACAGAATGTTAGAGAGGGAACTCAATAAGTTGAGGGTGGAACAAACCAGACTGAAGCTTAAAAAGCAACAGCTGGATTTGGATAGACAGTCTTTTGAATTAGAGAAGGAAAGACAGAAGTTGGGTTTAGATACCCATGGTGGCAGCAGCAGTATTCCCCATAGTCATCCTGCAAAAGAGCATGATTCCAGGAATCTGCACAAGATAGTTCCCCCTTATAAGGAGGGGGATGACATTAACAAGTGGTTTGCTGCACTTGAGAGGGCCTGTGTTGTACAGGATGTCCCTCAAAGGCAGTGGGCTGCTATCCTATGGCTATCATTTAGTGGAAAAGGTAGGGATAGGCTCCTTACTGTGAAAGAAAATGATGCTAATAATTTCCAAGTTCTTAAGAATGCACTCCTGGATGGTTATGGCTTAACCACTGAACAGTACAGGATAAAGTTCAGAGAGACCAACAAGGAGTCTTCACAAGACTGGGTTGATTTCATTGACCAGGCAGTGAAGGCCTTGGAGGGGTGGTTACATGGCAGTAAAGTTACTGATTATGACAGCCTGTATAACTTGATCCTGAGAGAGCATATTCTTAATAATTGTGTGTCTGATTTGTTGCACCAGTACTTGGTGGACTCTGATCTGACCTCTCCCCAAGAATTGGGAAAGAAGGCAGACAAATGGGTCAGAACAAGAGTGAACAGAAAAGTTCATACAGGGGGTGACAAAGATGGCAACAAAAAGAAGGATGGTAAGTCTTCTGACAAGGGTGGGGACAAATCTAAAAATGAGTCTTCATCAGGCCCACAAAAACACTCTGGTGGGGGTGGTGGGTCCAAATCCTCCTTTAATCAGAACAAGGAAAAGAAACCATGGTGCTATTTATGTAAAATAAAAGGCCATTGGACAACAGATCCCAGTTGTCCAAAGAAAGGCACCACTGCTCCTACCACTACAACCCCTACTGCTACACCTAGTGTCCCTACTAATAGCAGTGGTGGTGGGAGCAAACCTACCAATAGCCAATCCAAGGGAGTAGCTGGGCTCACTTTTGGTAATTTAGTTGGGGTTGGTCTGATTAGGGAGACCACAGAGGCTACTTTAGTCTCTGAAGGGGCTATTGATTTAGCCACTTTGGTTGCTTGCCCCCATAACTTGGAGAAGTAC
The DNA here is from genome assembly GCF_031143425.1 of Pleurodeles waltl. NCBI lineage: Eukaryota > Metazoa > Chordata > Amphibia > Caudata > Salamandridae > Pleurodeles > Pleurodeles waltl. Next base: position 523,242,640 of record NC_090446.1, read on the forward strand.
AAGCAACTAACCCTAATAAATGGTGTTGAGGTCCAAGCCTACAGGGACACAGGTGCCAGTGTCACAATGGTGATTGAGAAACTGGTGCACCCTGAACAACACATACTTGGACACCAGTACCAAGTAACCGATGCTCACAACATAACACAAAGCCACCCCATGGCTGTTGTAAATCTCAACTGGGGGGAGGTAACTGGTCCAAAGAAAGTTGTGGTAGCTTCAGATTTACCTGTAGACTGTCTATTAGGGAATGATTTGGAGACATCAGCTTGGTCAGATGTGGAGTTGGAGGCCCATGCAGCAATGCTGGGCATCCCAGGGCATATTTTTGCTTTGACAAGGGCTCAGGCCAAAAAGCAAAAAGGACAGGGAAGCTTGGATCCTGGAACAATGGACCAAGTGCTCCCTAAAACTAGGGCTAGTAGAAGCAAACCACTTCCTACTATCCCTCCCTCAACAGTGGATTCTACTTCTGAGGAAGAAGAATTCCCTCCCTGTGCAGAACCTACACCAGAGGAGCTGGAGGCAGACACTGCTGAGCTTTTGGGTGAAGGGGGGCCTGCCAGAGAGGAGCTGAGTGTGGCACAGCAAACCTGTCCCACATTAGAGGGTCTCAGACAGCAAGCTGTCAAACAGGCTAATGGGGATGTCAGTGACTCTCACAGAGTTTACTGGGAGGACAACCTCTTGTACACTGAGCATAGGGATCCTAAACCTGGAGCTGCCAGGAGATTAGTGATTCCTCAGGAGTACAGAAAGTTCCTCCTAACACTGGCACATGACATTTCCCTAGCTGGGCACCTGGGTCAAATGAAAACTTGGGACAGATGGGTTCCATTGTTTCATTGGCCTAGGATGTCTGAGGACACAAAGGAATTTTGTAAGTCCTGTGAAACCTGTCAAGCCAGTGGCAAGACAGGTGGCACTCCAAAGGCACCCCTTATCCCACTGCCTGTGGTTGGGGTTCCCTTTGAATGGGTAGGGGTTGACATAGTTGGCCCCCTTGACCCTCCTACTGCTTCAGGCAATAGGTTTATCTTGGTGGTAGTGGACCATGCCACAAGATATCCTGAAGCTATTCCTTTAAGGACCACTACAGCACCTGCAGTGGCAAAGGCCCTCCTGGGAATATTTTCCAGTGTGGGCTTCCCAAAGGAAGTGGTATCAGACAGGGGAAGCAATTTCATGTCTGCATACTTAAAGGCCATGTGGAAGGAGTGTGGTGTAACGTACAAGTTCACAACACCCTATCATCCACAAACAAATGGACTGGTGGAGAGATTTAATAAAACTCTCAAAGGCATGATTATGGGTCTCCCTGAAAAACTCCGCAGGAGATGGGATATCCTTCTACCATGCCTCCTTTTTGCCTACAGGGAGGTACCCCAGAAAGGAGTGGGCTTCAGCCCCTTTGAACTTCTTTTTGGACACCCTGTTAGGGGTCCACTCACACTTGTAAAGGAGGGTTGTGAACAACCTTTAAAAGCTCCTAAGCAGGATATTGTGGATTATGTACTTGGCCTCAGATCAAGGATGGCTGAGTACATGAAAAAGGCCAGTAAAAACCTTCAGGCCAGCCAAGAGCTCCAGAAGCAATGGCATGATCAGAAGGCTGTTTTGGTTCAGTACCAACCAGGGCAGAAAGTGTGGGTCTTGGAGCCTGTGGCCCCAAGAGCACTCCAAGATAAATGGAGTGGACCCCACACAATTGTTGAAAAGAAGGGTCTAGTCACCTACTTGGTTGACTTATGCACTGCCAGGAGTCCCCTTAGGGTGCTCCATGTCAACCGCCTGAAACCCTACTATGACAGGGCTGATCTCACCCTGCTCATGGCAACTGATGAGGGACAGGAAGAAGACAGTGATCCTCTACCTGATCTCTTCTCTTCCACAGAACAAGATGCTCTTGTGGAAGGTGTAGTTTTGGCAGATTGTCTTACTGCTGAGCAGAAAGACCATTGCATAAATCTCCTAGGACAATTTTCAGAACTCTTCTCTACTGTGCCAGGCACCACTTCTTGGTGTGAGCACGCTATAGATACTGGAGACAGTTTACCTGTCAAAAGTAAGATCTATAGGCAGCCTGACCATGTCAGGGACTGCATAAAGCAAGAAGTTCAGAAAATGTTGGAACTAGGAGTGGTTGAGCACTCTGACAGTCCATGGGCTTCCCCTGTGGTACTGGTACCAAAACCCAATTCTAAAGATGGAAAGAAGGAAATGCGGTTTTGTGTAGACTATAGAGGTCTCAACTTGGTAACCAAAACTGATGCTCACCCTATACCCAGGGCAGATGAGCTTATAGATACACTGGCATCTGCCAAGTATCTAAGCACTTTTGATTTGACTGCAGGGTATTGGCAGATCAAATTATCAGAAGATGCTAAATCTAAGACTGCATTTTCTACCATTGGAGGACATTACCAGTTTACTGTAATGCCTTTTGGTTTGAAAAATGCACCTGCCACTTTTCAGAGGTTGGTGAACACAGTCCTGCAAGGGCTGGAAGCTTTCAGTGCAGCATATTTGGACGATATAGCTGTCTTTAGCTCCAGCTGGGATGATCACCTGGTCCACCTATGGAAAGTTTTGGAGGCCCTGCAAAAGGCAGGCCTCACTATCAAGGCTTCAAAGTGCCAGATAGGGCAGGGTAAGGTGGTTTATCTGGGACACCTTGTTGGTGGGGAACAGATTGCACCACTTCAGGGGAAAATCCAAACAATTATTGATTGGGTTCCCCCTACCACTCAGACTCAGGTGAGAGCCTTCCTAGGCCTCACTGGGTACTACAGGAGGTTCATTAAGAACTATGACTCCATTGCAGCCCCTCTTAATGACCTCACATCCAAGAAAATGCCTAAAAAGGTATTATGGACAGCAAACTGTCAGAAAGCTTTTGAGGAGCTGAAGCAGGCCATGTGCTCTGCACCTGTCCTGAAAAGCCCTTGTTACTCGAAAAAATTCTATGTCCAAACTGATGCATCTGAATTAGGAGTAGGGGCAGTCCTATCACAACTTAATTCTGAGGGCCAGGATCAACCTGTTGCTTTTATTAGTAGGAGGTTGACCCCTAGAGAAAAGCGTTGGTCTGCCATTGAGAGGGAGGCCTTTGCTGTGGTCTGGGCTCTGAAGAAGTTGAGGCCATACCTGTTTGGCACTCACTTCATTGTTCAAACAGACCACAAACCTCTACTTTGGCTAAAACAAATGAAAGGTGAAAATCCTAAATTGTTGAGGTGGTCCATATCCCTACAGGGAATGGACTATACAGTGGAACATAGACCTGTGAGTAGCCACTCCAATGCAGATGGACTCTCCAGATATTTCCACTTAGACAATGAAGACTCATCAGGTAATGGCTAGTCTTATTGTCCTTCGTTTGGGGGGGGGTTGTGTAGGAAAGTACCATCTTGCCTGGCATGTTACCCCCATTTTTCACTGTATATATGTTGTTTTAGTTGTATGTGTCACTGGGACCCTGGTAACCCAGGGCCCCAGTGCTCATAAGTGTGCCTGAATGTGTTACCTGTGTAGTGACTAACTGTCTCACTGAGGGTCTGCTAATCAGAACCTCAGTGGTTATGCTCTCTCATTTCTTTCCAAATCGTCACTAACAGGCTAGTGACCATTTTTACCAATTTACATTGGCTTACTGGAACACCCTTATAATTCCCTAGTATATGGTACTGAGGTACCCAGGGTATTGGGGTTCCAGGAGATCCCTATGGGCTGCAGCATTTCTTTTGCCACCCATAGGGAGCTCTGACAATTCTTACACAGGCCTGCCACTGCAGCCTGAGTGAAATAACGTCCACGTTATTTCACAGCCATTTTACACTGCACTTAAGTAACTTATAAGTCACCTATATGTCTAACCTTTACCTGGTAAAGGTTAGGTGCAAAGTTACTTAGTGTGAGGGCACCAAGGCACTAGCCAAGGTGCCCCCACATTGTTCAGAGCCAATTCCCTGAACTTTGTGAGTGCGGGGACACCATTACACGCGTGCACTACATATAGGTCACTACCTATATGTAGCTTCACAATGGTAACTCCGAATATGGCCATGTAACATGTCTATGATCATGGAATTGCCCCCTCTATGCCATCCTGGCATAGTTGGCACAATCCCATGATCCCAGTGGTCTGTAGCACAGACCCTGGTACTGCCAAACTGCCCTTCCTGGGGTTTCACTGCAGCTGCTGCTGCTGCCAACCCCTCAGACAGGCAGCTGTCCTCCTGGGGTCCAGCCAGGCCTGGCCCAGGATGGCAGAACAAAGAACTTCCTCTGAGAGAGGGTGTGACACCCTCTCCCTTTGGAAAATGGTGTGAAGGCAGGGGAGGAGTAGCCTCCCCCAGCCTCTGGAAATGCTTTGTTGGGCACAGAGGTGCCCAATTCTGCATAAGCCAGTCTACACCGGTTCAGGGACCCCTTAGCCCCTGCTCTGGCGCGAAACTGGACAAAGGAAAGGGGAGTGACCACTCCCCTGACCTGCACCTCCCCTGGGAGGTGTCCAGAGCTCCTCCAGTGTGCTCCAGACCTCTGCCATCTTGGGAACAGAGGTGCTGCTGGCACACTGGACTGCTCTGAGTGGCCAGTGCCACCAGGTGACGTCAGAGACTCCTTGTGATAGGCTCCTTCAGGTGTTGCTAGCCTATCCTCTCTCCTAGGTAGCCAAACCCTCTTTTCTGGCTATTTAGGGTCTCTGTCTCTGGGGAAATGGCAGATAACGAATGCAAGAGCTCATCCGAGTTCCTCTGCATGTCTCTCTTCACCTTCTGATAAGGAATCGACTGCTGACCGCGCTGGAAGCCTGCAAACCTGCAACATAGTAGCAAAGACGACTACTGCAACTCTGTAACGCTGATCCTGCCGCCTTCTCGACTGTTTTCCTGCTTGTGCATGCTGTGGGGGTAGTCTGCCTCCTCTCTGCACCAGAAGCTCCGAAGAAATCTCCCGTGGGTCGACGGAATCTTCCCCCTGCAACCGCAGGCACCAAAAAGCTGCATTACCGGTCCCTTGGGTCTCCTCTCAGCACAACGAGCGAGGTCCCTCGAATCCAGCGACTCTGTCCAAGTGACCCCCACAGTCCAGTGACTCTTCAGTCCAAGTTTGGTGGAGGTAAGTCCTTGCCTCACCTCGCTGGGCTGCATTGCTGGGAACCGCGACTTTGCAGCTACTCCGGCCCCTGTGCCATTCCGGCGGAAATCCTTTGTGCACATCCAAGCCTGGGTCTACGGCACTCTAACCTGCATTGCACGACTTTCTAAGTTGGTCTCCGGCGACGTGGGACTCCTTTGTGCAACTTCGGCGAGCACCGTTTCACGCATCCTCGTTGTGCCTGTTTCTGGCACTTCCCCGGGTGCTACCTGCTTCAGTGAGGGCTCTTTGTCTTGCTCGACGTCCCCTCTCTCTTCAGGTCCAATTTGCGACCTCCTGGTCCCTCCTGGGCCCCGGCAGCGTCCAAAAACTTCAAACGCACGATTTGCAGCTAGCAAGGCTTGTTGGCATCTTTTCGGCGGAAAAACACTTCTGCACGACTCTACATGGCAGGAGGAATCCGTCCACCAACGGGTACGTCTCTAGCCCTTTTCGTTCCTGCAGAAACCTCAGCTTCTTCTGTCCAGTAGAAGTTTCTTTGCACCCGCAGCTGGCATTTCCTGGGCATCTGCCCATCTCCGACTTGCTTGTGACTTTTGGACTTGGTCCCCTTGTTCCACAGGTACCCTAGATTGGAAATCCACAGTTGTTGCATTGCTGGTTTGTGTCTTTCCTGCATTATTCCTCTAACACGACTTCTTTGTCCTTAGGGGAACTTTGGTGCACTTTGCGCTCACTTTTCAGGGTCTTGGGGAGGGTTATTTTTCTAACTCTCACTATTTTCTAATAGTCCCAGCGACCCTCTACAAGGTCACATAGGTTTGGGGTCCATTCGTGGTTCGCATTCCACTTTTGGAGTATATGGTTTGTGTTGCCCCTATCCCTATGTTTCCCCATTGCATCCTATTGTAACTATACATTGTTTGCACTGTTTTCTAAGACTATACTGCATATTTTTGCTATTGTGTATATATATCTTGTGTATATTTCCTATCCTCTCACTGAGGATACACTCTAAGATACTTTGGCATATTGTCATAAAAATTAAGTACCTTTATTTTTAGTATAACTGTGTATTGTGTTTTCTTATGATATTGTGCATATGACACTAAGTGGTACTGTAGTAGCTTCACACGTCTCCTAGTTCAGCCTAAGCTGCTCTGCTAAGCTACCATTATCTATCAGCCTAAGCTGCTAGACACCCTATACACTAATAAGGGATAACTGGGCCTGGTGCAAGGTGCAAGTACCCCTTGGTACTCACTACAAGCCAGTCCAGCCTCCTACATGCGGTTGCAGGGGGAAGATTCCGTCGACCCACGGGAGATTTCTTCGGAGCTTCTAGTGCAGAGAGGAGGCAGACTACCCCCACAGCATGCACCACCAGGAAAACAGTCGAGAAGGCGGCAGGATCAGCATTACAGAGTTGCAGTAGTCGTCTTTGCTACTATGTTGCAGTTTTGCAGGCTTCCAGCGCGGTCAGCAGTCGATTCCTTGGCAGAAGGTGAAGAGAGAGATGCAGAGGAACTTGGATGAGCTCTTGCATTCGTTATCTAAAGTTTCCCCAGAGACAGAGACCCTAAATAGCCAGAAAAGAGGGTTTGGCTACCTAGGAGAGAGGATAGGCTACTAACACCTGAAGGAGCCTATCAGAAGGAGTCTCTGACGTCACCTGGTGGCACTAGCCACTCAGAGCAGTCCAGTGTGCCAGCAGCACCTCTGTTTCCAAGATGGCAGAGGTCTGGAGCACACTGGAGGAGCTCTGGACACCTCCCAGGGGAGGTGCAGGTCAGGGGAGTGGTCACTCCCCTTTCATTTGTCCAGTTTCGCGCCAGAGCAGGGCTAAGGGGTCCCCTGAACCGGTGTAGACTGGCTTATGCAGAATTGGGCACATCTGTGCCCAAGAAAGCATTTCCAGAGGCTGGGGGTGGCTACTCCTCCCCTGCCTTCACACCATTTTCCAAAGGGAGAGGGTGTAACACCCTCTCTCAGAGGAAGTCCTTTGTTCTGCCATCCTGGGCCAGGCCTGGCTGGACCCCAGGAGGGCAGATGCCTGTCTGAGGGGTTGGCAGCAGCAGCAGCTGCAGTGAAACCCCAGGAAGGGCAGTTTGGCAGTACCAGGGTCTGTGCTACAGACCACTGGGATCATGGGATTGTGCCAACTATGCCAGGATGGTATAGAGGGGGCAATTCCATGATCATAGACATGTTACATGGCCATATTCGGGGTTTCCATTGTGAAGCTACATATAGGTAGTGACCTATATGTAGTGCACGCGTGTAATGGTGCCCCCGCACTCACAAAGTCCGGGGAATTGGCCCTGAACAATGTGGGGGCACCTTGGCTAGTGCCAGGATGCCCTCACACTAAGTAACTTTGCACCTAACCTTTATCAGGTAAAGGTTAGACATATAGGTAACTTATAAGTTACTTAAGTGCAGTGTAAAATGGCTGTGAAATAACGTGGACGTTATTTCACTCACGCTGCAGTGGCAGGCCTGTGTAAGAATTGTCAGAGCTCCCTATGGGTGGCAAAAGAAATGCTGCAGCCCATAGGGATCTCCTGGAACCCCAATACCCTGGGTACCTCAGTACCATATACTAGGGAATTATAAGGGTGTTCCAGTAAGCCAATGTGAATTGGTAAAATTAGTCACTAGCCTGTTAGTGACAATTTGGAAAGAAATGAGAGAGCATAACCACTGAGGTTCTGATTAGCAGAGCCTCAGTGAGACAGTTAGTCACTACACAGGTAACACATTCAGGCATACTTATGAGCACTGGGGCCCTGCTGAACAGGGTCCCAGTGACACATACAACTAAAACAACATATATACAGTGAAAAATGGGGGTAACATGCCAGGCAAGATGGTACTTTCCTACACAACCCCCCCCCCCCCAAACGAAGGACAATAAGACTAGCCATGACCTGATGAGTCTTCATTGTCTAAGTGGAAATATCTGGAGAGTCCATCTGCATTGGAGTGGCTACTCCCAGGTCTATGTTCCACTGTATAGTCCATTCCCTGTAGGGATATGGACCACCTCAACAATTTTGGATTTTCACCTTTCATTTGTTTTAGCCAAAGTAGAGGTTTGTGGTCTGTCTGAACAATGAAGTGAGTGCCAAACAGGTATGGCCTCAACTTCTTCAGTGCCCAGACCACAGCAAAGGCCTCCCTCTCAATGGCAGACCAACGCTTTTCTCCAGGGGTCAACCTCCTACTAATAAAAGCAACAGGTTGATCCTGGCCCTCAGAATTAAGTTGTGATAGGACTGCCCCTACTCCTAATTCAGATGCATCAGTTTGGACATAGAATTAAGAAGGGCTTTTCAGGACAGGTGCAGAGCACATGGCCTGCTTCAGCTCCTCAAAAGCTTTTGACAGTTTGCTGTCCATAATACCTTTTTAGGCATTTTCTTGGATGTGAGGTCATTAAGAGGGGCTGCAATGGAGCCATAGTTCTTAATGAACCTCCTGTAATACCCGGTGAGGCCTAGGAAGGCTCTAACCTGAGTCTGAGTAGTAGGGGGAACCCAATCAATAATTGTTTGGATTTTCCCCTGCAGTGGTGCAATCTGTTCCCCACCAACAAGGTGTTCCAGATAAACCACCTTACCCTGCCCTATCTGGCACTTTGAAGCCTTGATAGTAAGGCCTGCTGTCTGCAGGGCCTCCAAAACTTTCCATAGGTGGACCAGGTGATCATCCCAGCTGGAGCTAAAGACAGCTATATCGTCCAAATATGCTGCACTGAAAGCCTCCAGCCCTTGCAGGACTGTGTTCACCAACCTTTGAAAAGTGGCAGGTGCATTTTTCAAACCAAAAGGCATTACAGTAAACTGGTAATGGCCTCCAATGGTTGAAAATGCAGTTTTAGGTTTAGCATCTTCTGACAATTTGATCTACCAATACCCTGCAGTCAAATCAAAAGTGCTTAGATACTTGGCAGATGCCAGTGTATCTATGAGCTCATCTGCCCTGGGTATAGGGTGAGCATCAGTTTTGATTACCAGGTTGAGACCTCTATAGTCTACACAAAACCGCATTTCCTTCTTTCCATCTTTGGAATGGGGTTTTGGTACAAGTACCACAGGAGAAGCCCATGGACTTTCAGAGTGCTCAACCACTCCTAGTTCTAACATTTTCTGCACCTCTTGCTTTATGCAGTCCCTGACATGGTCAGGCTGCCTATAGATCTTACTTTTGACAGGTAAACTGTCTCCAGTATCTATAGTGTGCTCACACCAAGAAGTGGTACCTGGCACAGTAGAGAAGAGTTCAGAGAATTGATCTAGGAGATTTATGCAATGGTCTTTCTGCTCAGCAGTAAGACAATCAGCCAAAACTACACCTTCCACAAGAGCATCTTGTTCTGTGGAAGAGAAGAGATCAGGTAGAGGATCACTGTCTTCTTCCTGTCCCCTCATCAGTTGCCATGAGCAGGGTGAGATCAGCCCTGTCATAGTAGGGTTTCAGGCGGTTTACATGGAGTACCCTAAGGGGACTCCTTGCAGTGCCTAAGTCAACTAAATAGGTGACTTCACCCTTTTTCTCAACAATTGTGTGGGGTCCACTCCATTTATCTTGGAGTGCTCTTGGGGCCACAGGCTCCAAGACCCACACTTTCTGCTCTGGTTGGTACTGAACCAAAACAGCCTTCTGATCATGCCATTGCTTCTGGAGCTCTTGGCTGGCCTGAAGGTTTTTGCTGGCCTTTTTCATGTACTCAGCCATCCTTGATCTGAGGCCAAGTACATAATCCACAATATCCTGCTTAGGAGCTTTTAAAGGTTGTTCCCAACCCTCCTTTACAAGTGTGAGTGGACCCCTAACAGGGTGTCCAAAAAGAAGTTCAAAGGGGCTGAGGCCCACTCCTTTCTGGGGTACCTCCCTGTAGGCAAAAAGGAGGCATGGTAGAAGGATATCCCATCTCCTGCAGAGTTTTTCAGGGAGACCCATAATCATGCCTTTGAGAGTTTTATTAAATCTCTCCACCAGTCCATTTGTTTGTGGATGATAGGGTGTAGTGAACTTGTAAGTCACACCACACTCTTTCCACATGGCCTTTAAGTATGCAGACATGAAATTGCTTCCCCTGTCTGATACTACTTCCTTTGGGAAGCCCACCATGAAAAATATTCCTAGGAGGGCTTTTGCCACTGCAGGTGCTGTAGTGGTCCTTAAAGGAATAGCTTCAGGATATCTTGTGGCATGGTCCACTGCCACCAAGATAAACCTATTGCCTGAAGCAGTAGGAGGGTCAAGGGGGCCAACTATGTCAACCCCTACCCTTTCAAAGGGAACCCCAACCACAGGCAGTGGAATAAGGGGTGCCTTTGGGGTGCCACCTGTTTTGCCACTGGCTTGACAGGTTTCACAGGACTTACAAAAATCTTTTGTGTCCTCAGACATCCTAGGCCAATGAAACAAGGGAATAAGTCTGTCCCAAGTTTTCATTTGTCCCAGATGCCCAGCTAGGGGAATGTCGTGGACAAGAGTCAGGAGGAACTTTCTGTACTCCTGAGGAATCACTAATCTCCTGGCAGCTCCAGGTTTAGGATCCCTATGCTCAGTGTACAAGAGGTTGTCCTCCCAGTAAACTCTGTGAGAGTCACTGACATCCCCATTAGCCTGTTTGACAGCTTGCTGTCTTAGACCCTCTAATGTGGGACAGGTTTGCTGTGCCACACTCAGCTCCTCCCTGGCAGGCCCCCCTTCACCCAAAAGCTCAGCAGTGTCTGCTTCAAGCTCCTCTGGTGTAGGTTCTGCACAGGGAGGGAATTCTTCTTCCTCAGAAGTTGAATCCACTGTAGAGGGAGGGATAGTAGGAAGTGGTTTGCTTCTACTAGCCCTAGCTTTAGGGAGCACTTGGTCCATTGTTCCAGGATCCAAGCTTCCCTGTCCTTTTTGCTTTTTGGCCTGAGCCCTTGTCAAAGCAAAAATATGCCCTGGGATGCCCAGCATTGCTGCATGGGCCTCCAACTCCACATCTGACCAAGCTGATGTCTCCAAATCATTTCCTAGTAGACAGTCTACAGGTAAATCTGTGGCTACCACAACTTTCTTTGGACCAGTAACATCCCCCCCAGTTGAGATTAACAACAGCCATGGGGTGGCTAAGTGTGTTGTTGTGAGCATCGGTTACTTGGTACTGGTGACCAAGTAGGTGTTGTTCAGGGTGGACCAGTTTCTCTATGACCATAGTCACACTGGCACCAGTGTCCCTGTAGGCCTGAACCTCAACACCATTTATTAGGGGTAGCTGCTTGTACCTATCCATATTCAGGGGACAAGCAACTAAGGTGGCTAAATCAATAGCCCCCTCAGAGACTAACACAGCCTCTGTGGCCTCCCTAACAAGGCCAACCCCAACTAAGTTACCAATAGTGAGCCCAGCTACTCCCTTGGATTGGCTATTAGTAGGTTTGCTCCCACCACCACTGCTATTAGTAGGGACACTAGGGGTAGCAGTAGGGGTTGTAGTGGTAGGAGGCTTGGTGCTTTTCTTTGGACAACTGGGATCTGTTGTCCAATGGCCTTTTACTTTACATAAATAGCACCATGGTTTCTTTTCTTTGTTTTGATTAAAGGAGGATTTGGGCCCACCACCCCCACCAGAGTGTTTTTGTGGGCCTGATGAAGACTCATTTTTAGATTTGTCCCCACCCTTGTCAGAAGACTTACCATCCTTCTTTTTGTTGCCATCTTTGTCACCCCCTGTATGAACTTTTCTGTTCACCCTTGTTCTGACCCATTTGTCTGCCTTCTTTCCCAATTCTTGGGGAGAGGTCAGATCAGAGTCCACCAAGTACTGGTGCAACAAATCAGACACACAATTAATAAGAATATGCTCTCTCAGGATCAAGTTATACAGGCTGTCATAATCAGTAACTTTACTGCCATGTAACCACCCCTCCAAGGCCTTCACTGAATGGTCAATGAAATCAAGCCAGTCTTGTGAAGACTCCTTTTTGGTCTCTCTGAACTTTATCCTGTATTGTTCAGTGGTTAAGCCATAACCATCCAGGAGTGCATTCTTAAGAACTTTGTAATCATTGGCTTCATTTTCTTTCACAGTAAGGAGCCTATCCCTACCTTTTCCACTAAATGATAGCCATAGGATAGCAGCCCACTGCCTTTGAGGGACATCCTGTACAACACAGGCCCTCTCAAGTACAGCAAACCACTTGTTAATGTCATCCCCCTCCTTATAAGGGGGAACTATCTTGTGCAGATTCCTGGAATCATGCTCTTTTGCAGGATGACTATGGGGAATACTGCTGCTGCCACCATGGGTTTCTAAACCCAACTTCTGTCTTTCCTTCTCTAATTCTAATGACTGTCTATCCAAATCCAGCTGTTGCTTTTTAAGCTTCAGTCTGGTTTGTTCCACTCTCAACTTATTGAGTTCCCTTTCAAACAATCTGTCATCAGGGTTGGTGGGAGGGACATTTCTAGATACAGAGGTATGATGGGAATGAACAGAAGGAGACCTGTCCCTTACAGAGGGCACCCTAACAGCTTGGCTGACAGTGTAATGTGAGAGCGCATCATCTGTATGATGTGACTCCACCTCAGTACCAACTATGCTAGACTGTCTAGTAATGGGCAGGCTAAGAAGTTTCTTTCCTGAATCTTTTCCTGGGGGAGTCCCTGGATCAGATTGGGAACCATTAGCTACTTTTTCAACAGATGGGGCACTTTTAGCCTTATCTTGTTCTCTAGGCATATTAAGTAACAATTCCAAGGAAGGATTCTTCCCTACACTCAAAGCTCTCTCTACACAGAGACTCCTTGCTCCTTTCCAGCTAAGGTGGTCATATGCAAGTTTGTACAGATCAACATTTTGGCCTGTGCCAGACATTTTTAGAGAGAGTTAAAGTGATAGAAAAAGAGAAAAAAAGTTTTCAGAACTTTTTAGAAAGACAGAAAAAAAACTTTTAAAACTTTTTAGAACTTTTTAGAAAGTTTAGAAGTACTTTTCAGCACTTAGAAAAGAGTGAAAAGAGGAAATGCAAAACTTTTTGGTTATGTGTATATACACTGAACTTGTTTTGTATATTTTTCTCTTATGAAAAGTACAATGACAAGAGTGGTAAGTAGTCTCAAAGCACTTATCCCACCGCTGCACAACCAATGTAGGAGGCTGGACTGGCTTGTAGTGAGTACCAAGGGGTACTTGCACCTTGCACCAGGCCCAGTTATCCCTTATTAGTGTATAGGGTGTCTAGCAGCTTAGGCTGATAGATAATGGTAGCTTAGCAGAGCAGCTTAGGCTGAACTAGGAGACGTGTGAAGCTACTACAGTACCACTTAGTGTCATATGCACAATATCATAAGAAAACACAATACACAGTTATACTAAAAATAAAGGTACTTTATTTTTATGACAATATGCCAAAGTATCTCAGAGTGTACCCTCAGTGAGAGGATAGGAAATATACACAAGATATATGTACACAACACCAAAATATGCAGTAATAGCAATAGAAAACAGTGCAAACAATGTATTGTCACAATAGAATGCAAAGGGGGCACAAAGGGATAGGGGCAACACAAACCATATACTCTAGAAGTGGGATGCGAACCACGAATGGACCCCAAACCTATGTGACCTTGTAGAGGGTCGCTGGGACTGTAAGAAAACAGTGAGGGTTAGAAAAACAGCCCACCCCAAGACCCTGAAAAGTGGGTGCAAAGTGCACCTAAGTTCCCCAAAAAGCACAGAAGTAGTGATAGGGGAATTCTGCAAGGAAGACCAACACCAGCAATGCAACAACAATGGATTTCCTGACGAGAGTACCTGTGGAACAAGGGGACCAAGTCCAAGAGTCACGATCAAGTCGGGAGTGGGCAGATGCCCAGGAAATGCCAGCTGTGGGTGCAAAGAAGGTGCCACTGGATGGTAGAAGCTGTGGATTCTGCAAGAACGACAAGGGCTAGAAACTTCCCCTTTGGAGGATGTATGTCCCACGTCGTGAAAAAGCTTGCAGAGGTGTTTCCGTGCAGAAAGACCACAAACAAACCTTGCTAGCTGCAAGGGTCGCGGTTAGGGTTTTTGGATGCTGTTATGTCCCAGGAGGGACCAGGATGTCGCCAATTGCGTGAGGAGACAGATGGGGCATCCAGCATGACAAAGAGCCCAATCAGAAGCAAGCAGCACCCGCAGAAGTGCCGGAACAGGCACTACGAAGTGGAGTGAACCGGAGCTCACCCGAAGTCACAAAGGAAGGTCCCACGACGCCGGAGGACAACTCAGGAGGTCGTGCACTGCAGGTTAGAGTGCCGGGGACCCAGGCTTGGCTGTGCACAAAGGAAATCCTGGAAGAGTGCACAGGAGCCGGAGTAGCTGCAAAACACGCGGTTCCCAGCAATGCAGTCTAGCGTGGGGAGGCAAGGACTTACCTCCACCAAACTTGGACTGAAGAGTCACTGGACTGTTGCAGTCACTTAGACAGAGTTTCTGAGTTCAAGGGACCTCGCTCGTCGTGCTGAGAGGAGACCCAGAGAACCGGTGATGCAGTCTTTTGGTGCCTGCGGTTGCAGGGGGAAGATTCCGTCGACCCACGAGAGATTTCTTCGGAGCTTCTAGTGCCAAGAGGAGGCAGACTACCCTCACAGCATGCACCACCAGGAAAACAGTCGTGAAGGCGGCCGGATCAGCGTTACAAGGTCGCAGTAGTCGTATTTGCTGCTTTGTTGCAGTTTTGCAGGCTTCCAGAGCAGTCAGCGGTCGATTCCTTGGCAGAAGGTGAAGAGAGAGATGCAGAGGAACTCTGATGAGCTCTTGCATTCGTTATCTAAAGAATTCCCCAAAGCAGAGACCCTAAATAGCCAGAAAAGGAGGTTTGGCTACTTAGGAGAGAGGATATGTAGGAGGCTGGACTGGCTTGTAGTGAGTACCTAGGGGGTACTTGCACCTTGCACCAGGCCCAGTTATCCCTTATTAGTGTATAGGGTGTCTAGCAGCATAGGCTGATAGATAATGGTAGCTTAGCAGAGCAGCTTAGGCTGAACTAGGAGACGAGTGAAGCTCCTACAGTACCACTAGTGTCATATGCACAATATCATAAGAAAACACAATACACAGATATACTAAAAATAAAGGTACTTTATTTTTATGACAATATGCCAAAAGTATCTCAGTGAGTACCCTCAGTATGAGGATAGCAATTATACACAAGATATATGTAAACAATACCAAAATATGCAGTAATAGTATTAGAAAACAGTGCAAACAATGTATAGTTACAATAGGATGCAATGGGGACACATAGGGATAGGGGCAACACAAACCATATACTCCAAAAGTGGAATGCGAACCACGAATGGACCCCAAACCTATGTGACCTTGTAGAGGGTTGCTGGGACTATTAGAAAATTGTAAGGGTTAGAAAAATAGCCCACCCCAAGACCCTGAAAAGTGAGTGCAAAGTGCACTAAAGTTCCCCAAAGGACAAAGAAGTCGTGATAGGGGAATTCTGCAGGAAAGACACAAACCAACAATGCAACAACGATGGATTTCCAGTCAAGGGTACCTGTGGAACAAGGGGACCAAGTCCAAAAGTCACAAGCAAGTCGGAGATGGGCAGATGCCCAGGAAATGCCAGCTGTGGGTGCAAAGAAGCTGCTACTGGACAGTAGAAGCTTAGGTTTCTGCAGGAACGACAAGGGCTAGAGACTTCTCCTTTGGAGGACGTATCCCTCACTCTACGGAGAGTCGTGCAGAAGTGTTTTTCCCGCCGAAAAACCGCCAACAAGCCTTGCTAGCTGCAAATCGTGCGGTTAGTGTTTTTGGATGCTGCTGTGGCCCAGGAGGGACCAGGATGTCGCCAATTGCGTCTGGAGACAAAGGGGGCGTTGAGCAAGACAAGGAGCTCTCTCAGTAGCAGGCAGAACCCGAAGAAGTGCCAGAAACAGGCACTACGAGGATGCGTGAAACGGTGCTCACCCGAACTTGCACAAAGGAGTCCCACGTCGCCGGAGAACAACTTAGAAGGTTGTGCAATGCAGGTTAGAGTGCCGTGGACAAAAACAAGGTATACACAGTTCCACAACGTAAGTGTAATCAGGGAAACCACATTAGGTCCTGATCTAAGGAAAAAATCGTAAAAAAGAAAGAAAGAAAGAAAGCCAGGTCCCTGGAAAATTAATTATTTTGGAACAAGAGCCCTCACTCACCAAAGGTGACATGCTTCATCCTCGGGCTTTGCTCCACGTCAGGCCGGCGCTGCAATGCCTGACGGGCCCCTCAAGGGGGGCTCTTTGCCGGAGATCTTTTGAGATATATGCCCGGTTTAGAAAGAATAGGGTATAGGATTGGAAGAATTCTATTTAAAAATAACTAGAGGTTAGGCAAATTTTATTAAATAATCCAACCACTGTCATGATTAAAACCAAAGAGCGGGGAGAGAAAAGAACAAGGTCTACGCTCCCCAAAAAATTATTATTCACTTCCTCACTCAATTTGAGGTTAGGAATTGAACGCACAGGATCCCCTGTACGATTCACCAGAAGGTCAACATGTTTCTCGCTATCGATGTCCTATGGATCTAACGCGATTCTTCAGGACCTAAACTACCTAATCCTATGTGTAAATATAACCTATAATAAGGAATATTAGTACAATGCAGGGACCTGAAATGAGAAGAATAACAAACAAAAAGAAAAAGAACAACACATTATTCACATGCACAATATCAACAGTAATGTGCTCTGTGCAAATCCACACATAGGTGAAGTATGCCCACTGTGGATCAACGTGTAAATCAATGTGAAAATAATGATGAAAAGAATGCTTACCCTCCTCATACTAGTGGATGGGCCGCATCAGGTAAAGCACCAAGTAACGGAGGTCCTACTGAGCTAAATGCGTGGGTTCAATTATCAGATTGTATTTAGGAAGAAAGACAAAAACAGTAATACCGGGAAGTAGAGGGATACAGCGTTTGCCAAACATTCAAGTGTCCCATAATCAAATGTAGCAAGATGCTACACATATTCTGACTGACCAGGTTTTTAAAGTTCCCTTAGCTGAGAAAACATCAAGTAAACGTAAAGTACGCGGTGTGCTGATTGCAGATGTTAACAGCATATATAAAGAATGTCATAGACACATATATGCATAAGTATATATAACACGTTCTCAAAAAAACGCCGTAGCCAAGTCTGCAGCGGCGGTGTCTACACATGAGTGTTCGTGGTGGGAAATGCGTGTAAACAACAAAGGACCAAATCAAAGGGTATGTAACTACCTTTACCCAAAGTAACGTGCAGTGATCCTAAGGATTCCCATCTAAACACCCAACAATATTACCATCCACTTACTTGGGACCTGTCCGAAGTTCGCGACATCACCTGCCCCGTCTCGGTGTTCCTGGAATAGGAAAGAGCACCTGGTAGGCTGGGCTATGTATCTTCCAGCCTCAGCATAGAAAGAGGACAGAAACGGCGGCCATCTTGTGTTAGGTCCAGCAGTGGGATGGAAATTAAAGAGGGACTCCATCATGTAAACCCCAAAAAAAGAAGAAAGGGGTCGGCCATCTTAGTGTTATAGAAAACTAATTTAAAAGACACAGAACTAAGGCTCAAATGTATGTGTCGGAAAAAGAATGGGATTAAGAGGCAAATTGCTCAGACTCAAATAAGCATAAAAACCATGGAAAGAGATGGAATAGCCACAACTAGTAGCGAGTGTACTTAAGCCTGGTCAAGAGATTCCTTAATCATGATCGGTGCACAAAGTCTGTCCATGGTATGTCATCATTAAGTCCTATAATATGTGTCTTAAGTCGATAGACCCAACGTTGCTCTTTTTCAAAAAGGCGGTTTGTGGATTCTCTTTGGTCTCTGATGGTCTCAAGTATAACCCACCTGAGATCGTTAGGGGTGTGATGTAAATCAATGTAAAGTTTCGTCAATTTTGTGGAGGACCTCTGACATCTAATAGTATTGCGATGTTCATTTATCCGAATCTTGATCATCCTCGTGGTCATCCCTATGTATCGTAGTTTACACGGGCAAGTGATCATGTAGATACAATTCTTAGTACGGCAATTAGTATGTATCCTTAACTGCCAGGTATAGGGTTCTCCCAAATCTAATTCTTGGGTGGTAGTGGTAAGTGAGCAAACATTACACCCACCACAAGGATGATGTCCTCTGACCCCCAGCCAACGTGTCCTTATCAATTCTCTAGGTTTTGGCACAACAGGTCTAGTATGGACAAGTAAATCTCTAATGTTTTGAGTTCTTTTAAAAGCAAAAAGAGGACGTTCTAGGGATTCTCCCGAACTGTTCAGGATACTCCAGTGTCTCAAAATGACCTTCTTGACACGGTTACTCAGCCGAGTAAAGGTAGTGACACATGTCAGTCTGGTTTGTGGTTCTCGGACATTGGTGGCTAGCAATGTATCCCTTGGGATATTCTTAGTTCTCTTCTTAGCCTGTTTTATAACAGAGTTGGGATAGTTCCGCTCTTTAAGTTTTTGACTCAAAATATCTGCCTGTGTATGAAAATCAGCCAAATCAGAACAGTTACGTCTTGTCCTTAAGAATTGGCCAAATGGAAGATTGTTCCTTAAAGATTTAGGATGGTGACTGTCGTAGAGCAGGAGACTATTCCTGTCAGTGGGTTTGTGAAAGATGGACGAATGTAGTACTCCATCTGTAAGTATGATCCGTAGATCTAAAAAGGAAACTTCTTTGTCAGAATATTCAGCACTGACACAAAGGTGCACATCAAGAGTATTAATCCACTGGATGAAGGCTTTAACTTGATCCACATCTCCTTTCCAAACCACTAGTATGTCGTCAATATAACGACGCCACAGTCTGATGTTGGAAAAGAAGGGTTGAGTAGGAACCAGTATGTTGTTTTGTTCAAAGGTGTACATATACAGACAAGCCAGACTCGGTGCAAAAGTGCTGCCCATAGATGTACCTTGTACCTGGTGATATAAGTTATCTTCAAATTGGAAGAAATTTTCTTTAAGGGCCAGGCTTGCACATTGCATTATAAAACTGATGGGGGTATTGGAAGTCCAGGGAGTGGACATCAATGTGTCTTATACTGCTGTAAGTGTAGCTTCCTGGGGTATGTTAGTATACAGGGCTTCAACGTCAAGACAAATTAACATATCTGTTAAGCCTGTAGTGTTAATGTGATCTAAAAGGACGAGAGTATCCTTAGTGTCTTTTAGGAAAGTGGAAGTTTGTTGAACAATAGGTTTAAAGAACAAATCGCAAAATTTAGAGAGAGGTTCCAACAGGGATCCTATCCCTGACACAATCGGTCGGCCTGGAGGGGGGGTGCCCTTATGAATTTTGGGGAGACAGTAGAAGTATGGCACCCTAGGTTCTTTGGTGTCAAGGAATTTGGCTTCCTGTTGTGTGATCCATCCTGCTAATTCTGCTTCGCTTATCATACCACGAATGATGTGTTGAAGGCGGGCTGTAGGATCAACATTAATAGGTTCGTAGTATGTATCATCACTTAGGAGTCTCAGGCATTCTTGTCTATAGAAGGTGGTATCGAGAATCACAATAGCACCTCCTTTATCCGCGGGTTTGATGGTA
This sequence comes from Pleurodeles waltl, assembly GCF_031143425.1. NCBI lineage: Eukaryota > Metazoa > Chordata > Amphibia > Caudata > Salamandridae > Pleurodeles > Pleurodeles waltl. The sequence goes on from NC_090446.1 coordinate 523,262,323, forward strand.
ATGTCAGGATTCGAAGATAAAGAACTAATGGCTGTTCTTTCTAATCTAGACATATTCTGGAAAGGACGAGTAGGTGAAAGATGCTGTAATTCATGCTATATCGCCTTCTCCAAGGTTAGAACTTCTGTAGGAACAGAAGTGGACGGAGGCATGAAGGATGACGGATTCCTTAAATTCGTATCACCCAGGGGTATCGAGGGGATACGATCCTTAAAGAAGAAGTGTAAACGTACCTTCCTAAACATTGCTGAAATCTCGCAATTTAGCCGGAACTGGTCTTCTTTTGGGGTAGGTACAAAACCTAAGCCCTTTTCCAAAACTGACAGTTCAGAGGGGGATAGTATGGTGCCAGACAGGTTAACCACTAAGGTTTGTTTGTTGGTGTCGCACTGCGGCTCCTGGTCACCATTTGTGGTTCTTCCTGGGCCCAGTGCACATTCCTGCCTCTTCTTTTGTTTCTGCCTCTGCCTCTGCCCCGGCCTCTCCCTAAAAAAGGATTGAAACCAAACTGGGGTTGCGGTTGGAAAAATGGGTATAGCGGTTGTTGCCACATAGGAAACTGATGGTACGGGAAAGTCGGTGTCATATTCATTAATGGGACCTGACGATTCTGATAAGATTTTCGGCCTTCATCACTGCTCCATTCATCCGAACTGGAGCTGGGATGTGAGCCCCGAGGTCTATGTAGTGAACTGTCCGAGTCATCGGAAGTATCAGAGGTTCCTACCGATTGAAAATCTTGTTTTGTGTAAGGATAGACTTTCTCTCTACTAAATCGCTTGATATCTTTTTGTAATTTGGATATCTTCTGTCGTGTTAGATGTTCTTTAATCTCATTCAAATCTGAGTTCATCTCTGCCAAACGAGTCTTAAACTGGGACAGTTGTATTGTAGTCTTTATGGAGGTTTCAATCATAGATATCTGAATGGTGATCGAATCAGCCAAACGTTTTGAAGTGTTGATGATTAGGATCAACCAATCACGGGTACACTTCCACGAAATTTGTGCCTAATCAGTATGGAATTGTAAATCTTGTAAAAGGATCCTGGGAACATTGGTAACGATCAAACCATGAGGTGAGATGTTAGCCCTAAGATATTCGGTCATAATTGTCCCATGAAGTACTGTTTTTATAAAGTCTTTCTTCAGGGCTGATAATTTGACCCAGTCTTCCTTAGACACGCCCGAAGGACCGCTATTATCATTCCCCAAAATAGAAGGAGTTTGGAGAATGGCTTGTACCATATCATCATCAAAGCTGAGACCCTGTAGTTAAGCCATGATCACCTCAAATAGATTTCTACTGGGTGATATATACAGAATACCCCACAGCTCAACAGCTGTACTAAATCATCAAAAACCAACTAAAAGAGGGGTTTGGAAAAAGGGAGATTTGGATAGAAAAATCCTGGTCCTGTGTATAGAGCTCCCAATACATGTACAAAAACAAAGTATACACAGTTCCACAACGTAAGTGTAATCAGGGAAACCACATTAGGTCCTGATCTAAGGAAAAAATCGTAAAAAAGAAAGAAAGAAAGCCAGGTCCCTGGAAAATTAATTATTTTGGAACAAGAGCCCTCACTCACCAAAGGTGACATGCTTCATCCTTGGGCTTTGCTCCACGTCAGGCCGGCGCTGCAATGCCTGACGGGCCCCTCAAGGGGGGCTCTTTGCCGGAGATCTTTTGAGATATATGCCCGGTTTAGAAAGAATAGGGTATAGGATTGGAAGAATTCTATTTAAAAATAACTAGAGGTTAGGCAAATTTTATTAAATAATCCAACCACTGTCATGATTAAAACCAAAGAGCGGGGAGAGAAAAGAACAAGGTCTACGCTCCCCAAAAAATTATTATTCACTTCCTCACTCAATTTGAGGTTAGGAATTGAACGCACAGGATCCCCTGTACGATTCACCAGAAGGTCAACATGTTTCTCGCTATCGATGTCCTATGGATCTAACGCGATTCTTCAGGACCTAAACTACCTAATCCTATGTGTAAATATAACCTAGAATAAGGAATATTAGTACAATGCAGGGACCTGAAATGAGAAGAATAACAAACAAAAAGAAAAAGAACAACACATTATTCACATGCACAATATCAACAGTAATGTGCTCTGTGCAAATCCACACATAGGTGAAGTATGCCCACTGTGGATCAACGTGTAAATCAATGTGAAAATAATGATGAAAAGAATGCTTACCCTCCTCATACTAGTGGATGGGCCGCATCAGGTAAAGCACCAAGTAACGGAGGTCCTACTGAGCTAAATGCGTGGGTTCAATTATCAGATTGTATTTAGGAAGAAAGACAAAAACAGTAACACCGGGAAGTAGAGGGATATAGCGTTTGCCAAACATTCAAGTGTCCCATAATCAAATGTAGCAAGATGCTACACATATTCTGACTAACCAGGTTTTTAAAGTTCACTTAGCTGAGAAAACATCAAGTAAACGTAAAGTACGCGTCAGCGTTACAGAGTTGCAGTAGTCGTCTTCGTTACTTTGTTGCAGTTTTGCAGGATTCCAGCGCGGTCAGCAGTCGATTCCTTGGCAGAAGGTGAAGAGAGAGATGCAGAGGAACTCGGATGAGCTCTTGCATTCGTTATCTAAGGAATCCCAAGAGACAGAGACCCTAAATAGCCAGAAAAGAGGGTTTGGCTACCTAGGAGAGAGGATAGGCTAGCAACACCTGAATGAGCCTATCACAAGGAGTCTCTGACGTCACCTGATGGCACTGGCCACTCAGAGCAGTCCAGTGTGCCAGCAGCACCTCTGTTTCCAAGATGGCAGAGGTCTGGAGCACACTGGAGGAGCTCTGGGCACCTCCCAGGGGAGGCACAGGTCAGGGGAACTTTAGATAACGAATGCAAGAGCTCATCCGAGTTCCTCTGCATCTCTCTCTTCACCTTCTGCCAAGGAATCGACTGCTGACCGCGCTGGAAGCCTGCAAAACTGCAACATAGTAGCTAAGACGACTACTGCAACTCTGTAACGCTGATCCTGCCGCCTTCTCGACTGTTTTCCTGGTGGTGCATGCTGTGGGGGTAGTCTGCCTCCTCTCTGCACTAGAAGCTCCGAAGAAATCTCCCGTGGGTCGACGGAATCTTCCCCCTGCAACCGCAGGCACCAAAAAGCTGCATTACCGGTCCCTTGGGTCTCCTCTCAGCACGACGAGGGAGGTCCCTCGAATCCAGCAACTCTGTCCAAGTGACCCCCACAGTCCAGTGACTCTTCAGTCCAAGTTTGGTGGAGGTAAGTCCTTGCCTCACCTCGCTAGACTGCATTGCTGGGAACCGCGACTTTTGCAGCTACTCTGGCCTCCGTGCACTTCCGGTGGAAATCCTTTGTGCACAGTCCAGCCTCGGTTCACGGCACTCTAACCTGCATTGCACGACCTCCTAAGTTGTTCTCCGGAGACGTGGGACTTCTTTGTGCGACTTCGGGTGAGCACCGTTTCACGCATCCTCGTAGTGCCTGTTTCTGGCACTTCTCTGGGTGCTACCTGCTGCTAAGAGGGCTCCTTGTCCTGCTCGACGTCCCCTCTACCTCCTGGTCCAATTTGCGAACCTCCTGGTCTCTCCTGGGCCACAGCAGCATCCAAAAACGCTAACAGGACTATTTGCAGCTAGCAAGGCTTGTTGGCATTCTTTCGGCGGGAAAACACTTCTGCACGACTCTCCACGGCGAGCGGGATCCGTCTACCAAAGGGAAAGTCTCTAGCCCTTTTTCGTTCCTGTAGAAACCTCAGCTTCTTCTGTCCAGTAGATGCTTCTTTGCACCCACAGCTGGCATTTCCTGGGCATCTGCCCATCTCCGACTTGCTTGTGACTTTTGGACTTGGTCCCCTTGTTCCACAGGTACCCAAGATTGGAAATCCATCGTTGTTCCATTGTTGGTTTGTGTCTTTCCTGCATTATTCCTCTAACACAACTTCTTTGTCCTTAGGGGAACTTTAGTGCACTTTGCACTCACTTTTCAGGGTCTTGGGGAGGGTTATTTTTCTAAATCTCACTATTTTCTAATAGTCCCAGCGACCCTCTGTAGGAGGCTGGACTGGCTTGTAGTGAGTACCAAGGGGTACTTGCACCTTGCACCAGGCCCAGTTATCCCTTATTAGTGTATAGGGTGTCTAGCAGCTTAGGCTGATAGATAATGGTAGCTTAGCAAAGCAGCTCAGGCTGAACTAGGAGACGTGTGAAGCTACTACAGTACCACTTAGTGTCATATGCACAATATCATAAGAAAACACAATACACAGTTATACTAAAAATAAAGGTACTTTATTTTTATGACAATATGCCAAAGTATCTTAGAGTGTACCCTCAGTGAGAGGATAGGAAATATACACAAGATATATATACACAATAGCAAAAATATGCAGTATAGTCTTAGAAAACAGTGCAAACAATGTATAGTTACAATAGGATGCAATGGGGAAACATAGGGATAGGGGCAACACAAACCATATACTCCAGAAGTGGAATGCGAACCACGAATGGACCCCAAACCTATGTGACCTTGTAGAGGGTCGCTGGGACTATTAGAAAATAGTGAGAGTTAGAAAAATAACCCTCCCCAAGACCCTGAAAAGTGAGTGCAAAGTGCACTAAAGTTCCCCTAAGGACAAAATAGTCGTGTTAGAGGGAGAATACAAGTAAAACACAAATCAGCAATGCAACAACGATGGATTCCTGTCTGAGGGTACCTGTGGAACAAGGGGACCAAGTCCAAAAGTCACAAGCAGCTCGGAGATGGGCAGATGCCCAAGAAATGCCAGCGGTTGGTGCAAAGAAGCTCTTACTAGGCTGCAGAACTGTGAATACTGCAGGAACGACAAGGGCTAGAGACTTCCCCTTTGGAGGATGGATCCCCCACGCCTTGGAGAGTCGTGCAGAAGTGTTTTCCCGCCGGATGGACGCCAACAAGCCTTGCTACACGCAAATCGTGCGTTTGGCGTTTTTGGACGCTGCTGGGGCCCAGGAGGGACCAGAAGGTTGCAAATTGGACCTGCAGAGAGAGGGGACGTCGAGCAAGACAAAGAGCCCTCACTGAAGCAGGTAGCACCCGGAGAAGTGCCAGAAACAGGCACTACGAGGATGCGTGAAACGGTGCTCGCCGAAGTTGCACAAAGGAGTCCCACGTCGCCGGAGACCAACTTAGAAAGTCGTGCAATGCAGGTTAGAGTGCCGTGGACCCAGGCTTGGCTGTGCACACAGGATTTCCGCCGGAAGTGCACAGGGGCCGGAGAAGCTTGCAAAGTCGCGGTTCCCAGCAATGCAGCCCAGCGAGGTGAGGCAAGGACTTACCTCCACCAAACTTGGGCTGAAGAGTCACTGGACTGTGGGGGTCACTTGGACGGTGTCGCTGGATTCGAGGGACCTCGCTCGTCGTGCTGAGAGGAGACCCAAGGGACCGGTAATGCAGCTTTTTGGTGCCTGCGGTTGCAGGGGGAAGATTCCGTCGACCCACGGGAGATTTCTTCGGAGCTTCTGGTGCAGAGAGGAGGCAGACTACCCCCACAGCATGCACAAGCAGGAAAACAGTCGAGAAGGCGGCAGGATCAGCGTTACAGAGTTGCAGTAGTCGTCTTTGCTACTATGTTGCAGGTTTGCAGGCTTCCAGCGCGGTCAGAGGTCGCTTCCTTATCAGAAGGTGAAGAGGGAGATGCAGAGGAACTCGGCTGAGCTCATGCATTCGTTATCTAAAGTTTCCCCAGAGACAGAGACCCTAAATAGCCAGAAAAGAGGGTTTGGCTACCTAGGAGAGAGGAAAGGCTACTAACACCTGAAGGAGCCTATCACAAGGAGTCTCTGACGTCACCTGGTGGCACTGGCCACTCAGAGCAGTCCAGTGTGCCAGCAGCACCTCTGTTTCCAAGATGGCAGAGGTCTGGAGCACACTGGAGGAGCTCTGGACACCTCCCAGGGGAGGTGCAGGTCAGGGGAGTGGTCACTCCCCTTTCCTTTGTCCAGTTTCGCGCCAGAGCAGGGACTAAGGGGTCCCTGAACCGGTGTAGACTGGCTTATGCAGAATTGGGCACATCTGTGCCCAACAAAGCATTTCCAGAGGCTGGGGGAGGCTACTCCTCCCCTGCCTTCACACCATTTTCCAAAGGGAGAGGGTGTCACACCCTCTCTCAGAGGAAGTTCTTTGTTCTGCCATCCTGGGCCAGGCCTGGCTGGACCCCAGGAGGGCAGATGCCTGTCTGAGGGGTTGGCAGCAGCAGCAGCTGCAGAGAAACCCCAGGAAGGGCAGTATGGCAGTACCAGGGTCTGTGCTACAGACCACTGGGATCATGGAATTGTACCAATAATGCCAGGATGGCATAGAGGGGGCAATTCCATGATCATAGACATGTTACATGGCCATATTCGGAGTTACCATGGTGAAGCTACATATAGGTAGTGACCTATATGTAGTGCACGCGTGTAATGGTGTCCCCGCACTCACAAAGTTCAGTGATTTGGCTCTGAACAATGTGGGGGCACCTTGGCTAGTGCCAGGGTGCCCTCACACTAAGTAACTTTGCACCTAACCTTTACCAGGTAAAGGTTAGACATATAGGTGACTTATAAGTTACTTAAGTGCAGTGTAAAATGGCTGTGAAATAACGTGGACGTTATTTCACTCAGGCTGCAGTGGCAGGCCTGTGTAAGATTTGTCAGAGCTCCCTATGGGTGGCAAAAGAAATGCTGCAGCCCATAGGGATCTCCTGGAACCCCAATACCCTGGGTACCTCAGTACCATATACTAGGGAATTATAAGGGTGTTCCAGTAAGCCAATGTAAATTGGTAAAAATGGTCACTAGCCTGTCAGTGACAATTTGGAAAGAAATGAGAGAGCATAACCACTGAGGTTCTGATTAGCAGAGCCTCAGTGAGACAGTTAGTCACTACACAGGTAACACATTCAGGCACACTTATGAGCACTGGGGCCCTGGGTTACCAGGGTCCCAGTGACACATACAACTAAAACAACATATATACAGTGAAAAATGGGGGTAACATGCCAGGCAAGATGGTACTTTCCTACACAACCCCCCCCCAAACGAAGGACAATAAGACTAGCCATTACCTGATGAGTCTTCATTGTCTAAGTGGAAATATCTGGAGAGTCCATCTGCATTGGAGTGGCTACTCCCAGGTCTATGTTCCACTGTATAGTCCATTCCCTGTAGGGATATGGACCACCTCAACAATTTAGGATTTTCACCTTTCATTTGTTTTAGCCAAAGTAGAGGTTTGTGGTCTGTCTGAACAATGAAGTGAGTGCCAAACAGGTATGGCCTCAACTTCTTCAGAGCCCAGACCACAGCAAAGGCCTCCCTCTCAATGGCAGACCAACGCTTTTCTCTAGGGGTCAACCTTCTACTAATAAAAGCAACAGGTTGATCCTGGCCCTCAGAATTAAGTTGTGATAGGACTGCCCCTACTCCTAATTCAGATGCATCAGTTTGGACATAGAATTTTTTAGAGTAACAAGGGCTTTTCAGGACAGGTGCAGAGCACATGGCCTGCTTCAGCTCCTCAAAAGCTTTCTGACAGTTTGCTGTCCATAATACCTTTTTAGGCATTTTCTTGGATGAGAGGTCATTAAGAGGGGCTGCAATGGAGCCATAGTTCTTAATAAACCTCCTGTAATACCCAGTGAGGCCTAGGAAGGCTCTCACCTGAGTCTGAGTGGTAGGGGGAACCCAATCAATAATAGTTTGGATTTTCCCCTGAAGTGGTGCAATCTGTTCCCCACCAACAAGGTGTCCCAGATAAACCACCTTACCCTGCCCTATCTGGCACTTTGAAGCCTTGATAGTGAGGCCTGCCTTTTGCAGGGCCTCCAAAACTTTCCAAAGGTGGACCAGGTGATCATCCCAGCTGGAGCTAAAGACAGCTATATCATCCAAATATGCTGCACTGAAAGCTTCCAGCCCTTGCAGGACTGTGTTCACCAACCTCTGAAAAGTGGCAGGTGCATTTTTCAAACCAAAAGGCATTACAGTAAACTGGTAATGTCCTCCAATGGTAGAAAATGCAGTTTTAGGTTTAGCATCTTCTGACATTTTGATCTGCCAATACCCTGCAGTCAAATCAAAAGTGCTTAGATACTTGGCAGATGCCAGTGTATCTATTAGCTCATCTGCCCTGGGTATAGGGTGAGCATCTGTTTTGGTTACCAAGTTGAGACCTCTATAGTCTACACAAAACCTCATTTCCTTCTTTCCATCTTTAGAATTGGGTTTTGGTACCAGTACCACAGGAGAAGCCCATGGATTGTCAGAGTGCTCAACCACTCCTAGTTCCAACATTTTCTGAACCTCTTGCTTTATGCAGTCCCTGACATGGTCAGGCTGCCTATAGATCTTACTTTTGACAGGTAAACTGTCTCCAGTATCTATAGTGTGCTCACACCAAGAAGTGGTGCCTGGCACAATGGAGAAGAGTTCTGAAAATTGTCCTAGGAGATTTATGCAATTATCTTTCTGCTCAGCAGTAAGACAATCAGCCAAAACTACACCTTCCACAAGAGCATCTTGTTCTGTGGAAGAGAAGAGATCAGGTAGAGGATCACTGTCTTCTTCCTGTCCCTCATCTGTTGCCATGAGCAGGGTGAGATCAGCCCTGTCATAGTAGGGTTTCAGGCGGTTGACATGGAGCACCCTAAGGGGACTCCTGGCAGTGCCTAAGTCAACCAAGTAGGTGACTTCACCCTTCTTTTCAACAATTGTGTGGGGTCCACTCCATTTATCTTGGAGTGCTCTTGGGGCCACAGGCTCCAAGACCCACACTTTCTGCCCTGGTTGGTACTGAACCAAAACAGCCTTCTGATCATGCCATTGCTTCTGGAGCTCTTGGCTGGCCTGAAGGTTTTTACTGGCCTTTTTCATGTACTCAGCCATCCTTGATCTGAGGCCAAGTACATAATCCACAATATCCTGCTTAGGAGCTTTTAAAGGTTGTTCCCAACCCTCCTTTACAAGTGTGAGTGGACCCCTAACAGGGTGTCCAAAAAGAAGTTCAAAGGGGCTGAAGCCCACTCCTTTCTGGGGTACCTCCCTGTAGGCAAAAAGGAGGCATGGTAGAAGGATATCCCATCTCCTGCGGAGTTTTTCAGGGAGTCCCATAATCATGCCTTTGAGAGTTTTATTAAATCTCTCCACCAGTCCATTTGTTTGTGGGTGATAGGGTGTTGTGAACTTGTAAGTTACACCACACTCCTTCCACATGGCCTTTAAGTATGCAGACATGAAATTGCTTCCCCTGTCTGATACTACTTCCTTTGGGAAGCCCACCCTGGAAAATATTCCCAGGAGGGCCTTTGCCACTGCAGGAGCTGTAGTGGTCCTTAAAGGAATTGCTTCAGGATATCTTGTGGCATGGTCCACTACCACTAAGATAAACCTATTGCCTGAAGCAGTAGGAGGGTCAAGGGGGCCAACTATGTCAACCCCTACCCTTTCAAAGGGAACCCCAACCACAGGCAGTGGGATAAGGGGTGCCTTTGGAGTGCCACCTGTCTTGCCACTGGCTTGACAGGTTTCACAGGACTTACAAAATTCTTTTGTGTCCTCAGACATCCTAGGCCAATGAAACAGTGGTACCAATCTGTCCCAAGTTTTCATTTGACCCAGGTGCCCAGCTAAGGGAATGTCATGTGCCAGTGTTAGGAGGAACTTTCTGTACTCCTGAGGAATCACTAATCTCCTGGCAGCTCCAGGTTTAGGATCCCTATGCTCAGTGTACAAGAGGTTGTCCTCCCAGTAAACTCTGTGTGAGTCACTGACATCCCCATTAGCCTGTTTGACAGCTTTCTGTCTGAGACCCTCTAATGTGGGACAGGTTTGCTGTGCCACACTCAGCTCCTCTCTGGCAGGCCCCCCTTCACCCAAAAGCTCAGCAGTGTCTGCTTCCAGCTCCTCTGGTGTAGGTTCTGCACAGGGAGGGAATTCTTCTTCCTCAGAAGTAGAATCCACTGTAGAGGGAGGGATAGTAGGAAGTGGTTTGCTTCTACTAGCCCTAGCTTTAGGGAGCACTTGGTCCATTGTTCCAGGATCCAAGCTTCCCTGTCCTTTTTGCTTTTTGGCCTGAGCCCTTGTCAAAGCAAAAATATGCCCTGGGATGCCCAGCATTGCTGCATGGGCCTCCAACTCCACATCTGACCAAGCTGATGTCTCCAAATCGTTCCCTAATAAACAGTCTACAGGTAAATCTGAAGCTACCACAACTTTCTTTGGACCAGATACCCCCCCCCAGTTGAGATTTACAACAGCCATGGGGTGGCTTTGTGTTATGTTGTGAGCATCGGTTACTTGGTACTGGTGTCCAAGTATGTGTTGTTCAGGGTGCACCAGTTTCTCAATCACCATTGTGACACTGGCACCTGTGTCCCTGTAGGCCTGGACCTCAACACCATTTATTAGGGTTAGTTGCTTGTACTTCTCCAAGTTATGGGGGCAAGCAACCAAAGTGGCTAAGTCAATAGCCCCTTCAGAGACTAAAGTAGCCTCTGTGGTCTCCCTAATCAGACCAACCCCAACTAAATTACCAAAAGTGAGCCCAGCTACTCCCTTGGATTGGATATTAGTAGGTTTGCTCCCACCACCACTGCTATTAGTAGGGACACTAGGTGTAGCAGTAGGGGTTGTAGTGGTAGGAGCTGTGGTGCCTTTCTTTGGACAACTGGGATCTGTTGTCCAATGGCCTTTTATCTTACTTAAATAGCACCATGGTTTCTTTTCCTTGTTCTGATTAAAGGAGGATTTGGGCCCACCACCCCCACCAGAGTGTTTTTGTGGGCCTGATGAAGACTCATTTTTAGATTTGTCCCCACCCTTGTCAGAAGACTTACCATCCTTCTTTTTGTTGCCATCTTTGTCACCCCCTGTATGAACTTTTCTGTTCACTCTTGTTCTGACCCATTTGTCTGCCTTCTTTCCCAATTCTTGGGGAGAGGTCAGATCAGAGTCCACCGAGTACTGGTGCAACAAATCAGACACACAATTATTAAGAATATGCTCTCTCATGATCAAGTTATACAGGCTGTCATAATCAGTAACTTTACTGCCATGTAACCACCCCTCCAAGGCCTTCACTGCCTGGTCAATGAAATCAACCCAGTCTTGTGAAGACTCCTTTTTGGTATCTCTGAACTTTATCCTGTACTGTTCAGTGGTTAAGCCATAACCATCCAGGAGTGCATTCTTAAGAACTTGGAAATTGTTAGCATCATTTTCTTTTACAGTAAGGAGCCTATCCCTACCTTTTCCAGTAAATGATAGCCATAGGATAACAGCCCACTGCTTTTGAGGGACATCCTGTACAACACAGGCCCTCTCAAGTGCAGCAAACCACTTGTTAATGTCATCCCCCTCCTTGTAAGGGGGAACTATCTTATGCAGATTCCTGGAATCATGCTCTTTTGCAGGATGACTATGGGGAATACTGCTGCTGCCACCATGGGTATCTAAACCCATCTTCTGTCTTTCCCTCTCTATTTCTAAAGACTGTCTATCCAAATCCAGCTGTTGCTTCTTGAGCTTCAGTCTGGTTTGCTCCACTCTCAATCTATTGAGCTCCCTTTCTAACAATCTGTCATCAGGGTGGGTGGGAGGGACATTTCTAGATACAGAGGTATGATGGGAATGAACAGAAGGAGACCTGTCCCTTACAGAGGGCCCCCTAACAGCTTGGCTACCAGTATAATGTGAGAGCACACCATCAGTATGGTGTGATTCAACCTCTGTACCAACTATGCTAGACTGTCTAGTAATGGGCAGGCTGAGAAGTTTCTTTCCTGAACCTTTTCCTGGGGGAGTCCCTGGATCAGATTGAGAACCATTAGCTACTTTTTCTACAGATTGGGCACTTATGGCCTTATCCTGTACTCTAAGCATATTAATTAACAGTTCTAAAGAAGGATTCTTCCCTACACTCAAACCTCTCTCTATGCAGAGACTCCTTGCTCCTTTCCAGCTAAGGTGATCATATGCAAGTTTGGACAGTTCAACTTTTTGGCCTGTGCCAGACATTTTTTTGAGAGAGTTAAAGTGATAGACAAAGAGAAAAAAAAGTTTTCAGAACTTTTTGGAAAGACAGAAAAAACTTTTTAAATTTTTAAGAACTTTTTGAAAGTTTAGAAGTACTTTTCAGCACTTAGAAAAGAGTGAAAAGAGGAAATGCAAAACTTTTTGGTTAGGTGTACATACACTGAACTTGTTTTGTATATTTTTCTCTTATGAAAAGTACAATGACAAGAGTGGTAAGTAGTCTCAAAGCACTTATCCCACCGCTGCACAACCAATGTAGGAGGCTGGACTGGCTTGTAGTGCGTACCAAGGGGTACTTGCACCTTGCACCAGGCCCAGTTATCCCTTATTAGTGTATAGGGTGTCTAGCAGCTTAGGCTGATAGATAATGGTAGCTTAGCAAAGCAGCTCAGGCTGAACTAGGAGACGTGTGAAGCTACTACAGTACCACTTAGTGTCATATGCACAATATCATAAGAAAACACAATACACAGTTATACTAAAAATAAAGGTACTTTATTTTTATGACAATATGCCAAAGTATCTTAGAGTGTACCCTCAGTGAGAGGATAGGAAATATACACAAGATATATATACACAATAGCAAAAATATGCAGTATAGTCTTAGAAAACAGTGCAAACAATGTATAGTTACAATAGGATGCAATGGGGAAACATAGGGATAGGGGCAACACAAACCATATACTCCAAAAGTGGAATGCGAACCACGAATGGACCCCAAACCTATGTGACCTTGTAGAGGGTCGCTGGGACTATTAGAAAATAGTGAGAGTTAGAAAAATAACCCTCCCCAAGACCCTGAAAAGTGAGTGCAAAGTGCACTAAAGTTACCCTAAGGACAAAGAAGTCGTGTTAGAGGAATAATGCAGGAAAGACACAAACCAACAATGCAACAACTGTGGATTTCCAATCTAGGGTACCTGTGGAACAAGGGGACCAAGTCCAAAAGTCACAAGCAAGTCGGAGATGGGCAAATGCCCAGGAAATGCCAGCTGCGGGTGCAAAGAAGCTTCTACTGGACAGAAGAAGCTGACGTTCCTGCAGGAACGAAAAGGGCTAGAGACTTCCCCTTTGGTGGACGGATCCTACTCTCCGTCGAGAGTCGTGCAGAAGTGCTTTCCGGCCGAAAGAACGCCAACAAGCCTTGCTAGCTGCAAATCGTGCAGTTAGCATTTTTGGACGCTGCTGAGGCCCAGGAGGGACCAGGAGGTGGCAACTTGGACCAGCAAAGAGAGGGGACGTCGAGCAAGACAAGGAGCCCACTCTGAAGCCGGTAGCACCCAGAGAAGTGCCAGAAACAGCCACTACAAGGATGCGTGAAACAGTGCTCGCCGAAGTTGCACAAAGGAGTCCCACGTCGCCGGAGACCAACTTAGAAAGTCGTGCAATGCAGGTTAGAGTGCCGTGGACCCAGGCTTGGCTGTGCACAAAGGATTTCCGCCGGAAGTGCACAGGGGCCGGAGTAGCTGCAAAAGTCGCTGTTCCCAGCAATGCAGCCCAGCGAGGTGAGGCAAGGACTTACCTCCACCAAACTTGGACTGAAGAGTCACTGGACTGTGCGGGTCACTTGGACAGAGTCGCTGGATTCGAGGGACCTCGCTCGTTGTGCTGAGAAGAGACCCAAGGGACCGGTAATGCAGCTTTTTGGTGCCTGCGGTTGCAGGGGGAAGATTCCATCGACCCACGGGAGATTTCTTCGGAGCTTCTGGTGCAGAGAGGAGGCAGACAACCCCCACAGCATGGACAAGCAGGAAAACAGTCGAGAAGGCGGCAGGATCAGCGTTACAGAGTTGCAGTAGTCGTCTTTGCTACTATGTTGCAGGTTTGCAGGCTTCCAGCACGGTCAGCAGTCGATTCCTTGGCAGAAGGTGAAGAGAGAGATGCAGAGGAACTCGGATGAGCTCTTGCATTCATTATCTAAAGTTTCCCCAGAGACAGAGACCCTAAATAGCCAGAAAAGAGGGTTTGGCTACCTAGGAGAGAGGATAGGCTACTAACACCTGAAGGAGCCTATCAGAAGGAGTCTCTGACGTCACCTGGTGGCACTGGCCACTCAGAGCAGTCCAGTGTGCCAGCAGCACCTCTGTTTCCAAGATGGCAGAGGTCTGGAGCACACTGGAGGAGCTCTGGACACCTCCCAGGGGAGGTGCAGGTCAGGGGAGTGGTCACTCCCCTGTCCTTTGTCCAGTTTCGCGCCAGAGCAGGGCTAAGGGGTCCCCTGAACTGGTGTAGACTGGCTTATGCAAAATTGGGCACCTCTGTGCCCAACAAAGCATTTCCAGAGGCTGGGGGAGGCTACTCCTCCCCTGCCTTCACACCATTTTCCAAAGGGAGAAGGTGTCACACCCTCTCTCAGAGGAAGTTCTTTGTTCTGCCATCCTGGGCCAGGCCTGGCTGGACCCCAGGAGGGCAGATGCCTGTCTGAGGGGTTGGCAGCAGCAGCAGCTGCAGTGAAACCCCAGGAAGGGCAGTTTGGCAGTACCAGGGTCTGTGCTACAGACCACTGGGATCATGGGATTGTGCCAACTATGCCAGGATGGCATAGAGGGGGCAATTCCATGATCATAGACATTTTACATGGCCATATTCGGAGTTACCATTGTGAAGCTACATATAGGTAGTGACCTATATGTAGTGCACGCGTGTAATGGTGTCCCCGCACTCACAAAGTTCAGGGAATTGGCTCTGAACAATGTGGGGGCACCTTGGCTAGTGCCAGGGTGCCCTCACACTAAGTAACTTTGCACCTAACCTTTACCAGGTAAAGGTTAGACATATAGGTGACTTATAAGTTACTTAAGTGCAGTGTAAAATGGCTGTGAAATAACGTGGACGTTATTTCACTCAGGCTGCAGTGGCAGGCCTGTGTAAGAATTGTCAGAGCTCCCTATGGGTGGCAAAAGAAATGCTGCAGCCCATAGGGATCTCCTGGAACCCCAATACCCTGGGTACCTCAGTACCATATACTAGGGAATTATAAGGGTGTTCCAGTAAGCCAATGTAAATTGGTAAAAATGGTCACTAGCCTGTTAGTGACAATTTGGAAAGAAATGAGAGAGCATAACCACTGAGGTTCTGATTAGAAGAGCCTCAGTGAGACAGTTAGTCGCTACACAGGTAACACATTCAGGCACACTTATGAGCACTGGGGCCCTGGGTTACCAGGGTCCCAGTGACACATACAACTAAAACAACATATATACAGTGAAAAATGGGGGTAACATGCCAGGCAAGATGGTACTTTCCTACACAACCCCCCCCAAACGAAGGACAATAAGACTAGCCATGACCTGATGAGTCTTCATTGTCTAAGTGGAAATATCTGGAGAGTCCATCTGCATTGGAGTGGCTACTCCCAGGTCTATGTTCCACTGTATAGTCCATTCCCTGTAGGGATATGGACCACCTCAACAATTTAGGATTTTCACCTTTCATTTGTTTTAGCCAAAGTAGAGGTTTGTGGTCTGTCTGAACAATGAAGTGAGTGCCAAACAGGTATGGCCTCAACTTCTTCAGTGCCCAGACCACAGCAAAGGCCTCCCTCTCAATGGCAGACCAACGCTTTTCTCTAGGGGTCAACCTCCTACTAATAAAAGCAACAGGTTGATCCTGGCCCTCAGAATTAAGTTGTGATAGGACTGCCCCTACTCCTAATTCAGATGCATCAGTTTGGACATAGAATTTTTTAGAGTAACAAGGGCTTTTCAGGACAGGTGCAGAGCACATGGCCTGCTTCAGCTCCTCAAAAGCTTTCTGACAGTTTGCTGTCCATAATACCTTTTTAGGCATTTTCTTGGATGTGAGGTCATTAAGAGGGGCTGCAATGGAGCCATAGTTCTTAATGAACCTCCTGTAATACCCAGTGAGGCCTAGGAAGGCTCTCACCTGAGTCTGAGTGGTAGGGGGAACCCAATCAATAATTGTTTGGATTTTCCCCTGAAGTTGTGCAATCTGTTCCCCACCAACAAGGTGTCCAAGATAAACCACCTTACCCTGCCCTATCTGGCACTTTGAAGCCTTGATAGTGAGGCCTGCCTTTTGCAGGGCCTCCAAAACTTTCCATAGGTGGACCAGGTGATCATCCCAGCTGGAGCTAAAGACAGCTATATCGTCCAAATATGCTGCACTGAAAGCTTCCAGCCCTTGCAGGACTGTGTTCACCAACCTCTGAAAAGTGGCAGGTGCATTTTTCAAACCAAAAGGCATTACAGTAAACTGGTAATGTCCTCCAATGGTAGAAAATGCAGTCTTAGGTTTAGCATCTTCTGATAATTTGATCTGCCAATACCCTGCAGTCAAATCAAAAGTGCTTAGATACTTGGCAGATGCCAGTGTATCTATGAGCTCATCTGCCCTGGGTATAGGGTGAGCATCCGTTTTGGTTACCAAGTTGAGACCTCTATAGTCTACACAAAACCGCATTTCCTTCTTTCCATCTTTGGAATGGGGTTTTGGTACCAGTACCACAGGAGAAGCCCATGGACTGTCAGAGTGCTCAACCACTCCTAGTTCTAACATTTTCTGGACCTCTTGCTTTATGCAGTCCCTGACATGGTCAGGCTGCCAATAGATCTTACTTTTGACAGGTAAACTGTCTCCAGTATCTATAGTGTGCTCACACCAAGAAGTGGTACCTGGCACAGTAGAGAAGAGTTCAGAGAATTGATCTAGGAGATTTATGCAATTATCTTTCTGCTCAGCAGTAAGACAATCAGCCAAAACTACACCTTCCACAAGAGCATCTTGTTCTGTGGAAGAGAAGAGATCAGGTAGAGGATCACTGTCTTCTTCCTGTCCCTCATCAGTTGCCATGAGCAGGGTGAGATCAGCCCTGTCATAGTAGGGTTTCAGGCGGTTGACATGGAGCACCCTTAGGGGACTCCTGGCAGTGCCTAAGTCAACTAAATAGGTGACTTCTCCCTTCTTTTCAACAATTGTGTGGGGTCCACTCCATTTATCTTGGAGTGCTCTTGGGGCCACAGGCTCCAAGACCCACACTTTCTGCCCTGGTTGGTACTGAACCAAAACAGCCTTCTGATCATGCCATTGCTTCTGGAGCTCTTGGCTGGCCTGAAGGTTTGTACTGGCCTTTTTCATGTACTCAGCCATCCTTGATCTGAGGCCAAGTACATAATCCACAATATCCTGCTTAGGAGCTTTTAAAGGTTGCTCCCAACCCTCCTTTACAAGTGTGAGTGGACCCCTAACAGGGTGTCCAAAAAGAAGGTCAAAGGGGCTGAAGCCCACTCCTTTCTGGGGTACCTCCCTGTAGGCAAAAAGGAGGCATGGTAGAAGGATATCCCACCTCCTGCGGAGTTTTTCAGGGAGACCCATAATCATGCCTTTGAGAGTTTTATTAAATCTCTCCACCAGTCCATTTGTTTGTGGATGATAGGGTGTTGTGAACTTGTACGTTACACCACACTCCTTCCACATGGCCTTTAAGTATGCAGACATGAAATTGCTTCCCCTGTCTGATACTACTTCCTTTGGGAAGCCCACCCTGGAAAATATTCCCAGGAGGGCCTTTGCCACTGCAGGTGCTGTAGTGGTCCTTAAAGGAATAGCTTCAGGATATCTTGTGGCATGGTCCACTACCAACAAGATAAATCTATTGCCTGAAGCAGTAGGAGGGTCAAGGGGGCCAACTATGTCAACCCCTACCCTTTCAAGGGAACCCCAACCACAGGCAGTGGAATAAGGGGTGCCTTTGGGGTGCAACCTGTCTTGCCACTGGTTTGACAGGTTTCACAGGACTTACAAAATTCCTTTGTGTCCTCAGACATCCTAGGCCAATGAAACAATGTAACCAATCTGTCCCAAGTTTTCATTTGACCCAGGTGTCCAGCTAGGGGAATGTCATGTGCCAG
The DNA here is from genome assembly GCF_031143425.1 of Pleurodeles waltl. Taxonomy (NCBI): domain Eukaryota; kingdom Metazoa; phylum Chordata; class Amphibia; order Caudata; family Salamandridae; genus Pleurodeles; species Pleurodeles waltl. The sequence continues at coordinate 523,280,244 of NC_090446.1, forward strand.
GGTTAGGAGGAACGTTCTGTACTCCTGAGGAATCACTAATCTCCTGGCAGCTCCAGGTTTAGGATCCCTATGCTCAGTGTACAAGAGGTTGTCCTCCCAGTAAACTCTGTGAGAGTCACTGACATTCCCATTAGCCTGTTTGACAGCTTGCTGTCTGAGACCCTCTAATGTGGGACAGGTTTGCTGTGCCACACTCAGCTCCTCTCTGGCAGGCCCCCCTTCACCCAAAAGCTCAGCAGTGTCTGCTTCCAGCTCCTCTGGTGTAGGTTCTGCACAGGGAGGGAATTCTTCTTCCTCAGAAGTAGAATCCACTGTAGAGGGAGGGATAGTAGGAAGTGGTTTGCTTCTACTACCCCTAGCTTTAGGGAGCACTTGGTCCATTGTTCCAGGATCCAAGCTTCCCTGTCCTTTTTGCTTTTTGGCCTGAGCCCTTGTCAAAGCAAAAATATGCCCTGGGATGCCCAGCATTGCTGCATGGGCCTTCAACTCCACATCTGACCAAGCTGATGTCTCCAAATCGTTCCCTAATAGACAGTCTACAGGTAAATCTGAAGCTACCACAACTTTCTTTGGACCAGTAACCCCCCCCCAGTTGAGATTAACAACAGCCATGGGGTGGCTAAGTGTGTTGTTGTGAGCATCGGTTACTTGGTACAGGTGACCAAGTAGGTGTTGTTCAGGGTGGACCAGTTTCTCTATGACCATAGTCACACTGGCACCAGTGTCCCTATAGGCCTGAACCTCAACACCATTTATTAGGGGTAGCTGCTTGTACTTATCCATATTAAGGGGACAAGCAACTAAGGTGGCTAAATCAATAGCCCCCTCAGAGACTAACACAGCCTCTGTGGCCTCCCTAACAAGGCCAACCCCAACTAAGTTACCAATAGTGAGCCCAGCTACTCCCTTGGATTGGCTATTAGTAGGTTTGCTCCCACCACCACTGCTATTAGTAGGGACACTAGGTGTAGCAGTAGGGGTTGAAGTGGTAGGAAGCTTGGTGCCTTTCTTTGGACAACTGGGATCTGTTGTCCAATGGCCTTTTATTTTACATAAATAGCACCATGGTTTCTTTTCCTTGTTCTGATTAAAAGAGGATTTGGGCCCACCACCCCCACCAGAGTGTTTTTGTGGGCCTGATGAAGACTCATTTTTAGATTTGTCCCCACCCTTGTCAGAAGACTTACCATCCTTCTTTTTGTTGCCATCTTTGTCACCCCCTGCATGAACTTTTCTGTTCACCCTTGTTCTGACCCATTTGTCTGCCTTCTTTCCCAATTCTTGGGGAGAGGTCAGATCAGAGTCCACCAACTACTGGTGCAACAAATCAGACACACAATTATTAAGAATATGCTCTCTCAGGATCAAGTTATACAGGCTGTCATAATCAGTAACTTTACTGCCATGTAACCACCCCTTCAAGGCCTTCACTGAATGGTCAATGAAATCAACCCAGTCTTGTGAAGACTCCTTTTTGGTCTCTCTGAACTTTATCCTGTATTGTTCAGTGGTTAAGCCATAACCATCCAGGAGTGCATTCTTAAGAACTTGGAAATTATTAGCATAATTTTCTTTCACAGTAAGGAGCCTATCCCTACCTTTTCCACTAAATGATAGCCATAGGATAGCAGCCCACTGCCTTTGAGGGACATCCTGTACAACACAGGCCCTCTCAAGTGCAGCAAACCACTTGTTAATGTCGTCCCCCTCCTTATAAGGGGGAACTATCTTGTGCAGATTCCTGGAATAATGCTCTTTTGCAGGATGACTATGGGGAACACTGCTGCTGCCACCATGGGTTTCTAAACCCAGTTTCTGTCTCTCCTTCTCTACTTCTAAAGTCTGTCTATCCAAATCCAGCTGTTGCTTCTGGAGCTTCAGTCTGGTTTGTTCCACTCTCAATCTATTGAGCTCCCTTTCTAACAATCTGTCATCAGGGTGGGTGGGAGGGACATGCCTTGAAACAGAAGTATGGTGAGAATGGACAGAAGGAGACCTGTCCCTTACAGAAGCCACCCTAACAGCTTGGCTAACAGAAACATCACTACCAGTATGGTGAGAATAAATGCTTTTGCTATGATGTGAGACAACACTATTTATATGGTGTGGCTCATCATCATTACCAACTATGCTAGACTGTCTAGTAATGGGCAGGCTAGGAAGTTTATTTCCTGAATCTTTTCCTGGGGGAGTCCCTGGATCAGATTGAGAACCATTAGCTACTTTTTCTACAGATGGGGCACTTATGGCCTTATCCTGTACTCTAAGCATGTTAATTAACAGTTCTAAGGAAGGATTCTTCCCTACACTCAAACCTCTCTCTATGCAGAGATTCCTTGCTCCTTTCCAGCTAAGGTGATCATATGCAAGTTTGGACAGATCAACATTTTGGCCTGTGCCAGACATTTTTTAGAGAGAGTTAAAGTGATAGTAAAAGATAAAAAGTTTGTCAGAGCTTTTAGAAAGACAGAGAAAAAAAACTTTTTAAACTTTTTAGAACTTTTTAGAAAGTTAGAAGTACTTTTCAGCACTTAGAAAAGAGTGAAAAGAGGAAATGCAAAACTTTTTGGCTATGTGTATATACACTGACCTTGTTTTGTATATTTTTCTCTTATGAAAAGTACAATGACAAGAGTGGTAAGTAGTCTCAAAGCACTTATCCCACCGCTGCACAACCAATGTAGGAGGCTGGACTGGCTTGTAGTGAGTACAAAGGGGTACTTGCACCTTGCACCAGGCCCAGTTATCCCTTATTAGTGTATAGGGTGTCTAGCAGCTTAGGCTGATAGATAATGGTAGCTTAGCAGAGCAGCTTAGGCTGAACTAGGAGACGTGTGAAGCTACTACAGTACCACTTAGTGTCATATGCACAATATCATAAGAAAACACAATACACAGTTATACTAAAAATAAAGGTACTTTATTTTTATGACAATATGCCAAAGTATCTTAGAGTGTACCCTCAGTGAGAGGATAGGAAATATACACAAGATATATATACACAATAGCAAAAATATGCAGTATAGTCTTAGAAAACAGTGCAAACAATGTATAGTTACAATAGGATGCAATGGGGAAACATAGGGATAGGGGCAACACAAACCATATACTCCAAAAGTGGAATGCGAACCACGAATGGACCCCAAACCTATGTGACCTTGTAGAGGGTCGCTGGGACTATTAGAAAATAGTGAGAGTTAGAAAAATAACCCTCCCCAAGACCCTGAAAAGTGAGTGCAAAGTGCACTAAAGTTCTCCTAAGGACAAAGAAGTCGTGTTAGAGGAATAATGCAGGAAAGACACAAACCAACAATGCAACAACTGTGGATTTCCAATCTAGGGTACCTGTGGAACAAGGGGACCAAGTCCAAAAGTCACAAGCAAGTCGGAGATGGGCAAACGCCAACAAGCCTTGCTAGCTGCAAATCGTGCTGTTAGCGTTTTTGGACGCTGCTGAGGCCCAGGAGGGACCAGGAGGTCGCAAATTATACCAGCAGAGAGAGGTGACGTCGAGCAAGACAAGGAGCCCTCTCTGAAGCCGGTAGCACCCGGAGAAGTGCCAGAAACAGGCACTACAAGGATGCGTCAAACGGTGCTCGCCGAAGTTGCACAAAGGAGTCCCACGTCGCCGGAGACCAACTTAGAAAGTCGTGCAATGCAGGTTAGAGTGCCGTGGACCCAGGCTTGGCTGTGCACAAAGGATTTCCGCCAGAAGTGCACAGGGGCCGGAGTAGCTGCAAAAGTCGCGGTTCCCAGCAATACAGCCAAGCGACGTGAGGCAAGGACTTACCTCCACCAAACTTGGACTGAAGAGTCACTGGACTGAGGAGGTCACTTGGACAGAGTCGCTGGATTCGAGGGACCTCGCTCGTCGTGCTGAGAAGAGACCCAAGGGACCGGTAATGCAGCTTTTTGGTGCCTGCGGTTGCAGGGGGAAGATTCCGTCGACCCACAGGAGATTTCTTCGGAGCTTCTGGTGCAGAGAGGAGGCAGACTACCCCCACAGCATGCACAAGCAGGAAAACAGTCGAGAAGGCGGCAGGATCAGCGTTACAGAGTTGCTGTAGTCGTCTTTGCTACTATGTTGCAGGTTTGCAGGCTTCCAGCGCGGTCAGCAGTCGATTCCTTGGCAGAAGGTGAAGAGAGAGATGCAGAGAAACTCGAATGAGCTCTTGCATTCGTTATCTAAAGTTTCCCCAGAGACAGAGACCCTAAATAGCCAGAAAAGAGGGTTTGGCTACCTAGGAGAGAGGATAGGCTACTAACACCTGAAGGAGCCTATCAGAAGGAGTCTCTGACGTCACCTGGTGGCACTGGCCACTCAGAGCAGTCCAGTGTGCCAGCAGCACCTCTGTTTCCAAGATGGCAGAGGTCTGGAGCACACTGGAGGAGCTCTGGACACCTCCCAGGGGAGGTGCAGGTCAGGGGAGTGGTCACTCCCCTGTCATTTGTCCTCCAGTTTCGCGCCAGAGCAGGGCTAAGGGGTCCCCTGAACCGGTGTAGACTGGCTTATGCAAAATTGGGCACCTCTGTGCCCAACAAAGCATTTCCAGAGGCTGGGGGAGGCTACTCCTCCCCTGCCTTCACACCATTTTCCAAAGGGAGAGGGTGTCACACCCTCTCTCAGAGGAAGTTCTTTGTTCTGCCATCCTGGGCCAGGCCTGGCTGGACCCCAGGAGGGCAGATGCCTGTCTGAGGGGTTGGCAGCAGCAGCAGCTGCAGTGAAACCCCAGGAAGGGCAGTTTGGCAGTACCAGGGTCTGTGCTACAGACCACTGGGATCATGGGATTGTGCCAACTATGCCAGGATGGCATAGAGGGGGCAATTCCATGATCATAGACATGTTACATGGCCATATTCGGAGTTACCATTGTGAAGCTACATATAGGTAGTGACCTATATGTAGTGCACACGTGTAATGGTGTCCCCGCACTCACAAAGTTCAGGGAATTGGCTCTGAACAATGTGGGGGCACCTTGGCTAGTGCCAGGGTGCCCTCACACTAAGTAACTTTGCACCTAACCTTTACCAGGTAAAGGTTAGACATATAGGTGACTTATAAGTTACTTAAGTGCAGTGTAAAATGGCTGTGAAATAACGTGGACGTTATTTCACTCAGGCTGCAGTGGCAGGCCTGTGTAAGAATTGTCAGAGCTCCCTATGGGTGGCAAAAGAAATGCTGCAGCCCATAGGGATCTCCTGGAACCCCAATACCCTGGGTACCTCAGTACCATATACTAGGGAATTATAAGGGTGTTCCAGTAAGCCAATGTAAAGTGGTAAAAATGGTCACTAGCCTGTTAGTGACAATTTGGAAAGAAATGAGAGAGCATAACCACTGAGGTTCTGATTAGCAGAGCCTCAGTGAGACAGTTAGTCGCTACACAGTTAACACATTCAGGCACACTTATGAGCACTGGGGCCCTGGGTTACCAGGGTCCCAGTGACACATACAACTAAAACAACATATATACAGTGAAAAATGGGGGTAACATGCCAGGCAAGATGGTACTTTCCTACACACCTTGGCTAGTGCCAGGGTGCCCTGACACTAAGTAACTTTGCACCTAACCTTTACCAGGTAAAGGTTAGACATATAGGTGACTTATAAGTTACTTAAGTGCAGTGTAAAATGGCTGTGAAATAACGTGGACGTTATTTCACTCAGGCTGCAGTGGCAGGCCTGTGTAAGAATTGTCAGAGCTCCCTATGGGTGGCAAAAGAAATGCTGTAGCCCATAGGGATCTCCTGGAACCCCAATACCCTGGGTACCTCAGTACCATATACTAGGGAATTATAAGGGTGTTCCAGTAAGCCAATGTAAATTGGTAAAAATGGTCACTAGCCTGTTAGTGACAATTTGGAAAGAAATGAGAGAGCATAACCACTGAGGTTCTGATTAGCAGAGCCTCAGTGAGCCAGTTAGTCACTACACAGGTAACACATTCAGGCACACTTATGAGCACTGGGGCCCTGGGTTACCAGGGTCCCAGTGACACATACAACTAAAACAACATATATACAGTGAAAAATGGGGGTAACATGCCAGGCAAGATGGTACTTTCCTACATGGGTCGACGGAATCTTCCCCCTGAAACCGCAGGCACCAAAGAACTGCATCACCGGTCCTCTGGGTCGCCTCTCAGCACAACGAGCAAGGTCCCTTGAACTCAGCAACTCTGTCCAAGTGACTCCCACAGTCCAGTGACTCTTCAGTCCAAGTTTGGTGGAGATAAGTCCTTGCCTCCCCACGCTAGACTGCATTGCTGGGAACAGCGTGTTTTTCAGCTGCTCCGGCTCCTCTGCACTCTTCCAGGATTTCCTTTGTGCACAGCCAAGCCTGGGTCCCCGGCACTCTAACCTGCAGTGCACGACCTCCTGAGTTGTCCTCCAGCGTCGTGGGACCTTCCTTTGTGACTTCGGGTGAGCTCCGGTTCACTCCACTTTGTAGTGCCTGTTCCGGCACTTCTGCTGTGCTGCTTGCTTCTGAGTGGGCTCTTTGTCTTGCTGGACGCCCTCTCTGTCTCCTCACGCAATTGGCGACATCCTGGTCCCTCCTGGGCCACAGCATCATCCAAAAACCCTAACTGCAACCCTTGCAGCTAGCAAGGCTTGTTTGTGGTCTTTCTGCGTGGGAACACCTCTGCAAGCTTCTTCACGACGTGGGACATCCATCCTCCAAAGGGGAAGTTCCTAGTCCTCTTCGTTCTTGCAGAATCCACAGCTTCTACCATCCGGTGGCAGCTTCTTTGCATCCTCAGTTGGCATTTCCTGGGCATCTGCCCACTCCCGACTTTGTCGTGACTCTTGGACTTGGTCCCCTTGTTCCACAGGTACCCTTGTCCGGAAATCCATCGTTGTTGCATTGCTGGTGTTGGTCTTCCTTGCAGAATTCCCCTATCAAGACTTTTGTGCTCTCTGGGGAACTTAGGTGCCCTTTACACCTACTTTTCAGGGTCTCGGGTGGGCTATTTTTCTAACCCTCACTGTTTTCTTACAGTCCCAGCGACCCTCTACAAGCTCACATAGGTGTGGGGTTCATTCGTGGTTCGCATTCCACTTCTAGAGTATATGGTTTGTGTTGCCCCTATACCTATGTGCTCTCATTGCAATCTAGTGTGACTGTACATTGCTTGCATTGCTTTCTATTGCTATTATTGCATAATTTTGGTATTGTGTACATATATCTTGTGTATATTTGCTATCCTCATACTGAGGGTACTGACTGAGATACTTTTGGCATATTGTCATAAAAATAAAGTACCTTTATTTTTAGTATATCTGTGTATTGTGTTTTCTTATGATATTGTGCATATGACACCAGTGGTTTAGTGGGAGCTTTGCATGTCTCCTAGTTCAGCCTAAGCTGCTCTGCTAAGCTACCCTTTTCTATCAGCCTAAGCTGCTAGACACCTCTTCTACACTAATAAGGGATAACTGGACCTGGTGCAGAGTGTAAGTACCCCTTGGTACTCACTACAAACCAGGCCAGCCTCCTACACCCACCCCCTGAAGAGTGTTTAGCATTTGAAGAAGGATCTTTAGTTTTACCTTTATCCCCATGCTTATCCTGAGATTTCTCACCACCTTTCTTTTTGCCATTCTTGTCATCCCCTGTGTGAACTTTTCTGTTCACTCTTGTTCTCTCGTAGGGGATTTCCATGTATAGTCATAAGCATTGAATAGTTCAGCGCGCCTGCGGGGACCCCGGAGCACTGATGTGAATTATATTCTTAAGTGCAAACACCAGCCGTTTAAAGAAAAGGTCTGTCAAAAAACACTTAAGAATAACATTGTGCAGCCTATGTGAATAGCTACACAGGCCAAATTGTTGAAAAGAAAATCAATAGTAGTGTAAATTCATGTTCAAACACCTATTTATTCTAGAAATGTAATAACAAATACATTCTCATACTTTATTTACACCTCTGATGAGAATAAAACAATGCAGGGCAGTGTAGCCCATAGGCTGCCATTATACAGAATGTAAATAGAGCTGTGCCTTTAAGAAAAGCAAAGTCTTCCTGTTTCCCATCATGCACAGCAAAAGGCAGTTGCCTCAGTGCTTTTTTCCGGCTCCTGCTGACAGGACCCTGAAGCATTGAGCTCTACCTCACAAAAGCTTTTGTGACAGAAATTCATTGAAATATCTTCTGAATTTCATTTTCACTCGACGTTTTTACCTTTGAGTGATCATTTTCTACTGATTTCTGTTAAATTCTGACAGAATTTTGAGGTTTTTCTAGTTAGAAATGCCTTCACTTTTTGATAAATGTCCTTCTTGTGGAAGAAAGAAGGCTAAAACAGATCCACATACGGTCTGTATAATTTGTCTTCCATCCAGCCACAAACCGGAGTCGTGTGACATCTGTAAAACCTTCTCTAGAAGAACCCTTCGTGACAGAGAGAAGATCCGACTCCAGGCGAAAGAGGACAGGAGAAAAAGTGGCCATTCCACTACAGAGCGAGGAGAAGGTCAGACTTCTACCAGGGCTCAACCTGTTTCCTCCATGACTCCTTCCAGACCTGCTGAAAAACGACATAGATCTCCGACGACGTCGAGAGCGTCGACGTCGAAGCAGGGAACGGCGCCAACATGTTCGCCGTCGAGGAGTGCTTCGCCGGCGAGAAAACGACATCGTTCGCCGTCGACAGCTATTTCGCCGTCGAGGCGGCGAAGACACCCGACGTCGAGAAGATCTGGGTCGCCGTCGACACGGCGAACACAGTCCACGTCAAGGAGATCCGAGTCGGGCTCGCCGTCGACACGGCGAGGGAGATCGCCGTCGAGAGAGAGTGTTCGCCGTCGGAGGCGTTCACCGTCACTGCACCGACGTCGAGGTTCGTCGTCGAGAGGTTCTCAGCGGCGAGACGAGTCGACGTCTAGAGGCACTCGGCGTCACCGCAGTTCGACGTCGAGGAGTGCTTCGACGTCGAGAAGACCATCTAAGAGGCCTAGAAGGGTTTATACAACCTCAGAATCCTCGGCCTCGCTTATCCTACTTCCAGCATCACCACAGCTCTCACAAAGGCAGTCGCCTTTACCACAGACGCCGGTAACACCTACGGCTCCTCTTCCGGCGCCTCCTCCAGAACCTGTTCCGAGGACTCCAACGCGATCTGCAGGGCGTTCTGGTTATTCCTCGAGACGTACATCTACCTCAAGGCACCGCCGTCAATCACACCATGGACATTCTTCATCGTCCACACGAGACTACTCTCCAACCTTATCAGACTCACCATCCCCAAGAGTGTCTCCCATAGATGATGTCAACACATTTCAGGAGGTCTTAGTGAGAGGGGCAACCAAGCTGAATATCCCGCTAGCAGCTCCAGCCCAATCGACATCAGTAATCTTTGAGACCTTGCATCAAAGGACATCTTCACGACCTTTACTTCCACTGGTTCCGGGTCTTATTGAACCGGCAATGGACATTTTTCTCACGCCGGCTACAACAAAGTCTGCTCCTTCCAGACTCATTAAAAAGTACCGTCCACCAGAGCAAGATCCTCTATTCTTGAGGTCGGACCCAGTACCAGACTCGGTAGTTATAGTGGCAGCGAAGAAATCGCATTCGACGTCACCGTCTTCCTCTGCTCCCCCAGACAAAGAAAGCAGAAAGATCGATGCTGCAGGAAGAAAAGTATGCTCGACGGCATCTATCACCATGAAAGCAGCCAGTGCCACTGCTTTATTAGGGAGATATGATCGATCCCTCTGGGACTCTATACTACAGTTCTCAGAGCATCTCCCTAGGGACCAAAGGCAAGATTTCCTAGAGGTCGTGAGCGAGGGAGCAATGGTTTCTAACCAGATCATAAGTGCTGCGGCAGATGCTTCAACTCTATCCGCACATATCTATGCTCATGGTATAGCGCTCAGGAGACATGCATGGCTGCGGCTTACATCGCTTAAACCCGAAGCACAGCAGAGGATACAGAACCTGCCTTTCTCAGGCTCCACTTTATTCGGCTCTCATGCCGATGATGAGATGGCCAGAATGAAGTCGGAGCTGGATACCTTAAAAGCGGTAGGCATAGAGCGACCTAAAGAACAGCGAAAGGGATTCCGCCCATATCAAAGAAGACTGTTTACCCACAGGTATCAGGCTCCACATTGGTCGTCTTCACGCCCTCAGCAACAGCAGCAGCAGCAGCATCAGAGGGGCTTCTCCAGAAAGTCGACAAGGGGTCGTTCAACACCTCAGACCCAGACACCTCGACAAACTCCCACGTCTAGGCCCTGAATCTTTGCTTCCCCCTCCTCCGTTACCCACTCCGGTAGGGGGAAGTATCTCAAATCATCTAGACGAGTGGCTACGCATCACAACAGACGCCTGGGTATTGAATATTGTGAGACATGGTTACGCTCTCAGATTCACCAGTTCTCCACCATCTGTTCCACCCAAAACAGCCAACCACCATCTCGAAGCTCTGCAGTTAGAGGTCAATATCCTATTGCAAAAAAGAGCCATAGAACCCGTTCCCATCAGCCAACATGGGAAGGGGATTTATTCGAGATATTTCCTTGTACAGAAAAAAGACAAACAAGAGTTTCGTCCCATCTTAGATCTGAGGACAGCAAACAAATGGATTCGCAAAGAAAAATTCAGGATGTTAGCCTTACACCAAATTTACCCACATTTACGTCAGGGCGACTGGCTATGTGCGATAGATCTTTGCGACGCTTACTTCCATATCCCAGTAGCCAAGAAACATCGAACATTCCTAAGGTTCACTGTCGGAAAACGCCATTACCAATTTGCAGTTCTACCGTTCGGCCTAAAATCAGCGCCAAGGACTTTCTCCAAATGCATGGCGGTAGTAGCCGCCCACTTGAGGAAACAGCGAATATTCGTCTATCCCTATCTAGACGATTGGCTCATAAAGGCCTCCAGCTATCTCGAGGCACAGCAGCATTTCAAATGGACTCTACAACTGCTACAAAAACTTGGTCTTCAAGTCAATCTTCTGAAATCAACAGCAACACCTGTTCAGAGGTTGCATTACTTAGGGGCCATTGTAGATACCAAGCTAGGAAAGGTGTTTCCTTCGGAGGAACGACGGTTATCGATTCTCCAAAAGTGCAAACAACTGCAGGAAAGACCTCAAGCCACTGCAAGAATAATAGCTTCTCTACTGGGCTCGATGGCGTCTTGTATCCATCTGGTTCCCAATGCTCGTCTCCATATGAGACCATTGCAGGAAAATCTAGAGGATCAGTGGTGTCAACTGAGGGACGATTGGGAGAACAAAGTCCTGCTGTCTCCTCACACCCTACAATCCCTCAAGTGGTGGTGTTTGCCCAGCAATCTCTTGGTGGGGATTCCGTTCCAACAACGACCTCCATCTCAAACCATCGTAACAGATGCGTCACTGCTCGGATGGGGGGCGCACATGGAACATCTTCGAGTCCAAGGCGAGTGGTCACAGAAAGAGAGTCTCTATCACATCAACCTGCTGGAACTTCGCGCAGTCCACCTTGCGCTCAAAGCCTTCCTTCCCTCTCTGAGAACGGAAACTCTCCTTCTTCAGACAGACAACGTGGCCACTATGTACTACGTGAACAAACAAGGAGGCACCAGGTCCAGAATTTTATCCAGAGAGGCCCAGACAATCTGGCATTGGCTTCTAGCCAGGAACCTGTCGCTAGTGGCAACTCACCTGCCCGGCATCCAGAATGTTCAAGCGGATGCCCTCAGTCGGGTAATAAGCGAGAACCACGAATGGGTACTACACGACGACGTCGTTCATTCCATTTTCGCACTCTGGGGTACCCCTTCTACAGACCTATTCGCAACCCCAGAAAACAAAAAATGCCAAAACTTCGCCTCCAGATATTACCATCCAGGGACACTGGGGAATGCCCTATGGATAAGCTGGTCAGGGGCATTTCTTTACGCCTTTCCACCGCTTCCCCTGATTCCGGCAGTTCTCCAGAAGCTGTCCAATGCTCAGACCAAAATGATCCTAATTGCTCCGGAGTGGCCACGCCAGTGGTGGTTCCCAGACCTTCTTCACCGGTCACTCAAACCACACATCAGGCTACCATATCGCCCGGACCTTCTCACGAAGTTCAGAGGGCAGATATCTCATCCCAACCCCTCATCGTTGAGTTTGGCAGCATGGCTCCTGAGCTAGTGCAATATGGACATTTGAACTTACCTCAGGACTGTATGGAAATTCTGAGGGAAGCAAAACGCCCTTCCACACGATCAGCCTATGCAAGCAAGTGGAAGAGATTCTGCATTTGGTGTTTACACAACAACATTGACCCGGTTTCTTGTGGAGAACAATCTATCTTACCATACTTGTTAAGTTTGGCAAAATCGGGCTTACAACTGTCGTCAATAAAAGTTCACTTGGCGGCGATAACAGCATACAGAAAGAGTCCTTCACAAACTTCCTTTTTTCGGATTCCGATTATTAAGGATTTCCTAGAAGGTTTAAAAAAGGTTTTTCCTCCCATTAGAAAGCCTTCTCCTCCATGGGAACTGAACGTTGTCTTATCACGTCTGATGCTGCCGCCATTCGAGCCGATACACAAGGCATCGCTGCAGCATCTCACATGGAAAGCTGCTTTTCTGGTGGCAATCACTTCAGCGCGTAGGGTCAGCGAAATCCAGGCCCTTTGCGCTCAGGAACCCTACACGGTTTTTCATTCTGCAAAAGTGGTAATGAGAACTCATCCAAAATTTCTACCTAAGGTAGTCTCCGACTTCCATGTGAACCAAACAATTTCATTACCGACTTTCTTTCAGAATCCAGCTACTCCTGCTGAGAGAACTCTGCACTCTCTGGATGTAAAGAGAGTATTGAAATTTTACTTGGACAGGACAAAAAGCTTACGAAAATCACAACAGCTTTTTATTAACTATGGCCCAATCAGAACAGGTTTGGGCACATCTAAACAATCTTTATCCAGGTGGATTGTTTCATGTATAATGTTATGTTATCAGTTAGCAAACAAATCCCTTGGTGGTAGACCAAAAGCCCACTCGACCAGAGGGAAAGCAGCTACTGTAGCCTTGATGAGAAATGTCCCTTTGGCAGAAATATGCAAGGCTGCCACTTGGAGGTCGGTCCATACCTTTACTAAGCATTACTGCCTTGATACAGACGCTAGGGCAGATGCTCAGGTTGGACAGGCTTTACTCAAGAATTTGTTTGCATGATTCATGTTTTTCTCAGTATTCTTATGTCGACTCCACCGCGGTTATGGGGATGGGCTTGCTACTCTATTCAATGCTTATGACTATACATGGAAATCCCCTACGAGAGAAGGAATGGTTTCTTACCTGTAACTCCAGTTCTCTCGTAGGGGTATTTCCATGATAGTCATAAGCAACCCTCCCTCCTCCCCGGTGGAGTTGACATAGAACATGAATATTATGGAGGTGGGTACTCCAACAAATGTTTTGTTTTTTCTTCATGTCAGGTAATAGCCTCCAAAAAAGAACTGAGGCAACTGCCTTTTGCTGTGCATGATGGGAAACAGGAAGACTTTGCTTTTCTTAAAGGCACAGCTCTATTTACATTCTGTATAATGGCAGCCTATGGGCTACACTGCCCTGCATTGTTTTATTCTCATCAGAGGTGTAAATAAAGTATGAGAATGTATTTGTTATTACATTTCTAGAATAAATAGGTGTTTTAACATGAATTTACACTACTATTGATTTTCTTTTCAACAATTTGGCCTGTGTAGCTATTCACATAGGCTGCACAATGTTATTCTTAAGTGTTTTTTGACAGACCTTTTCTTTAAACGGCTGGTGTTTGCACTTAAGAATATAATTCACATCAGTGCTCCGGGGTCCCCGCAGGCGCGCGGAACTATTCAATGCTTATGACTATCATGGAAATACCCCTACGAGAGAACTGGAGTTACAGGTAAGAAACCATTCCTTCTGACCCATTTGTCTGCCTTCCTTCCCAATTCTTGGGGAGTGGTCAGATCTGAGTCTACCAAGTACTGGTGCAACAAATCAAACACACAATTGTCAAGAATATGCCCTCTCAAGATCAGATTATACAGGCTTTCATAGTCAGTCACCTTACTGCCATGTAACCAACCCTCCAAGGCCTTCACTGGACAGTCAACAAAATCTGTCCAGTCTTGAGAGGACTCTTTTCTGGTGTCTCTGAACTTAATCATGTATTGTTCAGTGGTTAAGCCAAATCCATCCAAGAGTGCACCCTTCAAAACTTTGTAGTTATTGGCATCACTTTCTCTGACAGTAAGGGGCCTATCCCTACCCTTGCCAGTGAATGATAGCCACAAGATAGCAGCCCACTGCCTTTGAGGGACCAACTTACCATACAGGCCCTCTCAAGTGCAGCAAACCACTTGTTAATGTCATACCCCTCCTTGTAAGGGGGGACTATCTTATGCCGGTTTCTGGAATCTTGCTCTCTAACAGGATTACTATCCGAAACACTGCTGCTGCCACCATGGGGAACTAACCCCAATCTCTGTCTTTCCCTCTATATCCAGGGATTCCCTGTCTAAGGCCAGCTGCTGCTGTTTAAGCTTCAGTCTGGTTCCAACCTCAGCTTTCTGAGTTCCCTTTCCATTAAGTTATCCACTGGGTGGGATGCTTGGGAATGTTTAGATACAGAGGAAATGTGGGAATTGGCAGAGAGACACCTGTCCCTAACTGGCTGGACCCTAGTAACCTGGCCTTTAGGAGTGAAAGTCGCCCTACTAATGTGTGAACCTCTCCCACTACCAGGGTCACTAAGTGACCTACTAGATGGCAGGTTTTTGTAAGAACCCTCCCCAATCTCTGCAGGGAACTCCTCTGAGTCTGACTGGGTACCTTCCCCTCCTACCTTCTCTTCCTGAGATGGGCCAGACTGGTTCTGGTCACTTTCTAAGAGCAGGTTAAAGAGAAATTATTTTGTAGGATTCTTACCAATACTTAAACCTCTTTCCAGGCAGAGACCCCTCAAACTTTTAAAGTTTTAACTCTCATAGGTTGCTTGAACAATTTTGGGAGTGGGTTCAACTGCAGCCATGATAGAAAAGGTTTAAGACAGAGAGAGAAAAAGTTTTAGAACTTTTGAAAGCACAGAGAAAAAACGTTTTCAAACTTTTTGAAAACTTGTAAAAGTTTTCAGAACTTTTCAGAAACTTAGTAGAAAGTTTTAGAGCAGAACAGTAAATTGTTTTGGTTCAATGTACATATACTGAAATATTTGGTATATGTTTTTCTTATGAAAAGCACCAAATGACAAAGTGGTAAAGCAGTTACAAGTACTCATCCCACCGCTGCCCCACCAATGTAGGAGGCTGGCGTGGCTTATAATGGGTACCTTGTGATACTTACACCTTGTGCCAGGTCCAGTTATCCCTTATTAGTAGAATAGAGGTGTTCTAGCAGCTTAGGCTGATAGAGGTAGCTATAGCAGAGCAGCTTAGGCTGAACAAGGAGACATGCAAATCAACAAGGAGACATGCAAATCTCCACTCATATCATATCGCACTATATCACAAGAAAACACAATACTCAGAGTTACTAAAAATAAAGGTACTTTATTTTAGTGACTGTAGGAAAGTACCATCTTGCCTGGCATGTTACCCCCATATTTCACTGTATACATGTTGTTTTAGTTGTATGTGTCACTGGGACCCTGCCATCCAGGGCCCCAGTGCTCATAAGTGTGCCCTGTATGTGTTCCCTGTGTGATGACTAACTGTCTCACTGAGGCTCTGCTAACCAGAACCATACTGGTTATGCTCTCTCTTTGTTTTCCAAATTGTCACTAACAGGCTAGTGACCAATTTCACCAATTCATATTGGCATACTGGAATACCCTTATAATCCCCTAGTATATGGTACTTGTAGGAAAGTACCATCTTGCCTGGCATGTATATGTGTTGTTTTAGTTTCACTGTATATGTGTTGTTTTAGTTCACTGTATATGTCACTGTATATGTGTTGTTTTAGTTGTATGTGTCACTGTGACCCTGCCGGCCAGGGCCCCAGTGCTCATAAGTGTGCCCTGTATGTGTTACCTGTGTTATGACTAACTGTCTCACTGAGGCTCTGCTATCGAGAACCTCAGTGGTTATTGTAGGAGGCTGGACTGGCGTGTAGTGAGTACCTAGGGGTACTTACACCTTGCACCAGGCCCAGTTATCCCTTATTAGTGTATAGGGTGTCTAGCAGCTTAGGCTGATAGATAATGGTAGCTTAGCAGAGCAGCTTAGGCTGAACTAGGAGACGAGTGAAGCTCCTACAGTACCACTAGTGTCATATGCACAATATCATAAGAAAACACAATACACAGATATACTAAAAATAAAGGTACTTTATTTTTATGACAATATGCCAAAAGTATCTCAGTGAGTACCCTCAGTATGAGGATAGCAAATATACACAAGATATATGTACACAATACCAAAAATATGCAGTATAGTATCAGAAAAAAATGCAAACAATGTATAGTTACAATAGGATGCAATGGGGACACATAGGGATAGGGGCAACACAAACCATATACTCCAAAAGTGGAATGCGAACCAAGAATGGACCCCAAACCTATGTGACCTTGTAGAGGGTCGCTGGGACTGAAAGAAAACAGTTAGGGTTAGAAAAATAGCTCACCCCAAGACCCTGAAAAGTGAGTGCAAAGTGCACTAAAGTTCCCCAAAGGACATAGAAGTCGTGATAGGGGAATTCTGCAGGAAAGACACAAATCAGCAATGCAACAATGATGGATTTCCAAACGAGGGTACCTGTGGAACAAGGGGACCAAGTCCAAAAGTCACAAGCAAGTCGGAGATGGGCAGATGCCCAGGAAATGCCAGATGTGGGTGCAAAGAAGCTACTACTGGGCAGTAGAAGCTGATGATTCTGCAAGAACGACAAGGGCTAGGAACTTTCCCTTTGGAGGACTGATCCATCACGCCGTGGAGAGTTGTGCAGTAGTGTTTTCCTGAAGAAATACTGCCAACAACCCTTGCTAGCTGCAAATCATTCGGTTAAGGTTTTTGGATGCTGCTGTGGCCCAGGAGGGACCAGGATGTCGCCAATTGCGTCTGGGGACAGAGGGGGCATCGAGCAAGACAAGGAGCCCTCTCAGAAGCAGGCAGCACCCACAGAAAAGCCAAAAACAGGCACTACAAAGTGGAGTGTAACGGTGCTCACCCGAAGTTGCACAAAGGAGTCCCACGCCGCCGGAGGACAACTTAGGAGGTCGTGCAATGCAGGTTAGAGTGCTGTGGACCCAGGCTGGACTGTGCACAAAGGATTTCCGCCGGAAGTGCACGGAGGCCGGAGTAGCTGCAAAAGTCGCGGTTCCCAGCAATGCAGTCTGGCGTGGGGAGGCAAGGACTTACCTCCACCAAACTTGGACTGAAGAGTCACTGGACTGTGGGAGTCTCATGGACAGAGTTGCTTGATTCAAGGGACCTCGCTCGTTGTGCTGAGAGGAGACCCAGGGTACCTGTGATGCAGTTCTTTGGTGCCTGCGGTTGCAGGGGGACGATTCCGTCGACCCACAGGAGATTTCTTCGGAGCTTCTAGTGCAGAGAGGAGGCAGACTACCCCCACAGCATGCACCACCAGGAAAGCAGTCGAGAAAGCGGCAGGATCAGCGTTACAGAGTTGCAGTAGTCGTCTTTGCTACTTTGTTGCAGTTTTGCAGGCTTCCAGCGCGGTCAGCAGTCGATTCCTTGGCAGAAGGTGAAGAGAGAGATGCAGAGGAACTCGGATGAGCTCTTGCATTCGTTATCTAAGGAAATCCCCAAAGCAGAGACCCTAAATAGCCAGAAAAGAGGGTTTGGCTACTTAGGAGAGAAGATAGGCTAGCAACACCTGAAGGAGCCTATCAGAAGGAGTCTCTGACGTCACCTGCTGGCCCTGGCCACTCAGAGCAGTGCAGTGTGCCAGCACCACCTCTGTTTCCAAGATGGCAGAGGTCTGGAGCACACTGGAGGAGCTCTGGGCACCTACCAGGGGAGGTGCAGGTCAGGGGAGTGGTCACTCTACTTTCCGTTGTCCAGTTTCGCGCCAGAGCAGGGCTGAGGGGTCCCTGAACCGGTGTAGACTGGCTTATGCAGAAATGGGCACCATCTCTGCCCATGAAAGCATTTTCCAGAGGCTGGGGGAGGCTACTCCTCCCCAGCCCTAACACCATTTTCCAAAGGGAGAGGTTGTAACACCCGCTCTCTGAGGAAGTCCTTTGTTCTGCCTTCCTGGGCCAGGCCTGGCTGGACCCCAGGAGGGCAGAAACCTGTCTGAGGGGTTGGCAGCAGCAGCAGCTGCGGGAAAGGCAGTTTGGCAGTGTCAGGGTCTGTGCTTGAGACCCGTGGGATCATGGGATTGCACCAACAATGCCAGGATGGCATAGAGGGGGCAATTCCATGATCTTAGACATGTTACATAGCCATATTCGGAGTTACCATTGTGAAGCTACACATAGGTAGTGACCTCTATGTAGTGCACGCGTGTAATGGTGTCCCCGCACTCACAAAGTCCGGGGAATTGGCCCTGAACAATGTGGGGGCACCTTTGCTAGTGCCAGGGTGCCCACACACTAAGGGGGTCATTCCAAGATTGGTGGGGGGCGGGAGCCGCCCGCCAAGCGGGAACCGCCAGAAGACCGTACCGCGGTCAAAAGACCGCGGCGGTCATTCTGGGTTTCCCACTGGGCTGGCGGGCGACCGCCAAAAGGCCGCCCGCCAGCCCAGCGGGAAACACCCTTCCACGAGGAAGCCGGCTCCGAATGGAGCCGGCGGAGTGGAAGGGGTGCGACGGGTGCAGTAGCACCCGTTGCGAATTTCAGTGTCTGCTAAGCAGACACTGAAATTCTAAGTGGGGCCCTCTTACGGGGGCCCCTGCAGTGCCCATGCCATTGGCATGGGCACTGCAGGGGCCCCCAGGGGCCCCACGACACCCCATACCGCCAGGAACATGATGGCGGTATGGGGGTCGGAATCCCCATGGCGGCGCAGCAAGCTGCGCCGCCATGGAGGATTCCCCTGGGCAGCGGAAAGCCGGCGGTACACCGCCGACTTTCCGTTTCTGCCCGCGGCTGTACCGCCGCGGTCAGAATGCCCCGCGGACCAAGGCCCTGGCGGTTTTTACCGGCAGGGTCAGAATGACCGCCTAAGTAACTTAGCACCCAGCCTTTACTAGGTAATGGTTAGACATATAGGTGACTTATAAGTTACTTAAGTGCAGTGTAAAATGGCTGTGAAATAACGTGGACGTTATTTCACTCAGGCTGCAGTGGCAGGCCTTGGTAAGAATTGTCAGAGCTCCCTATGGGTGGCAAAAGAAATGCTGCAGCCCATAGGGATCTCCTGGAACCCCAATACCCTGGGTACCTCAGTACCATATACTAGGGAATTATAAGGGTGTTCCAGTATGCCAATGTAAATTGGTAAAATTGGTCACTAGCCAACTAGTGACAATTTGAAAGAAATGAGAGCATAACCACTGAGGTTCTGATTAGCAGAGCCTCAGTGAGACAGTTAGTCATAACACAGGTAACACTTTCAGGCACACTTATGAGCACTGGGGCCTTGGCTGGCAGGTTCCCAGTGACACATACAACTAAAACAACATATATACAGTGAAAAATGGGGGTAACATGCCTGGCAAGATGGTACTTTCCTACACAACCCCCCCCCCCCCCCAAACGAAGGACAATAAGACTAGCCATGACCTGATGAGTCTTCATTGTCTAAGTGGAAATATCTGGAGAGTCCATCTGCATTGGAGTGGGTACTCCAAGGTCTATGTTCCACTGTATAGTCCATTCCCTGTAGGGATATAGACCACCTCAACAATTTAGGATTTTCACCTTTCATTTGTTTTAGCCAAAGTAGAGGTTTGTGGTCTGTCTGAACAATGAAGTGAGTGCCAAACAGGTATGGCCTCAACTTCTTCAGTGCCAGACCACAGCAAAGGCCTCCCTCTCAATGGCAGACCAACGCTTTTCTCTAGGGGTCAACCTCCTACTAATAAAAGCAACAGGTTGATCCTGGCCCTCAGATTTAAGTTGTGATAGGACTGCCCCTCCTCCTAATTCAGATGCATCAGTTTGGACATAGAATTTTTTAGAGTAACAAGGGCTTTTCAGGACAGGTGCAGAGCACATGGCCTGCTTCTGCTCCTCAAAAGCTTTCTGACAACTAGCTGTCCACAATACCTTCTTAGGCATTTTCTTGGATGTGAGGTCATTAATAGGGGCTGCAATGGAGCCATAGTTCTTAATGAACCTCCTGTAATACCCAGTGAGGCCTAAAAAGTCTCTCACCTGAGTCTGAGTAGTAGGGGGAACCCAATCTATAATAGTTTGGATTTTCCCCTAAAGTGGTGTAATCTGTTCTCCACCAACCAGGTGTCCCAGATAAACCACCTTCCCCTGCCCTATCTGGCACTTTGAAGCCTTGATAGTGAGGCCTGCCTTTTGCAGGGCCTCCAAAACTTTCCATAGGTGGACCAGGTGATCATCCCAACTGGAGCTAAAGACAGCTATATCGTCCAGATATGCTGCACTAAAAGCTTCCAGCCCTTGCAGGACTGTATTCACCAACCTCTGAAAAGTGGCAGGTGCATTTTTCAATCCAAAAGGCATTACTGTGAATTGGTAATGGCCTCCAATGGTTGAAAATGCATTTTTTGCTTTTGCATCTTCTGTTAATTTGATCTGCCAATACCTTGCAGTCAAGTCAAAAGTGGTTAGATACTTGGCAGATGCCAGTGTATCTATGAGCTCATCTGCCCTGGGTATAGGGTGAGCATCAGTTTTGGTTACCTGGTTGAGACCTCTGTAGTCTACACAAAACCGCATTTCCTTCTTTCCATCCTTGGAATGAGGTTTTGGTACAAGTACCACAGGAGAGGCCCATGGACTTTCAGAGTGCTCAACCACTCCCAGGTCTAACATTTTCTACACTTCTTGCTTTATGCAGTCTCTGACATGGTCAGGCTGCCTATAGATTTTACTTTTGACAGGCAAGCTGTCTCCAGTATCTATAGTGTGCTCACACCAAGAAGGGGTACCTGGCACAGTAGAGAAGAGTTCAGAAAACTGACCCAGGAGATTTATGCAATGGTCTTTCTGCTCAGCAGTAAGACAATCAGCCAAAACTACACCTTCCACTAGAGCATCTTGCTCTGTGGAAGAGAAGAGATCAGGGAGAGGCTTGTAGAGGGTCGCTGGGACTGTAAGAAAACAGTGAGGGTTCGAAAAATAGCCCACCCCAAGACCCTGAAAGGTAGGTGTAAAGTGCACCTACTACCCCCAGAGAGCACAGAAGTTGTGATAGGGGGATTCTGCAGGAAGAACAAACACCAGCAATGCAACAACAGTGGATTTCCGGACCTGAGTACCTGTAAGACAAGGGGACCAAGTCCAATAGTGGCGCAATGTCGAGAGTGGGCAGGAGCCCAAGAAATGCCAGCTGAGGGTGCATAGGTATAGGGGCAACACAAACCATGTACTCTAGAAGTGGAATGCGAACCACGAATGAACCCCACACCTATGTGAGCTTGTAGAGGGTCGCTGGGACTGTAAGAAAACAGTGAGGGTTAGAAAAATAGCCCACCCGAGACCCTGAAAAGTACGTGTAAAGGGCACCTAAGTTCCCCAGAGAGCACAGAAGTCGTGATAGGGGAATTCTGCAAGGAAGACCAACACCAGCAATGCAACAATGATGGATTTCCGGACAAGGGTACCTGTGGAACAAGGGGACCAAGTCCAAGAGTCACAACAAAGTCGGGAGTGGGCAGATGCCCAGGAAATGCCAACTGAGGATGCAAAGAAGCTGCCACAGGATGGAAGAATCTTGGAGCTCTGCAAGAAAGAAGAGAGCTAGGGACTTCTCCTTTGGAAGACGGATGTCCCACGTTGCAATGAAGCTTGCAGAGCTGTTCCCACGCAGAGAGACCGCAAACAAGCCTTGCTAGCTGCAAGGGTCGCGGTAGAGGTTTTTGGGTGCTGCTGTGGCCCTGGAGGGACCAGGATGTCGCCACTTGGAAGAGGAGACAGAGGGGGTGCCCAGCAACTTAGGGAGCCCTCACAGAAGCAGGCAGCACCCGCAAAACTACCTGAACAGGCACTTGGAAGTAAAGTGAACCGGAGTCCACACGAAGTCACAAAAGGGAGTCCCACGACGCCGGAGGACAACTCAGAAGGTTGTGCACTGCAGGAAAGAGTGCCGGGGACTGTGCATGAAGGAAATTCTGGAAGAGTGCACAGGAGCCGGATCAGTTACAAATCACGCGGTACCCAGCAATGCAGTCTAGCGTGGGGAGGCAAGGACTTACCTCCACCAAACTTGGACTGAAGAGTCACTGGACTGTGGGAGTCACTTGGACTGAGTTGCTGAGTTCCAGGGACCAGGCTCGTAAGGATGAGAGGGGACCCAGAGGACCAATGATGCAGGATTTTGGTGACTGTGTTAGCAGGGGGAAGATTCCGTCGACCCACGGAAGATTTCTTCAGAGCTCCTAGTGCAGGGTGAAGGCAGGCTACCCCCAGAGCATGCACCACCTGGAAACAGTTGAGAAAGCCGGCAGGATGAGGCGATACAAGGTTGCTAGTAGTCGTCTTGCTACTTTGTTGCGGTTTTGCAGGCGTCCTGAGCAGTCAGCGGTCGATCCTTTGGTAGAAGGTGAAGAGGGAGATGCAGAGGAACTCTGGTGAGCTCTTGCATTCGTTATCTAAAGAATTCCCCAAAGCAGAGACCGTAAATAGCCAGAAAAGGAGGTTCGGCTTCCAACAAAGGAGGATTGGCAACCAAGACAGGTAAGAGCCTATCAGAAGGAGTCTCTGACGTCACCTGCTGGTACTGGCCACTCAGAGCAGTCAAGTGTGCCCCCAGTACCTCTAAATCCAAGATGGCAGAGGTCTGGGACACACTGGAGGAGCTCTGGGCACCTCCCCTGGGAGGTGCAGGTCAGGGGAGTGGTCACTCCCCTTTCCTTTGTCCAGTTTCGTGCCAGAGCAGGGCTGGGGGATCCCTGAACCGGTGTAGACTGGCTTATGCAGAGATGGGCACCATCTGTGCCCATCAAAGCCTTTCCAGAGGCTGGGGAGGCTACTCCTCCCCAGCTGTAGGAGGCTGGCCTGGATTGTAGTGGGTCCCAAGGGGTACTTACACTCTGTGCCAGGTCCAGTTATCCCTTATTAGTGTAGAAGAGGTGTTTCTAGCAGCATAGGCTGATAGAAGGTAGCTATAGCAGAGCAGCTTAGGCTGAACTAGGAGACATGCAAAGCTCCCACTATACCACTGGTGTCATATGCACAATATCATAAGAAAACACAATACACAGATATACTAAAAATAAAGGTACTTTATTTTTATGACAATATGCCAAAAGTATCTCAGTGAGTACCCTCAGTATGAGGATGCCAAATATACACAAGATATATGTACACAATACCAAAAATATACAGTAATAGCAAAAGGAAGTAATGCAAGCAATGTAAAGTTACAGTAGATTGCTATAGGAGCACATAGGTATTGGGGCAACACAAACCATATATTCCAAAAGTGGAATGCGAACCACGAATGGACCCCAAACCTATCTGAGCTTGTAGAGGGTCGCTGGGACTGTAAGAAAACAGTGAGGGTTAGAAAAATAGCCCACCCCAAGACCCTGAAAAGTAGGTGCAAAGTGCACCTATATTCCCCAGAGAGCACAGAAGTCGTGATAGGGGAATTCTGCAAGGAAGACCAATACCAGCAATGCAACCAAAGTGGATTTCCGGACGAGAGTACCTGTGGAACAAGGGGACCAAGTCCAAGAGTCGTGACAAAGTCGAGAGTGCGCAGATGCCCAGGAAATGCCAGCTGAGGGTGCAAAGAAGCTGCCACCGTATGGTAGAAGCTGTGGATTCTGCAAGAACGAAGAGGGCTAGAAACTTCCCCTTTGGAGGACGGATGTCCCACGTCATGTAGAAGCTTGGAGAGGTGTTC
The DNA here is from genome assembly GCF_031143425.1 of Pleurodeles waltl. NCBI lineage: Eukaryota > Metazoa > Chordata > Amphibia > Caudata > Salamandridae > Pleurodeles > Pleurodeles waltl. Next base: position 523,304,188 of record NC_090446.1, read on the forward strand.
CCACGCAGAAAGACCGCAAACAAGCCTTGTTAGCTGCAAGGGCCGCGGTTAGGGTTTTTGGATGCTGCTGTGGCCCAGGAGGGACCAGGATGTCGCCACTTGGATGAGGAGACTGAGGGGGCGCCCAGCAAGTGAGGAAACCCTCACAGAAGCAGGCAGCACCCGCAGAAGTACCGGAACAGGCACTTGGAAGAGGAGGGAACCGGAGTCCACCCAAAGTCAGAAAAGGGAGCCCCATGACACCGGAGGAGAACTCAGAAGGTTGTGCACTGCAGGTTAGAGTGTCAGGGACCCAGGCTTGGCTGTGCACAAAGGAAATCCTGGAAGAGTGCCCTTGAGCCGGAGCAGCTTCAAATCACGCTTTACCCAGCAATGCAGTCTAGCGTGGGGAGGCAAGGACTTACCTCCACCAAACTTGGACTGAAGAGTCACTGGACTGTGGGAGTCACTTGGACAGAGTTGCTGAGTTCCAGGGACCACGCTCGTCGTGCTGAGAGGGGACCCAGAGGACCGGTGATGCAGTCTTTTGTTGCCTGCGGTTGCAGGGGGAAGATTCCGTCAACCCACGGGAAATTTCTTCTGAGCTCCTGGTGCAAGAAGGAGGCAGGCTACCCCCAGAGCATGCACCACCAGGAAACAGTCGAGAAGGCGGCAGGATCAGCGATACAAGGTTGCAGTAGTCGTCTTTGCTACTTTGTTGCGGTTTTGCAGGCGTCCTGAGCAGTCAGCGGTCTATCCTTTGGCAGAAGGTGAAGAGAGAGATGCAGAGGAACTCTGATGAGCACTTGCATTCGTTATCTAAAGAATTCCCCAAAGCAGAGACCCTAAATAGCCACAAAAGGAGGTTTGGCTACCCAGGAAGGAGGATAGGCTAGCAACACAGGTAAGAGACTATCAGGAGGAGTCTCTGACATCACCTGCTGGCACTGGCCACTCAGAGCAGTCCAGTGTGCCAGCAGCACCTCTGTTTCCAAGATGACAGAGGTCTGGAGCACACTGGAGGAGCTCTGGGCACCTCCCCTGGGAGGTGCAGGTCAGGGGAGTGGTCACTCCCCTTTCCTTTGTCCAGTTTCGCGCCAGAGCAGGGCTGGGGGATCCCTGAACCGGTGTAGACTGGCTTATGCAGAGATGGGCAGCATCTGTGCCCATCAAAGCATTTCCAGAGGCTGGGGGAGGCTACCCCTCCCCAGCCCTCACACCTATTTCCAAAGGGAGAGGGTGTAACACCCTCTCTCAGAGGAAATCCTTTGTTCTGCCTTCATGGGCCAGGGCTGCCTGGACCCCAGGAGGGCAGAAACCTGTCTGAGGGGTTGGCAGCAGCTACAGTGGAGATTCCGGAAAGGCAGTGTGGCAGTACCCGGGTACTATGCTAGAGACCCGGGGGATCATGGAATTGTTCCCTCAATGCCAGAATGGCATTGGGGTGACAATTCGATGATCTTAGACATGTTACATGGCCATGTTCGGAGTTACTCATTGTGACGCTATACATAGGTAGTGACCTATGTATAGTGCACACGTGTAATGGTGTCCCCGCACTCACAAAGTCCGGGGAATTTGCCCTGAACGATGTTCGGGCACCTTGGCTAGTGCCAGGGTGCCCACACACTAAGTAACTTTGCACCCAACTTTCACCATGTGAAGGTTAGACATATAGGTGACTTATAAGTTACTTAAGTTCAGTGGTAAATGGCTGTGAAATAATGTGGACGTTATTTCAAATCAAATCAAATCATTAACATTTATAAAGCGCGCTACTCACCCGTGCGGGTCTCAAGGCGCTAGGGGGGAAAGGGGGGGTTATCGCTGCTCGAACAGCCAAGTCTTTAGGAGTCTCCGGAAAGCGGAGTGGTCCTGGGTGGTCCTGAGGCTGGTGGGGAGGGAGTTCCAGGTCTTGGCCGCCAGGAAGGAGAAAGATCTCCCACCCGCCGTGGAGCGGCGGGTGCGAGGGACGGCAGCAAGTGCGAGGCCAGCGGAGCGGAGGGGGCGGGTGGGGACGTAGAAGCTGAGGCGTCTGTTGAGGTATTCCGGTCCCTTGTTGTGGAGGGCTTTGTGTGCGTGGGTGAGAAGACGGAAGGTGATCCTTTTGCTGACTGGGAGCCAATGCAGGTGTCTCAGGTGTGCGGAGATGTGGCTGTTGCGGGGTACGTCGAGGATGAGGCGGGCCGAGGCGTTTTGGATGCGTTGCAGGCGGTTTTGGAGTTTGGCGGTGGTCCCGGCGTAGAGGGTGTTGCCGTAGTCCAGGCGACTCGTGACAAGGGCGTGGGTCGCGGTTTTTCTGGTGTCGGCGGGGATCCAGCGGAAGATCTTGCGGAGCATGCGGAGAGTGAGGAAGCAGGCGGAGGACACGGCGTTGACTTGCTTGGTCATGGTGAGAAGAGGGTCCAAGATGAAGCCGAGGTTGCGGGCGTGGTCTGCGGGGGTCGGTGCGGTGCCGAGGGCCGTGGGCCACCAGGAGTCGTCCCAGGCGGACGGGGTGTTGCCGAGGATGAGGACTTCCGTTTTTTCAGAGTTCAGCTTTAGGCGGCTGAGCCTCATCCACTCATATTTCACTCAGGCTGCACTGACAGGCCTGTTTAAGAATTGTCAGAGCTCCCTATGGGTGGCAAAAGAAATGCTGCAGCCCATAGGGATCTCCTGGAACCCCAATACCCTGGGTACCTCAGTACCATATACTAGGGAATTTTAAGGGTGTTCCAGTATGCCAATGTGAATTGGTGAAATTGGTCACTAGCCTGTTAGTGACAATTTGGAAAGCAGAGAGAGCATAACCACTGAGGTTCTGGTTAGCAGAGCCTCAGTGAGACAGTTAGGCATCACACAGGGAACACATACATATAGGCCACAAACTTATGAGCACTGGGGTCCTGGCTAGCAGGGTCCCAGTGACACATAACAAACATACTGACAACATAGGGTTTTCACTATGAGCACTGGGCCCTGGCTAGCAGGATCCTAGAGAGACAGTGAAAACACCATGACATATACTCACAAACAGGCCAAAAGTGGAGGTAACAAGGCTAGAAAGTGGCTACTTTCTCACAGCACCAGTGTCGTATTTTGGGTTTTTCAGGTGAAGTCTAGTCATCACTTATGGGCATGCACTTCCAGAGGACTCACCTCTTTGGGGAGAAGGAAGATTCTGCCCGGGAGTGGTTCAATGAGAGTAGTGCCACAGTGTGCTCCCATGGCTTATGTGCACCGCCACTCCAGCTGCATCAGCCCTACCAGTTTCCAGGTTCAGCAGAGGCACCCAATGCAGGGTGCAGTCACGAGGGCTTACAACACTGGTCCTTTCACACCACCAGGTCTGAGCTAGCAACGGAGGTTAGGGGGAAAAGAAGGATCACCCCAAATGCAGGCTCGAACCTCCAATGTCCCCTAAAGTGCAATGGCTGCTTGTTGCTCCGAGCTCAGTCTCGGCCAAACCCCCTGGCTGTCATTTTGAGATTCTGCATCTCTCACGCTGTACTTCGCAGCCACGGCTGTCTAATAGTCTGCATACTCACTTTTGAAGGATGACTGGTAGTCTGTTTCTCCACACTACAATGTATTTGCTTACAGATCTTAATGGGGTTTGAAATGACACAAGATATCAGAACGGATGATTGGGTGATTGAAAGTCGCTAATTCAAGCATCTGCTATTTTAGCTTGTTGGCCATAACCCCCTGTGGGGCAATTTTTAACTTTTGACATACTGTTTGATTTTAGATTATTATTTCACTTTCTTTAGATAGATGACTGATCCTTGAATTTGTCTGTCCGGACTTTGGATAGTCTCTCTTCTATGCCTGAATCCTTGTTTTCTTTATGGTTCTCTTCTGTACGAATGATCTCTAATATGTAGAGTTTCTCTTTTTGGAGAGTCTTTCTTATATTTAGACCAACTTTCCTTTTCTTTCAGAAATTTAATTCTGTCTTTTCATAAATCCGTTATGTTTCAACATGATTTCCTTAGTCTTCTAAAGATAACATCTTTTGGTGGATTTTGTTTCTTTTTGGAAACTATTATTTTGATTATCTGTCTTGGCAGTGGGTTTGATGCCAGGGAATTTAGAAGTTTTAAACGCCTAGGGGCCTATCCACAATCTGCAATTTGTAGTACGATTAGTACTGCTATAATAGTACTACTAAAGTACTATTGCTGGTCACAAACCTATCACTGTAAATCTCCACCTCCCCCTTTCTTAACATTTTTATGGGACATCCTCACACATGTACGATTACTACTCAGTAGTAAATGTTGGATGGACTATAAGCAGTTGCTGGGTAAAAGGGCATTCTTAGAAGTAAAGAGGAATTTGGAGAAGTGTCCAGTTCCACCCACAAAAGGGTAAGTCCTTTTGAATTCACTTGCTGCTCTTCTAAAGTTATGACAGACATAAAGGGTCCATCACCACACATGGCCAAACACGAGTTCTGCAACACCCTCACATAGAAAATAAGGAAAGTAGGAAATAATGTTGAACTCAATTAAATGATTTAACATAGTTAACAATATGAATAAAAATAATTTGATGTTTAATTGAATCTAAAATAAAGCACATGTATTATATAATTACAGATATTTTACAACCTTCTTTGAACTTATTAATGTACGTAACATTGTTTTTGATTAAATTCTAAATAAATTGCTTTTCAATAATTCTATACGCTACTTCCAATAATTATTAATGCTTAATAAGAACATTTTATTTTTAAGGTTAGTTGGAAATGTATTTTTGAATTCAAACTTCTAAACAACATGTTTAATTTAATATATTTAAATTCATTGGCGATGTATTTCAAAATTAAAGTAATAGGGGGTTATTCTAACTTTGGAGGAGTGTTAATCCGTCCCAAAAGTGACGGTAAAGTGACGGATATACCACCAGCCGTATTACGAGTTCCATAGGATATAATGGACTCGTAATACGGCTGGTGGTAAATCCGTCACTTTTCCGTCACTTTTGGGACGGATTAACACCTCCTCCAAAGTTAGAATAACCCCCATAGTGTGTTAGCATTTTTATTTAAACATTTAAAATATGTATACAAATTTGTTTTGCATTAATATTTAACATGTGTAGGAGGCTGGACTGGCTTGTAGTGAGTACCAAAGGGTACTTGCACCTTGCACCAGGCCCAGTTATCCCTTATTAGTGTATAGGGTGTCTAGCAGCTTAGGCTGATAGATAATGGTAGCTTAGCAGAGCAGCTTAGGCTGAACTAGGAGATGTGTGAAGCTACTACAGTACCACCTAGTGTCATATACACAATATCATAAGAAAACACAATACACAGTTACACTAAAAATAAAGGTACTTTATTTTTATGACAATATGCCAAAGTATCTTAGAGTGTACCCTCAGTGAGAGGATAGGAAATATACACAAGATATATATACACAATAGCAAAAATATGCAGTATAGTCTTAGAAAACAGTGCAAACAATGTATAGTTACAATAGGATACAATGGGGAAACATAGGGATAGGGGCAACACAAACCAAAAGTGGAATGCGAACCACGAATGGACCCCAAACCTATGTGACCTTGTAGAGGGTCACTGGAACTATTAGAAAATAGTGAGAGTTAGAAAAACAACCCTCCCCAAGACCCTGAAAAGTGAGTGCAAAGTGCACTAAAGTTCCCCTAAGGACAAAGAAGTCGTGTTAGAGGAATAATGCAGGAAAGACACAAACCAACAATGCAACAATGCTGGATTTCCAATCTGGGGTACCTGTGGAACAAGGGGACCAAGTCCAAAAGTCACAAGCAAGTCGGAGATGGGCAGATGCCCAGGAAATGCCAGCTGCGGGTGCAAAGAAGCTTCTACTGGACAGAAGAAGCTGCGGTTTCTGCAGGAACACAAAGGGCTAGAGACTTCCCCTTTGGAGGACGGATCCCACTCGCCTTGTAGAGTCGTTCAGAAGTATTTTCCTGCCGAAAGAACGCCAACAAGCCTTGCTAGCTGCAAATCGTGCGGTTAGCGTTTTTGGATGCTGCTGTGGCCCAGGAGGGACCAGGAGGTCGCAAATTGGACCAGGAGGTAGAGGGGACGTCGAGCAAGACAAGGAGCCCTCTCAGCAGCAGGTAGCACCCAGAGAAGTGCCAGAAACAGGCACTACGAGGATGCATGAAACGGTGCTCACCCGAAGTTACACAAAGGAGTCCCACGTCGCCGGAGACCCACTTAGAAAGTCGTGCAATGCAGGTTAGAGTGCCGTGGACCCAGGCTTGGCTGTGCACAAAAGATTTCCGCCGGAAGTGCACATGGGCCGGAGTAGCTTCAAAAGTCGCGGTTCCCAGCAATGCAGTCTAGCGAGGTGAGGCAAGGATTTACCTCCACCAAACTTGGACTGAAGAGTCACTGGACTGTGGGGGCCACTTGGACAGAGTTGATGGATTCGAGGGACCTCGCTCGTCGTGCTGAGAGGAGACCCAAGGGACCGGTAATGCAGCTTTTTGGTGCCTGCGGTTGCAGGGGGAAGATTCCGTCGACCCACGGGAGATTTCTTCGGAGCTTCTAGTGCAGAGAGGAGGCAGACTGCCCCCACAGCATGCACCACCAGGAAAACAGTCGAGAAGGCGGCAGGATCAGCGTTACAGAGTTGCAGTAGTCGTCTTTGCTACTATGTTGCAGGTTTGCAGGCTTCCAGCGCGGTCAGCAGTCGATTCCTTGGCAGAAGGTGAAGAGAGAGATGCAGAGGAACTCGGATGAGCTCTTGCATTCGTTATCTCTAGTTTCCCCAGAGACAGAGACCCTAAATAGCCAGAAAAGAGGGTTTGGCTACCTAGGAGAGAGGATAGGCTAGCAACACCTGAAGGAGCCTATCAGAAGGAGTCTCTGACGTCACCTGGTGGCACTGGCCACTCAGAGCAGTCCAGTGTGCCAGCAGCACCTCTGTTTCCAAGATGGCAGAGGTCTGGAGCACACTGGAGGAGCTCTGGACACCTCCCAGGGGAGGTGCAGGTCAGGGGAGTGGTCACTCCCCTTTCCTTTGTCCAGTTTCACGCCAGAGCAGGGCTAAGGGGTCCCCTGAACCGGTGTAGACTGGCTTATGCAGAATTGGGCACATCTGTGCCCAAGAAAGCATTTCCAGAGGCTGGGGGAGGCTACTCCTCCCCTGCCTTCACACCATTTTCCAAAGGGAGAGGGTGTCACACCCTCTCTCAGAGGAAGTTCTTTGTTCTGCCATCCTGGGCCAGGCCTGGCTGGACCCCAGGAGGGCAGATGCCTGTCTGAGGGGTTGGCAGCAGCAGCAGCTGCAGTGAAACCCCAGGAAGGGCAGTTTGGCAGTACCAGGGTCTGTGCTACAGACCACTGGGATCATGGGATTGTGCCAACTATGCCAGGATGGCATAGAGGGGGCAATTCCATGATCATAGACATGTTACATGGCCATATTCGGAGTTACCATTGTGAAGCTACCTATAGGTAGTGTCCTATATGTAGTGCACGCGTGTAATGGTGTCCCCGCACTCACAAAGTCAGGGAAATTGGCCCTGAACAATGTGGGGGCACCTTGGCTAGTGCCAGGGTGCCCTCACACTAAGTAACTTTGCACCTAACCTTTACCAGGTAAAGGTTAGACATATAGGTGACTTATAAGTTACTTAAGTGTAGTGTAAAATGGCTGTGAAATAACGTGGACGTTATTTCACTCAGGCTGCAGTGGCAGGCCTGTGTAAGAATTGTCATAGCTCCCTATGGGTGGCAAAAGAAATGCTGCAGCCCATAGGGATCTCCTGGAACCCCAATACCCTGGGTACCTCAGTACCATATACTAGGGAATTATAAGGGTGTTCCAGTAAGCCAATGTAAATTGGTAAAAATGGTCACTAGCCTGTTAGTGACAATTTGGAAAGAAATGAGAGAGCATAACCACTGAGGTTCTGATTAGCAGAGCCTCAGTGAGACAGTTAGCCACTACACAGGTAACACATTCAGGCACACTTATGAGCACTGGGGCCCTGGGTTACCAGGGTCCCAGTGACACATACAACTAAAACAACATATATACAGTGAAAAAGGGGGTAACATGCCAGGCAAGATGGTACTTTCCTACACAACCCCTGTAGGAGGCTGGACTGGCTTGTAGTGAGTACCAAGGGGTACTTGCACCTTGCACCAGGCCCAGTTATCCCTTATTAGTGTATAGGGTGTCTAGCAGCTTAGGCTGATAGATAATGGTAGCTTAGCAGAGCAGCTTAGGCTGAACTAGGAGACGTGTGAAGCTACTACAGTACCACTTAGTGTCATATGCACAATAACATAAGAAAACACAATACACAGTTATACTAAAAATAAAGGTACTTTATTTTTATGACAATATGCCAAAGTATCTTAGAGTGTACCCTCAGTGAGAGAATAGGAAATATACACAAGATATATATACACAATAGCAAAAATATGCAGTATAGTCTTAGAAAACAGTGCAAACAATGTATAGTTACAATAGAATGCAATGGGGAAACATAGGGATAGGGGCAACACAAACCATATACTCCAGAAGTGGAATGCGAACCACGAATGGACCCCAAACCTATGTGACCTTGTAGAGGGTCGCTGGGACTATTAGAAAATAGTGAGAGTTAGAAAAATAACCCTCCCCAAGACCCTGAAAAGTGAGTGCAAAGTGCACTAAAGTTCCCCTAAGGACAAAATAGTCGTGTTAGAGGGAAAATGCAAGGAAAACACAAATCAGCAATGCAACAACGATGGATTCCTGACTGAGGGTACCTGTGGAACAAGGGGACCAAGTCCAAAAGTCACAAGCAGCTCGGAGATGGGCAGATGCCCAAGAAATGCCAGCGGTTGGTGCAAAGAAGCTCTTACTAGGCTGAAGAACTGTGAATACTGCAGGAACGACAAGGGCTAGAGACTTCCCCTTTGGAGGATGGATCCCGCACGCCTTGGAGAGTCGTGCAGAAGTGTTTTCCCGCCGGATGGACGCCAACAAGCCTTGCTACACGCAAATCGTGCGTTTGGCGTTTTTGGACGCTGCTGGGGCCCAGGAGGGACCAGGAGGTCGCAAATTGGACCTGCGGAGAGAGGGGACGTCGAGCAAGACAAAGAGCCCTCACTGAAGCAGGTAGCACCCAGAGAAGTGCCAGAAACAGGCACTACGAGGATGCGTGAAACGGTGCTCGCCGAAGTTGCACAAAGGAGTCCCACGTCGCCGGAGACCAACTTAGAAAGTCGTGCAATGCAGGTTAGAGTGCCGTGGACCCAGGCTTGGCTGTGCACGAAGGATTTCCGCCGGAAGTGCACAGGGGCCGGAGAAGCTTGCAAAGTCGCGGTTCCCAGCAATGCAGCCCAGCGAGGTGAGGCAAGGACTTACCTCCACCAAACTTGGGCTGAAGAGTCACTGGACTGTGGGGGTCACTTGGACAGCGTCGCTGGATTCGAGGGACCTCGCTCGTCGTGCTGAGAGGAGACCCAAGGGACCGGTAATGCAGCTTTTTGGTGCCTGCGGTTGCAGGGGGAAGATTCCGTCGACCCACGGGAGATTTCTTCGGAGCTTCTGGTGCAGAGAGGAGGCAGACTACCCCCACAGCATGCACAAGCAGGAAAACAGTCAAGAAGGCGGCAGGATCAGCGTTACAGAGTTGCAGTAGTCATCTTTGCTACTATGTTGCAGGTTTGCAGGCTTCCAGCGCGGTCAGCGGTCGATTCCTTATCAGAAGGTGAAGAGGGAGATGCAGAGGAACTCGGCTGAGCTCATGCATTCGTTATCTAAAGTTTCCCCAGAGACAGAGACCCTAAATAGCCAGAAAAGAGGGTTTGGCTACCTAGGAGAGAGGAAAGGCTACTAACACCTGAAGGAGCCTATCAGCAGGAGTCTCTGACGTCACCTGGTGGCACTGGCCACTCAGAGCAGTCCAGTGTGCCAGCAGCACCTCTGTTTCCAAGATGGCAGAGGTCTGGAGCACACTGGAGGAGCTCTGGACACCTCCCAGGGGAGGTGCAGGTCAGGGGAGTGGTCACTCCCCTTTCCTTTGTCCAGTTTCGCGCCAGAGCAGGGGCTAAGGGGTCCCTGAACCGGTGTAGACTGGCTTATGCAGAATTGGGCACATCTGTGCCCAACAAAGCATTTCCAGAGGCTGGGGGAGGCTACTCCTCCCCTGCCTTCACACCATTTTCCAAAGGGAGAGGGTGTCACACCCTCTCTCAGAGGAAGTTCTTTGTTCTGCCATCCTGGGCCAGGCCTGGCTGGACCCCAGGAGGGCAGCTGCCTGTCTGAGGGGTTGGCAGCAGCAGCAGCTGCAGAGAAACCCCAGGAAGGGCAGTCTGGCAGTACCAGGGTCTGTGCTACAGACCACTGGGATCATGGAATTGTACCAACAATGCCAGGATGGCATAGAGGGGGCAATTCCATGATCATAGACATGTTACATGGCCATATTCGGAGTTACCATGGTGAAGCTACATATAGGTAGTGACCTATATGTAGTGCACGCGTGTAATGGTGTCCCCGCACTCACAAAGTTCAGTTAATTGGCCCTGAACAATGTGGGGGCACCTTGGCTAGTGCCAGGGTGCCCTCACACTAAGTAACTTTGCACCTAACCTTTACCAGGTAAAGGTTAGACATATAGGTGACTTATAAGTTACTTAAGTGCAGTGTAAAATGGCTGTGAAATAACGTGGACGTTATTTCACTCAGGCTGCAGTGGCAGGCCTGTGTAAGAATTGTCAGAGCTCCCTATGGGTGGCAAAAGAAATGCTGCAGCCCATAGGGATCTCCTGGAACCCCAATACCCTGGGTACCTCAGTACCATATACTAGGGAATTATAAGGGTGTTCCAGTAAGCCAATGTAAATTGGTAAAAATGGTCACTAGCCTGTCAGTGACAATTTGAAAGTAATGAGAGAGCATAACCACTGAGGTTCTGGTTAGCAGAGCCTCAGTGAGACAGTTAGGCACCACACAGGGAACATATACATGCACACCTATGAGCACTGGGGCCCTGTGTGACAGGGTCCCAGTGACACTTACATATAGGCCACAAACCTATGAGCACTGGGGTCCTGACCAGCAGGATCCCAGTAACACATAACAACCATACTGAAAACATAGTGTTTTCACTATGAGCACTGAGGCCTGGCTATCAGGATCCCAGTGAGACAGTGAAAACAGTGACAAACATCCTGACATACACTCACAAACAGGCCAAAAGTGGGGGTAACAAGGCTAGAAAGAGGCTACCTTCTCACACAACCCCCCCCCAAACGAAGGACAATAAGGCTAACCTTGGCCAGTTGAGACTTTATTGTCTAAGTGGTGATAAGTAGAGAGTAGCTCTGCAATAGACTGGTTACTCCCTTTATCATCCACTATATGGTTACTTCCCTGTGGGGATGTAAACCACCCTGTTTGAAGTTTTTTAGCTAAGCAACAATGTGAAGATGTATTTTCAGAGTTTCTATCAGTAAGTTTTAGTTTAGAGCAGTGGGAATTGTCCACTGAACCTATTTGTAGTGATGGAAATGCCAGACAGGGATGCTGTCTCAGAAAAGCCATAGCTGGGCAAAAACTTTGTCCATATGGCTGGAAGAGAGAACAGGGATGCTGTTTCTCTTGGGTTGGAGCAGGGCAGGGATGCTGTCCTATCAGCTCCACACTAGGGCAGGGATGCTGTCCTAAGTGTTGTGAGGCAGTGCAGAGTTTCTGCACTAAAGTTTCTCTGGGAGGGTTGGAGGGATGCTCCATGTTAACTAAAATGGTGCTCTTTTTCTCACCAATGTTAGTTATCCCACAGAGAGGTACTTCCACCTCAGGGAGTCCAGCTTTTCCAGCTGATGATTCCCTTGGAACAGGTGCCACCCCAGGAGAGGTTTCTCCCACCACAGGAATAGTATCCTGAATGGTAGGGTGGTTAGGGGATACTGTGATACCCTTTTTACCTGTTGATGGAGGGGGATCCTGAGTTTTCAGGCCTTCTCTCCTTTGCTTTTTCATTTCACTTGAAATGAGAGGGAACAATTCCTCAGGGATGCCCAGCATGGCTGCATGGGCATAAAACTCTACATCAGCCCAACTTGAGGCCTCTAGGTCATTACCTAAGAGACAGTCTACAGGTAAGCTAGGTGATACCACCACCTGCTTAGGGCCAGTAACTCCACCCCAACTAAACTGAATTATAGCTAAGGGAAGAAACTTAGTGGAGTTATGGACATCAATAATCTTATACTGTTGTCCAATGATGTGTTGTTCAGGAGGCACTAGGTTTTCAGTCACCAAAGTGAAACTGGCACCTGTGTCCCTGTAGGCCAAGGCCTCAACACCATTTATTGAAACTGTCTGCCTGTACTTATGCATTGTAAGGGGACAAGCAGCCAGTGTGGCAAGGCCAATGCCACTAGGTGTGACAGAAACTGTCTTGGGACTGATTACATCAGTTTCCACTATGGACCCATAAGTGAACCCAACTACACCCTTTGCTTGACTGTTGCCAGCAGTCCCACCACTAGTACCACTACTGCTAGGGGCACTAGAGCTTGATGTATTAGTGGTGGTAGGCTCAGGGGGTTTACCTGGACAGGACTTATCCCCTGGCCTATGGCCTCTGTTTTTACACACAAAGCACCAAGGCTTTTTAATGAGTGCAGGTTGGGAAGAAGAGGAAGAATTTGTTTTATCCCCACCCTCTGAAGAGTGTTTAAGATTTGAAGTGGGATCTTTGGTTTTACCCTTATCCCCATGCTTATCTTGAGATTTTTCACCATCTTTCTTCTTATTGCCATCTTTGTCACCCCCTGTATGAACTTTTCTGTTCACCCTTGTTCTGACCCATTTGTCTGCCTTCTTTCCCAATTCTTGGGGAGAGGTCAGATCAGAGTCTACCAGGTACTGGTGCAACAAATCAGACACACAATTATTAAGTATATGCTCTCTCAGGATTGTGTTATACAGGCTTTCATAATCAGTAACTTTACTGCCATGTAACCACCCCTCCAAGGCCTTCACTGAATGGTCAATGAAATCAACCCAGTCTTGTGAAGACTCCTTTTTGGTCTCTCTGAACTTTATCCTGTACTGTTCAGTGGTTAAGCCATAACCATCCAGGAGTGCATTCTTAAGAACTGTAAAATTATTGGCATCATTTTCTTTCACAGTAAGGAGCCTATCCCTACCTTTTCCACTAAATGATAGCCATAGGATAGCAGCCCACTGCCTTTGAGGGACATCCTGTACAACACAAGCCCTCTCAAGTGCAGCAAACCACTTGTTAATGTCATCCCCCTCCTTATAAGGGGGAACTATCTTGTGCAGATTCCTGGAATCATGCTCTTTTGCAGGATGACTATGGGGAATACTGCTGCTGCCACCATGGGTATCTAAACCCAACTTCTGTCTTTCCCTCTCTACTTCTAAAGACTGTCTATCCAAATCCAGCTGTTGCTTCTTGAGCTTCAGTCTGGTTTGTTCCACTCTCAATCTATTGAGCTCCCTTTCTAACAATCTGTCATCAGGGTGGGTGGGAGGGACATTTCTAGATACAGAGGTATGATGGGAATGAACAGAAGGAGACCTGTCCCTTACAGAGGGCACCCTAACAGCTTGGCTACCAGTATAATGTGAGAGCACACCATTAGTATGGTGTGATTCAACCTCTGTACCAACTATGCTAGACTGTCTAGTAATGGGCAGGCTGAGAAGTTTCTTTCCTGAACCTTTTCCTGGGGGAGTCCCTGGATCAGATTGAGAACCATTAGCTACTTTTTCTACAGATTGGGCACTTATGGCCTTATCCTGTACTCTAAGCATATTAATTAACAGTTCTAAGGAAGGATTCTTCCCTACACTCAAACCTCTCTCTATGCAGAGACTCCTTGCTCCTTTCCAGCTAAGGTGATCATATGCAAGTTTGGACAGTTCAACATTTTTTCCTGTGCCAGACATTTTTTGAGAGAGTTAAAGTGATAGAAAAAGAGAAAAAAGTTTCCAGAACTTTTTGGAAAGACAGAAAAAAACTTTTTAAACTTTTAAGAACTTTTTGAAAGTTTAGAAGTACTTTTCAGCACTTAGAAAAGAGTGAAAAGAGGAAATGCAAAACTTTTTGGCTATGTGTATATACACTGACCTTGTTTTGTATATTTTTCTCCTATGAAAAGTACAATGACAAGAGTGGTAAGTAGTCTCAAGCACTTATCCCACCGCTGCACAACCAATGTAGGAGGCTGGACTGGCTTGTAGTGAGTACCAAGGGGTACTTGCACCTTGCACCAGGCCCAGTTATCCCTTATTAGTGTATAGGGTGTCTAGCAGCTTAGGCTGATAGATAATGGTAGCTTAGCAGAGCAGCTTAGGCTGAACTAGGAGACGTGTGAAGCTACTACAGTACCACTTAGTGTCATATGCACAATATCATAAGAAAACACAATACACAGTTATACTAAAAATAAAGGTACTTTATTTTTATGACAATATGCCAAAGTATCTTAGAGTGTACCCTCAGTGAGAGAATAGGAAATATACACAAGATATATATACACAATAGCAAAAATATGCAGTATAGTCTTAGAAAACAGTGCAAACAATGTATAGTTACAATAGGATGCAATGGGGAAACATAGGGATAGGGGCAACACAAACCATATACTCCAGAAGTGGAATGCGAACCACGAATGGACCCCAAACCTATGTGACCTTGTAGAGGGTCGCTGGGACTATTAGAAAATAGTGAGAGTTAGAAAAATAACCCTCCCCAAGACCCTGAAAAGTGAGTGCAAAGTGCACTAAAGTTCCCCTAAGGACAAAATAGTCGTGTTAGAGGGAAAATGCAAGGAAAACACAAATCAGCAATGCAACAACGATGGATTCCTGACTGAGGGTACCTGTGGAACAAGGGGACCAAGTCCAAAAGTCACAAGCAGCTCGGAGATGGGCAGATGCCCAAGAAATGCCAGCGGTTGGTGCAAAGAAGCTCTTACTAGGCTGAAGAACTGTGAATACTGCAGGAACGACAAGGGCTAGAGACTTCCCCTTTGGAGGATGGATCCCCCACGCCTTGGAGAGTCGTGCAGAAGTGTTTTCCCGCCGGATGAACGCCAACAAGCCTTGCTACACGCAAATCGTGCGTTTGGCGTTTTTGGACGCTGCTGGGGCCCAGGAGGGACCAGGAGGTCGCAAATTGGACCTGCAGAGAGAGGGGACGTCGAGCAAGACAAAGAGCCCTCACTGAAGCAGGTAGCACCCGGAGAAGTGCCAGAAACAGGCACTACGAGGATGCGTGAAACGGTGCTCGCCGAAGTTGCACAATGGAGTCCCACGTCGCCGGAGACCAACTTAGAAAGTCGTGCAATGCAGGTTAGAGTGCCGTGGACCCAGGCTTGGCTGTGCACGAAGGATTTCCACCGGAAGTGCACAGGGGCCGGAGAAGCTTGCAAAGTCGCGTTTCCCAGCAATGCAGCCCAGCGAGGTGAGGCAAGGACTTACCTCCACCAAACTTGGGCTGAAGAGTCACTGGACTGTGTGGGTCACTTGGACAGCATCGCTGGATTCGAGGGACCTCGCTCGTCGTGCTGAGAGGAGACCCAAGGGACCGGTAATGCAGCTTTTTGGTGCCTGCGGTTGCAGGGGGAAGATTCCGTCGACCCACGGGAGATTTCTTCGGAGCTTCTGGTGCAGAGAGGAGGCAGACTAGCCCCACAGCATGCACAAGCAGGAAAACAGTCGAGAAGGCGGCAGGATCAGCGTTACAGAGTTGCAGTAGTCGTCTTTGCTACTATGTTGCAGGTTTGCAGGCTTCCAGCGCGGTCAGCGGTCGATTCCTTATCAGAAGGTGAAGAGGGAGATGCAGAGGAACTCGGCTGAGCTCATGCATTCGTTATCTAAAGTTTCCCCAGAGACAGAGACCCTAAATAGCCAGAAAAGAGGGTTTGGCTACCTAGGAGAGAGGAAAGGCTACTAACACCTGAAGGAGCCTATCAGCAGGAGTCTCTGACGTCACCTGGTGGCACTGGCCACTCAGAGCAGTCCAGTGTGCCAGCAGCACCTCTGTTTCCAAGATGGCAGAGGTCTGGAGCACACTGGAGGAGCTCTGGACACCTCCCAGGGGAGGTGCAGGTCAGGGGAGTGGTCACTCCCCTTTCCTTTGTCCAGTTTCGCGCCAGAGCAGGGGCTAAGGGGTCCCTGAACCGGTGTAGACTGGCTTATGCAGAATTGGGCACATCTGTGCCCAACAAAGCATTTCCAGAGGCTGGGGGAGGCTACTCCTCCCCTGCCTTCACACCATTTTCCAAAGGGAGAGGGTGTCACACCCTCTCTCAGAGGAAGTTCTTTGTTCTGCCATCCTGGGCCAGGCCTGGCTGGACCCCAGGAGGGCAGCTGCCTGTCTGAGGGGTTGGCAGCAGCAGCAGCTGCAGAGAAACCCCAGGAAGGGCAGTCTGGCAGTACCAGGGTCTGTGCTACAGACCACTGGGATCATGGAATTGTACCAACAATGCCAGGATGGCATAGAGGGGGCAATTCCATGATCATAGACATGTTACATGGGCATATTCGGAGTTACCATGGTGAAGCTACATATAGGTAGTGACCTATATGTAGTGCACGCGTGTAATGGTGTCCCCACACTCACAAAGTTCAGTTAATTGGCCCTGAACAATGTGGGGGCACCTTGGCTAGTGCCAGGGTGCCCTCACACTAAGTAACTTTGCACCTAACCTTTACCAGGTAAAGGTTAGACATATAGGTGACTTATAAGTTACTTAAGTGCAGTGTAAAATGGCTGTGAAATAACGTGGACGTTATTTCACTCAGGCTGCAGTGGCAGGCCTGTGTAAGAATTGTCAGAGCTCCCTATGGGTGGCAAAAGAAATGCTGCAGCCCATAGGGATCTCCTGGAACCCCAATACCCTGGGTACCTCAGTACCATATACTAGGGAATTATAAGGGTGTTCCAGTAAGCCAATGTAAATTGGTAAAAATGGTCACTAGCCTGTCAGTGACAATTTGAAAGTAATGAGAGAGCATAACCACTGAGGTTCTGGTTAGCAGAGCCTCAGTGAGACAGTTAGGCACCACACAGGGAACATACACATGCACACCTATGAGCACTGGGTCCCTGTGTGACAGGGTCCCAGTGACACATACATATAGGCCACAAACCTATGAGCACTGGGGTCCTGACCAGCAGGATCCCAGTAACACATAACAACCATACTGAAAACATAGTGTTTTCACTATGAGCACTGAGGCCTGGCTATCAGGATCCCAGTGAGACAGTGAAAACAGTGACAAACATCCTGACATACACTCACAAACAGGCCAAAAGTGGGGGTAACAAGGCTAGAAAGAGGCTACCTTCTCACAACCCCCCCCCAAACGAAGGACAATAAGACTAGCCATGACCTGATGAGTCTTCATTGTCTAAGTGGAAATATCTGGAGAGTCCATCTGCATTGGAGTGGCTACTCCCAGGTTTATGTTCCACTGTATAGTCCATTCCCTGTAGGGATATGGACCACCTCAACAATTTAGGATTTTCACCTTTCATTTGTTTTAGCCAAAGTAGAGGTTTGTGGTCTGTCTGAACAATGAAGTGAGTGCCAAACAGGTATGGCCTCAACTTCTTTAGAGCCCAGACCACAGCAAAGGCCTCCCTCTCTATGGCAGACCACCACTTTTCTCTAGGGGTCAACCTCCTACTAATAAAAGCAACAGGTTGATCCTGGCCCTCAGAATTAAGTTGTGATAGGACTGCCCCTACTACTAATTCAGATGCATCAGTTTGGACATAGAATTTTTTAGAGTAACAAGGGCTTTTCAGGACAGGTGCAGAGCACATGGCCTGCTTCAGCTCCTCAAAAGCTTTCTGACAGTTTGCTGTCCATAATACCTTTTTAGGCATTTTCTTGGATGTGAGTTCATTAAGAGGGGCTGCAATGGAGCCATAGTACTTAATGAACCTCCTGTAATACCCAGTGAGGCCTAGGAAGGCTCTCACCTGAGTCTGAGTGGTAGGGGGAACCCAATCAATAATTGTTTGGATTTTCCCCTGAAGTGGAGCAATCTGTTCCCCACCAACAAGGTGTCCCAGATAAACCACCTTCCCCTGCCCTATCTGGCACTTTGAAGCCTTGATAGTGAGGCCTGCCTTCTGCAGGGCCTCCAAAACTTTCCATAGGTGGACCAGTTGATCATCCCAGCTGGAGCTAAAGACAGCTATATCGTCCAAATATGCTGCACTGAAAGCTTCCAGCCCTTGCAGGACTGTGTTCACCAACCTTTGAAAAGTGGCAGGTGCATTTTTCAAACCAAAAGGCATTACAGTAAACTGGTAATGTCCTCCAATGGTTGAAAATGCAGTTTTAGGTTTAGCATCTTCTGACAATTTGATCTGCCAATACCCTGCAGTCAAATCAAAAGTGCTTAGATACTTGGCAGATGCCAATGTATCTATGAGCTCATCTGCCCTGGGTATAGGGTGAGCATCAGTTTTGGTTACCAAGTTGAGACCTCTATAGTCTACACAAAACCGCATTTCCTTCTTTCCATCTTTGGAATGGTGTTTTGGTACAAGTACCACAGGAGAAGCCCATGGACTTTCAGAGTGCTCAACCACTCCTAGTTCTAACATTTTCTGCACCTCTTGCTTTATGCAGTCCCTGACATGGTCAGGCTGTCTATAGATCTTACTTTTGACAGGTAAACTGTCTCCAGTATCTATAGTGTGCTCACACCAAGAAGTGGTACCTGGCACAGTAGAGAAGAGTTCAGAGAATTGATCTAGGAGATTTATGCAATGGTCTTTCTGCTCAGCAGTAAGACAATCAGCCAAAACTACACCTTCCACAAGAGCATCTTGTTCTGTGGAAGAGAAGAGATCAGGTAGAGGATCACTGTCTTCTTCCTGTCCCTCATCAGTTGCCATGAGCAGGGTGAGATCAGCCCTGTCATAGTAGGGTTTCAGGCGGTTGACATGGAGCACCCTAAGGGGACTCCTGGCAGTGCCTAAGTCAACTAAATAGGTGACTTCTCCCTTCTTTTCAACAATTGTGTGGGGTCCACCCATTTATCTTGGAGTGCTCTTGGGGCCACAGGCTCCAAGACCCACACTTTCTGCCCTGGTTGGTACTGAACCAAAACAGCCTTCTGATCATGCCATTGCTTCTGGAGCTCTTGGCTGGCCTGAAGGTTTTTGCTGGCCTTTTTCATGTACTCAGCCATCCTTGATCTGAGGCCAAGTACATAATCCACAATATCCTGCTTAGGAGCTTTTAAAGGTTGTTCCCAACCCTCCTTTACAAGTGAGAGTGGACCCCTAACAGGGTGTCCAAAAAGAAGTTCAAAGGGGCTGAAGCCCACTCCTTTCTGGGGTACCTCCCTGCAGGCAAAAAGGTGGCATGGTAGAAGGATATCCCATCTCCTGCGGAGTTTTTCAGGGAGACCCATAATCATGCCTTTGAGAGTTTTATTAAATCTCTCCACCAGTCCATTTGTTTGTGGATGATAGGGTGTAGTGAACTTGTAAGTTACACCACACTCCTTCCACATGGCCTTTAAGTATGCAGACATGAAATTGCTTCCCCTGTCTGATACTACTTCCTTTGGGAAGCCCACTCTGGAAAATATTCCCAGGAGGGCCTTTGCCACTGCAGGTGCTGTAGTGGTCCTTAAAGGAATTGCTTCAGGGTATCTTGTGGCATGGTCCACTACCACCAAGATAAACCTATTGCCTGAAGCAGTAGGAGGGTCAAGGGGGCCAACTATGTCAACCCCTACCCTTTCAAAGGGAACCCCAACCACAGGCAGTGGAATAAGGGGTGCCTTTGGTGTGCCACCTGTTTTGCCACTGGCTTGACAGGTTTCACACGACTTACAAAAATCTTTTGTGTCCTCAGACATCCTAGGCCAATGAAACAAGGGAACAAGTCTGTCCCAAGTTTTCATTTGACCCAGGTGCCCAGCTAGGGGAATGTCGTGGGTAAGAGTTAGGAGGAACTTTCTGTACTCCTGAGGAATCACTAATCTTCTGGCAGCTCCAGGTTTAGGATCCTTATGCTCAGTGTACAAGAGGTTGTCCTCCCAGTAAACACTGTGAGAGTCACTGACATCCCCA
Organism: Pleurodeles waltl; assembly: GCF_031143425.1. NCBI lineage: Eukaryota > Metazoa > Chordata > Amphibia > Caudata > Salamandridae > Pleurodeles > Pleurodeles waltl. The sequence continues at coordinate 523,324,243 of NC_090446.1, forward strand.
TTAGCCTGTTTGACAGGTTGTTGTCTTAGACCCTCTAATGTGGGACAGGTTTGCTGTGCCACACTCAGCTCCTCCCTGGCAGGCCCCCATTCACCCAAAAGCTCAGCAGTGTCTGCTTCCAGCTCCTCTGGTGTAGGTTCTGCACAGGGAGGGAATTCTTCTTCCTCAGAAGTTGAATCCACTGTAGAGGGAGGGATAGTAAGAAGTGGTTTGCTTCTACTAGCCCTAGCTTTAGGGAGCACTTGGTCCTTTGTTCCAGGATCCAAGCTTCCCTGTCCTTTTTGCTTTTTGGCCTGAGCCCTTGTCAAAGCAAAAATATGCCCTGGGATGCCCAGCATTGCTGCATGGGCCTCCAACTCCACATCTGACCAAGCTGATGTCTCCAAATCATTTCCTAGTAGACAGTCTACAGGTAAATCTGTGGCTACCACAACTTTCTTTGGACCAGTAACCCCCCCCAGTTGAGATTAACAACAGCCATGGGGTGGCTAAGTGTGTTGTTGTGAGCATCGGTTACTTGGTACTGGTGACCAAGTAGGTATTGTTCAGGGTGGACCAGTTTCTCTATGACCATAGTCACACTGGCTCCAGTGTCCCTGTAGGCCTGAACCTCAACACCATTTATTAGGGGTAGCTGCTTGTACTTATCCATATTAAGGGGACAAGCAACTAAGGTGGCTAAATCAATAGCCCCCTCAGAGACTAACACAGCCTCTGTGGCCTCCCTAACAAGGCCAACCCCAACTAAGTTACCAATAGTGAGCCCAGCTACTCCCTTGGATTGGCTATTAGTAGGTTTGCTCCCACCACACCTGCTATTAGTAGGGACACTAGGGGTAGCAGTAGGGGTTGTAGTGGTAGGAGGCTTGGTGCTTTTCTTTGGACAACTGGGATCTGTTGTCCAATGGCCTTTTACTTTACATAAATAGCACCATGGTTTCTTTTCTTTGTTTTGATTAAAGGAGGATTTGGACCCACCACCCCCACCAGAGTGTTTTTGTGGGCCCGATGAAGACTCATTTTTAGATTTGTCCCCACCCTTGTCAGAAGACTTACCATCCTTCTTTTTGTTGCCATCTTTGTCACCCCCTGTATGAACTTTTCTGTTCACCCTTGTTCTGACCCATTTGTCTGCCTTCTTTCCCAATTCTTGGGGAGAGTTCAGATCAGAGTCCACCAAGTACTGGTGCAACAAATCAGACACACAATTATTAAGAATATGCTCTCTCAGGATCAAGTTATACAGGCTGTCATAATCAGTAACTTTACTACCATGTAACCACTCCTCCAAGGCCTTCACTGAATGGTCAATGAAATCAACCCAGTCTTGTGAAGACTCCTTTTTGGTCTCTCTGAACTTTATCCTGTACTGTTCAGTGGTTAAGCCATAACCATCCAGGAGTGCATTCTTAAGTACTGTAAAATTATAGGCATCACTTTCTTTCACAGTAAGGAGCCTATCCCTACCTTTTCCACTAAATGATAGCCATAGGATAGCAGCCCACTGCCTTTGATGGACATCCTGTACAACACAGGCCCTCTCAAGTGCAGCAAACCACTTGCTTATAAGGGGGAACTATCTTGTGCAGATTCCTGGAATCATGCTCTTTTGCAGGATGACTATGGGGAATACTGCTGCTGCCACCATGGGTTTCTAAACCCAACTTCTGTCTTTCCTTCTCTAATTCTAAAGACTGTCTATCCAAATCCAGCTGTTGCTTTTTAAGCTTCAGTCTGGTTTGTTCCACCCTCAACTTATTAAGTTCCCTTTCTAACAATCTGTCATCAGGGTTGGTGGGAGGGACATTTCTAGATACAGAGGTATGATGGGAATGAACAGAAGGAGACCTGTCCCTTACAGAGGGCACCCTAACAGCTTGGCTGACAGTGTAATGTGAGAGCACATCATCTGTATGATGTGACTCCACCTCAGTACCAACTATGCTAGACTGTCTTGTAATGGGAAGGCTAAGAAGTTTCTTTCCTGAACCTTTACCTTGGGGAGTCCCTGGATCAGATTAAGAACCATTAGCTACTTTTTCAACAGATGGGGCACTTTTAGCCTTATCTTGTTCTCTAAGCATGTTAAGTAACAGTTCCAAGGAAGGATTCTTCCCTACACTCAAACCTCTCTCTATGCAGAGACTCCTTGCTCCTTTCCAGCTAAGGTGATCATATGCAATCTTAGACAGGTCAACATTTTGGCCTGTGCCAGACATTTTTAGAGAGAGTTAAAGTGATAGAAAAAGAGAAAAAAGTTTGTCAGAGCTTTTAGAAAGACAGAGAAAAAAAACTTTTAAAACTTTTTAGAACTTTTTAGAAAGTTTAGAAGTACTTTTCAGCACTTAGAAAAGAGTGAAAAGAGGAAATGCAAAACTTTTTGGCTATGTGTATATACACTGACCTTGTTTTGTATATTTTTCTCTCATGAAAAGTACAATGACAAGAGTGGTAAGTAGTCTCAAAGCACTTATCCCACCGCTGCACAACCAATGTAGGAGGCTGGACTGGCTTGTAGTGAGTACCAAGGGGTACTTGCACCTTGCACCAGGCCCAGTTATCCCTTATTAGTGTATAGGGTGTCTAGCAGCTTAGGCTGATAGATAATGTTAGCTTAGCAGAGCAGCTTAGGCTGAACTAGGAGACATGTGAAGCTACTACAGTACCACCTAGTGTCATATGCACAATATCATAAGAAAACACAATACACAGTTATACTAAAAATAAAGGTACTTTATTTTTATGACAATATGCCAAAGTATCTTAGAGTGTACCCTCAGTGAGAGGATAGGAAATATACACAAGATATATATACACAATAGCAAAAATATGTAGTATAGTCTTAGAAAACAGTGCAAACACTGTATAGTTACAATAGGATGCAATTGGGAAACATAGGGATAGGGGCAACACAAACCATATACTCCAAAAGTGGAATGCGAACCACGAATGGACCCCAAACCTATGTGACCTTGTAGAGGGTCGCTGGGACTATTAGAAAATAGTGAGAGTTAGAAAAACAACCCTCCCCAAGACCCTGAAAAGTGAGTGCAAAGTGCACTAAAGTTCCCCTAAGGACAAAGAAGTCGTGTTAGAGGAATAATGCAGGAAAGACACAAACCAACAATGCATCAATGCTGGATTTCCAATCTGGGGTACCTGTGGAACAAGGGGACCAAGTCCAAAAGTCACAAGCAAGTCGGAGATGGGCAGATGCCCAGGAAATGCCAGCTGCGGGTGCAAAGAAGCTTCTACTGGACAGAAGAAGCTGTGGTTTCTGCAGCAACGCAAAGGGCTAGAGACTTCCCCTTTGGAGGACGGATCCCACTCACCTTGTAGAGTTGTGCAGACGTGTTTTCCCGCCAAAAGAACGCCAACAAGCCTTGCTAGCTGCAAATCGTGCTGTTAGCGTTTTTGGATGCTGCCGTGGCCCAGGAAGGACCAGGAGGTCGCAAATTGGACCAGGAGGTAGAAGGGACGTCAAGCAAGATAAAGAGCCCTCTCAGCAGCAGGTAGCACTCAGAGAAGTGCCAGAAACAGGCACTACGAGGATGTGTGAAACGGTGCTCACCCAAAGTTACACAAAGGAGTCCCACGTCGTCGGAGACCCACTTAGAAAGTCGTGCAATGCAGGTTAGAGTGCCGTGGACCCAGGCTTGGCTGCGCACAAAGGATTTCCGCCGGAAGTGCACAGGGGCCGGAGTAGCTGCAAAAGTCGCGGTTCCCAGCAATGTAGTCTAGCGAGGTGAGGCAAGGACTTACCTCCACCAAACTTGGACTGAAGAGTCACTGGACTGTGGGGGCCACTTGGACAGAGTTGCTGGATTCGAGGGACCTCGCTCGTCGTGCTGAGAGGAGACCCAAGGGACCGGTAATGCAGCTTTTTGGTGCCTGCGGTTGCAGGGGGAAGATTCCGTCGACCCACGGGAGATTTCTTCTGAGCTTCTAGTGCAGAGAGGAGGCAGACTACCCCCACAGCATGCACCACCAGGAAAACAGTCGAGAAGGCGGCAGGATCAGCGTTACAGAGTTGCAGTAGTCGTCTTTACTACTATGTTGCAGGTTTGCAGGCTTCCAGCGCGGTCAGCAGTCGATTCCTTGGCAGAAGGTGAAGAGAGAGATGCAGAGGAACTCGGATGAGCTCTTGCATTCGTTATCTCTAGTTTCCCCAGAGACAGAGACCCTAAATAGCCAGAAAAGAGGGTTTGGCTACCTAGGAGAGAGGATAGGCTAGCAACACCTGAAGGAGCCTATCAGAAGGAGTCTCTGACGTCACCTGGTGGCACTGGCCACTCAGAGCAGTCCAGTGTGCCAGCAGCACCTCTGTTTCCAAGATGGCAGAGGTCTGGAGCACACTGGAGGAGCTCTGGACACCTCCCAGGGGAGGTGCAGGTCAGGGGAGTGGTCACTCCCCTTTCCTTTGTCCAGTTTCACGCCAGAGCAGGGCTAAGGGGTCCCCTGAACCGGTGTAGACTGGCTTATGCAGAATTGGGCACATCTGTGCCCAACAAAGCATTTCCAGAGGCTGGGGGAGGCTACTCCTCCCCTGCCTTCACACCATTTTCCAAAGGGAGAGGGTGTCACACCCTCTCTCAGAGGAAGTTCTTTGTTCTGCCATCCTGGGCCAGGCCTGGCTGGACCCCAGGAGGGCAGATGCCTGTCTGAGGGGTTGGCAGCAGCAGCAGCTGCAGTGAAACCCCAGGAAGGGCAGTTTGGCAGTACCAGGGTCTGTGCTACAGACCACTGGGATCATGGGATTGTGCCAACTATGCCAGGATGGCATAGAGGGGGCAATTCCATGATCATAGACATGTTACATGGCCATATTCGGAGTTACCATTGTGAAGCTACCTATAGGTAGTGTCCTATATGTAGTGCACGTGTGTAATGGTGTCCCCGCACTCACAAAGTCAGGGAAATTGGCCCTGAACAATGTGGGGGCACCTTGGCTAGTGCCAGGGTGCCCTCACACTAAGTAACTTTGCACCTAACCTTTACCAGGTAAAGGTTAGACATATAGGTGACTTATAAGTTACTTAAGTGCAGTGTAAAATGGCTGTGAAATAACGTGGAAGTTATTTCACTCAGGCTGCAGTGGCAGGCCTGTGTAAGAATTGTCAGAGCTCCCTATGGGTGGCAAAAGAAATGCTGCAGCCCATAGGGATCTCCTGGAACCCCAATACCCTGGGTACCTCAGTACCATATACTAGGGAATTATAAGGGTGTTCCAGTAAGCCAATGTAAATTGGTAAAAATGGTCACTAGCCTGTTAGTGACAATTTGGAAAGAAATGAGAGAGCATAACCACTGAGGTTCTGATTAGCAGAGCCTCAGTGAGACAGTTAGTCACTACACAGGTAACACATTCAGGCACACTTATGAGCACTGGGGCCCTGGGTTACCAGGGTCCCAGTGACACATACAACTAAAACAACTTATATACAGTGAAAAATGGGGGTAACATGCCAGGCAAGATGGTACTTTCCTACAACATGAAACTATTGTTTGCTGTTTTTATTTTTTAATTAAACAAACATTTTAAATTTGCCTTAATATTTTACCACAGGGAGACTCCACAGTTTGGTTGGAGATCTCCCTATGGAAAAGTATAGGAAAAAATTAAAAGGTTTATTGAGGGGGGGCGTGGCCAAGGCGTCAAGATGGCAGTCGCACTTTGGTAGTGCTCCGGTCCCCTCCGTCATCCGCCTCAAGTTGGGAAAGGCCACCTGTTCTCATTGGTGCTGCGATCGCTCCCTGAGGGTCCCTGTCTCACCCCTACACCAGCGGCAAACTTTCCGACCCTCCCCGGCCCTGATATTGGACAATCCGACCGGAATCGCCACAGGCCAAAATGGCGGCTAGAGAGTAAGGCTGGGAGACGGGTTATCCAAAGCGGATAATCGGCGGCGGTCAGGAACACCTGGGTGGCTAGCGGTGGGTCCCCGGAGTTGGGAGGGGTGCCCGGTGATCTGGGGCTCGGCGCCCGGGGTCGGCCAGAAGAGGGCCCAGGGCCGGGGATCGACGGCCGTGCGGCCCGCTGTCCCCTCCTCCCCCCTCTCCCCTACTGACATCGCTCAGCATGCCGGCAGAGACTGAAGAAAGATCGAAATAACCCCCTGGCCTGGGATCGGGACCGGAGCCGAGTGACAACGCCGGCAACAGGGAAACCTGAAATCGGGCCAGGAGGTGGCACCAGGCGGGGGTGCGGTCTCCGGCCAGGGATCGTGACTGGGGTCTTGTGATGCCCCGGCAACGTAGAGACAGCACCCGGCGGTGGAGCACAGAGAGAGCCGAACAATTTTGCAAAAAACCCTGAAAGGCGAGCCACAGCTGGGGACCGAAATGCAGGGATAACACGGGATACGCTGAAAACAGTGCCCTTGCGCGAGACCGGGCCCCATCGAAGTCGGAGCTCATGGATCCGGCATAAGGCCCAGACACTGATTGAGGGCCCCCCCCATAAATAAAGAAAATAAAGAAAAGGAAATCCGCGGGCCACATAAGATGAAAGGACAACAGGGTCATCACGAAGAATCACCTTGAGAGGAGGCACGAGATGGGAAGAAGACCATAAAATGCTGTGAGCGCGTGGAGAATAGGGCGCCGAACCAAAGCCACAAGGTGAGGAGATATCTGCACCTCGCAATCTTTTCCCCCCGTTTGCTCTCTCACCGGGAGGAAGGCCCAACTCCAAATCAGTGCACTGCATATCCGGGGGGCAGACCCTCCTCGCCTCCTTTCCTCCTCCTGCGAATCTCTTCTTTTCTCGCTCTGGCCTCACGATCCCCCTCAAATACAAAAGGGACTAGATCCAAGATCCCTTTTGCAAATAATTCAAATACCACAGAACTGAAAGATGACCCAAACAACAATAAGGACATAATCTAGACACTAAAGCACTATAATTTTCTAAAGCTCTGAACCTGTCTATCTGATCCGGACTACGTAGAGGGACACAGCGGGCAAGTAACAAATCCACAAGAGAATATCGTTTGGCCTTCAAATAAAACAAGATAACTTCATTAAAACACATGACCGGCCGAGCATTGCGGCCCTTGTAAGCTCAAAACCAACACCAAACACCATGGGCAAAGACAAATCTACCAAACAGGCAACGGCACAAACTCGCGTAGACCAGTTTACCACAGGTGCGACGGGCCCCCGGTCGGAGGACCCGACCCAAAACAAGGGCAGCAAACCGCAGACAACATCTGGTGACTTGGCAGCAATCCTTCAGGCGATCCAGGCCACCAAGTGGCGGTCAAATCCAAAATCGAAGAGGTTAGGGTGGATGTCGCCCTGGTCCGACAAGACCTGCGTAACGCCACGGCCCGAATCACAGAAGCCGAATCCAGAATCTCCACAACAGAGGATGAGATAGCTGCTCTTAAAGCTCAGGTCTTATTGCTAACTACGCGCACATTGGAACTACACAGGAGAGCCGAAGATGCCGAGAACAGATCGAGACGCAACAACCTCCGCATGGTAGGGCTCCCTGAAACCACCGCAAAATCATCCCTGGCCAGCCACCTGTAGGAATGGATTAAAACCTGGGTACCCACAGACCACCTCACACCATGGTTTACTATTGAAAGGGCCCACAGATCGCTGCGGGCCAGACCCCCGCCCGGGTCCCCACCCCGACCGGTAATAATCCACCTCTTTAATTATAAAGACAGAGATATGGTGTTGCAAGAGGCACGGTCCAAAGGAGATCTTCTCTATAATGGGACCAAAGTCCTCCTTTTCCCAGACTACACATATGAAGTCCAACAACAACGCCAGTCATTTATTGAAGTAAAACAAAAACTAAGATCTATGGATATCCAATACCTCCTGTTTGCAGCAAGACTCCGAGTAATCTATAAAAACAAGACACACTTCTTTGAACAACCAGACACAGCCTGGACGTGGTTGACAGAAGAGATCCCATTGAACATAGACAAACCGGGACGAAGGCCGCCACCCAAAACAATGCCACCCCACTCAAAAGGGCGACCTCCCGACCGGCGCCGGTGCACTCGCTCGCAGCGAAGAAAGGACAGACATGGATCTCGCTTGCGCTCCCCTATGGGGACCCGCCGACCGGGACCAAGGGAATCACGGTCGAAAACCAGAGTCCACAGAATGCCACCCGATCACAAAGGGACACACCTGAAGACACAGATCTATCCCGCAGCCCGACTCTATGAACCCACAGGCCGAAAGCTGCTCAGAGGGGGGAAATTGAACCGATGAGGGAAATCAAGGCCTAACTTGAACACCTACTAACTAATCATTATGAATTCTTCGATGATCCGACATTATGGAGGGGTCCACCGCAACCAGTACCGCAACCCACTGTAGGAGGCTGGACTGGCTTGTAGTGGATACCAAGAGGTACTTACACCTTGCACCAGGCCCAGGTATCCCTTATTAGTGTAGAGGGGTGTCTAGCAGCTTAGGCTGATAGAAAAGGTAGCTTAGCAGAGCAGCTTAGGCTGAACTAGGAGACTAGTGAAGCTCCTACAGTACCACTAGTGTCATATGCACAATATCATAAGAAAACACAATACACAGATATACTAAAAATAAAAGGTACTTTATTTTTATGACAATATGCCAAAGTATCTCAGTGAGTACCCTCAGTATGAGGATAACAAATATACACAAGATATATGTACACAATACCAAAATATGCAGTAATAGCAATAGAAAACAGTGCAAACAATGTATAGTCACAATAGAATGCAATGGGGGCACATAGGGATAGGGGCAACACAAACCATATACTCTAGAAGTGGAATGCGAACCACGAATGGACCCCAAACCTATGTGACCTTGTAGAGGGTCGCTGGGACTGTAAGGAAACAGTGAGGGTTAGAAAAATAGCCCACCCCAAGACCCTGAAAAGTGGGTGCAAAGTGCACCTAAGTTCCCCAAAGAGCACAGAAGTAGTGATAGGGGAATTCTGCAAGGATGACCAACACCAGCAATGCAACAACGATGGATTTCCTGACGAGAGTACCTGTGGAACAAGGGGACCAAGTCCAAGAGTCACGATCAAGTCGGGAGTGGGTAGATGCCCAGGAAATGCCAGCTGTGGGTGCAAAGAAGCTGCCACCGGATGGTAGAAGCTATGGATTCTACAAGAACGACAAGGGCTAGAAACTTCCCCTTTGGAGGATGGATGTCCCACGTCATGAAGAGTCGTGCAGAGGTATTTCCGTGTAGAAAGACCACAAACAAGCCTTGCTAGCTGCAAGGGTTGCGGTTAGGGTTTTTGGATGCTGCTGTGGCCCAGGAGGGACCAGGATGTCGCCACTTGTGTGAGGAGACAGAGAGGGCGTCCAGCAAGACAAAGAGCCCACTCAGAAGCAAGCAGCACCCGCAGAAGTGCCGGAACTGGCACTACAAAGTGGAGTGAACCAGAGCTCACCCGAAGTCCAAAAGAGGGTCCCGCGACACCAGAGGACAACTCAGGAGGTCGAGCACTACAGGTTAGAGTGCCGGGAACCCAGGCTTGGCTGTGCACAAAGGAAATCCTGGAAGAGTGCACAGGAGCCGGAGCAGCTGCATAACACGCGGTACCCAGCAATGCAGTCTAGCGTGGGGAGGCAAGGACTTACCTCCACCAAACTTGGACTGAAGAGTCACTGGACTGTGGGAGTCACTTGGACAGAGTTGCTGAGTTCAAGGGACCTCGCTCGTTGTGCTGAGAGGAGACCCAGAGGACCGGTGATGCAGTTCTTTGGTGCCTGCGGTTGCAGGGGGAAGATTCAGTCGACCCACAGGAGATTTCTTCGGAGCTTCTAGTGCAAAGAGGAGGTAGACTACCCCTACAGCATGCACCACCAGGAAAACAGTCGAGAAGGTGGCAGGATCAGAGTTACAAGGTCGCAGTAGTCGTCTTTGCTACTTTGTTGCAGTTTTGCAGGCTTCCAGCGCGGTCAGCAGTCGATTCCTTGGCAGAAGGTGAAGAGAGAGATGCAGAGGAACTCTGATGAGCTCTTGCATTCGTTATCTCAGGAATTCCCCAAAGCAGAGACCCTAAATAGCCAGAAAAGGAGGTTTGGCTACTTAGGAGAGAGGATAGGCTAGAAACACCTGAAGGAGCCTATCAGAAGGAGTCTCTGACGTCACCTGCTGGCACTGGCCACTCAGAGCAGTCCAGTGTGCCAGCAGCACCTCTGTTTCCAAGATGGCAGAGGTCTGGAGCACACTGGAGGAGCTCTGGGCACCTCCCAGGGGAGGTGCAGGTCAGGGGAGTGGTCACTCCCCTTTCCTTTGTCCAGTTTCGCGCCAGAGCAGGGCTGAGGGATCCCTGAACCGGTGCAGACTGGCTTATGCAGAGACGGGCACCATCTGTGCCCATCAAAGCATTTCCAGAGGCTGGGGGAGGCTACTCCTCCCAAGCCCTAACACCTTTTTCTAAAGGGAGAGGGTGTAACACCCTCTCTCTGAGGAAGTCCTTTGTTCTGCAAAGAAGCTGCTACTAGGCAGTAGAAGCTGAGGATTCTGCAGGAACGACAAGGGCTAGAAACTTCCCCTTTGGAGGATGGATGTCCCACGTCGTGAAGAGTCGTGCAAAAGTGTTTTCCCGCCAAAAGACTGCAAACAAGCCTTGCTAGCTGCAAGCTTGCGGTTTAGCGTTTTTGGATGCTGCTGTGGCCCAGGAGGGACCAGGATGTCGCCAATTGCGAGAGGGGACAGAGGGGGCATCCAGCAAGAAAAGGAGCCCTCTCAGAAGCAGGCAGCAGCTGCAGAAGTGCTGGAACAGGCACTATGAAGTGGCGTGAAATGGTGCTCACCCGAAGTTGCACAAGAGAGACCCACGCCGCCGGAGGACAACTCAGGAGGTCGTGCAATGCAGGTTAGAGTGCCGTGGACCCAGGCTTGGGTGTGCACAAAGGAAATCCTGGAAAAGTGCACAGGAGCCGGAGTAGCTGCAAAAGACGCGGTTCCCAGCAATGCAGTCTGGCGTGGGGAGGCAAGGACTTACGTCCACCAAACTTGGACTGAAGAGTCACTGAACTGTGGGAGTCACTTGGACAGAGTTGCTGGATTCATGGGACCTCGCTCGTCGTGCTGAGAGGAGACCCAGGGGACTGGTGATGTAGTTCTTTGGTGCCTGCGGTTGCAGGGGGACGATTCCGTCGACCCACGGGAGATTTCTTCGGAGCTTCTAGTGCAGAGAGGAGGCAGACTACCCCCACAGCATGCACCACCAAGAAAACAGTTGAGAAGGCGGCTGGATCAGCGTTAGTGTCGCAGTAGTCGTCTTTGCTACTTTGTTGCAGTTTTGCAGGCTTCCAGCGCGGTCAGCAGACGATTCCTTGGCAGAAGGTGAAGAGAGAGATGCAGAGGAACTCTGATGAGGTCTTGCATTCGTTATCTAAGGAATTCCCCAAAGCAAAGAGGGTTTGGCTACTTAGGAGAGAGGATAGGCTAGCAACACCTGAAGGAGCTTATCAGAAGGAGTCTCTGACGTCACCTGCTGGCCCTGGCCACTCAGAGCAGTCCAGTGTGCCAGCAGCACCTCTGTTTCCAAGATGGCAGAGGTCTGGAGCACACTGGAGGAGCTCTGGGCACCTCCCAGGGGAGGTGCAGGTCAGGGGAGTGGTCACTCCCCTTTCCTTTGTCCAGTTTCACGCCAGAGCAGGGCTGAGGGGTCCCTGAACCTGTGTAGACTGGCTTATGCAGAAATGGACACCATCTGTGCCCATGAAAACATTTCCAGAGGCTGGGGGAGGCTACTCCTCCCCTGCCTTAACACCTTTTTCCAAAGGGAGAGGGTGTAACACCCTCTCTCTGAGGAAGTCCTTTGTTCTGCCTTCCTGGGCCAAGCCTGGCTGGACCCCAGGAGGGCAGAAACCTGTCTGAGGGGTTGGCAGCAGCAGCAGCTGCAGTGAAACCCCTGAAAAGGCAGTTTGGCAGTACCCGGGTCTGTGCTGGAGACCCGTGGGATCATGGGATTGTGCCAACAATGCCAGAATGGCATAGAGGGGGCAATTCCATGATCTTAGACATGTTACATGGCCATATTCGGAGTTACCATTGTGAAGCTACACATAGGTAGTGACCTATGTGTAGTGCACGCGTGTAATGGTGTCCCCGCACTCACAAAGTCCGGGGAATTTGCCCTGAACCACGTGGGGGCACCTTGGCTAGTGCCAGGGTGCCCTCACACTAAGTAACTTAGCACCCAACCTTTACCTCAGTACCATATACTAGGGAATTATAAGGGTGTTCCAGTATGCCAATGTGAATTGGTGAAATTGGTCACTAGCCTGTTAGTGACAATTTGGAAAGAAATGAGAGAGCATAACCACTGAGGTTCTGGATAGCAGAACCTCAGTGAGACAGTTAGGCATCACACAGGGAACACATACATATAGGTCATAAACTTATGAGCACTGGGGTCCTGGCTAGCAGGGTCCCAGTGACACATAACAAACATACTGAAAACATAGGGTTTTCACTATGAGCACTGGGCCCTGGCTGGCAGGATCCCAGTGAGACAGTGAAAACACTCTGACATATACTCACAAACAGGCCAAAAGTGGGGGTAACAAGGCTAGAAAGAGGCTACTTTCTCACACCCACCAGTTGAAAACCACCTCACCAGTTATAGAAGTGAGGTGTCATATATATATATGGGCGACAGATGCTTCTGGGGGGGAAGTATGGGGAGGGGAGGGAGTTGGGGGGAAAAGGGGTTCAGGCTAGTTTCCAAGGCCAATGTTCAATCGGTTTTGTTACTGCAATGTTCATGTTCATATTTGTTAATTAACACACAAAGCAAGGGCTTTAAAAATACTATTGACACAACTGGGGTGCAAAATCAGCTAAAGGGAAAGCAAGGAGTAAGCTCCCCAAAAATGCATGTCTCCATACCTAAAAACAAGGACAGTCACTGTGAAACCCTACTCAAAACCACCCATCCACCATGAGCCAGACACAGATTATTTCATGGAATGTTAATGGTCTCCTTGACAAAATCAAAAGCACCGCAATATACTCATATATACAGAGATACCAACCAGAAATACTTATGCTGCAAGAAACGCACCTGCTAGGTGATAACTGTCCCTTTCTGGCCCGCCGCAGGTTTGATAGAGTGTATCATGCAGGATTTACACGCGGATCACGAGGGGTAGCTATATTATTAAGCCGCACGTTCCGCATGACACACATCCAGATAAGGAGAGGCAAACTAGGTCGATACATAGCCCTCACCGGCAAAATTGAAGGAGCCACAATAAATATAATCAGTGTCTACACTCCTCCGTCCTTGATCAGCAAAACACTCCAAGCACTCACCACACTCCTTTCCGACCTACCCCTGGGATGTACTATACTAGGTGGCGACTTCAACGCAACCCCAGACCCAACCCTTGACATAACCGGACCAATCTCAACAAACAGGTCCACATTAGTGACAGAAATCAATGGTTGGCTGTCAGCGACAGGGCTTTGCGATGCCTGGCGAATATGGCACCCTAGAAAGCGACAATTCACTCACACCTCGGCAGCTCATGGCTCCCAATCAAGAATAGACCTGGTGCTTCTCCCAAGCACTGACTGTGCAGCCCTTACACATGTGGAAATTTTAGCAAGAGGGATCTCAGATCACGCTCCACTCCGGCTTACTCTGGTCTAACCTCAACCCCAGCTCCGCCCGATGTGGCGACTAAATGCATGGTACCATCAAGACAAACAATACAGGGAACAAATACAACAGGCATTAACAGATTATTTTCACTTAAATGAAAGATCAGTGTCCTCAACAGGCACTCTACGGGTAGCGAGTAAAGCGGTACTACGAAGTATAGCAAAAAATCTGATACAAAATTAAGAACGCACCAAAATCCAACTAATCACACAACTAGAACTCTGGGCGATCGCCCTTGAAAACAAAAACACAACAAACCCAAGTGAGAAGCAAAAGCGTCAACTCCTTCTAATCCGAGAGGAAATCCGAGATTGCTCCCTAGAAACTACAAAATACATTTGGAGGGCAAACACCGGGAAATTATACGGGTGGGGGGACAAAACCGGCAAAATGCTATACTCACCAATTTCCGATCAACATGCCTCCAGAATTGTCCCCGAAGTCTATGATAAAGGAACCACCCTGGTTACAGGACACTCCGAAATTGCAAATCCCTTCGCCAAATACTACACTGCTCTATACCAGGCATCCACACAAATAGACCTACGTCAGGCCCGCCAAACACTAGAAGAGACCCCCTCTCCCACAACTTGCCACAGTAGAAATACAAATATTGGAAGAACCCATCGGGGCAGAGGAAATTGGAGAAGCAATCTCAACTCTAAGCACGGGCAAGACGCCAGGCCCTGATGGGTTCCCTTCGGAGTATTACAAGGCATACAGGGAAGAACTGACCCCACACCTGTTGCGACTTTACACGGAAATCGGGAAAAATGGGTCCTTCCCCCCAGAGCTGGACACTGCCACGATTGTGGTGCTTCCCAAAACCCAACCCCCCTCGCCATACTGTGCAGATTATAGACCAATAGCACTGATTAACACTGAAATTAAAATCTTTGCATCCATCCTTGCCACTCGTCTCAAAAGAGTCCTGCTGCAACTAATCCACCCAGATCAATGTGGGTTTATGGCAACCCGAAGTACACAGTACTGCATCCGCAGACTACACGTGGTTTTGGTGGAGAGACGCCGACTGCCCCGAAACCTTGCCCCCCTGTTCATCCATTTTGAAAAGGCATTCGATTCGGTTGATTGGGGTTTCCTTCTCTTGGTGCTCCAACGTGCAGGTTTTGGAACACGATTCCGTCGATTGGTCCAAGTGTTGTACACTAACCCTACGGCTCGGGTGCAGGTCAACGGGACCCTGTCTTCTGCATTTGACATCCGCAGAGGCACGCGGCAGGGATGCCCCTTAACCCCTCTCTTGTTTACCCTGGCCATCGAGCCTTTGGCCCAGATGATCAGGACCGACGCAATCTACCACGGGTGGAGATGGGGCCCCTGTCACGAGGATAGGATAGCACTGTACACTGACGATGTCTTGCTATACATGGAAGAGCCCAACATAACCGGCCCAAGAAGTCTTGATCTTTTACGACAATATGAACAAATATCGGGACTCAAGATGAACTCTACTAAATCAATTCTGATCCCGTTGGCGAACTCATGTGATTGCTTTGACTGGCAAAGCACAATACCCCTGCGTAGGCTCAGCTTCAACTACTTAGGTATTTGGGTATCCCTCCTGCCTGAAATGACATGGGCTAAAAACCTATCCCCTTTGCTAACACGAATCAAACTAGACTTACAGAAATGGCAAACCCTGCCACTAAACGTGATGGGCCGAGTGGCCCTATATAAAATGATGATCCTACCAAGACTCCAATACATATTTCAGAACTTTACCCTTCCTATCCCTCACTCCTGGTTCAGAAACCTCGAAGGCATCACAGGGAAATTCCTTTGGCGAGCTGCCAGACACAGAGTAACAATATACCACTGTCGGAAAGGAGTATATTACGGAGGCCTAGGCGCATCAGACCCCTACTTGTATTACCTGGCCACCCAATTAATTGTGATCCACAATTGGTTCACTGGGTGCTGGGACGACCAGGCCTACATAACAGAACTGACAATCCTGGGCTTCCCTTGTGTTCTTGACATGCTATACGGTTCACCGCTCCCCCGGGATATGGAAGACGTAACTAAGGCAGTCTTCCTGGCTTGGCGAGCATCATTGCGGTACACCCATTGGAACGCCATTGTCACCCTCCAGACCCCGTTATGGAGAGGGAAATGGCTGAGCGCCTCAGCTGCACTAAAGGGATTTACGGAATGGGACCGAATGGGTATTTCTTTGGTGGGAGACATATGGAAAGGGAAATCCATGAAATCATTTCAGAAACTCCAGACAGAATTTCAACTAAACTTGACACAATTCTTCAGATACCTCCAACTACGACACGCCCTGAGAATACACTTGCCCACCACAGGCCATATGCCAGAATTTAACCCACTCAAAGCCAAACTACTAATGGAAACAAGAAGGGAAAGGCATCTCTCAAATTTATAAGACACTAATTAATAATATCCCAGATAAATTAGCCCCAATTAGGACCAAGTGGGAAACCTGGGAGGGAACCCTGGAAGAGGCAGAATGGAGAGAAGCCCTGATGGCACTCAGGGTACTGACGGTGTCAACTAGATTCTGTGTAATACAATTCTATTACCTATACGAAGCATACCTGACACCATCCAGACTTCACAAAATAGGAGCCCGCCCCTCTCCCAGATGCCCAAGATGCCCGACTGACCCAGCAGACTTCTTCCATATGGTATGGACCTGCCCAATAATACAGAAGTACTGGGATGGGGTATTTCAGGAATTGGAAAGAGCCCTGAGGCAAGATATAAAAAAATCTGTGAAATTAACTTTATTAGGAATAATGGAAGAAATGGATGGAACACGCGCAAAACGCACCCTAGTAGCCACAGCATTACTAGTTGCCAAAAGAGACATTGCAGCGGCCTGGAGTCTCCCTGGGGGCCCATCTCTCAAAAAATGGAAGAGGGGGGTGGACAGGTGTGCTAACCAGGAGAAAATAGTATTCGAATCTAGAGGATGCCCACAAAAATTCCGAAAGATCTGGGGACGATGGTTAGAATTATTGACATAAACCAGAAAGATCACATGGCTAAAAATACTAAAAATACTGTATTGTTGCATGATTGTAATATGGTAAGAAGGCATGGAAGGCTACTACAACAATTGTCAGCCCCTCAAACAACAATGCTGTCTAAACATTACTATGAAAATGGAAATGATAAAAAAAAATTGTAAGATGCATACGTCCTTTGCTTTGTACCTTTTCTTTTTTTCCTTTCCCTTTGAAAATAATACAAAATGTTTATTAAAAAAAAAAGTTTATTGAACCTTATACAAACTTAGTAAAAATATATTTTATGTTAAATATTAATGTAAAATAATGGTATATGTTTTTAAATGCAGAATTAAATAGAAACAAATGCCTCATTGCTAGCATTTATCAGGTCTAGATTCTGTAAACAAAATAATTTTGTTCCCAGACACGAAGGGCAAGGCATAGTTGACTGAAGCGGGATTACCCTCCTTGGGAATACAAATCAGGGCCACCTGTAAAGTAGCCCTGTGTATCCTAGTCAGTTATCTTCCCTGAATTGGCCTGCAGAGCTTACTCTGAGTCTGAAGCAAATTCAAGGAACAGACTCTGGAGGGCTAGTTTCTCTCCAGTTCCAGAGACTACTGGTGGGAAAGCCAGGGTCAATAAAAAGGTGATGTTGCCTTCAAAAATTATATATTCCACTGTAGGAGGCTGCCTGGTTTGTAGGGCTACCTAAGGTACTTACACCGTATACCAGGTCCAGTTATCTATTATTAGTGAAATGTAGTCAGTGTCCAGAAGCCAGGCCGTCGAGAGGTAGCTGTAGGCAGAGCAGCCAAGGCTGACTAGGAGATATGCAAAGCTCTTGCAAAACCACTGTAGACACACAGTACTTACACACAAGAAAGACTATACTCAGTGTTACCAAAAATAGAGGTACTTTATTTTAGTAACACAAGGCCAAAAATATCTTATAGGCTATACTACCTTAGGAGGTAAGTATTATACACAAAATATACACTAGTAACCAAAATCAGGTAAGTAAACCGTCATAGAATAGTGCAAATAGTGAAAATCACCATTCATTGCAATGGGCCTAGGGGGAAACACAAACTATATACTAAATTAATGGAATGCAAATGTCGGTTTCCCACCTAAGCAAGACTAGTGTGTAGAGGGGCTCTGGAAGTGTAAGAAAACACCAAAGGTAAGTAAAGTACCCCACCCTAGAGACCAGGAAAGCAGGAGTAAAGTACAGCAAGGTTCCTTAGCACACACTAGAAGTCGTGATAAAGAATTATGCAACAACAAAGCAAGACTGTAAGACACCAACAATGGATTCCTGGACCTGAAGACCTGTGGAGAGCGGAGACTAAGTCCAAGAACAGCTGAAGAGTCCAAGAAGAACAGGAGCCCCTGCTAACCCGGATGAAGGTGCAAAAGTGGATTATCTGGTTAGAAGAAAAAGTCACAAATGCACCAAAGAAGACAGCTGCGGGTTCCTACTTGGTGCAAGAGAAGTCCCACGTTGAGTAGAAGAATCCAGGCTGGTTTTAGTCGTTGGATTCTGCCAACAAGCCTTGCCTCACGCAAAAAACGTTTTTGGCGGGAAAAGGCGCTACCTGGACCCAGGAGGGTCCTGAGGGTCACAACTCAGACTGAGGAGACAGAGGGGGCTATCAGCACTTCAGAGAGCCCTCAGAAGACCAGGCAGCACCCACAGGAGTCCCAGGACATGGGATCAAAGGAGTTGCAAATTGAGGTCATTGCAGCACTACACAAAGGGATTCCATCCCACCGGAGAACAACTCAGGGAGCAGAGCATCACAAAATAGAGTGCTGGGGACCTGGGCTACGGTGTGCACAAAGGATTCCTTGGAGAAGCACACAGAAGACTTAGAAGCTGCAAAACACGCAATGTACACGGATACTGTCTGGCTCGGGGAGGCAAGCTCTTACCTACACCAAATTTGGACAGTTGGACCTTTGGACAGTCTGGGTCACTTCGGTCCACCACCTGTGTTCCAGGATCCAGGCTCTTCGTCAGGAGAGGGGATCCAGAGTACCGGTTCTCACTGCAGAGAGGTGCCTGCTGAAGCAGAGAAGTGACTCAGTCACTCCACGGGAGATTCCTTCAGTCCTTCTGGTGCAGGATAAAGACAGGCTGTCCTCGGAGCACAGTAACCTTGAACTTAGCCTTCAGTAAATGAAGGTTAGATTCATAGGTGACTTATAAGTTACTTTAATGCAGTTAAAAATGGCTGTGAATTAGTGTGTGCACTATTTCATTCAGGCTGCACTGGCAGTCCTAAAGAAAGGTTTGTCTGAGCTCCTTATGGGTGGCAAAATAAATACTGAAGCCCATAAGGATCTCCTGGAAGCCCAATGCCCTGGTACCTAGGTACCATATACTAGGGACTTGTTAGGGGGGTCCAGTTTGCCAATCAGAATTGGAATCTGGAGTCACTAAACTATAGTCACAACTTTGGTAAGTAGAGAGAGCATAAGCACTGGAGTTCTGGTTAGCAGAACTTCAGTGACACAGTCAAGCATACTGACAACACACATAGGCCACAAACTATGAGCACTGGGGTCCTGGCTAGCAGGATTACAGTGAAACAGGCACAACACACTGACAAATAGGGTTTTAATCTATGAGTACTGGGGTCCTGGCTAGCAGGATCCCAGTGATGCAGTAAAAACACACTGACAAACACTTACAAGCTGTCAAAAATGGGGGTAACCATGCTAGAAAGAGGCTACTTTCTCACAAGGATGAAGACAGGCAGTCGTCGGAGCGTGCACAATCTAGAAACTGTTGCAGTTGCTGGCAGGAGCTGAAGTTACAGAGCTGCAGTAGCCTTCTTTGTTCTTTGCAGTTGTAGAGTTCCTGGAGCAGTTCTGCGGTTGATCCGTTGGTAGAAGGTGAAGCAGAGATTGCAAAGGATTCCTGCTGGAGTCTTGCAAAACTGAATCTGAGGAAACACCCAGAGGAGATACCCTAAATAGCACTGAAAGGGGGATTGGTCACCTAACCAGATAAGCACCTACCAGGAGGGGTCTCTGACATCACCTGCTGACAATGGCCACTCAGTTGCTCCCAGAGTTCCCTGACCATCCTGAAAACAAGATGGCAGAACCCAGGGACATTCTGGAGGAGCTCTGGGCACCACCCCGGAGTGGTCACTCCCCTTTCCTTTGTCCAGTTTCGCACTGGGGTAGGGACTGGGGGGTCCCTGCACCGGTGTAGACTGACTCACGCATGGAGGGCACCATTTGTGCCCTTCAAAGCATTTCCAGAGGCTCTGGGAGGATACCCCTCCCAAGCCTGTAACACCTATTTCCAAAAGGAAGAGGGTGTAACACCCCTCTCCTAAAAAAAATGCATTGTTCTGCCTTCCTGGGACTGAGCTGCTCAAGCCCCAGGAGGGCAGAACCCTGTCTGTGAGGTGGCAGAAGCTGGGGCTGCAGTGGAAACCTCAGAGAGCTGGTTTGGCAGTACTGGGGGTCCAGGGTGCATGGAATTGGCTTCCCAGTACCAGAATTGGATTCGGGGTATAATTTCCAATTCCTAGACACCTCACATGGCCATATTCGGGGTTACCATTGTGAAGCTACATATATGTATTGACATACATGTAGTGCGCGCTTATAATGGCGTCCCCGCCAGGAAAGTGGGCCTGGACAACGTGGGGGCATCTCTGCTAGTGCAGCAGTGCCCTCACGCACAGGTACTATGCACCTAACCTTCAGGGTCTGATGGTTCGATCTATAGCTGACTTATAAGTGACCTGTTGCAGTGAAAATGGCTGTGAAATAGTGCTTACACTACTTGTAAGGAAATGCCTCCTTGGCATGGTTACCCCCTGACTTTTTGCCTTTGCTGATGCCAAGTTATGATTTGACAGCGTGCTGAGGCCTGCTAATCAGGCCCCAGCACCAGTGTTCTTTCCCTAACCTGTACTTTTGTTTCCACAATTGGCACACCCTGGCATCCAGATAAGTCCCTTGTAACTGGTACCTCTGGTACCAAGGGCCCTGATGCCAGGGAAGGTCTCTAAGGGCTGCAGCATGTCTTATGCCACCCTGGAGACCCCTCACTCAGCACAGACACACTGCTTGCCAGCTTGTGTGTGCTAGTGGGGATGAAAAGACTAAGTCGATATGGCACTCCCCTCAGGGTGCCATGCCAACCTCACATTGCCTGTAGGTATAGATAAGTCACCCCTCTAGCAGGCCTTACAGCCCTAAGGCAGGGTGCACTATACCATAGGTGAGGGCATAAGTGCATGAGCACTATGTCCCTACAGTGTCTAAGCAAAACCTTAGACTTTGTAAGTGCAGGGTAGCCATAAGAGTATATGGTCTGGGAGTCTGTCACGCACGAACTCCACAGCACCATAATGGCTACACTGAAAACTGTGACGTTTGGTATCAAACTTCTCAGCACAATCAATGCACACTGATGCCAGTGTACATTTTATTGTAACATACACCTGTAGGAGGATGGCCTGGCTTGTAGTGGGTACCAAGGGGTACTTACACTTTGTACCAGATCCAGTTATCCCTTATTAGTGTAGAAGAGGTGTTTCTAGCAGCTTAGGCTGAGCAGCTTAGGCTGAACTAGGAGACATGCAAAGCTCCTACTATACCACTGGTGTCATATGCACAATATCATAAGAAAACACAATACACAGATATACTAAAAATAAAGGTACTTTATTTTTATGACAATATGCCAAAAGTATCTCAGTGAGTATCCTCAGTATGAGGATAAGATATATACACAAAGATATATGTACACAAACCAAAATTATGCAGGTAATAGCAAGAAAAGTATTGCAAGCAGTGTAGAATTACAGCAGATTGCAATAGGAGCACATAGGCAGAGGGGCAACACAAACCATATACTCCAAAAGTGGAATGCGAACCACGAATGGACCCCAAACCTAAGTGAGCTTGTAGAGGGTCGCTGGGACTGTAAGAAAACAGCGAGGGTTAGAAAAATAGCCCACCCCAAGACCCTGAAAGGTAGGTGTAAAGTGCACCTACTACCCCCAGAGTGCACAGAAGTCGTGATAGCGGGATTCTGCAGGAAGAACAAACACCAGCAATACAAAAACAGTGGATTTCCAGACCTGAGTACCTGTAAGACAAGGGGACCAAGTCCAATAGTCGCGACAGTGTTGAGAGTGGGCAGGAGCCCAGGAAATGCCAGCTGAGGGAGCAAGGAAGCTGCCACCTATTGGAAGAAGCTTGGAGTTCTGCAAGAAAGAAGAGAGCTAGGAACTTCTCC
Organism: Pleurodeles waltl; assembly: GCF_031143425.1. Lineage (NCBI taxonomy): Eukaryota > Metazoa > Chordata > Amphibia > Caudata > Salamandridae > Pleurodeles > Pleurodeles waltl. Next base: position 523,346,174 of record NC_090446.1, read on the forward strand.
TTGGGAGGATGGATGTCACACGTCGCAATGAAGTTTGCAGAGGTATTGCCATGCAAAAAGACCGCAAACAAGCCTTGCTAGCTGCAAGGGTTGAGGAAGAGGTTTTTGGGTGCTGCTGTGGCCCAGGAGGGACCAGGATGTCGCCACTTGGAGGAGGAGACAGAGGGGGCACCCAGCAATGTAGGGAGCCCTCACAAAAGCAGGCAACGCCCGCTAAAGTAACTGAACAGGCACTTAGAAGAAAAGTGAACCGGAGTCCACCCGAAGTCACAAAAGGGAGTCCCACGACGCCGGAGGACAACTCAGAAGGTTGTAGTGTCGGGGACACAGGCTTGGCTGTGCACAAAAGAAATCCTGGAAGAGTGCACAGGAGCCATAGCAGCTGCAAACCAGGCAGTACCCAGCAATGCAATCTAGCGTGAGGAGGCAAGGACTTACCTCCACCAAACTTGGACTGAAGAGTCACTGGACTGTGGTAGTCATGTGTACAGAGTTGCTGAGTTCCAGGGACCACGCTCGTCATGCTGAGAGAGGACCCAGAGGACCAGTGATGAAGTCTTTTGGTGCCTGCGGTTGCAGGGGGAAGATTCCGTCAACCCACAGGAGATTTCTTCAGAGCTCCTGGTGCAGAGAGGAGGCAGGCTACCCCCAGAGCATGCACCACCTGGAAACAGTCGAGAAAGCCGTCAGGATGAAGCGATACAAGGTTGCTAGTAGTCGTCTTGCTACTTTGTTGCAGTTTTGCAGGTGTCCTGAGCAGTCAGCGGTCGATCCTTTGGCAGAAGGTGAAGAGGGAGATGCAGAGGAACTCTGGTGAGCTCTTGCATTCGTTATCTGGTGAGATCCCCAAAGCAAAGACCCCAAATAGCCAGAAAAGGAGGTTTGGCTACCTAGGAAGGAGCATTGGCTACCAAGAGAGGTAAGAGCCTATCAGAAGGATGCCTTTGACCTCACCTGCTGGCACTGGCCACTCAGAGCAGTCCAGTGTGCCACATACACCTCTGTTTCCAAGATGGCAGAAGTCTGGGATACACTGGAGGAGTTCTGGGCACCTCCCTTGGGAGGTGCAGGTCAGGGGAGTGGTCACTCCCCTTTCCTTTGTCCAGTTTCGTGCCAGAGCAGGGCTGGGGGATCCCTGAACTGGTGCAGACTGCCTTATGCAGAGATGGGCACCAAAGCATTTCCAGAGGCTGGGGAGGCTACTTCACACCTATTTCCAAAGGTGTCAGAGGAAGTCCTTTGTTCTGCCTTCCTGGGCCAGGGCTGCCTGGACCCCAGGAGGGCAGAAACCTGTCTGAGGGGTTGGCAGCAGCAGCAGCTGCAGTGGAGACCCCAAAAAGGCAGTTTGGCAGTACACGGGTTCTGTGCTAGAGACCCGTGGGATCATGGAATTGTCAAGGCCAGAATGGCATTGGGGGGACAATATCATGATCTTAGACATGTTACATGGCCATGTTCGGAGTTACAATTGTGACGCTGTACATAGGTAGTGACCTATGTACAGTGCACGCATGTAATGGTGTCCCCGCACTCACAAAGTCCGGGGAATTTGCCCTGAACGATGTGGGGGCACCTTGGCTAGTGCCAGGGTGCCCACACACTAAGTAACTTTGCAACCATCCTTCACTAGGTGAAGGTTAGACATATAGGTGACTTATAAGTTACTTAAGTGCAGTGGTAAATGGCTGTGAAATAAAGTGGACGTTATTTCAAACAGGCTGCACTGGCAGGCCTGTGTAAGAATTGTCAGGTCTCCCTATGGGTGGCGAAAGAAATGCTGCAGCCCATAGGGATCTCCTGGAACCCCAATACCCTGGGTACCTCAGTACCATATACTAGGGAATTATATGGGTGTACCAGTATGCCAATGTGAATTGGTATATTTAGTCACTAGCCTGTTAGTGACAAATTTGGAAAGCAGAGAGAGCATAACCACTGAGGATCTGGTTAGCAGATCCTCAGTGAGACAGTTAGGCATCACACAGGGAACACATACAGGGCACATACGTATGAGCACTGGGGCCGTGCCTGGCAGGGTCCCAGTGACACATAGACTAAAACAACATATATACAGTGAAATATGGGGGTAACATGCCAGGCAAGATGGTACTTTTCTATACAACCCCCCCCAAACAAAGGACAATAAGACTAGCCATGACCTGATGAGTCTTCTTTGTCTAAGTAGGAATATCTGGAGAGTCCATCTGCATTGGAGTGGGTACTCCCAGGTCCATGTTCCACTGTATAGTCCATTCCCTGTAGAGATATGGACCACCTCAACAATTTAGGGTTTCACCTTTCATTTGTTTTAGCCAAAGTAGAGGTTTGTGGTCTGTCTGAACAATGAAGTGAGTGCCAAACAAGTATGGCCTCAACTTCTTCAGTGCCCAGACCACAGCAAAGGCCTCCCTCTCTATGGCAGGCCAACGCTTTTCTCTAGGGGTCAACCTTGTGCTGATAACAGCAACTGGTTGAACCTGGCCCTCAGAATTCAGTTGTGATAAGCCTGCCCCTACCCCTAATTCAGATGCATCAGTTTGAACAATGAATTTCTTGGAGTAACATGGGCTTTTTAGGACAAGCGCAGTGCACATGGCCTGTTTGAGCTCCTCAAAAGCTTTCGGACAGCTAGCTGTCCATAATACCTTTTTAGGCATTTTTTTACTTGAGAGATCATTAAGAGGGGCTGCTATAGAGCCATCAATTTTAATGAATCTCCTGTAATACCCAGTGAGGCCTAAGAAGGCTCTCACCTGGGTCTGTGTTGTAGGGGGAACCCAATCCATGATTGTCTGGATTTTCCCCTGAAGTGGTGCAATCTGTTTTCCACCTACCAGGTGTCCCAGATAAACCACCTTTCCCTGCCCTATCTATCTGGCACTTTGAGTCCTTGATAGTGAGGCCTGCCTTTTGCAGGGCCTCCAAAACTTTCCAAAGGTGGAGCATGTGCTCATCCCAGGTGGAGCTAAAGACAGCTATATCATCAAGATATGCTGCACTAAAAGCCTCCAACCCTTGCAGGACTGTGTTCACCAACCTCTGAAAAGTGGCAGGTGCAAACCAAAGGGCATCACTGTAAATTGGTAGTGCCCTCCTATAGTTGAAAATGCAGTTTTAGGTTTAGCATCCTCAGCCAATTTGATCTGCCAATACCCTGCAGTCAAATCAAAGGTGCTTAGATACTTGGCAGATGCCAGTGTATCTATGAGCTCATCTGCCCTGGGTATAGGGTGAGCATCGGTTTTTGTAACCTGATTGAGACCTCTGTAATCAACAAAAAACCTCATCTCCCTTTTTCCATCTTTTGAGTGAGGCTTTCTGAAGGTTCAACCACTCCTAGATCAAGCATTTTCTGAACCTCTTGTTTTATGCAGTCCCTGACATGGTCAGGCTGCCTATAGATTTGACTTTTGACAGGCAAGCTGTCTCCAGTACCTATTGTGTGTTCACACCAAGATGTGGTGCCTGGCACAGTTGAAAAGAGTTCAGAAAATTGTCCAAGGAGATTTATGCCGTTGTCTTTCTGTTCTGCAGTCAGACAATCTGCTAAAACTACTCCCTCCACTAAAGCATCATCTTCAGTGGAGGAGAAGAGATCAGGGAGAGGGTCACTCTCTTCTTCCTGTCCTTCATCTGTTGCCATGAGCAGGGTGAGATCAGCCCTTTCATAGTAGGAGTAGGAAAGTACCATCTTGCCTGGCATGGTAATCCCCATATTTCACTGTATATATGTTGTTTTAGTCTATGTGTCACTGGGACCCTGCCAGGCAGGGCCCCAGTGCTCATAAGTATGTGCCCTGTATGTGTTCCCTGTTTGATGACTAACTGTCTCACTGAGGCTCTGCTAACCAGAACCTCAGTGGTTATGCTCTCTCTGCTTTCCAAATTGTCACTAACAGGCTAGTGACCAATTTCACCAATTCACATTGGCATACTGGAACACCCATATAATTCCCTAGTATATGGTACTGAGGTACCCAGGGTATTGGGGTTCTAGGAGATCCCTATGGGCTGCAGCATTTCTTTTGCCACCCATAGGGAGATCTGACAAATCTTACACAGGCCTGCCAGTGCAGCCTGAGTGAAATAATGTCCACGTTATTTCACAGCCATTTACCACTGCACTTAAGTAACTTATAAGTCACCTATATGTCTAACCTTCACCTGGTGAAGGTTGGGTGCAAAGTTACTTAGTGTGTGGGCACCCTGGCACTAGCCAAGGTGCCCCACATTGTTCAGAGCAAATTCCACGGACTTTGTGAGTGCGGGGACAAAAATTACACGTGTGCACTATACATAGGTCACTACCTATGTATAGCGTCTCAATGGTAACTCCGAACATGGCCATGTAACATGTCTAAGATCATGGCATTGTCACTGTAGGAGGCTGGACTGGCTTGTAGTGAGTACTAAGGGGTACTTACACCTTGCACCAGGCCCAGGTATCCCTTATTAGTGTATAGGGTGTCTAGCAGGTTAGGCTGATAGATAATGGTAGCTTAGCAGAGCAGCTTAGGTGGAACTAGGAGACGAGTGAAGCTCCTACAGTACCACTAGTGTCATATGCACAATATCATAAGAAAACACAATACACAGATATACTAAAAATAAAGGTACTTTATTTTTATGACAATATGCCAAAGTATCTCAGTGAGTACCCTCAGTATGAGGATAGCAAATATACACAAGATAAATGTACACAATACCAAAAATATGCAGTATAGTATTAGAAAACAGTGCAAACAATGTATAGTTACAATAGGATGCAATGGGGACACATAGGGATAGGGGCAACACAAACCATATACTCCAAAAGTGGAATGCGAACCACGAATGGACCCCAAACCTATGTGACCTTGTAGAGGGTCGCTGGGACTGTAAGAAAACAGTGAGGGTTAGAAAAATAGCCCACCCCAAGACCCTGAAAAGTGAGTGCAAAGTGCACTAAAGTTCCCCAAAGAGCACAGAAGTCGTGATAGGGGAATTCTGCAGGAAGGACCAACACCAGCAATGCAACAACAATGGATTTCCAGACTAGAGTACCTGTGGAACAAGGGGACCAAGTCCAAAAGTCACGATCAAGTCGAGAGTGGGCAGATGCCCAGGAAATGCCAGCTGTGGGTGCAAAGAAGCTGCTACTAGGAAGTAGAAGCTGAGGATTCTGCAGGAACGACAAAGGCTAGAAACTTCCCCTTTGGAGCATGAATGTACCACGTCATGAAGAGTCGTGCAGAAGTGTTTTCCTGAAAAAAGCCTGCAAACAAGCCTTGCTAGCTGCAAGTCATGCGGTTAGGGATTTTGGATGCTGCTGTGGCCCAGGAGGGACCAGGATGTCGCCAATTGCATCAGGAGACAGAGGTGCCGCCCAGAAAGACAAGGAGCCCTCTCAGAAGCAGGCAGCACCCGCAGAAGTGCCGTAACAGGCACTACAAAGTGGAGTGAAACAGTGCTCACCCGAAGTTGCACAAAGGAGTCCCACGCCACCAGAGGACAACTTAGGAGGTCGTGCAATGCAGGTTAGAGTGCCGTGGACCCAGGCTTGGCTGTGCACAAAGGATTCCCTCGGAAAGTGCACAGGAGCCGGAGTAGCTGCAAAAGACGCTGTTCCCAGCAATGTAGTCTGGCGTGGGGAGGCAAGGACTTACCTCCACCAAACTTGGACTGAAGAGTCACTGGACTGTGGGAGTCACTTGGACAGAGTTGCTGGATTCAAGGGACCTCGCTCGTTGTGCTGAGAGGAGACCCAGGGGACCGGTGATGCAGTTCTTTGGTGCCTGCGGTTGCAGGGGGACGATTCCGTCGACCCACGGGAGATTTCTTCGGAGCTTCTAGTGCAAAGAGGAGGCAGACTACCCCCACAGCATGCACCACCAGGAAAACAGTTGAGAAGGCGGCAGGATCAGCGTTACAGAGTTGCAGTAGTCGTCTTCGCTACTTTGTTGCAGTTTTGCAGGCTTCCAGCGCGGTCAGCAGTCGATTCCTTGGCAGAAGGTGAAGAGAGAGATGCAGAGGAACTCTGATGAGCTCTTACATTCGTTATCTAAGGAAGTCCAGTGTGCCAGCAGCGCCTCTGTTTCCAAGATGGCAGAGGTCTGGAGGACACTGGAGGAGCTCTGGGCACCTCCCAGGGGAGGTGCAGGTCAGGGGAGTGGTCACTCCCCTTTCCTTTGTCCAGTTTCGCGCCAGAGCAGGGCTGAGGGGTCCCTGAACCGGTGTAGACTGGCTTATGCAGAAATGGGAACCATCTGTGCCCATGAAAGCATTTCCAGAGGCTGGGGGAGGCTACTCCTCCCCAGCCCTGACACCTTTTTCCAAAGGGAGATTGTGTAACACCCTCTCTCTGAGGAAGTCCTTTGTTCTGCCATCCTGGGCCAAGCCTGGCTGGACCCCAGGAGGGCAGAAACCTGTCTGAGGGGTTGGCAGCAGCTGCAGTGAAACCCCAGGAAAGGCAGTTTGGCAGTACCCGGGTCTGTGCTAGAGACCCGTGGGATCATGGGATTGTGCCAACTATGCCAGGATGGCATAGAGGGGGCAATTCCATGATCATAGAAATGTTACATGGCCATATTCGGAGTTACCATTGTGAAGCTACATATAGGTAGTGACCTATATGTAGTGCACGCATGTAATGGTGTCCCCGCACTCACAAAGTCTGGGGAATTGGCCCTGAACAATGTGGGGGCGCCTTGGCTAGTGCCAGGGTGCCCACACACTAAGTAACTTAGCACCCAACCTTTACCAGGTAAAGGTTAGACATATAGGTGACTTATAAGTTACTTAAGTGCAGTGTAAAATGGCTGTGAAATAACGTGGACGTTATTTCACTCAGGCTGCAGTGGCAGGCCTGTGTAAGAATTGTCAGAGCTCCCTATGGGTGGCAAAAGAAATGCTGCAGCCCATAGGGATCTCCTGGAACCCCAATACCCTGGGTACCTCAGTACCATATACTAGGGGATTATAAGGGTGTTCCAGTATGCCAATGTAAATTGGTAAAATTGGTCACTAGCCTGTAAGTGACAATTTAAAAGAAATGAGAGAGCATAACCACTGAGGTTCTGAATAGCAGAGCCTCAGTGAGACAGTTAGTCATAACACAGGTAACACATTCAGGGCACACTTATGAGCACTGGGACCCTGGCTCGCAGGGTCCCAGTGACACATACAACTAAAACAACATATATACAGTGAAAAATGGGGATAACATGCCAGGCAAGATGGTACTTTCCTACAGTCACCCAATGCCATTCTGGCATTGGGGAGACAATTCCATGATCTCCCGGGTCTCTAGCACAGAACCCGGGTACTGCCAAACTGCCTTTCCGGGGTCTCCACTGCAGCTGCTGCTGCTGCCAACCCCTCAGACAGGTTTCTGCCCCCTGGGGTCCAGGCAGCCCTGGCCCAGGAAGGCAGAACAAAGGATTTCCTCTGAGAGAGGGTGTAACACCCTCTCCCTTTGGAAATAGGTATGATGGCTGGGGAGGAGTAGCCTCCCCCAGCCTCTGGAAATGCTTTGATGGGCACAGATGCTGCCCATCTCTGCATAAGATAGTCTACACCAGTTTAGGGATTCCCCAGCCCTGCTCTGGCTCGAAACTGGACAAAGGAAAGGTGTAGGAGGCTGGACTGGCTTGTAGTGAGTACCTAAGGGTACTTGCACCTTGCACCAGGCCCAGTTATCCCTTATTAGTGTATAGGGTGTCTAGCAGCATAGGCTGATAGATAATGGTAGCTTAGCAGAGCAGCTTAGGCTGAACTAGTAGACGAGTGAAGCTCCTACAGTACCACTTAGTGTCATATGCACAATATCATAGGAAAACACAATACACAGATATACTAAAAATAAAGGTACTTTATTTTTATGACAATATGCCAAAAGTATCTCAGTGAGTACCCTCAGTATGAGGATAGCAAATATACACAAGATATATGTACACAATACCAAAATATGCAGTAATAGTATTAGAAAACAGTGCAAACAATGTATAGTTACAATAGGATGCAATGGGGACACATAGGGATAGGGGCAACACAAACCATATACTCCAAAAGTGGAATGCGAACCACGAATGGACCCCAAACCTATGTGACCTTGTAGAGGGTCGCTGGGACTATTAGAAAATAGTAAGGGTTAGAAAAATAGCCCACCCCAAGACCCTGAAAAGTGAGTGCAAAGTGCACTAAAGTTCCCCAAAGGACATAGAAGTCGTGATAGGGGAATTCTGCAGGAAAGACACAAACCAACAATGCAACAACGATGGATTTCCAGTCGAGGGTACCTGTGCAACAAGGGGACCAAGTCCAAAAGTGACAAGCAAGTCGGAGATGGGCAGATACCCAGGAAATGCCAGCTGTGGGTGCAAAGATGCTGCTACTGGACAGTAGAAGCGTAGGTTTCTGCAAGAACGACAAAGGCTAGAGACTTTCCCTTTGGAGGACGGATCCATCACGCCGTGGAGAGTCGTGCAGAAGTGTTTTCCCGCATATAGACCGCCAACAAGCCTTGCTAGCTGCAAATCATGTAGTTAGTGTTTTTGGATGCTGCTGTGGCCCAGGAGGGACCAGGATGTCGCCAATTGCGTCTGGGGACAGAGGGGGCGTCGAGCAAGACAAGGAGCCCTCTCAGCAGCAGGCAGCCCCAGCAGAAGTGCCAGAAACAGGCATTACAAGGATGCGTGAAACGGTGCTCACCCAAAGTCGCACAAAGGAGTCCCACGTCGCCGGAGAACAACTTAGGAGGTCGTGCAATGCAAGTTAGAGTGCCGTGGACCCAGGCTGGACTGTGCACAAAGGATTTCCGCTGGAAGTGCACGGAGGCCGGAGTAGCTGCAAAAGTCGCGGTTCCCAGCAATGCAGTCTGGCGTGGGGAGGCAAGGACTTACCTCCAACAAACTTGGACTGAAGAGTCACTGGACTGTGGGAGTCACTTGGACAGAGTTGCTGGATTCAAGGGACCTCGCTCATCGTGCTGAGAGGAGACCCAAGGTACCGGTGATGCAGTTCTTTGGTGCCTGCGATTGCAGGCGGACGATTCCGTCGACCCACGGGAGATTTCTTCGGAGCTTCTAGTGCAGAGAGGAGGCAGACTACCCCCACAGCATGCACCACCAGGAAAACAGTTGAGAAGGCGGCAGGATCAGCGTTACAGAGTTGCAGTAGTCGTCTTTGCTACTATGTTGCAGTTTTGCAGGCTTCCAGCGCGGTCAGCAGTCGATTCCTTGGCAGAAGGTGAAGAGAGAGATGCAGAGGAACTCGGATGAGCTCTTGCATTCGTTATCTAAGGAATCCCCAGAGACAGAGACCCTAAATAGCCAGAAAAGAGGGTTTGGCTACCTAGGAGAGAGGATAGGCTAGCAACACCTGAAGGAGCCTATCAGAAGGAGTCTCTGACGTCACCTGATGGCACTGGCCACTCAGAGCAGTCCAGTGTGCCAGCAGCACCTCTGTTTCCAAGATGGCAGAGGTCTGGAGCACACTGGAGGAGCTCTGGACACCTCCCAGGGGAGGTGCAGGTCAGGGGAGTGGTCACTCCCCTTTCCTTTGTCCAGTTTCGCGCCAGAGCAGGGCTAACGGGTCCCTGAACCGGTGTAGACTGGCTTATGCAGAAATGGGCACCATGTGTGCCATGAAAGCATTTCCAGAGGCTGGGGAGGCTACTCCTCCCCTGCCTTCACACCATTTTCCAAAGGGAGAGGGTGTAACACCCTCTCTCAGAGGAAGTCCTTTGTTCTGCCATCCTGGGCCAGGCCTGGCTGGACCCCAGGAGGGCAGATGCCTGTCTGAGGGTTTGGCAGCAGCAGCAGCTGCAGTGAAACCCCGGGAAAGGCAGTTTGGCAGTACCAGGGTCTGTGCTACAGACCACTGGGATCATGGGATTGTGCCAACTATGCCAGGATGGTATATAGGGGGCAATTCCATGATCATAGACATGTTACATGGCCATATTCGGAGTTACCATTGTGAAGCTACATATAGGTAGTGACCTATATGTAGTGCACGCGTGTAATGGTGTCCCCGCACTCACAAAGTCCGGGGAATTGGCCCTGAACAATGTGGGGGCACCTTGGCTAGTGCCAGGGTGCCCACACACTAAGTAACTTAGCACCCAACCTTTACCAGGTAAAGGTTAGACATATAGGTGACTTATAAGTTACTTAAGTACAGTGTAAAATGGCTGTGAAATAACGTGGACGTTATTTCACTCAGGCTGCAGTGGCAGGCCTGCGTAAGAATTGTCAGAGCTCCCTATGGGTGGCAAAAGAAATGCTGCAGCCCATAGGGATCTCCTGGAACCCCAATACTCTGGGTACCTCAGTACCATATACTGGGGAATTATAAGGGTGTTCCAGTATGCCAATGTAAATTGGTAAAATTGGTCACTAGCCTGTTAGTGACAATTTGTAAAGAGAGAGCATAACCACTGAGGTTCTGGTTAGCAGAGCCTCAGTGAGACAGTTAGGCATCACACAGGGAACACATACCTATAGGTCACAAACTTATGAGCACTGGGGTCCTGACTAGCAGGGTCTCAGTGACACATAACAAACATACTGAGAACATAGGGTTTTCACTATGAGCACTGGGCCCTGGCAAGCAGGATACAAGTGAGACAGTGAAAACACCCTGACATACACTCACAAACAGGCCCAAAGTGGGGGTAACAAGGCTAGAAAGAGGCTACTTTCTCACACAACTCCCCCCCCCCCAAACGAAGGACAATAAGGCTAACCTTGGCCAGTTGAGACTTTATTGTCTAAGTGGTGATAAGTAGAGAGTAGCTCTGCAATAGACTGGTTACTCCCTTTATCATCCACTATATGGTTACTTCCCTGTGGGGATGTAAACCACCCTGTTTGAAGTTTTTTAGCTAAGCAACAATGTGAAGATGTATTTTCAGAGTTTCTATCAGTAAGTTTTAGTTTAGAGCAGTGGGAATTGCCCACTGAACAAATTTGTAGTGATGGAAATGCCAGACAGGGATGCTGTCTCAGAAAAGCCATAGCTCGGCAAAAACTTTGTCCATATGGCTGGAAGAGAGAACAGGGATGCTGTTTCTCTTGGGTTGGAGCAGGGCAGGGATGCTGTCCTATGAGCTCCACACTAGGGCAGGGATGCTGTCCTAAGTGTTGTGAGGCAGTGCAGAGTTTCTGCACTAAAGTTTCTCTGGGAGGGTTGGAGGGATGCTCCATGTTAACTAAAATGGTGCTCTTTTTGTCACCAATGTTAGTTATCCCACAGAGAGGTACTTCTACCTTAGGGAGTACAGCTTTGCCAGCTGATGATTCCCTTGGAACAGGTGCCACCCCAGGAGAGGTTTCTCCCACCACAGGAATGGTATCCTGAATGGCAGGGTGGTTAGGGTATTCTGTGATACCCTTTTTACCTGTTGATGGAGAGGGATCCTGAGTTTTCAGGCCTTCTCTCCTTTGCTTTTTCATTTCAGTAGAAATGAGAGGGAACAATTCCTCTGGGATGCCCAGCATGGCTGCATGGCCATAAAACTCTACATCAGCCCAACCTGAGGCCTCTAGGTCATTACCTAAGAGACAGTCTACAGGTAAGCTAGGTGATACCACCACCTGCTTAGGGCCAGTAACTCCACCCCAACTAAACTGAATTATAGCTAAGGGAAGAAACTTAGTGGAGTTATGGACATCAATAATTTTATACTGTTGTCCAATGATGTGTTGTTCAGGAGCCACTAGGTTTTCAGTCACCAAAGTGATACTGGCACCTGTGTCCCTGTAGGCCAAGGCCTCAACACCATTTATTGAAACTGTCTGCCTGTACTTATCCATTGTAAGGGGACAAGCAGCCAGTGTGGCAAGGCCAATGCCACTAGGTGTGACAGAAACTGTCTTGGGACTGACTATCCCAGTTTCTATGATGGACCCATAAGTGAACCCAACTACACCCTTTGCTTGACTGTTGCCAGCAGTCCCACCACTAGTACCACTACTGCTAGGGGCACTAGAGCTTGATGTATTAGTGGTGGTAGGCTCAGGGGGTTTACCTGGACAGGACTTATCCCCTGGCCTATGGCCTCTGTTTTTACACACAAAGCACCAAGGCTTTTTAATGTGTGCAGGTTGAGAAGAAGAGGAAGAATTAGTTTTATCCCCACCCTCTGAAGAGTGTTTAAGATTTGAAGTGGGATCTTTGGTTTTACCCTTATCCCCATGCTTATCTTGAGATTTTTCACCATCTTTCTTCTTATTGCCATCTTTGTCACCCCCTGTATGAACTTTTCTGTTCACCCTTGTTCTGACCCATTTGTCTGCCTTCTTTCCCAATTCTTGGGGAGAGGTCAGATCAGAGTCCACCAGGTACTGGTGCAACAAATCAGACACACAATTATTAAGAATATGCTCTCTCAGGATCAAGTTATACAGGCTGTCATAATCAGCAACTTTACTGCCATGTAACCACCCCTCCAAGGCCTTCACTGAATGGTCAATGAAATCAACCCAGTCTTGTGAAGACTCCTTTTTAGTCTCTCTGAACTTTATCCTGTATTGTTCAGTGGTTAAGCCATAACCATCCAGGAGTGCATTCTTAAGAACTGTAAAATTATTGGCATCACTTTCTTTCACAGTAAGGAGCCTATCCCTACCTTTTCCACTAAATGATAGCCATAGGATAGCGGCCCACTGCCTTTGAGGGACATCCCGTACAACACAGGCCCTCTCAAGAGCAGCAAACCACTTGTTAATGTCATCCCCATCCTTATAAGGGGGAACTATCTTGTGCAGATTCCTAGAATCATGGTCTTTTGCAGGATGACTATTGGGAATACTGCTGCTGCCACCATGGGTTTCTAAACCCAGTTTCTGTCTCTCCTTCTCTACTTCTAAGGACTGTCTATCCAAATCCAGCTGTTGCTTCTTGAGCTTCAGTCTGGTTTGTTCCACTCTCAATCTATTGAGCTCCCTTTCTAACAATCTGTCATCAGGGTGGGTGGGAGGGGCATTCCTTGACACAGAAGTGTGGTGAGAATGGACAGAAGGAGACCTGTCCCTTACAGAAGGCATCCTAACAGCTTGGTTAACAGAAACATCAGTTCTACTGTGGTGAGAATGAATGCTCTTGCTATGATGTGAGACAACACTATCTGTATGGTGTGACTCAACATCAGTACCAACTATGCTAGACTGTCTAGTAATGGGCAGGCTCTGAAGTTTCTTTCCTGAATCTTTTCCTAGGGGTGTCCCTGGATCAGATTGGGAACCATTAGCTACTTTTTCAACAGATGGGGCCCTTCTGGCCTTATCTTGTTCTCTAAGCATGTTAAGTAATAATTCCAAGGAAGGATTCTTCCCTACACTCAAACCTCTTTCTACACAGAGACTCCTTGCTCCTTTCCAGCTAAGGTGGTCATATGCAAGTTTGGACAGATCAACATTTTGGCCCGTGCCAGACATTTTAGAAAGAGTTTAAGTGACAGAAAAAGTGATAAAAAAGTTTTTAGAGCTTTTAGAAAGACAGAAAAAAAACTTTTTAAACTTTTAAAGAACTTTTAGAAAGTTTAGAAGTACTTTTCAGCACTTTAGAAAAGAGTGAAAAGAGGAAATGCAAAACTTTTTAGTTATGTGTACATACACTGAACTTGTTTTGTATATTTTTCTCTTATGAAAAGTACAATGACAAGAGTGGTAAGTAGTCTCAAAGCACTTATCCCACCGCTGCACAACCAATGTAGGAGGCTGGACTGGCTTGTAGTGAGAACCTAAGGGTACTTGCACCTTGCACCAGGCCCAGTTATCCCTTAATAGTGTATAGGGTGTCTAGCAGCATAGGCTGATAGATAATGGTAGCTTAGCAGAGCAGCTTAGGCTGAACTAGGAGACGAGTGAAGCTCCTACAGTACCACTTAGTGTCATATGCACAATATCATAAGAAAACACAATACACAGATCTACTAAAAATAAAGGTACTTTATTTTTATGACAATATGCCAAAAGTATCTCAGTGAGTACCCTCAGTATGAGGATAGCAAATATACACAAGATATATGTACACAATACCAAAATATGCAGTAATAGTATTAGAAAACAGTGCAAACAATTTATAGTTACAATAGGATGCAATGGGGACACATAGGGATAGGGGCAACACAAACCATATACTCCAAAAGTGGAATGCGAACCACGAATGGACCCCAAACCTATGTGACCTTGTAGAGGGTCGCTGGGACTATTAGAAAATAGTAAGGGTTAGAAAAATAGCCCACCCCAAGACCCTGAAAAGTGAGTGCAAAGTGCACTAAAGTTCCCCAAAGGACATAGAAGTCGTGATAGGGGAATTCTGCAGGAAAGACACAAACCAACAATGCAACAATGATGGATTTCCAGTCGAGGGTACCTGTGGAACAAGGAGACCAAGTCCAAAAGTCACAAGCAAGTCGGAGATGGGCAGATGCCCAGGAAATGCCAGCTGTGGGTGCAAAGATGCTGCTACTGGACAGTAGAAGCATTGGTTTCTGCAAGAACGACAAAGGCTAGAGACTTCCCCTTTGGAGGACAGATCCCTCACGCCGTGGACAGTCGTGCAGAAGTGTTTTCCCGCCGAAAGACCGCCAACAAGCCTTGCTAGTTGCAAATCGTGCGGTTAGTGTTTTTGGATGCTGCTGTGGCCCAGGAGGGACCAGGATGTCGCCAATTGCGTCTGGGGACAGAGGGGGCGCCGAGCAAGACAAGGAGCCCTATCAGCAGCAGGCAGCACCCGCAGAAGTGCCAGAAACAGGCACTACGAGGATGCGTGAAACAGTGCTCACCCGAAGTCGCACAAAGGAGTCCCACGTCGCCGGAGAACAATTTAGGAGGTCGTGCAATGCAGGTTAGAGTGCCGTGGACCCAGGCTGGACTGTGCACAAAGGATTTCCGCCGGAAGTGCAGGGAGGCCGGAGTAGCTGCAAAAGTCACGGTTCCCAGCAATGCAGTCTGGCATGGGGAGGCAAGGACTTACCTCCACCAAACTTGGACTGAAGAGTCACTGGACTGTGGGAGTCACTTGGACAGAGTTGCTGGATTCAAGGGGCCTCGCTCGTCGTGCTGAGAGGAGACCCAAGGTACATGTGATGCAGTTCTTTGGTGCCTGCGGTTGCAGGGGGACGATTCCGTCGACCCACGGGAGATTTCTTCGGAGCTTCTAGTGCAGAGAGGAGGCAGACTACCCCCACAGCATGCACCACCAGGAAAACAGTCGAGAAGGCGGCAGGATCAGCGTTACAGAGTTGCAGTAGTCGTCTTTGCTACTATGTTGCAGTTTTGCAGGCTTCCAGCGTGGTCAGCAGTCGACTCCTTGGCAGAAGGTGAAGAGAGGGATGCAGAGGAACTCGGATGAACTCTTGCATTCGTTATCTAAGGAATCCCCAGAGACAGAGACCCTAAATAGCCAGAAAAGAGGGTTTGGCTACCTAGGAGAGAGGATAGGCTAGCAACACCTGAAGGAGCCTATCAGAAGGAGTTTCTGACGTCACATGATGGCACTGGCCACTCAGAGCAGTCCAGTGTGCCAGCAGCACCTCTGTTTCCAAGATGGCAGAGGTCTGGAGCACACTGGAGGAGCTCTGGACACCTCCCAGGGGAGGAGCAGGTCAGGGGACTGGTCACTCCCCTTTCCTTTGTCCAGTTTCGCGCCAGAGCAGGGCTAAGGGGTCCCTGAACCGGTGTAGACTGGCTTATGCAGAAATGGGCACCATGTGTGCCCATGAAAGCATTTCCAGAGGCTGGGGGAGGCTACTCCTCCCCTGCCTTCACACCATTTTCCAAAGGGAGAGGGTGTAACACCCTCTCTCAGAGGAAGTCCTTTGTTCTGCCATCCTGGGCCAGGCCTGGCTGGACCCCAGGAGGGCAGATGCCTGTCTGAGGGGTTGGCAGCAGCAGCAGCTGCAGTGAAACCCCGGGAAAGGCAGTTTGGCAGTACCAGGGTCTGTGCTACAGACCACTGGGATCATGGGATTGTGCCAACTATGCCAGGATGGTATAGAGGGGGCAATTCCATGATCATAGACATGTTACATGGCCATATTCGAAGTTACCATTGTGAAGCTACATATAGGTAGTGACCTATATGTAGTGCACGCGTGTAATGGTGTCCCCGCACTCACAAAGTCCGGGGAATTGGCCCTGAACAATGTGGGGGCACCTTGGCTAGTGCCAGGGTGCCCACACACTAAGTAACTTAGCACCCAACCTTTACCAGGTAAAGGTTAGACATATAGGTGACTTATAAGTTACTTAAGTGCAGTGTAAAATGGCTGTGAAATAACGTGGACGTTATTTCACTCAGGCTGCAGTGGCAGGCCTGTGTAAGAATTGTCAGAGCTCCCTATGGGTGGCAAAAGAAATGCTGCAGCCCATAGGGATCTCCTGGAACCCCAATACCCTGGGTACCTCAGTACCGTATACTAGGGAATTATAAGGGTGTTCCAGTAAGCCAATGTAAATTGGTAAAATTGGTCACTAGCCTGTTAGTGACAATTTGTAAAGAGAGAGCAGTGAGACAGTTAGGCATCACACAGGGAACACATACCTATAGGTCACAAACTTATGAGCACTGGGGTCCTGACTAGCAGGGTCCCAGTGACACATAACAAACATACTGAAAACATAGGGTTTTCACTATGAGCACTGGGCCCTGGCAAGCAGGATACAAGTGAGACAGTGAAAACACCCTGACATACACTCACAAACAGGCCCAAAGTGGGGGTAACAAGGCTAGAAAGAGGCTACTTTCTCACAAAAGGGGAGTGACCACTCCCCTGACCTGCACCTCCCAGGGGAGGTGCCCAGAGCTCCTCCAGTGTGCCCCAGACCTCTACCATCTTGGAAACAGAGGTGTTGCTGGCACACTGGACTGCTCTGAGTGGCCAGTGCCAGCAGGTGACGTCAGAGACTCCTTCTGATAGTCTCTTACCTCTCTTAGTAGCCAATCTTCATTCCTAGGTAGCCAAACCTCCTTTTCTGGCTATTTAGATTCTCTGCTTTGGGGAATTCTTCAGATACCGAATGCAAGAGCTCACCAGAGTTCCTCTGCATCTCCCTCTTCACCTTCTGCCAAAGGATCGACTGCTGACTGCTCAGGACGCCTGCAAAACTGCAACAAAGTAGCAAAGACGACTACTGCAACCTTGTATCGCTTCATCCTGCCGGCTTTCTCGACTGTTTCCTGCTGGTTCATGCTCTGGGGATAGCCTGCCTCCTTTCTGCACCAGGAGCTCTGAAGAAATCTCCAGTGGGTCGATGGAATCTTCCCCCTGCAACCGCAGGCAACAAAAGACTGCATAAACGGTCCTCTGGGTCCTCTCTCAGCACGACGAACGTGGTCCCTGGAACTCAGTAACTCTGTCCAAGTGACTCCCACAGTCCAGTGACTCTTCAGTCCAAGTTTGGTGGAGGTAAGTCCTTGCCTCCCCATGCTAGACTGCATTGCTGGGTAACGCTTGATTTGCAGCTGCTCCGGCTCCTGTGCACTCTTCCAGGATTTCCTTTGTGCACAGACAAGCCTGGGTCCCCAACATTCTAACCTGCAGTGCACAACCTTCTGAGTTGTCCTCCGGCGTTGTGGGACTCCCTTTTGTGACTTCGCGTGGACTCCGGTTCAGTCCTCTTCTAAGTGCCTGTTCCGGTACTTCTGCGGGTGTTGCCTGCTTCTGTGAGGGTTCCCTGACTTGCTGGGTGCCCCCTCTGTCTCCTCATCCAAGTGGCGATATCCTGGTCCCTCCTGGGCCACAGTAGCATCCAAAAACCCTAACCGCAAACCTTGCAGCTAGCAAGGCTTGTTTGTGGCCTTTCTGCATGGGAACACCTCTGCAAGCTTCTTCACAAGGTGGGACAGCAATCCTCCAAAGGAGAAGTTCCTAGTCCTCTTCGTTCTTGCAAAACACCAAGCTTCTTCCATCCTGTGGCAGCTTCCTTGCACCCTCAGCGGGCATTTCCTGGGCTCCTGCCTACTCTTGACACTGTTGCGACTCTTGGACTTGGTCCCCTTGTCTTACAGGTACTCAGGTCTGGAAATCCACTGTTGTTGCATTGCTGGTGTTGGTTTTCCTTGCAGAATTCCCCTATCACGACTTCTGTGCCCTCTGGGGGTTGTAGGTGCACTTTACACCTACCTTACAGGGTCTTGGGGTTAGCTATTTTTATAACCCTCACTGTTTTCTTACAGTCCCAGCGACCCTCTACAAGCTCACATAGGTTTGGGGTCCATTCGTGGTTCGCATTCCACTTTTGGAGTATATGGTTTTTGTTGCCCCTATACCTATGTGCTCCTATTACGATCTATTGTAACTTTACACTGCTTGCGTTACTTCCTTTTGCTATTAATGCATATTTTTGGTATTGTGTACATATATCTTGAGTATATTTGTCATCCTCATACTGAGGGTACTCACTGAGATACTTTTGGCATATTGTCATAAAAATAAAGTACCTTTATTTTTAGTATATCTGTGTTTTGTGTTTTCTTAAGATATTGTGCACATGACACCAGTGGTATAGTAGGAGCTTTACATGTCTCCTAGTTCAGCCTAATCCGCTTTGCCATAGCTACCTTTTATCAGCCTTAGTTGCTAGAAACACCTCTTCTACACTAATAAGGGATAACTGGACCTGGCACAAGGTGTACGTACCTCTGGTACCCACTACAAGCCAGTCCAGCCTCCTACAGTAGGGTTTTAGGCGGTTGACATGAATCACCCTTAGGGGACTCCTGGCAGTGCCCAGGTCTACCAGATAGGTAACCTCACCCTTTTTCTCAACAATTAGATGGATTCCACTCCATTTGTCCTGGAGTGCTCTTGGGGCCACAGGCTCCAATACTCACACCTTCTGTCCTGGTTGGTACTAAATCAGAACAGCTTTCGGGTCATGCCATTGCTTCTGGAGCTCTTTGCTGGCCTGAAGGTTTTTACTCGCCTTTTTCATGTACTCGGCCGTTCTGGATCTTAGGCCAAGTACATAGTCCACTATGTCCTGTTTGGGAGCTTTTAAAGGTAGTTCCCAACCCTCCTTCACAAGTGTTAGTGGACCTCTTACAGGGTGCCCAAAGAGGAGTTCAAAGGGGCTGAAGCCCACTCCTTTCTGGGGTACCTTCCTGTAAGCAAAAAGGAGGCAAGGTAACAGGACATCCCATCTCCACCTGAGTTTTTCAGGGAGTCCCATTATCATACCTTGGAGAGTTTTATTAAACCTCTCTACCAGTCCTTCAGTCTGTAGATGATAAGAAGTGGTGAATTTGTAGGTTACACCACATTCCTTCCACATAGCTTTCAAGTATGCAGACATAAAGTTGCTACCCCTGTCTGATACAACCTCTTTTGGGAGACCCACCCTGGAAAAGATTCCCAGGAGGGCCTTTGCCACTGCAGGAGCTGTAGTGGTCCTTAGAGGAATTGCTTCAGGATATCTTGTGGCATGGTCCACAACCACCAAGATAAACCTATTGCCTGAAGCAGTAGGAGGGTCAAGGGGGCCAACTATGTCAACCCCTAACCTTTCAAAGGGGACCCCAACCACAGGTAATGTAATAAAGGGTGCCTTTGGTGTGCCACCAGTCTTGCCACTGGCTTGGCAGGGCACACAAGACTTGCAAAATTCTTTAGTGTCCTTTGACATCCTAGGCCAGTGAAACAGGGGGACAAGCCTTTCCCATGTTTTGATCTGGCCCAAATACCCAGCCAAAGGAATGTCATGTGCCAGAGTTAGGAGGAACTCTCTGTACTGCAGGGGAATGACCAATCTCCTGGCTGTTTCAGGTTTTGGGTCCCTTGCCTCTGTGTACAAGAGGTTGTCCTCCCAGTAAACTGTATGTGAGTCACTGACATCCCCATTTTGCTGCTTGACAGCTTGCTGTCTGAGACCCTCTAATGTGGGAAAGGTTTGCTGTGCCACACACAGCTCTTCCCTGGCAGGCCCCCCCTCCACCTAAAAGCTCAGCAGTATGGTGAAGGTTCTGCACAGGGAGGAAATTCTTCTTCCTCAGAAGGAGAATCATCTGAAGAGGGAGGGATAGTTGGTAGGGATTTACCCTTGCTACCCTTAGCTTTAGGGAGCACTTGGTCCATTGTTCCAGGATCCAAGTTTACCTGTCCTTCTTGCTTTTTGTCCTGAGCCCTTGTCAAAGCAAAAATATGCCCAGGAATGCCCAGCATTGCTGCATGAGCCTCCAACTCCACTTCTGCCCAAGCTGATGTCTCTAAATCGTTCCCTAGTAGACAGTCTACAGGTAAATTTGAGACAACCACAACTTTCTTTGGACCAGTAACCCCCCCCCAGTTGAGATTCACAACAGCCATGGGGTGGCTAAGAGGGTTGTTATGAGTGTCTGTCACTTGGTACTGGTGAGCAAGTAGGTGTTGTTCAGGGTGTACCAGTTTCTCTATTACCATGATAACACTGGCACCTGTGTCCATGTAGGCCTGAACCTCCACACCATTTATTAGGGGAAGTTGCTTGTACTTATCCATATTAAGGGGACAAGCAACTAAGGTGGCCAAATCAATGGCACCTTCAGAGACTAACACAGCCTCTGTGGTCTCCCTAACAAGACCAACCCCAACCAAATTACCAAAAGTGATCCCAGCTACTCCCTTGGATTGGCTATTAGTAGGTTTGCTCCCACCACCACTTCTATTACTAGGGGCACTAGAATTTGCAGTAGGGGTTGTGGTAGTTGGAGGTTTGGTGTTTTTCTTTGGACAACTGGCATTGGTTGTCCAATGGCCTTTGACTTTACACAAATAACACCAAGGCTTTTTAGGTTAATTATTGGAAGACGATTTGGACCCACCACCCCCACCAGAGAATTTTTATGATCCTGATGAAGCCTAATTTTTAATTTTGTCCCCACCCTTGTCAGAAGACTTACCATCCTTGTCACCTCCTGTATGAACTTTTCTGTTCACTCTTGTTGTGACCCATTTGTCTGCCTTCTTTCTCAATTCTTGGGGAGAGGTCAGATCTGAGTCCACTAGATATTGGTGTAACAAATCAGACACACAGTTATTCAGAATATGCTCTCTCAGAATAAGATTATACAGGCTTTCATAGTCAGAAACTCTACTGCCATGGAACAACCCCTCCAAGGCCTTCACTGAACAGTCTACAAAGTCTGTCAAGTCTTGTGAGGACTCTTTTCTGGTGTCTCCGAACTTAATCCTGTATTGGTCAGTGGTTAAGCCAAATCCATCCAAGAGTGCATCCTTCAAAACTGCAAAATTGTTAGCATCACTTTCTCTAACAGTAAGGAGCCTATCCCTACCTTTTCCAGTGAAAGATAGCCACAATATAGCAGCCCACTGCCTTTGAGGGACCCCCTGTACCATACAGGCCCTCTCATGTGCAGCAAACCACTTGTTGATGTCATCCCCCTCCTTGTAAGTAGGGACTATCTTGTGCAGATTCCTGGAATCATGCTCTCTAACAGGATTACTATCAGGAATACTGCTGCTGCCACCATGGGGTCCAAACCCAAATCTCTGTCTCTCTTTCTCCAGGTCTAGGGATTCCCTATCTAAGGCTAGCTGTTGCTATTAAAGCTTCAGTCTGGTCTCTTCAACCCTCAACTTTTTGAGTTTCCTTTCTAACATGTTGTCTTCAGGGTGGGTGGATTGGGAATGCTTGGACACAGAAGATAAATTGGAAACAACAGAGGGGGATCTGTCCCTAACTGACTGAACCCTAGCAACTTGGCCTCTAGGAATAAAGACTTCCCCACTGTGATGGGAACCTCCATTACTACCAACATTACTGGGTGTCTTGTTAGAGGGCAAATCCTGATCAGAACCCTCCCTCCCTCCCTCAAGGAGATCGTCTGACTCAGATAGGGAACCTTCTATTAATCTCTCATTTGAAGTGCCTGCTTGGGACTCATCATTCACAATAAGCATGTTAAATAGAAATGCTTTGGTAGGGTTCTTTCCTATCACTAAACCTCTCTCTAAGCAGAGACTCCTTAGCCTCCTATAATTCAAATTGTCATAAGTTGTATTGACCATTTTAAGAGCTGACTCTACTTCAGACATGATAGTAAAAGGTTTAGAAATAGCGAGAAGGAAGAAAAAGTTTCAGAACTTTTAAAGAACAGAGAAAATACCTTTTGGAAACTTTTTAGAAGTTTTAGAATACTTTTCAGCACTTTGTAAAAAGTTTAAGAGGAGAAAAGCAAAACTTTTTGGTTAGGTGTTGTGAGAAAGTAGCCTCTTTCTAGCCTTGTTACCCCCACTTTTGGCCTGTTTGTGAGTGTATGTCAGGGTGTTTTCACTGTCTCACTGGGATCCTGCTAGCCAGGGCCCAGTGTTCATAGTGAAAACCCTATGTTTTCAGTATGTTTGTTATGTGTCACTGGGACCCTGCTAGTCAGGACCCCAGTGCTCATAAGTTTGTGGCCTATATGTATGTGTTCCCTGTGTGGTGCCTAACTGTCTCACTGAGGCTCTGCTAACCAGAACCTCAGTGGTTATGCTCTCTCATTTCTTTCCAAATTGTCACTAACAGGCTAGTGACCAATTTTACCAATTTACATTGGCTTACTGGAACACCCTTATAATTCCCTAGTATATGGTACTAAGGTACCCAGGGTATTGGGGTTCCAGGAGATCCCTATGGGCTGCAGCATTTCTTTTGCCACCCATAGGGAGCTCTGACAATTCTTACACAGGCCTGCCACTGCAGCCTGAGTGAAATAACGTACACGTTATTTCACAGCCATTTTACACTGCACTTAAGTAACTTATAGGTCACCTATATGTCTAACCTTTACCTGGTAAAGGTTAGGTGCAAAGTTACTTAGTGTGAGGGCACCCTGGCACTAGCCAAGGTGCCCCCACATTGTTCAGGGCCAATTTCCCTGACTTTGTGAGTGCGGGGACACCATTACACGCGTGCACTACATATAGGTCACTACCTATATGTAGCTTCACAATGGTAACTCCGAATATGGCCATGTAACATGTCTATGATCATGGAATTGCCCCCTCTATGCCATCCTGGCATAGTTGGCACAATCCCATGATCCCAGTGGTCTGTAGCACAGACCCTGGTACTGACAAACTGCCCTTCCTGGGGTTTCACTGCAGCTGCTGCTGCTGCCAACCCCTCAGACAGGCATCTGCCCTCCTGGGGTCCAGCCAGGCCTGGCCCAGGATGGCAGAACAAAGAACTTCCTCTGAGAGAGGGTGTGACACCTTCTCCCTTTGGAAAATGGTGTGAAGGCAGGGGAGGAGTAGCCTCCCCCAGCCTCTGGAAATGCTTTGTTGGGCACAGAGGTGCCCAATTCTGCATAAGCCAGTCTACACCGGTTCAGGGGACCCCTTAGCCCTGCTCTGGCGCGAAACTGGACAAAGGAAAGGGGAGTGACCACTCCCCTGACCTGCACCTCCCCTGGGAGGTGTCCAGAGCTCCTCCAGTGTGCTCCAGACCTCTGCCATCTTGGAAACAGAGGTGCTGCTGGCACACTGGACTGCTCTGAGTGGCCAGTGCCACCAGGTGACGTCAGAGACTCCTTGTGATAGGCTCCTTCAGGTGTTGCTAGCCTATCCTCTCTCCTAGGTAGCCAAACCCTCTTTTCTGGCTATTTAGGGTCTCTGTCTCTGGGGAAACTTTAGATAACGAATGCAAGAGCTCATCCGAGTTCCTCTGCATCTCTCTCTTCACCTTCTGCCAAGGAATCGACTGCTGACCGCGCTGGAAGCCTGCAAACCTGCAACATAGTAGCAAAGACGACTACTTCAACTCTGTAACGCTGATCCTGCCGCCTTCTCGACTGTTTTCCTGCTTGTGCATGCTGTGGGGGTAGTCTGCCTCCTCTCTGCACCAGAAGCTACGAAGAAATCTCCTGTGGGTCGACGGAATCTTCCCCCTGCAACTGCATGCACCAAAAAGCTGCATTACCGGTCCCTTGGGTCTCCTCTCAGCACGACGAGCGAGGTCCCTCGAATCCAGCAACTCTGTCCAAGTGACCCCCACAGTCCAGTGACTCTTCAGTCCAAGTTTGGTGGAGGTAAGTCCTTGCCTCACCTCGCTGGGCTGCATTGCTGGGAACCGCGACTTTTGCAGCTACTCCGGCCCCTGTGCACTTCCGGCGGAAATCCTTTGTGCACAGCCAAGCCTGGGTCCACGGCACTCTAACCTGCATTGCACGACGTTCTAAGTTGGTCTCCGGCGACGTGGGACTCCTTTGTGCGACTTCGGGTGAGCACCGTTTCACGCATCCTTGTAGTACCTGTTTCTGGCACTTCTCCGGGAGCTACCTGCTGCTGAGAGGGCTTCTTGTCTTGCTCGACGTCCCCTCTCTCTCCTGGTTCAATTTTCGACCTCCTGGTCCCTCCAGGGCCACAGCAGCGTCCAAAAACACTAACCGCACGATTTGCAGCTAGCAAGGCTTGTTGGCATTCTTTCGGCGAGAAAACACTTCTGCACGACTCTCCACGGCAAGAGGGATGCGTCCACCAAAGGAGAAGTCTCTAGCCCTTTTTGTTCCTGCAGAAACCGCAGCTTCTTCTGTCCAGTAGAAGCTCCTTTGCAACCGCAGCTGGCATTTCCTGGGCATCTGCCCATCTCCGACTTGCTTGTGACTTTTGGACTTGGTCCCCTTGTTCCACAGGTACCCTAGATTGGAAATCCACAGTTGTTGCATTGTTGGTTTGTGTCTTTCCTGCATTATTCCTCTAACACGACTTCTTTGTCCTTAGGGGAACTTTAGTGCACTTTGCACTCACTTTTCAGGGTCTTGGGGAGGGTTATTTTTCTAACTCTCACTATTTTCTAATAGTCCCAGCGACCCTCTACAAGGTCACATAGGTTTGGGGTTCATTCGTGGTTCGCATTCCACTTTTGGAGTATATGGTTTGTGTTGCCCCTCTCCCTATGTTTCCCCATTGCATCCTATTGTAACTATACATTGTTTGCACTGTTTTCTAAGACTATACTGCATATTTTTGCTATTGTGTATATATATCTTGTGTATATTTCCTATCCTCTCACTGAGGGTACACTCTAAGATACTTTGGCATATTGTCATAAAAATAAAGTACCTTTATTTTTAGTATAACTGTGTATTGTGTTTTCTTATGATATTGTGCATATGACACTAAGTGGTACTGTAGTAGCTTCACACGTCTCCTAGTTCAGCCTAAGCTGCTCTGCTAAGCTACCATTATCTATCAGCCTAAGCTGCTAGACACCCTATTCACTAATAAGGGATAACTGGGCCTGGTGCAAGGTGCAAGTAACCCTAGGTACTCACTACAAGCCAGTCCGGCCTCCTACAGGTGTACATACACTGAACTGTTTTGTATATTATTCTCTTATGAAAAGTACACAATGAGAAAGTGGTAAGTAGTTACAAGTACTTATCCCACCGCTGCACAACCAATGTAGGAGGCTGGCCTGACTTGTAGTGGGTACCAGAGGTACTTACACCTTGTGACAGGTCCAGTTATCCCTTATTAGTGTAGACGAGGTGTTTCTAGAAGCTTAGGCTGATAGATGGTAGCTATGGCAAAGCAGCTTAGGCTGAACTAGGAGACATGCAAAGCTCCTACTATACCACTGGTGTCATATGCACAATATCATAAGAAAACACAATACACAGAGTTACTAAAAATAAAGGTACTTTATTTTTATGACAATATGCCAAAAATATCTCAGTGAGTACCCTCAGTATTAAGTTAAGATATATAGACAAGATATATGTACACAAACCAAAATTAGGTAAGTAATAGCAAGAAAACTAATGCAAACAGTGCAGAATTACACTAGATGCAATAGGAGCACATAGGTATAGAGGCAACACAAACCATATACTCCAAAAGTGGAATGCGAACCACGAATGGACCCCAAACCTATGTGAGCTTGTGGAGGGTCGGTCGCTGGGACTGTATGAAATTAGTGAGGGTTAGTAAAATAGCCCACCCCAAGACCCTGAAAGGTAGGTGTAAAGTGCATCTACTACCCCTAGAGAGCACAGAAGTCGTGACAGCGGGATTCTGCAGGAAGAACAAACACCAACAATGCAACAACAGTGGATTTCCGGACCTGAGTACCTGTAAGACAAGGGGACCAAGTCCAATAGTCACAACAGTGTTGAGTGTGGGCAGGAGCCCAGGAAATTCCAGCTGAGGGTGCAAGGAAGCTGCCACCGGATGGAAGAAGCTTGGAGTTCTGCAAGAAAGAAGAGAGCTAGGGACTTCTCTTTTGGAAGACTGATGTCCCACCACAAGATGAAACTTGCAGAGGTGTTCCCACGCAGAATGACTGCAAATAAGCCTTGCTAGCTGCAAGGGGCACGGTAGAGTTTTTTGGGTGCTGCTGTGGCCCAGAAGGGACCAGGATGTCGCCAGTTGAAGGAGAAGACGGAGGGGGCGCCCAGCAACTCAGGGAACCCTCACAGAAGCAGGCAGCATCCGCAGAAGTACCTGAACAGGCACTTGGAAGAAGAGTGAACCGGAGTCCACACAAAGACACAAAAGGGAGTCCCACGACACCGGAGGACAACTCAGAAGGTTGTGTACTGCAGGTTGGAGTGCCGGGGTCCCAGGCTTGGCTGTGCACAAAGGAAATCCTGGAAGAGTGCACAGGAGCCGGAGAAGCTGCAAATCACACGGTACCCATGTAGGAGGCTGGACTGGCTTGTAGTGAGTACCAAGGGGTACTTGCACCTTGCACCAGGCCCAGTTATCCCTTATTAGTGTATAGGGTGTCTAGCAGCTTAGGCTGATAGATAATGGTAGCTTAGCAGAGCAGCTTAGGCTGAACTAGGAGACGTGTGAAGCTACTACAGTACCACTTAGTGTCATATGCACAATATCATAAGAAAACACAATACACAGTTATACTAAAAATAAAGGTACTTTATTTTTATGACAATATGCCAAAGTATCTTAGAGTGTACCCTCAGTGAGAGGATAGGAAATATACACAAGATATATATACACAATAGCAAAAATATGCAGTATAGTCTTAGAAAACAGTGCAAACAATGTATAGTTACAATAGGATGCAATGGGGAAACATAGGGATAGGGGCAACACAAACCATATACTCCAGAAGTGGAATGCGAACCACGAATGGACCCCAAACCTATGTGACCTTGTAGAGGGTCGCTGGGACTATTAGAAAATAGTGAGAGTTAGCAAAATAACCCTCCCCAAGACCCTGAAAAGTGAGTGCAAAGTGCACCAAAGTTCCCCTAAGGACAAAATAGTCGTGTTAGAGGGAAAATGCAAAGAAAACACAAATCAGCAATGCAACAACGATGGATTCCTGACTGAGGGTACCTGTGGAACAAGGGGACCAAGTCCAAAAGTCACAAGCAAGTCGGAGATGGGCAGATGCCCAAGAAATGCCAGCGGTTGGTGCAAAGAAGCTCTTACTAGGCTGAAGAACTGTGAATACTGCAGGAACGACAAGGGCTAGAGACTTCCCCTTTGGAGGATGGATCCCCCACGCCTTGGAGAGTCGTGCAGAAGTGTTTTCCCGCCGGATGAACGCCAACAAGCCTTGCTACACGCAAATCGTACGTTTGGCGTTTTTGGACGCTGCTGGGGCCCAGGAGGGACCAGGAGGTCGCAAAGTGGACCTGCAGAGAGAGGGGACGTCGAGCAAGACAAAGAGCCCTCGCTGAAGCAGGTAGCACCCGGAGAAGTGTGAGAAACAGGCACTACAAGGATGCGTGAAACGGTGCTCGCCGAAGTTGCACAAAGGAGTCCCACGTCGCCGGAGACCAACTTAGAAAGTCGTGCAATGCAGGTTAGAGTGCCGTGGACCCAGGCTTGGCTGTGCACGAAGGATTTCCGCCGGAAGTGCACAGGGGCCGGAGAAGCTTGCAAAGTCGCGGTTCCCAGCAATGCAGCCCAGCGAGGTGAGGCAAGGACTTACCTCCACCAAACTTGGGATGAAGAGTCACTGGACTGTGGGGGTCACTTGGACGGTGTCGCTGGATTCGAGGGACCTCGCTCGTCGTGCTGAGAGGAGACCCAAGGGACCGGTAATGCAGCTTTTTGGTGCCTGCGGTTGCAGGGGGAAGATTCCGTCGACCCACGGGAGATTTCTTCGGAGCTTCTGGTGCAGAGAGGAGGCAGACTACCCCCACAGCATGCACAAGCAGGAAAACAGTCGAGAAGGCGGCAGGATCAGCGTTACAGAGTTGCAGTAGTCGTCTTTGCTACTATGTTGCAGGTTTGCAGGCTTCCAGCGCGGTCAGCGGTCGATTCCTTATCAGAAGGTGAAGAGGGAGATGCAGAGGAACTCGGCTGAGCTCATGCATTCGTTATCTAAAGTTTCCCCAGAGACAGAGACCCTAAATAGCCAGAAAAGAGGGTTTGGCTACCTAGGAGAGAGGAGAGGCTACTAACACCTGAAGGAGCCTATCACAAGGAGTCTCTGACGTCACCTGGTGGCACTGGCCACTCAGAGCAGTCCAGTGTTCCAGCAGCACCTCTGTTTCCAAGATGGCAGAGGTCTGGAGCACACTGGAGGAGCTCTGGACACCTCCCAGGGGAGGTGCAGGTCAGGGGAGTGGTCACTCCCCTTTCCTTTGTCCAGTTTCGTGCCAGAGCAGGGGCTAAGGGGTCCCTGAACCGGTGTAGACTGGCTTATGCAGAATTGGGCACATCTGTGCCCAACAAAGCATTTCCAGAGGCTGGGGGAGGCTACTCCTCCCCTGCCTTCACACCATTTTCCAAAGGGAGAGGGTGTCACACCCTCTCTCAGAGGAAGTTCTTTGTTCTGCCATCCTGGGCCAGGCCTGGCTGGACGCCAGGAGGGCAGATGCCTGTCTGAGGGGTTGGCAGCAGCAGCAGCTGCAGTGAAACCCCAGGAAGGGCAGTTTGGCAGTACCAGGGTCTGTGCTACAGACCACTGGGATCATGGGATTGTGCCAACTATGCCAGGATGGCATAGAGGGGGCAATTCCATGATCATAGACATGTTACATGGCCATATTCGGAGTTACCATTGTGAAGCTACATATAGGTAGTGACCTATATGTAGTGCACGCGTGTAATGGTGTCCCCGCACTCACAAAGTTCAGGGAATTGGCTCTGAACAATGTGGGGGCACCTTGGCTAGTGCCAGGGTGCCCTCACACTAAGTAACTTTGCACCTAACCTTTACCAGGTAAAGGTTAGACATATAGGTGACTTATAAGTTACTTAAGTGCAGTGTAAAATGGCTGTGAAATAACGTGGACGTTATTTCACTCAGGCTGCAGTGGCAGGCCTGTGTAAGAATTGTCAGAGCTCCCTATGGGTGGCAAAAGAAATGCTGCAGCCCATAGGGATCTCCTGCAACCCCAATACCCTGGGTACCTCAGTACCATATACTAGGGAATTATAAGGGTGTTCCAGTAAGCCAATGTAAATTGGTAAAATTGGTCACTAGCCTGTTAGTGACAATTTGAAAGTAATGAGAGAGCATAACCACTGAGGTTCTGATTAGCAGAGCCTCAGTGAGACAGTTAGGCACCACACAGGGAACATATACATGCACACCTATGAGCACTGGGGCCCTGTGTGACAGGGTCCCAGTGACACATACATATAGGCCACAAACCTATGAGCACTGGGGTCCTGACTAGCAGGATCCCAGTGACACATAACAACCATACTGAAAACATGGTGTTTTCACTATGAGCACTGAGGCCTGGCCATCAGGATCCCAGTGAGACAGTGAAAACAGTGACAAACACCCTGACATACACTCACAAACAGGCCAAAAGTGGGGGTAACAAGGCTAGAAAGAGGCTACCTTCTCACACAACCCCCCCCCAAACGAAGGACAATAAGGCTAACCTTGGCCAGTTGAGACTTTATTGTCTAAGTGGTGATAAGTAGAGAGTAGCTCTGCAATAGACTGGTTACTCCCTTTATCATCCACTATGTGGTTACTTCCCTGTGGGGATGTAAACCACCCTGTTTGAAGTTTTTTAGCTAAGCAACAATGTGAAGATGTATTTTCAGAGTTTCTATCAGTAAGTTTTAGTTTAGAGCAGTGGGAATTGTCCACTGAACCTATTTGTAGTAATGGAAATGCCAGACAGGGATGCTGTCTCAGAAAAGCCATAGCTGGGCAAAAACGTTGTCCATCTGGCTGGAAGAGAGAACAGGGATGCTGTTTCTCTTGAGTTGGAGCAGGGCAGGGATGCTGTCCTATGAGCTCCACACTAGGGCAGGGATGCTGTCCTAAGTGTTGTGAGGTAGTGCAGGGTTTCTGCACTAAAGTTTCTCTGGGAGGGTTGGAGGGATGCTCCATGTTAACTAAAATGGTGCTGTTTTTCTCACCAATGTTAGTTATCCCACAGAGAGGTACTTCCACCTCAGGGAGTCCAGCTTTGCCAGCTGATGATTCCCTTGGAACAGGTGCCACCCCAGGAGAGGTTTCTCCCACCACAGGAATAGTATCCTGAATGGTAGGGTGGTTAGGGGATACTGTGATACCCTTTTTACCTGTTGATGGAGAGGGATCCTGAGTTTTCAGGCCTTCTCTCCTTTGCTTTTTCATTTCACTTGAAATGAGAGGGAACAATTCCTCAGGGATGCCCAGTATGGCTGCATGGGCATAAAACTCTACATCAGCCCAACCTGAGGCCTCTAGGTCATTACCTAAGAGACAGTCTACAGGTCAGCTAGGTGATACCACCACCTGCTTAGGGCCAGTAACTCCACCCCAACTAAACTGAATTATAGCTAAGGGAAGAAACTTAGTGGAGTTATGGACATCAATAATCTTATACTGTTGTCCAATGATGTGTTGTTCAGGAGGCACTAGGTTTTCAGTCACCAAAGTGAAACTGGCACCTGTGTCCCTGTAGGCCAAGGCCTCAACACCATTTATTGAAACTGTCTGCCTGTACTTATCCATTGTAAGGGGACAAGCAGCCAGTGTGGCAAGGCCAATGCCACTAGGTGTGACAGAAACTGTCTTGGGACTGATTACATCAGTTTCCACTATGGGTCCATAAGTGAACCCAACTACACCCTTTGCTTGACTATTGCCAGCAGTCCCACCACTAGTACCACTACTGCTAGGGGCACTAGAGCTTGATGTATTAGTGGTGGTAGGCTCAGGGGGTTTACCTGGACAGGACTTATCCCCTGGCCTATGGCCTCTATTTTTACACACAAAGCACCAAGGCTTTTTAATGTGTGCAGGTTGGGAAGAAGAGGAAGAATTTGTTTTATCCCCACCCTCTGAAGAGTGTTTAAGATTTGAAGTGGGATCTTTGGTTTTACCCTTATCCCCATGCTTATCTTGAGATTTTTCACCATCTTTCTTCTTATTGCCATCCTTGTCACCCCCTGTATGAACTTTTCTGTTCACCCTTGTTCTGACCCATTTGTCTGCCTTCTTTCCCAATTCTTGGGGAGCGGTCAGATCAGAGTCTACCAGGTACTGGTGCAACAAATCAGACACACAATTATTAAGTATATGCTCTCTCAGGATTGTGTTATACAGGCTTTCATAATCAGTAACTTTACTGCCATGTAACCACCCCTCCAAGGCCTTCACTGAATGGTCAATGAAATCAACCCAGTCTTGTGAAGACTCCTTTTTGGTCTCTCTGAACTTTATCCTGTACTGTTCAGTGGTTAAGCCATAACCATCCAGGAGTGCATTCTTAAGAACTGTAAAATTATTGCCATCACTTTCTTTCACAGTAAGGAGCCTATCCCTACCTTTTCCACTAAATGATAGCCATAGGATAGCAGCCCACTGCTTTTGAGGGACATCCTGTACAGCACAGGCCCTCTCAAGTGCAGCAAACCACTTGTTAATGTTATCCCCCTCCTTATAAGGGGGAACTATCTTGTGCAGATTCCTGGAATCATGCTCTTTTGCAGGATGACTATGGGGAATACTGCTGCTGCCACCATGGGTATCTAAACCCAACTTCTGTCTTTCCCTCTCTACTTCTAAAGACTGTCTATCCAAATCCAGCTGTTGCTTCTTGAGCTTCAGTCTGGTTTGTTCCACTCTCAATCTATTGAGCTCCCTTTCTAACAATCTGTCATCAGGGTGGGTGGGAGGGACATTTCTAGATACAGAGGTATGATGGGAATGAACAGAAAGAGACCTGTCCCTTACAGAGGGCACCCTAACAGCTTGGCTACCAGCATAATGTGAGAGCACACCATCAGTATGGTGTGATTCAACCTCTGTACCAACTATGCTAGACTGTCTAGTAATGGGCAGGCTGAGAAGTTTCTTTCCTGAACCTTTTCCTGGGGGAGTCCCTGGATCAGATTGAGAACCATTAGCTACTTTTTCTACAGATTGGGCACTTATGGCCTTATCCTGTACTCTAAGCATATTAATTAACAGTTCTAAGGAAGGATTCTTCCCTACACTCAAACCTCTCTCTATGCAGAGACTCCTTGCTCCTTTCCAGCTAAGGTGATCATATGCAAGTTTGGACAGTTCCACATTTTGGCCTGTGCCAGACATTTTTAGAGAGAGTTAAAGTGATAGACAAAGAGAAAAAAGTTTTCAGAACTTTTTGGAAAGACAGAAAAAAAACTTTTTAAACTTTTAAGAACTTTTTGAAAGTTTAGAAGTACTTTTCAGCACTTAGAAAAGAGTGAAAAGAGGAAATGCAAAACTTTTTGGCTATGTGTATATACACTGACCTTGTTTTGTATATTTTTCTCTTATGAAAAGTACAATGACAAGAGTGGTAAGTAGTCTCAAGCACTTATCCCACCGCTGCACAACCAATGTAGGAGGCTGGACTGGCTTGTAGTGAGTACCAAGGGGTACTTGCACCTTGCACCAGGCCCAGTTATCCCTTATTAGTGTATAGGGTGTCTAGCAGCTTAGGCTGATAGATAATGGTAGCTTAGCAGAGCAGCTTAGGCTGAACTAGGAGACGTGTGAAGCTACTACAGTACCACTTAGTGTCATATGCACAATATCATAAGAAAACACAATACACAGTTATACTAAAAATAAAGGTACTTTATTTTTATGACAATATGCCAAAGTATCTTAGAGTGTACCCTCAGTGAGAGGATAGGAAATATACACAAGATATATATACACAATAACAAAAATATGCAGTATAGTCTTAGAAAACAGTGCAAACAATGTATAGTTACAATAGGATGCAATGGGGAAACATAGGGATAGGGGCAACACAACCATATACTCCAGAAGTGGAATGCGAACCACGAATGGACCCCAAACCTATGTGACCTTGTAGAGGGTCGCTGGGACTATTAGAAAATAGTGAGAGTTAGCAAAATAACCCTCCCCAAGACCCTGAAAAGTGAGTGCAAAGTGCACCAAAGTTCCCCTAAGGACAAAATAGTCGTGTTAGAGGGAAAATGCAAAGAAAACACAAATCAGCAATGCAACAACGATGGATTCCTGACTGAGGGTACCTGTGGAACAAGGGGACCAAGTCCAAAAGTCACAAGCAACTCGGAGATGGGCAGATGCCCAAGAAATGCCAGCGGTTGGTGCAAAGAAGCTCTTACTAGGCTGAAGAACTGTGAATACTGCAGGAACGACAAAGGCTAGAGACTTCCCCTTTGGAGGATGGATCCCCCACGCCTTGGAGAGTCGTGCAGAAGTGGTTTCCCGCTGGATGGACGCCAACAAGCCTTGCTACACGCAAATCGTACGTTTGGCGTTTTTGGACGCTGCTGGGGCCCAGGAGGGACCAGGAGGTCGCAAATTGGACCTGCAGAGAGAGGGGACGTCGAGCAAGAGAAAGAGCCCTCGCTGAAGCAGGTAGCACCCGGAGAAGTGCCAGAAACAGGCACTACGAGGATGCGTGAAACGGTGCTCGCCGAAGTTGCACAAAGGAGTCCCACGTCGCCGGAGACCAACTTAGAAAGTCGTGCAATGCAGGTTAGAGTGCCGTGGACCCAGGCTTGGCTGTGCACGAAGGATTTCCGCCGGAAGTGCACAGGGGCCGGAGTAGCTTGCAAAGTCGCGGTTCCCAGCAATGCAGCCCAGCGAGGTGAGGCAAGGACTTACCTCCACCAAACCTGGGCTGAAGAGTCACTGGACTGTGGGGGTCACTTGGACGGTGTCGCTGGATTCGAGGGACCTCGCTCGTCGTGCTGAGAGGAGACCCAAGGGACAGGTAATGCAGCTTTTTGGTGCCTGCGGTTGCAGGGGGAAGATTCCGTCGACCCACGGGAGATTTCTTCGGAGCTTCTGGTGCAGAGAGGAGGCAGACTACCCCCACAGCATGCACAAGCAGGAAAACAGTCGAGAAGGCGGCAGGATCAGCGTTACAGAGTTGCAGTAGTCGTCTTTGCTACTATGTTGCAGGTTTGCAGGCTTCCAGCGCGGTCAGCGGTCGATTCCTTATCAGAAGGTGAAGAGGGAGATGCAGAGGAACTCGGCTGAGCTCATGCATTCGTTATCTAAAGTTTCCCCAGAGACAGAGACCCTAAATAGCCAGAAAAGAGGGTTTGGCTACCTAGGAGAGAGGAGAGGCTACTAACACCTGAAGGAGCCTATCACAAGGAGTCTCTGACGTCACCTGGTGGCACTGGCCACTCAGAGCAGTCCAGTGTTCCAGCAGCACCTCTGTTTCCAAGATGGCAGAGGTCTGGAGCACACTGGAGGAGCTCTGGACACCTCCCAGGGGAGGTGCAGGTCAGGGGAGTGGACACTCCCCTTTCCTTTGTCCAGTTTCGTGCCAGAGCAGGGGCTAAGGGGTCCCTGAACCGGTGTAGACTGGCTTATGCAGAATTGGGCACATCTGTGCCCAACAAAGCATTTCCAGAGGCTGGGGGAGGCTACTCCTCCCCTGCCTTCACACCATTTTCTAAAGGGAGAGGGTGTCACACCCTCTCTCAGAGGAAGTTCTTTGTTCTGCCATCCTGGGCCAGGCCTGGCTGGACGCCAGGAGGGCAGATGCCTGTCTGAGGGGTTGGCAGCAGCAGCAGCTGCAGTGAAACCCCAGGAAGGGCAGTTTGGCAGTACCAGGGTCTGTGCTACAGACCACTGGGATCATGGGATTGTGCCAACTATGCCAGGATGGCATAGAGGGGGCAATTCCATGATCATAGACATGTTACATGGCCATATTCGGAGTTACCATTGTGAAGCTACATATAGGTAGTGACCTATATGTAGTGCACGCGTGTAATGGTGTCCCCGCACTCACAAAGTTCAGGGAATTGGCTCTGAACAATGTGGGGGCACCTTGGCTAGTGCCAGGGTGCCCTCACACTAAGTAACTTTGCACCTAACCTTTACCAGGTAAAGGTTAGACATATAGGTGACTTATAAGTTACTTAAGTGCAGTGTAAAATGGCTGTGAAATAACGTGGACGTTATTTCACTCAGGCTGCAGTGGCAGGCCTGTGTAAGAATTGTCAGAGCTCCCTATGGGTGGCAAAAGAAATGCTGCAGCCCATAGGGATCTCCTGCAACCCCAATACCCTGGGTACCTCAGTACCATATACTAGGGAATTATAAGGGTGTTCCAGTAAGCCAATGTAAATTGGTAAAATTGGTCACTAGCCTGTTAGTGACAATTTGAAAGTAATGAGAGAGCATAACCACTGAGGTTCTGATTAGCAGAGCCTCAGTGAGACAGTTAGGCACCACACAGGGAACATATACATGCACACCTATGAGCACTGGGGCCCTGTGTGACAGGGTCCCAGTGACACATACATATAGGCCACAAACCTATGAGCACTGGGGTCCTGACTAGCAGGATCCCAGTGACACATAACAACCATACTGAAAACATGGTGTTTTCACTATGAGCACTGAGGCCTGGCCATCAGGATCCCAGTGAGACAGTGAAAACAGTGACAAACACCCTGACATACACTCACAAACAGGCCAAAAGTGGGGGTAACAAGGCTAGAAAGAGGCTACCTTCTCACAACCCAGCACTGCAGTCTAGCATGGGGAGGCAAGGACTTACCTCCACCAAACTTGGACTGAAGAGTCACTGGACTGTGGGAGTCACTTGGACAGAGTTGCTGAGTTCCAGGGACCACGTTCGTCATGCTGAGTGGGGACCCAGAGGACCAGTGATGCAGTCTTTTGGTGCCTGCTGTTGCAGGGGGAAGATTCCGTTGACCCACGGGAGATTTCTTCAGAGCTCCTGGTGCAGAGAGGAGGCAGGCTACCCCCAGAGCATGCACCACCTGGAAACAGTCGAGAAAGCCGGCAGGATGAGGCGATACAAGGTTGCTAGTAGTCGTCTTGCTACTTTGTCGCAGTTTTGCAGGCGTCCTGAGCAGTCAGCGGTCGATCCTTTGGCAGAAGGTGAAGAAGGAGATGCAGAGCAACTCTGATGAGCTCTTGCATTCGTTATCTGAAGAATTCCCCAAAGCAGAGACCCTAAATAGCCAGAAAAGGAGGTTTGGCTACCAAGGAAGGAGGATTGGCTACCAAGAGAGGTAAGAGCCTATCAGAAGGAGCCTCTTTTATCACCTGCTGGCACTGCCCACTCAGAGCAGTCCAGTGTGCCACAGACACCTCTGTTTCCAAGATGGCAGAGGTCTGGGACACACTGGAGGAGCTCTGGGCACCTCCCCTGGGAGGTGCAGGTCAGGGTAGTGGTCACTCCCCTTTCCTTTGTCCAGTTTCGCGCCAGAGCAGGGCTGGGGGATCCCTAAACTGGTGTAGACTGGCTTATGCAGAGATGGGCACCATCTGTGCCCATCAAAGCATTTCCAGAGGCTGGGGGAGGCTACTACTCCCCAGCCTTCACACCAATTTCCAAAGGGAGAGGGTGTGACACTCTCTCTCAGAGGAAATCCTTTGTTTTGTCTTCCTGGGCCAGGGCTGCCTGGACCCTAGGAGGGCAGAAACCTGTCTGAGGGGTTGGCAGCAGTTGCAGTGTAGACCCCGGAAAGGCAGTTTGGCAGTACCTGGGTTCTAAGCTAGAGACCCAGGGGATCATGGAATTGTGGCATGGAATGGCATTGGGGTGACAATTCCATGATCTTAGACATGTTATATGGCCATGTTCGGAGTTACCATTGTGACGCTGTACATAGGTAGTGACCTATGTACAGTGCACACGTGTAATGGTGTCCCCGCACTCACAAAGTCCGGGGAATTTGCCCTGAACGATGTGGGGGCACCTTGGCTAGTGCGAGGGTGCCCACACACTAAGTAACTTTGCACCCAACCTTCACTAGGTGAAGGTTAGACATATAGGTGACTTATAAGTTACTTAAGTGCAGTGGTAAATGGCTGTGAAATAACGTGGACATTATTTCACTCAGGCTGCACTGGCAGGCCTGTGTAAGAATTGTCAGAGCTCCCTATGGGTGTCAAAAAAAATACTGCAGCCCATAGGGATCTCCTGGAACCCCAATACCCTGGGTACCTCAGTACCATATACTAGGGAATAATATGGGTGTACCAGTATGACAATGTGAATTGGTAAATTTAGTCACTAGCCTGTTATTGACAAATTTGAAAAGCAGAGAGAGCATAACCACTGAGGTTCTGGTTATCTGAGCCTCAGTGAGACAGTTAGGCATCACACAGGGAACACATACAGGGCACATACTTATGAGCACTGGGGCCCTGCCTGGAAGGGTCCCAGTGACACATAGACTAAAACAACATATATACAGTGAAATATGGGGGTAACATGCCAGGCAAGATGGTACTTTCCTACAACGACTACCAGCAACATTGCAGCGCCTTATCCTGCCGGCTTTCTAGACTGTTTCCTGGTGGTGCATGCTCTGAGGGGTGTCTGCCTTCACCCTGCACTGGAAGCAAAGAAGAAATCTCCTGTGGGTCGACGGAATCTTCCCCCTGCCAACGCAGGTACCAAACTTCTGCATCACCAATCCTCTGGGTCCCCTCTCATCCTGATGAGCGTGGTCCCTGGAACACAGAAGCTGGATCCAAGTGTCTCCCACAGTCCAGTGGCCCTTCTGTCCAAATTTTGTGGAGGTAAGTCCTTGCCTCCCTGTAAGAGGCTGGACTGGCTTGTAGTGAGTACCAAGGGGTACTTGCACCTTGCACCAGGCCCAGTTATCCCTTATTAGTGTATAGGGTGTCTAGCAGCTTAGGCTGATAGATAATGGTAGCTTAGCAGAGCAGCTTAGGCTGAACTAGGAGACGTGTGAAGCTACTACAGTACCACTTAGTGTCATATGCACAATATCATAAGAAAACACAATACACAGTTATACTAAAAATAAAGGTACTTTATTTTTATGACAATATGCCAAAGTATCTTAGAGTGTACCCTCAGTGAGAGGATAGGAAATATACACAAGATATATATACACAATAGCAAAAATATGCAGTATAGTCTTAGAAAACAGTGCAAACAATGTATAGTTACAATAGGATGCAATGGGGAAACATAGGGATAGGGGCAACACAAACCATATACTCCAGAAGTGGAATGCGAACCACGAATGGACCCCAAACCTATGTGACCTTGTAGAGGGTCGCTGGGACTAGTAGAAAATAGTGAGAGTTAGAAAAATAACCCTCCCCAAGACCCTGAAAAGTGAGTGCAAAGTGCACTAAAGTTCCCCTAAGGACAAAATAGTCGTGTTAGAGGAATAATGCAGGAAAGACACAAACCAGCAATGCAACAACTGTGGATTTCCAATCTAGGGTACCTGTGGAACAAGGGGACCAAGTCCAAAAGTCACAAGCAAGTCGGAGATGGGCAGATGCCCAGGAAATGCCAGCTGCGGGTGCAAAGAAGCTAAGACTGGACAGAAGAAGCTGAGGTTTCTGCAGGAACGAAACGGGCTAGAGACTTCCCCTTTGGTGGACCTATCCCGCTCGCCTTGGAGAGTCGTGCAGAAGTGTTTTCCTGCCGGAAGGATGCCAACAAGCCTTGCTACATGCAAATCGTGCGTTTGGCGTTTTTGGACGCTGCTGGGGCCCAGGAGGGACCAGGAGGTCGCAAATTGGACCTGAAGAGAGAGGGGACGTCGAGCAAGACAAAGAGCCCTCACTGAAGCAGGTAGCACCCAGAGAAGTGCCAGAAACAGGCACTACGAGGATGCGTGAAACGGTGCTCACCGAAGTTGCACAAAGGAGTCCCACGTCGCCGGAGACCAACTTAGAAAGTCGTGCAATGCAGGTTAGAGTGCCGTGGATCCAGGCTTGGCTGTGCACAAAGGATTTCCGCCGGAAGTGCACAGGGGCCGGAGTAGCTGCAAAGTCGCGATTCCCAGCAATGCAACCCAGCGAGGTGAGGCAAGGACTTACCTCCACCAAACTTGGGCTGAAGAGTCACTGGACTGTGGGGGTCACTTGGACAGCGTCGCTGGATTCGAGGGACCTTGCTCGTCGTTCTGAGAGGAGACCCAAGGGACCGGTAATGCAGCTTTTTGGTGCCTGCGGTTGCAGGGGGAAGATTCCGTCGACCCACGGGAGATTTCTTCGGAGCTTCTGGTGCAGAGAGGAGGCAGGCTACCCCCACAGCATGCACAAGCAGGAAAACAGTCGAGAAGGCGGCAGGATCAGCGTTACAGAGTTGCAGTAGTCGTCTTTGCTACTATGTTGCAGGTTTGCAGGCTTCCAGCGCGGTCAGCGGTCGTTTCCTTATCAGAAGGTGAAGAGAGAGATGCAGAGGAACTCGGCTGAGCTCATGCATTCGTTATCTAAAGTTTCCCCAGAGACAGAGACCCTAAATAGCCAGAAAAGAGGGTTTGGCTACCTAGGAGAGAGGAAAGGCTACTAACACCTGAAGGAGCCTATCAGCAGGAGTCTCTGACGTCACCTGGTGGCACTGGCCACTCAGAGCAGTCCAGTGTGCCTGCAGCACCTCTGTTTCCAAGATGGCAGAGGTCTGGAGCACACTGGAGGAGCTCTGGACACCTCCCAGGGGAGGTGCAGGTCAGGGGAGTGGTCACTCCCCTTTCCTTTGTCCAGTTTCGCGCCAGAGCAGGGGCTAAGGGGTCCCTGAACCGGTGTAGACTGGCTTATGCAGAATTGGGCACATCTGTGCCCAACAAAGCATTTCCAGAGGCTGGGGGAGGCTACTCCTCCCCTGCCTTCACACCATTTTCCAAAGGGAGAGGGTGTCACACCCTCTCTCAGAGGAAGTTCTTTGTTCTGCCATCCTGGGCCAGGCCTGGCTGGACCCCAGGAGGGCAGCTGCCTGTCTGAGGGGTTTGCAGCAGCAGCAGCTGCAGTGAAACCCCAGGAAGGGCAGTTTGGCAGTACCAGGGTCTGTGCTACAGACCACTGGGATCATGGGATTGTGCCAACTATGCCAGGATGGCAATGAGGGGGCAATTCCATGATCATAGACATGTTACATGGCCATATTCGGAGTTACCATGGTGAAGCTACATATACGTAATGACCCATATGTAGTGCACGCGTGTAATGGTGTCCCCGCACTCACAAAGTTCAGTGAATTGGCTCTGAACAATGTGGGGGCACCTTGGCTAGTGCCAGGGTGCCCTCACACTAAGTAACTTTGCACCTAACCTTTACCAGGTAAAGGTTAGACATATAGGTGACTTATAAGTTACTTAAGTGCAGTGTAAAATGGCTGTGAAATAACGTGGACGTTATTTCACTCAGGCTGCAGTGGCAGGCCTGTGTAAGAATTGTCAGAGCTCCCTATGGGTGGCAAAAGAAATGCTGCAGCCCATAGGGATCTCCTGGAACCCCAATACCCTGGGTACCTCAGTACCATATACTAGGGAATTATAAGGGTGTTCCAGTAAGCCAATGTAAATTGGTAAAAATGGTCACTAGCCTGTCAGTGACAATTTGGAAAGAAATGAGAGAGCATAACCACTGAGGTTCTGATTAGCAGAGCCTCAGTGAGACAGTTAGTCACTACACAGGTAACACATTCAGGCACACCTATGAGCACTGGGGCCCTGGGTTACCAGGGTCCCAGTGACACATACAACTAAAACAACATATATACAGTGAAAAATGGGGGTAACATGCCAGGCAAGATGGTACTTTCCTACACAACCCCCCCCCAAACGAAGGACAATAAGACTAGCCATTACCTGATGAGTCTTCATTGTCTAAGTGGAAATATCTGAAGAGTCCATCTGCATTGGAGTGGCTACTCCCAGGTCTATGTTCCACTGTATAGTCCATTCCCTGTAGGGATATGGACCACCTCAACAATTTAGGATTTTCACCTTTCATTTGTTTTAGCCAAAGTAGAGGTTTGTGGTCTGTCTGAACAATGAAGTGAGTGCCAAACAGGTATGGCCTCAACTTCTTCAGAGCCCAGACCACAGCAAAGGCCTCCCTCTCAATGGCAGACCAACGCTTTTCTCTAGGGGTCAACCTTCTACTAATAAAAGCAACAGGTTGATCCTGGCCCTCAGAATTAAGTTGTGATAGGACTGCCCCTACTCCTAATTCAGATGCATCAGTCTGGACATAGAATTTTTTAGAGTAACAAGGGCTTTTCAGGACAGGTGCAGAGCACATGGCCTGCTTCAGCTCCTCAAAAGCTTTCTGACATCTTGCTGTCCATAATACCTTTTTAGGCATTTTCTTGGATGTGAGGTCATTAAGAGGGGCTGCAATGGAGCCATAGTTCTTAATGAACCTCCTGTAATACCCAGTGAGGCCTAGGAAGGCTCTCACCTGAGTCTGAGTGGTAGGGGGAACCCAATCAATAATAGTTTGGATTTTCCCCTGAAGTGGTGCAATCTGTTCCCCACCAACAAGGTGTCCCAGATAAACCACCTTACCCTGCCCTATCTGGCACTTTGAAGC
The DNA here is from genome assembly GCF_031143425.1 of Pleurodeles waltl. Lineage (NCBI taxonomy): Eukaryota > Metazoa > Chordata > Amphibia > Caudata > Salamandridae > Pleurodeles > Pleurodeles waltl. Next base: position 523,387,849 of record NC_090446.1, read on the forward strand.
CTTGATAGTGAGGCCTGCCTTTTGCAGAGCCTCCAAAACTTTCCATAGGTGGACCAGGTGATCATCCCAGCTGGAGCTAAAGACAGCTATATCGTCCAAATATGCTGCACTGAAAGCTTCCAGCCCTTGCAGGACTGTGTTCACCAACCTCTGAAAAGTGGCAGGTGCATTTTTCAAACCAAAAGGCATTACAGTAAACTGGTAATGTCCTCCAATGGTAGAAAATGCAGTCTTAGGTTTAGCATCTTCTGACAATTTGATCTGCCAATACCCTGCAGTCAAATCAAAAGTGCTTAGATACTTGGCAGATGCCAGTGTATCTATAAGCTCATCTGCCCTGGGTATAGGGTGAGCATCAGTTTTGGTTACCAAGTTGAGACCTCTATAGTCTACACAAAACCTCATTTCCTTCTTTCCATCTTTAGAATTGGGTTTTGGTACCAGTACCACAGGAGAAGCCCATGGACTGTCAGAGTGCTCAACCACTCCTAGTTCTAACATTTTCTGAACTTCTTGCTTTATGCAGTCCCTGACATGGTCAGGCTGCCTATAGATCTTACTTTTGACAGGTAAACTGTCTCCAGTATCTATAGTGTGCTCACACCAAGAGGTGGTGCCTGGCACAGTAGAGAAGAGTTCTGAAAATTGTCCTAGGAGATTTATGCAATTATCTTTCTGCTCAGCAGTAAGACAATCAGCCAAAACTACACCTTCCACAAGAGCATCTTGTTCTGTGGAAGAGAAGAGATCAGGTAGAGGATCACTGTCTTCTTCCTGTCCCTCATCTGTTGCCATGAGCAGGGTGAGATCAGCCCTGTCATAGTAGGGTTTCAGGCGGTTGACATGGAGCACCCTAAGGGGACTCCTGGCAGTGCCTAAGTCAACCAAGTAGGTGACTTCACCCTTCTTTTCAACAATTGTGTGGGGTCCACTCCATTTATCTTGGAGTGCTCTTGGGGCCACAGGCTCCAAGACCCACACTTTCTGCCCTGGTTGGTACTGAACCAAAACAGCCTTCTGATCATGCCATTGCTTCTGGAGCTCTTGGCTGGCCTGAAGGTTTTTACTGGCCTTTTTCATGTACTCAGCCATCCTTGATGTGAGGCCAAGTACATAATCCACAATATCCTGCTTAGGAGCTTTTAAAGGTTGTTCCCAACCCTCCTTTACAAGTGTGAGTGGACCCCTAACAGGGTGTCCAAAAAGAAGTTCAAAGGGGCTGAAGCCCACTCCTTTCTGGGGTACCTCCCTGTAGGCAAGAAGGAGGCATGGTAGAAGGATATCCCATCTCCTGCGGAGTTTTTCAGGGAGTCCCATAATCATGCCTTTGAGAGTTTTATTAAATATCTCCACCAGTCCATTTGTTTGTGGATGATAGGGTGTTGTGAACTTGTAAGTTACACCACACTCCTTCCACATGGCCTTTAAGTATGCAGACAAGAAATTGCTTCCTCTGTCTGATACTACTTCCTTTGGGAAGCCCACCCTGGAAAATATTCCCAGGAGGGCCTTTGCCACTGCAGGAGCTGTAGTGGTCCTTAAAGGAATAGCTTCAGGATATCTTGTGGCATGGTCCACTACCACCAAGATAAACCTATTGCCTGAAGCAGTAGGAGGGTCAAGGGGGCCAACTATGTCAACCCCTACCCTTTCAAAGGGAACCCCAACCACAGGCAGTGGGATAAGGGGTGCCTTTGGAGTGCCACCTGTCTTGCCACTGGCATGACAGGTTTCACAGGACTTACACAATTCCTTTGTGTCCTCAGACATCCTAGGCCAATGAAACAATGGTACCAATCTGTCCCAAGTTTTCATTTGACCCAGGTGCCCAGCTAAGGGAATGTCATGTGCCAGTGTTAGGAGGAACTTTCTGTACTCCTGAGGAATCACTAATCTCCTGGCAGCTCCAGGTTTAGGATCCCTATGCTCAGTGTACAAGAGGTTGTCCTCCCAGTAAACTCTATGAGAGTCACTGACAACCCCATTAGCCTGTTTGACAGCTTGCTGTCTGAGACCCTCTAATGTGGGACAGGTTTGCTGTGCCACACTCAGCTCCTCTCTGGCAGGCCCCCCTTCACCCAAAAGCTCAGCAGTGTCTGCTTCCAGCTCCTCTGGTGTAGGTTCTGCACAGGGAGGGAATTCTTCTTCCTCAGAAGTAGAATCCACTGTAGAGGGAGGGATAGTAGGAAGTGGTTTGCTTCTACTAGCCCTAGCTTTAGGGAGCACTTGGTCCATTGTTCCAGGATCCAGGCTTCCCTGTCCTTTTTGCTTTTTGGCCTGAGCCCTTGTCAAAGCAAAAATATGCCCTGGGATGCCCAGCATTGCTGCATGGGCCTCCAACTCCACATCTGACCAAGCTGATGTCTCCAAATCATTCCCTAATAGACAGTCTACAGGTAAATCTGAAGCTACCACAACTTTCTTTGGACCAGTTACCCCCCCCCCAGTTGAGATTTACAACAGCCATGGGGTGGCTTTTTGTTATGTTGTGAGCATCGGTTACTTGGTACTGGTGTCCAAGTATGTGTTGTTCAGGGTGCACCAGTTTCTCAATCACCATTGTGACACTGGCACCTGTGTCCCTGTAGGCCTGGACCTCAACACCATTTATTAGGGTTAGTTGCTTGTACTTCTCCAAGTTATGGGGGCAAGCAACCAAAGTGGCTAAATCAATAGCCCCTTCAGAGACTAAAGTAGCCTCTGTGGTCTCCCTAATCAGACCAACCCCAACTAAATTACCAAAAGTGAGCCCAGCTACTCCCTTGGATTGGCTATTAGTAGGTTTGCTCCCACCACCACTGCTATTAGTAGGGACACTAGGTGTAGCAGTAGGGGATGTAGTGGTAGGAGCTGTGGTGCCTTTCTTTGGACAACTGGGATCTGTTGTCCAATGGCCTTTTATTTTACATAAATAGCACCATGGTTTCTTTTCCTTGTTCTGATTAAAGGAGGATTTGGGCCCACCACCCCCACCAGAGTGTTTTTGTGGGCCTGATGAAGACTCATTTTTAGATTTGTCCCCACCCTTGTCAGAAGACTTACCATCCTTCTTTTTGTTGCCATCTTTGTCACCCCCTGTATGAACTTTTCTGTTCACTCTTGTTCTGACCCATTTGTCTGCCTTCTTTCCCAATTCTTGGGGAGAGGTCAGATCAGAGTCCACCAAGTACTGGTGCAACAAATCAGACACACAATTATTAAGAATATGCTCTCTCAGGATCAAGTTATACAGGCTGTCATAATCAGTAACTTTACTGCCATGTAACCACCCCTCCAAGGCCTTCACTGCCTGGTCAATGAAATCAACCCAGTCTTGTGAAGACTCCTTTTTGGTCTCTCTGAACTTTATCCTGTACTGTTCAGTGGTTAAGCCATAACCATCCAGGAGTGCATTCTTAAGAACTTGGAAATTATTGGCATCATTTTCTTTTACAGTAAGGAGCCTATCCCTACCTTTTCCACTAAATGATAGCCATAGGATAGCAGCCCACTGCTTTTGAGGGACATCCTGTACAGCACAGGCCCTCTCAAGTGCAGCAAACCACTTGTTAATGTCATCCCCCTCCTTATAAGGGGGAACTATCTTGTGCAGATTCCTGGAATCATGCTCTTTTGCAGGATGACTATGGGGAATACTGCTGCTGCCACCATGGGTATCTAAACCCAACTTCTGTCTTTCCTTCTCTAATTCTAAAGACTGTCTATCCAAATCCTGCTGTTGCTTCTTGAGCTTCAGTCTGGTTTGTTCCACTCTCAATCTATTGAGCTCCCTTTCTAACAATCTGTCATCAGGGTGGGTGGGAGGGACATTTCTAGATACAGAGGTATGATGGGAATGAACAGAAGGAGACCTGTCCCTTACAGAGGGCACCCTAACAGCTTGGCTACCAGTATAATGTGAGAGCACACCATCAGTATGGTGTGATTCAACCTCTGTACCAACTATGCTAGACTGTCTAGTAATGGGCAGGCTGAGAAGTTTCTTTCCTGAACCTTTTCCTGGGGGAGTCCCTGGATCAGATTGAGAACCATTAGCTACTTTTTCTACAGATTGGGCACTTATGGCCTTATCCTGTACTCTAAGCATATTAATTAACAGTTCTAAGGAAGGATTCTTCCCTACACTCAAACCTCTCTCTATGCAGAGACTCCTTGCTCCTTTCCAGCTAAGGTGATCATATGCAAGTTTGGACAGTTCAACATTTTTTCCTGTGCCAGACATTTTTTAGAGAGAGTTAAAGTGATAGAAAAAGAGAAAAAAGTTTTCAGAACTTTTTGGAAAGACAGAAAAAACTTTTTTAAACTTTTAAGAACTTTTTGAAAGTTTTAGAAGTACTTTTCAGCACTTAGAAAAGAGTGAAAAGAGGAAATGCAAAACTTTTTGGCTATGTGTATATATACTGACCTTGTTTTGTATATTTTTCTCTTATGAAAAGTACAATGACAAGAGTGGTAAGTAGTCTCAAGCACTTATCCCACCACTGCACAACCAATGTAGGAGGCTGGACTGGCTTGTAGTGAGTACCAAGGGGTACTTGCACCTTGCACCAGGCCCAGTTATCCCTTATTAGTGTATAGGGTGTCTAGCAGCTTAGGCTGATAGATAATGGTAGCTTAGCAGAGCAGCTTAGGCTGAACTAGGAGACGTGTGAAGCTACTACAGTACCACTTAGTGTCATATGCACAATATCATAAGAAAACACAATACACAGTTATACTAAAAATAAAGGTACTTTATTTTTATGACAATATGCCAAAGTATCTTAGAGTGTACCCTCAGTGAGAGGATAGGAAATATACACAAGATATATATACACAATAGCAAAAATATGCAGTATAGTCTTAGAAAACAGTGCAAACAATGTATAGTTACAATAGGATGCAATGGGGAAACATAGGGATAGGGGCAACACAAACCATATACTCCAGAAGTGGAATGCGAACCACGAATGGACCCCAAACCTATGTGACCTTGTAGAGGGTAGCTGGGACTAGTAGAAAATAGTGAGAGTTAGAAAAATAACCCTCCCCAAGACCCTGAAAAGTGAGTGCAAAGTGCACTAAAGTTCCCCTAAGGACAAAATAGTCGTGTTAGAGGAATAATGCAGGAAAGACACAAACCAGCAATGCAACAACTGTGGATTTCCAATCTAGGGTACCTGTGGAACAAGGGGACCAAGTCCAAAAGTCACAAGCAAGTCGGAGATGGGCAGATGCCCAGGAAATGCCAGCTGCGGGTGCAAAGAAGCTTCGACTGGACAGAAGAAGCTGAGGTTTCTGCAGGAACGAAATGGGCTAGAGACTTCTCCTTTGGTGGAAGGATCCCTCTCGCCTTGGAAAGTTGTGCAGAAGTGTTTTCCCGCCGGAAGGACGCCAACAAGCCTTGCTACACGCAAATCGTGAATTTGGCGTTTTTGGACGCTGCTGGGGCCCAGGAGGGACCAGGAGGTCGCAAATTGGACCTGAAGAGAGAGGGGACGTCGAGCAAGACAAAGAGCCCTCACTGATGCAAGTAGCACCCGGAGAAGTGCCAGAAACAGGCACTACGAGGATGCGTGAAACGGTGCTCGCCGAAGTTGCACAAAGGAGTCCCACGTCGCCGGAGACCAACTTAGAAAGTCGTGCAATGCAGGTTAGAGTGCCGTGGACCCAGGCTTGGCTGTGCACAAAGGATTTCCGCCGGAAGTGCACAGGGGCCGGAGTAGCTGCAAAGTCGCGATTCCCAGCAATACAGCCAGCAATGTGAGGCAAGGACTTACCTCCACCAAACTTGGGCTGAAGAGTCACTGGACTGTGGGGGTCACTTGGACAGCGTCGCTGGATTCGAGGGACCTCGCTCGTCGTTCTGAGAGGAGACCCAAGGGACCGGTAATGCAGCTTTTTGGTGCCTGCGGTTGCAGGGGGAAGATTCCGTCGACCCACAGGAGATTTCTTCGGAGCTTCTGGTGCAGAGAGGAGGCAGGCTACCCCCACAGCATGCACAAGCAGGAAAACAGTCGAGAAGGCGGCAGGATCAGCGTTACAGAGTTGCAGTAGTCGTCTTTGCTACTATGTTGCAGGTTTGCAGGCTTCCAGCGCGGTCAGCGGTCGTTTCCTTATCAGAAGGTGAAGAGAGAGATGCAGAGGAACTCGGCTGAGCTCATGCATTCGTTATCTAAAGTTTCCCCAGAGACAGAGACCCTAAATAGCCAGAAAAGAGGGTTTGGCTACCTAGGAGAGAGGAAAGGCTACTAACACCTGAAGGAGCCTATCAGCAGGAGTCTCTGACGTCACCTGGTGGCACTGGCCACTCAGAGCAGTCCAGTGTGCCTGCAGCACCTCTGTTTCCAAGATGGCAGAGGTCTGGAGCACACTGGAGGAGCTCTGGACACCTCCCAGGGGAGGTGCAGGTCAGGGGAGTGGTCACTCCCCTTTCCTTTGTCCAGTTTCGCGCCAGAGCAGGGGCTAAGGGGTCCCTGAACCGGTGTAGACTGGCTTATGCAGAATTGGGCACATCTGTGCCCAACAAAGCATTTCCAGAGGCTGGGGGAGGCTACTCCTCCCCTGCCTTCACACCATTTTCCAAAGGGAGAGGGTGTCACACCCTCTCTCAGAGGAAGTTCTTTGTTCTGCCATCCTGGGCCAGGCCTGGCTGGACCCCAGGAGGGCAGCTGCCTGTCTGAGGGGTTGGCAGCAGCAGCAGCTGCAGTGAAACCCCAGGAAGGGCAGTTTGGCAGTACCAGGGTCTGTGCTACAGACCACTGGGATCATGGGATTGTGCCAACTATGCCAGGATGGCATAGAGGGGGCAATTCCATGATCATAGACATGTTACATGGCCATATTCGGAGTTACCATGGTGAAGCTACATATAGGTAGTGACCTATATGTAGTGCACGCGTGTAATGGTGTCCCCGCACTCACAAAGTTCAGTGAATTGGCTCTGAACAATGTGGGGGCACCTTGGCTAGTGCCAGGGTGCCCTCACACTAAGTAACTTTGCACCTAACCTTTACCAGGTAAAGGTTAGACATATAGGTGACTTATAAGTTACTTAAGTGCAGTGTAAAATGGCTGTGAAATAACGTGGACGTTATTTCACTCAGGCTGCAGTGGCAGGCCTGTGTAAGAATTGTCAGAGCTCCCTATGGGTGGCAAAAGAAATGCTGCAGCCCATAGGGATCTCCTGGAACCCCAATACCCTGGGTACCTCAGTACCATATACTAGGGAATTATAAGGGTGTTCCAGTAAGCCAATGTAAATTGGTAAAAATGGTCACTAGCCTGTCAGTGACAATTTGGAAAGAAATGAGAGAGCATAACCACTGAGGTTCTGATTAGCAGAGCCTCAGTGAGACAGTTAGTCACTACACAGGTAACACATTCAGGCACACTTATGAGCACTGGGGCCCTGGGTTACCAGGGTCCCAGTGACACATACAACTAAAACAACATATATACAGTGAAAAATGGGGGTAACATGCCAGGCAAGATGGTACTTTCCTACACTCCCCACACCAGACAGTAATCCTGTGTACTGCGTGATCTGCAGCTGCTCCGGCTTCTGTCCACTTTTCCAAGGATTCCTTCTGCACAGCCTAGCCTGGGTCCCCAGCACTCCATCCTGCATTGCCCAACTCGCTGAGTTGGACTCCGACGTCGTGGGACCCTCCTTTGTGACTCTGAGTCGACCTCTGTCCTTAGATCTTCTAAGTGCCTGTTCTGGTTCTTCTGTGGGTGCTGCCTGCTTCTGTGGGGGCTCTCTGACTTGCTGAGCGCCCCCTCTGTCTTCTCCTTCAAGGGGAGACATCCTGGTCCTTCCTGGTCCCCAGCACCACCCAAAATACTCAACTGCCACTCTTGCAGCTAGCAAGGCTTGTTTGCGGTATTCCTGCGTAGGAACACTTTTGCATCCTCCACCACACCGTGGGACATCTTGTGACCAAAGTAGAAGTTCCTGGCACCTTCCATTGTTGCAGAATCTTTGGCTTCTTCCACCCAGAGGCAGCCCTTTTGCACCTTCTTTCTGATTTTAGTAGGCTCCTGCCCCTTCTGGACCCTTGCGTGGCTCTTGGACTTGGTCCCCTTCTTTTACTGGTCGTCAGGTCCAGGAATCCGTCTTCAGTGTTTTGCTGGTGGTTGTGGTTCTTACAGAATCCCCTATCTCGACTATACTGTCTTTCTGGGGTAGTAGGGTAACTTTACTCCCACTTTTCAGGGTCTTGGGGTTGGGTATCTTGGACACCCTTACTGTTTTCTTACAGTCCCAGCGACCCTCTACAACCTACACTAGGCCTGGGGTCCATTCGTGATTCGCATTCCATTTTTGGAGAATATGGTTTGTGTTGCCCCTAGGCCTATGTCTACCTATTGCATCCTATTGTGATTCTACATTATTTGCACTACTTTTCTTACTGTTACTTACCTGTTTTGGGTTTGTGTACATATAATGTGTGTATATTACTTACCTCCTAAGTGAGGGTATCCCCTGAGATACTTTTGGCATATTGTCACTAAAATAAAGTACCTTTATTTTAAGTAACTCTGAGTATTGTGTTTTCTTGTGATATTGCGCTATATGATATAAGTGGTATAGTAGGAGCTTTGCATGTCTCCTAGTTCAGCCTAAGCTGCTTTGCCCTAGCTACCTCTATGAGCCTAAGCTGCTAGAAACACCTCTATTCTACTAATAAGGGATAACTGGACCTGGCACAAGGCGTAAGTACCACAAGGTACCCACTATAAGCCAGGCCAGCCTCCTACACCTTGTCTCACCTCAAAACCAAATTTGAACTAGAAGATGTAGATTTTTACCACTTTCTAAAAATTAAAGCCATCATTTCCAGACATGAATCCCAAGACCTCCCAACCTCCCCAACACTATGAGGACCTTAGTTAAAGGGAGACACATAGCTTCCAAAATGTACTCTATCCTCACTCCCACAACTCACTCTTAGACAATACAAACAATACACATAATAAGTCATTAAATTGGCCTTCTGTAGGAGGCTGGACTGGTTTGTAGTGAGTACCTAGGGGTACTTGCACCTTGCACCAGGCCCAGTTATCCCTTATTAGTGTATAGGGTGTCTAGCAGCTTAGGCTGATAGATAATGGTAGCTTAGCAGAGCAGCTTAGGCTGAACTAGGAGACGTGTGAAGCTACTACAGTACCACTTAGTGTCATATGCACAATATCATAAGAAAACACAATACACAGTTATACTAAAAATAAAGGTACTTTATTTTTATGACAATATGCCAAAGTATCTTAGAGTGTACCCTCAGTGAGAGGATAGGAAATATACACAAGATATATATACACAATAGCAAAAATATGCAGTATAGTCTTAGAAAACAGTGCAAACAATGTATAGTGACAATAGGATGCAATGGGGAAACATAGGGATAGGGGCAACACAAACCATATACTCCAAAAGTGGAATGCGAACCACGAATGGACCCCAAACCTATGTGACCTTGTAGAGGGTCGCTGGGACTATTAGAAAATAGTGAGAGTTAGAAAAATAACCCTCCCCAAGACCCTGAAAAGTGAGTGCAAAGTGCACTGAAGTTCCCCTAAGGACAAAGAAGTCGTCTTAGAGGAATAATGCAGGAAAGACACAAACCAACAATGCAACAACTGTGGATTTCCAATCTAGGGTACCTGTGGAACAAGGGGACCAAGTCCAAAAGTCACAAGCAAGTCGGAGATGGGCAGATGCCCAGGAAATGCCAGCTGCGGGTGCAAAGAAGCTTTTACCGGACAGAAGAAGCTGCGGTTTCTGCAGGAAAGCAAAGGGCTAGAGACTTCTCCTTTGGAAGACACATCCCTCTTGCCTTGTAGAGTCGTGCAGAAGTGTTTTTCCGCCGAAAGAACGCCAACAAGCCTTGCTAGCTGCAAATTGTGCAGTTAGCGTTTTTGGACGCTGCTGTGGCCCTGGAGGGACCAGGAGGTCGCAAAGTGGACCAGGAGAGAGAGGGGACGTCGAGCAAAACAATGAGCCCTCTCAGCAGCAGGTAGTACCCGGAGAAGTGCCAGAAACAGGCACTACAAGGATGCATGAAACGGTGCTCACCCGAAGTCGCACAAAGAAGTCCCACGTCGCCGGAGAACAACTTAGGAGGTCGTGCAATGCAGGTTAGAGTGCCGTGGACCCAGGCTGGACTGTGCACAAAGGATTTCCGCCGGAAGTGCACGGAGGCCGGAGTAGCTGCAAAAGTCGCGGTTCCCAGCAATGCAGTCTAGCGAGGTGAGGCAAGGACTTACCTCCACCAAACTTGGACTGAAGAGTCACTGGACTGTGGGGGCCACTTGGACAGAGTTGCTGGATTCGAGGGACCTCGCTCGTCGTGCTGAGAGGAGACCCAAGGGACCGGTAATGCAGCTTTTTGGTGCCTGCGGTTGCAGGGGGAAGATTCCGTCGACCCACGGGAGATTTCTTCGGAGCTTCTGGTGCAGAGAGGAGGCAGACTACCCCCACAGCATGCACAAGCAGGAAAACAGTCGAGAAGGCGGCAGGATCAGCGTTACAGAGTTACAGTAGTCGTCTTAACTACTTTGTTGCAGTTTTGCAGGCTTCCAGCGCGGTCAGCAGTCGATTCCTTATCAGAAGGTGAAGAGAGAGATGCAGAGGAACTCGGCTGAGCTCTTGCATTCGTTATCTAAAGTTTCCCCAGAGACAGAGACCCTAAATAGCCAGAAAAGAGGGTTTGGCTACCTAGGAGAGAGGATAGGCTAGCAACACCTGAAGGAGCCTATCACAAGGAGTCTCTGACGTCACCTGGTGGCACTGGCCACTCAGAGCAGTCCAGTGTGCCAGCAGCACCTCTGTTTCCAAGATGGCAGAGGTCTGGAGCACACTGGAGGAGCTCTGGACACCTCCCAGGGGAGGTGCAGGTCAGGGGAGTGGTCACTCCACTTTCCTTTGTCCAGTTTCACGCCAGAGCAGGGCTGAGGGGTCCCCTGAACCGGTGAAGACTGGCTTATGCAGAATTGGGCACATCTGTGCCCAACAAAGCATTTCCAGAGGCTGGGGGAGGCTACTCCTCCCCTGCCTTCACACCATTTTCCAAAGGGAGAGGGTGTCACACCTTCTCTCAGAGGACGTTCTTTGTTCTGCCATCCTGGGCCAGGCCTGGCTGGACCCCAGGAGGGCAGATGCCTGTCTGAGGGGTTGGCAGCAGCAGCAGCTGCAGTGAAACCCCAGGAAGGGCAGTTTTGGCAGTACCAGGGTCTGTGCTACAGACCACTGGGATCATGGGATTGTGCCAACTATGCCAGGATGGCATAGAGGGGGCAATTCCATGATCATAGACATGTTATATGGCCATATTCGGAGTTACCATTGTGAAGCTACATATAGGTAGTGACCTATATGTAGTGCACGCGTGTAATGGTGTCCCCGCACTCACAAAGTTCAGGGAATTGGCTCTGAACAATGTGGGGGCACCTTGGCTAGTGCCAGGGTGCCCTCACACTAAGTAAGTTTGCACCTAACCTTTACCAGGTAAAGGTTAGACATATAGGTGACTTATAAGTTACTTAAGTGCAGTGTAAAATGGCTGTGAAATAACGTGGACGTTATTTCACTCAGGCTGCAGTGGCAGGCCTGTGTAAGAATTGTCAGAGCTCCCTATGGGTGGCAAAAGAAATGCTGCAGCCCATAGGGATCTCATGGAACCCCAATACCCTGGGTACCTCAGTACCATACACTAGGGAATTATAAGGGTGTTCCAGTAAGCCAATGTAAATTGGTAAAAATGGTCACTAGCCTGTTAGTGACAATTTGGAAAGAAATGAGAGAGCATAACCACTGAGATTCTGCTTAGCAGAGCCTCAGTGAGACAGTTAGGCACTACACAGGGAACACACACATATAGGCCACAAACTTATGAGCACTGGGGTCCTGACTAGCAGGGTCCCAGTGACACATAACAAACATACTGAAAACATAGGGTTTTCACTATGAGCACTGGGCCCTGGCTGGCAGGATCCCAGTGAGACAGTGAAAACACCCTGACATACACTCACAAACAGGCCAAAAGTGGGGGTAACAAGGCTAGAAAGAGGCTACTTTCTCACACAACCGCCCCCCCAAACGAAGGACAATAAGGCTAACCTTGGCCAGTTGAGACTTTATTGTCTAAGTGGTGATAAGTAGAGAGTAGCTCTGCAATAGACTGGTTACTCCCTTTATCATCCACTATATGGTTAGTTCCCTGTGGGGATGTGAACCACCCTGTTTGAAGTTTTTTAGCTAAGCAACAATGTGAAGATGTATTTTCAGAGTTTCTATCAGTAAGTTTTAGTTTAGAGCAGTGGGAATTATCCACTGAACCTATTTGTAATGATGGAAATGCCAGACAGGGATGCTGTCTCAGAAAAGCCATAGCTGGGCAAAAACTTTGTCCATATGGCTGGAAGAGAGAACAGGGATGCTGTTTCTCTTGAGTTGGAGCAGGGTAGGGATGCTGTCCTATGAGCTCCACACTAGGGCAGGGATGCTGTCCTAAGTGTTGTGAGGTAGTGCAGGGTTTCTGCACTAAAGTTTCTCTGGGAGGGTTGGAGGAATGCTCCATGTTAACTAAAATGGTGCTCTTTTTCTCACCAATGTTAGTTATCCCACAGAGAGGTACTTCTACCTCAGGGAGTCCAGCTTTGCCAGCTGATGATTCCCTTGGAACAGGTGCCACCCCAGGAGAGGTTTCTCCCACCACAGGAATGGTATCCTGAATGGTAGGGTGGTTAGGGGATACTGTGATACCCTTTTTACCTGTTGTTGGAGAGGGATCCTGAGTTTTCAGGCCTTCTCTCCTTTGCTTTTTCATTTCAGTAGAAATGAGAGGGAACAATTCCTCAGGGATGCCCAGCATGGCTGCATGGGCATAAAACTCTACATCAGCCCAACCTGAGGCCTCTAGGTCATTACCTAGGAGACAATCTACAGGTAAGCTAGTTGATACCACCACCTGCTTAGGGCCAGTAACTCCACCCCAACTAAACTGAATTATAGCTAAGGGAAGGAACTTAGTGGAGTTATGGACATCAATAATCTTATACTGTTGTCCAATGATGTGTTGATCAGGATGCACTAGGTTTTCAGTCACCAAAGTGATACTGGCACCTGTGTCCCTGTAGGCCAAGGCCTCAACACCATTTATTGAAACTGTCTGCCTGTACTTATCCATTGTAAGGGGACAAGCAGCCAGTGTGGCAAGGCCAATGCCACTAGGTGTGACAGAAACTGTCTTGGGACTGACTACCCTAGTTTCTATGATGGACCCATAAGTGAACCCAACTACACCCTTTGCTTGACTGTTGCCAGCAGTCCCACCACTAGTACCACTACTGCTAGGGGCACTAGAGCTTGATGTATTAGTGGTGGTAGGCTCAGGGGGTTTACCTGGACAGGACTTATCCCCTGGCCTATGGCCTCTGTTTTTACACAAAAAGCACCAAGGCTTTTTAATGTGTGCAGGTTGAGAAGAAGAGGAAGAATTAGTTTTATCCCCACCTTCTGAAGAGTGTTTAAGATTTGAAGTGGGATCTTTGGTTTTACCCTTATCCCCATGCTTATCTTGAGATTTTTCACCATCTTTCTTCTTATTGCCATCTTTGTCACCCCCTGTATGATCTTTTCTGTTCACCCTTGTTCTGGCCCATTTGTCTGCCTTCTTTCCCAATTCTTGGGGAGAGGTCAGATCAGAGTCTACCAGGTACTGGTGCAACAAATCAGACACACAATTATTAAGAATATGCTCTCTCAGGATCAAGTTATACAGGCTGTCATAATCAGTAACTTTACTGCCATGTAACCACCCCTCCAAGGCCTTCACTGAATGGTCAATGAAATCAACCCAGTCTTGTGAAGACTCCTTTTTGGTCTCTCTGAACTTTATCCTGTATTGTTCAGTGGTTAAGCCATAACCATCCAGGAGTGCATTCTTAAGAACTTGGAAATTATTAGCATAATTTTCTTTCACAGTAAGGAGCCTATCCCTACCTTTTCCACTAAATGATAGCCATAGGATAGCAGCCCACTGCCTTTGAGGGACATCCTGTACAACACAGGCCCTCTCAAGTGCAGCAAACCACTTGTTAATGTCATCCCCCTCCTTATAAGGGGGAACTATCTTGTGCAGATTTCTGGAATCATGCTCTTTTGCAGGATGACTATGGGGAATACTGCTGCTGCCACCATGGGTTTCTAAACCCAACTTCTGTCTTTCCTTCTCTAGTTCAAAAGACTGTCTATCCAAATCCAGCTGTTGCTTCTTAAGCTTCAGTCTGGTTTGTTCCACCCTCAACTTATTGAGTTCCCTCTCTAACATTCTGTCATCAGGGTTGGTGGGAGGGACATTCCTAGATACAGAGGTATGATGGGAATGAACAGAAGGAGACCTGTCCCTTACAGAAGCCACCCTAACAGCTTGGCTAACAGAAACATTACTACCAGTATGGTGAGAATAAATGCTTTTGCTATGATGTGAGACAACACTATTTGTACATCATCATTACCAACTATGCTAGACTGTCTAGTAATGGGCAGGCTAGGAAGTTTCTTTCCTGAATCTTTTCCTGGGGGAGTCCCTGAATCAGATTGGGAACTATTAGGTACTTTTTCAACAGATGGGGCACCTATAGCCTTATCTTGTTCTCTAAGCATGTTAAGTAACAGTTCCAAGGAAGGATTCTTCCCTACACTCAAACCTCTCTCTATGCAGAGACTCCTTGCTCCTTTCCAGCTAAGGTGATCATATGCAAGTTTGGACAGATCAACATTTTGGCCTGTGCCAGACATTTTTAGAGAGAGTTAAAGTGATAGAAAAAGAGAAAAAAGTTTTCAGAACTTTTTAGAAAGACAGAAAAAAAACTTTTTAAACTTTTAAGAACTTTTTGAAAGTTTAGAAGTACTTTTCAGCACTTAGAAAAGAGTGAAAAGAGGAAATGCAAAACTTTTTGGCTATGTGTATATACACTGACCTTGTTTTGTATATTTTTCTCTTATGAAAAGTACAATGACAAGAGTGGTAAGTAGTCTCAAAGCACTTATCCCACCGCTGCACAACCAATGTAGGAGGCTGGACTGGTTTGTAGTGAGTACCTAGGGGTACTTGCACCTTGCACCAGGCCCAGTTATCCCTTATTAGTGTATAGGGTGTCTAGCAGCTTAGGCTGATAGATAATGGTAGCTTAGCAGAGCAGCTTAGGCTGAACTAGGAGACGTGTGAAGCTACTACAGTACCACTTAGTGTCATATGCACAATATCATAAGAAAACACAATACACAGTTATACTAAAAATAAAGGTACTTTATTTTTATGACAATATGCCAAAGTATCTTAGAGTGTACCCTCAGTGAGAGGATAGGAAATATACACAAGATATATATACACAATAGCAAAAATATGCAGTATAGCCTTAGAAAACAGTGCAAACAATGTATAGTTACAATAGGATGCAATGGGGAAACATAGGGATAGGGGCAACACAAACCATATACTCCAAAAGTGGAATGCGAACCACGAATGGACCCCAAACCTATGTGACCTTGTAGAGGGTCGCTGGGACTATTAGAAAATAGTGAGAGTTAGAAAAATAACCCTCCCCAAGACCCTGAAAAGTGAGTGCAAAGTGCACTGAAGTTCCCCATAAGGACAAAGAAGTCGTGTTAGAGGAATAATGCAGGAAAGACACAAACCAACAATGCAACAACTGTGGATTTCCAATCTAGGGTACCTGTGGAACAAGGGGACCAAGCCCAAAAGTCACAAGCAAGTCGGAGATGGGCAGATGCCCAGGAAATGCCAGCTGCGGGTGCAAAGAAGCTTCTACCGGACAGAAGAAGCTGCGGTTTCTGCAGGAACGCAAAGGGCTAGAGACTTCTCCTTTGGAGGACGGATCCCTCTTGCGTTGTAGAGTTGTGCAGAAGTGTTTTCCCGCCGAAAGAACGCCAACAAGCCTTGCTAGCTGCAAATCGTGCGGTTAGTGTTTTTGGACGCTGCTGTGGCCCTGGAGGGACCAGGAGGTCGCAAATTGGACCAGGAGAGAGAGGGGACGTCGAGCAAGAAAAGGAGCCCTCTCAGCAGCAGGTAGCCCGGAGAAATGCCAGAAACAGGCACTACGAGGATGCGTGAAATGGTGCTCACCCGAAGTCGCACAAAGAAGTCCCACGTCGCCGGAGAACAACTTAGGAGGTCGTGCAATGCAGGTTAGAGTGTCGTAGACCCAGGCTGGACTGTGCACAAAGGATTTCCACCGGAAGTGCAAGGAGGCCGGAGTAGCTGCAAAAATCGCGGTTCCCAGCAATGCAGTCTAGCGAGGTGAGGCAAGGACTTACCTCCACCAAACTTGGACTGAAGAGTCACTGGACTGTGGGGGCCACTTGGACAGAGTTGCTGGATTCGAGGGACCTCGCTCGTCGTGCTGAGAGGAGACCCAAGGGACCGGTAATGCAGCTTTTTGGTGCCTGCGGTTGCAGGGGGAAGATTCCGTCGACCCACGGGAGATTTCTTTGGAGCTTCTGGTGCAGAGAGGAGGCAGATTACCCCCACAGCATGCACAAACAGGAAAACAGTTGAGAAGGCGGCAGGATCAGCGTTACAGAGTTGCAGTAGTCGTCTTAGCTACTTTGTTGCAGTTTTGCAGGCTTCCAGCGCGGTCAGCAGTCGATTCCTTATCAGAAGGTGAAGAGAGAGATGCAGAGGAACTCGGCTGAGCTCTTGCATTCGTTATCTAAAGTTTCCCCAGAGACAGAGACCCTAAATAGCCAGAAAAGAGGGTTTGGCTACCTAGGAGAGAGGATAGGCTAGCAACACCTGAAGGAGCCTATCACAAGGAGTCTCTGACGTCACCTGGTGGCACTGGCCACTCAGAGCAGTCCAGTGTGCCAGCAGCACCTCTGTTTCCAAGATGGCAGAGGTCTGGAGCACACTGGAGGAGCTCTGGACACCTCCCAGGGGAGGTGCAAGTCAGGGGAGTGGTCACTCCCCTTTCCTTTGTCCAGTTTCACGCCAGAGCAGGGCTAAGGGGTCCCCTGAACCGGTGTAGACTGGCTTATGCAGAATTGGGCACATCTGTGCCCAACAAAGCATTTCCAGAGGCTGGGGAAGGCTACTCCTCCCCTGCCTTCACACCATTTTCCAAAGGGAGAGGGTGTCACACCCTCTCTCAGAGGAAGTTCTTTGTTCTGCCATCCTGGGCCAGGCCTGGCTGGACCCCAGGAGGGCAGATGCCTGTGTGAGGGGTTGGCAGCAGCAGCAGCTGCAGTGAAACCCCAGGAAGGGCAGTTTTGGCAGTACCAGGGTCTGTGCTACAGACCACTGGGATCATGGGATTGTGTCAACTATGCCAGGATGGCATAGAGGGGGCAATTCCATGATCATAGACATGTTACATGGCCATATTCGGAGTTACCATTGTGAAGCTACATATAGGTAGTGACCTATATGTAGTGCACGCGTGTAATGGTGTCCCCGCACTCACAAAGTTCAGGGAATTGGCTCTGAACAATGTGGGGGCACCTTGGCTAGTGCCAGGGTGCCCTCACACTAAGTAACTTTGCACCTAACCTTTACCAGGTAAAGGTTAGACATATAGGTGACTTATAAGTTACTTAAGTGCAGTGTAAAATGGCTGTGAAATAACGTGGACGTTATTTCACTCAGGCTGCAGTGGCAGGCCTGTGTAAGAATTGTCAGAGCTCCCTATGGGTGGCAAAAGAAATGCTGCAGCCCATAGGGATCTCCTGGAACCCCAATACCCTGGGTACCTCAGTACCATATACTAGGGAATTATAAGGGTGTTCCAGTAAGCCAATGTAAATTGGTAAAAATGGTCACTAGCCTGTTAGTGACAATTTGGAAAGAAATGAGAGAGCATAACCACTGAGATTCTGGTTAGCAGAGCCTCAGTGAGACAGTTAGGCACTACACAGGGAACACACACATATAGGCCACAAACTTATGAGCACTGGGGTCCCAGTGACACATAACAAACATACTGAAAACATAGGGTTTTCACTATGAGCACTGGGCCCTGGCTGGCAGGATCCCAGTGAGACAGTGAAAACACCCTGACATACACTCACAAACAGGCCAAAAGTGGGGGTAACAAGGCTAGAAAGAGGCTACTTTCTCACACCTTCCACCTGGGCTAAGCTCACTTCTAAACAAGATTACACCCTCCCTAGCTAAATGTAGATTCTGGACTGCTTTATGGCCCACTGGACCTCAGCTAACCATTTTAAACTAGGTCTTTGCAACTCTGACACTTGCTGGAGCTATGAAAAAGAGTCAGGTGACCTACCACACATGGTATTCTACTGTGCCTTCTTAAATAAATTCTAGTCAGAACTTGGCAAAACCATCTTGCAAATTTTACAAGTAAACTAGACCCTTAACCTGGCCTCCATTGTGCTTGACATCCTCCCCCTGACACAGACTCTAGGCTGGGCAAAGAAGATTGCATTTTATGGGATAGTCTTGTCTCAACTGGCCTTAAAGCCATTCTATCTGAATAGAAGGACGTCTCTAAACTTCGGCCTGGTGGGAATGGGTTCAATTTAATTGGGGAGAAGATAACTCTTTAAACACTAACCTAAAAACCTCTTCAAAGAAAAAAAAGAAAGAAAAGAAAAAAATACGGTCCAGATTGGATTCATTCATCGCCAACATGACTCCAGCTTAGATGCCATCTCTCTCCAACCTCTCCCTTACCTTCCACCCCACATACCCTCCCCATTCCCCTCTACCTCCTCATTAATCCCTTCACTGCCCCAGGCACCCCCACTATTTCATCTTTCTCGCCCTTGCTTTTTTGCTTTCTTCCTCCTATATATCCTCTCACTTCTCCATCTCTCTTCTTCTACAAACCTCGATTACTATCTTAGGGTATGCCAATTGGTCTTAAATCTACCATACCCTCATAGCCCTTTTCTCTCTCCTCCAATATATAAGATATAAGGCAATTTGAGTCATATTTAAGAGCCACTAGCCCCATTCTAACGCCACATTAATGTGATTTTTTTACAGTAATGTGGCTTTAGAAGGCAAGAAACACCGCGAGAGTTACAAAGTGGCAGAATGCATGCACTGCACCACTTTTTAACCCTTTGCGCTATATTATGCCAGTGCCAGACATAATGTATGCAAAGGTGTTAAAATGAGGCTTCCATTGGTTGCAATGTGCTTCTGGGTGCTTTGCAGGATTAGCATCAAAACATTTTTACGCTAATCCTTCAAAGCACTGGACTAGTGTAAAAATTCTGACGCTAGTCCCCTAACTACTGCCATGGTGCGCTATATTTTAAATATAGCCCAAACATGGTGGCGTTAGGGGGTGCTAAGGGATGCAAGAAAAGTGGCACTGCACTGTGTGCAGCACCACTTTTCTTAAATATGCCCCTTTGTATTAATACCATCACAATATTTTGCTATATTATGGCACTTCGATCCCATGATGCTTCTATGCCAAAGTAAATACTGATGTATTCTACTTCATTTCTAATACCCCACCAAGCAGCTGTTCCTTTCTGTTTCCACTATGTCTATAATTCTTGTCTTATAAATATGTCAGTAAAAATGATTTTAAAATTAAAAAAATGAGCAATTCTTTTTTCAAAGAAGGATCTTCTGTTTTAAAGTTGTTTTTGGACAGATCTCTGTACTTGTATTTTATCAGCCTCACTTCTGTGTATGCTTTAGAGACTAGTTTGGTCTGGACTGCTGCGCCTATGCAAGGTCAAGGCAGCACTGCTTTACGGTTAGTTACCTTGCCTGATGATATAGAAGAAAAGCATTTACATCAACCACGTTTTACTGTTGAGGATGGTCTTCCTAAGTGCATCAGAAACCATGCTGCATCTCAATACAGTGGCCCAGTTGGGTTGAAACCCATGTGGTGTTGCTTTTGGTCCTATTCAGAAGAGCCGTAGCTTAACTGTTCAAGCTTGATGATTGCTTTAGGGCAGAACCCTACCAATTTTACATTTGTCTGGCTGCCTGCTATTAGGGCACAGACTAATACTTTGATCATGATGAAACTGAATGCTTACCAGAGGAATTCCCAGTGGCAATAGCTAATTTGAGCATTTCTGGCCCATACTTTTCTGGCAAAAGTCGACACTTGGGTTCAGAAGCTACTGCACATCACAGATGTTGCCAAAAATGATAAAACAGACATGAAGCTACTTGTTCCTGTTCAAATGAATTAAGCATAGCAGCTCAGAATTTTTTGGGAACTGGGTTGAAAACTGACTTGCTTATGGTTGTCTCCTTCTAAATTGGCAGGGACAAGTTTATAACCAATAGAACAAAATTAATTAAATGCTTCAAAGCAATATTTATGTGGGTCTGATGCGTCCTATCCATTACCTTTTTGTGGAGATGGAGGTTTAGGGTAGCTCAGGATGAGGAAGTGTCATGTAGTGGACAGTGTATATATTATAAGACGTTCAATACAATAAGAATCTGGTGTGTGATCTTTAGTGTGGAAGCCATGGAAAAGGAGGGCATGATGTACTGCATAGAAGTGATAGAGGTATTGAAGGGAGTCTTTAGAGCATATGATTTACAGCAAATGGGCCTCTTTTTCAGGAACAAAAGTATAGACCTCAGCCGCTGGCAGGTTCTACTCGGAGTCTACCAACTTTATAAGCCTGACTCCTCTGTTGCACGTGGCGTGAAGCAACTCCTTCTCCACGAGAACTATGAAGTTGCCTTCTCCGGATATGACATCGCCCTCATGCAACTGGCCTCAGCCATCTCTCGTGGTCCATACATTCAGCCCATCTGCTTGCCCTATACCTCCTATCAGTTCCGGCCAGGCTCCTCGTGTTGGTCTACCAGGTGGGGCACAACAGGTGAGCTTGCAATTACCGAAGAGCAAGGGGGCCTTCTTGAAGTATGTGTGGTTTTGTGGGTGAAGTGAAATCAGATCAAACAGCCTGACAGCCCTTTCTTTACACCTAGATCCTGAGTTGATTTTGAATTTTAGTTTTGTACATTTGTAAGCAATATTTCTGGAACATTCTGTTCTATTTGCCCATTTTTGTATTGTGAAATAATCTGCATACTTGTGGTTGGCTGCTAGCTGGGATGGCTGCTTTGCAGGAGGTATCCTTCAAACCTATAGCAATCCTACATTGTCTTGGACCAACTGAGAAGGAAATAAAAGATAAATTTGCCTTCCAGATATGAATGAGTGTGGTACTTGACCTGACATTATTTCCTTGAGCTCTTCTTTTGCCCATGGTTCTTCTGATGGTAGTTTCTGAACAGCAGTAGAACTGGTCTGGTAAAACAGCACCATCTGCCAAGTGGAGCTTTAGGTCTGTCTAAATTTCCTTGCTTTCACTTGCTAAATTATTAATTCTATTAAGTAAAGGGAAGAAAGTGTTTAGGTTGCTTCTCTGACTCTACTTTCACAGTAGCCAATATATAAAAACATTTAGATGTGAAAGTTAGGATATTTTGCATTCTATGACAGGACCAGAAGTGAGTATTATGCAAGTTCAAAGCTTTGTGAAAAAAAACTTTTATACATTGAGTCAGAAGTCCAGTCTGAAGCCTCCATTATATTTTCTAAATGAGTACTTACCAGGTAGGATTTGGCGATCATTGCTCTCTGACTGAGTACACACCAAAACGATCTGACATGATTAATTTTACCAAGCTTGTTAATGTGGTACTAGATAACAACAACTTTTTAACTTCCCTAGGTCTTTCCTCAGAAAGTCTGTCTTCATAAGAGAACTTGATTCTTCCTCTGATGACAAATGTAAATCCTTCAGAAGTAAGTAGTGTAATTACCAGATCCAGAACGTTTACATCTGAAACTCTGTGACAGCAATAAGGAACAAAACCATGGTCAGTTTAGCTGAAAATTGTTTACAACTCAGGTCAATGTTGGTTGTTCAATCTTGGGAGTATTTTATCTACATGTTAACGTCCCACAGAGTGGCATATTGAGGATATGGAAGAAGTGATAAGGAAATGTCTTGTAGAAGCTTCTTCACCAAAGGATTAACTCACACTAGGGTACTGGAGGAATTCATCTTATGACCCACCAAATTAACATCTGTAAGGGTTAACAATGTCCTCACAGGACTGAAATCCTTTCCATACAGCAGTTGGACCATTTTGTTCACACATACTTGTATCTTTTCCTGGAACCAATGCCTAATGAATGTAGAAAGTAGCTGATTGTGAAGCACCTGGCATTGGCCCTCATCTCCATGTTGGTTCTAGACTGAATTAACCTGAAGTGATCAGGGAATTAAACTGTCCCTGGAAGCAGAGGAAGAAGAATCGGAGATGCCACAGACAGTTACAATAACATTGAAAACCAGACCTGTGTTCTCCGAAAGAGAGTCACCATGATTAAGGGCCTGATCTGGAGTTTGGTAGAAGGGTTACTCTGTCACAAATGTGACGGATATCCCATCCTCTGAAATCTACATCCCATTATACCCTATGGGATTTAGATTTCAGCAGACGGGATAGCTGTCACCGTTGTGACGTAGAAACCCCTCCACCAAAATCTAAGTCAGGCCCTAAATCTTCTAGTTCTCAACTAGGCTGTCACACATGAAGTCATTTTGAATGGAGGAAAAGCATACATGCTCCTGTAGGAAGTTATCTTACGGTTTTGTTTTGGTGTTCAGTCTCCCTCTATAGAAAGCCTGAAGCTGATGGTTCAGTAAAAAAGGGAAATATACATTTTGCTGATGATCCGAATACTCTTGTTAGCCCCAGGAAAATCTGAGGATTCAACTACCAGTGGCTGGCATTGCTAAAATACTGGAAGTGCCAGTCTTCTAGTGTGCTGGTTCGACCAATAGAAATTGTGCAGTGAGTGACACCCTGTTTCTGGCCAGATCTGCCAACCTCTTTAATTTTGTTGACCCAAACTTGTTTTTGTAGAGTACTTCTGAGATGTTGTCAATCTTCATTAGAATGCAACTGTCAACTTTGTCTTTTGTCCAACAACTGGCTACAGATTAATTAATAGATGTTCTAAACAGTTTATAAGGAAAGTCAATTCCTGTGCAGACAATGTGTCTCTGTAGACGCAGAGCCACTCCGGGCTCCCCAGCCTATTCTTCTGGATCTACAATTTGCTCAGCTGTTCCACAGTTCCATATGGTGCAACCACCATTGCTGCTCTGTCTGGGCACCCTAGGGTAAAGGAATCGGGTCCAAGTAAGACAGGAACCATTTTATGTGGAGGATCTTTAAGAGCTGAAGGGTACAGTAATGGAAATGCCCGGGAAAAATGGCTTTGGTCAATGGAGCTAGGATCACAACTATATTTGCCGGTTATCTGAGAGAAAATTGATTCTTCTTCAAGGTTGACAGGATCTCTTTCTTTAGTGGCAGGATTTTCCAATCTAATGGATGCTGAGTCAATCCTAAAACCCAGGATGTTTTTTGTTTCTTGGGAATCAAATCTGACTTTGGTCCACCGATCAGAAGCCCCAGATCCTGAAGAAGTCACACCTAAGACCTGAGCCGTTGACAGTCTTGAGACCTGGTTATTTAGACTTCTGTATAAATGATCAATCTCATTTGTGGGTGCTCAAGTATTCAACCACTGAAGAGATTTGAAAACTCACATCTTTGTCTCTTTCGTAGAAACTGCAAGTATTGAGGGGAGAAAACCAGAATGGTCAATTAGGCATCATTTAGGTCTAGTCTGACCATTCAGCCATCCTGCCTCAGAATGTCTTTCAAAAGAGGGACCCCTTCATCCTTGAAGTGCTGATAGAGATAACAGGAATTTTAGGTTGATCACTAAAATAAAGCATTTGACTTTTCTCTTTATCAAAACAATTTGACTTATAAAATGGTTTGGATGTGCTATTGTCTTAAAATAGTCGCCTTTTTGGTGAAGATTATTACTTCTTTGTTGGAGAACAGCTGATGGGTTTTCTGATATTGTCGAAGCAAAGTGACAAACTTTAGCTGAAACCTATAAATAGTCTGGCATATACAAGCATCGTCTGTAAAGCATCGCCAGTTGGGAATACACTTGTTGATTCTGTCACACCGATTGACTTTGAATGCAATTATTAGTCGCTTCTGACAGAGACTTCTAACTGCACATTCCTCACCTTTTGAGTATTCCCCAGGAGTCAGGTTGAATCCGGAAAATTTCAGCAGCACCTCTCTGCACGGGTAGTTGATGCTGTTGTGCTCCAGAAATGGTGTGCAGAGCCTTTATTCTTGCCACTCCTGCGCTTTCTGCACCACCATATGTGTATACTGAGCTACCTCTTATCTCATTGAGAGCCTACCTCACTCAAAAAATGTGTTTTACAATTTGCAAGGGTCATGTCACCTCCCAAAACAACAGGTTTTAAGACCGGTAAGGACTGTCGCAGACAAATGTTTGTGACAGATCCTCACCAAATTTGTCTGTGGTGCTTGTGGTCGAGCCACAACTTCAAACCCTGTATTGACTGAGTGTTGCTGACCCAAAGGCTATACTAGACCACAAGATGGAACTCTACTTTGCCAAGCACCTGTATACTCATAACGAAACCAGTACAAGTTGAAAGTTCTGTCTCAGTTTTGCTTAAGAACCCAAAGCTGTCAGAGTCATTACAGGGTTCAATTTTCCTCTCAATCGAAATCATAAGTAAGTCAAAGAAAAAAAGCAAGAAATCTCAGTGGGACTCAGTCCCTTCCCACCACTCACACTCCCCTGTGTCTTTGTGGGGGTGGCACCATACATCTTGCTCTCACTCCTGAAGTTGTTCGACTTCGGACCCGGTCCTGTAAATTGATCCGCCACAACCTTGGTTTCTGGAGCTGTCTGCCACTTGTCAGCAAATGAAGAGTTCCACACAGCATGTTACAAATCTTCAAATATTTGCTGATTTCTACTGGTGTGTCTGCGAGCCCCATGGAGCTGAGAGGTTCACCACCTGGTTTAACACAGTCAGGTTCACCCTCACCTCCAGCTGGACATTTCAAGCCGATAACAGAGCTACATCAAGCTCCACTCTTGAGTCCACCTTCCACCCCACAGTCTTTGCTAGTTTCCCAAGCATCAATGCCGCTGCCAACTCCGTCAACTCCAGAAGAAAAGGCCCTTGATCGAAGTCACACTTGCCACCATTGATACTTCGCTTTCCCACTTCATCTGCCTCCATGACAACAGCACAGCCTGCATTTCCAGTTCGGCATGGATTATGATAACGATTACAATGCGGGTGATGTGATTGGGCAACCTTATCATGAGGAGAATTGGTATGATGACCTGCAGGAGGCTAGTTGCCTTGTTACCTACCTTGGCCCTGCCACTGAGGAGAGTGTTTTCTAGACCATAGCTATGCACAGGGTGGCCAAAATCATTGACCTCCAGTACCCCTCTATGGTGCTAAAAAAAGACCAATGTACTTAATGAGGCTCTGCCCGGGACAGACATCTACTGAGCCCTTACCACCATTTAACGAGGCTTTTAGGGATACTTTGTTGGAGGCATGGGCCAAACCTTGCTCTGGTGCCCCAGTCAACTACCAAATTTCACGGCACCACTGCCATGCCGAGGGTGACCTTGAATTTCTATCTCATCACCCTTCACCTGAAAGCTTGGTGATGCAGGCACCTTTAAGCAAGGCCAATTCCAAGACATTCCCAAGTACTCCTCCCAGTGGGGAATCAAACTGATGGAGACATTTGAAAAGAGAGCTTTCTCATCCACCAGTTTGGTGCTCAGGTCAGTAATTGCCAGTTACCTGCTGGGGCTCTATTCCCACCCACCCCCTCCCCCCGGGACTCTGTGGCCATCATAAAGTCATTCCAGGGATCTATTTTCCTCTTGATCGAAATCTTCGGGTAATTCAAAGCAAAAACACAAGAAATCTCAGTGGGGCTCAGCCCCTTCCTGCCACTCACACTACCCTGTGACATCCCTCCAGGTGTTTCTGACGATCTCCAACCATCCTGTCCCAGGCCATTCAGGTCAGTTGTCACTTAGCCAAGTTCACAATTTGCTGTGGCTTGGACACCACCAATTCCCAGTGTCACCATTTGCTGCCAAATTACACTGCAATTTTAGCAATGTACAGTATTGTCCCTTTTTATCTGCCCCACATCACCAGCCTCCTCAGCCTTACAGTTCCGTTAATAGCTTTGGCAGAGGTAACCCATACCGTCAGCTAATCCAACATGAGCACAGCACCCAGAAGTTTCACAGTTGCAGTGCCACCTCCTGCTCAGTCAAGGTCGTCCAGCCACCCAGTCCACTGCCCTCACTGCAGCCCCACCAGCCAAACCCCTTTAGTTTGCGCTTAGTGGAGCACAGCTACCCAGTTGGAGTGCGGACCCAACAATCCTTGCTGGAATGGCAGGCCATAAAATCTGACAGGTGGGTCCAGAAAATTGTGTGGTAGCAGGACGCCATATCTTTCCTTTCTGCACCGCTGCACCTTCTACCGAGCGAAGTAGGACCATCTTTCCATTTTGTGCCAGGAAGTGCTAGCCCTTTTGATCAAATGGGCTATCAAGAGGGTTCCAGCTCCAGAAGTAGGATGTAGTTATTACTCCTGCTACTTTCCAGTGCTGAAGAAGGATGGAGACCTTTGTCTGATTTTAAACCTGCACCCTATGAATGTCTTTCTCCAGAAGGTGAAATTTAAGATGCTTATACTGGCCCAGGTCTTGTCTGCCCTCGACCCTGGAGACTGGATGGTTGTGTTGAACCTGAAGGATGCCTGTTTCCATATACCAGTCCTGAAAGCCCATCAGCACTAGCTGCAATTATGATGGGAAAAGGAGCATTTTCAGATTTCCAGAACAATCAGGCTATGACCTTGACCTTTCAGCCTCTATCCTCTGTCCTGGATATCAGTGAAGTTGAATCTTAGGCTGCTGGGTCTGACGGTCTCCTGCATCCTTCTGGTTATGCACCCCAGGTGGCATTTGCAGACTCTGCAGTGCGATCTGAAGTCTCAGTGGGCCCGACATCAAGGGAACCCTTCTCACAATGCTCGGGTTTTGGAGGAGACAGTAAAAGCCTTGCAGTGGTGGTTGCTGGACCACGATTGGGTCAGCAGCAGACCCCTCTCCTTTTCCATTCACATCTTACATTGGTGACCAGTGCATTGATTCTGGATTGGGGTGGCCATCTGGGAGAGGTGGAGATCAGAAGCTTCTGGCTCCACATCAACTTCCTGAAGCTGAGGGCCACCCACTTGGTGTTGAAAGCCTTCCTTCCATCCATCAATGGGAGGCTTTTACAGGTTCTCACAGACAACACCAAGGGCAACAGCTCTACCATGTGGTACTGCAACTGGTGGAGTGGGGTCACGGACCCTGTGCCAAGAGGCTCTGCACCTCTGGAAATGGCTGGACCACCAAGGAATTTTCCTTGTTATGAACTACATGGTATGATCTTTAAACGCCATTGCGAATGAGCTCAGCCATTGACACCTAACAGATCATGAGTGGCAGTTACACCCAGAAGTAGTGCAAGGTCTTTTCTGCAGCTGGAGTGAACATTGTCTTAATCTGTGCGCCACCACAGAGAACACACAGGCCCTCATTACGACCCTGGTGGTAAATGCCGCCTACCGCCGTGCCGCAGCCGCCAACATACCGTGACTGCCACGGGTATTGACCCACACTAAGAAATCCACCACTATACGGACACCCACACAAGTCCGCCAGCCCAAAGTTCAGTGATAAACTGGCAATAGCAAAACCCACACCGTTACGCCAACAGGAATATGCCCACAGTATCACGACCCACAAATCACTGCGGAGGTCTTTCAATCGCAGTAAACCATTGCGTTACACACAGCCGCGCTCAAAATACACAGACACTTACAAGACACCACCACATTGGACAATTCAAACTACACACACCTGACACACATACACACACCACACCCACACACCCAATCCAATTTAAAACACACACCCACATTACCCACAACCCCTTACAGTGAAAAAAAAAGATAGCAAGCAGAGAGACACAAGCCAAGAGCACCCACTCAATCAGAGGCACAATACATCATCACCCATACACCATCCACGCACCTCACAACACGACACCCCACACATCAGCCCACACATCCTCACACATACCACTCACACCACATCCATAGCACCCCGAAGACACCCCAGGTTTTCAGAGGAGGAGCTAAGGGTCAAGGTGGAGGAAATAATTCAGGTAGAGCCACAGCTATTCGGATCACCGGTGCAGCAGACGTGCATTGCTAGGAAGATGGAGCTATGGAGAATCGTGGACAGGGTCAACGCCGTGGGACATCACCCCAGAACAAGGGATGACATCAGGAAGAGGTGGAACGACCTATGGGGGAAGGTGCGTTCCATGGTTGCAAGACACCAGGGGCCATATTTATACTTTTTGACGCAAAAATGCGCTAACGCTGTTTTGCGCCAAAAAAATTAGCGCCGGCTAACGCCATTCTGAAGTGCCATGCGTGCGCCGTATTTATTCAATGACGTTAGCCGGCGTTAGCCGCCGGCGCTGTCTGGTGTGCGTTAAAAAAAACAACGTACACCAGGCAGCGCCGGCGTAGGGGGAAAATGGCGTATGGGCGTCCACAAATGGTGCAAGTCAGGCTGAGGCAAAAAAATCGCCACAACCCGATTTGCACCATTTTTTTACGACGCCCATCCCCCATTGAAATGACTCCTGTCTTAGCAAAGACAGGAGTCATGCCCCCTTGCCCAATGGCCATGCCCAGGGGACTTCTGTCCCCTGGGCATGGTCATTGGGCATAGTGGCATGTAGGGGGCACAAATCAGGCCCCCCTATGCCACAAAAAAAAATTTAAAAAATACTTACCTGGACTTACCTTAATGTCCCTGGGGTGGGTCCCTCCATCCTTGGGTGTCCTCCTGGGGTGGGCAAGGGTGGCAGGGGGTGTCCCTGGGGGCAGGGGAGGGCACCTCTGGGCTCATTCTGAGCCCACAGGTCCCTTAACGCCTGCCCTGACCCAGGCGCTAAAATCCGGCGCTAATGCGGGTTTTTTAGACCCGCCCACTCCTGGGCGTCATTTTTGCCCGGGAGTATAAATACGACGCATATGCATCGGAGTCATTTTTTAAGACGGGAACTCCTACCTTGCATATCATTAACGCAAGGAAGGTGTTCACGCAAAAAAATGACGCTAACTCCATGAACTTTGGCGCTAGACGCATCTAACGCCAAAGTATAAATATGGAGTTAGTTTTGCGTCAAATTTGCGTCGAAAAAAAGACGCAAATTCGGCGCAAACGGAGTATAAATATGCCCCCAGGTAGCTGCACAGAGGACTAGCAGTGGACCCTCACCTCCTCCCCCACAACTAACAACATGGGAGGAGCAAGTCTTGGCAATAATGCATCCTGAGGGCCTCGCAGGAGTAGCAGGTGGACTAGACTCTGGTAAGTCAAATCTGTACTACTATATCCCCCATCCTACCTGCATGCCATCACAAACTCCTACCCCTACCCTCACCCCCATCAATCCACCACCTCACATATACCCCACTATCACAACCCACCCATCCAAAACCAAGCCCTGCATGTAACACCAATCCATGGATCCCCATCACAGCCCTGCATGGACACCCATCACCACAGCATGCCCATTAGAGAGAATCACCAGCCCACAAAATCACCACACACACAAGGCAACGCTGACAGGACAATCACAACCATACAGGGAAACACACCCATGCAGAAGATGGCACACACAGATACAATCACACTGCATTTCCATCCCCTACTCAACGTCATCGGAGAGGAGGTGCCAGCAACATCCAGTCTCCCCCAGAGGAAGCCCACAGTGATGACAGCAGCTCTGCACGCCTGGAACACGATGACAAACCTGGCCCATCAGGGACCTCTGGACAGTTGGTTACCCTGCCACACTCCCATACCACCACAGAGCCTCCCCCTCAGGAAACACCAGCACACCACCCACCCAGCGGGCCCATGCCACTGTCCCCAGGACACGTCAATCAGCAGTGTGTCCACCACTACAGGGACCCCAGGCAACCCCACAAACACAGGACAATCAAGGACCTTAGGTCAGTGGCAGTGGGCACACGGTTCAGGGGACAGAGGTTCAGGACTACAGGGGAACTGGGAAGACTGCTATGTGAATGGGGGAGGACAGGCCCAGGGAACCCAGTATCCACGAGGCCCTCACCAACATCCTGGGAGCATACCACCATTCCCAGGAGACCATGGGCCAGATACTGTACAAGTTGCAGGAGACCCAGCGGCTGCAGGAGGGACAGTACCTGGGGATCAGGGAGGACCTCATAAACATCTACACCATCCTGGTCACCATTGCAGGGGTGCTGACTGACATTGGCAAGACCATGAGGGCGAGACAGTGGCACACCAAAGGGCCCCTGACACTAGCCACACCGAAGAACAGCCCTCCACCTCCACCAGTGCTAGTGGACAGGAGGCCTCACCACAGGACCAACAGGCCACCAGCACCCCACCCCCTGCAGAAGTAGAATCACCCGCAAACGGTCACTGCATCCAACCAGAGGTCAGAGAACACTACCAAGACCCCCGCCAGGAAATAGGACTCTCGTGATTGTCATCCTTCTGTCCCACTCTGTCACCCTGTCCACCTTGAACTGCCATTACTCCCCTTCCTATGCCCCATTGGACAATGCACCTGTGATACCAAGAGACTGGACTCTACCTTGGACTTTCCTCCGTCATCATCCCAGCCCATTGCACATCCCCCTATACTTTTGAGCACTTAAATAACCACCCTTGAAACAAATACAAATCTGGAGTCTGTCCAACGATTCAAATATGTATTAGTTCAACATTAGCAAAGCATTGCAAGTCATATGTACAGTTAAATATACTTTGGAATGACGTTTGGTGGGCAGCAGTACACATAGCAGGAGGCAGAGTGGGGCACAGATATCTGAAAATAGAGATACCAAAGGGTACTACAGTAAGTGGCCATAGACATAGGGAAATCAGGCTGCCATGTACAATGTCCAACATAAAACTGGAAAGTTAACTGAAGTTACAGTGTCTTACCTGTGTGTCACTGGAAATACTGTTGAATAATATTACTTCTGTTGTCAACATCTTTTTCCTCTGCCTCCTCTCCCTCTCTGTCCACAGTCTCCACCACTGCCACAAGACCATCTCCAGACTCATCTTCCTGCAGAAAAGGCAACTGGCGTCTCAAGGCCAGGTTGTGCAACATGCAACATGCAACGATGATCTGGCACACTTTCTTGGATGAGTAGTACAAGGATCCACCTGTCAGCTGGAGGCACCGGAACTTGGCCTTCAGGAGGACGAAGGTCCTTTCAATAATCCTCCTTGTACGCCCATGTGCTTCATTGTAACGTCCCTCTGCCCTTGTCCTGGCATTCCTCACTGGGGACAGTAGCCATGAGAGGTTGGGGTAACCAGAGTCACCTGCAAATATCGAGGGACAACTGTTAGACAGACACTAAACTAACCCTTAGGGACAACCCCATACCCAGATATATACTTATACTGGGAGGGTGTAGGAGGCTGGCCTGGCTTGTAGTGGGTACCAGAGGTACTTACACCTTGTGCCAGGTCCAGTTATCCCTTATTAGTGTAGAAGAGGTGTTTCTAGCAGCTTGGGCTGATAGAAGGTGTGAGAAGGTAGCCTCTTTCTAGCCTTGTTACCCCCACTTTTGGCCTGTTTGTGAGTGTATGTCAGGGTGTTTGTCACTGTTTTCACTGTCTCACTGGGATCCTGATGGCCAGGCCTCAGTGCTCATAGTGAAAACACCATGTTTTCAGTATGGTTGTTATGTGTCACTGGGATCCTGCTAGTCAGGACCCCAGTGCTCATAGGTTTGTGGCCTATATGTATGTGTCACTGGGACCCTGTCACACAGGGCCCCAGTGCTCATAGGTGTGCATGTATATGTTCCCTGTGTGGTGCCTAACTGTCTCACTGAGGCTCTGCTAACCAGAACTTTCAAATTGTCACTAACAGGCTAGTGACCAATTTTACCAATTTACATTGGCTTACTGGAACACCCTTATAATTCCCTAGTATATGGTACTGAGGTACCCAGGGTATTGGGGTTCCAGGAGATCCCTATGGGCTGCAGCATTTCTTTTGCCACCCATAGGGAGCTCTGACAATTCTTACACAGGCCTGCCACTGCAGCCTGAGTGAAATAACGTCCACGTTATTTCACAGCCATTTTACATTGCACTTAAGTAACTTATAAGTCACCTATATGTCTAACCTTTACCTGGTAAAGGTTAGGTGCAAAGTTACTTAGTGTGAGGGCACCCTGGCACTAGCCAAGGTGCCCCCACATTGTTCAGAGCCAATTCACTGAACTTTGTGAGTGCGGGGACACCATTACACGCGTGCACTACATATAGGTCACTACCTATATGTAGCTTCACCATGGTAACTCCGAATATGGCCATGTAACATGTCTAAGATCATGGAATTGCCCCCTCTATGCCATCCTGGCATTGTTGGTACAATTCCATGATCCCAGTGGTCTGTAGCACAGACCCTGGTACTGCCAGACTGCCCTTCCTGGGGTTTCTCTGCAGCTGCTGCTGCTGCCAACCCCTCAGACAGGCAGCTGCCCTCCTGGGGTCCAGCCAGGCCTGGCCCAGGATGGCAGAACAAAGAACTTCCTCTGAGAGAGGGTGTGACACCCTCTCCCTTTGGAAAATGGTGTGAAGGCAGGGGAGGAGTAGCCTCCCCCAGCCTCTGGAAATGCTTTGTTGGGCACAGATGTGCCCAATTCTGCATAAGCCAGTCTACACCGGTTCAGGGACCCCTTAGCCCCTGCTCTGGCGCGAAACTGGACAAAGGAAAGGGGAGTGACCACTCCCCTGACCTGCACCTCCCCTGGGAGGTGTCCAGAGCTCCTCCAGTGTGCTCCAGACCTCTGCCATCTTGGAAACAGAGGTGCTGCTGGCACACTGGACTGCTCTGAGTGGCCAGTGCCACCAGGTGACGTCAGAGACTCCTGCTGATAGGCTCCTTCAGGTGTTAGTAGCCTTTCCTCTCTCCTAGGTAGCCAAACCCTCTTTTCTGGCTATTTAGGGTCTCTGTCTCTGGGGAAACTTTAGATAACGAATGCATGAGCTCAGCCGAGTTCCTCTGCATCTCCCTCTTCACCTTCTGATAAGGAATCGACCGCTGACCGCGCTGGAAGCCTGCAAACCTGCAACATAGTAGCAAAGACGACTACTGCAACTCTGTAACGCTGATCCTGCCGCCTTCTCGACTGTTTTCCTGCTTGTGCATGCTGTGGGGGTAGTCTGCCTCCTCTCTGCACCAGAAGCTCCGAAGAAATCTCCCGTGGGTCGACGGAATCTTCCCCCTGCAACCGCAGGCACCAAAAAGCTGCATTACCGGTCCCTTGGGTCTCCTCTCAGCACGACGAGCGAGGTCCCTCGAATCCAGCGACACCGTCCAAGTGACCCCCACAGTCCAGTGACTCTTCAGCCCAAGTTTGGTGGAGGTAAGTCCTTGCCTCACCTCGCTGGGATGCATTGCTGGGAACCGCGACTTTGCAAGCTACTCCGGCCCCTGGGCACTTCCGGCGGAAATCCTTCGTGCACAGCCAAGCCTGGGTCCACGGCACTCTAACCTGCATTGCACGACTTTCTAAGTTGGTCTCCGGCGACGTGGGACTCCTTTGTGCAACTTCGGCGAGCACCGTTTCACGCATCCTCGTAGTGCCTGTTTCTGGCACTTCTCCAGGTGCTATTAACAGAATGGGAAGACATTACAAGGGGAACAAGGAAAAAGAAGCGCTCCCAACAGTCCCCTTACATTATGAGCTTAGGTGCTCCCGGCCCTAGAGGATTCTTCCCTACCCCCAAAATCTATGAGAACACAGATATACAGAACTTTAGAAAAAAGGACCTAGGCACTCTATAAACATAAATTAGCCACTATATTAGTAATACACAGTCCATTAGTAAATAAGCAGATTAATTGTACAGATGAAATTAGCAGTAGTCCAGAAGCCTCTGTATGTCATGGTCAATCCATCTTTAATGTAGCGAAAAACAGCATGCAAATTCCTTCATTCGAAATAATGAAAAGAGAACAACAGCCATGAGGAACAGCCAACACGTGTTTCGTCATGGGGGGTATATTCCCCTTGACTTTTTCAAGGCTGTCCTTCGTTGTTATACCTGAATCTGACCTCCTCTACTGGATTTGTCGCCTCAATCTTCACTGCTTGTGTTTGTTTAGTTATGCCAGTTATAATATCTCTAGTTTGAGGTATCTCTAAGTATGCGTAAGCTCTGTACTGTCCAGGGACATTCGCAACAGTGTATTTGTGAAAAGTATGTGTACCCCCCTCATGGCTGTTGTTCTCTTTTCATTATTTCGAATGAAGGAATTTGCATGCTGTTTTTCGCTACATTAAAGATGGATTGACCATGACATACAGAGGCTTCTGGACTACTGCTAATTTCATCTGTACACTTCTCCAGGTGCTACCTGCTTCAGTGAGGGCTCTTTGTCTTGCTCGACGTCCCCTCTCTCTGCAGGTCCAATTTGCGACCTCCTGGTCCCTCCTGGGCCCCAGCAGCGTCCAAAAACGCCAAACGCACGATTTGCGTGTAGCAAGGCTTGTTGGCGTCCATCCGGCGGGAAAACACTTCTGCACGACTCTCCAAGGCGTGGGGGATCCATCCTCCAAAGGGGAAGTCTCTAGCCCTTGTCGTTCCTGCAGTATTCACAGTTCTTCAGCCTAGTAAGAGCTTCTTTGCACCAACCGCTGGCATTTCTTGGGCATCTGCCCATCTCCGAGCTGCTTGTGACTTTTGGACTTGGTCCCCTTGTTCCACAGGTACCCTCAGTCAGGAATCCATCGTTGTTGCATTGCTGATTTGTGTTTTCCTTGCATTTTCCCTCTAACACGACTATTTTGTCCTTAGGGGAACTTTGGTGCACTTTGCACTCACTTTTCAGGGTCTTGGGGAGGGTTATTTTTCTAACTCTCACTATTTTCTAATAGTCCCAGCGACCCTCTACAAGGTCACATAGGTTTGGGGTCCATTTGTGGTTCGCATTCCACTTCTGGAGTATATGGTTTGTGTTGCCCCTATCCCTATGTTTCCCCATTGCATCCTATTGTAACTATACATTGTTTGCACTGTTTTCTAAGACTATACTGCATATTTTTGCTATTGTGTATATATATCTTGTGTATATTTCCTATCCTCTCACTGAGGGTACACTCTAAGATACTTTGGCATATTGTCATAAAAATAAAGTACCTTTATTTTTAGTATAACTGTGTATTGTGTTTTCTTATGATATTGTGCATATGACACTAGGTGGTACTGTAGTAGCTTCACACGTCTCCTAGTTCAGCCTAAGCTGCTCTGCTAAGCTACCATTATCTATCAGCCTAAGCTGCTAGACACCCTATACACTAATAAGGGATAACTGGGCCTGGTGCAAGGTGCAAGTACTCCTTGGTACTCACTACAAGCCAGTCCAGCCTCCTACAGAATTTAGCTATGGCAAAGCAGCTTAGGCTGAACTAGGAGACATGTAAAGCTCCTACTATACCACTGGTGTCATATGCACAATATCATAAGAAAACACAATACACAGATATACTAAAAATAAAGGTACTTTATTTTTATGACAATATGCCAAAAGTATCTCAGTGAGTACTCTCAGTATGAGGATGAGAAAGATACACAAGCTATATGTACACAAATCACAATTATGCAGATAATAGCAAAAGGAAGTAATGCAAGCAGTGTAAACTTACAATAGATTGCAATAGGAGCACATAGGTATAGGGGCAACACAAACCATATACTCCAAAAGTGGAATGCGAATCACGAATGGACCCCAAACCTATGTGAGCTTTTAGAGGGTCACTGGGATTGTAAAAAAACAGTGAGGGTTAGAAAAATAACCCACCCCAAGACCCTGAAAGGTAGGTGTAAAGTGCACCTACAACCCCCAGAGAGCACAGAAGTCGTGATAGGGGGATTCTGCAGGAAGAACAAACACCAGCAATGCAACCACAGTGGATTTCTGGACCTGAGTACCTGTAAGACAAGGGGACCAAGTCCAAGAGTCGCGAGAGTGTCAAGAGTGGGCAGGAGCCCAGGAAATGCCAGCTGAGGGTGCAAGGAAGCTGCCACCGGATGGAAGAAGCCTGGTGTTTTGCAAGAACGAAGAGGACTAGGAACTTTCCCTTTGGAGGATGGATGTCCCATATCGTGAAGAAGCTTGCAGAGGTGTTCCTATGCAGAAAGAACACAAACAAGCCTTGCTAGCTGCAACGGTTGCGGTTAGGGTTTTTGGATGCTGCTGTGGCCCAGGAGGGACCAGGATGTCGCCACTTGGATGAAGAGACAGAGGGGATGCCCAGCAAGTGAGGGAGCCCTCACAGAAGCAGGCAGCACCTGCAGAAGTACAGGAACAGGCACTTAGAATAAAAGTGAACTGGAGTCCACCCGAAGTCACAAAAGGGAGTCCCACGATGCCGGAGGACAACTCAGAAGTTTGTGCACTACAGGTTAGAGTGTCGGGGAACCAGGCTTGGCTGTGCATGAAGGAAATCCTGGCAGAGTGCACAGGAGCCCAAGCAGCTGTAAAAAATGCAGTCTAGCATGGGGAGGCAAGGACTACTTACCTCCACCAAACTTGGACTGAAGAGTCACTGGACTGTGGGAGTCACTTGGACAGAGTTGCTGAGTTCCAGGGACCACGCTCGTCGTGCTGAGAGGGGACCCAGAGGACCGGTGATGCAGTCTTTTGTTGCCTGCGGTTGCAGGGGGAAGATTCCGTCGACCCACAGGAGATTTCTTCAGAGCTCCTGGTGCAAGAAGGAGGCAGGCAACCCCCAGAGCATGCACCACCTGGAAACAGTCAAGAAAGCCAGCAGGATGAAGCAATACAAGGTTGCTAGTAGTCGTCTGGCTACTTTGTTGCGGTTTTGCAGGCGTCCTGAGCAGTCAGTGGTCGATCCTTTGGCAGAAGGTGAAGAGGGAGATGCAGAGGAACTCTGGTGAGCTCTTGCATTCGTTATCTGAAGAATTCCCCAAAGCAGAGACCCTAAATAGCCAGAAAAGGAGGTTTGGCTACCTAGGAAGGAGGATTGGCTACCAAGAGAGGTACGAGCCTATCAGAAGGAGCCTCTGACGTCACCTGCTGGCACTGGCTACTCAGAACAGTCCAGTGTACCACAGACATCTCTGTTTCCAAGATGGGAGAGGTCTGGGACACACTGGAGGAGCTCTGGGCACCTCCCCTGGGAGGTGCAGGTCAGGGGAGTGGTCACTCCCCTTTCCTTTGTCCAGTTTTGGGCCAGAGCAGGGCTGGGGGATCCCTAAACCGGTGTAGACTGGCTTATGCAGAGATGGGCACCATCTGTGCCCATCAAAGCATTTCCAGAGGCTGGGGGAGGCTACTCCTCCCCAGCCTTCACATCTATTTCCAAAGGGAGAGGGTGTTACACCCTCTCTCAGAGGAAATCCTTTGTTCTGCCTTCCTGGGCCAGGGATGCCTGGACCCCAGGAGGGCAGAAACCTGTCTGATGGGTTGGCAGCAGCAGCAGCTGCAGTGGAAACCCCGGAAAGGCAGTTTGGCAGTACCCGGGTTCTGTGCTAGAGACCCGGGAGATCATGGAATTGTCCCCCCAATGCCAGAATGGCATTGGAGTGACAATTCCATGTTCTTAGACATGTTACATGGACATGTTCGGAGTTACCATTGTGACGCTGTACATAGGTAGTGACCTATGTACAGTGCACACGTGTAATGGTGTCCCCGCACTCACAAAGTCCGGGGAATTTGCCCTGAACGATGTGGGGGCACCTTTGCTAGTGCCAGGGTGCCCACACACTAAGTAACTTTGCACCCAGCCTTCACCAGGTGAAGGTTAGACATATAGGTGACTTATAAGTTACTTAAGTGCGGTGGTAAACGGCTGTGAAATAACGTGGAAGTTATTTCACTCAGGCTGCACTGGCAGGCCTGTGTAAGAATTGTCAGAGCTCCCTATGGGTGTCAAAAGAAATGTTGCAGCCCATAGGGATCTCCTGGAACCCCAATACCCTGGGTACCTCAGTACCATATACTAGGGAATTATATGGGTGTACAAGTATGCCAATGTAAATTGGTGACATTGGTCACTAGCCTGTTATTGACAAATTTGGAAAGCAGAGAGAGCATAACCACTGAGGTTCTGGTTAGCAGAGCCTCAGTGAGACAGTTAGGCATCACACAGGGAACACATACAGGGCACATACTTATGAGCACTGGGGCCCTGCCTGGCAAGGTCCCAGTGACACATAGACTAAAACAACATATATACAGTGAAATATAGGGGTAACATGCCAGGCAAGATGGTACTTTCCTACACAACCCCCCCCCCCAAACAAAGGACAATAAGACTAGCCATGACCTGATGAGTCTTCATTGTTTAAGTGGAAATATCTGGAGAGTCCATCTGCATTGGAGTGGGTACTCCCAGGTCTATGTTCCACTGTATAGTCCATTCCCTGTAGAGATATGGACCACCTCAACAATTTAGGATTTTCACCTTTCATTTGTTTTAGCCAAAGTAGAGGTGTTTGGTCTGCCTGAACAATAAAGTTAGTGCCAAACAGGTATAATCTCAACCTTTTCAGTGCCCAGACCACAGCAAAGGCCTCCCTCTCTATGGCAGACCAACACTTTTCTCTAGGGGTCAACCTTCTGCTGATAAAAGCAACTGGTTGATCCTGGCCCTCAGAATTCAGTTGTGATAAGACTGCCCCTACCCCTAATTCAGATGCATCAGTTTGAACAATGAAGTTCTTGGAGTAACATGGGCTTTTTAGGACAGGTGCAGTGCACATGGCCTGTATCAGCTCCTCAAAAGCTTTCTGACAGCTAGCTGTCCACAATACCTTTTTAGGCATCTTTTTACTGCTGAGATCATTAAGTGGGGCTGCAATGGAGCCATAGTTTTTAATGAATCTCCTGTAATACCCACTGAGGCCTAGGAAGGCTCTCACCTGGGTCTGTGTTGTAGGGGGAACCCAATCCATGATTGTCTGGATTTTCCCCTGAAGTGGTGCAATCTGTTCTCCGCCTACAAGGTGTCCTAGATAAACCACCTTTCCCTGCCCTATCTGGCACTTTGAGGCCTTGATAGTGAGGCCTGCCTTTTGCAGGGCCTCCAAAACTTTCCAAAGGTGGACCAGGTGATCATCCCAGGTGGAGCTAAAGACAGCAATATCATCTAGATATGCTGCACTAAAAGCCTCCAACCCTTGCAGGACTGTGTTCACCAACCTCTGAAAAGTGGCAGGTGCATTTTTCAAACCAAAGGGCATCACTGTAAATTGATAGTGCCCTCCTATAGTTGAAAATGCAGTTTTAGGTTTAGCATCCTCTGCCAATTTGATCTGCCAAAACCCTGCAGTCAAATCAAAGGTGCTTAGATACTTGGCAGATGCCAGTGTATCTATGAGCTCATCTGCCCTGGGTATAGGGTGAGCATCAGTTTGTGTTACCTGGTTCAGACCTCTGTAATCTACACAAAACCTCATATCCCTTTTTCCATTTTTTTAGTGAGGCTTTGCTACAAGCACCACAGGAGACGCCATGGACTTTCTGAAGGTTCAACCACTCCTAGGTCAAGCATTTTCTGAACTTCTTGCTTTATGCAGTCTCTGGAATGGTGAGGCTGCCTATAGATTTTACTCTTGACAGGCATTTTGTCTCCAGTATTAATTGTGTGTTCACACCAAGATGTGGTGCCTGGCACAGTTGAAAAGAGTTCAGAAAACTGTCCAAGGAGATTTACGCAGTTGTCTTTCTGTTCTGCAGTAAGACAGTCTGCCAAAACTACTCCTTCCACTAGAGCATCCTCTTCTGTGGATGAGAAGAGATCAGGGAGAGGGTCACTCTCTTCCTCCTGTCTGTAGGAAAGTACCATCGTGCCTGGCACGTTACACCCATATTTCACTGTATATATGTTGTTTTAGTGTATGTGTCACGGAGACCCTGCCAGACAGGGCCCCAGTGCTCATAAGTGTGCCCTGTTTGTGTTCCCTGTGTGATGACTAACTGTTTCACTGAGGCTCTGCTAACCAGAACCTCAGTGGTTATGCTCTCTCTGCTTTCCAAATTGTCACTAACAGGCTAGTGACCAATTTCACCAATTCACATTGGCATACTGGTGTCGCGTGGGCTCTCATTATCCTAAATGAGACTACTGGATTTCTAGGCAGCAGGATCGATAACGGTGTGGGGGACTGAGTCTGACCCACGTGTAAGGAACTCTGTCACCCTAAATCCGGTTTTTGCTCCGGCTAACTAGCAGTGCCTCATTTCTCCCACGGGGAAGAAATGATTGGGCAGCCGAGCGCATGACATCTTTGGAACTTCTCAGTGAAGTCGTGGTCACTAAGATCCAAACCAACTCTCTGGACCTAAACTCACTTGTGCTACTGTATGTGGGAGGGCGCCATCAAGCCAATTATGGTGTTCTTGATAAGATAGAGGTATCTCTAAGTATGCGTAAGCTCTGTACTGTCCAGGGACATTCGCAACAGTGTATTTGTGAAAAGTATGTGTACCCCCATCAACTGCTGGAAATACGACCCAAGAATAAAAAAGTTCTGTTCTATAGGCTGCATGGGCGTCCACCACAAAAGTGACCGGACCCCCCTGGACCGTCAGTCCATGTGCTATCAGATGGCCTGTGAGCGGATGACGCATATTGATAGCTATATTCACTATATTAGGATTCGCCATTTGTAAAAAATAGCTCTAGATCAGAGAAGGCACACCAATATCGGGGTTTTCCTTTCAAAGTTCAAGCTTGAACAACCAACCACTAAGCAATAGGATGTACCTATCCCGTGGTGGTGGAAACCCTCAGCCCCACGGACGTCTCCGCGTACGGAACCGAGGAGTCAAAATATATATGAGACCAAGAGAGTCAGTCGGACCTAAACATTAGAGCCAGACCAAACGTTGGCGGAGCGTGGGCTCTCATTATCCTAAATGAGACTACTGGATTTCTAGGCAGCAGGATCGATAACGGTGTGGGGGACTGAGTCTGACCCACGTGTAAGGAACTCTGTCACCCTAAATCCGGTTTTTGCTCCGGCTAACTAGCAGTGCCTCATTTCTCCCACGGGGAAGAAATGATTAGGCAGCCGAGCGCATGACATCTTTGGAACTTTTCAGGGAAGTCGTGGTCACTAAGACCCAAACCAACTCTCTCATTTACAATATGATCTCATATACAAATGACAAAGACAGTATAAGTTTTATATAATGTTTTAATAAAACGACTGTATTTTAGATAATAAGGCGTGAGCCACAATAACCAGAACAATACAACACAGTAGGATTGAAATAGTCACCAGGAGAGTAAAACATAAGAACAAAGCTATCATAGTGCCTAACAGTTTCTACTCTCCCTCTGCTTGTTCTATTTAGAGCACAGCATGTTAAGCTTCTAGCTTGCCTGTCGGTATCAATGGGGAGACATCAGCCCTCATACCTGAGCAAAGGCCTGTGATCTTGGTTAAGCATCTGCAACAAGGCAGTCAGCGTCTAGTTGTGGTTCCCTGGTCCGAATCTCCCTCTTCCTTGTATTGGGACAAGGAAGTGATTTTATAACTAACATGTCATCGTGATCACAAAATGTCCCTACGCAGGAATGCCAAGTCTAAACTCCTACCACGTCTATCGGCAATGTACCAGACTGTATCCTTGACTGAAGCACAGAGTGAATATGTTATGGAGAACTCCAGTGCTGAAGTAGGCAAAACAGTGTGATATGGATAAAAAACAACACCGTAGAACTGGCTATTTGAAAAATAACAGTACGAAGCCTAATAAAAAGCATCTAGAGCAAAGTGCACAGAGGTTCTAAGCTGCCAGCAAATGAATAAAATACATCCAGGGCAAAGTGCACAAAGGCCTAAAGCCTAAAGCTAACGTGCAAAGGATATGTAAAACCAACCACACTACACCCTCCCCTTGTCCGTAGCAAGTGGTTCCAATAATATAAAAATATGCCCCAGATATAAACAATACCTAAAATTATATACATATTTCGACAAGGTCAGAAGACAACAGAGTCATAAATTTGGAAAACATGTGACAATAAAGCCAAATTCAATATAATGTCAATTTTGAAGGAGGGGAAAAAAAAAAATCCAATTGTTAAACAGAAGCAATAGAAAGTAGGATCTCCTCCACTTCGATGTATGTCAATAACGGAAGATCCACGCCACAAAGTACCATGGAGCAGGTGTGTTCCAAAGCCCCAAAACCATTCAGGGCAGCACCCCGTGCAGGGCCTATGAATGAGACAAAACCTTCTAACTCCAGGAAGGGAATCTCATAAACTGCCTCACGAAGCAAACGCAACCGTAGTGCACAAGTCTGGGAATGAGCCCTAATCGGGAACATCAACAGATCAGGATCGACCACTGGAGGGCGCTGCAGTGAGAGACAGAGAGCCAGTGCATGTTCAAACGAGCAACAAAGGCACAGAAACACGGGTTGCACACAATCCAAAACCGGTCTGAAAGACAGAGACCAGTCACACTCCAAATGGCCCAGGAGTGTTGCTCCAAAACGCTGCATCATGCGTTCACGACACAGCTGCGCTAACGGGAGCAGCAATATAGGATCTCGTCGTGGCGGGACAGCCATTGCGAAAAAAGAGCAACAACAGCAAGACTCCAGCCAATAAAGCCAAAGTAATCGGGAAACCCCCAAAAATGCTTCCGAAAATAGAGTGTATAGCCGAAGGTATCAAACCAAATATGGAAGAGAAGGTGTGAGCAAAACCAACACCAACGGCTTTGAAAAAATGTGCAATACCAGCAGTGCTGGATGCATTAAATATACGTCCCACAAGTTCACTGAAGTGACTCGGAAAGTTAGTATTCAAAAGGGACTGTATCTCCGGGGATGACCTTGCCACCTGAAGTGCGTAGGTCTCGCTAGCAGATGTAAGGGCCACATGCTTTTGAAACAATAAAGCTTTCAGCCGACTCAACTTGTCGAAATTAACCTTGGAAGTAGCAATATGAGGCCAGATGTCCGCTACCTCCCTAATTTGAGTGGGG
Source organism: Pleurodeles waltl (assembly GCF_031143425.1). Classification (NCBI taxonomy): domain Eukaryota; kingdom Metazoa; phylum Chordata; class Amphibia; order Caudata; family Salamandridae; genus Pleurodeles; species Pleurodeles waltl. The sequence goes on from NC_090446.1 coordinate 523,430,931, forward strand.
GGAAACAACACATTCCCGCAGCACGTAACGGCCTTGTTGACAACGACAACGTAAACTATTCCGGCACGCATGCCACAGCAGCGTCCGCTGTTAAGAACAATGTAACTGCCGTTAGAAAGCACCTGGAAAGTGTTTTTAATAACCGGGACTGGAACTCCCTTCAGATAACAAACTAAGTTAGCAATCGAAGCGTTACACACTCTGTGCAAGGACAGCTGTTTACAAACCATGGAATGGCTGACAGAAGCTTCGCATTCACTACCGCTAAGAAAAACCTCCCTCAAACCATTAACACATCTGTATTGAAAGGGAAGCTCCCACACCTCGTGTATGTAACTGTCTCCCAATAGTTCATATCTACCCACCGGAATGTGCTTCAAACAAGAAGTAAATTGCAGAGTGGAGATAGGCAGATTAATAACCCCATGAATCAACCACTCAGCTGACGGAATCTCAGCTACCGTGAAAGGCAGTTTCTCCAATTTCTCAATATTCAACATAACATACGTCGCTTCCTTTTTAGCCATCAGCTGTTGTTGACGAGTCAAATTAAAGGAGATAAAGATCTCTCTGGCACGAATGTGCTGCCATGGAACGCGACCTGCCTTCAAGGTCTGAAGAGTCCAACCCAGCTGCATGATGGACCGCGTCTGACTCTGCCCATGATATAAAGAAGACATGTCAGATCTAATAATGTCAATAGCAGAGGAAACAATGCTGTCAATCGTGTAAACACGGTCAGAAAGGGTATGCATGCCATTATAAACAACAGACTAAGTCTGCATCAGGTTTTCCTGATCAATCTGCCTCAACCGGGCTGCAGCCTCCTGTTGTGAAAGCTTCCAAATCTCATTATAAACTTTGTATAAGAACCTTTTCTTCCGTGTGTAGGAAAGTACCATCTTGCCTGGCATGTTACCCCATTTTTCACTGTATATATGTTGTTTTAGTTGTATGTGTCACTGGGACCCTGCCAGCCAAGGCCCCAGTGCTCATAAGTGTGCCTGAATGTGTTACCTGTGTTATGACAAACTGTCTCACTGAGGCTCTGCTATTCAGAACCTCAGTGGTTATGCTCTCTCATTTCTTTCAAATTGTCACTAACAGGCTAGTGACCAATTTTACCAATTTACATTGGCTTACTGGAACACCCTTATAATTCCCTAGTATATGGTACTAAGGTACCCAGGGTATTGGGGTTCCAGGAGATCCCTATGGGCTGCAGCATTTCTTTTGCCACCCGTAGGGAGCTCTGACAATTCTTACACAGGCCTGCCACTGCAGCCTGAGTGAAATAACGTTCACGTTATTTCACAGCCATTTTACACTGCACTTAAGTAACTTATAAGCCACCTATATGTCTAACCTTTACCTGGTAAAGGTTGGGTGCTAAGTTACTTAGTGTGTGGGCACCCTGGCACTAGCCAAGGTGCCACCACATTGTTCAGGGCCAATTCCCCGGACTTTGTGAGTGCGGGGACACCATTACATGCGTGCACTACATATAGGTCACTACCTATGTGTGGCTTCACAATGGTAACTCTGAATATGGCCATGTAACATGTCTATGATCATGGAATTGCCCCCTCTATGCCATCCTGGCATAGTTGGCACAATCCCATGATCCCACGGGTCTCTAGCACAGACCCTGGTACTGCCAAACTGCCTTTCCCGGGGTTTCACTGCAGCTGCTGCTGCTGCCAACCCCTCAGACAGGTTTCTGCCCTCCTGGGGTCCAGCCAGGCTTGGCCCAGGATGGCAGAACAAAGGACTTCCTCAGAGAGAGGGTGTTACACCCTCTGCCTTTGGAAAATGGTGTTAAGGAAGGGGAGGAGTAGCCTCCCCCGCCTCTGGAAATGTTTTCATGGGCACACATGGTGCCCATTTCTGCATAAGCCAGTCTACACAGGTTCAGGGACCCCTCAGCCCTGCTCTGGCGCGAAACTGGACAAAGGAAAGGGGAGTGACCACTCCCCTGACCTGCACCTCCCCTGGGAGGTGCCCAGAGCTCCTCCAGTGTGCTCCAGACCTCTGCCATCTTGGAAACAGAGGTGCTGCTGGCACACTGGACTGATCTGAGTGGCCAGGGCCAGCAGGTGACGTCAGAGACTCCTTCTGATAGGCTCCTTCAGGTGTTGCTAGACCATCTTCTCTCCTAAGTAGCCAAACCCTCTTTTCTGGCTATTTAGGGTCTCTGCTTTGGGGATTTCCTTAGATAACGAATGCAAGAGCTCATTAGAGTTCCTCTGCATCTCTCTCTTCACCTTCTGCCAAGGAATCGACTGCTGACCGCGCTGGAAGCCTGCAAAACTGCAACAAAGTAGCGAAGACGACTACTGCAACTCTGTAACGCTGATCCTGCCGCCTTCTCGACTGTTTTCCTGGTGGTGCATGCTGTGGGGGTAGTCTGCCTCCTCTCTGCACTAGAAGCTCCGAAGAAATCTCCCGTGGGTCGACGGAATCGTCCGCCTGCAACCGCAGGCACCAAAGAACTGCATCACCGGTACCTTGGGTCTCCTCTCAGCACGACGAGCGAGGTCACTCGAATCCAGCAACTCAGTCCAAGTGACTCCCACAGTGCAGTGACTCTTCAGTCCAAGTTTGGTGGAGGTAAGTCCTTGCCTCCCCACGTCAGACTGCATTGCTGGGAACCACAACTTTTGCAGCTACTCCGGCCTCTGTGCACTTCCGGCGGAAATCCTTTGTGCACAGCCAAGCCTGGGTCCACGTCACTCTAACTTGCATTGCACGACCTTCTAAGTTGTCCTCCGGCGGCGTGGGACTCCTTTGTGCATCTTCGGGTGAGCACCATTTCACTCCTCTTCGTAGTGCCTGTTCTGGCACTTCTGCGGGGTCTGCCTGCTTCTGAGAGGGCTCTTTGTCTTGCTGGCCGCCCCCTCTGTCCCCTGACGCAATTGGCAACATCCTGGTCCCTCCTGGGCCACAGCAGCATCCAAAAACCCTAACCGCACGACTTGCAGCTAGCAAGACTTGTTTGCCGTCTTTCTTCAGGAAAACACTTCTGCACGACTCTTCACGAAGTGGGACATCCATCCTCCAAAGGGGAAGTTTCTAGCCCTTGTCGTTCCTGCAGAATCCACAGCTTCTACGTCCTAGTAGCAGCTTCTTTGCACCCACAGCTGGCATTTCCTGGGCATCTGCCCATCTCCGATTTGCTTGTGACTTTTGGACTTGGTCCCCTTATTCCACAGGTACCCTCGTTTGTAAATCCATCGTTGTTGCATTGCTGGTGTTGGTCTTTCCTGCAGAATTCCCCTATCACGACTTCTGTGCTCTTTGGGGAACTTTAGTGCACTTTGCACTCACTTTTCAGGGTCTTGGGGTGGGCTATTTTTCTAACCCTCACTGTTTTCTTACAGTCCCAGCGACGCTCTACAAGGTCACATAGGTTTGGGGTCCATTCGTGGTTCGTATTCCACTTTTGGAGATTATGGTTTGTGTTGCCCCTATCCCTATGTGTCCCCATTGCATCCTATTGTAACTATACATTGTTTGCACTGTTTTCTAATACTATACTGCATATTTTTGGTATTGTGTACATATATCTTGTGTATATTTGCTATCCTCATACTGAGGGTACTCACTGAGATACTTTTGGCATCTTGTCATAAAAATAAAGTACCTTTATTTTTAGTATATCTGTGTATTGTGTTTTCTTATGATATTGTGCATATGACACTAGTGGTACTGTATGACCTTCACACGTATCCTAGTTCAGCCCAAGCTGCTCTGCTAAGCTACCATTATCTATCAGCCTAAGCTGCTAGACACCCTATACACTAATAAGGGATAACTGTGCCTGGTGCAAGGTGTAAGTACCCCTTGGTACTCACTACAAGCCAGTCCAGCCTCCTACATTGGTTGTGCAGCGGTGAGGATAAGTGCTTGCAACTACTTACCACTTTTGTCATTGTACTTTTCATAAGAGAAAAATATACAAAACAAGTTCAGTGTATGTATACCTAACCAAAAAGTTTTGCTTTTCTTTTCTCACTTCTTTTCAAAAGTGCTGAAAAGTACTTCTAAACTTTCAAAAAGTTCTTAAAAAGTTTTTAAAGTTTTTTTTCCTGTTCTTTAAAAAGTTCTAAAAACTTTTTTCTCACTTTTTCTATCACTTAAACACTTTCTAAAATGTCTGGCACAGGCCAAACTGTTGATCTGTCCAAACTTGCTTATGATCACCTTAGCTGGAAAGCAGCAAGGAGTCTCTGCATAGAAAGAGGTTTAAGTGTAGGGAAGAATCCCCCTAGAGAACTGTTGGTGAATATGCTTGTTGAACAGGATAAGGCCAGAGGTGGCACTTCTGTTGAAAAGTTAGCTGATGGTTCCCACTCTGATTCTGGGGCACCCCTAGCAAAAGATGTGGGAGGGAAACTTCCAAGGCTGCCCCCTAGCAAGCCACCTAGCATAGCTGGTACTGATGTAGAGTCACACCATACTGATAGTGTTGTCTCACATCACAGTAAGAGTATCCCTTCTCATCATAGTAGAAGTGCTGTTTCTGTTAGTCAAGCTATTAAGGTGCCATCTGTTAGGGCCAGGTCTCCTTCTGTTCAATCTCAGCATACTTCTGTCTCTAGACATGCCTCACCCACCCACCCTGATGACAGAGTGTTAGAAAGGGAGCTCATAGATTGAGAGTGGAACAAACCAGACTGAAGCTCAAGAAGCAACAGCTGGATTTGGATAGGCAGTCTTTAGAGGTGGAAAGAGAAAGACAGAAATTGGGTTTAGAAACCCATGGTGGCAGCAGCAGTATTCCCCATAGTCATCCTGCAAAAGAGCATGATTCTAGGAATCTGCATAAGATAGTTCCCCCTTATAAGGAGGGGGATGACATTAACAAGTGGTTTGCTGCACTTGAGAGGGCCTGTGTTGTACAGGATGTCCCTCAAAGGCAGTGGGCTGCTATCCTATGGCTATCATTTAGTGGAAAGGGTAGGGATAGGCTCCTTACTGTAAAAGAAAGTGATGCCAATAATTTTGCAGTTCTTAAGAATGCACTCCTAGATGGTTATGGCTTAACCACTGAACAGTACAGGATGAAGTTCAGAGAGACCAAAAAGGAGTCTTCACAAGACCGGGTAGACTTTGTTGACCATTCAGTGAAGGCCTTGGAGGGGTGGTTACATGGCAGTAAAGTTACTGATTATGAAAGCCTGTATAACTTAATCCTGAGAGAGCATATTCTTAATAATTGTGTGTCTGATTTGTTGCACCAGTACCTGGTGGACTCTGATCTGACCTCTCCCCAAGAATTGGGAAAGAAGGCAGACAAATGGGTCAGAAAAAGGGTGAACAGAAAAGTTCATACAGGGGGTGACAAAGATGGCAATAAGAAGAAGGATGGTAAGTCTTCTGACAAGGGTGGGGACATATCTAAAAATGGTGGTGGGTCCAAATCCTCTTCTAATCAAAACAAAGAAAAGAAACCATGGTGCTATTTATGTAAAATAAAAGGCCATTGGACAACAGACCCCAGTTGTCCAAAGAAAAGCACCAAGCCTCCTACCACTACAACCCCTACTGCTACACCTAGTGTCCCTACTAATAGCAGTGGTGGTGGGAGCAAACCTACTAATAGCCAAATCCAAGGGAGTAGCTGGGGTAACTTTTGGTAACTTAGTTGGGGTTGGTCTTGTTAGGGAGACCACAGAGGCTGTGTTAGTCTCTGAGGGGGCTATTGATTTAGCCACCTTGGTTGCTTGTCCCCTTAACATGGATAAGTACAAGCAACTACCCCTAATAAATGGTGTTGAGGTTCAGGCCTACAGGGACACAGGTGCCAGTGTTACAATGGTAATAGAGAAACTGGTCCACCCTGAACAACACCTACTTGGTCACCAGTACCAAGTAACCGATGCTCACAACAACACACTTAGCCACCCCATGGCTGTTGTAAATCTCAACTGGGGGGGGGGGTTACTGGTCCAAAGAAAGTTGTGGTTGCCTCAGATTTACCTGTAGACTGTCTACTTGGAAATTATTTAGAGACATCAGCTTGGTCAGATGTGGAGTTGGATGCCCATGCAGCAATGCTGGGCATTCCAGGGCATATTTTTGCTTTGACAAGGGCTCAGGCCAAAAAGCAAAAAGGACAGGGTGTCTTGGATCCTGGAACAATGGACCAAGTCCTCCCTAAAGCTAGGGCTAGTAGAAGTAAAGCACTACCTACTATCCCTCCCTCTACAGTGGATTCTTCTTCTGAGGAAGAAGAATTTCCACCCTGTGCAGAACCTACACCAGAGGAGCTGGAAGCAGACACTGCTGAGCTTTTGGGTGAAGGGGGGCCTGCCAGGGAGGAGCTGAGTGTGGCACAGCAGACCTGTCCCACACTAGAGGGTCTAAGACAGCAAGCTGTCAAACAAGCAAATGGGGATGTCAGTGACTCTCACAGAGTTTACTGGGAGGACAACCTCTTGTACACTGAAGCAAGGGATCCAAAACCTGGAGCTGCCAGGAGATTGGTGATTCCTCAGGAGTACAGAAAGTTCCTCCTAACTCTAGCCCACGACATTCCCTTACCTGGACATTTGGGGCAAATGAAAACTTGGGACAGGCTTGTTCCCTTGTTTCATTGGCCTAGAATGTCAGAGGACACAAAGGAATTTTGTAAGTCCTGTGAAACCTGTCAAGCCAGTGGCAAGACAGGTGGCACTACAAAGTCACCCCTTATCCCACTGCCTGTGGTTGGGGTTCCCTTTGAAAGGGTAGGGGTTGACATAGTTGGCCCCCTTGACCCTCCTACTGCTTCAGGCAATAGGCTTATCTTGGTGGTAGTGGACCATGCCACCAGATATCCTGAAGCAATTCCTCTAAGGACCACTACTGCTCCTGCAGTGGCAAAGGCCCTCCTGGGAATCTTTTCCAGGGTGGGCTTCCCAAAAGAGGTGGTATCAGACAGGGGAAGCAATTTCATGTCTGCTTACTTAAAGGCCATGTGGAAGGAGTGTGGTGTTACATACAAGTTCACCACACCCTATCATCCACAAACAAATGGACTGGTGGAGGGATTTAACAAAACTCTCAAAGGCATGATTATGGGACTCCCTGAAAAACTCCGCAGGAGATGGGATATCCTTCTACCATGCCTCCTTTTTGCTTACAGGGAGGTACCCCAAAAAGGAGTGGGCTTCAGCCCCTTTGAACTCCTCTTTGGACACCCTGTGAGAGGTCCTCTAACATTTGTTAAGGAGGGTTGGGAACAACCTTTAAAAGCTCCAAAGCAAGGCATAGTGGACTATGTACTTGGCATCAGATCAAGGATGGCTGAGTACATGAAAAAGGCCAGTAAAAACCTTTAGGCCAGCCAAGAGCTCCAGAAGCAATGGCATGACCAGTAGGCTGTTTTGGTTCAGTACCAACCAGGGCAGAAAGTGTGGGTCTTGGAGCCTGTGGCCCCAAGAGCACTCCAAGATAAATGGAGTGGACCCCACACAATTGTTGAGAAAAAGGGTGAAGTCACCTACTTAGTTGACTTAGGCACTGCCAGGAGTCCCCTTAGGGTGCTCCATGTCAATCGCCTGAAACCCTACTATGACAGGGCTGATCTCACCCTGCTCATGGCAACTGATGAGGGACAGGAAGAAGAGAGTGACCCTCTCCCTGATCTCTTCTCTTCCACAGAACAAGATGCTCTGGTGGAAGGGGTAGTACTTGCAGATTGTCTTACTGCTGAGCAAAAAGACCACTGCATAAATCTCCTGGGTCAGTTTTCTGAACTCTTCTCTACTGTGCCAGGTACCACATCTTGGTGTGAGCACAATATAGATACTGGAGACAGCTTGCCTGTCAAAAGTAAAATCTATAGGCAGCCTGACCATGTCAGAGACTGCATAAAGCAAGAGGTGCAGAAAATGTTAGAACTGGGAGTGGTTGAGCACTCTGAAAGTCCATGGGCCTCTCCTGTGGTACTTGTACCAAAACCTCATTCCAAGGATGGAAAGAAGGAAATGCGGTTTTGTGTAGACTACAGAGGTCTCAACCAGGTAACCAAAACTGATGCTCACCCTATACCCAGGGCAGATGAGCTCATAGATACACTGGCATCTGCCAAGTATCTAAGCACTTTTGACTTGACTGCAGGGTATTGGCAGATCAAATTATCAGAAGATGCAAAAGCAAAAACTGCATTTTCAACCATTGGAGGCCATTACCAATTCACAGTAATGCCTTTTGGATTGAAAAATGCACCTGCCACTTTTCAAAGGTTGGTGAATACAGTCCTGCAAGGGCTGGAAGCTTTTAGTGCAGCATATCTGGACGATATAGCTGTCTTTAGCTCCAGTTGGGATGATCACCTGGTCGACCTATGGAAAGTTTTGGAGGCCCTGCAAAAGGCAGGCCTCACTATCAAGGCTTCAAAGTGCCAGATAGGGCAGGGGAAGGTGGTTTATCTGGGACACCTGGTTGGTGGAGAACAGATTGCACCACTTCAGGGGAAAATCCAACTATTATAGATTGGGTTCCCCCTATTACTCAGACTCAGGTGAGAGCCTTTTTAGGCCTCACTGGGTACTATAGGAGGTTCATAAAGAACTATGGCTCCATTGCAGCCCCTCTGAATGACCTCACTTCAAAGAAAATGCCTAAAAAGGTATTGTGGACAGCTAGGTGTCAGAAAGCTGTTGAGGAGCTGAAGCAGGCCATGTGCTCTGCACCTGTCCTGAAAAGCCCCTGTTACTCCAAAAAATTCATTGTCCAAACTGATGCATCTGAATTAGGGGTAGGGGCAGTCCTTTCACAACTTAATTCTGAGGGCCAGGATCAACCTGTTGCTTTTATCAGCAGGAGGTTGACCCCTAGAGAAAAGCGTTGGTCTACCATAGATAGGGAGGCCTTTGCTGTGATCTGGGCACTGAAGAAGTTGAGGCCATACCTGTTTGGCACTCACTTCATTGTTCAAACAGACCACAAACCTCTACTTTGGCTAAAACAAATGAAAGGTGAAAATCCTAAATTGTTGAGGTTATCCATATCCCTACAGGGAATGGACTATACAGTGGAACATAGACCTGGGAGTACCCACTCCAATGCAGATGGACTCTCCAGATATTTCCACTTAGACAATGAAGACTCATCAGGTCATGGCTAGTCTTATTGTCCTTCGTTTGGAGGGGGGGGGGGGTTGTGTAGGAAAGAACCATCTTGGCTGGCATGTTACCCCCATTTTTCACTGTATATATGTTGTTTTAGTTGTATGTGTCACTGGGACCCTGCCAGCCAGGGCCCCAGTGCTCATAAGTGTGCCTGAATGTGTTACCTGTGTTATGACTAACTGTCTCACTGAGGCTCTGCTATTCAGAACCTCAGTGGTTATGCTCTCTCATTTCTTTCAAATTGTCACTAACAGGCTAGTGACCAATTTTACCAATTTACATTGGCTTACTGGAACACCCTTATAATTCCCTAGTATATGGTACTAAGGTACCCAGGGTATTGGGGTTCCAGGAGATCCCTATGGGCTGCAGCATTTCTTTTGCCACCCATAGGGAGCTCTGACAATTCTTACACAGGCCTGCCACTGCAGCCTGAGTGAAATAACGTCCACGTTATTTCACAGCCATTTTACACTGCACTTAAGTAACTTATAAGTCACCTATATGTCTAACCTTTACCTGGTAAAGGTTGGGTGCTAAGTTACTTAGTGTGTGGGCACCCTGGCACTAGCCAAGGTGCCCCCACATTGTTCAGGGCCAATTCCCAGGACTTTGGGAGTGCGGGGACACCATTACATGCGTGCACTACATATAGGTCACTACCTATATGTAGCTTCACAATGGTAACTCCGAATATGGCCATGTAACATGTCTATGATCATGGAATTGTCCCCTCTATGCCATCCTGGCATAGTTGGCACAATCCCATGATCCCCCGGGTCTCTAGCACAGACCCTGGTACTGCCAAACTGCCTTTCCCGTGGTTTCACTGCAGCTGCTGCTGCTGCCAACCCCTCAGACAGGTTTCTGCCCTCCTGGGGTCCAGCCAGGCTTGGCCCAGGATGGCAGAACAAAGGACTTCCTCAGAGAGAGGGTGTTACACCCTCTCCCTTTGGAAAATGGTGTTAAGGCAGGGGAGGAGTAGCCTCCCCCAGCCTCTGAAAATGCTTTCATGGGCACACATGGTGCCCATTTCTGCATAAGCCAGTCTACACCGGTTCAGGGACCCCTCAGCCCTGCTCTGGCGCGAAACTGGACAAAGGAAAGGGGAGTGACCACTCCCCTGACCTGCACCTTCCCTGGGAGGTGCCCAGAGCTCCTCCAGTGTGCTCCAGACCTCTGCCATCTTGGAAACAGAGGTGCTGCTGGCACACTGGACTGCTCTGAGTGGCCAGGGCCAGCAGGTGACGTCAGAGACTCCTTCTGATAGGCTCCTTCAGGTGTTGCTAGCCTATCTTCTCTCCTAAGTAGCCAAACCCTCTTTTCTGGCTATTTAGGGTCTATGCTTTGGGGATTTCCTTAGATAACGAATGCAAGAGCTCATCAGAGTTCCTCTGCATCTCTCTCTTCACCTTCTGCCAAGGAATCAACTGCTGACCGCGCTGGAAGCCTGCAAAACTGCAACAAAGTAGCGAAGACGACTACTGCAACTCTGTAACGCTGATCCTGCCGCCTTCTCGACGTTTTTCCTGGTGGTGCATGCTGGGGGGGTAGTCTGCCTCCTCTCTGCACTAGAAGCTCCGAAGAAATCTCCTGTGGGTCGATGGAATCTTCCCCCTGCTACTGCAGGCACCAAAGATCTGCATTACCGGTCCCCTGGGTCTCCTCTCAGCACAATGAGCGAGGTCCCTTGAATCCAGCAACTCTGTCCAAGTGACTCCCACAGTCCAGTGACTCTTCAGTCCAAGTTTGGTGGAGGTAAGTCCTTGCCTCCCCACGCCAGACTGCATTGCTAGGAACCGCGACTTTTGCAGCTACTCCGGCCTCTGTGCACATCCGGCAGAAATCCTTTGTGCACAGCCAAGCCTGGGTCCACGGCACTCTAACCTGCATTGCACGACCTTTTAAGTTGTCCTCCAGCGGCGTGGGCCTCCTTTGTGCAACTTTGGGTGAGCACCGTTTCACTCCTCTTCGTAGTGCCTGTTCCGGCACTTCTACGGGTGTTGCCTGCTTCTGAGAGGATTCTTTGTCTTGCTGGGCGCCCCCTCTATCCCCAGACGCAATTGGCGACATCCTGGTCCCTCCTGGGCCACAGCAGCATCCAAAAACCCTAACCACATGACTTGCAGCTAGCAAGGCTTGTTTGCGGTCTTTCTTCAGGAAAATACTTCTGCACGACTCTTCACGACGTGTGACATCCATCCTCCAAAGGGGAAGTTTCTAGCCCTTGTCGTTCCTGCAGAATCCTCAGCTTCTACGTCCTAGTAGCAGCTTCTTTGCACCCACAGCTGGCATTTCCTAGGCATCTGCCCATCTCCGACTTGCTTGTGACTTTTGGACTTGGTCCCCTTGTTCCACAGGTACCCTCGTTAGGAAATCCATCGTTGTTGCATTGCTGGTGTTGGTCTTTCCTGCAGAATTTCCCTATCACAACTTCTGTGCTCTTTGGGGAACTTTAGTGCACTTTGCACTCACTTTTCAGGGTCTTGGGGTGGGCTTTTTTTTTAATCCTCACTGTTTTCTTACAGTCCCAGCGACCCTCCACATGGTCACATAGGTTTGGGGTCCATTCGTGGTTTACATTCCACTTTTGGAGTATATGGTTTGTGTTGCCCCTATCCCTATGTGTCCCCATTGCATCCTATTGTAACTATACATTGTTTGCACTGTTTTCTAATACTATACTGCATATTTTTGGTATTGTGTACATATATCTTGTGTATATTTGCTATCCTCATACTGAGGGTACTCACTGAGATACTTTTGGCATATTGTCATAAAAATAAAGTACCTTTATTTTAGTATATCTGTGTATTGTGTTTTCTTATGATATTGTGCATATGACACTAGTGGTACTGTATGAGCTTCACACGTCTCCTAGTTCAGCCCAAGCTGCTCTGCTAAGCTACCATTATCTATCAGCCTAAGCTGCTATACACCCTATACACTAATAAGGGGTAACTGGGCCTGGTGCAAGGTGTAAGTACCCCTTGGTACTCACTACAAGCCAGTCCAGCCTCCTACACCGTGGTACTTTGGGACCTGACAAAAAATCTTGTAAATCAGTATCATTAGACAGTAACGTGAGATGTGACTTAACTGCATCCAGCGTGAATGACTTCAACCATTGCCGACAAAGCTTTCCCACGCTGTATGTAGTTATAATATCAGCATGTTCTGGTGAAATGTAACGAGGGTCTGCCCTACTAGTCCTGAACCCCCCCAAAGAGGTGACAAAACGTTGATGACACTCATTAGTGTCTACAGGCCATAATAACCACACGCCCGGATGTATCGATGAAGTGTTAAGCGTACCATTCTGGACCCAATGTGTAAATTCACTAAAAGTAGCATTCACATAGTGCTGCCAGTTGTTTAATTTGGAAGGGACAGGTATACTAGGCAAATTTAACTCTCTAATTGTTGCCAAGCCCAAACAGCTAGTCTGTTGTACTGTGTCATTGAGGAAAATCATCTGCACAGGGATAATACATGCTCTAAACAATGTGTCCCTGCCTTGCATCAGCCAATTTTTCAAACCCCAAACACTTTTCAAGTCAACAATCTTAAACCAGAATTCATACCCCTCGACCGAAAGTTTAGATACAAACAAATTTTAATACAGTAATTTAGTATCGGTCAATAACATTTGCTTATTAGAATGCAGAGTAACTTTAAAATAGTAAGACCTAGCATGTCGTTGATTATGCCCAGAAAAATATGCAAATTTATCATAATACGTTTTCGAACTCCCTTGTGGAGGAGTCGAGCAATGTTCCCATTGCACATAATTAAATATGGACTTAGGGCTACTAGCTTTATGAATAAAGTGGTGTCCATAATAGTTGTAACAAAACATGTCACCATGATTATCTCTAAATTGGTAAGCATCTTCATCGTCATAGACAGTATAATATTGCAAATCTGTCAGCATAGAATCTACTGTCTTCACATCCCAATCATCAGAAACAATGCCTGGTATAACAATATTATTCATTGACAATTTGAGGACATACAGTATTTGAATCAATTCAGTGGGACCATATATATCAAACATGACTTTATCCCACACAATCCCATCCGGAATCGGTATCGCAGAAATGTTCACATAGGACAAGTCTCTTCGAACCATATGAGACGAAAAATGTGGTTTTAACACAGTCTCCACGTGCTCAATGTCAGATCGATCAGGAAGAAAATGACCATGTAATACTAGAAAAAAAGTAACCACAAATCCCAACCATAAAAAGAGAGTCATTACAGCCATAAAAAGCCACAAATAGTTCCAAGGTAAAACAAAATATGTGCGTTTAAGCCAACCCAGCAGCTTACGTGGACCTCGGACAGAAGACATCGAGGACGAGGAGCTGGACACTGCATCATCAGCGTCGTTGAAGCAGCCAGAGGCAGTTCTTGCAAAAGGTGCAATTGTGAACAAAGAAGCAGATGGAGGCTCTCGCCTAGGCACGCTATAAACCACATGTTCAGAAACATCAGTAGAACGTACAGCAACTTGATCAAAAGATTCCATATTAATCGTCGTCTGTGGAATAATCGCAAGATCATCATCCACCCTCCCCAAGCTCGGAGAGGAAACAGCGTCGGTGTAAATCACCTGCAGCGGGACTTCTTCCCCAGTAGTGAGAGGGATTCCGGGACTACTGGGTGTCCCTCTTGGTCTGCTGTGCAGAATCGGCCACATGTTGTAACTTGACATTATCAATGGAAACAAAGCGATTTCCTTTGGCCCCTTGCAGCGGCGGTAAAATCACAGTTCTCGTGCCGCTTACCCCTAACACCGGGACAGGTGCTCGAAAAGAAGGACCAAATTCTTTCTTTACTGCGACCTTTTCACGCACTAGATCCCCAATCCTGGGTATCCAACCAGTAGGTGTTACTGGCTCATCCTTAATTCCTGAGGAGGCAGCACTCGCAGAAGAGTTATCTTCATGGAATTGTTGTAAATCCTGCAAAACAGTGACACAATCATTTATGTCAAAGGGCGTATCTGCCGCCTCCACACCAGGACCATCTAGATCAGGAACATACATTCGTGTTCCAAACAGGCACTCATATGAAGTACGACCCCCCAGTGACCTTCTAGGCAAGTTATTAAGTGCTCTCTGTAGTCCATACAGGTGGGCTAGCCAACCACGACCCGTACCTATAACTCTGGCCGTTAAGGATTGCTTTAAATCACGATTCAAACGCTCCACGACAGAATTTCCCTCGGGATGAAATGGAGACGAGAATTGGAGTTGGACCCCCAACTAAGCCATGGTGTCCCTGAATGCCTTAGAGGCAAAAGCAGGGCCCTGGTCCGAATGAAAAGCCGCAACTGCAAATGTATCGACAAAGATGCGCAAATCTTTAATAACAGTTTGAGCGTCAGCCGAGCGTTGTGGCCATACCCACACAAATCTGGAGCACGAATCTACAGCAGCCAATATATATTTGTATGCACTGGTGTCAGCGGACCACAATGATCCAAGTACACACACTGTAAAGGCTTATTTGAAATCAGAAGGGGCGTCTGCTGCGGGCGTCTAGCCGACGAAGCTTTAATCTGTTGACAAATGTCACAACAAAGGACATATTGCTTTGTCTCTTTGAGACCAGGCCACCAGTAACGAGCCTGTAAAAGTGAGATCGTGGCAGCCACACCAGCATGTGCAGACGCCACCCCCTCATGTGCTGCAGAAATCAATCGAGGTCTCACAATGTTATTGGGTAGTTCACGTACACCAATGCCTGGAATATTAACAGTAGCATTCAGCGCACTATTCAAGCAGTAACTATATTTAGAAGGAAATCCTTTAGGAAATGGCGTGCCATCAGCCGTAGCCTTTATGGCAGCCGAAATCTCTGTGTCTGGTTTGGAACTCGAACGAGTCACTGCGGCCACAGTGGCGACAGCCACTGCCGACTTTGCGGCTTCATCAGCCAAAGTATTCCCAGCAACATGTATTCCAACGCTCTGGTGTCCAAGTGAATGCACAACATGGACCTTAGGAAGCGTTTCTTTCAGATCCGCAACCTTACCCCACAACAATTTATGTTTAATGGTGTTGCCCTTAGAATCTCTGAACCCATTCAATTTCCAATAGTGCAGATATTCATTGAAAGACTGAACACAGTAGTAGGAGTCACAGACCAGCAAGGTCAAAATCGCCGGATCCGCCTGCTCCAACGCTAACAATAGAGCTTTGAGCTCAGCCAGCTGTGCCGTGCAATCTCCCAATGTTTTAGTATAAGTATGTCGGGGGCAGAACACTTCCCCCTCCATAGTGCCGCTCACCACCGCACATGCAGCAGAATACTGTTGTTTAGTCCCAACCGCTGGTTGCGCAGAGCCATCGGTATACATGACCACCTGATATTGGTCAATAGGCAATGTGCCAGCAGGGACTGGGTACTCCATTTCATATTGAAGAAATTCTTGAGTCTGCAGTTTAGGGTCAAATATGTAATCTACATCAGTGGCCGTTAAAGACGTAGCCCATTGTATCCATCGCGGGTGTAAAGCTTTCGAATTAGGAACACTCGCTTTTGTAACTGCCTCTAAGGCCGGAATCGGGGAAACGACAATGATGCGTTGGCCCTGGGCAAGCGGTCTTTCTTTAATCACAGCCATTTGTACTGCAGTGAGTATTTTCTCAGTCTGTGCAAACCGTTGTTCTGCAGCAGAATACAAGTGGGACTTGTATGCAATCGGGACTGTCTCACCCTCATTAAAGGTGACATACGTAAACCCAACAGCCCCAGGTATCACCCTGATGACTAAATGTGTCTTATTGTCCCGTGTGTGTAAGTGTTTAACTGCTAAGAGATCAGTCTGTAACTCTCGTAGTATGTGTGTATGCTCAATTGTCCAAAATCTACTTGAAAAATCTGGGCGAATCAATTCGTATAAGGGTTTTATACGCGTCGCATAATCAGGAATGTAAGTTCTGCCAAAATTCAGAAACCCCAACAATGACTGGAGCTTCCGAACCATATTAGGAGGCTGCAATAAAGCACATTTCTCCAAAAAATGTGGCGCTAATCTCTTGCCCTCACTCGACAGCTCATATCCCAGGAAAATGACGCTGAGGAAGGCAATCTTCGATTTCTTAAAATTAAACTTATAGCCAATATCAGCAAACCCCACAACAATGCGCGATACACGCCTTAGATGTTGCAGAATCTCATCGTCTGTCAGATATATGTCATCAACATATGATAACGCTTCAGGGTCCAACCCATGCAGCATTTCAGTCACACGAGCCGAAAACAGTCCTGGGCTATTCTTATACCCCTGAGGCAAACGCCCAAAAATGTTCTGAGAGCCAAACGCACTGAAACTGGTATAGTCCCCGACTTTCGGGCGCTATATTTTGGCAGAAAAATCAATTTGAGATATCTAACGTTGTTTTGTATTTCTTACGCACTATATTATTCATAAGCGCTGCGCTATGTGAATTCTGTATTGCATATGTGCGTGTATGACTATTCAAATGTCTGTAATCCACCACTATCCTATATGAATGGTCCGGTTTAGCAAACGGAAATAAGGGATTATTCATCGGCGAGACACAGGGCTCAATTACACCCTGGTACTCCAATTGTGTAAGAATTTTCCTAACCGGTGCCCTTGCCTCAAATTTGATAGGATACTGCGGCTGTGGCTGAGGTTCGCCCTTTATTGGAATTACATGATAAGGTGATTGTCTATCCCACCCCACGTTATTTCTATATAGGGCGGGAGCCTGTGCTAGAGTCCATGTTTTACTATAGGACTCCGCTAGTTCTCTCGGAACAAGTGGTGAGAAGGAAGGTGTAATAAACTCCTCCCCAACCGGACAGTCGCGAACAAAGTCAGGAGGCCAATCCTGTTCGGCCAGCAGAACATCATATGATTTTACCACATGGTCCCAAAAGATGGCGTGTACAATGCGGTCAATGTCCCCTTCTAATCGTAGAGTCACTTGATAAACCCTATCAGGATCAGAGACTCGCATATCCGCCGTTTCGACTTGTATGAAGTCATCAGTTGCTTTCACCTCCAGATGCTCTAGAAGACTCCGGCGAACTATTGTGACCTCTGCCGCACTGTCTAACAGTGCTAACGCCCATGTCTTGTTCGTCAAGAGAACTCTCTTCTTGAGCGGCATGTCTAACTGAGACTGCTGCCACTTTCTTCTTTTTAAATTGCTGTTTTTGTTGCAGCGGTTTCTCTTCTTGTTTAATAGAAAACTCCGCCGAGCGTTGTGAATCCTGTCTCAGTTTCACGTACTCTGTCCTCCGCTCTGACCACCCACCTCTCTCACTTCTCTTCTCTGAGGAGTCCTGAAAGGAACGAGATTGGCGTGTATCAGTATATTGATATCTATCAGGCGTCTTCAAAGTATCCCTATTTCTGAGATCATACCTATTCTGCGGGGTCTCCGATTGCGGAGACTGCCCCCCATCTTTTTTAGGTGTTTGCTGTTTCTTTTCCCAGCGCTTTTTAGTACCCTCAGGTTGCTGCTGTTTAGCATTATCTTTATTATTTTTACCCTGTAATTGGGGTTTTTGTGGTCTAGCCCGTAGGCTATTGCGACCAATACTGGAATATGTTTCTGCTATTATTCTCGGAAGTTCCCGCTCCTGATTAATCTGCGGAACGTCCCGAAGACGCATTCGCACTGCTAGTGCTACTGCCTCTCCCTTGAGATTAGTATTTAATGCTTGCATTACAAACTGAACCAGTCTTCTGTATGTAGTTGCTAAGTCTATATATAAATGACGCACGTCAGCCACTGCCAAATTTGCAACCGCAGGATATGGTGTGTAAGTAGCCAATAAAGGCCAGGTCGGACCATCATTACTCAACGGACCTACCTCACTTGTGCTACTGTATGTGGGAGGGCGCCATCAAGCCAATTATGGTGTTCTTGATAAGATAGAGGTATCTCTAAGTATGTGTAAGCCCTGCACTGTCCAGGGACATTCGCAACAGTGTATTCGTGAAAAGTATTTGTACCCCCATCCACTGCTGGAAATACGACCCAAGAATAAAAAAGTTCTGTTCTATAGGCTGCATGGGCGTCCACCGCAAAAGTGACCGGACCCCCCTGGACCGTCAGTCCATGTACTATCAGATGTCTTGTGAGCGGATGACGCATATTGATAGCTATATTCACTATATTAGGATTCGCCATTTGTAAAAAATAGCTCTAGATCAGAGAAGGCACACCAATATCGGGGTTTTCCTTTCAAAGTTCAAGCTTGAACAACCAACCACTAAGCAATAGGATGTACCTATCCCGTGGTGGCGGAAACCCTCAGCCCCACGGACGTCTCCGCGTACGGAACCGAGGAGTCAAAATATATATGAGACCAAGAGAGTCAGTCGGACCTAAACATTAGAGCCAGATCAAACGTTGGCGGAGCGTTGGCTCTCATTATCCTAAATGAGACTACTGGATTTCTAGGCAGCAGGATCGATAACGGTGTGGGGGACTGAGTCTGACCCACGTGTAAGGAACTCTGTCACCCTAAATCCGGTTTTTGCTCCGGCTAACTAGCAGTGCCTCATTTCTCCCACGGGGAAGAAATGATTAGGCAGCCGAGCGCATGACATCTTTGGAACTTTTCAGGGAAGTCGTGGTCACTAAGACCCAAACCAACTCTCTCATTTACAATATGATCTCATATACAAATGACAAAGACAGTATAAGTTTTATATAATGTTTTAATAAAACGACTGTATTTTAGATAATAAGGCGTGAGCCACAATAACCAGAACAATACAACACAGTAGGATTGAAATAGTCACCAGGAGAGTAAAACATAAGAACAAAGCTATCATAGTGCCTAACAGTTTCTACTCTCCCTCTGCTTGTTCTATTTAGAGCACAGCATGTTAAGCTTCTAGCTTGCCTGTCCGTATCAATGGGGAGACATCAGCCCTCATACCTGAGCAAAGGCCTGTGATCTTGGTTAAGCATCTGCAACGAGGCAGTCAGCGTCTAGTTGTGGTTCCCTGGTCGGAATCTCCCTCTTCCTTGTATTGGGACAAGGAAGTGATTTTAGAACTAACATGTCATCGTGATCACAAAATGTCCCTACGCAGGAATGCCAAGTCTAAACTCCTACCACGTCTATCGGCAATGTACCAGACTGTATCCTTGACTGAAGCACAGAGTGAATATGTTATGGAGAACTCCATTGCTGAAGTAGGCAAAACAGTGTGATATGAATAAAAAACAACACCGTAGAACTGGTTATTTGAAAAATAACAGTACAAAGCCTAATAAAAAGCATCTAGAGCAAAGTGCACAGAGGCTCTAAGCTGCCAGCAAATGAATAAAATACATCCAGGGCAATGTGCACAAAGGCCTAAAGCCTCAAGCTAACGTGCAAAGGATATGTAAAACCAACCACACTACACTGGAACACCCTTATAATTCCCTAGTATATGGTACTGAGGTACCCAGGGTATTGGGGTTCCAGGAGATCCCTATGGGCTGCAGCATTTCTTTTGCCACCCATAGGGAGCTCTGACAATTCTTACACAGGCCTGCCACTGCAGCCTGAGTGAAATAACGTCCACGTTTACAACTGCACTTAAGTAACTTATAAGTCACCAATATGTCTAACCTTCACCTGGTGAAGGTTGGGTGCAAAGTTCCTTAGTGTGTGGGCACCCTGGCACTAGCCAAGGTGCCCCCACATCATTCAGGGCAAATTCACCAGACTTTGTGAGTGCGGGGACACCATTTCACGCGTGCACTATACATAGGTCACTACCTATGTATAGCATCAGAATGGTAACTCCGAACATGGCCATGTAACATGTCGAAGATCATGGAATTGTCACCCCAATACCATTCTGGCATTAGGGAGACAATTCCATGATCCCCGAGTCTCTAGCAGAGACCCAGGTACTGCCAAACTACCTTTCCCGGGGTTTCACTGCAGCTGCTGCTGCTGCCAACCCCTCAGACAGGTTTCTGCCCCCCTGGGGTCCAGGCAGCCCTGGCCCAGGAAGGCAGAACAAAGGATTTCCTCTGAGAGAGGGTGTGACACCCTCTCCCTTTGGAAAAAGGTGTCAAGGCTGGGGAGGAGTAGCCTCCCCCAGCCTTTGGAAATGCTTTGATGGGCACAGATGCTGCCCATCTCTGAATAAGCCAGTCTACACCGGTTCAGGGATCGCCCAGCCCTGCTCTGGAACGAAACTGGACAAAGGAAAGGGGAGTGACCACTCCCCTGACCTGCACCTCCCCTGGGAGGTGTCCAGAGCTCCTCCAGTGTGCTCCAGACCTCTGCCATCTTGGAAACAGAGGTGCTGCTGGCACACTGGACTGCTCTGAGTGGCCAGTGCCACCAGGTGACGTCAGAGACTCCTTGTGATAGGCTCCTTCAGGTGTTAGTAGCCTTTCCTCTCTCCTAGGTAGCCAAACCCTCTTTTCTGGCTATTTAGGGTCTCTGTCTCTGGGGAAACTTCAGATAACGAATGCATGAGCTCAGCCGAGTTCCTCTGCATCTCCCTCTTCACCTTCTGATAAGGAATCGACCGCTGACCGCGCTGGAAGCCTGCAAACCTGCAACATAGTAGCAAAGACGACTACTGCAACTCTGTAACGCTGATCCTGCCGCCTTCTCGACTGTTTTCCTGCTTGTGCATGCTGTGGGGGTAGTCTGCCTCCTCTCTGCACCAGAAGCTCCGAAGAAATCTCCCGTGGGTCGACGGAATCTTCCCCCTGCAACCGCAGGCACCAAAAAGCTGCATCTCTGGTCCCTTGGGTCTCCTCTCAGCATGACGAGCGAGGTCCCTCGAATCCAGCGACACTGTCCAAGTGACCCCCACAGTCCAGTGACTCTTCAGCCCAAGTTTGGTGGAGGTAAGTCCTTGCCTCACCTCGCTGGGCTGCATTGCTGGGAACCGCGACTTTGCAAGCTACTCCGGCCCCTGTGCACTTCCGGCGGAAATCCTTCGTGCACAGCCAAGCCTGGGTCCACGGCACTCTAACCTGCATTGCACGACTTTCTAAGTTGGTCTCCGGCGACGTGGGACTCCTTTGTGCAACTTCGGCGAGCACCGTTTCACGCATCCTCGTAGTGCCTGTTTCTGGCACTTCTCCGGGTGCTACCTGCTTCAGTGAGGGCTCTTTGTCTTGCTCGACGTCCCCTCTCTCTGCAGGTCCAATTTGCGACCTTCTGGTCCCTCCTGGGCCCCAGCAGCGTCCAAAAACGCCAAACGCACGATTTGCGTGTAGCAAGGCTTGTTGGCGTCCATCCGGTGGGAAAACACTTCTGCACGACTCTCCAAGGCGTGTGGGATCCATCCTCCAAAGGGGAAGTCTCTAGCCCTTGTCGTTCCTGCAGTATTCACAGTTCTTCAGCCTAGTAAGAGCTTCTTTGCACCAACCGCTGGCATTTCTTGGGCATCTGCCCATCTCCGAGCTGCTTGTGACTTTTGGACTTGGTCCCCTTGTTCCACAGGTACCTTCAGACAGGAATCCATCGTTGTTGCATTGCTGATTTGTGTTTTCCTTGCATTCTCCCTCTAACACGACTATTTTGTCCTTAGGGGAACTTTGGTGCACTTTGCACTCACTTTTCAGGGTCTTGGGGTGGGTTATTTTACTAACTCTCACTATTTTCTAATAGTCCCAGCGACCCTCTACAAGGTCACATAGGTTTGGGGTCCATTCGTGGTTCGCATTCCACTTCTGGAGTATATGGTTTGTGTTGCCCCTATCCCTATGTTTCCCCATTGCATCCTATTGTAACTATACATTGTTTGCACTGTTTTCTAAGACTATACTGCATATTTTTGCTATTGTGTATATATATCTTGTGTATATTTCCTATCCTCTCACTGAGGGTACACTCTAAGATACTTTGGCAAATTGTCATAAAAATAAAGTACCTTTATTTTTAGTATAACTGTGTATTGTGTTTTCTTATGATATTGTGCATATGACACTAAGTGGTACTGTAGTAGCTTCACACGTCTCCTAGTTCAGCCTAAGCTGCTCTGCTAAGCTACCATTATCTATCAGCCTAAGCTGCTAGACACCCTATACACTAATAAGGGATAACTGGGCCTGGTGCAAGGTGCAAGTACCCCTTGGTACTCACTACAAGCCAGTCCAGCCTCCTACATTGGTTGTGCAGTGGTGGGATAAGTGCTTTGAGACTACTTACCACTCTTGTCATTGTACTTTTCATAAGAGAAAAATATACAAAACAAGGTCAGTGTATATACACATAGCCAAAAAGTTTTGCATTTCCTCTTTTCACTCTTTTCTAAGTGCTGAAAAGTACTTCTAAACTTTCAAAAAGTTCTTAAAAGTTTAAAAAGTTTTTTTCTGTCTTTCCAAAAAGTTCTGAAAACTTTTTTCTCTTTTGCTATCACTTTAACTCTCTCTAAAAAATGTCTGGCACAGGCCAAAAAGTTGAACTGTCCAAACTTGCATATGATCACCTTAGCTGGAAAGGAGCAAGGAGTCTCTGCATAGAGAGAGGTTTGAGTGTAGGGAAGAATCCTTCCTTAGAACTGTTAATTAATATGCTTAGAGTACAGGATAAGGCCATAAGTGCCCAATCTGTGGAAAAAGTAGCTAATTGTTCTCAATCTGATCCAGGGACTCCCCCAGGAAAAGGTTCAGGAAAGAAACTTCTTAGCCTGCCCATTACTAGACAGTCTAGCATAGTTGGTACAGAGGTTGAATCACATCATACTGATGATGTGCTCTCACATTATACTGGTAGCCAAGCTGTTAGGGTGCCCTCTGTAAGGGACAGGTCTCCTTCTGTTCATTCCCATCATACCTCTGTATCTAGAAATGTCCCTCCCACCCACCCTGATGACAGATTGTTGGAAAGGGAGCTCAATAGATTGAGAGTGGAGCAAACCAGACTGAAGCTCAAGAAGCAACAGCTGGATTTGGATAGACAGTCTTTAGAAATAGAGAGGGAAAGACAGAAAATGGGTTTAGATACCCATGGTGGCAGCAGCAGTATTCCCCATAGTCATCCTGCAAAAGAGCATGATTCCAGGAATCTGCATAAGATAGTTCCCCCTTACAAGGAGGGGGATGACATTAACAAGTGGTTTGCTGCACTTGAGAGGGCCTGTGCTGTACAGGATGTCCCTCAAAAGCAGTGGGCTGCTATCCTATGGCTATCATTTACTGGAAAAGGTAGGGATAGGCTCCTTACTGTAAAAGAAAATGATGCTAACAATTTCCAAGTTCTTAAGAATGCACTCCTGGATGGTTATGGCTTAACCACTGAACAGTACAGGATCAAGTTCAGAGATACCAAAAAGGAGTCTTCACAAGACTGGGTTGATTTCATTGACCAGGCAGTGAAGGCCTTGGAGGGGTGGTTACATGGCAGTAAAGTTACTGATTATGACAGCCTGTATAACTTAATCCTGAGAGAGCATATTCTTAATAATTGTGTGTCTGATTTGTTGCACCAGTACTTGGTGGACTCTGATCTGACCTCTCCCCAAGAATTGGGAAAGAAGGCAGACAAATGGGTCAGAACAAGAGTGAACAGAAAAGTTCATACAGGGGGTGACAAAGATGGCAACAAAAAGAAGGATGGTAAGTCTTCTGACAAGGGTGGGGACAAATCTAAAAATGAGTCTTCATCAGGCCCACAAAAACACTCTGGTGGGGGTGGTGGGCCCAAATCCTCCTTTAATCAGAACAAGGAAAAGAAACCATGGTGCTATTTATGTAAGATAAAAGGCCATTGGACAACAGATCCCAGTTGTCCAAAGAAAGGCACCACAGCTCCTACCACTACAACCCCTACTGCTACACCTAGTGTCCCTACTAATAGCAGTGGTGGTGGGAGCAAACCTACTAATAGCCAATCCAAGGGAGTAGCTGGGCTCACTTTTGGTAATTTAGTTGGGGTTGGTCTGATTAGGGAGACCACAGAGGCTACTTTAGTCTCTGAAGGGGCTATTGACTTAGCCACTTTGGTTGCTTGCCCCCATAACTTGGAGAAGTACAAGCAACTAACACTAATAAATGGTGTTGAGGTCCAGGCCTACAGGGACACAGGTGCCAGTGTCACAATGGTGATTGAGAAACTGGTGCACCCTGAACAACACATACTTGGACACCAGTACCAAGTAACCGATGCTCACAACATAACACAAAGCCACCCCATGGCTGTTGTAAATCTCAACTGGGGGGGGGTATCTGTGAGAAGGTAGCCTCTTTCTAGCCTTGTTACCCCCACTTTTGGCCTGTTTGTGAGTGTATGTCAGGGTGTTTGTCACTGTTTTCACTGTCTCACTGGGATCCTGATAGCCAGGCCTCAGTGCTCATAGTGAAAACACCATGTTTTCAGTATGGTTGTTATGTGTCACTGGGATCCTGCTGGTCAGGACCCCAGTGCTCATAGGTTTGTGGCCTATATGTATGTGTCACTGGGACCCTGTCACACAGGGCCCCAGTGCTCATAGGTGTGCATGTGTATGTTCCCTGTGTGGTGCCTAACTGTCTCACTGAGGCTCTGCTAACCAGAACCTCAGTGGTTATGCTCTCTCATTTCTTTCCAAATTGTCACTGACAGGCTAGTGACCATTTTTACCAATTTACATTGGCTTACTGGAACACCCTTATAATTCCCTAGTATATGGTACTGAGGTACCCAGGGTATTGGGGTTCCAGGAGATCCCTATGGGCTGCAGCATTTCTTTTGCCACCCATAGGGAGCTCTGACAATTCTTACACAGGCCTGCCACTGCAGCCTGAGTGAAATAACGTCCACGTTATTTCACAGCCATTTTACACTGCACTTAAGTAACTTATAAGTCACCTATATGTCTAACCTTTACCTGGTAAAGGTTAGGTGCAAAGTTACTTAGTGTGAGGGCACCCTGGCACTAGCCAAGGTGCCCCCACATTGTTCAGAGCCAATTCCCTGAACTTTGTGAGTGCGGGGACACCATTACACGCGTGCACTACATATAGGTCACTACCTATATGTAGCTTCACCATGGTAACTCCGAATATGGCCATGTAACATGTCTATGATCATGGAATTGCCCCCTCTATGCCATCCTGGCATTGTTGGTACAATTCCATGATCCCAGTGGTCTGTAGCACAGACCCTGGTACTGCCAAACTGCCCTTCCTGGGGTTTCACTGCAGCTGCTGCTGCTGCCAACCCCTCAGACAGGCATCTGCCCTCCTGGGGTCCAGCCAGGCCTGGCCCAGGATGGCAGAACAAAGAACTTCCTCTGAGAGAGGGTGTGACACCCTCTCCCTTTGGAAAATGGTGTGAAGGCAGGGGAGGAGTAGCCTCCCCCAGCCTCTGGAAATGCTTTGTTGGGCACAGAGGTGCCCAATTCTGCATAAGCCAGTCTACACCGGTTCAGGGACCCCTTAGCCCCTGCTCTGGCGCGAAACTGGACAAAGGAAAGGGGAGTGACCACTCCCCTGACCTGCACCTCCCCTGGGAGGTGTCCAGAGCTCCTCCAGTGTGCTCCAGACCTCTGCCATCTTGGAAACAGAGGTGCTGCTGGCACACTGGACTGCTCTGAGTGGCCAGTGCCACCAGGTGACGTCAGAGACTCCTGCTGATAGGCTCCTTCAGGTGTTAGTAGCCTTTCCTCTCTCCTAGGTAGCCAAACCCTCTTTTCTGGCTATTTAGGGTCTCTGTCTCTGGGGAAACTTTAGATAACGAATGCATGAGCTCAGCCGAGTTCCTCTGCATCTCCCTCTTCACCTTCTGATAAGGAATCGACCGCTGACCGCGCTGGAAGCCTGCAAACCTGCAACATAGTAGCAAAGACGACTACTGCAACTCTGTAACGCTGATCCTGCCGCCTTCTCGACTGTTTTCCTGCTTGTGCATGCTGTGGGGGTAGCCTGCCTCCTCTCTGCACCAGAAGCTCCGAAGAAATCTCCCGTGGGTCGACGGAATCTTCCCCCTGCAACCGCAGGCACCAAAAAGCTGCATCTCCGGTCCCTTGGGTCTCCTCTCAGCACGACGAGCGAGGTCCCTCGAATCCAGCGACACCGTCCAAGTGACCCCCACAGTCCAGTGACTCTTCAGCCCAAGTTTGGTGGAGGTAAGTCCTTGCCTCACCTCGCTGGGCTGCATTGCTGGGAACCGCGACTTTGCAAGCTTCTCCGGCCCCTGTGCACTTCCGGCGGAAATCCTGTGTGCACAGCCAAGCCTGGGTCCACGGCACTCTAACCTGCATTGCACGACTTTCTAAGTTGGTCTCCGGCGACGTGGGACTCCTTTGTGCAACTTCGGCGAGCACCGTTTCACGCATCCTCGTAGTGCCTGTTTCTGGCACTTCTCCGGGTGCTACCTGCTTCAGTGAGGGCTCCTTGTCTTGCTCGACGTCCCCTCTCTCTGCAGGTCCAATTTGCGACCTCCTGGTCCCTCCTGGGCCCCAGCAGCGTCCAAAAACGCCAAACGCCCGATTTGCGTGTAGCAAGGCTTGTTGGCGTCCATCCGGCGGGAAAACACTTCTGCACGACTCTCCAAGGCGTGGGGGATCCATCCTCCAAAGGGGAAGTCTCTAGCCCTTGTCGTTCCTGCAGTATTCACAGTTCTTCAGCCTAGTAAGAGCTTCTTTGCACCAACCGCTGGCATTTCTTGGGCATCTGCCCATCTCCGAGCTGCTTGTGACTTTTGGACTTGGTCCCCTTGTTCCACAGGTACCTTCAGACAGGAATCCATCGTTGTTGCATTGCTGATTTGTGTTTTCCTTGCATTCTCCCTCTAACACGACTATTTTGTCCTTAGGGGAACTTTGGTGCACTTTGCACTCACTTTTCAGGGTCTTGGGGTGGGTTATTTTGCTAACTCTCACTATTTTCTAATAGTCCCAGCGACCCTCTACAAGGTCACATAGGTTTGGGGTCCATTCGTGGTTCGCATTCCACTTCTGGAGTATATGGTTTGTGTTGCCCCTATCCCTATGTTTCCCCATTGCATCCTATTGTAACTATACATTGTTTGCACTGTTTTCTAAGACTATACTGCATATTTTTGCTCTTGTGTATATATATCTTGTGTATATTTCCTATCCTCTCACTGAGGGTACACTCTAAGATACTTTGGCATATTGTCATAAAAATAAAGTACCTTTATTTTTAGTATAACTGTGTATTGTGTTTTCTTATGATATTGTGCATATGACACTAAGTGGTACTGTAGTAGCTTCACACGTCTCCTAGTTCAGCCTGAGCTGCTTTGCTAAGCTACCATTATCTATCAGCCTAAGCTGCTAGACACCCTATACACTAATAAGGGATAACTGGGCCTGGTGCAAGGTGCAAGTACTCCTTGGTACTCACTACAAGCCAGTCCAGCCTCCTACATTGGTTGTGCAGCGGTGGGATAAGTGCTTTGAGACTACTTACCACTCTTGTCATTGTACTTTTCATAAGAGAAAAATATACAAAACAAGGTCAGTGTATATACACATAGCCAAAAAGTTTTGCATTTCCTCTTTTCACTCTTTTCTAAGTGCTGAAAAGTACTTCTAAACTTTCAAAAAGTTCTTAAAAGTTTAAAAAGTTTTTTCTGTCTTTCCAAAAAGTTCTGAAAACTTTTTTCTCTTTGTCTATCACTTTAACTCTCTCTAAAAAATGTCTGGCACAGGCCAAAAAGTTGAACTGTCCAAACTTGCATATGATCACCTTAGCTGGAAAGGAGCAAGGAGTCTCTGCATAGAGAGAGGTTTGAGTGTAGGGAAGAATCCTTCTTTAGAACTGTTAATTAATATGCTTAGAGTGCAGGATAAGGCCATAAGTGCCCAATCTGTAGAAAAAGTAGCTAATGGTTCTCAATCTGATCCAGGGACTCCCCCAGGAAAAGGTTCAGGAAAGAAACTTCTCAGCCTGCCCATTACTAGACAGTCTAGCATAGTTGGTACAGAGGTTGAATCACATCATACTGATGATGTGCTCTCACATTATACTGGTAGCCAAGCTGTTAGGGTGCCCTCTGTAAGGGACAGGTCTCCTTCTGTTCATTCCCATCATACCTCTGTATCTAGAAATGTCCCTCCCACCCACCCTGATGACAGATTGTTAGAAAGGGAGCTCAATAGATTGAGAGTGGAACAAACCAGACTGAAGCTCAAGAAGCAACAGCTGGATTTGGATAGACAGTCTTTAGAAATAGAGAGGGAAAGACAGAAGTTGGGTTTAGATACCCATGGTGGCAGCAGCAGTATTCCCCATAGTCATCCTGCAAAAGAGCATGATTCCAGGAATCTGCACAAGATAGTTCCCCCTTATAAGGAGGGGGATGACATTAACAAGTGGTTTGCTGCACTTGAGAGGGGCTGTGCTGTACAGGATGTCCCTCAAAGGCAGTGGGCTGCTATCCTATGGCTATCATTTAGTGGAAAAGGTAGGGATAGGCTCCTTACTGTGAAAGAAAATGATGCCAATAATTTTACAGTTCTTAAGAATGCACTCCTGGATGGTTATGGCTTAACCACTGAACAGTACAGGATAAAGTTCAGAGAGACCAAAAAGGAGTCTTCACAAGACTGGGTTGATTTCATTGACCATTCAGTGAAGGCCTTGGAGGGGTGGTTACATGGCAGTAAAGTTACTGATTATGAAAGCCTGTATAACACAATCCTGAGAGAGCATATACTTAATAATTGTGTGTCTGATTTGTTGCACCAGTACCTGGTAGACTCTGATCTGACCTCTCCCCAAGAATTGGGAAAGAAGGCAGACAAATGGGTCAGAACAAGGGTGAACAGAAAAGTTCATACAGGGGGTGACAAAGATGGCAATAAGAAGAAAGATGGTGAAAAATCTCAAGATAAGCATGGGGATAAGGGTAAAACCAAAGATCCCACTTCAAATCTTAAACACTCTTCAGAGGGTGGGGATAAAACAAATTCTTCCTCTTCTTCCCAACCTGCACACATTAAAAAGCCTTGGTGCTTTGTGTGTAAAAACAGAGGCCATAGGCCAAGGGATAAGTCCTGTCCAGGTAAACCCCCTGAGCCTACCACCACTAATACATCAAGCTCTGGTGCCCCTAGCAGTAGTGGTACTAGTGGTGGGACTGCTGGCAACAGTCAAGCAAAGGGTGTAGTTGGGTTCACTTATGGGTCCATAGTGGAAACTGATGTAATCAGTCCCAAGACAGTTTCTGTCACACCTAGTGGCATTGGCCTTGCCACACTGGCTGCTTGTCCCCTTACAATGGATAAGTACAGGCAGACAGTTTCAATAAATGGTGTTGAGGCCTTGGCCTACAGGGACACAGGTGCCAGTTTCACTTTGGTGACTGAAAACCTAGTGCCTCCTGAACAACACATCATTGGACAACAGTATAAGATTATTGATGTCCATAACTCCACTAAGTTTCTTCCCTTAGCTATAATTCAGTTTAGTTGGGGTGGAGTTACTGGCCCTAAGCAGGTGGTGGTATCACCTAGCTTACCTGTAGACTGTCTCTTAGGTAATGACCTAGAGGCCTCAGGTTGGGCTGATGTAGAGTTTTATGCCCATGCAGCCATGCTGGGCATCCCTGAGGAATTGTTCCCTCTCATTTCAAGTGAAATGAAAAAGCAAAGGAGAGAAGGCCTGAAAACTCAGGATCCCTCTCCATCAACAGGTAAAAAGGGTATCACAGTATCCCCTAACCACCCTACCATTCAGGATACTATTCCTGTGGTGGGAGAAACCTCTCCTGGGGTGGCACCTGTTCTAAGGGAATCATCAGCTGGCAAAGCTGGACTCCCTGAGGTGGAAGTACCTCTCTGTGGGATAACTAACATTGGTGAGAAAAACAGCACCATTTTAGTTAACATGGAGCATCCCTCCAACCCTTCCAGAGAAACTTTAGTGCAGAAACCCTGCACTACCTCACAACACTTAGGACAGCATCCCTGCCCTAGTGTGGAGCTCATAGGACAGCATCCCTGCCCTGCTCCAACTCAAGAGAAACAGCATCCCTGTTCTCTCTTCCAGCCAGATGGACAAAGTTTTTGCCCAGCTATGGCTTTTCTGAGACAGCATCCCTGTCTGGCATTTCCATCACTACAAATAGGTTCAGTGGACAATTCCCACTGCTCTAAACTAAAACTTACTGATAGAAACTCTGAAAATACATCTTCACATTGTTGCTTAGCTAAAAAACTTCAAACAGGGTGGTTTACATCCCCACAGGGAAGTAACCATATAGTGGATGATAAAGGGAGTAACCAGTCTATTGCAGAGCTACTCTCTACTTATCACCACTTAGACAATAAAGTCTCAACTGGCCAAGGTTAGCCTTATTGTCCTTCGTTTGGGGGGGGGGTTGTGTGAGAAGGTAGCCTCTTTCTAGCCTTGTTACCCCCACTTTTGGCCTGTTTGTGAGTGTATGTCAGGGTGTTTGTCACTGTTTTCACTGTCTCACTGGGATCCTGATAGCCAGGCCTCAGTGCTCATAGTGAAAACACCATGTTTTCAGTATGGTTGTTATGTGTCACTGGGATCCTGCTGGTCAGGACCCCAGTGCTCATAGGTTTGTGGCCTATATGTATGTGTCACTGGGACCCTGTCACACAGGGCCCCAGTGCTCATAGGTGTGCATGTGTATGTTCCCTGTGTGGTGCCTAACTGTCTCACTGAGGCTCTGCTAACCAGAACCTCAGTGGTTATGCTCTCTCATTTCTTTCCAAATTGTCACTGACAGGCTAGTGACCATTTTTACCAATTTACATTGGCTTACTGGAACACCCTTATAATTCCCTAGTATATGGTACTGAGGTACCCAGGGTATTGGGGTTCCAGGAGATCCCTATGGGCTGCAGCATTTCTTTTGCCACCCATAGGGAGCTCTGACAATTCTTACACAGGCCTGCCACTGCAGCCTGAGTGAAATAACGTCCACGTTATTTCACAGCCATTTTACACTGCACTTAAGTAACTTATAAGTCACCTATATGTCTAACCTTTACCTGGTAAAGGTTAGGTGCAAAGTTACTTAGTGTGAGGGCACCCTGGCACTAGCCAAGGTGCCCCCACATTGTTCAGAGCCAATTCCCTGAACTTTGTGAGTGCGGGGACACCATTACACGCGTGCACTACATATAGGTCACTACCTATATGTAGCTTCACCATGGTAACTCCGAATATGGCCATGTAACATGTCTATGATCATGGAATTGCCCCCTCTATGCCATCCTGGCATTGTTGGTACAATTCCATGATCCCAGTGGTCTGTAGCACAGACCCTGGTACTGCCAAACTGCCCTTCCTGGGGTTTCACTGCAGCTGCTGCTGCTGCCAACCCCTCAGACAGGCATCTGCCCTCCTGGGGTCCAGCCAGGCCTGGCCCAGGATGGCAGAACAAAGAACTTCCTCTGAGAGAGGGTGTGACACCCTCTCCCTTTGGAAAATGGTGTGAAGGCAGGGGAGGAGTAGCCTCCCCCAGCCTCTGGAAATGCTTTGTTGGGCACAGAGGTGCCCAATTCTGCATAAGCCAGTCTACACCGGTTCAGGGACCCCTTAGCCCCTGCTCTGGCGCGAAACTGGACAAAGGAAAGGGGAGTGACCACTCCCCTGACCTGCACCTCCCCTGGGAGGTGTCCAGAGCTCCTCCAGTGTGCTCCAGACCTCTGCCATCTTGGAAACAGAGGTGCTGCTGGCACACTGGACTGCTCTGAGTGGCCAGTGCCACCAGGTGACGTCAGAGACTCCTGCTGATAGGCTCCTTCAGGTGTTAGTAGCCTTTCCTCTCTCCTAGGTAGCCAAACCCTCTTTTCTGGCTATTTAGGGTCTCTGTCTCTGGGGAAACTTTAGATAACGAATGCATGAGCTCAGCCGAGTTCCTCTGCATCTCCCTCTTCACCTTCTGATAAGGAATCGACCGCTGACCGCGCTGGAAGCCTGCAAACCTGCAACATAGTAGCAAAGACGACTACTGCAACTCTGTAACGCTGATCCTGCCGCCTTCTCGACTGTTTTCCTGCTTGTGCATGCTGTGGGGGTAGCCTGCCTCCTCTCTGCACCAGAAGCTCCGAAGAAATCTCCCGTGGGTCGACGGAATCTTCCCCCTGCAACCGCAGGCACCAAAAAGCTGCATCTCCGGTCCCTTGGGTCTCCTCTCAGCACGACGAGCGAGGTCCCTCGAATCCAGCGACACCGTCCAAGTGACCCCCACAGTCCAGTGACTCTTCAGCCCAAGTTTGGTGGAGGTAAGTCCTTGCCTCACCTCGCTGGGCTGCATTGCTGGGAACCGCGACTTTGCAAGCTTCTCCGGCCCCTGTGCACTTCCGGCGGAAATCCTGTGTGCACAGCCAAGCCTGGGTCCACGGCACTCTAACCTGCATTGCACGACTTTCTAAGTTGGTCTCCGGCGACGTGGGACTCCTTTGTGCAACTTCGGCGAGCACCGTTTCACGCATCCTCGTAGTGCCTGTTTCTGGCACTTCTCCGGGTGCTACCTGCTTCAGTGAGGGCTCCTTGTCTTGCTCGACATTCCCTCTCTCTGCAGGTCCAATTTGCGACCTCCTGGTCCCTCCTGGGCCCCAGCAGCGTCCAAAAACGCCAAACGCCCGATTTGCGTGTAGCAAGGCTTGTTGGCGTCCATCCGGCGGGAAAACACTTCTGCACGACTCTCCAAGGCGTGGGGGATCCATCCTCCAAAGGGGAAGTCTCTAGCCCTTGTCGTTCCTGCAGTATTCACAGTTCTTCAGCCTAGTAAGAGCTTCTTTGCACCAACCGCTGGCATTTCTTGGGCATCTGCCCATCTCCGAGCTGCTTGTGACTTTTGGACTTGGTCCCCTTGTTCCACAGGTACCTTCAGACAGGAATCCATCGTTGTTGCATTGCTGATTTGTGTTTTCCTTGCATTCTCCCTCTAACACGACTATTTTGTCCTTAGGGGAACTTTGGTGCACTTTGCACTCACTTTTCAGGGTCTTGGGGTGGGTTATTTTGCTAACTCTCACTATTTTCTAATAGTCCCAGCGACCCTCTACAAGGTCACATAGGTTTGGGGTCCATTCGTGGTTCGCATTCCACTTCTGGAGTATATGGTTTGTGTTGCCCCTATCCCTATGTTTCCCCATTGCATCCTATTGTAACTATACATTGTTTGCACTGTTTTCTAAGACTATACTGCATATTTTTGCTCTTGTGTATATATATCTTGTGTATATTTCCTATCCTCTCACTGAGGGTACACTCTAAGATACTTTGGCATATTGTCATAAAAATAAAGTACCTTTATTTTTAGTATAACTGTGTATTGTGTTTTCTTATGATATTGTGCATATGACACTAAGTGGTACTGTAGTAGCTTCACACGTCTCCTAGTTCAGCCTGAGCTGCTTTGCTAAGCTACCATTATCTATCAGCCTAAGCTGCTAGACACCCTATACACTAATAAGGGATAACTGGGCCTGGTGCAAGGTGCAAGTACTCCTTGGTACTCACTACAAGCCAGTCCAGCCTCCTACAGTATCTGGTCCAAAGAAAGTTGTGGTAGCTTCAGATTTACCTGTAGACTGTCTATTAGGGAACGATTTGGAGACATCAGCTTGGTCAGATGTGGAGTTGGAGGCCCATGCAGCAATGCTGGGCATCCCAGGGCATATTTTTGCTTTGACAAGGGCTCAGGCCAAAAAGCAAAAAGGACAGGGAAGCTTGGATCCTGGAACAATGGACCAAGTGCTCCCTAAAGCTAGGGCTAGTAGAAGCAAACCACTTCCTACTATCCCTCCCTCTACAGTGGATTCTACTTCTGAGGAAGAAGAATTCCCTCCCTGTGCAGAACCTACACCAGAGGAGCTGGAAGCAGACACTGCTGAGCTTTTGGGTGAAGGGGGGCCTGCCAGAGAGGAGCTGAGTGTGGCACAGCAAACCTGTCCCACATTAGAGGGTCTCAGACAGCAAGCTGTCAAACAGGCTAATGGGGATGTCAGTGACTCACACAGAGTTTACTGGGAGGACAACCTCTTGTACACTGAGCAAAGGGATCCTAAACCTGGAGCTGCCAGGAGATTAGTGATTCCTCAGGAGTACAGAAAGTTCCTCCTAACACTGGCACATGACATTCCCTTAGCTGGGCACCTGGGTCAAATGAAAACTTGGGACAGATTGGTACCACTGTTTCATTGGCCTAGGATGTCTGAGGACACAAAAGATTTTTGTAAGTCCTGTGAAACCTGTCAAGCCAGTGGCAAGACAGGTGGCACTCCAAAGGCACCCCTTATCCCACTGCCTGTGGTTGGGGTTCCCTTTGAAAGGGTAGGGGTTGACATAGTTGGCCCCCTTGACCCTCCTACTGCTTCAGGCAATAGGTTTATCTTGGTGGTAGTGGACCATGCCACAAGATATCCTGAAGCTATTCCTTTAAGGACCACTACAGCTCCTGCAGTGGCAAAGGCCCTCCTGGGAATATTTTCCAGGGTGGGCTTCCCAAAGGAAGTAGTATCAGACAGAGGAAGCAATTTCATGTCTGCATACTTAAAGGCCATGTGGAAGGAGTGTGGTGTAACTTACAAGTTCACAACACCCTATCATCCACAAACAAATGGACTGGTGGAGAGATTTAATAAAACTCTCAAAGGCATGATTATGGGACTCCCTGAAAAACTCCGCAGGAGATGGGATATCCTTCTACCATGCCTCCTTTTTGCCTACAGGGAGGTACCCCAGAAAGGAGTGGGCTTCAGCCCCTTTGAACTTCTTTTTGGACACCCTGTTAGGGGTCCACTCACACTTGTGAAGGAGGGTTGGGAACAACCTTTAAAAGCTCCTAAGCAGGATATTGTGGATTATGTACTTGGCCTCAGATCAAGGATGGCTGAGTACATGAAAAAGGCCAGTAAAAACCTTCAGGCCAGCCAAGAGCTCCAGAAGCAATGGCATGATCAGAAGGCTGTTTTGGTTCAGTACCAACCAGGGCAGAAAGTGTGGGTCTTGGAGCCTGTGGCCCCAAGAGCACTCCAAGATAAATGGAGTGGTCCACACACAATTGTTGAAAAGAAGGGTGAAGTCACCTACTTGGTTGACTTAGGCACTGCCAGGAGTCCCCTTAGGGTGCTCCATGTCAACCGCCTGAAACCCTACTATGACAGGGCTGATCTCACCCTGCTCATGGCAACAGATGAGGGACAGGAAGAAGACAGTGATCCTCTACCTGATCTCTTCTCTTCCACAGAACAAGATGCTCTTGTGGAAGGGGTAGTTTTGGCTGATTGTCTTACTGCTGAGCAGAAAGATAATTGCATAAATCTCCTAGGACAATTTTCAGAACTCTTCTCCATTGTGCCAGGCACCACTTCTTGGTGTGAGCACACTATAGATACTGGAGACAGTTTACCTGTCAAAAGTAAGATCTATAGGCAGCCTGACCATGTCAGGGACTGCATAAAGCAAGAAGTTCAGAAGATGTTGGAACTAGGAGTGGTTGAGCACTCTGACAGTCCATGGGCTTCTCCTGTGGTACTGGTACCAAAACCCAATTCTAAAGATGGAAAGAAGGAAATGAGGTTTTGTGTAGACTATAGAGGTCTCAACTTGGTAACCAAAACAGATGCTCACCCTATACCCAGGGCAGATGAGCTAATAGATACACTGGCATCTGCCAAGTATCTAAGCACTTTTGATTTGACTGCAGGGTATTGGCAGATCAAAATGTCAGAAGATGCTAAACCTAAGACTGCATTTTCTACCATTGGAGGACATTACCAGTTTACTGTAATGCCTTTTGGTTTGAAAAATGCACCTGCCACTTTTCAGAGGTTGGTGAACACAGTCCTGCAAGGGCTGGAAGCTTTCAGTGCAGCATATTTGGATGATATAGCTGTCTTTAGCTCCAGCTGGGATGATCACCTGGTCCACCTATGGAAAGTTTTGGAGGCCCTGCAAAAGGCAGGCCTCACTATCAAGGCTTCAAAGTGCCAGATAGGGCAGGGTAAGGTGGTTTATCTGGGACACCTTGTTGGTGGGGAACAGATTGCACCACTTCAGGGGAAAATCCAAACTATTATTGATTGGATTCCCCCTACCACTCAGACTCAGGTGAGAGCCTTCCTAGGCCTCACTGGGTATTACAGGAGGTTCATTAAGAACTATGGCTCCATTGCAGCCCCTCTTAATGACCTCACATCCAAGAAAATGCCTAAAAAGGTATTATGGACAGCAAACTGTCAGAAAGCTTTTGAGGAGCTGAAGCAGGCCATGTGCTCTGCACCTGTCCTGAAAAGCCCTTGTTACTCTAAAAAATTCTATGTCCAAACTGATGCATCTGAATTAGGAGTAGGGGCAGTCCTATCACAACTTAATTCTGAGGGCCAGGATCAACCTGTTGCTTTTATTAGTAGAAGGTTGACCCCTAGAGAAAAGCGTTGGTCTGCCATTGAGAGGGAGGCCTTTGCTGTGGTCTGGGCTCTGAAGAAGTTGAGGCCATACCTGTTTGGCACTCACTTCATTGTTCAGACAGACCACAAACCTCTACTTTGGCTAAAACAAATGAAAGGTGAAAATCCTAAATTGTTGAGGTGGTCCATATCCCTACAGGGAATGGACTATACAGTGGAACATAGACCTGGGAGTAGCCACTCCAATGCAGATGGACTCTCCAGATATTTCCACTTAGACAATGAAGACTCATCAGGTAATGGCTAGTCTTATTGTCCTTCGTTTGGGGGGGGGTTGTGTAGGAAAGTACCATCTTGCCTGGCATGTTACCCCCATTTTTCACTGTATATATGTTGTTTTAGTTGTATGTGTCACTGGGACCCTGGTAACCCAGGGCCCCAGTGCTCATAAGTGTGCCTGTATGTGTTACCTGTGTAGTGACTAACTGTCTCACTGAGGCTCTGCTAATCAGAACCTCAGTGGTTATGCTCTCTCATTTCTTTCCAAATTGTCACTGACAGGCTAGTGACCATTTTTACCAATTTACATTGGCTTACTGGAACACCCTTATAATCCCCTAGTATATGGTACTGAGGTACCCAGGGTATTGGGGTTCCAGGAGATCCCTATGGGCTGCAGCATTTCTTTTGCCACCCATAGGGAGCTCTGACAATTCTTACACAGGCCTGCCACAGCAGCCTGAGTGAAATAACGTCCACGTTATTTCACAGCCATTTTACACTGCACTTAAGTAACTTATAAGTCACCTATATGTCTAACCTTTACCTGGTAAAGGTTAGGTGCAAAGTTACTTAGTGTGAGGGCACCCTGGCACTAGCCAAGGTGCCCCCACATTGTTCAGAGCCAATTCACTGAACTTTGTGAGTGCGGGGACACCATTACACGCGTGCACTACATATAGGTCACTACCTATATGTAGCTTCACCATGGTAACTCCGAATATGGCCATATAACATGTCTATGATCATGGAATTGCCCCCTCTATGCCATCCTGGCATTGTTGGTACAATTCCATGATCCCAGTGGTCTGTAGCACAGACCCTGGTACTGCCAGACTGCCCTTCCTGGGGTTTCTCTGCAGCTGCTGCTGCTGCCAACCCCTCAGACAGGCATCTGCCCTCCTGGGGTCCAGCCAGGCCTGGCCCAGGATGGCAGAACAAAGAACTTCCTCTGAGAGAGGGTGTGACACCCTCTCCCTTTGGAAAATGGTGTGAAGGCAGGGGAGGAGTAGCCTCCCCCAGCCTCTGGAAATGCTTTGTTGGGCACAGATGTGCCCAATTCTGCATAAGCCAGTCTACACCGGTTCAGGGACCCCTTAGCCCCTGCTCTGGCGCGAAACTGGACAAAGGAAAGGGGAGTGACCACTCCCCTGACCTGCACCTCCCCTGGGAGGTGTCCAGAGCTCCTCCAGTGTGCTCCAGACCTCTGCCATCTTGGAAACAGAGGTGCTGCTGGCACACTGGACTGCTCTGAGTGGCCAGTGCCACCAGGTGACGTCAGAGACTCCTTGTGATAGGCTCCTTCAGGTGTTAGTAGCCTTTCCTCTCTCCTAGGTAGCCAAACCCTCTTTTCTGGCTATTTAGGGTCTCTGTCTCTGGGGAAACTTCAGATAACGAATGCATGAGCTCAGCCGAGTTCCTCTGCATCTCCCTCTTCACCTTCTGATAAGGAATCGACCGCTGACCGCGCTGGAAGCCTGCAAACCTGCAACATAGTAGCAAAGACGACTACTGCAACTCTGTAACGCTGATCCTGCCGCCTTCTCGACTGTTTTCCTGCTTGTGCATGCTGTGGGGGTAGTCTGCCTCCTCTCTGCACCAGAAGCTCCGAAGAAATCTCCCGTGGGTCGACGGAATCTTCCCCCTGCAACCGCAGGCACCAAAAAGCTGCATCTCCGGTCCCTTGGGTCTCCTCTCAGCACGACGAGCGAGGTCCCTCGAATCCAGCGACACCGTCCAAGTGACCCCCACAGTCCAGTGACTCTTCAGCCCAAGTTTGGTGGAGGTAAGTCCTTGCCTCACCTCGCTGGGCTGCATTGCTGGGAACCGCGACTTTGCAAGCTACTCCGGCCCCTGTGCACTTCCGGCGGAAATCCTTCGTGCACAGCCAAGCCTGGGTCCACGGCACTCTAACCTGCATTGCACGACTTTCTAAGTTGGTCTCCGGCGACGTGGGACTCCTTTGTGCAACTTCGGCGAGCACCGTTTCACACATCCTCGTAGTGCCTGTTTCTGGCACTTCTCCGGGTGCTACCTGCTTCAGTGAGGGCTCTTTGTCTTGCTCGACGTCCCCTCTCTCTGCAGGTCCAATTTGCGACCTTCTGGTCCCTCCTGGGCCCCAGCAGCGTCCAAAAACGCCAAACGCACGATTTGCGTGTAGCAAGGCTTGTTGGCGTCCATCCGGCGGGAAAACACTTCTGCACGACTCTCCAAGGCGTGGGGGATCCATCCTCCAAAGGGGAAGTCTCTAGCCCTTGTCGTTCCTGCAGTATTCACAGTTCTTCAGCCTAGTAAGAGCTTCTTTGCACCAACCGCTGGCATTTCTTGGGCATCTGCCCATCTCCGAGCTGCTTGTGACTTTTGGACTTGGTCCCCTTGTTCCACAGGTACCTTCAGACAGGAATCCATCGTTGTTGCATTGCTGATTTGTGTTTTCCTTGCATTCTCCCTCTAACACGACTATTTTGTCCTTAGGGGAACTTTGGTGCACTTTGCACTCACTTTTCAGGGTCTTGGGGTGGGTTATTTTACTAACTCTCACTATTTTCTAATAGTCCCAGCGACCCTCTACAAGGTCACATAGGTTTGGGGTCCATTCGTGGTTCGCATTCCACTTCTGGAGTATATGGTTTGTGTTGCCCCTATCCCTATGTTTCCCCATTGCATCCTATTGTAACTATACATTGTTTGCACTGTTTTCTAAGACTATACTGCATATTTTTGCTATTGTGTATATATATCTTGTGTATATTTCCTATCCTCTCACTGAGGGTACACTCTAAGATACTTTGGCATATTGTCATAAAAATAAAGTACCTTTATTTTTAGTATAACTGTGTATTGTGTTTTCTTATGATATTGTGCATATGACACTAAGTGGTACTGTAGTAGCTTCACACGTCTCCTAGTTCAGCCTAAGCTGCTCTGCTAAGCTACCATTATCTATCAGCCTAAGCTGCTAGACACCCTATACACTAATAAGGGATAACTGGGCCTGGTGCAAGGTGCAAGTACCCCTTGGTACTCACTACAAGCCAGTCCAGCCTCCTATGAAGGCATCACAGCAGCCACAAGGGAGTGAGTACAGATTCTGAATTCTGACTTTGCACGCATTAAGAGTTACCTTGGTGGGGGATGTGGGCTATGGTTGCCCCTAGACCAGGGCGAAGATGGCAGGGTAGGTCCCTTGTTGGGTAGGCTCAGAATCATTCCTACCCCAATAGTGTTAGTGGGCATCTACTACTGGGCAGGGTCCTGTGGGTTTCAGGTGCACAGCTAATGGCGGTAGGCATTGTACCCCATGGGCTGGTAACTATCTTAGTAACTGGTAGTACATGGCCTAGGGCCAGATGTAGAAAGGGTTTTGCGCCTCGCAAACAGCGAAAAACGCCATTTGCGAAGCGCAAAAGCCTCTCCGGTATGCAGAAATGCATTTTGCGAGTCGGATCTGACTCGCAAAATGCATTTCCGACTCGCAAATAGAAAGGGGTGTTCCCTTCCTACTTGCGACTCGCAATTCTATTCATTTCGCGGTCGCAAATGAAAGCGCAGTAACCATCCACTTGAAGTGGATGGTAATCCAGTCGCAAACGGGAAGGGGTCCCCATGAGACCCCTTCCCCTTTGTGTCTGGAAAAATAATAATTTTTCAGAGCAGGCAGTGGTCCAATGGACCACTACCTGCCCTGAAAAATACCGAAACAAAAGGTTTTGGGATTTTTTCCAAAGTGCAGCTCGTTTTCCTTTAAGGAAAACGGGCTGCACTTAGAAAAAAAAAACTGCTTTATTAAAAAGCAGTCACGGACATGGTGGTCTGCTGTCTCCAGCAGGCCACCATCCCCGTGAGAGCCCATACTCGCAATGGGGTCGCAAACTGCGACCCACCTCATTAATATTAATGAGGTGGGTCTTTGCGACCCCATTGCGAGTTGCAGAAGGTGTCTGAGACACCTTTCTGCATACCAAATAGCGACTTGCAATTTGCGAGTCGCAGGGACTTGCAAATTGCAAGTCGCAATTTGGATTTTTGCTACATCTGGCCCCTAGTGCATAGGGCTGCTCCCTGTGTGTTGTGTATGCCAACGGTAATGGTGTTGCTGGCATTGACCAAGTGTATCCTCTGTCTCTCCCCCCCCTTTTTGTTTTGTCACCCTGTCCTTGTGTGCATTAGCATCATCTGGTGGTGGAGCAGAGGCACCGGCAACGGAGGGAACTGCATCCCTCATGGGCCTGGAGGCCGAATCCACTGAGGGTGATGGCACCAGTGGGACGGAGGGCGAGGGGAGCAACATGACTGGGACAGGAGGGGAGACCACAGAAAGCGACTCCTCCTCCAATGGAAGCTCCCTGGTGGTGGCGGACACCTCTGTGCCCTCCCCAACAACAGGTACAGCTGCCACCCCCGTACCAGCACCGCCCTCCCAGCAGC
Source organism: Pleurodeles waltl (assembly GCF_031143425.1). Taxonomy (NCBI): domain Eukaryota; kingdom Metazoa; phylum Chordata; class Amphibia; order Caudata; family Salamandridae; genus Pleurodeles; species Pleurodeles waltl. The sequence goes on from NC_090446.1 coordinate 523,472,070, forward strand.
CCCTCAGCGTGCTTCCCGTGCCCGCTCACCTAGGAGGGTGGGCATCTCATTCGCCCCAGGCACCTCAGGCCCTGCCCCCGTCAGCCCTGCTGCCCTCAGTGAGGAGGCTATTGACCTCCTGAGATCCCCCACTGTTGGGCAGTCAACCATACTGAATGCCATCCAGGGTGTCGAGAGGCATTTTCAACAAACAAATGCATACCTGGAGGGCATTCACTCTGGTGTGGCGGCCCAGCAGAGAGCATTTCAGGCTCTGGCCAACTCCCTGATGGCAGCCCTTGTACCTGTCACTAGCCTCCCCCCTCCAACTTCCTCTACCCAGACCCAATCCCCTCAACCCCAGCGTATCCCAAGCACACCTTCAGACCAGCATTCACCCAAATCACCACACAAAAGTGGCTCAGGCACTAGCACCACACTTCATCTCACAGGCACTCACACAAGCACCATTCCCATGCAGACACACCAACATCTACTGCCTCCACTGTGTCCCCCTCCTCCTCCTCCTCGTCCACCTCCCTCCCAGTAGCGTCTCCACTCATACAGTCCTCTGTGTCCTCTCCCAGTGTGTCTGTAACCCCTCCTCCCAAAGTACACAAACGTAAGCACCCACACACCCAACAGCCATCCACCTCACAATAGCATCCAGCCCTTGCACCTGCACCCAAACACAGCAGACAGACACCTCCTACAACCACTCCCTCTTCCTCCACTCCCAAACCCTCTTCCCGCCCCAGTGTGTCTAAGAAGCTTTTCCTGGCAAACATTGATCTTTTCCCTACCCCTACCCCCCTCCTTCCCCTCGGACCAGGGTGTTCAGAACCTAGGCCAGCACCACAGCCACCAAGTCGACGTCCGCTGTGGTACCTGCAACTCACAGAGGCTCAAAGGGGGCAGCCGTCAGCCCAGCCAGTGTGCCACCAACCCCTGCAAAGGACAAAACCATCCCGCCACCTGCCAAGGTGAAGAGGGGGACAGCATGCAGCAAGGCCAAGGACCATGAACCACCGGGAAAGGCCTCCTCAAAAACTCCAGCTGCCAGACTCAAGGTCACACCACCATCTGCCAAGGTGAGGAAGGGGCAGAAAACACCAGGCAAGGCACTTCAGCCGTCGGAGGCTGCAGGTTAAGGCCTGGTGGCAACCAGCACAACCGCCAGCCCTGCCACCTGAACCGCGGCCAGCACCGCCAGCAGCCCCGCCACTAGCACCGCCACCTGCACCGCCGCTAGCACCACTACTGTCAGCAGCAGCAGCCCCAGTGGGCAGCCGTCCGAGGCTGCAGGAGAAGGGCTGGAGCCTCCCTCCACCTCTGGCCGCACTGCCACCTGCACCGCCGCTAGCTCCGCCACAGGCCCCGCTGCAAGCACCGCCACCTGCATCGCTGACAGTAGGACCACTACCAGCAGCAGCAGCCCCAGTGGGCAGCCGTCCGAGGCTACAGGAGAAGGGCTGGAGCCTCCCACCATTACTGGCAGCACCCCCACCAGCACCGGCACTACCAACAGTTTGCACCCTTAGCCGCCGCAGGATGGAGTCTAGCCCTGCCTCCATAGACTATCATGCAACCTGTTCCCTGAAAATCTTGTGCCTCAGACACCTAGGTGAGGGACTGTGAACTGCCACACTCCAAGTGTTGCATCACTGGGCACAAGGCCCCCTACAGAACCAGTGGAGATATGCATCCACTCACCCTGTCCTTGCCAGGATGAAGCACACTGGGCACCTGGGCACAAGGCCCCCTCCAGAACCAGTGGAGATATGCATCCACTCACCCTATCCCTGGCAGGATGAAGCACACTGGGCACAAGGCCCCCTCCATAACCAGTGTAGATATGCATCCACTCTCCCTATCCTTGGCAGGATGAAGCACACTCGGCACAAGGCCCCCTCCAGAACCAGTGGAGAAAGGCATCCACTCACCCTATCCTTGCCAGGATGAAGCACACTGGGCTCAAGGCCCCCTCCAGAACCAGTGGAGAAATGCATCCACTCACCCTATCCTTGGCAGGATGAAGCACACTGGGCACAAGGCCCCCTCCAGAACCAGTGGAAGAAGCCATCTACTTGAGAGACTGTGGCCATGCACTCCCCAGGACCAAGCAGTGGACAAACCACCCACTTGAGTGACTTGTGAGACTGTGGCTTTGCACTCCCCAGGACCAAGCAGTGGGCAAACCACCCACTTGAGAGACTTGTGAGACTGTGGCTTTGCACTCCCCAGGACCAAGCAGTGGGCAAACCACCCACTTGAGAGACTTGTGAGACAGTGACTTTGCACTCCTCAGGACCAAGCAATGGGCATGGTGCCCCCTCGAGGAGCAGTAGCGTTATTCCTTCTTCCGGCTGAGGTGCCCCCCTTCCCCATCCCCCTGAGGTGCCTGTGTGTTTTCGACCTGATGCCCCTGCAGTGTTCTCTCCGTATTGAGGCAGGAGTCAAGTGGGGGCTTGGCCCATGATTTTTGGCCCAGCGGCCCACGGACATTTTGAATGGACAATGTACCGTCTTATGTACATATTGTATATTTTTTTATGTACTGTTTTTCTATTTATTACGTATATCGGCCTATTTCTAAAATATCACTGTTTAACTCTATTCCTTTTGTCCCTGTGTTCTTCCAGGGGGGTTAAGGGGTGTTAATGTAATGTTGCTGCATGTGTTTGTGTGTATGGTGTTGTGGGTGAGGGTGGGAGTGGGGGTGGGGGTGTTGCGTGTTGCGTGTCACTCTTTTTTTCCTCCCCTCCTCCCCTGTGTACTAGGTGCAGTACTCACCGTGGTCGTCGCCATCACCTTTCGTATTCTGATAGATGAGGAGGTAGACCAGCATGGGCAGTATGTGCAGCTCGGGCTCTATGGCGTCCTGGTTCTTCGTTGAGTGTCGAGAGGTGAGTGGTTTCCCTTCTGTGTTCTGTTTCCGCCATGCTTTTGATGGCGTTGGTACCGCCACGGAAAAGATGGCGGATTGGCGGGTTGTGATGGGGAGGGCGGTACATTGTCTTCCGCCTGTCTGTTGGCGGATACCGCTGCAGTGTGTGTTGCTACTGCCGTGGCGGTCAGAGTGTTAAAGTGTCTGTCTGTGTTGGCGGTTTCCGCCGTGGTTGTGATCTCATTTTTTTACCGCCGGCCTGTTGGCGGTATTACCGCCGCTTTAACACAGACCGCCCGGATTGTAATGAGGGCCACAGTGTCACCACTTCTCCACATTGGAGTGTCCAAGGTGTCTCTCACTTGGACACAAGTTTCTCTTCGAGTGGAACTCTTTCAGTCGATACCACTCCTGTCGCGAGATCTCAAGAACATTAAGACAGACCTGCTCCAAGTCATCCTAGTAGCTCCAGATTGGGCTCAGAGAATTTGGGATCCGGGACTTCTGGGCTTCAGTATCTATCCTTCAATCAGGCTGCCCCTCCAAGAGGACCTGCTGTCACAGCAAGGTACTGCACCCAGTTCTTCACAACCGTCACATTCATGCTTGAAGATTGAGCAGAAACAGCTGAACTCCTTCAATCTTCCATCGGAGGTGGTTGATGTCATCTTGGCAGCCAGGCGTTTCTCGACAGAAACTGTTTATGCCTGTCATTGGGACATGTTTGTGGCTTGAGGTGGTACTCGCCAGATAGGCCCCATTCAGGCAAATTATATGATGTTTTGTTCAAAATGAAATTCCTCTCCAAGCAAAGGTTTTGCTCTGGGCACAGTACAGTTGAAAGGTGCCTTTTGGCTATTTTGCTGGTGCCTGAACAGCCCTCATTGTTTAAGTCTCCTGTTGTTATACTAGTTGAATACACTTTAAAGTAAAAGAATAACTAAAATTATTTAAATTCTAAGGTGGTGTGTAAATTCTGAATGCAATGTATAACTATAACTGAAGAATTTGTTTTGTTTATGTATTTTAAGCTTGGTTTGTGTAGGAAGAAGAATTACAGTTTTCCTAACTATGACAAAGATTTAAACTTTGTTTTTTCATTGAAAATATTTGTGTGTGTGTGTGTGTGTGTTATGTATTTAATTATCAGGAATGCAGAAACCTCAGCTTCTTCTGTCCAGTAGAAGCTTCTTTGCACCCACAGCTGGCATTTCCTGGGTATCTGCCCATCTCCGACTTGCTTGTGACTTTTGGACTTGGTCCCCTTGTTCCACAGGTACCCAAGATTGGAAATCCATCGTTGTTGCATTGTTGGTTTGTGTTTTTCCTGCATTATTCCTCTAACACGACTTCTTTATCCTTAGGGGAACTTTAGTGCACTTTGCACTCACTTTTCAGGGTCTTGGGGAGGGTTATTTTTCTAACTCTCACTATTTTCTAATAGTACCAGCGACCCTCTACAAGGTCACATAGGTTTGGGGTCCATTCGTGGTTCGCATTCCACTTTTGGAGTATATGGTTTGTGTTTTCCCTATCCCTATGTGTCCCCATTGCATCCTATTGTAACTATACATTGTTTGCACTGTTTTCTAAGACTATACTGCATATTTTTGCTATTGTGTATATATATCTTGTGTATATTTCCTATCCTCTCACTGAGGGTACACTCTGAGATACTTTGGCATATTGTCATAAAAATAAAGTACCTTTATTTTTAGTATAACTGTGTATTGTGTTTTCTTATGATTTTGTGCATATGACACTAAGTGGTACTGTAGGAGCTTCACTCGTCTCCTAGTTCAGCCTAAGCTGCTCTGCTAAGCTACCATTATCTATCAGCCTAAGCTGCTAGACACCCTATACACTAATAAGGGATAACTGGGCCTGGTGCAAGGTGCAAGTACCCCTTGGTACTCACTACAAGCCAGTCCAGCCTCCTACATTGGTTGTGCAGTGGTGGGATAAGTGCTTTGAGACTACTTACCACTCTTGTCATTGTACTTTTCATAAGAGAAAAATATACAAAACAAGTTCAGTGTATATACTCATAGCCAAAAAGTTTTGCATTTCCTCTTTTCACTCTTTTCTAAGTGCTGAAAAGTACTTCTAACATTCTAAAAAGTTCTAAAAAGTTTAAAAAGTTTTTTTCTCTGTCTTTCTAAAAGCTCTGACAAAGTTTTTATCTTTTACTATCACTTTAACTCTCTCTAAAAATGTCTGGCACAGGCCAAAATGTGGATCTGTCCAAACTTGCATATGACCACCTTAGCTGGAAAGGAGCAAGGAGTCTCTGTGTAGAGAGAGGTTTGAGTGTAGGGAAGAATCCTTCCTTGGAATTGTTACTTAACATGCTTAGAGAACAGGATAAGGCTAGAAGTGCCCCATCTGTTGAAAAAGTAGCTAATGGTTCCCAATCTGATCCAGGGACTCCCCCAGGAAAAGATTCAGGAAATAAACTTCCTAGCCTGCCCATTACTAGACAGTCTAGCATAGTTGGTAATGATGTAGAGCCACACCATACAAATAGTGTTGTCTCACATCATAGCAAAAGCATTTATTCTCACCACAGTGGTACTGATGTTTCTGTTAGCCAAGCTGTTAGGGTGCCCTCTGTAAGGGACAGGTCTCCTTCTGTCCATTCTCACCATACTTCTGTTTCAAGGCATGTCCCACCCACCCACCCTGATGACAGATTGTTAGAAAGGGAGCTCAATAGATTGAGAGTGGAACAAACCAGACTGAAGCTCAAGAAGCAACAGCTGGATTTGGATAGACAGACTTTAGAAGTAGAGAAGGAGAGACAGAAATTGGGTTTAGAAACCCATGGTGGCAGCAGCAGTATTCCCCATAGTCATCCTGCAAAAGAGCATGATTCCAGGAATCTGCATAAGATAGTTCCCCCTTATAAGGAGGGGGATGACATTAACAAGTGGTTTGCTGCACTTGAGAGGGCCTGTGTTGTACAGGATGTCCCTCAAAGGCAGTGGGCTGCTATCCTATGGCTATCATTTAGTGGAAAAGGTAGGGATAGGCTCCTTACTGTGAAAGAAAGTGATGCCAATAATTTTACAGTTCTTAAGAATGCACTCCTGGATGGTTATGGCTTAACCACTGAACAGTACAGGATAAAGTTCAGAGAGACCAAAGAGGAGTCTTCACAAGACTGGGTTGATTTCATTGACCATTCAGTGAAGGCCTTGGAGGGGTGGTTACATGGCAGTAAAGTTACTGATTATGACAGCCTGTATAACTTGATCCTGAGAGAGCATATTCTTAATAATTGTGTGTCTGAATTGTTGCACCAGTACTTGGTGGACTCTGATCTGACCTCTCCCCAAGAATTGGGAAAGAAGGCAGACAAATGGGTCAGAACAAGGGTGAACAGAAAAGTTCATACAGGGGGTGACAAAGATGGCAACAAAATGAAGGATGGTAACTCTTCTGTCAAGGGTGGGGACAAATCAAAAAATTAGTCTTCATCAGGCCCACAAAAACACTCTGGTGGGGGTGGTGGATCCAAATCCTCCTTTAATCAAAACAAAGAAAAGAAACCATGGTGCTATTTACCGTATTTTCCGGCGTATAAGACGACTGGGCGTATAAGACGACCCCCTACTTTTCCTGTTAAAATATAGGGTTTGGGCTATACTCGCTGTATAAGACTACCCCTCTTCCAACGCACACCAAATAAAATTTTTAAAACATCCGATTTGATTTTAACATGGTAATTTTAATTCAAATGCTTATGACATGCAGGTACTTAGTAGGAAAACTGTCACTTATAAACAGAAGGCTGTTTGTCATCAAACATGTAAACATAAAACAGTGCAAGTGGAATAGCCTGGAGCACATGCAGGAATACGTGCCTGTCCAGACAACTGCCAGCGAGGATTGCGGCACACGGTAAGGACAGCTCAACTCACGGTTGACCAATCAGCTCTGTGTCCACAAGTAGCTGAATCTTGTGGGATGCGGAACCCATCATACGCTTGGAATCGATTTCCAAATGCAACGCACGGTGGCTCAGCTACAGGGCGCCTGTCCCTGAAGTTTCAGCACACCATATACCGGCATATAAGACGACCCCCGACTTTTGAGGAGATTTTCAGGGGTTAAAAAGTCGTCTTATACGCAGGAAAATACGGTATGTAAAGTAAAAGGCCATTGGACAACAGATCCCAGTTGTCCAAAGAAAAGCACCAAGCCTCCTACCACTAGAACCCCTACTGCTACCCCTAGTGTCCCTACTAATGGCAGTGGTGGTGGGAGCAAACCTACTAATAGCCAATCCAAGGGAGTAGCTGGGCTCACTATTGGTAACTTAGTTGGGGTTGGCCTTGTTAGGGAGGCCACAGAGGCTGTGTTAGTCTCTGAGGGGGCTATTGATTTAGCCACCTTAGTTGCTTGTCCCCTTAATATGGATAAGTACAAGCAGCTACCCCTAATAAATGGTGTTGAGGTTCAGGCCTACAGGGACACTGGAGCCAGTGTGACTATGGTCATAGAGAAACTGGTCCACCCTGAACAACACCTACTTGGTCACCAGTACCAAGTAACCGATGCTCACAACAACACACTTAGCCACCCCATGGCTGTTGTTAATCTCAACTGGCGGGGGGGGACTACTGGTCCAAAGAAAGTTGTGGTAGCCACAGATTTACCTGTAGACTGTCTACTAGGAAATGATTTGGAGACATCAGCTTGGTCAGATGTGGAGTTGGAGGCCCATGCAGCAATGCTGGGCATCCCAGGGCATATTTTTGCTTTAACCAGGGCTCCGGCCAAAAAGCAAAAAGGACAGGGAAGCTTGGATCCTGGAACAATGGACCAAGTGCTCCCTAAAGCTAGGGCTAGTAGAAGCAAACCACTTCCTACTATCCCTCCCTCTACAGTGGATTCAACTTCTGAGGAAGAAGAATTCCCTCCCTGTGCAGAACCTACACCAGAGGAGCTTGAAGCAGACACTGCTGAGCTTTTGGATGAAGGGGGGCCTGCTAGAGAGGAGCTGAGTGTGGCACAGCAAACCTGTCCCACATTAGAGGGTCTAAGACAGCAAGCTGTCAAACAGGCTAATGGGGATGTCAATGACTCTCAGAGAGTTTACTGGGAGGACAACCTCTTGTACACTGAAGCAAGGGATCCTAAAGCTGGAACTGCCAGGAGATTAGTGATTCCTCAGGAGTACAGAAAGTTCCTCCTAACTCTTGCCCACGACATTCCCCTAGCTGGACACCTGGGACAAATGAAAACTTGGGACAGACTTGTCCCCTTGTTTCATTGGCCTAGGATGTCTGAGGACACAAAGGAATTTTGTAAGTCCTGTGAAACCTGTCAAGCCAGTGGCAAAACAGGTGGCACTCCAAAGGCACCCCTTATTCCACTGCCTGTGGTTGGGGTTCCCTTTGAAAGGGTAGGGGTTGACATAGTTGGCCCCCTTGACCCTCCTACTGCTTCAGGCAATAGGTTTATCTTGGTGGTAGTGGACCATGCCACAAGATATCCTGAAGCAATTCCTTTAAGAACCACTACAGCAGCTGCAGTGGCAAAGGCCCTCCTAGGAATATTTTCTAGGGTGGGCTTCCCAAAGGAAGTAGTATCAGACAGGGGAAGCAATTTAATGTCTGCATACTTAAAGGCCATGTGGAAGGAGTGTGGTGTAACTTACAAGTTCACAACACCCTATCATCCACAAACAAATGGACTGGTGGAGAGATTTAATAAAACTCTCAAAGGCATGATTATGGGTCTCCCTGAAAAACTCCGAAGGAGATGGGATATCCTGTTACCATGCCTCCTTTTTGCCTACAGGGAGGTACCCCAAAAAGGAGTGGGCTTCAGCCCCTTTGAACTTCTTTTTGGTCACCCTGTTAGGGGTCCACTCACACTTGTAAAGGAGGGTTGGGAACAACCTTTAAAAGCTCCTAAGCAAGATAATGTGGATTATGTACTTGGCCTCAGATCAAGGATGGCTGAGTATATGAAAAAGGCCAGTAAAAACCTTCAGGCCAGCCAAGAGCTCCAGAAGCAATGGCATGATCACAAGGCTGTTTTGGTTCAGTACAAACCAGGGCAGAAAGTGTGGGTCTTGGAGCCTGTGGCCCCAAGAGCACTCCAAGATAAATGGAGTGGACCCCACACAATTGTTGAGAAAAAGGGTGAAGTCACCTATTTAGTTGACTTAGGCACTGCAAGAAGTCCCCTTAGGGTACTCCATGTAAACCGCCTGAAACCCTACTATGACAGGGCTGATCTCACCCTGCTCATGGCAACTGATGAGGGACAGGAAGAAGACAGTGATCCTCTACCTGATCTCTTCTCTTCCACAGAACAAGATGCTCTTGTGGAAGGTGTAGTTTTGGCTGATTGTCTTACTG